>NC_091474.1:108508299-109786145 GCF_036971445.1 Narcine bancroftii | reverse complement strand
GCGAATCAGAGGCGGGGAATCAGAGGCGGGGAATCAGAGGCAGGGAATCGGATATGGGGAATCAGAGGTGGGGATTCAGAGGTGGTGAATCAGAAAAGGGGAATCAGAGGCTGGGAATCAGAGGCAGGGAATCAGACGCAGGGAATCAGAGGCGGGGAATCATAGCTGGCGAATTAGTGGAGGGGAATCAGAGTTGGGGAATCAGAGGCGGGGAATCAGATATGGGGAAACAGAGGCGGGGAATCAGAGGCGGGGAAACAGAGGCGGGGAATCAGATATGGGGAATCAGAGGTGGGGAATCAGAGGCAGGGAATCAGATGTGCGGAATCAGAGATGGGGAATCAGAGGCAGGGAATCAGAATCTGAAGCAGGGAATCAGAGGCCGGGAATCAGAGGCCGGAATCAGATGCTGGGAATCAGAGGCCCTGAATCAGAGGCGGGGAATCAGAGGCAGGGAATCTGATGCGGGGAATCAGAGGCGGGGAATCAGAGCTGGGGAATCAGAGGCAGGGTATTAGAGTGGGGGAATCAGAGGCGGGGAATCAGATATGGGGAAACAGAGGTGGGGAATCAGAGGCGGGGAATCAGATATGGGGAATCAGAGGTGGGGAATCAGAGGTTGTGAATCAGAGATGGGGAATCAAGGCGGGGAATCAGAGGCAGGGAATCAGACGCGGGGAATCTGAGGCGGGGAATCAGAGCTGGGGAATCAGAGGTGGGGAATCAGAGTTGGGGAATCAGAGGCAGGGAATTGGATGTGCGGAATCAGAGATGGGGAATCAGAGGTGGGGAATCAGAGGCGGTGAATCAGAGATGGGGAATCAGAGGCGGGGAATCAGAGGCAGGAAATCAGACACGGGGATTCAGAGGCTGGGAATCAGACGGGGGGAATCAAAGGCGGGGAATCAGAGCTGGGGAATCTGAGGCAGGGAATCAGAGTTGGGGATTCAGAGGCGGGGAATCAGATATGGGGAAACAGAGGCGGGGAATCAGAGGCGGGAAAACAGAGGCGGGGAATTAGATATGGGGAATCAGAGGTGGGGAATCAGAGGTGGGGAATTTGAGGTTGCGAATCAGAGGCGGGGAATCAGAGGCGGGGAATCAGAGGCAGGGAATCGGATATGGGGAATCAGAGGTGGGGATTCAGAGGTGGTGAATCAGAAAAGGGGAATCAGAGGCTGGGAATCAGAGGCAGGGAATCAGACGCAGGGAATCAGAGGCGGGGAATCATAGCTGGCGAATTAGTGGAGGGGAATCAGAGTTGGGGAATCAGAGGCGGGGAATCAGATATGGGGAAACAGAGGCGGGGAATCAGAGGCGGGGAAACAGAGGCGGGGAATCAGATATGGGGAATCAGAGGTGGGGAATCAGAGGCAGGGAATCAGATGTGCGGAATCAGAGATGGGGAATCAGAGGCAGGGAATCAGAATCTGAAGCAGGGAATCAGAGGCCGGGAATCAGAGGCCGGAATCAGATGCTGGGAATCAGAGGCCCTGAATCAGAGGCGGGGAATCAGAGGCAGGGAATCTGATGCGGGGAATCAGAGGCGGGGAATCAGAGCTGGGGAATCAGAGGCAGGGTATTAGAGTTGGGGAATCAGAGGCGGGGAATCAGATATGGGGAAACAGAGGTGGGGAATCAGAGGCGGGGAATCAGATATGGGGAATCAGAGGTGGGGAATCAGAGGTTGTGAATCAGAGATGGGGAATCAAGGCGGGGAATCAGAGGGAGGGAATCAGACGCGGGGAATCAGTGGCGGGGATTCAGAGCTGGGGATTCAGAGGCGGGGAATCAGAGTTGGGGAATCAGAGGCAGGGAATCAGATATGGGGAATCAGAGGCGGGGAATCAGAGGCGGGGAAACAGAGGCGGGGAATCAGATATGGGGAATCAGAGGTGGGGAATCAGGGGCAGGGAATCAGTGGCAGGGAATCAGAGGCGGGGAATCTGAGCCGGGGAATCAGAGGCAGGGAATCAGACACGGGGAATCAGAGGCGGGGAATCAGAGATGGTGAATCAGAGGCGGGGAATCAGAGGCAGGGAATCGGACGCCGGGAATCAGAGGCGGGGAATCAGAGCTGGGGAATCAGAGGCGGGGAATCAGAGTTGGGGAATCAGAGGCGGGGAATCAGATATGGGGAAATAGAGGCGGGGAATCAGATATGGGGAATCAGAGGTGTGGAATCAGAGGTTGGGAATCAGAGGCAGGGAATCAGAGGCGGGGAAACAGAGGCGGGGAATCAGATATGGGGAATCAGAGGTGGCGAATCAAAGGTGGTGAAACAGAAATGGGGAATCAGGGCAGGTAATCAGAGGCAGGGAATCAGCGCTGGGGAAACAGAGGCGGGGAATCAGATATGGGGAATCAGAGGTGGGGAATCAGGGGCGGGGAATCAGTGGCAGGGAATTAGAGCTGGGGAATCAGAAGTGGGGAATCAGAGCTGGTGAAACAGAGGCGGGGAATCAGATATGGGGAATCAGAGGTGGCGAATCAGGGGCGGGAAATCAGTGGCAGGGAATCAGAGGCCGGGAATAAAAGGCGGGGAATCAGAGCTGGGGAATCAGAGGCGGGGAATCAGAGTTGGGGAATCAGAGGAGGGGAATCAGATATGGGGAAACAGAGGCCGGGTATCAGAGGCAGGGAAACAGAGGCGGGGAATCAGATATGGGGAATCAGAGGTGGGGAATTTGAGGTTGCGAATCAGAGGCGGGGAATCAGAGGCGGGGAATCGGAGGCAGGGAATCGGATATGGGGAATCAGAGGTGGGGATTCAGAGGTGGTGAATCAGAAAAGGGGAATCAGAGGCTGGGAATCAGAGGCAGGGAATCAGACGAAGGGAATCAGAGGCGGGGAATCATAGCTGGCGAATTAGTGGAGGGGAATCAGAGTTGGGGAATCAGAGGCGGGGAATCAGATATGGGGAAACAGAGGCGGGGAATCAGAGGCGGGGAAACAGAGGCGGGGAATCAGATATGGGGAATCAGAGGTGGGGAATCAGAGGCAGGGAATCAGATGTGCGGAATCAGAGATGGGGAATCAGAGGCAGGGAATCAGAATCTGAAGCAGGGAATCAGAGGCCGGGAATCAGAGGCCGGAATCAGATGCTGGGAATCAGAGGCCTGGAATCAGAGGCGGGGAATCAGAGGCAGGGAATCTGATGCGGGGAATCAGAGCTGGGGAATCAGAGGCAGGGTATTAGAGTTGGGGAATCAGAGGCGGGGAATCAGATATGGGGAAACAGAGGTGGGGAATCAGAGGCGGGGAAACAGAGGCAGGGAATCAGATATGGGGAATCAGAGGCGGGAATCAGAGGTGGGGAATCATAGGCAGGGAATCGGATGTGCGGAATCAGAGATGGGGAATCAGAGGCCGGGAATGAGAGGTGGTGAATCAGATATGGGGAATCAGAGGAGGGGAATCAGAGGCAGTGAATCAGACGCGGGGAATCAGAGGTGGGCAATCAGAGGCGGGGAATCAGATATGGGGAATCAGAGGCGGGGAATCAGAGGCGGGGAAACAGAGGCGGGGAATCAGATATGGGGAATCAGAGGTGGGGCATCAGAGGTTGTGAATCACAGATGGGGAATTAGAGGCGGGGAATCAGAGGCAGGGAATCAGACTCGGGGAATCAGAGTCGGGGATTCAGAGCTGGGGAATCAGAAGCGGGGAATCAGAGTTGGGGAATCAGAGGCGGGGAATCAGATATGGGGAATCAGAGGCAGGGAATCAGAGGCGGGGAATCAGAGGCAGGGAATCAGACGCGGGGAATCTGAGGCGGGGAATCAGAGCTGGGGAATCAGAGGTGGGGAATCAGAGTTGGGGAATCAGAGGCAGGGAATTGGATGTGTGGAATCAGAGATGGGGAATCAGAGGTGGGGAATCAAAGGCGGTGAATCAGAGATGGGGAATCAGAGGCGGGGAATCAGAGGCAGGAAATCAGACACGGGGATTCAGTGGCAGGGAATCAGAGGCCGGGAATAAAAGGCGGGGAATCAGAGCTGGGGAATCAGAGGCGGGGAATCAGAGTTGGGGAATCAGAGGAGGGGAATCAGATATGGGGAAACAGAGGCCGGGTATCAGAGGCAGGGAAACAGAGGCGGGGAATCAGATATGGGGAATCAGAGGTGGGGAATTTGAGGTTGCGAATCAGAGGCGGGGAATCAGAGGCGGGGAATCGGAGGCAGGGAATCGGATATGGGGAATCAGAGGTGGGGATTCAGAGGTGGTGAATCAGAAAAGGGGAATCAGAGGCTGGGAATCAGAGGCAGGGAATCAGACGAAGGGAATCAGAGGCGGGGAATCATAGCTGGCGAATTAGTGGAGGGGAATCAGAGTTGGGGAATCAGAGGCGGGGAATCAGATATGGGGAAACAGAGGCGGGGAATCAGAGGCGGGGAAACAGAGGCGGGGAATCAGATATGGGGAATCAGAGGTGGGGAATCAGAGGCAGGGAATCAGATGTGCGGAATCAGAGATGGGGAATCAGAGGCAGGGAATCAGAATCTGAAGCAGGGAATCAGAGGCCGGGAATCAGAGGCCGGAATCAGATGCTGGGAATCAGAGGCCTGGAATCAGAGGCGGGGAATCAGAGGCAGGGAATCTGATGCGGGGAATCAGAGCTGGGGAATCAGAGGCAGGGTATTAGAGTTGGGGAATCAGAGGCGGGGAATCAGATATGGGGAAACAGAGGTGGGGAATCAGAGGCGGGGAAACAGAGGCAGGGAATCAGATATGGGGAATCAGAGGCGGGAATCAGAGGTGGGGAATCATAGGCAGGGAATCGGATGTGCGGAATCAGAGATGGGGAATCAGAGGCCGGGAATGAGAGGTGGTGAATCAGATATGGGGAATCAGAGGAGGGGAATCAGAGGCAGTGAATCAGACGCGGGGAATCAGAGGTGGGCAATCAGAGGCGGGGAATCAGATATGGGGAATCAGAGGCGGGGAATCAGAGGCGGGGAAACAGAGGCGGGGAATCAGATATGGGGAATCAGAGGTGGGGCATCAGAGGTTGTGAATCACAGATGGGGAATTAGAGGCGGGGAATCAGAGGCAGGGAATCAGACTCGGGGAATCAGAGTCGGGGATTCAGAGCTGGGGAATCAGAAGCGGGGAATCAGAGTTGGGGAATCAGAGGCGGGGAATCAGATATGTGGAATCAGAGGCAGGGAATCAGAGGCGGGGAATCAGAGGCAGGGAATCAGACGCGGGGAATCTGAGGCGGGGAATCAGAGCTGGGGAATCAGAGGTGGGGAATCAGAGTTGGGGAATCAGAGGCAGGGAATTGGATGTGTGGAATCAGAGATGGGGAATCAGAGGTGGGGAATCAAAGGCGGTGAATCAGAGATGGGGAATCAGAGGCGGGGAATCAGAGGCAGGAAATCAGACACGGGGATTCAGAGGCTGGGAATCAGACGGGGGGAATCAAAGGCGGGGAATCAGAGCTGGGGAATCTGAGGCAGGGAATCAGAGTTGGGGATTCAGAGGCGGGGAATCAGATATGGGGAAACAGAGGCGGGGAATCAGAGGCGGGAAAACAGAGGCGGGGAATTAGATATGGGGAATCAGAGGTGGGGAATCAGAGGTGGGGAATTTGAGGTTGCGAATCAGAGGCGGGGAATCAGAGGCGGGGAATCAGAGGCAGGGAATCGGATATGGGGAATCAGAGGTGGGGATTCAGAGGTGGTGAATCAGAAAAGGGGAATCAGAGGCTGGGAATCAGAGGCAGGGAATCAGACGCAGGGAATCAGAGGCGGGGAATCATAGCTGGCGAATTAGTGGAGGGGAATCAGAGTTGGGGAATCAGAGGCGGGGAATCAGATATGGGGAAACAGAGGCGGGGAATCAGAGGCGGGGAAACAGAGGCGGGGAATCAGATATGGGGAATCAGAGGTGGGGAATCAGAGGCAGGGAATCAGATGTGCGGAATCAGAGATGGGGAATCAGAGGCAGGGAATCAGAATCTGAAGCAGGGAATCAGAGGCCGGGAATCAGAGGCCGGAATCAGATGCTGGGAATCAGAGGCCCTGAATCAGAGGCGGGGAATCAGAGGCAGGGAATCTGATGCGGGGAATCAGAGGCGGGGAATCAGAGCTGGGGAATCAGAGGCAGGGTATTAGAGTTGGGGAATCAGAGGCGGGGAATCAGATATGGGGAAACAGAGGTGGGGAATCAGAGGCGGGGAAACAGAGGCAGGGAATCAGATATGGGGAATCAGAGGCGGGAATCAGAGGTGGGGAATCATAGGCAGGGAATCGGATGTGCGGAATCAGAGATGGGGAATCAGAGGCCGGGAATGAGAGGTGGTGAATCAGATATGGGGAATCAGAGGCGGGGAATCAGAGGCAGTGAATCAGACGCGGGGAATCAGAGGTGGGCAATCAGAGGCGTGGAATCAGATATGGGGAATCAGAGGCGGGGAATCAGAGGCGGGGAAACAGAGGCGGGGAATCAGATATGGGGAATCAGAGGTGGGGCATCAGAGGTTGTGAATCACAGATGGGGAATTAGAGGCGGGGAATCAGAGGCAGGGAATCAGACTCGGGGAATCAGAGTCGGGGATTCAGAGCTGGGGAATCAGAAGCGGGGAATCAGAGTTGGGGAATCAGAGGCGGGGAATCAGATATGGGGAATCAGAGGCAGGGAATCAGAGGCGGGGAATCAGAGGCAGGGAATCAGACGCGGGGAATCTGAGGCGGGGAATCAGAGCTGGGGAATCAGAGGTGGGGAATCAGAGTTGGGGAATCAAAGGCGGGGAATCAGAGCTGGGGAATCTGAGGCAGGGAATCAGAGTTGGGGATTCAGAGGCGGGGAATCAGATATGGGGAAACAGAGACGGGGAATCAGAGGCGGGAAAACAGAGGCGGGGAATTAGATATGGGGAATCAGAGGTGGGGAATCAGAGGTGGTGAATCAGAGATGGGGAATCAGAGGCGGGGAATCAGAGGCAGGGAATCGGACGCCGGGAATCAGAGGCGGGGAATCAGAGCTGGGGAATCAGAGGCGGGGAATCAGAGTTGGGGAATCAGAGGCGGGGAATCAGATATGGGGAAATAGAAGCGGGGAATCAGATATGGGGAATCAGAGGTGTGGAATCAGAGGTTGGGAATCAGAGGCAGGGAATAAGAGTCGGGGAAACAGAGGCGGGGAATCAGATATGGGGAATCAGAGGTGGCGAATCAAATGCGGTGAAACAGAGATGGGGAATCAGGGCAGGGAATCAGAGGCAGGGTATCAGAGCTGGGGAAACAGAGGCGGGGAATCAGATATGGGGAATCAGAGGTGGGGAATCCGGGGCGGGGAATCAGTGGCAGGGAATCAGAGGCCGGGAATAAAAGGCGGGGAATCAGAGCTGGGGAATCAGAGGCGGGGAATCAGAGTTGGGGAATCAGAGGAGGGGAATCAGATATGGGGAAACAGAGGCCGGAATCAGAGGCAGGGAAACAGAGGCGGGGAATCAGATATGGGGAATCAGATGCTGGGAATAAGAGGCCTGGAATCATAGGTGGGGAATCAGAGTCTGGGAATCAGAGATGGGGATTCAGAGGCGGGGAATGAGATATGGAGAATCAGAGGCGGGCAATCAGGGGCCGGGAAACAGAGGTGGGGAATCAGATATGGGGAATCAGAGGTGGCGAATCAAAGGCGGTGAATCAGAGATGGGGAATCAGAGGCGGGGAATCAGAGGCAGGGAATCAGATGCGGGGATTCAGAGGCGGGGAATCAGAGCTGGCGAATCAGAGGCGGGGAATCAGAGGTGGGCAATCAGAGCCGGGGAATCAGTTATGGGGAATCAGAGGCGGGGAATCAGAGGCGGGGAAACAGAGGCGGGGAATCAGATATGGGGAATCAGAGGTGGGGAATCAGAGGTTGTGAATCAGAGATGGGGAATCAAGGCGGGGAATCAGAGGGAGGGAATCAGACGCGGGGAATCAGAGGCGGGGATTCAGAGCTGGGGAATCAGAGGCGGGGAATCAGAGTTGGGGAATCAGAGGCAGGGAATCAGATATGGGGAATCAGAGGCGGGGAATCAGAGGCGGGGAAACAGAGGCGGGGAATCAGATATGGGGAATCAGAGGTGGGGAATCAGGGGCAGGGAATCAGTGGCAGGGAATCAGAGGCGGGGAATCTGAGGAGGGGAATCAGAGGCTGGGAATCAGACACGGGGAATCAGAGGCGGGGAATCAGAGATGGGGAATCAGAGGCGGGGAATCAGAGGCAGGGAATCGGATGCCGGGAATCAGAGGCGGGGAATCAGAGCTGGGGAATCAGAGGCGGGGAATCAGAGTTGGGGAATCAGAGGCGGGGAATCAGATATGGGGAAATAGAGGCGGGGAATCAGATATGGGGAATCAGAGGTGTGGAATCAGAGGTTGGGAATCAGAGGCAGGGAATCAGAGGCGGGGACACAGAGGCGGGGAATCAGATATGGGGAATCTGAGGCGGGGAATTAGATATGGGGAATCAGAGGCTGGGAATCAGAGTGGGGGAAACAGAGGCGGGGAATAAGATATGGGGAATCAGAGGTGGGGAATCAGGGGCGGGGAATCAGTGGCAGGGAATCAGAGGCGGGGAATCAGAGGCGGGGAATCAAAGGAAGGGAATCAAGCACGGGGAATCAGAGGTGGGGAATCAGAGATGGGGAATCAGAGGCGGGGAATCACAGGCAGGGAATCAGACGCGGGGAATCAGAGGCGGGGAATCAGAGCTGGGGAATCAGAGGTGGGGAATCAGAGTCGGGGAATCAGAGGCAGGGAATCGGTTGTGCGGAATCAGAGATGGGGAATCAGATGTGGGGAATCAGAGGAAGTGAATAAGAGATGGGGAATCAGAGGCGGGGAATCAGAGGCAGGAAATAAGACAGGGATTCAGAGGCTGGGAATCAGACGGGGGGAATCAAAGGCGGGGAATCAGAGCTGGTGAATCAGAGGCAGGGAATCAGAGTTGGGGATTCAGAGGCGGGGAATCAGATATGGGGAAACAGAGGCGGGGAATGAGAGGCGGGCAAGCAGAGGCGGGGAATTAGATATGGGGAATCAGAGGTGGGAAATCAGAGGTGGTGAATCAGAGATGGGGAATCACAGGCGGGGAATCAGAGGCAGCGAATAGAACGCGGGGAATCAGAGGCAGGGAATCAGAGCTGGGGAATCAGAGGCGGGGAATCAGATATGGGGAAACAGAGGCAGGGAATCAGAGGCGGGGAAACAGAGGCGGGGAATCAGACATGGGGAATCGTATGCGGGGAATCAGAGGCGTGGAATCAGAGCTGGGGAATCAGAGGTGGGGAATCAGAGTTGGGGCATCAGAGGTGGGGAATTAGACATGGGGAAACAGAGGCGGGGAATCAGAGGCGGGGAAACAGAGGCGGGGAATCAGATATGGGGAATCAGAGGTGGGGAATCAGAGGCAGGGAATCAGATGTGCGGAATCAGAGATGTGGAATCAGAGGCAGGGAATCAGAATCAGAAGCGGGGAATCAGAGGCCGGGAATCAGAGGCCGGGAATCAGATGCTGGGAATAAGAGGCCGGGAATCAGAGGTGGGGAATCAGAGTCTGGGAATCAGAGATGGGGATTCAGAGGCGGGGAATGAGATATGGAGAATCAGAGGCGGGGAATCAGAGGCGGGGAAACAGAGGTGGGGAATCAGATATGGGGAATCAGAGGTGGCGAATCAAAGGCGGTGAATCAGAGATGGGGAATCAGAGGCGGGGAATCAGAGGCAGGGAATCAGATGCGGGGATTCAGAGGCGGGGAATCAGAGCTGGCGAATCAGAGGCGGGGAATCAGAGGTGGGCAATCAGAGCCGGGGAATCAGATATGGGGAATCAGAGGCGGGGAAACAGAGGCGGGGAATCAGATATGGGGAATCAGAGGTGGGGAATCAGATGTTGTGAATCAGAGATGGGGAATCAAGGCGGGGAATCAGAGGGTGGGAATCAGACGCGGGGAATCAGTGGCGGGGATTCAGAGCTGGGGAATCAGAGGCGGGGAATCAGAGTTGGGGAATCAGAGGCAGGGAATCAGATATGGGGAATCAGAGGCGGGGAATCAGAGGCGGGGAAACAGAGGCGGGGAATCAGATATGGGGAATCAGAGGTGGGGAATCAGGGGCAGGGAATCAGTGGAAGGGAATCAGAGGCGGGGAATCTGAGCCGGGGAATCAGAGGCAGGGAATCGGACGCCGGGAATCAGAGGCGGGGAATCAGAGCTGGGGAATCAGAGGCGGGGAATCAGAGTTGGGGAATCAGAGACGGGGAATCAGATATGGGGAAATAGAGGCGGGGAATCAGATATGGGGAATCAGAGGTGTGGAATCAGAGGTTGGGAATCAGAGGCAGGGAATCAGAGGCGGGGAAACAGAGGTGGGGAATCAGATATGGGGAATCAGAGGTGGCGAATCAAAGGCGGTGAAACAGAGATGGGGAATCAGGGCAGGGAATCAGAGGCAGGGAATCAGAGCTGGGGAAACAGAGGCGGGGAATCAGATATGGGGAATCAGAGGTGGGGAATCAGGGGCGGGGAATCAGTGGCAGGGAATTAGAGCTGGGGAATCAGAGGTGGGGAATCAGAGCTGGGGAAACAGAGGCGGGGAATCAGATATGGGGAATCAGAGGTGGGGAATCAGGGGCGGGGAATCAGTGGCAGGGAATCAGAGGCCGGGAATAAAAGGCGGGGAATCAGAGCTGGGGAATCAGAGGCGGGTAATCAGAGTTGGGGAATCAGAGGAGGGGAATCAGATATGGGGAAACAGAGGCCGGGTATCAGAGGCAGGGTAACAGAGGCGGGGAATCAGATATGGGGAATCAGAGGTGGGGAATTTGAGGTTGCGAATCAGAGGCGGGGAATCAGAGGCGGGGAATCAGAGGCAGGGAATCGGATATGGGGAATCAGAGGTGGGGATTCAGAGGTGGTGAATCAGAAAAGGGGAATCAGAGGCTGGGAATCAGAGGCAGGGAATCAGACGAAGGGAATCAGAGGCGGGGAATCATAGCTGGCGAATTAGTGGAGGGGAATCAGAGTTGGGGAATCAGAGGCGGGGAATCAGATATGGGGAAACAGAGGCGGGGAATCAGATATGGGGAATCAGAGGCAGGGAATCAGAGGCGGGAAAACAGAGGCGGGGAATCAGATATGGGGAATCAGAGGCGGGGAATCAGAGGCGGGGAATCAGACATGGGGAATCAGAGGCGGGGAATTAGATATGGGGAATCAGAGGCTGGGAATCAGAGGGGGGGAAACAGAGGCGGGGAATCAGAGGCAGGGAATCGGATGCCGGGAATCAGAGGCGGGAAATCAGAGCTGGGGAATCAGAGGCGGGGAATCAGAGTTGGGGAATCAGAGGCGGCGAAGCAGATATGGGGAAATAGAGGCGGGGAATCAGATATGGGGAATCAGAGGCGGGGAATTAGATATGGGGAATCAGAGGCTGGGAATCAGAGGGGGGGAAACAGAGGCGGGGAATAAGATATGGGGAATCAGAGGTGGGGAATCAGGGGCGGGGAATCAGTGGCAGGGAATCAGAGGCGGGGAATCAGAGGCGGGGAATCAAAGGAAGGGAATCAGGCACGGGGAATCAGAGGTGGGGAATCAGAGATGGGGAATCAGAGGCGGGGAATCACAGGCAGGGAATCAGACGCTGGGAATCAGAGGCGGGGAATCAGAGCTGGGGAATCAGAGGTGGGGAATCAGAGTCGGGGAATCAGAGGCAGGGAATCGGTTGTGCGGAATCAGAGATGGGGAATCAGATGTGGGGAATCAGAGGCAGTGAATCAGAGATGGGGAATCAGAGGCGGGGAATCAGAGGCAGGAAATAAGACAGGGATTCTTAGGCTGGGAATCAGACGGGGGGAATCAAAGGCGGGGAATCAGAGCTGGTGAATCAGAGGCAGGGAATCAGAGTTGGGGATTCAGAGGCGGGGAATCAGATATGGGGAAACAGAGGCGGGGAATGAGAGGCGGGCAAGCAGAGGCGGGGAATTAGATATGGGGAATCAGAGGTGGGAAATCAGAGGTGGTGAATCAGAGATGGGGAATCACAGGCGGGGAATCAGACGCAGCGAATCGAACGCGGGGAATCAGAGGCAGGGAATCAGAGCTGGGGAATCAGAGGCGGGGAATCAGATATGGGGAAACAGAGGCGGGGAATCAGAGGCGGGGAAACAGAGGCGGGGAATCAGACATGGGGAATCGGATGCGGGGAATCAGAGGCGGGGAATCAGAGCTGGGGAATCAGAGGTGGGGAATCAGAGTTGGGGCATCAGAGGTGGGGAATTAGATATGGGGAAACAGAGGCGGGGAATCAGAGGCGGGGAAACAGAGGCGGGGAATCAGATATGGGGAATCAGAGGTGGGGAATCAGAGGCAGGGAATCAGATGTGCGGAATCAGAGATGTGGAATCAGAGGCAGGGAATCAGAATCAGAAGCGGGGAATCAGAGGCCGGGAATCAGAGGCCGGGAATCAGATGCTGGGAATAAGAGGCCGGGAATCAGAGGTGGGGAATCAGAGTCTGGGAATCAGAGATGGGGATTCAGAGGCGGGGAATGAGATATGGAGATTCAGAGGCGGGGAATCAGAGGCGGGGAAACAGAGGTGGGGAATCAGATATGGGGAATCAGAGGTGGCGAATCAAAGGCGGTGAATCAGAGATGGGGAATCAGAGGCGGGGAATCAGAGGCAGGGAATCAGATGCGGGGATACAGAGGCGGGGAATCAGAGCTGGCGAATCAGAGGCGGGGAATCAGAGGTGGGCAATCAGAGCCGGGGAATCAGATATGGGGAATCAGAGGCGGGGAAACAGAGGCGGGGAATCAGATATGGGGAATCAGAGGTGGGGAATCAGAGGTTGTGAATCAGAGATGGGGAATCAAGGCGGGGAATCAGAGGGAGGGAATCAGACGCGGGGAATCAGTGGCGGGGATTCAGAGCTGGGGAATCAGAGGCGGGGAATCAGAGTTGGGGAATCAGAGGCAGGGAATCAGATATGGGGAATCAGAGGCGGGGAATCAGAGGCGGGGAAACAGAGGCGGGGAATCAGATATGGGGAATCAGAGGTGGGGAATCAGGGGCAGGGAATCAGTGGCAGGGAATCAGAGGCGGGGAATCTGAGCCGGGGAATCAGAGGCAGGGAATCAGACACGGGGAATCAGAGGCGGGGAATCAGAGATGGTGAATCAGAGGCGGGGAATCAGAGGCAGGGAATCGGACGCCGGGAATCAGAGGCGGGGAATCAGAGCTGGGGAATCAGAGGCGGGGAATCAGAGTTGGGGAATCAGAGGCGGGGAATCAGATATGGGGAAATAGAGGCGGGGAATCAGATATGGGGAATCAGAGGTGTGGAATCAGAGGTTGGGAATCAGAGGCAGGGAATCAGAGGCGGGGAAACAGAGGCGGGGAATCAGATATGGGGAATCAGAGGTGGCGAATCAAAGGCGGTGAAACAGAGATGGGGAATCAGGGCAGGGAATCAGAGGCAGGGAATCAGAGCTGGGGAAACAGAGGCGGGGAATCAGATATGGGGAATCAGAGGTGGGGAATCAGGGGCGGGGAATCAGTGGCAGGGAATTAGAGATGGGGAATCAGAAGTGGGGAATCAGAGCTGGGGAAACAGAGGCGGGGAATCAGATATGGGGAATCAGAGGTGGCGAATCAGGGGCGGGGAATCAGTGGCAGGGAATCAGAGGCCGGGAATAAAAGGCGGGGAATCAGAGCTGGGGAATCAGAGGCGGGGAATCAGAGTTGGGGAATCAGAGGAGGGGAATCAGATATGGGGAAACAGAGGCCGGGTATCAGAGGCAGGGAAACAGAGGCGGGGAATCAGATATGGGGAATCAGAGGTGGGGAATTTGAGGTTGCGAATCAGAGGCGGGGAATCAGAGGCGGGGAATCAGAGGCAGGGAATCGGATATGGGGAATCAGAGGTGGGGATTCAGAGGTGGTGAATCAGAAAAGGGGAATCAGAGGCTGGGAATCAGAGGCAGGGAATCAGACGAAGGGAATCAGAGGCGGGGAATCATAGCTGGCGAATTAGTGGAGGGGAATCAGAGTTGGGGAATCAGAGGCGGGGAATCAGATATGGGGAAACAGAGGCGGGGAATCAGAGGCGGGGAAACAGAGGCGGGGAATCAGATATGGGGAATCAGAGGTGGGGAATCAGAGGCAGGGAATCAGATGTGCGGAATCAGAGATGGGGAATCAGAGGCAGGGAATCAGAATCTGAAGCAGGGAATCAGAGGCCGGGAATCAGAGGCCGGAATCAGATGCTGGGAATCAGAGGCCTGGAATCAGAGGCGGGATATCAGAGGCAGGGAATCTGATGCGGGGAATCAGAGCTGGGGAATCAGAGGCAGGGTATTAGAGTTGGGGAATCAGAGGCGGGGAATCAGATATGGGGAAACAGAGGTGGGGAATCAGAGGCGGGGAAACAGAGGCAGGGAATCAGATATGGGGAATCAGAGGCGGGAATCAGAGGTGGGGAATCATAGGCAGGGAATCGGATGTGCGGAATCAGAGATGGGGAATCAGAGGCCGGGAATGAGAGGTGGTGAATCAGATATGGGGAATCAGAGGCGGGGAATCAGAGGCAGTGAATCAGACGCGGGGAATCAGAGGTGGGCAATCAGAGGCGGGGAATCAGATATGGGGAATCAGAGGCGGGGAATCAGAGGCGGGGAAACAGAGGCGGGGAATCAGATATGGGGAATCAGAGGTGGGGCATCAGAGGTTGTGAATCACAGATGGGGAATTAGAGGCGGGGAATCAGAGGCAGGGAATCAGACTCGGGGAATCAGAGTCGGGGATTCAGAGCTGGGGAATCAGAAGCGGTGAATCAGAGTTGGGGAATCAGAGGCGGGGAATCAGATATGGGGAATCAGAGGTGGGGAATCAGAGGTTGTGAATCAGAGATGGGGAATCAAGGCGGGGAATCAGAGGGAGGGAATCAGACGCGGGGAATCAGTGGCGGGGTTTCAGAGCTGGGGATTCAGAGGCGGGGAATCAGAGTTGGGGAATCAGAGGCAGGGAATCAGATATGGGGAATCAGAGGCGGGGAATCAGAGGCGGGGAAACAGAGGCGGGGAATCAGATATGGGGAATCAGAGGTGGGGAATCAGGGGCAGGGAATCAGTGGCAGGGAATCAGAGGCGGGGAATCTGAGCCGGGGAATCAGAGGCAGGGAATCAGACACGGGGAATCAGAGGCGGGGAATCAGAGATGGTGAATCAGAGGCGGGGAATCAGAGGCAGGGAATCGGACGCCGGGAATCAGAGGCGGGGAATCAGAGCTGGGGAATCAGAGGCGGGGAATCAGAGTTGGGGAATCAGAGGCGGGGAATCAGATATGGGGAAATAGAGGCGGGGAATCAGATATGGGGAATCAGAGGTGTGGAATCAGAGGTTGGGAATCAGAGGCAGGGAATCAGAGGCGGGGAAACAGAGGCGGGGAATCAGATATGGGGAATCAGAGGTGGCGAATCAAAGGCGGTGAAACAGAAATGGGGAATCAGGGCAGGTAATCAGAGGCAGGGAATCAGAGCTGGGGAAACAGAGGCGGGGAATCAGATATGGGGAATCAGAGGTGGGGAATCAGGGGCGGGGAATCAGTGGCAGGGAATTAGAGCTGGGGAATCAGAAGTGGGGAATCAGAGCTGGGGAAACAGAGGCGGGGAATCAGATATGGGGAATCAGAGGTGGCGAATCAGGGGCGGGAAATCAGTGGCAGGGAATCAGAGGCCGGGAATAAAAGGCGGGGAATCAGAGCTGGGGAATCAGAGGCGGGGAATCAGAGTTGGGGAATCAGAGGAGGGGAATCAGATATGGGGAAACAGAGGCCGGGTATCAGAGGCAGGGAAACAGAGGCGGGGAATCAGATATGGGGAATCAGAGGTGGGGAATTTGAGGTTGCGAATCAGAGGCGGGGAATCAGAGGCGGGGAATCGGAGGCAGGGAATCGGATATGGGGAATCAGAGGTGGGGATTCAGAGGTGGTGAATCAGAAAAGGGGAATCAGAGGCTGGGAATCAGAGGCAGGGAATCAGACGAAGGGAATCAGAGGCGGGGAATCATAGCTGGCGAATTAGTGGAGGGGAATCAGAGTTGGGGAATCAGAGGCGGGGAATCAGATATGGGGAAACAGAGGCGGGGAATCAGAGGCGGGGAAACAGAGGCGGGGAATCAGATATGGGGAATCAGAGGTGGGGAATCAGAGGCAGGGAATCAGATGTGCGGAATCAGAGATGGGGAATCAGAGGCAGGGAATCAGAATCTGAAGCAGGGAATCAGAGGCCGGAATCAGATGCTGGGAATCAGAGGCCTGGAATCAGAGGCGGGGAATCAGAGGCAGGGAATCTGATGCGGGGAATCAGAGCTGGGGAATCAGAGGCAGGGTATTAGAGTTGGGGAATCAGAGGCGGGGAATCAGATATGGGGAAACAGAGGTGGGGAATCAGAGGCGGGGAAACAGAGGCAGGGAATCAGATATGGGGAATCAGAGGCGGGAATCAGAGGTGGGGAATCATAGGCAGGGAATCGGATGTGCGGAATCAGAGATGGGGAATCAGAGGCCGGGAATGAGAGGTGGTGAATCAGATATGGGGAATCAGAGGCGGGGAATCAGAGGCAGTGAATCAGACGCGGGGAATCAGAGGTGGGCAATCAGAGGCGGGGAATCAGATATGGGGAATCAGAGGCGGGGAATCAGAGGCGGGGAAACAGAGGCGGGGAATCAGATATGGGGAAATAGAGGCGGGGAATCAGATATGGGGAATCAGAGGTGTGGAATCAGAGGTTGGGAATCAGAGGCAGGGAATCAGAGGCGGGGAAACAGAGGCGGGGAATCAGATATGGGGAATCAGAGGTGGCGAATCAAAGGCGGTGAAACAGAAATGGGGAATCAGGGCAGGTAATCAGAGGCAGGGAATCAGAGCTGGGGAAACAGAGGCGGGGAATCAGATATGGGGAATCAGAGGTGGGGAATCAGGGGCGGGGAATCAGTGGCAGGGAATTAGAGCTGGGGAATCAGAAGTGGGGAATCAGAGCTGGGGAAACAGAGGCGGGGAATCAGATATGGGGAATCAGAGGTGGCGAATCAGGGGCGGGAAATCAGTGGCAGGGAATCAGAGGCCGGGAATAAAAGGCGGGGAATCAGAGCTGGGGAATCAGAGGCGGGGAATCAGAGTTGGGGAATCAGAGGAGGGGAATCAGATATGGGGAAACAGAGGCCGGGTATCAGAGGCAGGGAAACAGAGGCGGGGAATCAGATATGGGGAATCAGAGGTGGGGAATTTGAGGTTGCGAATCAGAGGCGGGGAATCAGAGGCGGGGAATCGGAGGCAGGGAATCGGATATGGGGAATCAGAGGTGGGGATTCAGAGGTGGTGAATCAGAAAAGGGGAATCAGAGGCTGGGAATCAGAGGCAGGGAATCAGACGAAGGGAATCAGAGGCGGGGAATCATAGCTGGCGAATTAGTGGAGGGGAATCAGAGTTGGGGAATCAGAGGCGGGGAATCAGATATGGGGAAACAGAGGCGGGGAATCAGAGGCGGGGAAACAGAGGCGGGGAATCAGATATGGGGAATCAGAGGTGGGGAATCAGAGGCAGGGAATCAGATGTGCGGAATCAGAGATGGGGAATCAGAGGCAGGGAATCAGAATCTGAAGCAGGGAATCAGAGGCCGGAATCAGATGCTGGGAATCAGAGGCCTGGAATCAGAGGCGGGGAATCAGAGGCAGGGAATCTGATGCGGGGAATCAGAGCTGGGGAATCAGAGGCAGGGTATTAGAGTTGGGGAATCAGAGGCGGGGAATCAGATATGGGGAAACAGAGGTGGGGAATCAGAGGCGGGGAAACAGAGGCAGGGAATCAGATATGGGGAATCAGAGGCGGGAATCAGAGGTGGGGAATCATAGGCAGGGAATCGGATGTGCGGAATCAGAGATGGGGAATCAGAGGCCGGGAATGAGAGGTGGTGAATCAGATATGGGGAATCAGAGGCGGGGAATCAGAGGCAGTGAATCAGACGCGGGGAATCAGAGGTGGGCAATCAGAGGCGGGGAATCAGATATGGGGAATCAGAGGCGGGGAATCAGAGGCGGGGAAACAGAGGCGGGGAATCAGATATGGGGAATCAGAGGTGGGGCATCAGAGGTTGTGAATCACAGATGGGGAATTAGAGGCGGGGAATCAGAGGCAGGGAATCAGACTCGGGGAATCAGAGTCGGGGATTCAGAGCTGGGGAATCAGAAGCGGGGAATCAGAGTTGGGGAATCAGAGGCGGGGAATCAGATATGGGGAATCAGAGGCAGGGAATCAGAGGCGGGGAATCAGAGGCAGGGAATCAGACGCGGGGAATCTGAGGCGGGGAATCAGAGCTGGGGAATCAGAGGTGGGGAATCAGAGTTGGGGAATCAGAGGCAGGGAATTGGATGTGCGGAATCAGAGATGGGGAATCAGAGGTGGGGAATCAGAGGCGGTGAATCAGAGATGGGGAATCAGAGGCGGGGAATCAGAGGCAGGAAATCAGACACGGGGATTCAGAGGCTGGGAATCAGACGGGGGGAATCAAAGGCGGGGAATCAGAGCTGGGGAATCTGAGGCAGGGAATCAGAGTTGGGGATTCAGAGGCGGGGAATCAGATATGGGGAAACAGAGGCGGGGAATCAGAGGCGGGAAAACAGAGGCGGGGAATTAGATATGGGGAATCAGAGGTGGGGAATCAGAGGTGGGGAATTTGAGGTTGCGAATCAGAGGCGGGGAATCAGAGGCGGGGAATCAGAGGCAGGGAATCGGATATGGGGAATCAGAGGTGGGGATTCAGAGGTGGTGAATCAGAAAAGGGGAATCAGAGGCTGGGAATCAGAGGCAGGGAATCAGACGCAGGGAATCAGAGGCGGGGAATCATAGCTGGCGAATTAGTGGAGGGGAATCAGAGTTGGGGAATCAGAGGCGGGGAATCAGATATGGGGAAACAGAGGCGGGGAATCAGAGGTGGGGAAACAGAGGCGGGGAATCAGATATGGGGAATCAGAGGTGGGGAATCAGAGGCAGGGAATCAGATGTGCGGAATCAGAGATGGGGAATCAGAGGCAGGGAATCAGAATCTGAAGCACGGAATCAGAGGCCGGGAATCAGAGGCCGGAATCAGATGCTGGGAATCAGAGGCCCTGAATCAGAGGCGGGGAATCAGAGGCAGGGAATCTGATGCGGGGAATCAGAGGCGGGGAATCAGAGCTGGGGAATCAGAGGCAGGGTATTAGAGTTGGGGAATCAGAGGCGGGGAATCAGATATGGGGAAACAGAGGTGGGGAATCAGAGGCGGGGAAACAGAGGCAGGGAATCAGATATGGGGAATCAGAGGCGGGAATCAGAGGTGGGGAATCATAGGCAGGGAATCGGATGTGCGGAATCAGAGATGGGGAATCAGAGGCCGGGAATGAGAGGTGGTGAATCAGATATGGGGAATCAGAGGCGGGGAATCAGAGGCAGTGAATCAGACGCGGGGAATCAGAGGTGGGCAATCAGAGGCGTGGAATCAGATATGGGGAATCAGAGGCGGGGAATCAGAGGCGGGGAAACAGAGGCGGGGAATCAGATATGGGGAATCAGAGGTGGGGCATCAGAGGTTGTGAATCACAGATGGGGAATTAGAGGCGGGGAATCAGAGGCAGGGAATCAGACTCGGGGAATCAGAGTCGGGGATTCAGAGCTGGGGAATCAGAAGCGGGGAATCAGAGTTGGGGAATCAGAGGCGGGGAATCAGATATGGGGAATCAGAGGCAGGGAATCAGAGGCGGGGAATCAGAGGCAGGGAATCAGACGCGGGGAATCTGAGGCGGGGAATCAGAGCTGGGGAATCAGAGGTGGGGAATCAGAGTTGGGGAATCAGAGGCAGGGAATTGGATGTGCGGAATCAGAGATGGGGAATCAGAGGTGGGGAATCAGAGGCGGTGAATCAGAGATGGGGAATCAGAGGCGGGGAATCAGAGGCAGGAAATCAGACACGGGGATTCAGAGGCTGGGAATCAGACGGGGGGAATCAAAGGCGGGGAATCAGAGCTGGGGAATCTGAGGCAGGGAATCAGAGTTGGGGATTCAGAGGCGGGGAATCAGATATGGGGAAACAGAGATGGGGAATCAGAGGCGGGAAAACAGAGGCGGGGAATTAGATATGGGGAATCAGAGGTGGGGAATCAGAGGTGGTGAATCAGAGATGGGGAATCAGAGGCGGGGAATCAGAGGCAGGGAATCGGACGCCGGGAATCAGAGGCGGGGAATCAGAGCTGGGGAATCAGAGGCGGGGAATCAGAGTTGGGGAATCAGAGGCGGGGAATCAGATATGGGGAAATAGAAGCGGGGAATCAGATATGGGGAATCAGAGGTGTGGAATCAGAGGTTGGGAATCAGAGGCAGGGAATAAGAGGCGGGGAAACAGAGGCGGGGAATCAGATATGGGGAATCAGAGGTGGCGAATCAAATGCGGTGAAACAGAGATGGGGAATCAGGGCAGGGAATCAGAGGCAGGGTATCAGAGCTGGGGAAACAGAGGCGGGGAATCAGATATGGGGAATCAGAGGTGGGGAATCCGGGGCGGGGAATCAGTGGCAGGGAATCAGAGGCCGGGAATAAAAGGCGGGGAATCAGAGCTGGGGAATCAGAGGCGGGGAATCAGAGTTGGGGAATCAGAGGAGGGGAATCAGATATGGGGAAACAGAGGCCGGAATCAGAGGCAGGGAAACAGAGGCGGGGAATCAGATATGGGGAATCAGATGCTGGGAATAAGAGGCCTGGAATCATAGGTGGGGAATCAGAGTCTGGGAATCAGAGATGGGGATTCAGAGGCGGGGAATGAGATATGGAGAATCAGAGGCGGGCAATCAGGGGCCGGGAAACAGAGGTGGGGAATCAGATATGGGGAATCAGAGGTGGCGAATCAAAGGCGGTGAATCAGAGATGGGGAATCAGAGGCGGGGAATCAGAGGCAGGGAATCAGATGCGGGGATTCAGAGGCGGGGAATCAGAGCTGGCGAATCAGAGGCGGGGAATCAGAGGTGGGCAATCAGAGCCGGGGAATCAGATATGGGGAATCAGAGGCGGGGAATGAGAGGCGGGGAAACAGAGGCGGGGAATCAGATATGGGGAATCAGAGGTGGGGAATCAGAGGTTGTGAATCAGAGATGGGGAATCAAGGCGGGGAATCAGAGGGAGGGAATCAGACGCGGGGAATCAGAGGCGGGGATTCAGAGCTGGGGAATCAGAGGCGGGGAATCAGAGTTGGGGAATCAGAGGCAGGGAATCAGATATGGGGAATCAGAGGCTGGGAATCAGAGTGGGGGAAACAGAGGCGGGGAATAAGATATGGGGAATCAGAGGTGGGGAATCAGGGGCGGGGAATCAGTGGCAGGGAATCAGAGGCGGGGAATCAGAGGCGGGGAATCAAAGGAAGGGAATCAAGCACGGGGAATCAGAGGTGGGGAATCAGAGATGGGGAATCAGAGGCGGGGAATCAGAGGCAGGGAATCGGATGCCGGGAATCAGAGGCGGGGAATCAGAGCTGGGGAATCAGAGGCGGGGAATCAGAGTTGGGGAATCAGAGGCGGGGAATCAGATATGGGGAAATAGAGGCGGGGAATCAGATATGGGGAATCAGAGGTGTGGAATCAGAGGTTGGGAATCAGAGGCAGGGAATCAGAGGCGGGGACACAGAGGCGGGGAATCAGATATGGGGAATCTGAGGCGGGGAATTAGATATGGGGAATCAGAGGCTGGGAATCAGAGTGGGGGAAACAGAGGCGGGGAATAAGATATGGGGAATCAGAGGTGGGGAATCAGGGGCGGGGAATCAGTGGCAGGGAATCAGAGGCGGGGAATCAGAGGCGGGGAATCAAAGGAAGGGAATCAAGCACGGGGAATCAGAGGTGGGGAATCAGAGATGGGGAATCAGAGGCGGGGAATCACAGGCAGGGAATCAGACGCGGGGAATCAGAGGCGGGGAATCAGAGCTGGGGAATCAGAGGTGGGGAATCAGAGTTGGGGAATAAGAGGCAGGGAATCGGTTGTGCGGAATCAGAGATGGGGAATCAGATGTGGGGAATCAGAGGAAGTGAATAAGAGATGGGGAATCAGAGGCGGGGAATCAGAGGCAGGAAATAAGACAGGGATTCAGAGGCTGGGAATCAGACGGGGGGAATCAAAGGCGGGGAATCAGAGCTGGTGAATCAGAGGCAGGGAATCAGAGTTGTGGATTCAGAGGCGGGGAATCAGATATGGGGAAACAGAGGCGGGGAATGAGAGGCGGGCAAGCAGAGGCGGGGAATTAGATATGGGGAATCAGAGGTGGGAAATCAGAGGTGGTGAATCAGAGATGGGGAATCACAGGCGGGGAATCAGAGGCAGCGAATAGAACGCGGGGAATCAGAGGCAGGGAATCGGTTGTGCGGAATCAGAGATGGGGAATCAGATGTGGGGAATCAGAGGAAGTGAATAAGAGATGGGGAATCAGAGGCGGGGAATCAGAGGCAGGAAATAAGACAGGGATTCAGAGGCTGGGAATCAGACGGGGGGAATCAAAGGCGGGGAATCAGAGCTGGTGAATCAGAGGCAGGGAATCAGAGTTGGGGATTCAGAGGCGGGGAATCAGATATGGGGAAACAGAGGCGGGGAATGAGAGGCGGGCAAGCAGAGGCGGGGAATTAGATATGGGGAATCAGAGGTGGGAAATCAGAGGTGGTGAATCAGAGATGGGGAATCACAGGCGGGGAATCAGAGGCAGCGAATAGAACGCGGGGAATCAGAGGCAGGGAATCAGAGCTGGGGAATCAGAGGCGGGGAATCAGATATGGGGAAACAGAGGCAGGGAATCAGAGGCGGGGAAACAGAGGCGGGGAATCAGACATGGGGAATCGTATGCGGGGAATCAGAGGCGTGGAATCAGAGCTGGGGAATCAGAGGTGGGGAATCAGAGTTGGGGCATCAGAGGTGGGGAATTAGACATGGGGAAACAGAGGCGGGGAATCAGAGGCGGGGAAACAGAGGCGGGGAATCAGATATGGGGAATCAGAGGTGGGGAATCAGAGGCAGGGAATCAGATGTGCGGAATCAGAGATGTGGAATCAGAGGCAGGGAATCAGAATCAGAAGCGGGGAATCAGAGGCCGGGAATCAGAGGCCGGGAATCAGATGCTGGGAATAAGAGGCCGGGAATCAGAGGTGGGGAATCAGAGTCTGGGAATCAGAGATGGGGATTCAGAGGCGGGGAATGAGATATGGAGAATCAGAGGCGGGGAATCAGAGGCGGGGAAACAGAGGTGGGGAATCAGATATGGGGAATCAGAGGTGGCGAATCAAAGGCGGTGAATCAGAGATGGGGAATCAGAGGCGGGGAATCAGAGGCAGGGAATCAGATGCGGGGATTCAGAGGCGGGGAATCAGAGCTGGCGAATCAGAGGCGGGGAATCAGAGGTGGGCAATCAGAGCCGGGGAATCAGATATGGGGAATCAGAGGCGGGGAAACAGAGGCGGGGAATCAGATATGGGGAATCAGAGGTGGGGAATCAGATGTTGTGAATCAGAGATGGGGAATCAAGGCGGGGAATCAGAGGGTGGGAATCAGACGCGGGGAATCAGTGGCGGGGATTCAGAGCTGGGGAATCAGAGGCGGGGAATCAGAGTTGGGGAATCAGAGGCAGGGAATCAGATATGGGGAATCAGAGGCGGGGAATCAGAAGCGGGGAAACAGAGGCGGGGAATCAGATATGGGGAATCAGAGGTGGGGAATCATGGGCAGGGAATCAGTGGAAGGGAATCAGAGGCGGGGAATCAGAGGTGGGCAATCAGAGCCGGGGAATCAGATATGGGGAATCAGAGGCGGGGAAACAGAGGCGGGGAATCAGATATGGGGAATCAGAGGTGGGGAATCAGAGGTTGTGAATCAGAGATGGGGAATCAAGGCGGGGAATCAGAGGGAGGGAATCAGACGCGGGGAATCAGTGGCGGGGATTCAGAGCTGGGGAATCAGAGGCGGGGAATCAGAGTTGGGGAATCAGAGGCAGGGAATCAGATATGGGGAATCAGAGGCGGGGAATCAGAGGCGGGGAAACAGAGGCGGGGAATCAGATATGGGGAATCAGAGGTGGGGAATCAGGGGCAGGGAATCAGTGGCAGGGAATCAGAGGCGGGGAATCTGAGCCGGGGAATCAGAGGCAGGGAATCAGACACGGGGAATCAGAGGCGGGGAATCAGAGATGGTGAATCAGAGGCGGGGAATCAGAGGCAGGGAATCGGACGCCGGGAATCAGAGGCGGGGAATCAGAGCTGGGGAATCAGAGGCGGGGAATCAGAGTTGGGGAATCAGAGGCGGGGAATCAGATATGGGGAAATAGAGGCGGGGAATCAGATATGGGGAATCAGAGGTGTGGAATCAGAGGTTGGGAATCAGAGGCAGGGAATCAGAGGCGGGGAAACAGAGGCGGGGAATCAGATATGGGGAATCAGAGGTGGCGAATCAAAGGCGGTGAAACAGAGATGGGGAATCAGGGCAGGGAATCAGAGGCAGGGAATCAGAGCTGGGGAAACAGAGGCGGGGAATCAGATATGGGGAATCAGAGGTGGCGAATCAGGGGCGGGGAATCAGTGGCAGGGAATCAGAGGCCGGGAATAAAAGGCGGGGAATCAGAGCTGGGGAATCAGAGGCGGGGAATCAGAGTTGGGGAATCAGAGGAGGGGAATCAGATATGGGGAAACAGAGGCCGGGTATCAGAGGCAGGGAAACAGAGGCGGGGAATCAGATATGGGGAATCAGAGGTGGGGAATTTGAGGTTGCGAATCAGAGGCGGGGAATCAGAGGCGGGGAATCAGAGGCAGGGAATCGGATATGGGGAATCAGAGGTGGGGATTCAGAGGTGGTGAATCAGAAAAGGGGAATCAGAGGCTGGGAATCAGAGGCAGGGAATCAGACGAAGGGAATCAGAGGCGGGGAATCATAGCTGGCGAATTAGTGGAGGGGAATCAGAGTTGGGGAATCAGAGGCTGGGAATCAGATATGGGGAAACCGAGGCGGGGAATCAGAGGCGGGGAAACAGAGGCGGGGAATCAGATATGGGGAATCAGAGGTGGGGAATCAGAGGCAGGGAATCAGATGTGCGGAATCAGAGATGGGGAAACAGAGGCAGGGAATCAGAATCTGAAGCAGGGAATCAGAGGCCGGGAATCAGAGGCCGGAATCAGATGCTGGGAATCAGAGGCCTGGAATCAGAGGCGGGGTATCAGAGGCAGGGAATCTGATGCGGGGAATCAGAGCTGGGGAATCAGAGGCAGTGTATTAGAGTTGGGGAATCAGAGGCGGGGAATCAGATATGGGGAAACAGAGGTGGGGAATCAGAGGCGGGGAAACAGAGGCAGGGAATCAGATATGGGGAATCAGAGGCGGGAATCAGAGGTGGGGAATCATAGGCAGGGAATCGGATGTGCGGAATCAGAGATGGGGAATCAGAGGCCGGGAATGAGAGGTGGTGAATCAGATATGGGGAATCAGAGGCGGGGAATCAGAGGCAGTGAATCAGACGCGGGGAATCAGAGGTGGGCAATCAGAGGCGGGGAATCAGATATGGGGAATCAGAGGCGGGGAATCAGAGGCGGGGAAACAGAGGCGGGGAATCAGATATGGGGAATCAGAGGTGGGGCATCAGAGGTTGTGAATCACAGATGGGGAATTAGAGGCGGGGAATCAGAGGCAGGGAATCAGACTCGGGGAATCAGAGTCGGGGATTCAGAGCTGGGGAATCAGAAGCGGGGAATCAGAGTTGGGGAATCAGAGGCGGGGAATCAGATATGGGGAATCAGAGGCAGGGAATCAGAGGCGGGGAATCAGAGGCAGGGAATCAGACGCGGGGAATCTGAGGCGGGGAATCAGAGCTGGGGAATCAGAGGTGGGGAATCAGAGTTGGGGAATCAGAGGCAGGGAATTGGATGTGCGGAATCAGAGATGGGGAATCAGAGGTGGGGAATCAGAGGCGGTGAATCAGAGATGGGGAATCAGAGGTGGGGAATCAGAGGCGGTGAATCAGAGATGGGGAATCAGAGGCGGGGAATCAGAGGCAGGAAATAAGACAGGGATTCAGAGGCTGGGAATCAGACGGGGGGAATCAAAGGCGGGGAATCAGAGCTGGTGAATCAGAGGCAGGGAATCAGAGTTGGGGATTCAGAGGCGGGGAATCAGATATGGGGAAACAGAGGCGGGGAATGAGAGGCGGGCAAGCAGAGGCGGGGAATTAGATATGGGGAATCAGAGGTGGGAAATCAGAGGTGGTGAATCAGAGATGGGGAATCACAGGCGGGGAATCAGAGGCAGCGAATAGAACGCGGGGAATCAGAGGCAGGGAATCGGTTGTGCGGAATCAGAGATGGGGAATCAGATGTGGGGAATCAGAGGAAGTGAATAAGAGATGGGGAATCAGAGGCGGGGAATCAGAGGCAGGAAATAAGACAGGGATTCAGAGGCTGGGAATCAGACGGGGGGAATCAAAGGCGGGGAATCAGAGCTGGTGAATCAGAGGCAGGGAATCAGAGTTGGGGATTCAGAGGCGGGGAATCAGATATGGGGAAACAGAGGCGGGGAATGAGAGGCGGGCAAGCAGAGGCGGGGAATTAGATATGGGGAATCAGAGGTGGGAAATCAGAGGTGGTGAATCAGAGATGGGGAATCACAGGCGGGGAATCAGAGGCAGCGAATAGAACGCGGGGAATCAGAGGCAGGGAATCAGAGCTGGGGAATCAGAGGCGGGGAATCAGATATGGGGAAACAGAGGCAGGGAATCAGAGGCGGGGAAACAGAGGCGGGGAATCAGACATGGGGAATCGTATGCGGGGAATCAGAGGCGTGGAATCAGAGCTGGGGAATCAGAGGTGGGGAATCAGAGTTGGGGCATCAGAGGTGGGGAATTAGACATGGGGAAACAGAGGCGGGGAATCAGAGGCGGGGAAACAGAGGCGGGGAATCAGATATGGGGAATCAGAGGTGGGGAATCAGAGGCAGGGAATCAGATGTGCGGAATCAGAGATGTGGAATCAGAGGCAGGGAATCAGAATCAGAAGCGGGGAATCAGAGGCCGGGAATCAGAGGCCGGGAATCAGATGCTGGGAATAAGAGGCCGGGAATCAGAGGTGGGGAATCAGAGTCTGGGAATCAGAGATGGGGATTCAGAGGCGGGGAATGAGATATGGAGAATCAGAGGCGGGGAATCAGAGGCGGGGAAACAGAGGTGGGGAATCAGATATGGGGAATCAGAGGTGGCGAATCAAAGGCGGTGAATCAGAGATGGGGAATCAGAGGCGGGGAATCAGAGGCAGGGAATCAGATGCGGGGATTCAGAGGCGGGGAATCAGAGCTGGCGAATCAGAGGCGGGGAATCAGAGGTGGGCAATCAGAGCCGGGGAATCAGATATGGGGAATCAGAGGCGGGGAAACAGAGGCGGGGAATCAGATATGGGGAATCAGAGGTGGGGAATCAGATGTTGTGAATCAGAGATGGGGAATCAAGGCGGGGAATCAGAGGGTGGGAATCAGACGCGGGGAATCAGTGGCGGGGATTCAGAGCTGGGGAATCAGAGGCGGGGAATCAGAGTTGGGGAATCAGAGGCAGGGAATCAGATATGGGGAATCAGAGGCGGGGAATCAGAAGCGGGGAAACAGAGGCGGGGAATCAGATATGGGGAATCAGAGGTGGGGAATCATGGGCAGGGAATCAGTGGAAGGGAATCAGAGGCGGGGAATCAGAGGTGGGCAATCAGAGCCGGGGAATCAGATATGGGGAATCAGAGGCGGGGAAACAGAGGCGGGGAATCAGATATGGGGAATCAGAGGTGGGGAATCAGAGGTTGTGAATCAGAGATGGGGAATCAAGGCGGGGAATCAGAGGGAGGGAATCAGACGCGGGGAATCAGTGGCGGGGATTCAGAGCTGGGGAATCAGAGGCGGGGAATCAGAGTTGGGGAATCAGAGGCAGGGAATCAGATATGGGGAATCAGAGGCGGGGAATCAGAGGCGGGGAAACAGAGGCGGGGAATCAGATATGGGGAATCAGAGGTGGGGAATCAGGGGCAGGGAATCAGTGGCAGGGAATCAGAGGCGGGGAATCTGAGCCGGGGAATCAGAGGCAGGGAATCAGACACGGGGAATCAGAGGCGGGGAATCAGAGATGGTGAATCAGAGGCGGGGAATCAGAGGCAGGGAATCGGACGCCGGGAATCAGAGGCGGGGAATCAGAGCTGGGGAATCAGAGGCGGGGAATCAGAGTTGGGGAATCAGAGGCGGGGAATCAGATATGGGGAAATAGAGGCGGGGAATCAGATATGGGGAATCAGAGGTGTGGAATCAGAGGTTGGGAATCAGAGGCAGGGAATCAGAGGCGGGGAAACAGAGGCGGGGAATCAGATATGGGGAATCAGAGGTGGCGAATCAAAGGCGGTGAAACAGAGATGGGGAATCAGGGCAGGGAATCAGAGGCAGGGAATCAGAGCTGGGGAAACAGAGGCGGGGAATCAGATATGGGGAATCAGAGGTGGGGAATCAGGGGCGGGGAATCAGTGGCAGGGAATTAGAGATGGGGAATCAGAAGTGGGGAATCAGAGCTGGGGAAACAGAGGCGGGGAATCAGATATGGGGAATCAGAGGTGGCGAATCAGGGGCGGGGAATCAGTGGCAGGGAATCAGAGGCCGGGAATAAAAGGCGGGGAATCAGAGCTGGGGAATCAGAGGCGGGGAATCAGAGTTGGGGAATCAGAGGAGGGGAATCAGATATGGGGAAACAGAGGCCGGGTATCAGAGGCAGGGAAACAGAGGCGGGGAATCAGATATGGGGAATCAGAGGTGGGGAATTTGAGGTTGCGAATCAGAGGCGGGGAATCAGAGGCGGGGAATCAGAGGCAGGGAATCGGATATGGGGAATCAGAGGTGGGGATTCAGAGGTGGTGAATCAGAAAAGGGGAATCAGAGGCTGGGAATCAGAGGCAGGGAATCAGACGAAGGGAATCAGAGGCGGGGAATCATAGCTGGCGAATTAGTGGAGGGGAATCAGAGTTGGGGAATCAGAGGCTGGGAATCAGATATGGGGAAACAGAGGCGGGGAATCAGAGGCGGGGAAACAGAGGCGGGGAATCAGATATGGGGAATCAGAGGTGGGGAATCAGAGGCAGGGAATCAGATGTGCGGAATCAGAGATGGGGAATCAGAGGCAGGGAATCAGAATCTGAAGCAGGGAATCAGAGGCCGGGAATCAGAGGCCGGAATCAGATGCTGGGAATCAGAGGCCTGGAATCAGAGGCGGGGTATCAGAGGCAGGGAATCTGATGCGGGGAATCAGAGCTGGGGAATCAGAGGCAGTGTATTAGAGTTGGGGAATCAGAGGCGGGGAATCAGATATGGGGAAACAGAGGTGGGGAATCAGAGGCGGGGAAACAGAGGCAGGGAATCAGATATGGGGAATCAGAGGCGGGAATCAGAGGTGGGGAATCATAGGCAGGGAATCGGATGTGCGGAATCAGAGATGGGGAATCAGAGGCCGGGAATGAGAGGTGGTGAATCAGATATGGGGAATCAGAGGCGGGGAATCAGAGGCAGTGAATCAGACGCGGGGAATCAGAGGTGGGCAATCAGAGGCGGGGAATCAGATATGGGGAATCAGAGGCGGGGAATCAGAGGCGGGGAAACAGAGGCGGGGAATCAGATATGGGGAATCAGAGGTGGGGCATCAGAGGTTGTGAATCACAGATGGGGAATTAGAGGCGGGGAATCAGAGGCAGGGAATCAGACTCGGGGAATCAGAGTCGGGGATTCAGAGCTGGGGAATCAGAAGCGGGGAATCAGAGTTGGGGAATCAGAGGCGGGGAATCAGATATGGGGAATCAGAGGCAGGGAATCAGAGGCGGGGAATCAGAGGCAGGGAATCAGACGCGGGGAATCTGAGGCGGGGAATCAGAGCTGGGGAATCAGAGGTGGGGAATCAGAGTTGGGGAATCAGAGGCAGGGAATTGGATGTGCGGAATCAGAGATGGGGAATCAGAGGTGGGGAATCAGAGGCGGTGAATCAGAGATGGGGAATCAGAGGCGGGGAATCAGAGGCAGGAAATCAGACACGGGGATTCAGAGGCTGGGAATCAGACGGGGGGAATCAAAGGCGGGGAATCAGAGCTGGGGAATCTGAGGCAGGGAATCAGAGTTGGGGATTCAGAGGCGGGGAATCAGATATGGGGAAACAGAGGCGGGGAATCAGAGGCTTGAAAACAGAGTCGGGGAATTAGATATGGGGAATCAGAGGTGGGGAATCAGAGGTGGTGAATCAGAGATGGGGAATCAGAGGCGGGGAATCAGAGGCAGGGAATCGGACGCCGGGAATCAGAGGTGGGGAATCAGAGCTGGGGAATCAGAGGCGGGGAATCAGAGTTGGGGAATCAGAGGCGGGGAATCAGATATGGGGAAATAGAAGCGGGGAATCAGATATGGGGAATCAGAGGTGTGGAATCAGAGGTTGGGAATCAGAGGCAGGGAATAAGAGGCGGGGAAACAGAGGCGGGGAATCAGATATGGGGAATGAGAGGTGGCGAATCAAATGCGGTGAAACAGAGATGGGGAATCAGGGCAGGGAATCAGAGGCAGGTTATCAGAGCTGGGGAAACAGAGGCGGGGAATCAGATATGGGGAATCAGAGGTGGGGAATCCGGGGCGGGGAATCAGTGGCAGGGAATCAGAGGCCGGGAATAAAAGGCGGGGAATCAGAGCTGGGGAATCAGAGGCGGGGAATCAGAGTTGGGGAATCAGAGGAGGGGAATCAGATATGGGGAAACAGAGGCCGGAATCAGAGGCAGGGAAACAGAGGCGGGGAATCAGATATGGGGAATCAGATGCTGGGAATAAGAGGCCGGGAATCAGAGGTGGGGAATCAGAGTCTGGGAATCAGAGATGGGGATTCAGAGGCGGGGAATGAGATATGGAGAATCAGAGGCGGGGAATCAGGGGCGGGGAAACAGAGGTGGGGAATCAGATATGGGGAATCAGAGGTGGCGAATCAAAGGCGGTGAATCAGAGATGGGGAATCAGAGGCGGGGAATCAGAGGCAGGGAATCAGATGCGGGGATTCAGAGGCGGGGAATCAGAGCTGGCGAATCAGAGGCGGGGAATCAGAGGTGTGCAATCAGAGCCGGGGAATCAGATATGGGGAATCAGAGGCGGGGAATCAGAGGCGGGGAAACAGAGGCGGGGAATCAGATATAGGGAATCAGAGGTGGGGAATCAGAGGTTGTGAATCAGACATGGGGAATCAAGGCGGGGAATCAGAGGGAGGGAATCAGACGCGGGGAATCAGAGGCGGGGATTCAGAGCTGGGGAATCAGAGGCGGGGAATCAGAGTTGGGGAATCAGAGGCAGGGAATCAGATATGGGGAATCAGAGGCGGGGAATCAGAGGCGGGGAAACAGAGGCGGGGAATCAGATATGGGGAATCAGAGGTGGGGAATCAGGGGCAGGGAATCAGTGGCAGGGAATCAGAGGCGGGGAATCTGAGGAGGGGAATCAGAGGCTGGGAATCAGACACGGGGAATCAGAGGCGGGGAATCAGAGATGGGGAATCAGAGGCGGGGAATCAGAGGCAGGGAATCAGATGCCGGGAATCAGAGGCGGGGAATCAGAGCTGGGGAATCAGAGGCGGGGAATCAGAGTTGGGGAATCAGAGGCGGGGAATCAGATATGGGGAAATAGAGGCGGGGAATCAGATATGGGGAATCAGAGGTGTGGAATCAGAGGTTGGGAATCAGAGGCAGGGAATCAGAGGCGGGGACACAGAGGCGGGGAATCAGATATGGGGAATCAGAGGTGGCGAATCAAAGGCGGTGAAACAGAGATGGGGAATCAGAGGCGGGGAATCAGAGGCAGGGAATCAGAGCTGGGGAAACAGAGGCGGGGAATCAGATATGGGGAATCAGAGGTGGGGAATCAGGGGCGGGGAATCAGTGGCAGGGAATCAGAGGCCGGGAATAAAAGGCGGGGAATCAGAGCTGGGGAATCAGAGGTGGGGAATCAGAGTTGGGGAATCAGAGGAGGGGAATCAGATATGGGGAAACAGAGGCCGGGAATCAGAGGCAGGGAAACAGAGGCGGGGAATCAGATATGGGGAATCAGAGGTGGGGAATTAGAGGTTGCGAATCAGAGGCGGGGAATCAGAGGCGGGGAATCAGAGGCAGGGAATCGGATGTGCGGAATCAGAGATGGGGAATCAGAGGTGGGGATTCAGAGGTGGTGAATCAGAGAAGGGGAATCAGAGGCTGGGAATCAGAGGCAGGGAATCAGACGCAGGGAATCAGAGGCGGGGAATCATAGCTGGCGAATTAGAGGAGGGGAATCAGAGTTGGGGAATCAGAGTCGGGGAATCAGATATGGGGAAATAGAGGCGGGGAATCAGAGGCGGGGAAACAGAGGCGGGTAATCAGATATGGGGAATCAGAGGTGGGGAATCAGAGGCAGGGAATCAGATGTGCGGAATCAGAGATGGGGAATCAGAGGCAGGGAATCAGAATCAGAAGCAGGGAATCAGAGGCCGGGAATCAGAGGCCGAAATCAGATGCTGGGAATCAGAGGCCTGGAAACAGAGGCGGGGAATCAGAGGCGGGGAATCAGATATGGGGAATCAGAGGTGGGGAATCAGGGGCGGGGAATCAGTGGCAGGGAATTAGAGATGGGGAATCAGAAGTGGGGAATCAGAGCTGGGGAAACAGAGGCGGGGAATCAGATATGGGGAATCAGAGGTGGCGAATCAGGGGCGGGGAATCAGTGGCAGGGAATCAGAGGCCGGGAATAAAAGGCGGGGAATCAGAGCTGGGGAATCAGAGGCGGGGAATCAGAGTTGGGGAATCAGAGGAGGGGAATCAGATATGGGGAAACAGAGGCCGGGTATCAGAGGCAGGGAAACAGAGGCGGGGAATCAGATATGGGGAATCAGAGGTGGGGAATTTGAGGTTGCGAATCAGAGGCGGGGAATCAGAGGCGGGGAATCAGTGGCAGGGAATCGGATATGGGGAATCAGAGGTGGGGATTCAGAGGTGGTGAATCAGAAAAGGGGAATCAGAGGCTGGGAATCAGAGGCAGGGAATCAGACGAAGGGAATCAGAGGCGGGGAATCATAGCTGGCGAATTAGTGGAGGGGAATCAGAGTTGGGGAATCAGAGGCTGGGAATCAGATATGGGGAAACAGAGGCGGGGAATCAGAGGCGGGGAAACAGAGGCGGGGAATCAGATATGGGGAATCAGAGGTGGGGAATCAGAGGCAGGGAATCAGATGTGCGGAATCAGAGATGGGGAATCAGAGGCAGGGAATCAGAATCTGAAGCAGGGAATCAGAGGCCGGGAATCAGAGGCCGGAATCAGATGCTGGGAATCAGAGGCCTGGAATCAGAGGCGGGGTATCAGAGGCAGGGAATCTGATGCGGGGAATCAGAGCTGGGGAATCAGAGGCAGTGTATTAGAGTTGGGGAATCAGAGGCGGGGAATCAGATATGGGGAAACAGAGGTGGGGAATCAGAGGCGGGGAAACAGAGGCAGGGAATCAGATATGGGGAATCAGAGGCGGGAATCAGAGGTGGGGAATCATAGGCAGGGAATCGGATGTGCGGAATCAGAGATGGGGAATCAGAGGCCGGGAATGAGAGGTGGTGAATCAGATATGGGGAATCAGAGGCGGGGAATCAGAGGCAGTGAATCAGACGCGGGGAATCAGAGGTGGGCAATCAGAGGCGGGGAATCAGATATGGGGAATCAGAGGCGGGGAATCAGAGGCGGGGAAACAGAGGCGGGGAATCAGATATGGGGAATCAGAGGTGGGGCATCAGAGGTTGTGAATCACAGATGGGGAATTAGAGGCGGGGAATCAGAGGCAGGGAATCAGACTCGGGGAATCAGAGTCGGGGATTCAGAGCTGGGGAATCAGAAGCGGGGAATCAGAGTTGGGGAATCAGAGGCGGGGAATCAGATATGGGGAATCAGAGGCAGGGAATCAGAGGCGGGGAATCAGAGGCAGGGAATCAGACGCGGGGAATCTGAGGCGGGGAATCAGAGCTGGGGAATCAGAGGTGGGGAATCAGAGTTGGGGAATCAGAGGCAGGGAATTGGATGTGCGGAATCAGAGATGGGGAATCAGAGGTGGGGAATCAGAGGCGGTGAATCAGAGATGGGGAATCAGAGGCGGGGAATCAGAGGCAGGAAATCAGACACGGGGATTCAGAGGCTGGGAATCAGACGGGGGGAATCAAAGGCGGGGAATCAGAGCTGGGGAATCTGAGGCAGGGAATCAGAGTTGGGGATTCAGAGGCGGGGAATCAGATATGGGGAAACAGAGGCGGGGAATCAGAGGCTTGAAAACAGAGTCGGGGAATTAGATATGGGGAATCAGAGGTGGGGAATCAGAGGTGGTGAATCAGAGATGGGGAATCAGAGGCGGGGAATCAGAGGCAGGGAATCGGACGCCGGGAATCAGAGGTGGGGAATCAGAGCTGGGGAATCAGAGGCGGGGAATCAGAGTTGGGGAATCAGAGGCGGGGAATCAGATATGGGGAAATAGAAGCGGGGAATCAGATATGGGGAATCAGAGGTGTGGAATCAGAGGTTGGGAATCAGAGGCAGGGAATAAGAGGCGGGGAAACAGAGGCGGGGAATCAGATATGGGGAATGAGAGGTGGCGAATCAAATGCGGTGAAACAGAGATGGGGAATCAGGGCAGGGAATCAGAGGCAGGTTATCAGAGCTGGGGAAACAGAGGCGGGGAATCAGATATGGGGAATCAGAGGTGGGGAATCCGGGGCGGGGAATCAGTGGCAGGGAATCAGAGGCCGGGAATAAAAGGCGGGGAATCAGAGCTGGGGAATCAGAGGCGGGGAATCAAAGTTGGGGATCAGAGGAGGGGAATCAGATATGGGGAAACAGAGGCCGGAATCAGAGGCAGGGAAACAGAGGCGGGGAATCAGATATGGGGAATCAGATGCTGGGAATAAGAGGCCGGGAATCAGAGGTGGGGAATCAGAGTCTGGGAATCAGAGATGGGGATTCAGAGGCGGGGAATGAGATATGGAGAATCAGAGGCGGGGAATCAGGGGCGGGGAAACAGAGGTGGGGAATCAGATATGGGGAATCAGAGGTGGCGAATCAAAGGCGGTGAATCAGAGATGGGGAATCAGAGGCGGGGAATCAGAGGCAGGGAATCAGATGCGGGGATTCAGAGGCGGGGAATCAGAGCTGGCGAATCAGAGGCGGGGAATCAGAGGTGGGCAATCAGAGCCGGGGAATCAGATATGGGGAATCAGAGGCGGGGAATCAGAGGCGGGGAAACAGAGGCGGGGAATCAGATATAGGGAATCAGAGGTGGGGAATCAGAGGTTGTGAATCAGACATGGGGAATCAAGGCGGGGAATCAGAGGGAGGGAATCAGACGCGTGGAATCAGAGGCGGGGATTCAGAGCTGGGGAATCAGAGGCGGGGAATCAGAGTTGGGGAATCAGAGGCAGGGAATCAGATATGGGGAATCAGAGGCGGGGAATCAGAGGCGGGGAAACAGAGGCGGGGAATCAGATATGGGGAATCAGAGGTGGGGAATCAGGGGCAGGGAATCAGTGGCAGGGAATCAGAGGCGGGGAATCTGAGGAGGGGAATCAGAGGCTGGGAATCAGACACGGGGAATCAGAGGCGGGGAATCAGAGATGGGGAATCAGAGGCGGGGAATCAGAGGCAGGGAATCAGATGCCGGGAATCAGAGGCGGGGAATCAGAGCTGGGGAATCAGAGGCGGGGAATCAGAGTTGGGGAATCAGAGGCGGGGAATCAGATATGGGGAAATAGAGGCGGGGAATCAGATATGGGGAATCAGAGGTGTGGAATCAGAGGTTGGGAATCAGAGGCAGGGAATCAGAGGCGGGGACACAGAGGCGGGGAATCAGATATGGGGAATCAGAGGTGGCGAATCAAAGGCGGTGAAACAGAGATGGGGAATCAGAGGCGGGGAATCAGAGGCAGGGAATCAGAGCTGGGGAAACAGAGGCGGGGAATCAGATATGGGGAATCAGAGGTGGGGAATCAGGGGCGGGGAATCAGTGGCAGGGAATCAGAGGCCGGGAATAAAAGGCGGGGAATCAGAGCTGGGGAATCAGAGGTGGGGAATCAGAGTTGGGGAATCAGAGGAGGGGAATCAGATATGGGGAAACAGAGGCCGGGAATCAGAGGCAGGGAAACAGAGGCGGGGAATCAGATATGGGGAATCAGAGGTGGGGAATTAGAGGTTGCGAATCAGAGGCGGGGAATCAGAGGCGGGGAATCAGAGGCAGGGAATCGGATGTGCGGAATCAGAGATGGGGAATCAGAGGTGGGGATTCAGAGGTGGTGAATCAGAGAAGGGGAATCAGAGGCTGGGAATCAGAGGCAGGGAATCAGACGCAGGGAATCAGAGGCGGGGAATCATAGCTGGCGAATTAGAGGAGGGGAATCAGAGTTGGGGAATCAGAGTCGGGGAATCAGATATGGGGAAATAGAGGCGGGGAATCAGAGGCGGGGAAACAGAGGCGGGTAATCAGATATGGGGAATCAGAGGTGGGGAATCAGAGGCAGGGAATCAGATGTGCGGAATCAGAGATGGGGAATCAGAGGCAGGGAATCAGAATCAGAAGCAGGGAATCAGAGGCCGGGAATCAGAGGCCGGAATCAGATGCTGGGAATCAGAGGCCTGGAAACAGAGGCGGGGAATCAGAGGCAGGGAATCAGATGCGGGGAATCAGAGGCGGGGAATCAGAGCTGGGGAATCAGAGGCAGGGTATTAGAGTTGGGGAATCAGAGGCGGGGAATCAGATATGGGGAAACAGAGGTGGGGAATCAGAGGCGGGGAAACAGAGGCAGGGAATCAGATACGGGGAATCAGAGGCGGGGAATCAGAGGTGGGGAATCATAGGCAGGGAATCGGATGTGCGGAATCAGAGATGGGGAATCAGAGGCCGGGAATGAGAGGTGGTGAATCAGATATGGGGAATCAGAGGCGGGGAATCAGAGGCAGGGAATCAGACGCGGGGAATCAGAGGTGGGCAATCAGAGGCGGGGAATCAGATATGGGGAATCTGAGGCGGGGAATCAGAGGCGGGGAAACAGAGGCGGGGAATCAGATATGGGGAATCAGAGGTGGGGCATCAGAAGTTGTGAATCACAGATGGGGAATTAGAGGCGGGGAATCAGAGGCAGGGAATCAGACGCGGGGAATCAGAGGCGGGGATTCAGAGCTAGGGAATCAGAAGCGGGGAATCAGAGTTGGTGAATCAGAGGCGGGGAATCATATATGGGGAATCAGAGGCAGGGAATCAGAGGCGGGGAATCAGAGGCAGGGAATCAGACGCGGGGAATCTGAGGCGGGGAATCAGAGCTGGGGAATCAGAGGTGGGGAATCAGAGTTGGGGAATCAGAGGCAGGGAATTGGATGTGCGGAATCAGAGATGGGGAATCAGAGGTGGGGAATCAGAGGCGGTGAATCAGAGATGGGGAATCAGAGGCGGGGAATCAGAGGCAGGAAATCAGACACGGGGATTCAGAGGCTGGGAATCAGATGGGGGGAATCAAAGGCGGGGAATCAGAGCTGGGGAATATGAGGCAGGGAATCAGAGTTGGGGAATCAGAGGCGGGGAATCAGATATGGGGAATCAGAGGCAGGGAATCAGAGGCGGGGAATCAGATATGGGGAAACAGAGGCGGGGAATCAGAGGTGGTGAATCAGAGATGGGGAATCAGAGGCGGGGAATCAGAGGCAGGGAATCGGACGCCGGGAATCAGAGGCGGGGAATCAGAGCTGGGGAATCAGAGGCGGGGAATCTGAGTTGGGGAATCAGAGGCGGGGAATCAGATATGGGGAAATAGAGGCGGGGAATCAGATATGGGGAATCAGAGGTGTGGAATTAAAGGTTGGGAATCAGAGGCAGGGAATCAGAGGCGGGGAAACAGAGGCGGGGAATCAGATATGGGGAATCAGAGGTGGCGAATCAAAGGCGGTGAAACAGAGATGGGGAATCAGGGCAGGGAATCAGAGGCAGGGAATCAGAGCTGGGGAAACAGAGGCGGGGAATCAGATATGGGGAATCAGAGGTGGGGAATCTCGGGCGGGGAATCAGTGGCAGGGAATCAGAGCTGGGGAATCAGAGGTGGGGAATCAGAGCTGGGGAAACAGAGGCGGGGAATCACATATGGGGAATCAGAGGTGGGGAATCAGGGGCGGGGAATCAGTGGCAGGGAATCAGAGGCCGGGAATAAAAGGCGGGGAATCAGAGCTGGGGAATCAGAGGCGGGGAATCAGAGTTGGGGAATCAGAGGAGGGGAATCAGATATGGGGAAACAGAGGCCGGGAATCAGAGGCAGGGAAACAGAGGCGGGGAATCAGATATGGGGAATCAGAGGTGGGGAATTAGAGGTTGCGAATCAGAGGCGGGAATCAGAGGCGGGGAATCAGAGGCAGGGAATCGGATGTGCGGAATCAGAGATGGGGAATCAGAGGTGGGGAATCAGGGGCAGGGAATCAGTGGCAGGGAATCAGAGGCGGGGAATCTGAGGAGGGGAATCAGAGGCTGGGAATCAGACACGGGGAATCAGAGGCGGGGAATCAGAGATGGGGAATCAGAGGCGGGGAATCAGAGGCAGGGAATCAGATGCCGGGAATCAGAGGCGGGGAATCAGAGCTGGGGAATCAGAGGCGGGGAATCAGAGTTGGGGAATCAGAGGCGGGGAATCAGATATGGGGAAATAGAGGCGGGGAATCAGATATGGGGAATCAGAGGTGTGGAATCAGAGGTTGGGAATCAGAGGCAGGGAATCAGAGGCGGGGACACAGAGGCGGGGAATCAGATATGGGGAATCAGAGGTGGCGAATCAAAGGCGGTGAAACAGAGATGGGGAATCAGAGGCGGGGAATCAGAGGCAGGGAATCAGAGCTGGGGAAACAGAGGCGGGGAATCAGATATGGGGAATCAGAGGTGGGGAATCAGGGGCGGGGAATCAGTGGCAGGGAATCAGAGGCCGGGAATAAAAGGCGGGGAATCAGAGCTGGGGAATCAGAGGTGGGGAATCAGAGTTGGGGAATCAGAGGAGGGGTATCAGATATGGGGAAACAGAGGCCGGGAATCAGTGGCAGGGAAACAGAGGCGGGGAATCAGATATGGGGAATCAGAGGTGGGGAATTAGAGGTTGCGAATCAGAGGCGGGGAATCAGAGGCGGGGAATCAGAGGCAGGGAATCGGATGTGCGGAATCAGAGATGGGGAATCAGAGGTGGGGATTCAGAGGTGGTGAATCAGAGAAGGGGAATCAGAGGCTGGGAATCAGAGGCAGGGAATCAGACGCAGGGAATCAGAGGCGGGGAATCATAGCTGGCGAATTAGAGGAGGGGAATCAGAGTTGGGGAATCAGAGTCGGGGAATCAGATATGGGGAAATAGAGGCGGGGAATCAGAGGCGGGGAAACAGAGGCGGGTAATCAGATATGGGGAATCAGAGGTGGGGAATCAGAGGCAGGGAATCAGATGTGCGGAATCAGAGATGGGGAATCAGAGGCAGGGAATCAGAATCAGAAGCAGGGAATCAGAGGCCGGGAATCAGAGGCCGGAATCAGATGCTGGGAATCAGAGGCCTGGAAACAGAGGCGGGGAATCAGAGGCAGGGAATCAGATGCGGGGAATCAGAGGCGGGGAATCAGAGCTGGGGAATCAGAGGCAGGGTATTAGAGTTGGGGAATCAGAGGCGGGGAATCAGATATGGGGAAACAGAGGTGGGGAATCAGAGGCGGGGAAACAGAGGCAGGGAATCAGATACGGGGAATCAGAGGCGGGGAATCAGAGGTGGGGAATCATAGGCAGGGAATCGGATGTGCGGAATCAGAGATGGGGAATCAGAGGCCGGGAATGAGAGGTGGTGAATCAGATATGGGGAATCAGAGGCGGGGAATCAGAGGCAGGGAATCAGACGCGGGGAATCAGAGGTGGGCAATCAGAGGCGGGGAATCAGATATGGGGAATCTGAGGCGGGGAATCAGAGGCGGGGAAACAGAGGCGGGGAATCAGATATGGGGAATCAGAGGTGGGGCATCAGAAGTTGTGAATCACAGATGGGGAATTAGAGGCGGGGAATCAGAGGCAGGGAATCAGACGCGGGGAATCAGAGGCGGGGATTCAGAGCTAGGGAATCAGAAGCGGGGAATCAGAGTTGGTGAATCAGAGGCGGGGAATCATATATGGGGAATCAGAGGCAGGGAATCAGAGGCGGGGAATCAGAGGCAGGGAATCAGACGCGGGGAATCTGAGGCGGGGAATCAGAGCTGGGGAATCAGAGGTGGGGAATCAGAGTTGGGGAATCAGAGGCAGGGAATTGGATGTGCGGAATCAGAGATGGGGAATCAGAGGTGGGGAATCAGAGGCGGTGAATCAGAGATGGGGAATCAGAGGCGGGGAATCAGAGGCAGGAAATCAGACACGGGGATTCAGAGGCTGGGAATCAGATGGGGGGAATCAAAGGCGGGGAATCAGAGCTGGGGAATATGAGGCAGGGAATCAGAGTTGGGGAATCAGAGGCGGGGAATCAGATATGGGGAATCAGAGGCAGGGAATCAGAGGCGGGGAATCAGATATGGGGAAACAGAGGCGGGGAATCAGAGGTGGTGAATCAGAGATGGGGAATCAGAGGCGGGGAATCAGAGGCAGGGAATCGGACGCCGGGAATCAGAGGCGGGGAATCAGAGCTGGGGAATCAGAGGCGGGGAATCTGAGTTGGGGAATCAGAGGCGGGGAATCAGATATGGGGAAATAGAGGCGGGGAATCAGATATGGGGAATCAGAGGTGTGGAATTAAAGGTTGGGAATCAGAGGCAGGGAATCAGAGGCGGGGAAACAGAGGCGGGGAATCAGATATGGGGAATCAGAGGTGGCGAATCAAAGGCGGTGAAACAGAGATGGGGAATCAGGGCAGGGAATCAGAGGCAGGGAATCAGAGCTGGGGAAACAGAGGCGGGGAATCAGATATGGGGAATCAGAGGTGGGGAATCTGGGGCGGGGAATCAGTGGCAGGGAATCAGAGCTGGGGAATCAGAGGTGGGGAATCAGAGCTGGGGAAACAGAGGCGGGGAATCACATATGGGGAATCAGAGGTGGGGAATCAGGGGCGGGGAATCAGTGGCAGGGAATCAGAGGCCGGGAATAAAAGGCGGGGAATCAGAGCTGGGGAATCAGAGGCGGGGAATCAGAGTTGGGGAATCAGAGGAGGGGAATCAGATATGGGGAAACAGAGGCCGGGAATCAGAGGCAGGGAAACAGAGGCGGGGAATCAGATATGGGGAATTAGAGGTTGCGAATCAGAGGCGGGAATCAGAGGCGGGGAATCAGAGGCAGGGAATCGGATGTGCGGAATCAGAGATGGGGAATCAGAGGTGGGGATTCAGAGGTGGTGAATCAGAGAAGGGGAATCAGAGGCTGGGAATCAGAGGCAGGGTATCAGACGCAGGAAATCAGAGGCGGGGAATCATAGCTGGCGAATTAGAGGAGGGGAATCAGAGTTGGGGAATCAGAGTCGGGGAATCAGATATGGGGAAACAGAGGCGGGGAATCAGAGGCGGGGAAACAGAGGCGGGGAATCAGATATGGGGAATCAGAGGTGGGGAATCAGAGGCAGGGAATCAGAAGTGCGGAATCAGAGATGGGGAATCAGAGGCAGGGAATCAGAATCAGAAGCAGGGAATCAGAGGCTGGGAATCAGAGGCCGGAATCAGATGCTGGGATCAGAGGCCTGGAATCAGAGGCGGGGAATCAGAGGCAGGGAATCAGATGCGGGAAATCAGAGGCCTGGAATCAGAGGCGGGGAATCAGAGGCAGGGAATCAGATGCGGGGAATCAGAGGCGGGGAATCAGAGCTGGAGAATCAGAGGCAGGGTATTAGAGTTGGGGAATCAGAGGCGGGGAATCAGATATGGGGAAACAGAGGTGGGGAATCAGAGGCGGGGAAACAGAGGCAGGGAATCAGATATGGGGAATCAGAATCGGGGAATCAGAGGTGGGGAATCATAGGCAGGGAATCGGATGTGCGGAATCAGAGATGGGGAATCAGAGGCCGGGAATCAGAGGTGGTGAATCAGATATGGGGAATCAGAGGCGGGGAATCAGAGGCAGGGAATCAGACGCGGGGAATCAGAGGTGGGCAATCAGAGGCGGGGAATCAGATATGGGGAATCAGAGGCGGGGAATCAGAGGCGGGGAAACAGAGGCGGGGAATCAGATATGGGGAATCAGAGGTGGGGCATCAGAGGTTGTGAATCACAGATGGGGAATTAGAGGCGGGGAATCAGAGGCAGGGAATCAGAACGGGGAATCAGAGGCGGGATTCAGAGCTGGGGAATCAGAAGCGGGGAATCAGAGTTGGGGAATCAGAGGCGGGGAATCAGATATGGGGAATCAGAGGCAGGGAATCAGAGGCGGGGAATCAGAGGCAGGGAATCAGACGCGGTGAATCTGAGGCGGGGAATCAAAGCTGGGGAATCAGAGGTGGGGAATCAGAGTTGGGGAATCAGAGGCAGGGAATTGGATGTGCGGAATCAGAGATGGGGAATCAGAGGTGGGGAATCAGAGGCGGTGAATCAGAGATGGGGAATCAGAGGCGGGGAATCAGAGGCAGGAAATCAGACACGGGGATTCAGAGGCTGGGAATCAGACGGGGGGAATCAAAGGCGGGGAATCAGAGCTGGGGAATCTGAGGCAGGGAATCAGAGTTGGGGATTCAGAGGCGGGGTATCAGATATGGGGAAACAGAGGCGGGGAATCAGAGGCGGGAAAACAGAGGCGGGGATTTAGATATGGGGAATCAGAGGTGGGAAATCAGAGGTGGTGAATCAGTGATGGGGAATCACAGGCGGGGAATCAGAGGCAGGGAATAGAACGCGGGGAATCAGAGGCAGGGAATCAGAGCTGGGGAATCAGAGGCGGGGAATCATAGTTGGGAATCAGAGGCGGGGAATCAGATATGGGGAAACAGAGGCGGGGAATCAGATATGGGGAAACAGAGGTGGGGAATCAGATATGTGGAATCGGATGCAGGGAATCAGAGGCGGGGAATCAGAGCTGGGGAATCAGAGGCGGGGAATCAGAGTTGGGGCATCAGAGGTGGGGAATTAGATATAGGGAAACAGAGGCGGGGAATCAGAGGCGGGGAAACAGAGGCGGGGAAACAGAGGCGGGTAATCAGATATGGGGAATCAGAGGTGGGGAATCCGAGGTTGGGAATCAGAGGCAGGGAATCAGAGGCGGGGAAACAGAGGCGGGGAATCAGATATGGGGAATCAGAGGTGGGGCATCAGAAGTTGTGAATCACAGATGGGGAATTAGAGGCGGGGAATCAGAGGCAGGGAATCAGACGCGGGGAATCAGAGGCGGGGATTCAGAGCTGGGGAATCAGAAGCGGGGAATCAGAGTTGGGGAATCAGAGGCGGGGAATCAGATATGGGGAATCAGAGGCAGGGAATCAGAGGCGGGGAATCAGAGGCAGGGAATCAGACGCGGGGAATCTGAGGCGGGGAATCAGAGCTGGGGAATCAGAGGTGGGGAATCAGAGTTGGGGAATCAGAGGCAGGGAATTGGATGTGCGGAATCAGAGATGGGGAATCAGAGGTGGGGAATCAGAGGCGGTGAATCAGAGATGGGGAATCAGAGCTGGGGAATCTGAGGCAGGGAATCAGAGTTGGGGATTCAGAGGCGGGGAATCAGATATGGGGAAACAGAGGCGGGGAATCAGAGGCGGGAAAACAGAGGCGGGTAATTAGATATGGGGAATCAGAGGTGGGGAATCAGAGGTGGTGAATTAGAGATGGGGAATCAGAGGCGGGGAATCAGAGGCAGGGAATCGGACGCCGGGAATCAGAGGCGGGGAATCAGAGCTGGGGAATCAGAGGCGGGGAATCAGAGTTGGGGAATCAGAGGCGGGGAATCTGATATGGGGAAATAGAGGCGGGGAATCAGATATGGGGAATCAGAGGTGTGGAATCAGAGGTTGGGAATCAGAGGTGGGGAATTAGATATAGGGAAACAGAGGCGGGGAATCAGAGGCGGGGAAACAGAGGCGGGGAAACAGAGGCGGGTAATCAGATATGGGGAATCAGAGGCGGGGAATCAGAGCTGGGGAATCAGAGGCGGGGAATCAGAGTTGGGGCATCAGAGGTGGGGAATTAGATATAGGGAAACAGAGGCGGGGAATCAGAGGCGGGGAAACAGAGGCGGGGAAACAGAGGCGGGTAATCAGATATGGGGAATCAGAGGTGGGGAATCCGAGGTTGGGAATCAGAGGCAGGGAATCAGAGGCGGGGAAACAGAGGCGGGGAATCAGATATGGGGAATCAGAGGTGGGGCATCAGAAGTTGTGAATCACAGATGGGGAATTAGAGGCGGGGAATCAGAGGCAGGGAATCAGACGCGGGGAATCAGAGGCGGGGATTCAGAGCTGGGGAATCAGAAGCGGGGAATCAGAGTTGGGGAATCAGAGGCGGGGAATCAGATATGGGGAATCAGAGGCAGGGAATCAGAGGCGGGGAATCAGAGGCAGGGAATCAGACGCGGGGAATCTGAGGCGGGGAATCAGAGCTGGGGAATCAGAGGTGGGGAATCAGAGTTGGGGAATCAGAGGCAGGGAATTGGATGTGCGGAATCAGAGATGGGGAATCAGAGGTGGGGAATCAGAGGCGGTGAATCAGAGATGGGGAATCAGAGCTGGGGAATCTGAGGCAGGGAATCAGAGTTGGGGATTCAGAGGCGGGGAATCAGATATGGGGAAACAGAGGCGGGGAATCAGAGGCGGGAAAACAGAGGCGGGTAATTAGATATGGGGAATCAGAGGTGGGGAATCAGAGGTGGTGAATTAGAGATGGGGAATCAGAGGCGGGGAATCAGAGGCAGGGAATCGGACGCCGGGAATCAGAGGCGGGGAATCAGAGCTGGGGAATCAGAGGCGGGGAATCAGAGTTGGGGAATCAGAGGCGGGGAATCTGATATGGGGAAATAGAGGCGGGGAATCAGATATGGGGAATCAGAGGTGTGGAATCAGAGGTTGGGAATCAGAGGCAGGGAATCAGAGGTGGGGAAACAGAGGCGGGGAATCAGAAGCGGGGAATCAGAGTTGGGGAATCAGAGGCGGGGAATCAGATATGGGGAATCAGAGGCAGGGAATCAGAGGCGGGGAATCAGAGGCAGGGAATCAGACGCGGGGAATCTGAGGCGGGGAATCAGAGCTGGGGAATCAGAGGTGGGGAATCAGAGTTGGGGAATCAGAGGCAGGGAATTGGATGTGCGGAATCAGAGATGGGGAATCAGAGGTGGGGAATCAGAGGCGGTGAATCAGAGATGGGGAATCAGAGCTGGGGAATCTGAGGCAGGGAATCAGAGTTGGGGATTCAGAGGCGGGGAATCAGATATGGGGAAACAGAGGCGGGGAATCAGAGGCGGGAAAACAGAGGCGGGTAATTAGATATGGGGAATCAGAGGTGGGGAATCAGAGGTGGTGAATTAGAGATGGGGAATCAGAGGCGGGGAATCAGAGGCAGGGAATCGGACGCCGGGAATCAGAGGCGGGGAATCAGAGCTGGGGAATCAGAGGCGGGGAATCAGAGTTGGGGAATCAGAGGCGGGGAATCTGATATGGGGAAATAGAGGCGGGGAATCAGATATGGGGAATCAGAGGTGTGGAATCAGAGGTTGGGAATCAGAGGCAGGGAATCAGATACGGGGAATCAGAGGCGGGGAATCAGAGGTGGGGAATCATAGGCAGGGAATCGGATGTGCGGAATCAGAGATGGGGAATCAGAGGCCGGGAATGAGAGGTGGTGAATCAGATATGGGGAATCAGAGGCGGGGAATCAGAGGCAGGGAATCAGACGCGGGGAATCAGAGGTGGGCAATCAGAGGCGGGGAATCAGATATGGGGAATCTGAGGCGGGGAATCAGAGGCGGGGAAACAGAGGCGGGGAATCAGATATGGGGAATCAGAGGTGGGGCATCAGAAGTTGTGAATCACAGATGGGGAATTAGAGGCGGGGAATCAGAGGCAGGGAATCAGACGCGGGGAATCAGAGGCGGGGATTCAGAGCTAGGGAATCAGAAGCGGGGAATCAGAGTTGGTGAATCAGAGGCGGGGAATCATATATGGGGAATCAGAGGCAGGGAATCAGAGGCGGGGAATCAGAGGCAGGGAATCAGACGCGGGGAATCTGAGGCGGGGAATCAGAGCTGGGGAATCAGAGGTGGGGAATCAGAGTTGGGGAATCAGAGGCAGGGAATTGGATGTGCGGAATCAGAGATGGGGAATCAGAGGTGGGGAATCAGAGGCGGTGAATCAGAGATGGGGAATCAGAGGCGGGGAATCAGAGGCAGGAAATCAGACACGGGGATTCAGAGGCTGGGAATCAGATGGGGGGAATCAAAGGCGGGGAATCAGAGCTGGGGAATATGAGGCAGGGAATCAGAGTTGTGGAATCAGAGGCGGGGAATCAGATATGGGGAATCAGAGGCAGGGAATCAGAGGCGGGGAATCAGATATGGGGAAACAGAGGCGGGGAATCAGAGGTGGTGAATCAGAGATGGGGAATCAGAGGCGGGGAATCAGAGGCAGGGAATCGGACGCCGGGAATCAGAGGCGGGGAATCAGAGCTGGGGAATCAGAGGCGGGGAATCTGAGTTGGGGAATCAGAGGCGGGGAATCAGATATGGGGAAATAGAGGCGGGGAATCAGATATGGGGAATCAGAGGTGTGGAATTAAAGGTTGGGAATCAGAGGCAGGGAATCAGAGGCGGGGAAACAGAGGCGGGGAATCAGATATGGGGAATCAGAGGTGGCGAATCAAAGGCGGTGAAACAGAGATGGGGAATCAGGGCAGGGAATCAGAGGCAGGGAATCAGAGCTGGGGAAACAGAGGCGGGGAATCACATATGGGGAATCAGAGGTGGGGAATCAGGGGCGGGGAATCAGTGGCAGGGAATCAGAGGCCGGGAATAAAAGGCGGGGAATCAGAGCTGGGGAATCAGAGGCGGGGAATCAGAGTTGGGGAATCAGAGGAGGGGAATCAGATATGGGGAAACAGAGGCCGGGAATCAGAGGCAGGGAAACAGAGGCGGGGAATCAGAGGTGGGGAATTAGAGGTTGCGAATCAGAGGCGGGAATCAGAGGCGGGGAATCAGAGGCAGGGAATCGGATGTGCGGAATCAGAGATGGGGAATCAGAGGTGGGGAATCAGGGGCAGGGAATCAGTGGCAGGGAATCAGAGGCGGGGAATCTGAGGAGGGGAATCAGAGGCTGGGAATCAGACACGGGGAATCAGAGGCGGGGAATCAGAGATGGGGAATCAGAGGCGGGGAATCAGAGGCAGGGAATCAGATGCCGGGAATCAGAGGCGGGGAATCAGAGCTGGGGAATCAGAGGCGGGGAATCAGAGTTGGGGAATCAGAGGCGGGGAATCAGATATGGGGAAATAGAGGCGGGGAATCAGATATGGGGAATCAGAGGTGTGGAATCAGAGGTTGGGAATCAGAGGCAGGGAATCAGAGGCGGGGACACAGAGGCGGGGAATCAGATATGGGGAATCAGAGGTGGCGAATCAAAGGCGGTGAAACAGAGATGGGGAATCAGAGGCGGGGAATCAGAGGCAGGGAATCAGAGCTGGGGAAACAGAGGCGGGGAATCAGATATGGGGAATCAGAGGTGGGGAATCAGGGGCGGGGAATCAGTGGCAGGGAATCAGAGGCCGGGAATAAAAGGCGGGGAATCAGAGCTGGGGAATCAGAGGTGGGGAATCAGAGTTGGGGAATCAGAGGAGGGGAATCAGATATGGGGAAACAGAGGCCGGGAATCAGAGGCAGGGAAACAGAGGCGGGGAATCAGATATGGGGAATCAGAGGTGGGGAATTAGAGGTTGCGAATCAGAGGCGGGGAATCAGAGGCGGGGAATCAGAGGCAGGGAATCGGATGTGCGGAATCAGAGATGGGGAATCAGAGGTGGGGATTCAGAGGTGGTGAATCAGAGAAGGGGAATCAGAGGCTGGGAATCAGAGGCAGGGAATCAGACGCAGGGAATCAGAGGCGGGGAATCATAGCTGGCGAATTAGAGGAGGGGAATCAGAGTTGGGGAATCAGAGTCGGGGAATCAGATATGGGGAAATAGAGGCGGGGAATCAGAGGCGGGGAAACAGAGGCGGGTAATCAGATATGGGGAATCAGAGGTGGGGAATCAGAGGCAGGGAATCAGATGTGCGGAATCAGAGATGGGGAATCAGAGGCAGGGAATCAGAATCAGAAGCAGGGAATCAGAGGCCGGGAATCAGAGGCCGGAATCAGATGCTGGGAATCAGAGGCCTGGAAACAGAGGCGGGGAATCAGAGGCAGGGAATCAGATGCGGGGAATCAGAGGCGGGGAATCAGAGCTGGGGAATCAGAGGCAGGGTATTAGAGTTGGGGAATCAGAGGCGGGGAATCAGATATGGGGAAACAGAGGTGGGGAATCAGAGGCGGGGAAACAGAGGCAGGGAATCAGATACGGGGAATCAGAGGCGGGGAATCAGAGGTGGGGAATCATAGGCAGGGAATCGGATGTGCGGAATCAGAGATGGGGAATCAGAGGCCGGGAATGAGAGGTGGTGAATCAGATATGGGGAATCAGAGGCGGGGAATCAGAGGCAGGGAATCAGACGCGGGGAATCAGAGGTGGGCAATCAGAGGCGGGGAATCAGATATGGGGAATCTGAGGCGGGGAATCAGAGGCGGGGAAACAGAGGCGGGGAATCAGATATGGGGAATCAGAGGTGGGGCATCAGAAGTTGTGAATCACAGATGGGGAATTAGAGGCGGGGAATCAGAGGCAGGGAATCAGACGCGGGGAATCAGAGGCGGGGATTCAGAGCTAGGGAATCAGAAGCGGGGAATCAGAGTTGGTGAATCAGAGGCGGGGAATCATATATGGGGAATCAGAGGCAGGGAATCAGAGGCGGGGAATCAGAGGCAGGGAATCAGACGCGGGGAATCTGAGGCGGGGAATCAGAGCTGGGGAATCAGAGGTGGGGAATCAGAGTTGGGGAATCAGAGGCAGGGAATTGGATGTGCGGAATCAGAGATGGGGAATCAGAGGTGGGGAATCAGAGGCGGTGAATCAGAGATGGGGAATCAGAGGCGGGGAATCAGAGGCAGGAAATCAGACACGGGGATTCAGAGGCTGGGAATCAGATGGGGGGAATCAAAGGCGGGGAATCAGAGCTGGGGAATATGAGGCAGGGAATCAGAGTTGGGGAATCAGAGGCGGGGAATCAGATATGGGGAATCAGAGGCAGGGAATCAGAGGCGGGGAATCAGATATGGGGAAACAGAGGCGGGGAATCAGAGGTGGTGAATCAGAGATGGGGAATCAGAGGCGGGGAATCAGAGGCAGGGAATCGGACGCCGGGAATCAGAGGCGGGGAATCAGAGCTGGGGAATCAGAGGCGGGGAATCTGAGTTGGGGAATCAGAGGCGGGGAATCAGATATGGGGAAATAGAGGCGGGGAATCAGATATGGGGAATCAGAGGTGTGGAATTAAAGGTTGGGAATCAGAGGCAGGGAATCAGAGGCGGGGAAACAGAGGCGGGGAATCAGATATGGGGAATCAGAGGTGGCGAATCAAAGGCGGTGAAACAGAGATGGGGAATCAGGGCAGGGAATCAGAGGCAGGGAATCAGAGCTGGGGAAACAGAGGCGGGGAATCAGATATGGGGAATCAGAGGTGGGGAATCTGGGGCGGGGAATCAGTGGCAGGGAATCAGAGCTGGGGAATCAGAGGTGGGGAATCAGAGCTGGGGAAACAGAGGCGGGGAATCACATATGGGGAATCAGAGGTGGGGAATCAGGGGCGGGGAATCAGTGGCAGGGAATCAGAGGCCGGGAATAAAAGGCGGGGAATCAGAGCTGGGGAATCAGAGGCGGGGAATCAGAGTTGGGGAATCAGAGGAGGGGAATCAGATATGGGGAAACAGAGGCCGGGAATCAGAGGCAGGGAAACAGAGGCGGGGAATCAGATATGGGGAATCAGAGGTGGGGAATTAGAGGTTGCGAATCAGAGGCGGGAATCAGAGGCGGGGAATCAGAGGCAGGGAATCGGATGTGCGGAATCAGAGATGGGGAATCAGAGGTGGGGATTCAGAGGTGGTGAATCAGAGAAGGGGAATCAGAGGCTGGGAATCAGAGGCAGGGTATCAGACGCAGGAAATCAGAGGCGGGGAATCATAGCTGGCGAATTAGAGGAGGGGAATCAGAGTTGGGGAATCAGAGTCGGGGAATCAGATATGGGGAAACAGAGGCGGGGAATCAGAGGCGGGGAAACAGAGGCGGGGAATCAGATATGGGGAATCAGAGGTGGGGAATCAGAGGCAGGGAATCAGAAGTGCGGAATCAGAGATGGGGAATCAGAGGCAGGGAATCAGAATCAGAAGCTGGGAATCAGAGGCTGGGAATCAGAGGCCGGAATCAGATGCTGGGATCAGAGGCCTGGAATCAGAGGCGGGGAATCAGAGGCAGGGAATCAGATGCGGGAAATCAGAGGCCTGGAATCAGAGGCGGGGAATCAGAGGCAGGGAATCAGATGCGGGGAATCAGAGGCGGGGAATCAGAGCTGGAGAATCAGAGGCAGGGTATTAGAGTTGGGGAATCAGAGGCGGGGAATCAGATATGGGGAAACAGAGGTGGGGAATCAGAGGCGGGGAAACAGAGGCAGGGAATCAGATATGGGGAATCAGAGGCGGGAATCAGAGGTGGGGAATCATAGGCAGGGAATCGGATGTGCGGAATCAGAGATGGGGAATCAGAGGCCGGGAATCAGAGGTGGTGAATCAGATATGGGGAATCAGAGGCGGGGAATCAGAGGCAGGGAATCAGACGCGGGGAATCAGAAGTGGGCAATCAGAGGCGGGGAATCAGATATGGGGAATCAGAGGCGGGGAATCAGAGGCGGGGAAACAGAGGCGGGGAATCAGATATGGGGAATCAGAGGTGGGGCATCAGAGGTTGTGAATCACAGATGGGGAATTAGAGGCGGGGAATCAGAGGCAGGGAATCAGAACGGGGAATCAGAGGCGGGATTCAGAGCTGGGGAATCAGAAGCGGGGAATCAGAGTTGGGGAATCAGAGGCGGGGAATCAGATATGGGGAATCAGAGGCAGGGAATCAGAGGCGGGGAATCAGAGGCAGGGAATCAGACGCGGTGAATCTGAGGCGGGGAATCAAAGCTGGGGAATCAGAGGTGGGGAATCAGAGTTGGGGAATCAGAGGCAGGGAATTGGATGTGCGGAATCAGAGATGGGGAATCAGAGGTGGGGAATCAGAGGCGGTGAATCAGAGATGGGGAATCAGAGGCGGGGAATCAGAGGCAGGAAATCAGACACGGGGATTCAGAGGCTGGGAATCAGACGGGGGGAATCAAAGGCGGGGAATCAGAGCTGGGGAATCTGAGGCAGGGAATCAGAGTTGGGGATTCAGAGGCGGGGTATCAGATATGGGGAAACAGTGGCGGGGAATCAGAGGCGGGAAAACAGAGGCGGGGATTTAGATATGGGGAATCAGAGGTGGGAAATCAGAGGTGGTGAATCAGTGATGGGGAATCACAGGCGGGGAATCAGAGGCAGGGAATAGAACGCGGGGAATCAGAGGCAGGGAATCAGAGCTGGGGAATCAGAGGCGGGGAATCATAGTTGGGAATCAGAGGCGGGGAATCAGATATGGGGAAACAGAGGCGGGGAATCAGATATGGGGAAACAGAGGTGGGGAATCAGATATGGGGAATCGGATGCAGGGAATCAGAGGCGGGGAATCAGAGCTGGGGAATCAGAGGCGGGGAATCAGAGTTGGGGCATCAGTGGGGAATTAGATATAGGGAAACAGAGGCGGGGAATCAGAGGCGGGGAAACAGAGGCGGGGAAACAGAGGCGGGTAATCAGATATGGGGAATCAGAGGTGGGGAATCCGAGGTTGGGAATCAGAGGCAGGGAATCAGAGGCGGGGAAACAGAGGCGGGGAATCAGATATGGGGAATCAGAGGTGGGGCATCAGAAGTTGTGAATCACAGATGGGGAATTAGAGGCGGGGAATCAGAGGCAGGGAATCAGACGCGGGGAATCAGAGGCGGGGATTCAGAGCTGGGGAATCAGAAGCGGGGAATCAGAGTTGGGGAATCAGAGGCGGGGAATCAGATATGGGGAATCAGAGGCAGGGAATCAGAGGCGGGGAATCAGAGGCAGGGAATCAGACGCGGGGAATCTGAGGCGGGGAATCAGAGCTGGGGAATCAGAGGTGGGGAATCAGAGTTGGGGAATCAGAGGCAGGGAATTGGATGTGCGGAATCAGAGATGGGGAATCAGAGGTGGGGAATCAGAGGCGGTGAATCAGAGATGGGGAATCAGAGCTGGGGAATCTGAGGCAGGGAATCAGAGTTGGGGATTCAGAGGCGGGGAATCAGATATGGGGAAACAGAGGCGGGGAATCAGAGGCGGGAAAACAGAGGCGGGTAATTAGATATGGGGAATCAGAGGTGGGGAATCAGAGGTGGTGAATTAGAGATGGGGAATCAGAGGCGGGGAATCAGAGGCAGGGAATCGGACGCCGGGAATCAGAGGCGGGGAATCAGAGCTGGGGAATCAGAGGCGGGGAATCAGAGTTGGGGAATCAGAGGCGGGGAATCTGATATGGGGAAATAGAGGCGGGGAATCAGATATGGGGAATCAGAGGTGTGGAATCAGAGGTTGGGAATCAGAGGCAGGGAATCAGAGGTGGGGAAACAGAGGCGGGGAATCAGAAGCGGGGAATCAGAGTTGGGGAATCAGAGGCGGGGAATCAGATATGGGGAATCAGAGGCAGGGAATCAGAGGCGGGGAATCAGAGGCAGGGAATCAGACGCGGGGAATCTGAGGCGGGGAATCAGAGCTGGGGAATCAGAGGTGGGGAATCAGAGTTGGGGAATCAGAGGCAGGGAATTGGATGTGCGGAATCAGAGATGGGGAATCAGAGGTGGGGAATCAGAGGCGGTGAATCAGAGATGGGGAATCAGAGCTGGGGAATCTGAGGCAGGGAATCAGAGTTGGGGATTCAGAGGCGGGGAATCAGATATGGGGAAACAGAGGCGGGGAATCAGAGGCGGGAAAACAGAGGCGGGTAATTAGATATGGGGAATCAGAGGTGGGGAATCAGAGGTGGTGAATTAGAGATGGGGAATCAGAGGCGGGGAATCAGAGGCAGGGAATCGGACGCCGGGAATCAGAGGCGGGGAATCAGAGCTGGGGAATCAGAGGCGGGGAATCAGAGTTGGGGAATCAGAGGCGGGGAATCTGATATGGGGAAATAGAGGCGGGGAATCAGATATGGGGAATCAGAGGTGTGGAATCAGAGGTTGGGAATCAGAGGCAGGGAATCAGAGGCGGGGAAACAGAGGTGGGGAATCAGATATGGGGAATCAGAGGTGGCGAATCAAAGGCGGTGAAACAGAGATGGGGAATCAGGGCAGGGAATCAGAGGCAGGGAATCAGAGCTGGGGAAACAGAGGCGGGGAATCAGATATGGGGAATCAGAGGTGGGGAATCAGGGGCGGGGAATCAGTGGCAGGGAATCAGAGCTGGGGAATCAGAGGTGGGGAATCAGAGCTGGGGAATCAGAGGCGGGGAATCAGATATGGGGAATCAGAGGTGGGGAATCAGGGGCGGGGAATCAGTGGCAGGGAATCAGAGGCCGGGAATAAAAGGCGGGGAATCAGAGCTGGGGAATCAGAGGCGGGGAATCAGAGTTGGGGAATCAGAGGAGGGGAATCAGATATGGGGAAACAGAGGCCGGGAATCAGAGGCAGGGAAACAGAGGCGGGGAATCAGATATGGGGAATCAGAGGTGGGGAATTAGAGGTTGCGAATCAGAGGCGGAGAATCAGAGGCGGGGAATCAGAGGCAGGGAATCGGATGTGCGGAATCAGAGATGGGGAATCAGAGGTGGGGATTCAGAGGTGGTGAATCAGAGAAGGGGAATCAGAGGCTGGGAATCAGAGGCAGGGAATCAGACGCAGGGAATCAGAGGCGGGGAATCATAGCTGGCGAATTAGAGGAGGGCAATCAGAGTTGGGGAATCAGAGGCGGGGAATCAGATATTGGGGAAACAGAGGCGGGGAATCAGAGGCGGGGAAACAGAGGCGGGAAATCAGATATGGGGAATCAGAGGTGGGGAATCAGAGGCAGGGAATCAGATGTGCGGAATCAGAGATGGGGAATCAGAGGCAGGGAATCAGAATCAGAAGCAGGGAATCAGAGGCCGGGAATGAGAGGCCGGAATCAGATGCTGGGAATCAGAGGCCTGGAATCAGAGGCGGGGAATCAGAGGCAGGGAATCAGATGCGGGAAATCAGAGGCCTGGAATCAGAGGCGGGGAATCAGAGGTAGGGAATCAGATGCGGGGAATCAGAGGCGGGGAATCAGAGCTGGGGAATCAGAGGCAGGGTATTAGAGTTGGGGAATCAGAGGCGGGGAATCAGATATGGGGAAACAGAGGTGGGGAATCAGAGGCGGGGTAACAGAGGCAGGGAATCAGATATGGGGAATCAGAGGCGGGGAATCAGAGGTGGGGAATCATAGGCAGGGAATCGGATGTGCGGAATCAGAGATGGGGAATCAGAGGCCGGGAATCAGAGGTGGTGTATCAGATATGGGGAATCAGAGGCGGGGAATCAGAGGCAGGGAATCAGACGCGGGGAATCAGAGGTGGGCAATCAGAGGCGGGGAATCAGATATGGGGAATCAGAGGCGGGGAATCAGAGATGGGGAATCAGAGGCGGGGAATCAGAGGCAGGGAATCAGATGCGGGGATTCAGAGGCGGGGAATCAGAGCTGGCGAATCAGAGGCGGGGAATCAGAGGTGGGCAATCAGAGCCGGGGAATCAGATATGGGGAATCAGAGGCGGGGAAACAGAGGCGGGGAATCAGATATGGGGAATCAGAGGTGGGGAATCAGATGTTGTGAATCAGAGATGGGGAATCAAGGCGGGGAATCAGAGGGTGGGAATCAGACGCGGGGAATCAGTGGCGGGGATTCAGAGCTGGGGAATCAGAGGCGGGGAATCAGAGTTGGGGAATCAGAGGCAGGGAATCAGATATGGGGAATCAGAGGCGGGGAATCAGAAGCGGGGAAACAGAGGCGGGGAATCAGATATGGGGAATCAGAGGTGGGGAATCATGGGCAGGGAATCAGTGGAAGGGAATCAGAGGCGGGGAATCAGAGGTGGGCAATCAGAGCCGGGGAATCAGATATGGGGAATCAGAGGCGGGGAAACAGAGGCGGGGAATCAGATATGGGGAATCAGAGGTGGGGAATCAGAGGTTGTGAATCAGAGATGGGGAATCAAGGCGGGGAATCAGAGGGAGGGAATCAGACGCGGGGAATCAGTGGCGGGGATTCAGAGCTGGGGAATCAGAGGCGGGGAATCAGAGTTGGGGAATCAGAGGCAGGGAATCAGATATGGGGAATCAGAGGCGGGGAATCAGAGGCGGGGAAACAGAGGCGGGGAATCAGATATGGGGAATCAGAGGTGGGGAATCAGGGGCAGGGAATCAGTGGCAGGGAATCAGAGGCGGGGAATCTGAGCCGGGGAATCAGAGGCAGGGAATCAGACACGGGGAATCAGAGGCGGGGAATCAGAGATGGTGAATCAGAGGCGGGGAATCAGAGGCAGGGAATCGGACGCCGGGAATCAGAGGCGGGGAATCAGAGCTGGGGAATCAGAGGCGGGGAATCAGAGTTGGGGAATCAGAGGCGGGGAATCAGATATGGGGAAATAGAGGCGGGGAATCAGATATGGGGAATCAGAGGTGTGGAATCAGAGGTTGGGAATCAGAGGCAGGGAATCAGAGGCGGGGAAACAGAGGCGGGGAATCAGATATGGGGAATCAGAGGTGGCGAATCAAAGGCGGTGAAACAGAGATGGGGAATCAGGGCAGGGAATCAGAGGCAGGGAATCAGAGCTGGGGAAACAGAGGCGGGGAATCAGATATGGGGAATCAGAGGTGGGGAATCAGGGGCGGGGAATCAGTGGCAGGGAATTAGAGATGGGGAATCAGAAGTGGGGAAACAGAGCTGGGGAAACAGAGGCGGGGAATCAGATATGGGGAATCAGAGGTGGCGAATCAGGGGCGGGGAATCAGTGGCAGGGAATCAGAGGCCGGGAATAAAAGGCGGGGAATCAGAGCTGGGGAATCAGAGGCGGGGAATCAGAGTTGGGGAATCAGAGGAGGGGAATCAGATATGGGGAAACAGAGGCCGGGTATCAGAGGCAGGGAAACAGAGGCGGGGAATCAGATATGGGGAATCAGAGGTGGGGAATTTGAGGTTGCGAATCAGAGGCGGGGAATCAGAGGCGGGGAATCAGAGGCAGGGAATCGGATATGGGGAATCAGAGGTGGGGATTCAGAGGTGGTGAATCAGAAAAGGGGAATCAGAGGCTGGGAATCAGAGGCAGGGAATCAGACGAAGGGAATCAGAGGCGGGGAATCATAGCTGGCGAATTAGTGGAGGGGAATCAGAGTTGGGGAATCAGAGGCGGGGAATCAGATATGGGGAAACAGAGGCGGGGAATCAGAGGCGGGGAAACAGAGGCGGGGAATCAGATATGGGGAATCAGAGGTGGTGAATCAGATATGGGGAATCAGAGGCGGGGAATCAGAGGCAGTGAATCAGACGCGGGGAATCAGAGGTGGGCAATCAGAGGCGGGGAATCAGATATGGGGAATCAGAGGCGGGGAATCAGAGGCGGGGAAACAGAGGCGGGGAATCAGATATGGGGAATCAGAGGTGGGGCATCAGAGGTTGTGAATCACAGATGGGGAATTAGAGGCGGGGAATCAGAGGCAGGGAATCAGACTCGGGGAATCAGAGTCGGGGATTCAGAGCTGGGGAATCAGAAGCGGGGAATCAGAGTTGGGGAATCAGAGGCGGGGAATCAGATATGGGGAATCAGAGGCAGGGAATCAGAGGCGGGGAATCAGAGGCAGGGAATCAGACGCGGGGAATCTGAGGCGGGGAATCAGAGCTGGGGAATCAGAGGTGGGGAATCAGAGTTGGGGAATCAGAGGCAGGGAATTGGATGTGCGGAATCAGAGATGGGGAATCAGAGGTGGGGAATCAGAGGCGGTGAATCAGAGATGGGGAATCAGAGGCGGGGAATCAGAGGCAGGAAATCAGACACGGGGATTCAGAGGCTGGGAATCAGACGGGGGGAATCAAAGGCGGGGAATCAGAGCTGGGGAATCTGAGGCAGGGAATCAGAGTTGGGGATTCAGAGGCGGGGAATCAGATATGGGGAAACAGAGGCGGGGAATCAGAGGCTTGAAAACAGAGTCGGGGAATTAGATATGGGGAATCAGAGGTGGGGAATCAGAGGTGGTGAATCAGAGATGGGGAATCAGAGGCGGGGAATCAGAGGCAGGGAATCGGACGCCGGGAATCAGAGGTGGGGAATCAGAGCTGGGGAATCAGAGGCGGGGAATCAGAGTTGGGGAATCAGAGGCGGGGAATCAGATATGGGGAAATAGAAGCGGGGAATCAGATATGGGGAATCAGAGGTGTGGAATCAGAGGTTGGGAATCAGAGGCAGGGAATAAGAGGCGGGGAAACAGAGGCGGGGAATCAGATATGGGGAATGAGAGGTGGCGAATCAAATGCGGTGAAACAGAGATGGGGAATCAGGGCAGGGAATCAGAGGCAGGTTATCAGAGCTGGGGAAACAGAGGCGGGGAATCAGATATGGGGAATCAGAGGTGGGGAATCCGGGGCGGGGAATCAGTGGCAGGGAATCAGAGGCCGGGAATAAAAGGCGGGGAATCAGAGCTGGGGAATCAGAGGCGGGGAATCAGAGTTGGGGAATCAGAGGAGGGGAATCAGATATGGGGAAACAGAGGCCGGAATCAGAGGCAGGGAAACAGAGGCGGGGAATCAGATATGGGGAATCAGATGCTGGGAATAAGAGGCCGGGAATCAGAGGTGGGGAATCAGAGTCTGGGAATCAGAGATGGGGATTCAGAGGCGGGGAATGAGATATGGAGAATCAGAGGCGGGGAATCAGGGGCGGGGAAACAGAGGTGGGGAATCAGATATGGGGAATCAGAGGTGGCGAATCAAAGGCGGTGAATCAGAGATGGGGAATCAGAGGCGGGGAATCAGAGGCAGGGAATCAGATGCGGGGATTCAGAGGCGGGGAATCAGAGCTGGCGAATCAGAGGCGGGGAATCAGAGGTGGGCAATCAGAGCCGGGGAATCAGATATGGGGAATCAGAGGCGGGGAATCAGAGGCGGGGAAACAGAGGCGGGGAATCAGATATAGGGAATCAGAGGTGGGGAATCAGAGGTTGTGAATCAGACATGGGGAATCAAGGCGGGGAATCAGAGGGAGGGAATCAGACGCGGGGAATCAGAGGCGGGGATTCAGAGCTGGGGAATCAGAGGCGGGGAATCAGAGTTGGGGAATCAGAGGCAGGGAATCAGATATGGGGAATCAGAGGCGGGGAATCAGAGGCGGGGAAACAGAGGCGGGGAATCAGATATGGGGAATCAGAGGTGGGGAATCAGGGGCAGGGAATCAGTGGCAGGGAATCAGAGGCGGGGAATCTGAGGAGGGGAATCAGAGGCTGGGAATCAGACACGGGGAATCAGAGGCGGGGAATCAGAGATGGGGAATCAGAGGCGGGGAATCAGAGGCAGGGAATCAGATGCCGGGAATCAGAGGCGGGGAATCAGAGCTGGGGAATCAGAGGCGGGGAATCAGAGTTGGGGAATCAGAGGCGGGGAATCAGATATGGGGAAATAGAGGCGGGGAATCAGATATGGGGAATCAGAGGTGTGGAATCAGAGGTTGGGAATCAGAGGCAGGGAATCAGAGGCGGGGACACAGAGGCGGGGAATCAGATATGGGGAATCAGAGGTGGCGAATCAAAGGCGGTGAAACAGAGATGGGGAATCAGAGGCGGGGAATCAGAGGCAGGGAATCAGAGCTGGGGAAACAGAGGCGGGGAATCAGATATGGGGAATCAGAGGTGGGGAATCAGGGGCGGGGAATCAGTGGCAGGGAATCAGAGGCCGGGAATAAAAGGCGGGGAATCAGAGCTGGGGAATCAGAGGTGGGGAATCAGAGTTGGGGAATCAGAGGAGGGGAATCAGATATGGGGAAACAGAGGCCGGGAATCAGAGGCAGGGAAACAGAGGCGGGGAATCAGATATGGGGAATCAGAGGTGGGGAATTAGAGGTTGCGAATCAGAGGCGGGGAATCAGAGGCGGGGAATCAGAGGCAGGGAATCGGATGTGCGGAATCAGAGATGGGGAATCAGAGGTGGGGATTCAGAGGTGGTGAATCAGAGAAGGGGAATCAGAGGCTGGGAATCAGAGGCAGGGAATCAGACGCAGGGAATCAGAGGCGGGGAATCATAGCTGGCGAATTAGAGGAGGGGAATCAGAGTTGGGGAATCAGAGTCGGGGAATCAGATATGGGGAAATAGAGGCGGGGAATCAGAGGCGGGGAAACAGAGGCGGGTAATCAGATATGGGGAATCAGAGGTGGGGAATCAGAGGCAGGGAATCAGATGTGCGGAATCAGAGATGGGGAATCAGAGGCAGGGAATCAGAATCAGAAGCAGGGAATCAGAGGCCGGGAATCAGAGGCCGGAATCAGATGCTGGGAATCAGAGGCCTGGAAACAGAGGCGGGGAATCAGAGGCAGGGAATCAGATGCGGGGAATCAGAGGCGGGGAATCAGAGCTGGGGAATCAGAGGCAGGGTATTAGAGTTGGGGAATCAGAGGCGGGGAATCAGATATGGGGAAACAGAGGTGGGGAATCAGAGGCGGGGAAACAGAGGCAGGGAATCAGATACGGGGAATCAGAGGCGGGGAATCAGAGGTGGGGAATCATAGGCAGGGAATCGGATGTGCGGAATCAGAGATGGGGAATCAGAGGCCGGGAATGAGAGGTGGTGAATCAGATATGGGGAATCAGAGGCGGGGAATCAGAGGCAGGGAATCAGACGCGGGGAATCAGAGGTGGGCAATCAGAGGCGGGGAATCAGATATGGGGAATCTGAGGCGGGGAATCAGAGGCGGGGAAACAGAGGCGGGGAATCAGATATGGGGAATCAGAGGTGGGGCATCAGAAGTTGTGAATCACAGATGGGGAATTAGAGGCGGGGAATCAGAGGCAGGGAATCAGACGCGGGGAATCAGAGGCGGGGATTCAGAGCTAGGGAATCAGAAGCGGGGAATCAGAGTTGGTGAATCAGAGGCGGGGAATCATATATGGGGAATCAGAGGCAGGGAATCAGAGGCGGGGAATCAGAGGCAGGGAATCAGACGCGGGGAATCTGAGGCGGGGAATCAGAGCTGGGGAATCAGAGGTGGGGAATCAGAGTTGGGGAATCAGAGGCAGGGAATTGGATGTGCGGAATCAGAGATGGGGAATCAGAGGTGGGGAATCAGAGGCGGTGAATCAGAGATGGGGAATCAGAGGCGGGGAATCAGAGGCAGGAAATCAGACACGGGGATTCAGAGGCTGGGAATCAGATGGGGGGAATCAAAGGCGGGGAATCAGAGCTGGGGAATATGAGGCAGGGAATCAGAGTTGGGGAATCAGAGGCGGGGAATCAGATATGGGGAATCAGAGGCAGGGAATCAGAGGCGGGGAATCAGATATGGGGAAACAGAGGCGGGGAATCAGAGGTGGTGAATCAGAGATGGGGAATCAGAGGCGGGGAATCAGAGGCAGGGAATCGGACGCCGGGAATCAGAGGCGGGGAATCAGAGCTGGGGAATCAGAGGCGGGGAATCTGAGTTGGGGAATCAGAGGCGGGGAATCAGATATGGGGAAATAGAGGCGGGGAATCAGATATGGGGAATCAGAGGTGTGGAATTAAAGGTTGGGAATCAGAGGCAGGGAATCAGAGGCGGGGAAACAGAGGCGGGGAATCAGATATGGGGAATCAGAGGTGGCGAATCAAAGGCGGTGAGACAGAGATGGGGAATCAGGGCAGGGAATCAGAGGCAGGGAATCAGAGCTGGGGAAACAGAGGCGGGGAATCAGATATGGGGAATCAGAGGTGGGGAATCTGGGGCGGGGAATCAGTGGCAGGGAATCAGAGCTGGGGAATCAGAGGTGGGGAATCAGAGCTGGGGAAACAGAGGCGGGGAATCACATATGGGGAATCAGAGGTGGGGAATCAGGGGCGGGGAATCAGTGGCAGGGAATCAGAGGCCGGGAATAAAAGGCGGGGAATCAGAGCTGGGGAATCAGAGGCGGGGAATCAGAGTTGGGGAATCAGAGGAGGGGAATCAGATATGGGGAAACAGAGGCCGGGAATCAGAGGCAGGGAAACAGAGGCGGGGAATCAGATATGGGGAATCAGAGGTGGGGAATTAGAGGTTGCGAATCAGAGGCGGGAATCAGAGGCGGGGAATCAGAGGCAGGGAATCGGATGTGCGGAATCAGAGATGGGGAATCAGAGGTGGGGATTCAGAGGTGGTGAATCAGAGAAGGGGAATCAGAGGCTGGGAATCAGAGGCAGGGTATCAGACGCAGGAAATCAGAGGCGGGGAATCATAGCTGGCGAATTAGAGGAGGGGAATCAGAGTTGGGGAATCAGAGTCGGGGAATCAGATATGGGGAAACAGAGGCGGGGAATCAGAGGCGGGGAAACAGAGGCGGGGAATCAGATATGGGGAATCAGAGGTGGGGAATCAGAGGCAGGGAATCAGAAGTGCGGAATCAGAGATGGGGAATCAGAGGCAGGGAATCAGAATCAGAAGCAGGGAATCAGAGGCTGGGAATCAGAGGCCGGAATCAGATGCTGGGATCAGAGGCCTGGAATCAGAGGCGGGGAATCAGAGGCAGGGAATCAGATGCGGGAAATCAGAGGCCTGGAATCAGAGGCGGGGAATCAGAGGCAGGGAATCAGATGCGGGGAATCAGAGGCGGGGAATCAGATATGGGGAAATAGAGGCGGGGAATCAGATATGGGGAATCAGAGGTGTGGAATCAGAGGTTGGGAATCAGAGGCAGGGAATCAGAGGCGGGGACACAGAGGCGGGGAATCAGATATGGGGAATCAGAGGTGGCGAATCAAAGGCGGTGAAACAGAGATGGGGAATCAGAGGCGGGGAATCAGAGGCAGGGAATCAGAGCTGGGGAAACAGAGGCGGGGAATCAGATATGGGGAATCAGAGGTGGGGAATCAGGGGCGGGGAATCAGTGGCAGGGAATCAGAGGCCGGGAATAAAAGGCGGGGAATCAGAGCTGGGGAATCAGAGGTGGGGAATCAGAGTTGGGGAATCAGAGGAGGGGAATCAGATATGGGGAAACAGAGGCCGGGAATCAGAGGCAGGGAAACAGAGGCGGGGAATCAGATATGGGGAATCAGAGGTGGGGAATTAGAGGTTGCGAATCAGAGGCGGGGAATCAGAGGCGGGGAATCAGAGGCAGGGAATCGGATGTGCGGAATCAGAGATGGGGAATCAGAGGTGGGGATTCAGAGGTGGTGAATCAGAGAAGGGGAATCAGAGGCTGGGAATCAGAGGCAGGGAATCAGACGCAGGGAATCAGAGGCGGGGAATCATAGCTGGCGAATTAGAGGAGGGGAATCAGAGTTGGGGAATCAGAGTCGGGGAATCAGATATGGGGAAATAGAGGCGGGGAATCAGAGGCGGGGAAACAGAGGCGGGTAATCAGATATGGGGAATCAGAGGTGGGGAATCAGAGGCAGGGAATCAGATGTGCGGAATCAGAAATGGGGAATCAGAGGCAGGGAATCAGAATCAGAAGCAGGGAATCAGAGGCCGGGAATCAGAGGCCGGAATCAGATGCTGGGAATCAGAGGCCTGGAAACAGAGGCGGGGAATCAGAGGCAGGGAATCAGATGCGGGGAATCAGAGGCGGGGAATCAGAGCTGGGGAATCAGAGGCAGGGTATTAGAGTTGGGGAATCAGAGGCGGGGAATCAGATATGGGGAAACAGAGGTGGGGAATCAGAGGCGGGGAAACAGAGGCAGGGAATCAGATACGGGGAATCAGAGGCGGGGAATCAGAGGTGGGGAATCATAGGCAGGGAATCGGATGTGCGGAATCAGAGATGGGGAATCAGAGGCCGGGAATGAGAGGTGGTGAATCAGATATGGGGAATCAGAGGCGGGGAATCAGAGGCAGGGAATCAGACGCGGGGAATCAGAGGTGGGCAATCAGAGGCGGGGAATCAGATATGGGGAATCTGAGGCGGGGAATCAGAGGCGGGGAAACAGAGGCGGGGAATCAGATATGGGGAATCAGAGGTGGGGCATCAGAAGTTGTGAATCACAGATGGGGAATTAGAGGCGGGGAATCAGAGGCAGGGAATCAGACGCGGGGAATCAGAGGCGGGGATTCAGAGCTAGGGAATCAGAAGCGGGGAATCAGAGTTGGTGAATCAGAGGCGGGGAATCATATATGGGGAATCAGAGGCAGGGAATCAGAGGCGGGGAATCAGAGGCAGGGAATCAGACGCGGGGAATCTGAGGCGGGGAATCAGAGCTGGGGAATCAGAGGTGGGGAATCAGAGTTGGGGAATCAGAGGCAGGGAATTGGATGTGCGGAATCAGAGATGGGGAATCAGAGGTGGGGAATCAGAGGCGGTGAATCAGAGATGGGGAATCAGAGGCGGGGAATCAGAGGCAGGAAATCAGACACGGGGATTCAGAGGCTGGGAATCAGATGGGGGGAATCAAAGGCGGGGAATCAGAGCTGGGGAATATGAGGCAGGGAATCAGAGTTGGGGAATCAGAGGCGGGGAATCAGATATGGGGAATCAGAGGCAGGGAATCAGAGGCGGGGAATCAGATATGGGGAAACAGAGGCGGGGAATCAGAGGTGGTGAATCAGAGATGGGGAATCAGAGGCGGGGAATCAGAGGCAGGGAATCGGACGCCGGGAATCAGAGGCGGGGAATCAGAGCTGGGGAATCAGAGGCGGGGAATCTGAGTTGGGGAATCAGAGGCGGGGAATCAGATATGGGGAAATAGAGGCGGGGAATCAGATATGGGGAATCAGAGGTGTGGAATTAAAGGTTGGGAATCAGAGGCAGGGAATCAGAGGCGGGGAAACAGAGGCGGGGAATCAGATATGGGGAATCAGAGGTGGCGAATCAAAGGCGGTGAGACAGAGATGGGGAATCAGGGCAGGGAATCAGAGGCAGGGAATCAGAGCTGGGGAAACAGAGGCGGGGAATCAGATATGGGGAATCAGAGGTGGGGAATCTGGGGCGGGGAATCAGTGGCAGGGAATCAGAGCTGGGGAATCAGAGGTGGGGAATCAGAGCTGGGGAAACAGAGGCGGGGAATCACATATGGGGAATCAGAGGTGGGGAATCAGGGGCGGGGAATCAGTGGCAGGGAATCAGAGGCCGGGAATAAAAGGCGGGGAATCAGAGCTGGGGAATCAGAGGCGGGGAATCAGAGTTGGGGAATCAGAGGAGGGGAATCAGATATGGGGAAACAGAGGCCGGGAATCAGAGGCAGGGAAACAGAGGCGGGGAATCAGATATGGGGAATCAGAGGTGGGGAATTAGAGGTTGCGAATCAGAGGCGGGAATCAGAGGCGGGGAATCAGAGGCAGGGAATCGGATGTGCGGAATCAGAGATGGGGAATCAGAGGTGGGGATTCAGAGGTGGTGAATCAGAGAAGGGGAATCAGAGGCTGGGAATCAGAGGCAGGGTATCAGACGCAGGAAATCAGAGGCGGGGAATCATAGCTGGCGAATTAGAGGAGGGGAATCAGAGTTGGGGAATCAGAGTCGGGGAATCAGATATGGGGAAACAGAGGCGGGGAATCAGAGGCGGGGAAACAGAGGCGGGGAATCAGATATGGGGAATCAGAGGTGGGGAATCAGAGGCAGGGAATCAGAAGTGCGGAATCAGAGATGGGGAATCAGAGGCAGGGAATCAGAATCAGAAGCAGGGAATCAGAGGCTGGGAATCAGAGGCCGGAATCAGATGCTGGGATCAGAGGCCTGGAATCAGAGGCGGGGAATCAGAGGCAGGGAATCAGATGCGGGAAATCAGAGGCCTGGAATCAGAGGCGGGGAATCAGAGGCAGGGAATCAGATGCGGGGAATCAGAGGCGGGGAATCAGAGCTGGAGAATCAGAGGCAGGGTATTAGAGTTGGGGAATCAGAGGCGGGGAATCAGATATGGGGAAACAGAGGTGGGGAATCAGAGGCGGGGAAACAGAGGCAGGGAATCAGATATGGGGAATCAGAGGCGGGGAATCAGAGGTGGGGAATCATAGGCAGGGAATCGGATGTGCGGAATCAGAGATGGGGAATCAGAGGCCGGGAATCAGAGGTGGTGAATCAGATATGGGGAATCAGAGGCGGGGAATCAGAGGCAGGGAATCAGACGCGGGGAATCAGAGGTGGGCAATCAGAGGCGGGGAATCAGATATGGGGAATCAGAGGCGGGGAATCAGAGGCGGGGAAACAGAGGCGGGGAATCAGATATGGGGAATCAGAGGTGGGGCATCAGAGGTTGTGAATCACAGATGGGGAATTAGAGGCGGGGAATCAGAGGCAGGGAATCAGAACGGGGAATCAGAGGCGGGATTCAGAGCTGGGGAATCAGAAGCGGGGAATCAGAGTTGGGGAATCAGAGGCGGGGAATCAGATATGGGGAATCAGAGGCAGGGAATCAGAGGCGGGGAATCAGAGGCAGGGAATCAGACGCGGTGAATCTGAGGCGGGGAATCAAAGCTGGGGAATCAGAGGTGGGGAATCAGAGTTGGGGAATCAGAGGCAGGGAATTGGATGTGCGGAATCAGAGATGGGGAATCAGAGGTGGGGAATCAGAGGCGGTGAATCAGAGATGGGGAATCAGAGGCGGGGAATCAGAGGCAGGAAATCAGACACGGGGATTCAGAGGCTGGGAATCAGACGGGGGGAATCAAAGGCGGGGAATCAGAGCTGGGGAATCTGAGGCAGGGAATCAGAGTTGGGGATTCAGAGGCGGGGTATCAGATATGGGGAAACAGAGGCGGGGAATCAGAGGCGGGAAAACAGAGGCGGGGATTTAGATATGGGGAATCAGAGGTGGGAAATCAGAGGTGGTGAATCAGTGATGGGGAATCACAGGCGGGGAATCAGAGGCAGGGAATAGAACGCGGGGAATCAGAGGCAGGGAATCAGAGCTGGGGAATCAGAGGCGGGGAATCATAGTTGGGAATCAGAGGCGGGGAATCAGATATGGGGAAACAGAGGTGGGGAATCAGATATGGGGAAACAGAGGTGGGGAATCAGATATGGGGAATCGGATGCAGGGAATCAGAGGCGGGGAATCAGAGCTGGGGAATCAGAGGCGGGGAATCAGAGTTGGGGCATCAGAGGTGGGGAATTAGATATAGGGAAACAGAGGCGGGGAATCAGAGGCGGGGAAACAGAGGCGGGGAAACAGAGGCGGGTAATCAGATATGGGGAATCAGAGGTGGGGAATCCGAGGTTGGGAATCAGAGGCAGGGAATCAGAGGCGGGGAAACAGAGGCGGGGAATCAGATATGGGGAATCAGAGGTGGGGCATCAGAAGTTGTGAATCACAGATGGGGAATTAGAGGCGGGGAATCAGAGGCAGGGAATCAGACGCGGGGAATCAGAGGCGGGGATTCAGAGCTGGGGAATCAGAAGCGGGGAATCAGAGTTGGGGAATCAGAGGCGGGGAATCAGATATGGGGAATCAGAGGCAGGGAATCAGAGGCGGGGAATCAGAGGCAGGGAATCAGACGCGGGGAATCTGAGGCGGGGAATCAGAGCTGGGGAATCAGAGGTGGGGAATCAGAGTTGGGGAATCAGAGGCAGGGAATTGGATGTGCGGAATCAGAGATGGGGAATCAGAGGTGGGGAATCAGAGGCGGTGAATCAGAGATGGGGAATCAGAGCTGGGGAATCTGAGGCAGGGAATCAGAGTTGGGGATTCAGAGGCGGGGAATCAGATATGGGGAAACAGAGGCGGGGAATCAGAGGCGGGAAAACAGAGGCGGGTAATTAGATATGGGGAATCAGAGGTGGGGAATCAGAGGTGGTGAATTAGAGATGGGGAATCAGAGGCGGGGAATCAGAGGCAGGGAATCGGACGCCGGGAATCAGAGGCGGGGAATCAGAGCTGGGGAATCAGAGGCGGGGAATCAGAGTTGGGGAATCAGAGGCGGGGAATCTGATATGGGGAAATAGAGGCGGGGAATCAGATATGGGGAATCAGAGGTGTGGAATCAGAGGTTGGGAATCAGAGGCAGGGAATCAGAGGTGGGGAAACAGAGGCGGGGAATCAGAAGCGGGGAATCAGAGTTGGGGAATCAGAGGCGGGGAATCAGATATGGGGAATCAGAGGCAGGGAATCAGAGGCGGGGAATCAGAGGCAGGGAATCAGACGCGGGGAATCTGAGGCGGGGAATCAGAGCTGGGGAATCAGAGGTGGGGAATCAGAGTTGGGGAATCAGAGGCAGGGAATTGGATGTGCGGAATCAGAGATGGGGAATCAGAGGTGGGGAATCAGAGGCGGTGAATCAGAGATGGGGAATCAGAGCTGGGGAATCTGAGGCAGGGAATCAGAGTTGGGGATTCAGAGGCGGGGAATCAGATATGGGGAAACAGAGGCGGGGAATCAGAGGCGGGAAAACAGAGGCGGGTAATTAGATATGGGGAATCAGAGGTGGGGAATCAGAGGTGGTGAATTAGAGATGGGGAATCAGAGGCGGGGAATCAGAGGCAGGGAATCGGACGCCGGGAATCAGAGGTGGGGAATCAGAGCTGGGGAATCAGAGGCGGGGAATCAGAGTTGGGGAATCAGAGGCGGGGAATCTGATATGGGGAAATAGAGGCGGGGAATCAGATATGGGGAATCAGAGGTGTGGAATCAGAGGTTGGGAATCAGAGGCAGGGAATCAGAGGCGGGGAAACAGAGGCGGGGAATCAGATATGGGGAATCAGAGGTGGCGAATCAAAGGCGGTGAAACAGAGATGGGGAATCAGGGCAGGGAATCAGAGGCAGGGAATCAGAGCTGGGGAAACAGAGGCGGGGAATCAGATATGGGGAATCAGAGGTGGGGAATCAGGGGCGGGGAATCAGTGGCAGGGAATCAGAGCTGGGGAATCAGAGGTGGGGAATCAGAGCTGGGGAATCAGAGGCGGGGAATCAGATATGGGGAATCAGAGGTGGGGAATCAGGGGCGGGGAATCAGTGGCAGGGAATCAGAGGCCGGGAATAAAAGGCGGGGAATCAGAGCTGGGGAATCAGAGGCGGGGAATCAGAGTTGGGGAATCAGAGGAGGGGAATCAGATATGGGGAAACAGAGGCCGGGAATCAGAGGCAGGGAAACAGAGGCGGGGAATCAGATATGGGGAATCAGAGGTGGGGAATTAGAGGTTGCGAATCAGAGGCGGAGAATCAGAGGCGGGGAATCAGAGGCAGGGAATCGGATGTGCGGAATCAGAGATGGGGAATCAGAGGTGGGGATTCAGAGGTGGTGAATCAGAGAAGGGGAATCAGAGGCTGGGAATCAGAGGCAGGGAATCAGACGCAGGGAATCAGAGGCGGGGAATCATAGCTGGCGAATTAGAGGAGGGCAATCAGAGTTGGGGAATCAGAGGCGGGGAATCAGATATTGGGGAAACAGAGGCGGGGAATCAGAGGCGGGGAAACAGAGGCGGGAAATCAGATATGGGGAATCAGAGGTGGGGAATCAGAGGCAGGGAATCAGATGTGCGGAATCAGAGATGGGGAATCAGAGGCAGGGAATCAGAATCAGAAGCAGGGAATCAGAGGCCGGGAATGAGAGGCCGGAATCAGATGCTGGGAATCAGAGGCCTGGAATCAGAGGCGGGGAATCAGAGGCAGGGAATCAGATGCGGGAAATCAGAGGCCTGGAATCAGAGGCGGGGAATCAGAGGTAGGGAATCAGATGCGGGGAATCAGAGGCGGGGAATCAGAGCTGGGGAATCAGAGGCAGGGTATTAGAGTTGGGGAATCAGAGGCGGGGAATCAGATATGGGGAAACAGAGGTGGGGAATCAGAGGCGGGGTAACAGAGGCAGGGAATCAGATATGGGGAATCAGAGGCGGGGAATCAGAGGTGGGGAATCATAGGCAGGGAATCGGATGTGCGGAATCAGAGATGGGGAATCAGAGGCCGGGAATCAGAGGTGGTGTATCAGATATGGGGAATCAGAGGCGGGGAATCAGAGGCAGGGAATCAGACGCGGGGAATCAGAGGTGGGCAATCAGAGGCGGGGAATCAGATATGGGGAATCAGAGGCGGGGAATCAGAGATGGGGAATCAGAGGCGGGGAATCAGAGGCAGGGAATCAGATGCGGGGATTCAGAGGCGGGGAATCAGAGCTGGCGAATCAGAGGCGGGGAATCAGAGGTGGGCAATCAGAGCCGGGGAATCAGATATGGGGAATCAGAGGCGGGGAAACAGAGGCGGGGAATCAGATATGGGGAATCAGAGGTGGGGAATCAGATGTTGTGAATCAGAGATGGGGAATCAAGGCGGGGAATCAGAGGGTGGGAATCAGACGCGGGGAATCAGTGGCGGGGATTCAGAGCTGGGGAATCAGAGGCGGGGAATCAGGGTTGGGGAATCAGAGGCAGGGAATCAGATATGGGGAATCAGAGGCGGGGAATCAGAAGCGGGGAAACAGAGGCGGGGAATCAGAGATGGGGAATCAGAGGTGGGGAATCATGGGCAGGGAATCAGTGGAAGGGAATCAGAGGCGGGGAATCAGAGGTGGGCAATCAGAGCCGGGGAATCAGATATGGGGAATCAGAGGCGGGGAAACAGAGGCGGGGAATCAGATATGGGGAATCAGAGGTGGGGAATCAGAGGTTGTGAATCAGAGATGGGGAATCAAGGCGGGGAATCAGAGGGAGGGAATCAGACGCGGGGAATCAGTGGCGGGGATTCAGAGCTGGGGAATCAGAGGCGGGGAATCAGAGTTGGGGAATCAGAGGCAGGGAATCAGATATGGGGAATCAGAGGCGGGGAATCAGAGGCGGGGAAACAGAGGCGGGGAATCAGATATGGGGAATCAGAGGTGGGGAATCAGGGGCAGGGAATCAGTGGCAGGGAATCAGAGGCGGGGAATCTGAGCCGGGGAATCAGAGGCAGGGAATCAGACACGGGGAATCAGAGGCGGGGAATCAGAGATGGTGAATCAGAGGCGGGGAATCAGAGGCAGGGAATCGGACGCCGGGAATCAGAGGCGGGGAATCAGAGCTGGGGAATCAGAGGCGGGGAATCAGAGTTGGGGAATCAGAGGCGGGGAATCAGAGGCGGGGAAATAGAGGCGGGGAATCAGATATGGGGAATCAGAGGTGTGGAATCAGAGGTTGGGAATCAGAGGCAGGGAATCAGAGGCGGGGAAACAGAGGCGGGGAATCAGATATGGGGAATCAGAGGTGGCGAATCAAAGGCGGTGAAACAGAGATGGGGAATCAGGGCAGGGAATCAGAGGCAGGGAATCAGAGCTGGGGAAACAGAGGCGGGGAATCAGATATGGGGAATCAGAGGTGGGGAATCAGGGGCGGGGAATCAGTGGCAGGGAATTAGAGATGGGGAATCAGAAGTGGGGAATCAGAGCTGGGGAAACAGAGGCGGGGAATCAGATATGGGGAATCAGAGGTGGCGAATCAGGGGCGGGGAATCAGTGGCAGGGAATCAGAGGCCGGGAATAAAAGGCGGGGAATCAGAGCTGGGGAATCAGAGGCGGGGAATCAGAGTTGGGGAATCAGAGGAGGGGAATCAGATATGGGGAAACAGAGGCCGGGTATCAGAGGCAGGGAAACAGAGGCGGGGAATCAGATATGGGGAATCAGAGGTGGGGAATTTGAGGTTGCGAATCAGAGGCGGGGAATCAGAGGCGGGGAATCAGAGGCAGGGAATCGGATATGGGGAATCAGAGGTGGGGATTCAGAGGTGGTGAATCAGAAAAGGGGAATCAGAGGCTGGGAATCAGAGGCAGGGAATCAGACGAAGGGAATCAGAGGCGGGGAATCATAGCTGGCGAATTAGTGGAGGGGAATCAGAGTTGGGGAATCAGAGGCGGGGAATCAGATATGGGGAAACAGAGGCGGGGAATCAGAGGCGGGGAAACAGAGGCGGGGAATCAGATATGGGGAATCAGAGGTGGGGAATCAGAGGCAGGGAATCAGATGTGCGGAATCAGAGATGGGGAATCAGAGGCAGGGAATCAGAATCTGAAGCAGGGAATCAGAGGCCGGGAATCAGAGGCCGGAATCAGATGCTGGGAATCAGAGGCCTGGAATCAGAGGCGGGGTATCAGAGGCAGGGAATCTGATGCGGGGAATCAGAGCTGGGGAATCAGAGGCAGGGTATTAGAGTTGGGGAATCAGAGGCGGGGAATCAGATATGGGGAAACAGAGGTGGGGAATCAGAGGCGGGGAAACAGAGGCAGGGAATCAGATATGGGGAATCAGAGGCGGGAATCAGAGGTGGGGAATCATAGGCAGGGAATCGGATGTGCGGAATCAGAGATGGGGAATCAGAGGCCGGGAATGAGAGGTGGTGAATCAGATATGGGGAATCAAAGGCGGGGAATCAGAGGCAGTGAATCAGACGCGGGGAATCAGAGGTGGGCAATCAGAGGCGGGGAATCAGATATGGGGAATCAGAGGCGGGGAATCAGAGGCGGGGAAACAGAGGCGGGGAATCAGATATGGGGAATCAGAGTTGGGGCATCAGAGGTTGTGAATCACAGATGGGGAATTAGAGGCGGGGAATCAGAGGCAGGGAATCAGACTCGGGGAATCAGAGTCGGGGATTCAGAGCTGGGGAATCAGAAGCGGGGAATCAGAGTTGGGGAATCAGAGGCGGGGAATCAGATATGGGGAATCAGAGGCAGGGAATCAGAGGCGGGGAATCAGAGGCAGGGAATCAGACGCGGGGAATCTGAGGCGGGGAATCAGAGCTGGGGAATCAGAGGTGGGGAATCAGAGTTGGGGAATCAGAGGCAGGGAATTGGATGTGCGGAATCAGAGATGGGGAATCAGAGGTGGGGAATCAGAGGCGGTGAATCAGAGATGGGGAATCAGAGGCGGGGAATCAGAGGCAGGAAATCAGACACGGGGATTCAGAGGCTGGGAATCAGACGGGGGGAATCAAAGGCGGGGAATCAGAGCTGGGGAATCTGAGGCAGGGAATCAGAGTTGGGGATTCAGAGGCGGGGAATCAGATATGGGGAAACAGAGGCGGGGAATCAGAGGCTTGAAAACAGAGTCGGGGAATTAGATATGGGGAATCAGAGGTGGGGAATCAGAGGTGGTGAATCAGAGATGGGGAATCAGAGGCGGGGAATCAGAGGCAGGGAATCGGACGCCGGGAATCAGAGGTGGGGAATCAGAGCTGGGGAATCAGAGGCGGGGAATCAGAGTTGGGGAATCAGAGGCGGGGAATCAGATATGGGGAAATAGAAGCGGGGAATCAGATATGGGGAATCAGAGGTGTGGAATCAGAGGTTGGGAATCAGAGGCAGGGAATAAGAGGCGGGGAAACAGAGGCGGGGAATCAGATATGGGGAATGAGAGGTGGCGAATCAAATGCGGTGAAACAGAGATGGGGAATCAGGGCAGGGAATCAGAGGCAGGTTATCAGAGCTGGGGAAACAGAGGCGGGGAATCAGATATGGGGAATCAGAGGTGGGGAATCCGGGGCGGGGAATCAGTGGCAGGGAATCAGAGGCCGGGAATAAAAGGCGGGGAATCAGAGCTGGGGAATCAGAGGCGGGGAATCAGAGTTGGGGAATCAGAGGAGGAGAATCAGATATGGGGAAACAGAGGCCGGAATCAGAGGCAGGGAAACAGAGGCGGGGAATCAGATATGGGGAATCAGATGCTGGGAATAAGAGGCCGGGAATCAGAGGTGGGGAATCAGAGTCTGGGAATCAGAGATGGGGATTCAGAGGCGGGGAATGAGATATGGAGAATCAGAGGCGGGGAATCAGGGGCGGGGAAACAGAGGTGGGGAATCAGATATGGGGAATCAGAGGTGGCGAATCAAAGGCGGTGAATCAGAGATGGGGAATCAGAGGCGGGGAATCAGAGGCAGGGAATCAGATGCGGGGATTCAGAGGCGGGGAATCAGAGCTGGCGAATCAGAGGCGGGGAATCAGAGGTGGGCAATCAGAGCCGGGGAATCAGATATGGGGAATCAGAGGCGGGGAATCAGAGGCGGGGAAACAGAGGCGGGGAATCAGATATAGGGAATCAGAGGTGGGGAATCAGAGGTTGTGAATCAGACATGGGGAATCAAGGCGGGGAATCAGAGGGAGGGAATCAGACGCGGGGAATCAGAGGCGGGGATTCAGAGCTGGGGAATCAGAGGCGGGGAATCAGAGTTGGGGAATCAGAGGCAGGGAATCAGATATGGGGAATCAGAGGCGGGGAATCAGAGGCGGGGAAACAGAGGCGGGGAATCAGATATGGGGAATCAGAGGTGGGGAATCAGGGGCAGGGAATCAGTGGCAGGGAATCAGAGGCGGGGAATCTGAGGAGGGGAATCAGAGGCTGGGAATCAGACACGGGGAATCAGAGGCGGGGAATCAGAGATGGGGAATCAGAGGCGGGGAATCAGAGGCAGGGAATCAGATGCCGGGAATCAGAGGCGGGGAATCAGAGCTGGGGAATCAGAGGCGGGGAATCAGAGTTGGGGAATCAGAGGCGGGGAATCAGATATGGGGAAATAGAGGCGGGGAATCAGATATGGGGAATCAGAGGTGTGGAATCAGAGGTTGGGAATCAGAGGCAGGGAATCAGAGGCGGGGACACAGAGGCGGGGAATCAGATATGGGGAATCAGAGGTGGCGAATCAAAGGCGGTGAAACAGAGATGGGGAATCAGAGGCGGGGAATCAGAGGCAGGGAATCAGAGCTGGGGAAACAGAGGCGGGGAATCAGATATGGGGAATCAGAGGTGGGGAATCAGGGGCGGGGAATCAGTGGCAGGGAATCAGAGGCCGGGAATAAAAGGCGGGGAATCAGAGCTGGGGAATCAGAGGTGGGGAATCAGAGTTGGGGAATCAGAGGAGGGGAATCAGATATGGGGAAACAGAGGCCGGGAATCAGAGGCAGGGAAACAGAGGCGGGGAATCAGATATGGGGAATCAGAGGTGGGGAATTAGAGGTTGCGAATCAGAGGCGGGGAATCAGAGGCGGGGAATCAGAGGCAGGGAATCGGATGTGCGGAATCAGAGATGGGGAATCAGAGGTGGGGATTCAGAGGTGGTGAATCAGAGAAGGGGAATCAGAGGCTGGGAATCAGAGGCAGGGAATCAGACGCAGGGAATCAGAGGCGGGGAATCATAGCTGGCGAATTAGAGGAGGGGAATCAGAGTTGGGGAATCAGAGTCGGGGAATCAGATATGGGGAAATAGAGGCGGGGAATCAGAGGCGGGGAAACAGAGGCGGGTAATCAGATATGGGGAATCAGAGGTGGGGAATCAGAGGCAGGGAATCAGATGTGCGGAATCAGAGATGGGGAATCAGAGGCAGGGAATCAGAATCAGAAGCAGGGAATCAGAGGCCGGGAATCAGAGGCCGGAATCAGATGCTGGGAATCAGAGGCCTGGAAACAGAGGCGGGGAATCAGAGGCAGGGAATCAGATGCGGGGAATCAGAGGCGGGGAATCAGAGCTGGGGAATCAGAGGCAGGGTATTAGAGTTGGGGAATCAGAGGCGGGGAATCAGATATGGGGAAACAGAGGTGGGGAATCAGAGGCGGGGAAACAGAGGCAGGGAATCAGATACGGGGAATCAGAGGCGGGGAATCAGAGGTGGGGAATCATAGGCAGGGAATCGGATGTGCGGAATCAGAGATGGGGAATCAGAGGCCGGGAATGAGAGGTGGTGAATCAGATATGGGGAATCAGAGGCGGGGAATCAGAGGCAGGGAATCAGACGCGGGGAATCAGAGGTGGGCAATCAGAGGCGGGGAATCAGATATGGGGAATCTGAGGCGGGGAATCAGAGGCGGGGAAACAGAGGCGGGGAATCAGATATGGGGAATCAGAGGTGGGGCATCAGAAGTTGTGAATCACAGATGGGGAATTAGAGGCGGGGAATCAGAGGCAGGGAATCAGACGCGGGGAATCAGAGGCGGGGATTCAGAGCTAGGGAATCAGAAGCGGGGAATCAGAGTTGGTGAATCAGAGGCGGGGAATCATATATGGGGAATCAGAGGCAGGGAATCAGAGGCGGGGAATCAGAGGCAGGGAATCAGACGCGGGGAATCTGAGGCGGGGAATCAGAGCTGGGGAATCAGAGGTGGGGAATCAGAGTTGGGGAATCAGAGGCAGGGAATTGGATGTGCGGAATCAGAGATGGGGAATCAGAGGTGGGGAATCAGAGGCGGTGAATCAGAGATGGGGAATCAGAGGCGGGGAATCAGAGGCAGGAAATCAGACACGGGGATTCAGAGGCTGGGAATCAGATGGGGGGAATCAAAGGCGGGGAATCAGAGCTGGGGAATATGAGGCAGGGAATCAGAGTTGGGGAATCAGAGGCGGGGAATCAGATATGGGGAATCAGAGGCAGGGAATCAGAGGCGGGGAATCAGATATGGGGAAACAGAGGCGGGGAATCAGAGGTGGTGAATCAGAGATGGGGAATCAGAGGCGGGGAATCAGAGGCAGGGAATCGGACGCCGGGAATCAGAGGCGGGGAATCAGAGCTGGGGAATCAGAGGCGGGGAATCTGAGTTGGGGAATCAGAGGCGGGGAATCAGATATGGGGAAATAGAGGCGGGGAATCAGATATGGGGAATCAGAGGTGTGGAATTAAAGGTTGGGAATCAGAGGCAGGGAATCAGAGGCGGGGAAACAGAGGCGGGGAATCAGATATGGGGAATCAGAGGTGGCGAATCAAAGGCGGTGAAACAGAGATGGGGAATCAGGGCAGGGAATCAGAGGCAGGGAATCAGAGCTGGGGAAACAGAGGCGGGGAATCAGATATGGGGAATCAGAGGTGGGGAATCTGGGGCGGGGAATCAGTGGCAGGGAATCAGAGCTGGGGAATCAGAGGTGGGGAATCAGAGCTGGGGAAACAGAGGCGGGGAATCACATATGGGGAATCAGAGGTGGGGAATCAGGGGCGGGGAATCAGTGGCAGGGAATCAGAGGCCGGGAATAAAAGGCGGGGAATCAGAGCTGGGGAATCAGAGGCGGGGAATCAGAGTTGGGGAATCAGAGGAGGGGAATCAGATATGGGGAAACAGAGGCCGGGAATCAGAGGCAGGGAAACAGAGGCGGGGAATCAGATATGGGGAATCAGAGGTGGGGAATTAGAGGTTGCGAATCAGAGGCGGGAATCAGAGGCGGGGAATCAGAGGCAGGGAATCGGATGTGCGGAATCAGAGATGGGGAATCAGAGGTGGGGATTCAGAGGTGGTGAATCAGAGAAGGGGAATCAGAGGCTGGGAATCAGAGGCAAGGTATCAGACGCAGGAAATCAGAGGCGGGGAATCATAGCTGGCGAATTAGAGGAGGGGAATCAGAGTTGGGGAATCAGAGTCGGGGAATCAGATATGGGGAAACAGAGGCGGGGAATCAGAGGCGGGGAAACAGAGGCGGGGAATCAGATATGGGGAATCAGAGGTGGGGAATCAGAGGCAGGGAATCAGAAGTGCGGAATCAGAGATGGGGAATCAGAGGCAGGGAATCAGAATCAGAAGCAGGGAATCAGAGGCTGGGAATCAGAGGCCGGAATCAGATGCTGGGATCAGAGGCCTGGAATCAGAGGCGGGGAATCAGAGGCAGGGAATCAGATGCGGGAAATCAGAGGCCTGGAATCAGAGGCGGGGAATCAGAGGCAGGGAATCAGATGCGGGGAATCAGAGGCGGGGAATCAGAGCTGGAGAATCAGAGGCAGGGTATTAGAGTTGGGGAATCAGAGGCGGGGAATCAGATATGGGGAAACAGAGGTGGGGAATCAGAGGCGGGGAAACAGAGGCAGGGAATCAGATATGGGGAATCAGAGGCGGGGAATCAGAGGTGGGGAATCATAGGCAGGGAATCGGATGTGCGGAATCAGAGATGGGGAATCAGAGGCCGGGAATCAGAGGTGGTGAATCAGATATGGGGAATCAGAGGCGGGGAATCAGAGGCAGGGAATCAGACGCGGGGAATCAGAGGTGGGCAATCAGAGGCGGGGAATCAGATATGGGGAATCAGAGGCGGGGAATCAGAGGCGGGGAAACAGAGGCGGGGAATCAGATATGGGGAATCAGAGGTGGGGCATCAGAGGTTGTGAATCACAGATGGGGAATTAGAGGCGGGGAATCAGAGGCAGGGAATCAGAACGGGGAATCAGAGGCGGGATTCAGAGCTGGGGAATCAGAAGCGGGGAATCAGAGTTGGGGAATCAGAGGCGGGGAATCAGATATGGGGAATCAGAGGCAGGGAATCAGAGGCGGGGAATCAGAGGCAGGGAATCAGACGCGGTGAATCTGAGGCGGGGAATCAAAGCTGGGGAATCAGAGGTGGGGAATCAGAGTTGGGGAATCAGAGGCAGGGAATTGGATGTGCGGAATCAGAGATGGGGAATCAGAGGTGGGGAATCAGAGGCGGTGAATCAGAGATGGGGAATCAGAGGCGGGGAATCAGAGGCAGGAAATCAGACACGGGGATTCAGAGGCTGGGAATCAGACGGGGGGAATCAAAGGCGGGGAATCAGAGCTGGGGAATCTGAGGCAGGGAATCAGAGTTGGGGATTCAGAGGCGGGGTATCAGATATGGGGAAACAGAGGCGGGGAATCAGAGGCGGGAAAACAGAGGCGGGGATTTAGATATGGGGAATCAGAGGTGGGAAATCAGAGGTGGTGAATCAGTGATGGGGAATCACAGGCGGGGAATCAGAGGCAGGGAATAGAACGCGGGGAATCAGAGGCAGGGAATCAGAGCTGGGGAATCAGAGGCGGGGAATCATAGTTGGGAATCAGAGGCGGGGAATCAGATATGGGGAAACAGAGGCGGGGAATCAGATATGGGGAAACAGAGGTGGGGAATCAGATATGGGGAATCGGATGCAGGGAATCAGAGGCGGGGAATCAGAGCTGGGGAATCAGAGGCGGGGAATCAGAGTTGGGGCATCAGAGGTGGGGAATTAGATATAGGGAAACAGAGGCGGGGAATCAGAGGCGGGGAAACAGAGGCGGGGAAACAGAGGCGGGTAATCAGATATGGGGAATCAGAGGTGGGGAATCCGAGGTTGGGAATCAGAGGCAGGGAATCAGAGGCGGGGAAACAGAGGCGGGGAATCAGATATGGGGAATCAGAGGTGGGGCATCAGAAGTTGTGAATCACAGATGGGGAATTAGAGGCGGGGAATCAGAGGCAGGGAATCAGACGCGGGGAATCAGAGGCGGGGATTCAGAGCTGGGGAATCAGAAGCGGGGAATCAGAGTTGGGGAATCAGAGGCGGGGAATCAGATATGGGGAATCAGAGGCAGGGAATCAGAGGCGGGGAATCAGAGGCAGGGAATCAGACGCGGGGAATCTGAGGCGGGGAATCAGAGCTGGGGAATCAGAGGTGGGGAATCAGAGTTGGGGAATCAGAGGCAGGGAATTGGATGTGCGGAATCAGAGATGGGGAATCAGAGGTGGGGAATCAGAGGCGGTGAATCAGAGATGGGGAATCAGAGCTGGGGAATCTGAGGCAGGGAATCAGAGTTGGGGATTCAGAGGCGGGGAATCAGATATGGGGAAACAGAGGCGGGGAATCAGAGGCGGGAAAACAGAGGCGGGTAATTAGATATGGGGAATCAGAGGTGGGGAATCAGAGGTGGTGAATTAGAGATGGGGAATCAGAGGCGGGGAATCAGAGGCAGGGAATCGGACGCCGGGAATCAGAGGCGGGGAATCAGAGCTGGGGAATCAGAGGCGGGGAATCAGAGTTGGGGAATCAGAGGCGGGGAATCTGATATGGGGAAATAGAGGCGGGGAATCAGATATGGGGAATCAGAGGTGTGGAATCAGAGGTTGGGAATCAGAGGCAGGGAATCAGAGGCGGGGAAACAGAGGCGGGGAATCAGAAGTGGGGAATCAGAGTTGGGGAATCAGAGGCGGGGAATCAGATATGGGGAATCAGAGGCAGGGAATCAGAGGCGGGGAATCAGAGGCAGGGAATCAGACGCGGGGAATCTGAGGCGGGGAATCAGAGCTGGGGAATCAGAGGTGGGGAATCAGAGTTGGGGAATCAGAGGCAGGGAATTGGATGTGCGGAATCAGAGATGGGGAATCAGAGGTGGGGAATCAGAGGCGGTGAATCAGAGATGGGGAATCAGAGCTGGGGAATCTGAGGCAGGGAATCAGAGTTGGGGATTCAGAGGCGGGGAATCAGATATGGGGAAACAGAGGCGGGGAATCAGAGGCGGGAAAACAGAGGCGGGTAATTAGATATGGGGAATCAGAGGTGGGGAATCAGAGGTGGTGAATTAGAGATGGGGAATCAGAGGCGGGGAATCAGAGGCAGGGAATCGGACGCCGGGAATCAGAGGCGGGGAATCAGAGCTGGGGAATCAGAGGCGGGGAATCAGAGTTGGGGAATCAGAGGCGGGGAATCTGATATGGGGAAATAGAGGCGGGGAATCAGATATGGGGAATCAGAGGTGTGGAATCAGAGGTTGGGAATCAGAGGCAGGGAATCAGAGGCGGGGAAACAGAGGCGGGGAATCAGATATGGGGAATCAGAGGTGGCGAATCAAAGGCGGTGAAACAGAGATGGGGAATCAGGGCAGGGAATCAGAGGCAGGGAATCAGAGCTGGGGAAACAGAGGCGGGGAATCAGATATGGGGAATCAGAGGTGGGGAATCAGGGGCGGGGAATCAGTGGCAGGGAATCAGAGCTGGGGAATCAGAGGTGGGGAATCAGAGCTGGGGAATCAGAGGCGGGGAATCAGATATGGGGAATCAGAGGTGGGGAATCAGGGGCGTGGAATCAGTGGCAGGGAATCAGAGGCCGGGAATAAAAGGCGGGGAATCAGAGCTGGGGAATCAGAGGCGGGGAATCAGAGTTGGGGAATCAGAGGAGGGGAATCAGATATGGGGAAACAGAGGCCGGGAATCAGAGGCAGGGAAACAGAGGCGGGGAATCAGATATGGGGAATCAGAGGTGGGGAATTAGAGGTTGCGAATCAGAGGCGGAGAATCAGAGGCGGGGAATCAGAGGCAGGGAATCGGATGTGCGGAATCAGAGATGGGGAATCAGAGGTGGGGATTCAGAGGTGGTGAATCAGAGAAGGGGAATCAGAGGCTGGGAATCAGAGGCAGGGAATCAGACGCAGGGAATCAGAGGCGGGGAATCATAGCTGGCGAATTAGAGGAGGGCAATCAGAGTTGGGGAATCAGAGGCGGGGAATCAGATATTGGGGAAACAGAGGCGGGGAATCAGAGGCGGGGAAACAGAGGCGGGAAATCAGATATGGGGTATCAGAGGTGGGGAATCAGAGGCAGGGAATCAGATGTGCGGAATCAGAGATGGGGAATCAGAGGCAGGGAATCAGAATCAGAAGCAGGGAATCAGAGGCCGGGAATGAGAGGCCGGAATCAGATGCTGGGAATCAGAGGCCTGGAATCAGAGGCGGGGAATCAGAGGCAGGGAATCAGATGCGGGAAATCAGAGGCCTGGAATCAGAGGCGGGGAATCAGAGGTAGGGAATCAGATGCGGGGAATCAGAGGCGGGGAATCAGAGCTGGGGAATCAGAGGCAGGGTATTAGAGTTGGGGAATCAGAGGCGGGGAATCAGATATGGGGAAACAGAGGTGGGGAATCAGAGGCGGGGTAACAGAGGCAGGGAATCAGATATGGGGAATCAGAGGCGGGGAATCAGAGGTGGGGAATCATAGGCAGGGAATCGGATGTGCGGAATCAGAGATGGGGAATCAGAGGCCGGGAATCAGAGGTGGTGTATCAGATATGGGGAATCAGAGGCGGGGAATCAGAGGCAGGGAATCAGACGCGGGGAATCAGAGGTGGGCAATCAGAGGCGGGGAATCAGATATGGGGAATCAGAGGCGGGGAATCAGAGGCGGGGAAACAGAGGCTGGGAATCAGATATGGGGAATCAGAGGTGGGGCATCAGAGGTTGTGAATCACAGATGGGGAATTAGAGGCGGGGAATCAGAGGCAGGGAATCAGACGCGGGGAATCAGAGGCGGGGATTCAGAGCTGGGGAATCAGAAGCTGGGAATCAGAGTTGGGGAATCAGAGGCGGGCAATCAGATATGGGGAATCAGAGGCAGGGAATCAGAGGCGGGGAATCAGAGGCAGGGAATCAGACGCGGGGAATCTGAGGCGGGGAATCAGAGCTGGGGAATCAGAGTTGGGGAATCAGAGGCAGGGAATTGGATGTGCGGAATCAGAGATGGGGAATCAGAGGTGGGGAATCAGAGGCGGTGAATCAGATATGGGGAATCAGAGGCGGGGAATCAGAGCTGGGGAATCTGAGGCAGGGAATCAGAGTTGGGGATTCAGAGGCGGGGAATCAGATATGGGGAAACAGAGGCGGGGAATCAGAGGCGGGAAAACAGAGGCGGGGAATTAGATATGGGGAATCAGATGTGGGGAATCAGAGGTGGTGAATCAGTGATGGGGAATCACAGGCGGGGAATCAGAGGCAGGGAATAGAACGCGGGGAATCAGAGGCGGGGAATCATAGTTGGGAATCAGAGGCGGGGAATCAGATATGGGGAAACAGAGGCGGGGAATCAGTGGCGGGGAAACAGAGGCGGGGAATCAGATATGGGGAATCGGATGCAGGGAATCAGAGGCGGGGAATCAGAGCTGGGGAATCAGAGGCGGGGAATCAGAGTTGGGGCATCAGAGGTGGGGAATTAGATATAGGGAAACAGAGGCAGGGAATCAGAGGCGGGGAAACAGAGGCGGGGAAACAGAGGCGGGGAATCAGATATGGGGAATCAGAGGTGGGGAATCCGAGGTTGGGAATCAGAGGCAGGGAATCAGAGGCGGGGAATCAGAGGCGGGGAATCAGAGGAAGGGAATCAGATGTGCGGAATCGGAGATGGGGAATCAGAGGCAGGGAATCAGAGGCGGGGAATCAGAGGCGGGGAATCAGAGGCCGGGAATCAGATATGGGGAAACAGAGGCGGGGAATCCGAGGCAGGGAAACAGAGGCGGGGAATCAGATATGGGGAATCAGAGGTGGGGAATCAGAGGTTGGGAATCAGAGGCAGGGAATCAGAGGCTTGGAATCAGATGCAGGGAATCAGATGCGGGGAATCAGAGGCGGGGAATCAGAGCTGGGGAATCAGAGGTGGGGAATCAGATTTGGGGAATCAGAGGCGGGGACTTAGATATTGGGAAACAGAGGCGGGGAATCAGAGGCGGGGAATCCCAGGCGGGGAATCAGATATGGGGAATCAGAGGTGGGGAATCAGAGGCAAGGAATCAGATGTGCGGAATCAGAGATGGGGAATCAGAGGCAGGGAATCAGAATCAGAAGCAGGGAATCAGAGGCCGGGAATCAGAGGCCGGAATCAGAGGCGGGGAATCAGCGGCAGGGAATCAGATGCGGGGAATCAGAGGCGGGGAATCAGAGCTGGGGAATCAGAGGCGGGGTATTAGAGTTGGGGAATCAGAGGCGGGGAATCAGATATGGGGAAACAGAGGTGGGGAATCAGAGGCGGGGAAACAGAGGCAGGGAATCAGATATGGGGACTCAGAGGCGGGGAATCAGAGGTGGGGAATCATAGGCAGGGAATCGGATGTGCGGAATCAGAGATGGGGAATCAGAGGCCGGGAATCAGAGGTGGTGAATCAGAGATGGGGAATCAGAGGCGGGGAATCAGAGGCAGGGAATCAGACGCGGGGTATCAGAGGTGGGCAATCAGAGGCGGGGAATCAGATATGGGGAATCAGAGGCGGGGAATCAGAGGCGGGGAAACAGAGGCGGGGAATCAGATATGGGGAATCAGAGGTGGGGCATCAGAGGTTGTGAATCACAGATGGGGAATCAGAGGCGGGGAATCAGAGGCAGGGAATCAGACGCGGGGAATCAGAGGCGGGGATTCAGAGCTGGGGAATCAGAGGCGGGGAATCAGAGTTGGGGAATCAGAGGCGGGGAATCAGATATGGGGAATCAGAGGCAGGGAATCAGAGGCGGGAAAACAGAGGCGGGGAATCAGATATGGGGAATCAGAGGCGGGGAATCAGAGGCAGGGAATCAGACACGGGGAATCAGAGGCGGGGAATCAGAGATGGGGAATCAGAGGCGGGGAATCAGAGGCAGGGAATCGGATGCCGGGAATCAGAGGCGGGAAATCAGAGATGGGGAATCAGAGGCGGGGAATCAGAGTTGGGTAATCAGAGGCGGCGAAGCAGATATGGGGAAATAGAGGCGGGGAATCAGATATGGGGAATCAGAAGCGGGGAATCAGATATGGGGAATCAGAGGCGGGGAATCAGAGGCGGGGAATCAAAGGAAGGGAATCAGACACGGGGAATCAGAGGTGGGGAATCAGAGATGGGGAATCAGAGGCGGGGAATCACAGGCAGGGAATCAGACGCGGGGAATCAGAGGCGGGGAATCAGAGCTGGGGAATCAGAGGTGTGGAATCAGAGTCGGGGAATCAGAGGCAGGGAATCGCTTGTGCGGAATCAGAGATGGGGAATCAGATGTGGGGAATCAGAGGCAGTGAATCAGAGATGGGGAATCAGAGGCTGGGAATCAGAGGCAAGAAATCAGACGGGGATTCAGAGGCTGGGAATCAGACGGGGGGAATCAAAGGCGGGGAATCAGAGCTGGTGAATCAGAGGCAGGGAATCAGAGATGGGGATTCAGAGGCGGGGAATCAGATATGGGGAAACAGAGGCGGGGAATGAGAGGCGGGCAAGCAGAGGCGGGGAATTAGATATGGGGAATCAGAGGTGGAGAATCAGAGGTGGTGAATCAGAGATGGGGAATCACAGGAGGGGAATCAGAGGCAGCGAATAGAACGCGGGGAATCAGAGGCAGGGAATCAGAGCTGGGGAATCAGAGGCGGGGAATCAGATATGGGGAAACAGAGGCGGGGAATCAGAGGTGGGGAAACAGAGGCGGGGAATCAGACATGGGGAATCGGTTGCGGGGAATCAGAGGCGGGGAATCAGAGCTGGGGAATCAGAGGCGGGGAATCAGAGTTGGGGCATCAGAGGTGGGGAATTAGATATGGGGAAACAGAGGCGGGGAATCCGAGGCGGGGAAACAGTGGCGGGGAATCAGATATGGGGAATCAGAGGTGGGGAATCAGAGGCAGGGAATCAGATGTGCGGAATCAGAGATGGGGAATCAGAGGCAGGGAATCAGAATCAGAAGCGGGGAATCAGAGGCCGGGAATCAGAGGCCGGGAATCAGAGTCCGGGAATCAGAGATGGGGATTCAGAGGTGGGGAATGAGATATGGAGAATCAGAGGCGGGGAATCAGAGGCGGGGAAACAGAGGTGGGGAATCAGATATGGAGAATCAGAGGTGGGGAATCAAAGGCGGTGAATCAGAGATGGGGAATCAGAGGTGGGCAATCAGAGCCGGGGAATCAGATATGGGGAATCAGAGGCGGGGAATCAGAGGCGGGGAAACAGAGGCGGGGAATCAGATATGGGGAATCAGAGGTGGGGAATCAGAGGTTGTGAATCAGAGATGGGGAATCAAGGCGGGGAATCAGAGGGAGGGAATCAGACGCGGGGAATCAGAGGCGGGGTTTCAGAGCTGGGGAATCAGAGGCGGGGAATCAGAGTTGTGGAATCAGAGGCAGGGAATATGATATGGGGAATCAGAGGCGGGGAATCAGAGGCGGGGAAACAGAGGCGGGGAATCAGATATGGGGAATCAGAGGTGGGGAATCAGGGGCAGGGAATCAGTGGCAGGGAATCAGAGGCGGGGAATCTGAGGCGGGGAATCAGAGGCAGGGAATCAGACACGGGGAATCAGAGGCGGGGAATCAGAGATGGCGAATCAGAGGCGGGGAATCAGAGGCAGGGAATCGGACGCCGGGAATCAGAGGCGGGGAATCAGAGTTGGGGAATCAGAGGCGGGGAATCAGAGTTGGGGAATCAGAGGCGGGGAATCAGATATGGGGAAATAGAGGCGGGGAATCAGATATGGGGAATCAGAGGTGTGGAATCAGAGGTTGGGAATCAGAGGCAGGGAATCAGAGGCGGGGAAACAGAGGCGGGGAATCAGATATGGGGAATCAGAGGTGGCGAATCAAAGGCGGTGAAACAGAGATGGGGAATCAGGGCAGGGAATCAGAGGCAGGGAATCAGAGCTGGGGAAACAGAGGCGGGGAATCAGATATGGGGAATCAGAGGTGGGGAATCAGGGGCGGGGAATCAGTGGCAGGGAATCAGAGCTGGGGAATCAGAGGTGGGGAATCAGAGCTGGGGAAACAGAGGCGGGGAATCAGATATGGGAATCAGAGGTGGGGAATCAGGGGCGGGGAATCAGTGGCAGGGAATCGGAGGCCGGGAATAAAAGGCGGGGAATCAGAGCTGGGGAATCAGAGGCGGGGAATCAGAGTTGGGGAATCAGAGGAGGGGAATCAGATATGGGGAAACAGAGGCCGGGAATCAGAGGCAGGGAAACAGAGGCGGGGAATCAGATATGGGGAATCAGAGGTGGGGAATTAGAGGTTGCGAATCAGAGGCGGGGAATCAGAGGCTGGGAATCAGAGTCAGGGAATCGGATGTGCGGAATCAGAGATGGGGAATCAGAGGTGGGGATTCAGAGGTGGTGAATCAGAGAAGGGGAATCAGAGGCTGGGAATCAGAGGCAGGGAATCAGACGCAGGGAATCAGAGGCGGGGAATCATAGCTGGCGAATTAGAGGAGGGGAATCAGAGTTGGGGAATCAGAGGCGGGGAATCAGATATAGGGAAACAGAGGCGGGGAATCAGAGGCGGGGAAACAGAGGCGGGGAATCAGATATGGGGAATCAGAGGTGGGGAATCAGAGGCAGGGAATCAGATGTGCGGAATCAGAAATGGGGAATCAGAGGCAGGGAATCAGAATCAGAAGCAGGGAATCAGTGGCAGGGAATCAGAGGCCGGGAATAAAAGGCGGGGAATCAGAGGCAGGGAATCGGATGTGCGGAATCAGAGATGGGGAATCAGAGGTGGGGATTCAGAGGTGGTGAATCAGAGAAGGGGAATCAGAGGCTGGGAATCAGAGGCAGGGAATCAGATGCAGGGAATCAGAGGCGGGGAATCATAGCTGGTGAATTAGAGGAGGGGAATCAGAGTTGGGGAATCAGAGGCGGGGAATCAGATATGGGGTAACAGAGGCGGGGAATCAGAGGTGGGGAAACAGAGGCGGGGAATCAGATATGGGGAATCAGAGGTGGGGAATCAGGGGCAGGGAATCAGTGGCAGGGAATCAGACGCGGGGAATCAGAGGCGAGGAATCAGAGGCGGGGAATCAGAGGCGGGGAATCAGAGGCAGGGAATCGGATGTGCGGAATCAGAGATGGGGAATCAGAGGTGGGGATTCAGAGGTGGTGAATCAGAGAAGGGGAATCAGAGGCTGGGAATCAGAGGCAGGGAATCAGACGCAGGGAATCAGAGGCGGGGAATCATAGCTGGCGAATTAGAGGAGGGGAATCAGAGTTGGGGAAACAGAGGCGGGGAATCAGATATGGGGAATCAGAGGTGGGGAATCAGGGGCAGGGAATCAGTGGCAGGGAATCAGAGGCGGGGAATCATAGCTGGCGAATTAGAGGAAGGGAATCAGAGTTGGGGAAACAGAGGCGGGGAATCAGATATGGGGAATCAGAGGTGGGGAATCATGGGCAGGGAATCAGTGGCAGGGAATCAGACGCGGGGAATCAGAGACGGGGAATCAGTGGCAGGGAATCAGAGGCGGGGAATCTGAGGCGGGGAATCAGAGGCAGGGAATCAGACACGGGGAATCAGAGGCGGGGAATCAGAGATGGCGAATCAGAGGCGGGGAATCAGAGGCAGGGAATCGGACGCCGGGAATCAGAGGCGGGGAATCAGAGTTGGGGAATCAGAGGCGGGGAATCAGAGTTGGGGAATCAGAGGCGGGGAATCAGATATGGGGAAATAGAGGCGGGGAATCAGATATGGGGAATCAGAGGTGTGGAATCAGAGGTTGGGAATCAGAGGCAGGGAATCAGAGGCGGGGAAACAGAGGCGGGGAATCAGATATGGGGAATCAGAGGTGGCGAATCAAAGGCGGTGAAACAGAGATGGGGAATCAGGGCAGGGAATCAGAGGCAGGGAATCAGAGCTGGGGAAACAGAGGCGGGGAATCAGATATGGGGAATCAGAGGTGGGGAATCAGGGGCGGGGAATCAGTGGCAGGGAATCAGAGCTGGGGAATCAGAGGTGGGGAATCAGAGCTGGGGAAACAGAGGCGGGGAATCAGATATGGGAATCAGAGGTGGGGAATCAGGGGCGGGGAATCAGTGGCAGGGAATCGGAGGCCGGGAATAAAAGGCGGGGAATCAGAGCTGGGGAATCAGAGGCGGGGAATCAGAGTTGGGGAATCAGAGGAGGGGAATCAGATATGGGGAAACAGAGGCCGGGAATCAGAGGCAGGGAAACAGAGGCGGGGAATCAGATATGGGGAATCAGAGGTGGGGAATTAGAGGTTGCGAATCAGAGGCGGGGAATCAGAGGCTGGGAATCAGAGTCAGGGAATCGGATGTGCGGAATCAGAGATGGGGAATCAGAGGTGGGGATTCAGAGGTGGTGAATCAGAGAAGGGGAATCAGAGGCTGGGAATCAGAGGCAGGGAATCAGACGCAGGGAATCAGAGGCGGGGAATCATAGCTGGCGAATTAGAGGAGGGGAATCAGAGTTGGGGAATCAGAGGCGGGGAATCAGATATAGGGAAACAGAGGCGGGGAATCAGAGGCGGGGAAACAGAGGCGGGGAATCAGATATGGGGAATCAGAGGTGGGGAATCAGAGGCAGGGAATCAGATGTGCGGAATCAGAAATGGGGAATCAGAGGCAGGGAATCAGAATCAGAAGCAGGGAATCAGTGGCAGGGAATCAGAGGCCGGGAATAAAAGGCGGGGAATCAGAGGCAGGGAATCGGATGTGCGGAATCAGAGATGGGGAATCAGAGGTGGGGATTCAGAGGTGGTGAATCAGAGAAGGGGAATCAGAGGCTGGGAATCAGAGGCAGGGAATCAGATGCAGGGAATCAGAGGCGGGGAATCATAGCTGGTGAATTAGAGGAGGGGAATCAGAGTTGGGGAATCAGAGGCGGGGAATCAGATATGGGGTAACAGAGGCGGGGAATCAGAGGTGGGGAAACAGAGGCGGGGAATCAGATATGGGGAATCAGAGGTGGGGAATCAGGGGCAGGGAATCAGTGGCAGGGAATCAGACGCGGGGAATCAGAGGCGAGGAATCAGAGGCGGGGAATCAGAGGCGGGGAATCAGAGGCAGGGAATCGGATGTGCGGAATCAGAGATGGGGAATCAGAGGTGGGGATTCAGAGGTGGTGAATCAGAGAAGGGGAATCAGAGGCTGGGAATCAGAGGCAGGGAATCAGACGCAGGGAATCAGAGGCGGGGAATCATAGCTGGCGAATTAGAGGAGGGGAATCAGAGTTGGGGAAACAGAGGCGGGGAATCAGATATGGGGAATCAGAGGTGGGGAATCAGGGGCAGGGAATCAGTGGCAGGGAATCAGAGGCGGGGAATCATAGCTGGCGAATTAGAGGAAGGGAATCAGAGTTGGGGAAACAGAGGCGGGGAATCAGATATGGGGAATCAGAGGTGGGGAATCATGGGCAGGGAATCAGTGGCAGGGAATCAGACGCGGGGAATCAGAGACGGGGAATCAGAGGCAGGGAATCAGACACGGGGAATCAGAGGCGGGGAATCAGAGATGGGGAATCAGAGGCGGGGAATCAGAGGCAGGGAATCAGAGGCCGGGAAACAGATGCTGGGAATAAGAGGCCGGGAATCAGAGGTGGGGAAACAGAGGCGGGGAATCAGTGGCAGGGAAACAGAGGCCGGGAATAAAAGGCGGGGAATCAAAGCTGGGGAATCAGAGGCGGGGAATCAGAGTTGGGGAATCAGAGGAGGGGAATCAGATATGGGGAAACAGAGGCCGGGAATCAGAGGCAGGGAAACAGAGGCGGGGAATCAGATATGGGAAATCAGAGGTGGGGAATTAGAGGTTGCGAATCAGAGGCGGGATATCAAAGGCGGGGAATCAGAGGCAGGGAATCGGATGTGCGGAATCAGAGATGGGGAATCAGAGGTGGGGAATCCGAGGTTGGGAATCAGAGGCAGGGAATCAGAGGCGGGGAATCAGAGGCGGGGAATCAGAGGAAGGGAATCAGATGTGCGGAATCGGAGATGGGGAATCAGAGGCAGGGAATCAGAGGCGGGGAATCAGAGGCGGGGAATCAGAGGCCGGGAATCAGATATGGGGAAACAGAGGCGGGGAATCCGAGGCAGGGAAACAGAGGCGGGGAATCAGATATGGGGAATCAGAGGTGGGGAATCAGAGGTTGGGAATCAGAGGCAGGGAATCAGAGGCTTGGAATCAGATGAAGGGAATCAGATGCGGGGAATCAGAGGCGGGGAATCAGAGCTGGGGAATCAGAGGTGGGGAATCAGATTTGGGGAATCAGAGGCGGGGACTTAGATATTGGGAAACAGAGGCAGGGAATCAGAGGCGGGGAAACCCAGGCGGGGAATCAGATATGGGGAATCAGAGGTGGGGAATCAGAGGCAAGGAATCAGATGTGCGGAATCAGAGATGGGGAATCAGAGGCAGGGAATCAGAATCAGAAGCATTGAATCAGAGGCCGGGAATCAGAGGCCGGAATCAGAGGCGGGGAATCAGCGGCAGGGAATCAGATGCGGGGAATCAGAGGCGGGGAATCAGAGCTGGGGAATCAGAGGCGGGGTATTAGAGTTGGGGAATCAGAGGCGGGGAATCAGATATGGGGAAACAGAGGTGGGGAATCAGAGGCGGGGAAACAGAGGCCGGGAATCAGAGGCAGGGAAACAGAGGCGGGGAATCAGATATGGGGAATCAGAGGTGGGGAATTAGAGGTTGCGAATCAGAGGCGGGGAATCAGAGGCGGGGAATCAGAGGCAGGGAATCGGATGTGCGGAATCAGAGATGGGGAATCAGAGGTGGGGATTCAGAGGTGGTGAATCAGAGAAGGGGAATCAGAGGCTGGGAATCAGAGGCAGGGAATCAGACGCAGGGAATCAGAGGCGGGGAATCGTAGCTGGCGAATTAGAGGAGGGCAATCAGAGTTGGGGAATCAGAGGCGGGGAATCAGATATGGGGAAACAGAGGCGGGGAATCAGAGGCGGGGAAACAGAGGCGGGAAATCAGATATGGGGAATCAGAGGTGGGGAATCAGAGGCAGGGAATCAGATGTGCGGAATCAGAGATGGGGAATCAGAGGCAGGGAATCAGAATCAGAAGCAGGGAATCAGAGGCCGGGAATGAGAGGCCGGAATCAGATGCTGGGAATCAGAGGCCTGGAATCAGAGGCGGGGAATCAGAGGCAGGGAATCAGATGCGGGAAATCAGAGGCCTGGAATCAGAGGCGGGGAATCAGAGGTAGGGAATCAGATGCGGAGAATCAGAGGCGGGGAATCAGAGCTGGGGAATCAGAGGCAGGGTATTAGAGTTGGGGAATCAGAGGCGGGGAATCAGATATGGGGAAACAGAGGTGGGGAATCAGAGGCGGGGAAACAGAGGCAGGGAATCAGATATGGGGAATCAGAGGCGGGGAATCAGAGGTGGGGAATCATAGGCAGGGAATCGGATGTGCGGAATCAGAGATGGGGAATCAGAGGCCGGGATTCAGAGGTGGTGTATCAGATATGGGGAATCAGAGGCGGGGAATCAGAGGCAGGGAATCAGACGCGGGGAATCAGAGGTGGGCAATCAGAGGCGGGGAATCAGATATGGGGAATCAGAGGCGGGGAATCAGAGGCGGGGAAACAGAGGCGGGGAATCAGATATGGGGAATCAGAGGTGGGGCATCAGAGGTTGTGAATCACAGATGGTGAATTAGAGGCGGGGAATCAGAGTCAGGGAATCAGACGCGTGGAATCAGAGGCGGGGATTCAGAGCTGGGGAATCAGAAGCGGGGAATCAGAGTTGGGGAATCAGAGGCGGGCAATCAGATATGGGGAATCAGAGGCAGGGAATCAGAGGCGGGGAATCAGAGGCAGGGAATCAGATGCGGGGAATCTGGGGCGGGGAATCAGAGCTGGGGAATCAGAGGTGGGGAATCAGATTTGGGGAATCAGAGGCGGGGACTTAGATATTGGGAAACAGAGGCGGGGAATCAGAGGCGGGGAAACCCAGGCGGGGAATCAGATATGGGGAATCAGAGGTGGGGAATCAGAGGCAAGGAATCAGATGTGCGGAATCAGAGATGGGGAATCAGAGGCAGGGAATCAGAATCAGAAGCAGGGAATCAGAGGCCGGGAATCAGAGGCCGGAATAAGAGGCGGGGAATCAGCGGCAGGGAATCAGATGCGGGGAATCAGAGGCGGGGAATCAGAGCTGGGGAATCAGAGGCGGGGTATTAGAGTTGGGGAATCAGAGGCGGGGAATCAGATATGGGGAAACAGAGGTGGGGAATCAGAGGCGGGGAAACAGAGGCAGGGAATCAGATATGGGGACTCAGAGGCGGGGAATCAGAGGTGGGGAATCATAGGCAGGGAATCGGATGTGCGGAATCAGAGATGGGGAATCAGAGGCCGGGAATCAGAGGTGGTGAATCAGAGATGGGGAATCAGAGGCGGGGAATCAGAGGCAGGGAATCAGACGCGGGGAATCAGAGGTGGGCAATCAGAGGCGGGGAATCAGATATGGGGAATCAGAGGCGGGGAATCAGAGGCGGGGAAACAGAGGCGGGGAATCAGATATGGGGAATCAGAGGTGGGGCATCAGAGGTTGTGAATCACAGATGGGGAATCAGAGGCGGGGAATCAGAGGCAGGGAATCAGACGCGGGGAATCAGAGGCGGGGATTCAGAGCTGGGGAATCAGAGGCGGGGAATCAGAGTTGGGGAATCAGAGGCGGGGAATCAGATATGGGGAATCAGAGGCAGGGAATCAGAGGCGGGAAAACAGAGGCGGGGAATCAGATATGGGGAATCAGAGGCGGGGAATCAGAGGCAGGGAATCAGACACGGGGAATCAGAGGCGGGGAATCAGAGATGGGGAATCAGAGGCGGGGAATCAGAGGCAGGGAATCGGATGCCGGGAATCAGAGGCGGGAAATCAGAGCTGGGGAATCAGAGGCGGGGAATCAGTGTTGGGTAATCAGAGGCGGCGAAGCAGATATGGGGAAATAGAGGCGGGGAATCAGATATGGGGAATCAGAAGCGGGGAGTCAGATATGGGGAATCAGAGGCGGGGAATCAGAGGCGGGGAATCAAAGGAAGGGAATCAGACACGGGGAATCAGAGGTGGGGAATCAGAGATGGGGAATCAGAGGCGGGGAATCACAGGCAGGGAATCTGACACGGGGAATCAGAGGCGGGGAATCAGAGCTGGGGAATCAGAGGTGTGGAATCAGAGTCGGGGAATCAGAGGCAGGGAATCGGTTGTGCAGAATCAGAGATGGGGAATCAGATGTGGGGAATCAGAGGCAGTGAATCAGAGATGGGGAATCAGAGGCTGGGAATCAGAGGCAAGAAATCAGACGGGGATTCAGAGGCTGGGAATCAGACGGGGGGAATCAAAGGCGGGGAATCAGAGCTGGTGAATCAGAGGCAGGGAATCAGAGTTGGGGATTCAGAGGCGGGGAATCAAATATGGGGAAACAGAGGCGGGGAATGAGAGGCGGGCAAGCAGAGGCGGGGAATTAGATATGGGGAATCAGAGGTGGGGAATCAGAGGTGGTGAATCAGAGATGGGGAATCACAGGAGGGGAATCAGAGGCAGCGAATAGAACGCGGGGAATCAGAGGCAGGGAATCAGAGCTGGGGAATCAGAGGCGGGGAATCAGATATGGGGAAACAGAGGCGGGGAATCAGAGGCGGGGAAACAGAGGCGGGGAATCAGACATGGGGAATCGGTTGCGGGGAATCAGAGGCGGGGAATCAGAGCTGGGGAATCAGAGGCGGGGAATCAGAGTTGGGGCATCAGAGGTGGGGAATTAGAGGCAGGGAATCAGATGTGCGGAATCAGAGATGGGAAATCAGAGGCAGGGAATCAGAATCAGAAGCGGGGAATCAGAGGCCGGGAATCAGAGGCCGGGAATCAGATGCTGGGAATAAGAGGCCGGGAATCAGAGGTGGGGAATCAGAGTCCGGGAATCAGAGATGGGGATTCAGAGGCGGGGAATGAGATATGGAGAATCAGAGGCGGGGAATCAGAGGCGGGGAAACAGAGGTGGGGAATCAGATATGGAGAATCAGAGGTGGGGAATCAAAGGCGGTGAATCAGAGATGGGGAATCAGAGGCGGGGAATCAGAGGCAGGGAATCAGATGCGGGGATTCAGAGGCGGGGAATCAGAGCTGGCGAATCAGAGGCGGGGAATCAGAGGTGGGCAATCAGAGCCGGGGAATCAGATATGGGGAATCAGAGGCGGGGAATCAGAGGCGGGGAAACAGAGGCGGGGAATCAGATATGGGGAATCAGAGGTGGGGAATCAGAGGTTGTGAATCAGAGATGGGGAATCAAGGCGGGGAATCAGAGGGAGGGAATCAGACGCGGGGAATCAGAGGCGGGGTTTCAGAGCTGGGGAATCAGAGGCGGGGAATCAGAGTTGTGGAATCAGAGGCAGGGAATCAGATATGGGGAATCAGAGGCGGGGAATCAGAGGCGGGGAAACAGAGGCGGGGAATCAGATATGGGGAATCAGAGGTGGGGAATCAGGGGCAGGGAATCAGTGGCAGGGAATCAGAGGCGGGGAATCTGAGGCGGGGAATCAGAGGCAGGGAATCAGACACGGGGAATCAGAGGCGGGGAATCAGAGATGGCGAATCAGAGGCGGGGAATCAGAGGCAGGGAATCGGACGCCGGGAATCAGAGGCGGGGAATCAGAGTTGGGGATTCAGAGGCGGGGAATCAGAGTTGGGGAATCAGAGGCGGGGAATCAGATATGGGGAAATAGAGGCGGGGAATCAGATATTGGGAATCAGAGGTGTGGAATCAGAGGTTGGGAATCAGAGGCAGGGAATCAGAGGCGGGGAAACAGAGGCAGGGAATCAGATATGGGGAATCAGAGGTGGCGAATCAAAGGCGGTGAAACAGAGATGGGGAATCAGGGCAGGGAATCAGAGGCAGGGAATCAGAGCTGGGGAAACAGAGGCGGGGAATCAGATATGGGGAATCAGAGGTGGGGAATCAGGGGCGGTGAATCAGTGGCAGGGAATCAGAGCTGGGGAATCAGAGGTGGGGAATCAGAGCTGGGGAAACAGAGGCGGGGAATCAGATATGGGAATCAGAGGTGGGGAATCAGGGGCGGGGAATCAGTGGCAGGGAATCAGAGGCCGGGAATAAAAGGCGGGGAATCAGAGCTGGGGAATCAGAGGCGGGGAATCAGAGTTGGGGAATCAGAGGAGGGGAATCAGATATGGGGAAACAGAGGCCGGGAATCAGAGGCAGGGAAACAGAGGCGGGGAATCAGATATGGGGAATCAGAGGTGGGGAATTAGAGGTTGCGAATCAGAGGCGGGGAATCAGAGGCTGGGAATCAGAGGCAGGGAATCGGATGTGCGGAATCAGAGATGGGGAATCAGAGGTGGGGATTCAGATGTGGTGAATCAGAGAAGGGGAATCAGAGGCTGGGAATCAGAGGCAGGAAATCAGACGCAGGGAATCAGAGGCGGGGAATCATAGCTGGCGAATTAGAGGAGGGGAATCAGAGTTGGGGAATCAGAGGCGGGGAATCAGATATCGGGAAACAGAGGTGGGGAATCAGAGGCGGGGAAACAGAGGCGGGGAATCAGATATGGGGAATCAGAGGTGGGGAATCAGAGGCAGGGAATCAGATGTGCGGAATCAGAAATGGGGAATCAGAGGCAGGGAATCAGAATCAGAAGCAGGGAATCAGTGGCAGGGAATCAGAGGCCGGGAATAAAAGACGGGGAATCAGAGGCAGGGAATCGGATGTGCGGAATCAGAGATGGGGAATCAGAGGTGGGGAATCAGAGGTGGGGAATCAGGGGCAGGGAATCAGTGGCAGGGAATCAGACGCAGGGAATCAGACGCAGGGAATCAGAGGCGGGGAATCATAGCTGGCGAATTAGAGGAGGGGAATCAGAGTTGGGGAAACAGAGGCGGGGAATCAGATATGGGGAATCAGAGGTGGGGAATCAGGGGCAGGGAATCAGTGGCAGGGAATCAGAGGCGGGGAATCATAGCTGGCGAATTAGAGGAAGGGAATCAGAGTTGGGGAAACAGAGGCGGGGAATCAGATATGTGGAATCTGAGGTGGGGAATCAGGGGCAGGGAATCAGTGGCAGGGAATCAGACGCGGGGAATCAGAGACGGGGAATCAGAGGCAGGGAATCAGACACGGGGAATCAGAGGCGGGGAATCAGAGATGGGGAATCAGAGGCGGGGAATCAGAGGCAGGGAATCAGAGGCCGGGAATCAGATGCTGGGAATAAGAGGCCGGGAATCAGAGGTGGGGAAACAGAGGCGGGGAATCAGATATGGGGAATCAGAGGTGGGGAATCAGAGGCGGGGAATCAGTGGCAGGGAATCAGAGGCCGGGAATAAAAGGCGGGGAATCAAAGCTGGGGAATCAGAGGCGGGGAATCAGAGTTGGGGAATCAGAGGAGGGGAATCAGATATGGGGAAACAGAGGCCGGGAATCAGAGGCAGGGAAACAGAGGCGAGGAATCAGATATGGGAAATCAGAGGTGGGGAATTAGAGGTTGCGAATCAGAGGCGGGATATCAAAGGCGGGGAATCAGAGGCAGGGAATCGGATGTGCGGAATCAGAGATGGGGAATCAGAGGTGGGGAATCCGATGTTGGGAATCAGAGGCAGGGTATCAGAGGCGGGGAATCAGAGGCGGGGAATCAGAGGAAGGGAATCAGAGTTGGGGAATCAGAGGCGGGGAATCAGAGTTGGGGAATCAGGGGCAGGGAATCAGTGGCAGGGAATCAGACGCGGGGAATCAGAGGCGGGGAATCTGAGGCGGGGAATCAGAGGCAGGGAATCAGACACGGGGAATCAGAGGCGGGGAATCAGAGATGGCGAATCAGAGGCGGGGAATCAGAGGCAGGGAATCGGACGCCGGGAATCAGAGGCGGGGAATCAGAGTTGGGGAATCAGAGGCGGGGAATCAGAGTTGGGGAATCAGAGGCGGGGAATCAGATATGGGGAAATAGAGGCGGGGAATCAGATATGGGGAATCAGAGGTGTGGAATCAGAGGTTGGGAATCAGAGGCAGGGAATCAGAAGCGGGGAAACAGAGGCGGGGAATCAGATATGGGGAATCAGAGGTGGCGAATCAAAGGTGGTGAAACAGAGATGGGGAATCAGGGCAGGGAATCAGAGGCAGGGAATCAGAGCTGGGGAAACAGAGGCGGGGAATCAGATAAGGGGAATCAGAGGTGGGGAATCAGGGGCGGGGAATCAGTGGCAGGGAATCAGAGCTGGGGAATCAGAGGTGGGGAATCAGAGCTGGGGAAACAGAGGCGGGGAATCAGATATGGGAATCAGAGGTGGGGAATCAGGGGCGGGGAATCAGTGGCAGGGAATCAGAGGCCGGGAATAAAAGGCGGGGAATCAGAGCTGGGGAATCAGAGGCGGGGAATCAGAGTTGGGGAATCAGAGGAGGGGAATCAGATATGGGGAAACAGAGGCCGGGAATCAGAGGCAGGGAAACAGAGGCGGGGAATCAGATATGGGGAATCAGAGGTGGGGAATTAGAGGTTGCGAATCAGAGGCGGGGAATCAGAGGCTGGGAATCAGAGGCAGGGAATCGGATGTGCGGAATCAGAGATGGGGAATCAGAGGTGGGGATTCAGAGGTGGTGAATCAGAGAAGGGGAATCAGAGGCTGGGAATCAGAGGCAGGGAATCAGACGCAGGGAATCAGAGGCGGGGAATCATAGCTGGCGAATTAGAGGAGGGGAATCAGAGTTGGGGAATCAGAGGCGGGGAATCAGATATAGGGAAACAGAGGCGGGGAATCAGAGGCGGGGAAACAGAGGCGGGGAATCAGATATGGGGAATCAGAGGTGGGGAATCAGAGGCAGGGAATCAGATGTGCGGAATCAGAAATGGGGAATCAGAGGCAGGGAATCAGAATCAGAAGCAGGGAATCAGTGGCAGGGAATCAGAGGCCGGGAATAAAAGGCGGGGAATCAGAGGCAGGGAATCGGATGTGCGGTATCAGAGATGGGGAATCAGAGGTGGGGATTCAGAGGTGGTGAATCAGAGAAGGGGAATCAGAGGCTGGGAATCAGAGGCAGGGAATCAGATGCAGGGAATCAGAGGCGGGGAATCATAGCTGGTGAATTAGAGGAGGGGAATCAGAGTTGGGGAATCAGAGGCGGGGAATCAGATATGGGGTAACAGAGGCGGGGAATCAGAGGTGGGGAAACAGAGGCGGGGAATCAGATATGGGGAATCAGAGGTGGGGAATCAGGGGCAGTGAATCAGTGGCAGGGAATCAGATGCGGGGAATCAGAGGCGAGGAATCAGAGGCGGGGAATCAGAGGCGGGTAATCAGAGGCAGGGAATCGGATGTGCGGAATCAGAGATGGGGAATCAGAGGTGGGGATTCAGAGGTGGTGAATCAGAGAAGGGGAATCAGAGGCTGGGAATCAGAGGCAGGGAATCAGACGCAGGGAATCAGAGGCGGGGAATCATAGCTGGCGAATTAGAGGAGGGGAATCAGAGTTGGGGAAACAGAGGCGGGGAATCAGATATGGGGAATCAGAGGTGGGGAATCAGGGGCAGGGAATCAGTGGCAGGGAATCAGAGGCGGGGAATCATAGCTGGCGAATTAGAGGAAGGGAATCAGAGTTGGGGAAACAGAGGCGGGGAATCAGATATGGGGAATCAGAGGTGGGGAATCATGGGCAGGGAATCAGTGGCAGGGAATCAGACGCGGGGAATCAGAGACGGGGAATCAGAGGCAGGGAATCAGACACGGGGAATCAGAGGCGGGGAATCAGAGATGGGGAATCAGAGGCGGGGAATCAGAGGCAGGGAATCAGAGGCCGGGAAACAGATGCTGGGAATAAGAGGCCGGGAATCAGAGGTGGGGAAACAGAGGCGGGGAATCAGATATGGGGAATCAGAGGTGGGGAATCAGAGGCGGGGAATCAGTGGCAGGGAATCAGAGGCCGGGAATAAAAGGCGGGGAATCAAAGCTGGGGAATCAGAGGCGGGGAATCAGAGTTGGGGAATCAGAGGAGGGGAATCAGATATGGGGAAACAGAGGCCGGGAATCAGAGGCAGGGAAACAGAGGCGGGGAATCAGATATGGGAAATCAGAGGTGGGGAATTAGAGGTTGCGAATCAGAGGCGGGATATCAAAGGCGGGGAATCAGAGGCAGGGAATCGGATGTGCGGAATCAGAGATGGGGAATCAGAGGTGGGGAATCCGAGGTTGGGAATCAGAGGCAGGGAATCAGAGGCGGGGAATCAGAGGCGGGGAATCAGAGGAAGGGAATCAGATGTGCGGAATCGGAGATGGGGAATCAGAGGCAGGGAATCAGAGGCGGGGAATCAGAGGCGGGGAATCAGAGGCCGGGAATCAGATATGGGGAAACAGAGGCGGGGAATCCGAGGCAGGGAAACAGAGGCGGGGAATCAGATATGGGGAATCAGAGGTGGGGAATCAGAGGTTGGGAATGAGAGGCAGGGAATCAGAGGCTTGGAATCAGATGAAGGGAATCAGATGCGGGGAATCAGAGGCGGGGAATCAGAGCTGGGGAATCAGAGGTGGGGAATCAGATTTGGGGAATCAGAGGCGGGGACTTAGATATTGGGAAACAGAGGCAGGGAATCAGAGGCGGGGAAACCCAGGCGGGGAATCAGATATGGGGAATCAGAGGTGGGGAATCAGAGGCAAGGAATCAGATGTGCGGAATCAAAGATGGGGAATCAGAGGCAGGGAATCAGAATCAGAAGCAGGGAATCAGAGGCCGGGAATCAGAGGCCGGAATCAGAGGCGGGGAATCAGCGGCAGGGAATCAGATGCGGGGAATCAGAGGCGGGGAATCAGAGCTGGGGAATCAGAGGCGGGGTATTAGAGTTGGGGAATCAGAGGCGGGGAATCAGATATGGGGAAACAGAGGTGGGGAATCAGAGGCGGGGAAACAGAGGCCGGGAATCAGAGGCAGGGAAACAGAGGCGGGGAATCAGATATGGGGAATCAGAGGTGGGGAATTAGAGGTTGCGAATCAGAGGCGGGGAATCAGAGGCGGGGAATCAGAGGCAGGGAATCGGATGTGCGGAATCAGAGATGGGGAATCAGAGCCGGGGAATCAGATATGGGGAATCAGAGGCGGGGAATCAGAGGCGGGGAAACAGAGGCGGGGAATCAGATATGGGGAATCAGAGGTGGGGAATCAGAGGTTGTGAATCAGAGATGGGGAATCAAGGCGGGGAATCAGAGGGAGGGAATCAGACGCGGGGAATCAGAGGCGGGGTTTCAGAGCTGGGGAATCAGAGGCGGGGAATCAGAGTTGTGGAATCAGAGGCAGGGAATCAGATATGGGGAATCAGAGGCGGGGAATCAGAGGCGGGGAAACAGAGGCGGGGAATCAGATATGGGGAATCAGAGGTGGGGAATCAGGGGCAGGGAATCAGTGGCAGGGAATCAGAGGCGGGGAATCTGAGGCGGGGAATCAGAGGCAGGGAATCAGACACGGGGAATCAGAGGCGGGGAATCAGAGATGGCGAATCAGAGGCGGGGAATCAGAGGCAGGGAATCGGACGCCGGGAATCAGAGGCGGGGAATCAGAGTTGGGGATTCAGAGGCGGGGAATCAGAGTTGGGAAATCAGAGGCGGGGAATCAGATATGGGGAAATAGAGGCGGGGAATCAGATATTGGGAATCAGAGGTGTGGAATCAGAGGTTGGGAATCAGAGGCAGGGAATCAGAGGCGGGGAAACAGAGGCGGGGAATCAGATATGGGGAATCAGAGGTGGCGAATCAAAGGCGGTGAAACAGAGATGGGGAATCAGGGCAGGGAATCAGAGGCAGGGAATCAGAGCTGGGGAAACAGAGGCGGGGAATCAGATATGGGGAATCAGAGGTGGGGAATCAGGGGCGGGGAATCAGTGGCAGGGAATCAGAGCTGGGGAATCAGAGGTTGGGAATCAGAGCTGGGGAAACAGAGGCGGGGAATCAGATATGGGAATCAGAGGTGGGGAATCAGGGGCGGGGAATCAGTGGCAGGGAATCAGAGGCCGGGAATAAAAGGCGGGGAATCAGAGCTGGGGAATCAGAGGCGGGGAATCAGAGTTGGGGAATCAGAGGAGGGGAATCAGATATGGGGAAACAGAGGCCGGGAATCAGAGGCAGGGAAACAGAGGCGGGGAATCAGATATGGGGAATCAGAGGTGGGGAATTAGAGGTTGCGAATCAGAGGCGGGGAATCAGAGGCTGGGAATCAGAGGCAGGGAATCGGATGTGCGGAATCAGAGATGGGGAATCAGAGGTGGGGATTCAGAGGTGGTGAATCAGAGAAGGGGAATCAGAGGCTGGGAATCAGAGGCAGGGAATCAGACGCAGGGAATCAGAGGCGGGGAATCATAGCTGGCGAATTAGAGGAGGGGAATCAGAGTTGGGGAATCAGAGGCGGGGAATCAGATATCGGGAAACAGAGGTGGGGAATCAGAGGCGGGGAAACAGAGGTGGGGAATCAGATATGGGGAATCAGAGGTGGGGAATCAGAGGCAGGGAATCAGATGTGCGGAATCAGAAATGGGGAATCAGAGGCAGGGAATCAGAATCAGAAGCAGGGAATCAGTGGCAGGGAATCAGAGGCCGGGAATAAAAGGCGGGGAATCAGAGGCAGGGAATCGGATGTGCGGAATCAGAGATGGGGAATCAGAGGTGGGGATTCAGAGGTGGTGAATCAGAGAAGGGGAATCAGAGGCTGGGAATCAGAGGCAGGGAATCAGATGCAGGGAATCAGAGGCGGGGAATCATAGCTGGTGAATTAGAGGAGGGGAATCAGAGTTGGGGAATCAGAGGCGGGGAATCAGATATGGGGTAACAGAGGCGGGGAATCAGAGGTGGGGAAACAGAGGCGGGGAATCAGATATGGGGAATCAGAGGTGGGGAATCAGGGGCAGGGAATCAGTGGCAGGGAATCAGACGCGGGGAATCAGAGGCGGGGAATCAGAGGCGGGGAATCAGAGGCGGGGAATCAGAGGCAGGGAATCGGATGTGCGGAATCAGAGATGGGGAATCAGAGGTGGGGATTCAGAGGTGGTGAATCAGAGAAGGGGAATCAGAGGCTGGGAATCAGAGGCAGGGAATCAGACGCAGGGAATCAGAGGCGGGGAATCATAGCTGGCGAATTAGAGGAGGGGAATCAGAGTTGGGGAAACAGAGGCGGGGAATCAGATATGGGGAATCAGAGGTGGGGAATCAGGGGCAGGGAATCAGTGGCAGGGAATCAGAGGCGGGGAATCATAGCTGGCGAATTAGAGGAAGGGAATCAGAGTTGGGGAAACAGAGGCGGGGAATCAGATATGGGGAATCAGAGGTGGGGAATCAGGGGCAGGGAATCAGTGGCAGGGAATCAGACGCGGGGAATCAGAGACGGGGAATCAGAGGCAGGGAATCAGACACGGGGAATCAGAGGCGGGGAATCAGAGATGGGGAATCAGAGGCGGGGAATCAGAGGCAGGGAATCAGAGGCCGGGAATCAGATGCTGGGAATAAGAGGCCGGGAATCAGAGGTGGGGAAACAGAGGCGGGGAATCAGATATGGGGAATCAGAGGTGGGGAATCAGAGGCGGGGAATCAGTGGCAGGGAATCAGAGGCCGGGAATAAAAGGCGGGGAATCAAAGCTGGGGAATCAGAGGCGGGGAATCAGAGTTGGGGAATCAGAGGAGGGGAATCAGATATGGGGAAACAGAGGCCGGGAATCAGAGGCAGGGAAACAGAGGCGGGGAATCAGATATGGGAAATCAGAGGTGGGGAATTAGAGGTTGCGAATCAGAGGCGGGATATCAAAGGCGGGGAATCAGAGGCAGGGAATCGGATGTGCGGAATCAGAGATGGGGAATCAGAGGTGGGGAATCCGATGTTGGGAATCAGAGGCAGGGAATCAGAGGCGGGGAATCAGAGGCGGGGAATCAGAGGAAGGGAATCAGATGTGCGGAATCGGAGATGGGGAATCAGAGGCAGGGAATCAGAGGCGGGGAATCAGAGGCGGGGAATCAGAGGCCGGGAATCAGATATGGGGAAACAGAGGCGGTGAATCCGAGGCAGGGAAACAGAGGCGGGGAATCAGATATGGGGAATCAGAGGTGGGGAATCAGAGGTTGGGAATCAGAGGCAGGGAATCAGAGGCTTGGAATCAGATGAAGGGAATCAGATGCGGGGAATCAGAGGCGGGGAATCAGAGCTGGGGAATCAGAGGTGGGGAATCAGATTTGGGGAATCAGAGGCGGGGACTTAGATATTGGGAAACAGAGGCGGGGAATCAGAGGCGGGGAAACCCAGGCGGGGAATCAGATATGGGGAATCAGAGGTGGGGAATCAGAGGCAAGGAATCAGATGTGCGGAATCAGAGATGGGGAATCAGAGGCAGGGAATCAGAATCAGAAGCAGGGAATCAGAGGCCGGGAATCAGAGGCCGGAATCAGAGGCGGGGAATCAGCGGCAGGGAATCAGATGCGGGGAATCAGAGGCGGGGAATCAGAGCTGGGGAATCAGAGGCGGGGTATTAGAGTTGGGGAATCAGAGGCGGGGAATCAGATATGGGGAAACAGAGGTGGGGAATCAGAGGCGGGGAAACAGAGGCAGGGAATCAGATATGGGGACTCAGAGGCGGGGAATCAGAGGTGGGGAATCATAGGCAGGGAATCGGATGTGCGGAATAAGAGATGGGGAATCAGAGGCCGGGAATCAGAGGTGGTGAATCAGAGATGGGGAATCAGAGGCGGGGAATCAGAGGCAGGGAATCAGACGCGGGGAATCAGAGGTGGGCAATCAGAGGCGGGGAATCAGATATGGGGAATCAGAGGCGGGGAATCAGAGGCGGGGAAACAGAGGCGGGGAATCAGATATGGGGAATCAGAGGTGGGGCATCAGAGGTTGTGAATCACAGATGGGGAATCAGAGGCGGGGAATCAGAGGCAGGGAATCAGACGCGGGGAATCAGAGGCGGGGATTCAGAGCTGGGGAATCAGAGGCGGGGAATCAGAGTTGGGGAATCAGAGGCGGGGAATCAGATATGGGGAATCAGAGGCAGGGAATCAGAGGCGGGAAAACAGAGGCGGGGAATCAGATATGGGGAATCAGAGGCGGGGAATCAGAGGCAGGGAATCAGACACGGGGAATCAGAGGCGGGGAATCAGAGATGGGGAATCAGAGGCGGGGAATCAGAGGCAGGGAATCGGATGCCGGGAATCAGAGGCGGGAAATCAGAGCTGGGGAATCAGAGGCGGGGAATCAGAGTTGGGGAATCAGAGGCGGCGAAGCAGATATGGGGAAATAGAGGCGGGGAATCAGATATGGGGAATCAGAAGCGGGGAATCAGATATGGGAAATCAGAGGCGGGGAATCAGAGGCGGGGAATCAAAGGAAGGGAATCAGACACGGGGAATCAGAGGTGGGGAATCAGAGATGGGGAATCAGAGGCGGGGAATCACAGGCAGGGAATCAGACGCGGGGAATCAGAGGCGGGGAATCAGAGCTGGGGAATCAGAGGTGTGGAATCAGAGTCGGGGAATCAGAGGCAGGGAATCGGTTGTGCGGAATCAGAGATGGGGAATCAGATGTGGGGAATCAGAGGCAGTGAATCAGAGATGGGGAATCAGAGGCTGGGAATCAGAGGCAAGAAATCAGACGGGGATTCAGAGGCTGGGAATCAGACGGGGGGAATCAAAGGCGGGGAATCAGAGCTGGTGAATCAGAGGCAGGGAATCAGAGTTGGGGATTCAGAGGCGGGGAATCAGATATGGGGAAACAGAGGCGGGGAATGAGAGGCGGGCAAGCAGAGGCGGGGAATTAGATATGGGGAATCAGAGGTGGGGAATCAGAGGTGGTGAATCAGAGATGGGGAATCACAGGAGGGGAATCAGAGGCAGCGAATAGAACGCGGGGAATCAGAGGCAGGGAATCAGAGCTGGGGAATCAGAGGCGGGGAATCAGATATGGGGAAACAGAGGCGGGGAATCAGAGGCGGGGAAACAGAGGCGGGGAATCAGACATGGGGAATCGGTTGCGGGGAATCAGAGGCGGGGAATCAGAGCTGGGGAATCAGAGGCGGGGAATCAGAGTTGGGGCATCAGAGGTGGGGAATTAGATATGGGGAAACAGAGGCGGGGAATCAGAGGCGGGGAAACAGAGGCGGGGAATCAGATATGGGGAATCAGAGGTGGGGAATCAGAGGCAGGGAATCAGATGCGCGGAATCAGAGATGGGGAATCAGAGGCAGGGAATCAGAATCAGAAGCGGGGAATCAATGGCCGGGAATCAGAAGCCGGGAATCAGATGCTGGGAATAAGAGGCCGGGAATCAGAGGTGGGGAATCAGAGTCCGGGAATCAGAGATGGGGATTCAGAGGCGGGGAATGAGATATGGAGAATCAGAGGCGGGGAATCAGAGGCGGGGAAACAGAGGTGGGGAATCAGATATGGAGAATCAGAGGTGGGGAATCAAAGGCGGTGAATCAGAGATGGGGAATCAGAGGCGGGGAATCAGAGGCAGGGAATCAGATGCGGGGATTCAGAGGCGGGGAATCAGAGCTGGCGAATCAGAAGCGGGGAATCAGAGGTGGGCAATCAGAGCCGGGGAATCAGATATGGGGAATCAGAGGCGGGGAATCAGAGGCGGGGAAACAGAGGCGGGGAATCAGATATGGGGAATCAGAGGTGGGGAATCAGAGGTTGTGAATCAGAGATGGGGAATCAAGGCGGGGAATCAGAGGGAGGGAATCAGACGCGGGGAATCAGAGGCGGGGTTTCAGAGCTGGGGAATCAGAGGCGGGGAATCAGAGTTGTGGAATCAGAGGCAGGGAATCAGATATGGGGAATCAGAGGCGGGGAATCAGAGGCGGGGAAACAGAGGCGGGGAATCAGATATGGGGAATCAGAGGTGGGGAATCAGGGGCAGGGAATCAGTGGCAGGGAATCAGAGGCGGGGAATCTGAGGCGGGGAATCAGAGGCAGGGAATCAGACACGGGGAATCAGAGGCGGGGAATCAGAGATGGCGAATCAGAGGCGGGGAATCAGAGGCAGGGAATCGGACGCCGGGAATCAGAGGCGGGGAATCAGAGTTGGGGAATCAGAGGCGGGGAATCAGAGTTGGGGAATCAGAGGCGGGGAATCAGATATGGGGAAATAGAGGCGGGGAATCAGATATGGGGAATCAGAGGTGTGGAATCAGAGGTTGGGAATCAGAGGCAGGGAATCAGAGGCGGGGAAACAGAGGCGGGGAATCAGATATGGGGAATCAGAGGTGGCGAATCAAAGGCGGTGAAACAGAGTTGGGGAATCAGAGGCGGCGAAGCAGATATGGGGAAATAGAGGCGGGGAATCAGATATGGGGAATCAGAAGCGGGGAATCAGATATGGGGAATCAGAGGCGGGGAATCAGAGGCGGGGAATCAAAGGAAGGGAACCTGACGCGGGGAATCAGAGGTGGGGAATCAGAGATGGGGAATCAGAGGCGGGGAATCACAGGCAGGGAATCAGACGCGGGGAATCAAAGGCGGGGAATCAGAGGCAGGGAATCGGATGTGCGGAATCAGAGATGGGGAATCAGAGGTGGGGAATCCGATGTTGGGAATCAGAGGCAGGGAATCAGAGGCGGGGAATCAGAGGCGGGGAATCAGAGGAAGGGAATCAGATGTGCGGAATCGGAGATGGGGAATCAGAGGCAGGGAATCAGAGGCGGGGAATCAGAGGCGGGGAATCAGAGGCCGGGAATCAGATATGGGGAAACAGAGGCGGTGAATCCGAGGCAGGGAAACAGAGGCGGGGAATCAGATATGGGGAATCAGAGGTGGGGAATCAGAGGTTGGGAATCAGAGGCAGGGAATCAGAGGCTTGGAATCAGATGAAGGGAATCAGATGCGGGGAATCAGAGGCGGGGAATCAGAGCTGGGGAATCAGAGGTGGGGAATCAGATTTGGGGAATCAGAGGCGGGGACTTAGATATTGGGAAACAGAGGCGGGGAATCAGAGGCGGGGAAACCCAGGCGGGGAATCAGATATGGGGAATCAGAGGTGCGGAATCAGAGGCAAGGAATCAGATGTGCGGAATCAGAGATGGGGAATCAGAGGCAGGGAATCAGAATCAGAAGCAGGGAATCAGAGGCCGGGAATCAGAGGCCGGAATCAGAGGCGGGGAATCAGCGGCAGGGAATCAGAGGCGGGGAATCAGAGGCGGGGAATCAGAGCTGGGGAATCAGAGGCGGGGTATTAGAGTTGGGGAATCAGAGGCGGGGAATCAGATATGGGGAAACAGAGGTGGGGAATCAGAGGCGGGGAAACAGAGGCAGGGAATCAGATATGGGGACTCAGAGGCGGGGAATCAGAGGTGGGGAATCATAGGCAGGGAATCGGATGTGCGGAATAAGAGATGGGGAATCAGAGGCCGGGAATCAGAGGTGGTGAATCAGAGATGGGGAATCAGAGGCGGGGAATCAGAGGCAGGGAATCAGACGCGGGGAATCAGAGGTGGGCAATCAGAGGCGGGGAATCAGATATGGGGAATCAGAGGCGGGGAATCAGAGGCGGGGAAACAGAGGCGGGGAATCAGATATGGGGAATCAGAGGTGGGGCATCAGAGGTTGTGAATCACAGATGGGGAATCAGAGGCGGGGAATCAGAGGCAGGGAATCAGACGCGGGGAATCAGAGGCGGGGATTCAGAGCTGGGGAATCAGAGGCGGGGAATCAGAGTTGGGGAATCAGAGGCGGGGAATCAGATATGGGGAATCAGAGGCAGGGAATCAGAGGCGGGAAAACAGAGGCGGGGAATCAGATATGGGGAATCAGAGGCGGGGAATCAGAGGCAGGGAATCAGACACGGGGAATCAGAGGCGGGGAATCAGAGATGGGGAATCAGAGGCGGGGAATCAGAGGCAGGGAATCGGATGCCGGGAATCAGAGGCGGGAAATCAGAGCTGGGGAATCAGAGGCGGGGAATCAGAGTTGGGGAATCAGAGGCGGCGAAGCAGATATGGGGAAATAGAGGCGGGGAATCAGATATGGGGAATCAGAAGCGGGGAATCAGATATGGGGAATCAGAGGCGGGGAATCAGAGGCGGGGAATCAAAGGAAGGGAATCAGACACGGGGAATCAGAGGTGGGGAATCAGAGATGGGGAATCAGAGGCGGGGAATCACAGGCAGGGAATCAGACGCGGGGAATCAGAGGCGGGGAATCAGAGCTGGGGAATCAGAGGTGTGGAATCAGAGTCGGGGAATCAGAGGCAGGGAATCGGTTGTGCGGAATCAGAGATGGGGAATCAGATGTGGGGAATCAGAGGCAGTGAATCAGAGATGGGGAATCAGAGGCTGGGAATCAGAGGCAAGAAATCAGACGGGGATTCAGAGGCTGGGAATCAGACGGGGGGAATCAAAGGCGGGGAATCAGAGCTGGTGAATCAGAGGCAGGGAATCAGAGTTGGGGATTCAGAGGCGGGGAATCAGATATGGGGAAACAGAGGCGGGGAATGAGAGGCGGGCAAGCAGAGGCGGGGAATTAGATATGGGGAATCAGAGGTGGGGAATCAGAGGTGGTGAATCAGAGATGGGGAATCACAGGAGGGGAATCAGAGGCAGCGAATAGAACGCGGGGAATCAGAGGCAGGGAATCAGAGCTGGGGAATCAGAGGCGGGGAATCAGATATGGGGAAACAGAGGCGGGGAATCAGAGGCGGGGAAACAGAGGCGGGGAATCAGACATGGGGAATCGGTTGCGGGGAATCAGAGGCGGGGAATCAGAGCTGGGGAATCAGAGGCGGGGAATCAGAGTTGGGGCATCAGAGGTGGGGAATTAGATATGGGGAAACAGAGGCGGGGAATCAGAGGCGGGGAAACAGAGGCGGGGAATCAGATATGGGGAATCAGAGGTGGGGAATCAGAGGCAGGGAATCAGATGCGCGGAATCAGAGATGGGGAATCAGAGGCAGGGAATCAGAATCAGAAGCGGGGAATCAATGGCCGGGAATCAGAAGCCGGGAATCAGATGCTGGGAATAAGAGGCCGGGAATCAGAGGTGGGGAATCAGAGTCCGGGAATCAGAGATGGGGATTCAGAGGCGGGGAATGAGATATGGAGAATCAGAGGCGGGGAATCAGAGGCGGGGAAACAGAGGTGGGGAATCAGATATGGAGAATCAGAGGTGGGGAATCAAAGGCGGTGAATCAGAGATGGGGAATCAGAGGCGGGGAATCAGAGGCAGGGAATCAGATGCGGGGATTCAGAGGCGGGGAATCAGAGCTGGCGAATCAGAGGCGGGGAATCAGAGGTGGGCAATCAGAGCCGGGGAATCAGATATGGGGAATCAGAGGCGGGGAATCAGAGGCGGGGAAACAGAGGCGGGGAATCAGATATGGGGAATCAGAGGTGGGGAATCAGAGGTTGTGAATCAGAGATTGGGAATCAAGGCGGGGAATCAGAGGGAGGGAATCAGACGCGGGGAATCAGAGGCGGGGTTTCAGAGCTGGGGAATCAGAGGCGGGGAATCAGAGTTGTGGAATCAGAGGCAGGGAATCAGATATGGGGAATCAGAGGCGGGGAATCAGAGGCGGGGAAACAGAGGCGGGGAATCAGATATGGGGAATCAGAGGTGGGGAATCAGGGGCAGGGAATCAGTGGCAGGGAATCAGAGGCGGGGAATCTGAGGCGGGGAATCAGAGGCAGGGAATCCGACACGGGGAATCAGAGGCGGGGAATCAGAGATGGCGAATCAGAGGCGGGGAATCAGAGGCAGGGAATCGGACGCCGGGAATCAGAGGCGGGGAATCAGAGTTGGGGAATCAGAGGCGGGGAATCAGAGTTGGGGAATCAGAGGCGGGGAATCAGATATGGGGAAATAGAGGCGGGGAATCAGATATGGGGAATCAGAGGTGTGGAATCAGAGGTTGGGAATCAGAGGCAGGGAATCAGAGGCGGGGAAACAGAGGCGGGGAATCAGATATGGGGAATCAGAGGTGGCGAATCAAAGGCGGTGAAACAGAGTTGGGGAATCAGAGGCGGCGAAGCAGATATGGGGAAATAGAGGCGGGGAATCAGATATGGGGAATCAGAAGCGGGGAATCAGATATGGGGAATCAGAGGCGGGGAATCAGAGGCGGGGAATCAAAGGAAGGGAACCTGACACGGGGAATCAGAGGTGGGGAATCAGAGATGGGGAATCAGAGGCGGGGAATCACAGGCAGGGAATCAGACGCGGGGAATCAGAGGCGGGGAATCAGAGCTGGGGAATCAGAGGTGTGGAATCAGAGTCGGGGAATCAGAGGCAGGGAATCGGTTGTGCGGAATCAGAGATGGGGAATCAGATGTGGGGAATCAGAGGCAGTGAATCAGAGATGGGGAATCAGAGGCTGGGAATCAGAGGCAAGAAATCAGACGGGGATTCAGAGGCTGGGAATCAGACGGGGGGAATCAAAGGCGGGGAATCAGAGCTGGTGAATCAGAGGCAGGGAATCAGAGTTGGGGATTCAGAGGCGGGGAATCAGATATGGGGAAACAGAGGCGGGGAATGAGAGGCGGGCAAGCAGAGGCGGGGAATTAGATATGGGGAATCAGAGGTGGGGAATCAGAGGTGGTGAATCAGAGATGGGGAATCACAGGAGGGGAATCAGAGGCAGCGAATAGAACGCGGGGAATCAGAGGCAGGGAATCAGAGCTGGGGAATCAGAGGCGGGGAATCAGATATGGGGAAACAGAGGCGGGGAATCAGAGGCGGGGAAACAGAGGCGGGGAATCAGACATGGGGAATCGGTTGCGGGGAATCAGAGGCGGGGAATCAGAGCTGGGGAATCAGAGGCGGGGAATCAGAGTTGGGGCATCAGAGGTGGGGAATTAGATATGGGGAAACAGAGGCGGGGAATCAGAGGCGGGGAAACAGAGGCGGGGAATCAGATATGGGGAATCAGAGGTGGGGAATCAGAGGCAGGGAATCAGATGTGCGGAATCAGAGATGGGGAATCAGAGGCAGGGAATCAGAATCAGAAGCAGGGAATAGGAGGCCGGGAATCAGAGGCCGGGAATCAGATGCTGGGAATAAGAGGCCGGGAATCAGAGGTGGGGAATCAGAGTCCGGGAATCAGAGATGGGGATTCAGAGGCGGGGAATGAGATATGGAGAATCAGAGGCGGGGAATCAGAGGCGGGGAAACAGAGGTTGGGAATCAGATATGGAGAATCAGAGGTGGGGAATCAAAGGCGGTGAATCAGAGATGGGGAATCAGAGGCGGGGAATCAGAGGCAGGGAATCAGATGCGGGGATTCAGAGGCGGGGAATCAGAGCTGGCGAATCAGAGGCGGGGAATCAGAGGTGGGCAATCAGAGCCGGGGAATCAGATATGGGGAATCAGAGGCGGGGAATCAGAGGCGGGGAAACAGAGGCGGGGAATCAGATATGGGGAATCAGAGGTGGGGAATCAGAGGTTGTGAATCAGAGATGGGGAATCAAGGCGGGGAATCAGAGGCCGGGAATCAGATATGGGGAAACAGAGGCGGGGAATCCGAGTCAGGGAAACAGAGGCGGGGAATCAGATATGGGGAATCAGAGGTGGGGAATCAGAGGTTGGGAATCAGAGGCAGGGAATCAGAGGCTTGGAATCAGATGAAGGGAATCAGATGTGGGGAATCAGAGGCAGGGAATCAGAGCTGGGGAATCAGAGGTGGGGAATCAGATTTGGGGAATCAGAGGCGGGGACTTAGATATTGGGAAACAGAGGCGGGGAATCAGAGGCGGGGAAACCCAGGCGGGGAATCAGATATGGGGAATCAGAGGTGGGGAATCAGAGGCGGGGAATCAGAGGCGGGGAAACAGAGGCGGGGAATCAGATATGGGGAATCAGATGTGGGGAATCAGAGGCAGTGAATCAGAGATGGGGAATCAGAGGCTGGGAATCAGAGGCAAGAAATCAGACGGGGATTCAGAGGCTGGGAATCAGACGGGGGGAATCAAAGGCGGGGAATCAGAGCTGGGGAATCAGAGGCGGGGAATCAGAGTTGGGGCATCAGAGGTGGGGAATTAGATATGGGGAAACAGAGGCGGGGAATCAGAGGCGGGGAAACAGAGGCGGGGAATCAGATATGGGGAATCAGAGGTGGGGAATCAGAGGCAGGGAATCAGATGTGCGGAATCAGAGATGGGGAATCAGAGGCAGGGAATCAGAATCAGAAGCGGGGAATAGGAGGCCGGGAATCAGAGGCCGGGAATCAGATGCTGGGAATAAGAGGCCGGGAATCAGAGGTGGGGAATCAGAGTCCGGGAATCAGAGATGGGGATTCAGAGGCGGGGAATGAGATATGGAGAATCAGAGGCGGGGAATCAGAGGCGGGGAAACAGAGGTTGGGAATCAGATATGGAGAATCAGAGGTGGGGAATCAAAGGCGGTGAATCAGAGATGGGGAATCAGAGGCGGGGAATCAGAGGCAGGGAATCAGATGCGGGGATTCAGAGGCGGGGAATCAGAGCTGGCGAATCAGAGGCGGGGAATCAGAGGTGGGCAATCAGAGCCGGGGAATCAGATATGGGGAATCAGAGGCGGGGAATCAGAGGCGGGGAAACAGAGGCGGGGAATCAGATATGGGGACTCAGAGGTGGGGAATCAGAGGTTGTGAATCAGAGATGGGGAATCAAGGCGGGGAATCAGAGGCCGGGAATCAGATATGGGGAAACAGAGGCGGGGAATCCGAGGCAGGGAAACAGAGGCGGGGAATCAGATATGGGGAATCAGAGGTGGGGAATCAGAGGTTGGGAATCAGAGGCAGGGAATCAGAGGCTTGGAATCAGATGAAGGGAATCAGATGTGGGGAATTAGAGGCGGGGAATCAGAGCTGGGGAATCAGAGGTGGGGAATCAGATTTGGGGAATCAGAGGCGGGGACTTAGATATTGGGAAACAGAGGCGGGGAATCAGAGGCGGGGAAACCCAGGCGGGGAATCGGATGTGCGGAATCAGAGATGGGGAATCAGAGGCCGGGAATCAGAGGTGGTGAATCAGAGATGGGGAATCAGAGGCGGGGAATCAGAGGCAGGGAATCAGACGCGGGGAATCAGAGGTGGGCAATCAGAGGCGGGGAATCAGATATGGGGAATCAGAGGCGGGGAATCAGAGGCGGGGAAACAGAGGCGGGGAATCAGATATGGGGAATAAGAGGTGGGGCATCAGAGGTTGTGAATCACAGATGGGGAATCAGAGGAGGGGAATCAGAGGCAGGGAATTAGACGCGGGGAATCAGAGGCGGGGATTCAGAGCTGGGGAATCAGAGGCGGGGAATCAGAGTTGGGGAATCAGAGGCGGGGAATCAGATATGGGGAATCAGAGGCAGGGAATCAGAGGCGGGAAAACAGAGGCGGGGAATCAGATATGGGGAATCAGAGGCGGGGAATCAGAGGCAGGGAATCAGACACGGGGAATCAGAGGCGGGGAATCAGAGATGGGGAATCAGAGGCGGGGAATCAGAGGCAGGGAATCGGATGCCGGGAATCAGAGGCGGGAAATCAGAGCTGGGGAATCAGAGGCGGGGAATCAGAGTTGGGGAATCAGAGGCGGCGAAGCAGATATGGGGAAATAGAGGCGGGGAATCAGATATGGGGAATCAGAAGCGGGGAATCAGATATGGGGAATCAGAGGCGGGGAATCAGAGGCGGGGAATCAAAGGAAGGGAATCAGACACGGGGAATCAGAGGTGGGGAATCAGAGATGGGGAATCAGAGGCGGGGAATCACAGGCAGGGAATCAGATGCGGGGAATCAGAGGCGGGGAATCAGAGCTGGGGAATCAGAGGTGTGGAATCAGAGTCGGGGAATCAGAGGCAGGGAATCGGTTGTGCGGAATCAGAGATGGGGAATCAGATGTGGGGAATCAGAGGCAGTGAATCAGAGATGGGGAATCAGAGGCTGGGAATCAGAGGCAAGAAATCAGACGGGGATTCAGAGGCTGGGAATCAGACGGGGGGAATCAAAGGCGGGGAGTCAGAGCTGGTGAATCAGAGGCAGGGAATCAGAGTTGGGGATTCAGAGGCGGGGAATCAGATATGGGGAAACAGAGGCGGGGAATGAGAGGCGGGCAAGCAGAGGCGGGGAATTAGATATGGGGAATCAGAGGTGGGGAATCAGAGGTGGTGAATCAGAGATGGGGAATCACAGGAGGGGAATCAGAGGCAGCGAATAGAACGCGAGGAATCAGAGGCAGGGAATCAGAGCTGGGGAATCAGAGGCGGGGAATCAGATATGGGGAAACAGAGGCGGGGAATCAGAGGCGGGGAAACAGAGGCGGGGAATCAGACATGGGGAATCGGTTGCGGGGAATCAGAGGCGGGGAATCAGAGCTGGGGAATCAGAGGCGGGGAATCAGAGTTGGGGCATCAGAGGTGGGGAATTAGATATGGGGAAACAGAGGCGGGGAATCAGAGGCGGGGAAACAGAGGCGGGGAATCAGATATGGGGAATCAGAGGTGGGGAATCAGAGGCAGGGAATCAGATGTGCGGAATCAGAGATGGGGAATCAGAGGCAGGGAATCAGAATCAGAAGCGGGGAATCAGAGGCCGGGAATCAGAAGCCGGGAATCAGATGCTGGGAATAAGAGGCCGGGAATCAGAGGTGGGGAATCAGAGTCCGGGAATCAGAGATGGGGATTCAGAGGCGGGGAATGAGATATGGAGAATCAGAGGCGGGGAATCAGAGGCGGGGAAACAGAGGCGGGGAATGAGATATGGAGAATCAGAGGCGGGGAATCAGATGCGGGGATTCAGAGGCGGGGAATCAGAGCTGGCGAATCAGAGGCAGGGAATCAGATATGGGGAATCAGAGGCGGGGAATCAGAGGCGGGGAAACAGAGGTGGGGAATCAGATATGGGGAATCAGAGGTGGGGAATCAGGGGCAGGGAATCAGTGGCAGGGAATCAGAGGTGGGGAATCTGAGGCGGGGAATCAGAGGCAGGGAATCAGACACGGGGAATCAGAGGCGGGGAATCAGAGATGGCGAATCAGAGGCGGGGAATCAGAGGCAGGGAATCGGACGCCGGGAATCAGAGGCGGGGAATCAGAGTTGGGGAATCAGAGGCGGGGAATCAGAGTTGGGGAATCAGAGGCGGGGAATCAGATATGGGGAAATAGAGGCGGGGAATCAGATATGGGGAATCAGAGGAGTGGAATCAGAGGTTGGGAATCAGAGGCAGGGAATCAGAGGCGGGGAAACAGAGGCGGGGAATCAGATATGGGGAATCAGAGGTGGCGAATCAAAGGCGGTGAAACAGAGTTGGGGAATCAGAGGCGGCGAAGCAGATATGGGGAAATAGAGGCGGGGAATCAGATATGGGGAATCAGAAGCGGGGAATCAGATATGGGGAATCAGAGGCGGGGAATCAGAGGCGGGGAATCAAAGGAAGGGAATCAGACACGGGGAATCAGAGGTGGGGAATCAGAGATGGGGAATCAGAGGCGGGGAATCACAGGCAGGGAATCAGACGCGGGGAATCAGAGGCGGGGAATCAGAGCTGGGGAATCAGAGGTGTGGAATCAGAGTCGGGGAATCAGAGGCAGGGAATCGGTTGTGCGGAATCAGAGATGGGGAATCAGATGTGGGGAATCAGAGGCAGTGAATCAGAGATGGGGAATCAGAGGCTGGGAATCAGAGGCAAGAAATCAGACGGGGATTCAGAGGCTGGGAATCAGACGGGGGGAATCAAAGGCGGGGAATCAGAGCTGGTGAATCAGAGGCAGGGAATCAGAGTTGGGGATTCAGAGGCGGGGAATCAGATATGGGGAAACAGAGGCGGGGAATGAGAGGCGGGCAAGCAGAGGCGGGGAATTAGATATGGGGAATCAGAGGTGGGGAATCAGAGGTGGTGAATCAGAGATGGGGAATCACAGGAGGGGAATCAGAGGCAGCGAATAGAACGCGGGGAATCAGAGGCAGGGAATCAGAGCTGGGGAATCAGAGGCGGGGAATCAGATATGGGGAAACAGAGGCGGGGAATCAGAGGCGGGGAAACAGAGGCGGGGAATCAGACATGGGGAATCGGTTGCGGGGAATCAGAGGCGGGGAATCAGAGCTGGGGAATCAGAGGCGGGGAATCAGAGTTGGGGCATCAGAGGTGGGGAATTAGATATGGGGAAACAGAGGCGGGGAATCAGAGGCGGGGAAACAGAGGCGGGGAATCAGATATGGGGAATCAGAGGAGGTGAATCAGAGGCAGGGAATCAGATGTGCGGAATCAGAGATGGGGAATCAGAGGCAGGGAATCAGAATCAGAAGCGGGGAATCAGAGGCCGGGAATCAGAGGCCGGGAATCAGATGCTGGGAATAAGAGGCCGGGAATCAGAGGTGGGGAATCAGAGTCCGGGAATCAGAGATGGGGATTCAGAGGCGGGGAATGAGATATGGAGAATCAGAGGCGGGGAATCAGAGGCGGGGAAACAGAGGTGGGGAATCAGATATGGAGAATCAGAGGTGGGGAATCAAAGGCGGTGAATCAGAGATGGGGAATCAGAGGCGGGGAATCAGAGGCAGGGAATCAGATGCGGGGATTCAGATGCGGGGAATCAGAGCTGGCGAATCAGAGGCGGGGAATCAGAGGTGGGCAATCAGAGCCGGGGAATCAGATATGGGGAATCAGAGGCGGGGAATCAGAGGCGGGGAAACAGAGGCGGGGAATCAGATATGGGGAATCAGAGGTGGGGAATCAGAGGTTGTGAATCAGAGATGGGGAATCAAGGCGGGGAATCAGAGGGAGGGAATCAGACGCGGGGAATCAGAGGCGGGGTTTCAGAGCTGGGGAATCAGAGGCGGGGAATCAGAGTTGTGGAATCAGAGGCAGGGAATCAGATATGGGGAATCAGAGGCGGGGAATCAGAGGCGGGGAAACAGAGGCGGGGAATCAGATATGGGGAATCAGAGGTGGGGAATCAGGGGCAGGGAATCAGTGGCAGGGAATCAGAGGCGGGGAATCTGAGGCGGGGAATCAGAGGCAGGGAATCAGACACGGGGAATCAGAGGCGGGGAATCAGAGATGGTGAATCAGAGGCGGGGAATCAGAGGCAGGGAATCGGACGCCGGGAATCAGAGGCGGGGAATCAGAGTTGGGGAATCAGAGGCGGGGAATCAGAGTTGGGGAATCAGAGGCGGGGAATCAGATATGGGGAAATAGAGGCGGGGAATCAGATATGGGGAATCAGAGGTGTGGAATCAGAGGTTGGGAATCAGAGGCAGGGAATCAGAGGCGGGGAAAAAGAGGCGGGGAATCAGATATGGGGAATCAGAGGTGGCGAATCAAAGGCGGTGAAACAGAGATGGGGAATCAGGGCAGGGAATCAGAGGCAGGGAATCAGAGCTGGGGAAACAGAGGCGGGGAATCAGATATGGGGAATCAGAGGTGGGGAATCAGGGGCGGGGAATCAGTGGCAGGGAATCAGAGCTGGGGAATCAGAGGTGGGGAATCAGAGCTGGGGAAACAGAGGCGGGGAATCAGATATGGGAATCAGAGGTGGGGAATCAGGGGCGGGGAATCAGTGGCAGGGAATCAGAGGCCGGGAATAAAAGGCGGGGAATCAGAGCTGGGGAATCAGAGGCGGGGAATCAGAGTTGGGGAATCAGAGGAGGGGAATCAGATATGGGGAAACAGAGGCCGGGAATCAGAGGCAGGGAAACAGAGGCGGGGAATCAGATATGGGGAATCAGAGGTGGGGAATTAGAGGTTGCGAATCAGAGGCGGGGAATCAGAGGCTGGGAATCAGAGGCAGGGAATCGGATGTGCGGAATCAGAGATGGGGAATCAGAGGTGGGGATTCAGAGGTGGTGAATCAGAGAAGGGGAATCAGAGGCTGGGAATCAGAGGCAGGGAATCAGACGCAGGGAATCAGAGGCGGGGAATCATAGCTGGCGAATTAGAGGAGGGGAATCAGAGTTGGGGAATCAGAGGCGGGGAATCAGATATGGGGAAACAGAGGCGGGGAATCAGAGGCGGGGAAACAGAGGCGGGGAATCAGATATGGGGAATCAGAGGTGGGGAATCAGAGGCAGGGAATCAGATGTGCGGAATCAGAAATGGGGAATCAGAGGCAGGGAATCAGAATCAGAAGCAGGGAATCAGTGGCAGGGAATCAGAGGCCGGGAATAAAAGGCGGGGAATCAGAGGCAGGGAATCGGATGTGCGGAATCAGAGATGGGGAATCAGAGGTGGGGATTCAGAGGTGGTGAATCAGAGAAGGGGAATCAGAGGCTGGGAATCAGAGGCAGGGAATCAGATGCAGGGAATCAGAGGCGGGGAATCATAGCTGGTGAATTAGAGGAGGGGAATCAGAGTTGGGGAATCAGAGGCGGGGAATCAGATATGGGGTAACAGAGGCGGGGAATCAGAGGTGGGGAAACAGAGGCGGGGAATCAGATATGGGGAATCAGAGGTGGGGAATCAGGGGCAGGGAATCAGTGGCAGGGAATCAGACGCGGGGAATCAGAGGCGGGGAATCAGAGGCGGGGAATCAGAGGCGGGGAATCAGAGGCAGGGAATCGGATGTGCGGAATCAGAGATGGGGAATCAGAGGTGGGGATTCAGAGGTGGTGAATCAGAGAAGGGGAATCAGAGGCTGGGAATCAGAGGCAGGGAATCAGACGCAGGGAATCAGAGGCGGGGAATCATAGCTGGCGAATTAGAGGAGGGGAATCAGAGTTGGGGAAACAGAGGCGGGGAATCAGATATGGGGAATCAGAGGTGGGGAATCAGGGGCAGGGAATCAGAGGCGGGGAATCATAGCTGGCGAATTAGAGGAAGGGAATCAGAGTTGGGGAAACAGAGGCGGGGAATCAGATATGGGGAATCAGAGGTGGGGAATCAGGGGCAGGGAATCAGTGGCAGAGAATCAGACGCGGGGAATCAGAGACGGGGAATCAGAGGCAGGGAATCAGACACGGGGAATCAGAGGCGGGGAATCAGAGATGGGGAATCAGAGGCGGGGAATCAGAGGCAGGGAATCAGAGGCCGGGAATCAGATGCTGGGAATAAGAGGCCGGGAATCAGAGGTGGGGAAACAGAGGCGGGAAATCAGATATGGGGAATCAGAGGTGGGGAATCAGAGGCGGGGAATCAGTGGCAGGGAATCAGAGGCCGGGAATAAAAGGCGGGGAATCAAAGCTGGGGAATCAGAGGCGGGGAATCAGAGTTGGGGAATCAGAGGAGGGGAATCAGATATGGGGAAACAGAGGCCGGGAATCAGAGGCAGGGAAACAGAGGCGGGGAATCAGATATGGGAAATCAGAGGTGGGGAATTAGAGGTTGCGAATCAGAGGAGGGATATCAAAGGCGGGGAATCAGAGGCAGGGAATCGGATGTGCGGAATCAGAGATGGGGAATCAGAGGTGGGGATTCAGAGGTGGTGAATCAGAGAAGGGGAATCAGAGGCTGGGAATCAGAGGCAGGGAATCAGACGCACGGAATCAGAGGCGGGGAATCATAGCTGGCGAATTAGAGGAGGGGAATCAGAGTTGGGGAATCAGAGGCGGGGAATCAGATATGGGGAAACAGAGGCGGGGAATCAGAGGCGGGGAAACAGAGGCGGGGAATCAGATATGGGGAATCAGAGGTGGGGAATCAGAGGCAGGGAATCAGATGTGCGGAATCAGAGATGGGGAATCAGAGGCAGGGAATCAGAATCAGAAGCAGGGAATCAGAGGCCGGGAATCAGAGGCCGGAATCAGATGCTGGGAATCAGAGGCCTGGAATCAGAGGCGGGGAATCAGAGGCAGGGAATCAGATGCGGGGAATCAGAGGCGGGGAATCAGAGCTGGGGAATCAGAGGCAGGGTATTAGAGTTGGGGAATCAGAGGCGGGGAATCAGATATGGGGAAACAGAGGTGGGGAATCAGAGGCGGGGAAACAGAGGCAGGGAATCAGATATGGGGAATCAGAGGCGGGGAATCAGAGGTGGGGAATCATAGGCAGGGAATCGGATGTGCGGAATCAGAGATGGGGAATCAGAGGCCGGGAATCAGAGGTGGTGAATCAGATATGGGGAATCAGAGGCGGGGAATCAGAGGCAGGGAATCAGACGCGGGGAATCAGAGGTGGGCAATCAGAGGCGGGGAATCAGATATGGGGAATCAGAGGTGGGGAATCAGAGGCGGGGAAACAGGCGGGGAATCAGATATGGGGAATCAGAGGTGGGGCATCAGAGGTTGTGAATCACAGATGGGGAATTAGAGGCGGGGAATCAGAGGCAGGGAATCAGACGCGGGGAATCAGAGGCGGGGATTCAGAGCTGGGGAATCAGAAGCGGGGAATCAGAGTTGGGGAATCAGAGGCGGGGAATCAGATATGGGGAATCAGAGGCAGGGAATCAGAGGCGGGGAATCAGAGGCAGGGAATCAGACGTGGGGAATCTGAGGCGGGGAATCAGAGCTGGGGAATCAGAGGTGGGGAATCAGAGTTGGGGAATCAGAGGCAGGGAATTGGATGTGCAGAATCAGAGATGGGGAATCAGAGGTGGGGAATCAGAGGCGGTGAATCAGAGATGGGGAATCAGAGGCGGGGAATCAGAGGCAGGAAATCAGACACGGGGATTCAGAGGCTGGGAATCAGACGGGGGGAATCAAAGGCGGGGAATCAGAGCTGGGGAATCTGAGGCAGGGAATCAGAGTTGGGGATTCAGAGGCGGGGAATCAGATATGGGGAAACAGAGGCGGGGAATCAGAGGCGGGAAAACAGAGGCGGGGAATTAGATATGGGGAATCAGAGGTGGGGAATCAGAGGTGGTGAATCAGTGGGGGAATCACAGGCGGGGAATCAGAGGCAGGAAATAGAACGCGGGGAATCAGAGGCAGGGAATCAGCGCTGGGGAATCAGAGGCGGGGAATCATAGTTGGGAATCAGAGGCGGGGAATCAGATATGGGGAAACAGAGGCGGGGAATCAGAGGCGGGGAAACAGAGGCGGGGAATCAGATATGGGGAATCGGATGCAGGGAATCAGAGGCGGGGAATCAGAGCTGGGGAATCAGAGGCGGGGAATCAGAGTTAGGGCATCAGTGGTGGGGAATTAGATATAGGGAAACAGAGGCGGGGAATCAGAGGCGGGGAAACAGAGGCGGGGAATCAGATATGGGGAATCAGAGGTGGGGAATCAGAGGCAGGGAATCAGATGTGCGGAATCAGAGATGGGGAATCAGAGGCAGGGAATCAGAATCAGAAGCGGGGAATCAGAGGCCGGGAATAAGAGGCCGGGAATCAGATGCTGGGAATAAGATGCCGGGAATCAGAGGTGGGGAATCAGAGTCCGGGAATCAGAGATGGGGATTCAGAGGCGGGGAATGAGATATGGAGAATCAGAGGCGGGGAATCAGAGGCGGGGAAACAGAGGTGGGGAATCAGATATGGGGAATCAGAGGTGGCGAATCAAAGGCGGTGAATCAGAGATGGGGAATCAGAGGCGGGGAATCAGAGGCAGGGAATCAGATGCGGGGAATCAGAGGCGGGGAATCGGAGCTGGCGAATCAGAGGCGGGGAATCAGAGGTGGGCAATCAGAGGCGGGGAATCAGATATGGGGAATCAGAGGCGCGGAATCAGAGGCGGGGAAACAGAGGCGGGGAATCAAATATAGGGAATCAGAGGTGGGGAATCAGAGGTTGTAAATCAGAGATGGGGAATCAAGGCGGGGAATCAGAGGCAGGGAATCAGACGCGGGGAATCAGAGGCGGGGATTCAGAGCTGGGGAATCAGAGGCGGGGAATCAGAGTTGGGGAATCAGAGGCAGGGAATCAGATATGGGGAATCAGAGGCGGGGAATCAGAGGCGGGGAAACAGAGGCGGGGAATCAGATATGGGGAATCAGAGGTGGGGAATTAGATATAGGGAAACAGAGGCGGGGAATCAGAGGCGGGGAAACAGAGGCGGGGAAACAGAGGCGGGGAATCAGATATGGGGAATCAGAGGTGGGGAATCGGAGGTTGGGAATCAGAGGCAGGGAATCAGAGGCGGGGAATCAGAGGCGGGGAATCAGAGGAAGGGAATCAGATGTGCGGAATCGGAGATGGGGAATCAGATATGGGGAAACAGAGGCGGGGAATCAGAGGCGGGGAAACAGAGGCGGGGAATCAGATATGGGGAATCAGAGGTGGGGAATCAGAGGCAGGGAATCAGATGTGCGGAATCAGAGATGGGGAATCAGAGCCAGGGAATCAGAATCAGAAGCAGGGAATCAGAGGCCGGGAATCAGAGGCCGGAATCAGATGCTGGGAATCAGTGGCAGGGAATCAGAGGCGGGGAATCTGAGGCGGGGAATCAGAGGCAGGGAATCAGACACGGGGAATCAGAGGCGGGGAATCAGAGATGGCGAATCAGAGGCGGAAATCAGAGGCAGGGAATCGGACGCCGGGAATCAGAGGCGGGGAATCAGAGTTGGGGAATCAGAGGTGGGGAATCAGAGGCAGGGAATCAGATGTGCGGAATCAGAGATGGGGAATCAGAGGCAGGGAATCAGAATCAGAAGCAGGGAATCAGAGGCCGGGAATCAGAGGCCGGAATCAGATGCTGGGAATCAGAGGCCTGGAATCAGAGGCGGGGAATCTGAGGCGGGGAATCAGAGGCAGGGAATCAGACACGGGGAATCAGAGGCGGGGAAACAGAGATGGCGAATCAGAGGCGGAAATCAGAGGCAGGGAATCGGACGCCGGGAATCAGAGGCGGGGAATCAGAGTTGGGGAATCAGAGGCGGGGAATCAGAGTTGGGGAATCAGAGGCGGGGAATCAGATATGGGGAAATAGAGGCGGGGAATCAGATATGGGGAATCAGAGGTGTGGAATCAGAGGTTGGGAATCAGAGGCAGGGAATCAGAGGCGGGGAAACAGAGGGTGGGAATCAGATATGGGGAATCAGAGGTGGCGAATCAAAGGCGGTGAAACAGAGATGGGGAATCAGGGCAGGGAATTAGAGGCAGGGAATCAGAGCTGGGGAAACAGAGGCGGGGAATCTGATATGGGGAATCAGAGGTGGGGAATCAGGGGCGGGGAATCAGTGGCAGGGAATCAGAGCTGGGGAATCAGAGGTGGGGAATCAGATCTGGGGAAACAGAGGCGGGGAATCAGATATGGGGAATCAGAGGTGGGGAATCAGGGGCGGGGAATCAGTGGCAGGGAATCAGAGGCCGGGAATAAAAGGCGGGGAATCAGAGCTGGGGAATCAGAGGCGGGGAATCAGAGTTGGGGAATCAGAGGAGGGGAATCAGATATGGGGAAACAGAGGCCGGGAATCAGAGGCAGGGAAACAGAGGCGGGGAATCAGATATGGGGAATCAGAGGCAGGGAATCGGATGTGCGGAATCAGAGATGGGGAATCAGAGGTGGGGATTCAGAGGTGGTGAATCAGAGAAGGGGAATCAGAGGCTGGGAATCAGAGGCAGGGAATCAGACGCAGGGAATCAGAGGCGGGGAATCATAGCTGGCGAATTAGAGGAGGGGAATCAGAGTTGGGGAATCAGAGGCGGGGAATCAGATATCGGGAAACCGAGGCGGGGAATCAGAGGCGGGGAAACAGAGGCTGGGAATCAGATATGGGGAATCAGAGGTGGGGAATCAGAGGCAGGGAATCAGATGTGCGGAATCAGAGATGGGGAATCAGAGGCAGGGAATCAGAATCAGAAGCAGGGAATCAGTGGCAGGGAATCAGAGGCCGGGAATAAAAGGCGGGGAATCAGAGGCAGGGAATCGGATGTGTGGAATCAGAGATGGGGAATCAGAGGTGGGGATTCAGAGGTGGTGAATCAGAGAAGGGGAATCAGAGGCTGGGAATCAGAGGCAGGGAATCAGATGCAGGGAATCAGAGGCGGGGAATCATAGCTGGCGAATTTGAGGAGGGGAATCAGAGTTGGGGAATCAGAGGCGGGGAATCAGATATGGGGAAACAGAGGCGGGGAATCAGAGGTGGGGAAACAGAGGCGGGGAATCAGATATGGGGAATCAGAGGTGGGGAATCAGGGGCAGGGAATCAGTGGCAGGGAATCAGACGCGGGGAATCAGAGGCGGGGAATCAGAGGCGGGGAATCAGAGGCGGGGAATCAGAGGCAGGGAATCGGATGTGCGGAATCAGAGATGGGGAATCAGAGGTGGGGATTCAGAGGTGGTGAATCAGAGAAGGGGAATCAGAGGCTGGGAATCAGAGGCAGGGAATCAGACGCAGGGAATCAGAGGCGGGGAATCATAGCTGGCGAATTAGAGGAGGGGAATCAGAGTTGGGGAATCAGAGGCGGGGAATCATATATGGGGAATCAGAGGTGGGGAATCAGGGGCAGGGAATCAGTGGCAGGGAATCAGAGGCGGGGAATCATAGCTGGCGAATTAGAGGAAGGGAATCAGAGTTGGGGAAACAGAGGCGGGGAATCAGATATGGGGAATCAGAGGTGGGGAATCAGGGGCAGGGAATCAGTGGCAGGGAATCAGACGCGGGGAATCAGAGACGGGGAATCAGAGGCAGGGAATCAGAATTGGGGAATCAGAGGAGGGGAATCAGATATGGGGAAACAGAGGCCGGGAATCAGAGGCAGGGAAACAGAGGCAGGGAATCAGAGGCCGGGAATAAAAGGCGGGGAATCAAAGCTGGGGAATAAGAGGCGGGGAATCAGAGTTGGGGAATCAGAGGAGGGGAATCAGATATGGGGAAACAGAGGCCGGGAATCAGAGGCAGGGAAACAGAGGCAGGGAATCAGATATGGGAAATCAGAGGTGGGGAATTAGAGGTTGCGAATCAGAGGCGGGATATCAGAGGCGGGGAATCAGAGGCAGGGAATCGGATGTGCGGAATCAGAGATGGGGAATCAGAGGTGGGGATTCAGAGGTGGTGAATCAGAGAAGGGGAATCAGAGGCTGGGAATCAGAGGCAGGGAATCAGACGCAGGGAAGCAGAGGCGGGGAATCATAGCTGGCGAATTAGAGGAGGGGAATCAGAGTTGGGGAATCAGAGGCGGGGAATCAGATATGGGGAAACAGAGGCGGGGAATCAGAGGCGGGGAAACAGAGGCGGGGAATCAGATATGGGGAATCAGAGGTGGGGAATCAGAGGCAGGGAATCAGATGTGCGGAATCAGAGATGGGGAATCAGAGGCAGGGAATCAGAATCAGAAGCAGGGAATCAGAGGCCGGGAATCAGAGGCCGGAATCAGATGCTGGGAATCAGTGGCAGGGAATCAGAGGCGGGGAATCTGAGGCGGGGAATCAGAGGCAGGGAATCAGACACGGGGAATCAGAGGCGGGGAATCAGAGATGGCGAATCAGAGGCGGAAATCAGAGGCAGGGAATCGGACGCCGGGAATCAGAGGCGGGGAATCAGAGTTGGGGAATCAGAGGCGGGGAATCAGAGTTGGGGAATCAGAGGCGGGGAATCAGATATGGGGAAATAGAGGCGGGGAATCAGATATGGGGAATCAGAGGTGTGGAATCAGAGGTTGGGAATCAGAGGCAGGGAATCAGAGGCGGGGAAACAGAGGGTGGGAATCAGATATGGGGAATCAGAGGTGGCGAATCAAAGGCGGTGAAACAGAGATGGGGAATCAGGGCAGGGAATCAGAGGCAGGGAATCAGAGCTGGGGAAACAGAGGCGGGGAATCTGATATGGGGAATCAGAGGTGGGGAATCAGGGGCGGGGAATCAGTGGCAGGGAATCAGAGCTGGGGAATCAGAGGTGGGGAATCAGATCTGGGGAAACAGAGGCGGGGAATCAGATATGGGGAATCAGAGGTGGGGAATCAGGGGCAGGGAAACAGAGGCAGGGAATCAGAGGCCGGGAATAAAAGGCGGGGAATCAGAGCTGGGGAATCAGAGGCGGGGAATCAGAGTTGGGGAATCAGAGGAGGGGAATCAGATATGGGGAAACAGAGGCCGGGAATCAGAGGCAGGGAAACAGAGGCAGGGAATCAGATATGGGAAATCAGAGGTGGGGAATTAGAGGTTGCGAATCAGAGGCGGGATATCAGAGGCGGGGAATCAGAGGCAGGGAATCGGATGTGCGGAATCAGAGATGGGGAATCAGAGGTGGGGATTCAGAGGTGGTGAATCAGAGAAGGGGAATCAGAGGCTGGGAATCAGAGGCAGGGAATCAGATGCAGGGAATCAGAGGCGGGGAATCATAGCTGGCGAATTTGAGGAGGGGAATCAGAGTTGGGGAATCAGAGGCGGGGAATCAGATATGGGGAAACAGAGGCGGGGAATCAGAGGTGGGGAAACAGAGGCGGGGAATCAGATATGGGGAATCAGAGGTGGGGAATCAGTGGCAGGGAATCAGACGCGGGGAATCAGAGGCGGGGAATCAGAGGCGGGGAATCAGAGGCGGGGAATCAGAGGCAGGGAATCGGATGTGCGGAATCAGAGATGGGGAATCAGAGGTGGGGATTCAGAGGTGGTGAATCAGAGAAGGGGAATCAGAGGCTGGGAATCAGAGGCAGGGAATCAGACGCAGGGAATCAGAGGCGGGGAATCATAGCTGGCGAATTAGAGGAGGGGAATCAGAGTTGGGGAATCAGAGGCGGGGAATCATATATGGGGAATCAGAGGTGGGGAATCAGGGGCAGGGAATCAGTGGCAGGGAATCAGAGGCGGGGAATCATAGCTGGCGAATTAGAGGAAGGGAATCAGAATCAGAAGCAGGGAATCAGAGGCCGGGAATCAGAGGCCGGAATCAGATGCTGGGAATCAGAGGCCTGGAATCAGAGGCGGGGAATCAGAGGCAGGGAATCAGATGCGGGGAATCAGAGGCGGGGAATCAGAGCTGGGGAATCAGAGGCAGGGTATTAGAGTTGGGGAATCAGAGGCGGGGAATCAGATATGGGGAAACAGAGGTGGGGAATCAGAGGCGGGGAAACAGAGGCAGGGAATCAGATATGGGGAATCAGAGGCGGGGAATCAGAGGTGGGGAATCATAGGCAGGGAATCGGATGTGCGGAATCAGAGATGGGGAATCAGAGGCCGGGAATCAGAGGTGGTGAATCAGATATGGGGAATCAGAGGCGGGGAATCAGAGGCAGGGAATCAGACGCGGGGAATCAGAGGTGGGCAATCAGAGGCGGGGAATCAGATATGGGGAATCAGAGGTGGGGAATCAGAGGCGGGGAAACAGGCGGGGAATCAGATATGGGGAATCAGAGGTGGGGCATCAGAGGTTGTGAATCACAGATGGGGAATTAGAGGCGGGGAATCAGAGGCAGGGAATCAGACGCGGGGAATCAGAGGCGGGGATTCAGAGCTGGGGAATCAGAAGCGGGGAATCGGAGTTGGGGAATCAGAGGCGGGGAATCAGATATGGGGAATCAGAGGCAGGGAATCAGAGGCGGGGAATCAGAGGCAGGGAATCAGACGTGGGGAATCTGAGGCGGGGAATCAGAGCTGGGGAATCAGAGGTGGGGAATCAGAGTTGGGGAATCAGAGGCAGGGAATTGGATGTGCAGAATCAGAGATGGGGAATCAGAGGTGGGGAATCAGAGGCGGTGAATCAGAGATGGGGAATCAGAGGCGGGGAATCAGAGGCAGGAAATCAGACACGGGGATTCAGAGGCTGGGAATCAGACGGGGGGAATCAAAGGCGGGGAATCAGAGCTGGGGAATCTGAGGCAGGGAATCAGAGTTGGGGATTCAGAGGCGGGGAATCAGATATGGGGAAACAGAGGCGGGGAATCAGAGGCGGGAAAACAGAGGCGGGGAATTAGATATGGGGAATCAGAGGTGGGGAATCAGAGGTGGTGAATCAGTGGGGGAATCACAGGCGGGGAATCAGAGGCAGGAAATAGAACGCGGGGAATCAGAGGCAGGGAATCAGCGCTGGGGAATCAGAGGCGGGGAATCATAGTTGGGAATCAGAGGCGGGGAATCAGATATGGGGAAACAGAGGCGGGGAATCAGAGGCGGGGAAACAGAGGCGGGGAATCAGATATGGGGAATCGGATGCAGGGAATCAGAGGCGGGGAATCAGAGCTGGGGAATCAGAGGCGGGGAATCAGAGTTAGGGCATCAGTGGTGGGGAATTAGATATAGGGAAACAGAGGCGGGGAATCAGAGGCGGGGAAACAGAGGCGGGGAATCAGATATGGGGAATCAGAGGTGGGGAATCAGAGGCAGGGAATCAGATGTGCGGAATCAGAGATGGGGAATCAGAGGCAGGGAATCAGAATCAGAAGCGGGGAATCAGAGGCCGGGAATAAGAGGCCGGGAATCAGATGCTGGGAATAAGATGCCGGGAATCAGAGGTGGGGAATCAGAGTCCGGGAATCAGAGATGGGGATTCAGAGGCGGGGAATGAGATATGGAGAATCAGAGGCGGGGAATCAGAGGCGGGGAAACAGAGGTGGGGAATCAGATATGGGGAATCAGAGGTGGCGAATCAAAGGCGGTGAATCAGAGATGGGGAATCAGAGGCGGGGAATCAGAGGCAGGGAATCAGATGCGGGGAATCAGAGGCGGGGAATCGGAGCTGGCGAATCAGAGGCGGGGAATCAGAGGTGGGCAATCAGAGGCGGGGAATCAGATATGGGGAATCAGAGGCGCGGAATCAGAGGCGGGGAAACAGAGGCGGGGAATCAAATATAGGGAATCAGAGGTGGGGAATCAGAGGTTGTAAATCAGAGATGGGGAATCAAGGCGGGGAATCAGAGGCAGGGAATCAGACGCGGGGAATCAGAGGCGGGGATTCAGAGCTGGGGAATCAGAGGCGGGGAATCAGAGTTGGGGAATCAGAGGCAGGGAATCAGATATGGGGAATCAGAGGCGGGGAATCAGAGGCGGGGAAACAGAGGCGGGGAATCAGATATGGGGAATCAGAGGTGGGGAATTAGATATAGGGAAACAGAGGCGGGGAATCAGAGGCGGGGAAACAGAGGCGGGGAAACAGAGGCGGGGAATCAGATATGGGGAATCAGAGGTGGGGAATCGGAGGTTGGGAATCAGAGGCAGGGAATCAGAGGCGGGGAATCAGAGGCGGGGAATCAGAGGAAGGGAATCAGATGTGCGGAATCGGAGATGGGGAATCAGATATGGGGAAACAGAGGCGGGGAATCAGAGGCGGGGAAACAGAGGCGGGGAATCAGATATGGGGAATCAGAGGTGGGGAATCAGAGGCAGGGAATCAGATGTGCGGAATCAGAGATGGGGAATCAGAGCCAGGGAATCAGAATCAGAAGCAGGGAATCAGAGGCCGGGAATCAGAGGCCGGAATCAGATGCTGGGAATCAGTGGCAGGGAATCAGAGGCGGGGAATCTGAGGCGGGGAATCAGAGGCAGGGAATCAGACACGGGGAATCAGAGGCGGGGAATCAGAGATGGCGAATCAGAGGCGGAAATCAGAGGCAGGGAATCGGACGCCGGGAATCAGAGGCGGGGAATCAGAGTTGGGGAATCAGAGGTGGGGAATCAGAGGCAGGGAATCAGATGTGCGGAATCAGAGATGGGGAATCAGAGGCAGGGAATCAGAATCAGAAGCAGGGAATCAGAGGCCGGGAATCAGAGGCCGGAATCAGATGCTGGGAATCAGAGGCCTGGAATCAGAGGCGGGGAATCTGAGGCGGGGAATCAGAGGCAGGGAATCAGACACGGGGAATCAGAGGCGGGGAAACAGAGATGGCGAATCAGAGGCGGAAATCAGAGGCAGGGAATCGGACGCCGGGAATCAGAGGCGGGGAATCAGAGTTGGGGAATCAGAGGCGGGGAATCAGAGTTGGGGAATCAGAGGCGGGGAATCAGATATGGGGAAATAGAGGCGGGGAATCAGATATGGGGAATCAGAGGTGTGGAATCAGAGGTTGGGAATCAGAGGCAGGGAATCAGAGGCGGGGAAACAGAGGGTGGGAATCAGATATGGGGAATCAGAGGTGGCGAATCAAAGGCGGTGAAACAGAGATGGGGAATCAGGGCAGGGAATTAGAGGCAGGGAATCAGAGCTGGGGAAACAGAGGCGGGGAATCTGATATGGGGAATCAGAGGTGGGGAATCAGGGGCGGGGAATCAGTGGCAGGGAATCAGAGCTGGGGAATCAGAGGTGGGGAATCAGATCTGGGGAAACAGAGGCGGGGAATCAGATATGGGGAATCAGAGGTGGGGAATCAGGGGCGGGGAATCAGTGGCAGGGAATCAGAGGCCGGGAATAAAAGGCGGGGAATCAGAGCTGGGGAATCAGAGGCGGGGAATCAGAGTTGGGGAATCAGAGGAGGGGAATCAGATATGGGGAAACAGAGGCCGGGAATCAGAGGCAGGGAAACAGAGGCGGGGAATCAGATATGGGGAATCAGAGGCAGGGAATCGGATGTGCGGAATCAGAGATGGGGAATCAGAGGTGGGGATTCAGAGGTGGTGAATCAGAGAAGGGGAATCAGAGGCTGGGAATCAGAGGCAGGGAATCAGACGCAGGGAATCAGAGGCGGGGAATCATAGCTGGCGAATTAGAGGAGGGGAATCAGAGTTGGGGAATCAGAGGCGGGGAATCAGATATCGGGAAACCGAGGCGGGGAATCAGAGGCGGGGAAACAGAGGCTGGGAATCAGATATGGGGAATCAGAGGTGGGGAATCAGAGGCAGGGAATCAGATGTGCGGAATCAGAGATGGGGAATCAGAGGCAGGGAATCAGAATCAGAAGCAGGGAATCAGTGGCAGGGAATCAGAGGCCGGGAATAAAAGGCGGGGAATCAGAGGCAGGGAATCGGATGTGTGGAATCAGAGATGGGGAATCAGAGGTGGGGATTCAGAGGTGGTGAATCAGAGAAGGGGAATCAGAGGCTGGGAATCAGAGGCAGGGAATCAGATGCAGGGAATCAGAGGCGGGGAATCATAGCTGGCGAATTTGAGGAGGGGAATCAGAGTTGGGGAATCAGAGGCGGGGAATCAGATATGGGGAAACAGAGGCGGGGAATCAGAGGTGGGGAAACAGAGGCGGGGAATCAGATATGGGGAATCAGAGGTGGGGAATCAGGGGCAGGGAATCAGTGGCAGGGAATCAGACGCGGGGAATCAGAGGCGGGGAATCAGAGGCGGGGAATCAGAGGCGGGGAATCAGAGGCAGGGAATCGGATGTGCGGAATCAGAGATGGGGAATCAGAGGTGGGGATTCAGAGGTGGTGAATCAGAGAAGGGGAATCAGAGGCTGGGAATCAGAGGCAGGGAATCAGACGCAGGGAATCAGAGGCGGGGAATCATAGCTGGCGAATTAGAGGAGGGGAATCAGAGTTGGGGAATCAGAGGCGGGGAATCATATATGGGGAATCAGAGGTGGGGAATCAGGGGCAGGGAATCAGTGGCAGGGAATCAGAGGCGGGGAATCATAGCTGGCGAATTAGAGGAAGGGAATCAGAGTTGGGGAAACAGAGGCGGGGAATCAGATATGGGGAATCAGAGGTGGGGAATCAGGGGCAGGGAATCAGTGGCAGGGAATCAGACGCGGGGAATCAGAGACGGGGAATCAGAGGCAGGGAATCAGAATTGGGGAATCAGAGGAGGGGAATCAGATATGGGGAAACAGAGGCCGGGAATCAGAGGCAGGGAAACAGAGGCAGGGAATCAGAGGCCGGGAATAAAAGGCGGGGAATCAAAGCTGGGGAATAAGAGGCGGGGAATCAGAGTTGGGGAATCAGAGGAGGGGAATCAGATATGGGGAAACAGAGGCCGGGAATCAGAGGCAGGGAAACAGAGGCAGGGAATCAGATATGGGAAATCAGAGGTGGGGAATTAGAGGTTGCGAATCAGAGGCGGGATATCAGAGGCGGGGAATCAGAGGCAGGGAATCGGATGTGCGGAATCAGAGATGGGGAATCAGAGGTGGGGATTCAGAGGTGGTGAATCAGAGAAGGGGAATCAGAGGCTGGGAATCAGAGGCAGGGAATCAGACGCAGGGAAGCAGAGGCGGGGAATCATAGCTGGCGAATTAGAGGAGGGGAATCAGAGTTGGGGAATCAGAGGCGGGGAATCAGATATGGGGAAACAGAGGCGGGGAATCAGAGGCGGGGAAACAGAGGCGGGGAATCAGATATGGGGAATCAGAGGTGGGGAATCAGAGGCAGGGAATCAGATGTGCGGAATCAGAGATGGGGAATCAGAGGCAGGGAATCAGAATCAGAAGCAGGGAATCAGAGGCCGGGAATCAGAGGCCGGAATCAGATGCTGGGAATCAGTGGCAGGGAATCAGAGGCGGGGAATCTGAGGCGGGGAATCAGAGGCAGGGAATCAGACACGGGGAATCAGAGGCGGGGAATCAGAGATGGCGAATCAGAGGCGGAAATCAGAGGCAGGGAATCGGACGCCGGGAATCAGAGGCGGGGAATCAGAGTTGGGGAATCAGAGGCGGGGAATCAGAGTTGGGGAATCAGAGGCGGGGAATCAGATATGGGGAAATAGAGGCGGGGAATCAGATATGGGGAATCAGAGGTGTGGAATCAGAGGTTGGGAATCAGAGGCAGGGAATCAGAGGCGGGGAAACAGAGGGTGGGAATCAGATATGGGGAATCAGAGGTGGCGAATCAAAGGCGGTGAAACAGAGATGGGGAATCAGGGCAGGGAATCAGAGGCAGGGAATCAGAGCTGGGGAAACAGAGGCGGGGAATCTGATATGGGGAATCAGAGGTGGGGAATCAGGGGCGGGGAATCAGTGGCAGGGAATCAGAGCTGGGGAATCAGAGGTGGGGAATCAGATCTGGGGAAACAGAGGCGGGGAATCAGATATGGGGAATCAGAGGTGGGGAATCAGGGGCAGGGAAACAGAGGCAGGGAATCAGAGGCCGGGAATAAAAGGCGGGGAATCAGAGCTGGGGAATCAGAGGCGGGGAATCAGAGTTGGGGAATCAGAGGAGGGGAATCAGATATGGGGAAACAGAGGCCGGGAATCAGAGGCAGGGAAACAGAGGCAGGGAATCAGATATGGGAAATCAGAGGTGGGGAATTAGAGGTTGCGAATCAGAGGCGGGATATCAGAGGCGGGGAATCAGAGGCAGGGAATCGGATGTGCGGAATCAGAGATGGGGAATCAGAGGTGGGGATTCAGAGGTGGTGAATCAGAGAAGGGGAATCAGAGGCTGGGAATCAGAGGCAGGGAATCAGATGCAGGGAATCAGAGGCGGGGAATCATAGCTGGCGAATTTGAGGAGGGGAATCAGAGTTGGGGAATCAGAGGCGGGGAATCAGATATGGGGAAACAGAGGCGGGGAATCAGAGGTGGGGAAACAGAGGCGGGGAATCAGATATGGGGAATCAGAGGTGGGGAATCAGTGGCAGGGAATCAGACGCGGGGAATCAGAGGCGGGGAATCAGAGGCGGGGAATCAGAGGCGGGGAATCAGAGGCAGGGAATCGGATGTGCGGAATCAGAGATGGGGAATCAGAGGTGGGGATTCAGAGGTGGTGAATCAGAGAAGGGGAATCAGAGGCTGGGAATCAGAGGCAGGGAATCAGACGCAGGGAATCAGAGGCGGGGAATCATAGCTGGCGAATTAGAGGAGGGGAATCAGAGTTGGGGAATCAGAGGCGGGGAATCATATATGGGGAATCAGAGGTGGGGAATCAGGGGCAGGGAATCAGTGGCAGGGAATCAGAGGCGGGGAATCATAGCTGGCGAATTAGAGGAAGGGAATCAGAGTTGGGGAAACAGAGGCGGGGAATCAGATATGGGGAATCAGAGGTGGGGAATCAGGGGCAGGGAATCAGTGGCAGGGAATCAGACGCGGGGAATCAGAGACGGGGAATCAGAGGCAGGGAATCAGAATTGGGGAATCAGAGGAGGGGAATCAGATATGGGGAAACAGAGGCCGGGAATCAGAGGCAGGGAAACAGAGGCAGGGAATCAGAGGCCGGGAATAAAAGGCGGGGAATCAAAGTTGGGGAATAAGAGGCGGGGAATCAGAGTTGGGGAATCAGAGGAGGGGAATCAGATATGGGGAAACAGAGGCCGGGAATCAGAGGCAGGGAAACAGAGGCAGGGAATCAGATATGGGAAATCAGAGGTGGGGAATTAGAGGTTGCGAATCAGAGGCGGGATATCAGAGGCGGGGAATCAGAGGCAGGGAATCGGATGTGCGGAATCAGAGATGGGGAATCAGAGGTGGGGATTCAGAGGTGGTGAATCAGAGAAGGGGAATCAGAGGCTGGGAATCAGAGGCAGGGAATCAGACGCAGGGAAGCAGAGGCGGGGAATCATAGCTGGCGAATTAGAGGAGGGGAATCAGAGTTGGGGAATCAGAGGCGGGGAATCAGATATGGGGAAACAGAGGCGGGGAATCAGAGGCGGGGAAACAGAGGCGGGGAATCAGATATGGGGAATCAGAGGTGGGGAATCAGAGGCAGGGAATCAGATGTGCGGAATCAGAGATGGGGAATCAGAGGCAGGGAATCAGAATCAGAAGCAGGGAATCAGAGGCCGGGAATCAGAGGCCGGAATCAGATGCTGGGAATCAGTGGCAGGGAATCAGAGGCGGGGAATCTGAGGCGGGGAATCAGAGGCAGGGAATCAGACACGGGGAATCAGAGGCGGGGAATCAGAGATGGCGAATCAGAGGCGGAAATCAGAGGCAGGGAATCGGACGCCGGGAATCAGAGGCGGGGAATCAGAGTTGGGGAATCAGAGGCGGGGAATCAGAGTTGGGGAATCAGAGGCGGGGAATCAGATATGGGGAAATAGAGGCGGGGAATCAGATATGGGGAATCAGAGGTGTGGAATCAGAGGTTGGGAATCAGAGGCAGGGAATCAGAGGCGGGGAAACAGAGGGTGGGAATCAGATATGGGGAATCAGAGGTGGCGAATCAAAGGCGGTGAAACAGAGATGGGGAATCAGGGCAGGGAATCAGAGGCAGGGAATCAGAGCTGGGGAAACAGAGGCGGGGAATCTGATATGGGGAATCAGAGGTGGGGAATCAGGGGCGGGGAATCAGTGGCAGGGAATCAGAGCTGGGGAATCAGAGGTGGGGAATCAGATCTGGGGAAACAGAGGCGGGGAATCAGATATGGGGAATCAGAGGTGGGGAATCAGGGGCGGCGAATCAGTGGCAGGGAATCAGAGGCCGGGAATAAAAGGCGGGGAATCAGAGCTGGGGAATCAGAGGCGGGGAATCAGAGTTGGGGAATCAGAGGAGGGGAATCAGATATGGGGAAACAGAGGCCGGGAATCAGAGGCAGGGAAACAGAGGCGGGGAATCAGATATGGGGAATCAGAGGTGGGGAATTAGAGGTTGCGAATCAGAGGCGGGGAATCAGAGGCTGGGAATCAGAGGCAGGGAATCGGATGTGCGGAATCAGAGATGGGGAATCAGAGGTGGGGATTCAGAGGTGGTGAATCAGAGAAGGGGAATCAGAGGCTGGGAATCAGAGGCAGGGAATCAGACGCAGGGAATCAGAGGCGGGGAATCATAGCTGGCGAATTAGAGGAGGGGAATCAGAGTTGGGGAATCAGAGGCGGGGAATCAGATATCGGGAAACCGAGGCGGGGAATCAGAGGCGGGGAAACAGAGGCTGGGAATCAGATATGGGGAATCAGAGGTGGGGAATCAGAGGCAGTGAATCAGATGTGCGGAATCAGAGATGGGGAATCAGAGGCAGGGAATCAGAATCAGAAGCAGGGAATCAGTGGCAGGGAATCAGAGGCCGGGAATAAAAGGCGGGGAATCAGAGGCAGGGAATCGGATGTGTGGAATCAGAGATGGGGAATCAGAGGTGGGGATTCAGAGGTGGTGAATCAGAGAAGGGGAATCAGAGGCTGGGAATCAGAGGCAGGGAATCAGATGCAGGGAATCAGAGGCGGGGAATCATAGCTGGCGAATTAGAGGAGGGGAATCAGAGTTGGGGAATCAGAGGCGGGGAATCAGATATGGGGAAACAGAGGCGGGGAATCAGAGGTGGGGAAACAGAGGCGGGGAATCAGATATGGGGAATCAGAGGTGGGGAATCAGGGGCAGGGAATCAGTGGCAGGGAATCAGACGCGGGGAATCAGAGGCGGGGAATCAGAGGCGGGGAATCAGAGGCGGGGAATCAGAGGCAGGGAATCGGATGTGCGGAATCAGAGATGGGGAATCAGAGGTGGGGATTCAGAGGTGGTGAATCAGAGAAGGGGAATCAGAGGCTGGGAATCAGAGGCAGGGAATCAGACGCAGGGAATCAGAGGCGGGGAATCATAGCTGGCGAATTAGAGGAGGGGAATCAGAGTTGGGGAATCAGAGGCGGGGAATCATATATGGGGAATCAGAGGTGGGGAATCAGGGGCAGGGAATCAGTGGCAGGGAATCAGAGGCGGGGAATCATAGCTGGCGAATTAGAGGAAGGGAATCAGAGTTGGGGAAACAGAGGCGGGGAATCAGATATGGGGAATCAGAGGTGGGGAATCAGGGGCAGGGAATCAGTGGCAGGGAATCAGACGCGGGGAATCAGAGACGGGGAATCAGAGGCAGGGAATCAGAATTGGGGAATCAGAGGAGGGGAATCAGATATGGGGAAACAGAGGCCGGGAATCAGAGGCAGGGAAACAGAGGCAGGGAATCAGAGGCCGGGAATAAAAGGCGGGGAATCAAAGCTGGGGAATAAGAGGCGGGGAATCAGAGTTGGGGAATCAGAGGAGGGGAATCAGATATGGGGAAACAGAGGCCGGGAATCAGAGGCAGGGAAACAGAGGCAGGGAATCAGATATGGGAAATCAGAGGTGGGGAATTAGAGGTTGCGAATCAGAGGCGGGATATCAGAGGCGGGGAATCAGAGGCAGGGAATCGGATGTGCGGAATCAGAGATGGGGAATCAGAGGTGGGGATTCAGAGGTGGTGAATCAGAGAAGGGGAATCAGAGGCTGGGAATCAGAGGCAGGGAATCAGACGCAGGGAAGCAGAGGCGGGGAATCATAGCTGGCGAATTAGAGGAGGGGAATCAGAGTTGGGGAATCAGAGGCGGGGAATCAGATATGGGGAAACAGAGGCGGGGAATCAGAGGCGGGGAAACAGAGGCGGGGAATCAGATATGGGGAATCAGAGGTGGGGAATCAGAGGCAGGGAATCAGATGTGCGGAATCAGAGATGGGGAATCAGAGGCAGGGAATCAGAATCAGAAGCAGGGAATCAGAGGCCGGGAATCAGAGGCCGGAATCAGATGCTGGGAATCAGAGGCCTGGAATCAGAGGCGGGGAATCAGAGGCAGGGAATCAGATGAGGGGAATCAGAGGCGGGGAATCAGAGCTGGGGAATCAGAGGCAGGGTATTAGAGTTGGGGAATCAGAGGCGGGGAATCAGATATGGGGAAACAGAGGTGGGGAATCAGAGGCGGGGAAACAGAGGCAGGGAATCAGATATGGGGAATCAGAGGCGGGGAATCAGAGGTGGGGAATCATAGGCAGGGAATCGGATGTGCGGAATCAGAGATGGGGAATCAGAGGCCGGGAATCAGAGGTGGTGAATCAGATATGGGGAATCAGAGGCGGGGAATCAGAGGCAGGGAATCAGACGCGGGGAATCAGAGGTGGGCAATCAGAGGCGGGGAATCAGATATGGGGAATCAGAGGTGGGGAATCAGAGGCGGGGAAACAGGCGGGGAATCAGATATGGCGAATCAGAGGTGGGGCATCAGAGGTTGTGAATCACAGATGGGGAATTAGAGGCGGGGAATCAGAGGCAGGGAATCAGACGCGGAGAATCAGAGGCGGGGATTCAGAGCTGGGGAATCAGAAGCGGGGAATCAGAGTTGGGGAATCAGAGGCGGGGAATCAGATATAGGGAATCAGAGGCTGGGAATCAGAGGCGAAGAATCAGAGGCAGGGAATCAGACGTGGGGAATCTGAGGCGGGGAATCAGAGCTGGGGAATCAGAGGTGGGGAATCAGAGTTGGGGAATCAGAGGCAGGGAATTGGATGTGCGGAATCAGAGATGGGGTATCAGAGGTGGGGAATCAGAGGCGGTGAATCAGAGATGGGGAATCAGAGGCGGGGAATCAGAGGCAGGAAATCAGACACGGGGATTCAGAGGCTGGGAATCAGACGGGGGGAATCAAAGGCGGGGTATCAGAGCTGGGGAATCTGAGGCAGGGAATCAGAGTTGGGGATTCAGAGGCGGGGAATCAGATATGGGGAAACAGAGGCGGTGAATCAGAGGCGGGAAAACAGAGGCGGGGAATTAGATATGGGGAATCAGAGGTGGGGAATCAGAAGTGGTGAATCAGTGATGGGGAATCACAGGCGGGGAATCAGAGGCAGGGAATAGAACGCGGGGAATCAGAGGCAGGGAATCAGAGCTGGGGAATCAGAGGCGGGGAATCATAGTTGGGAATCAGAGGCGGGGAATCAGATATGGGGAAACAGAGGCGGGGAATCAGAGGCGGGGAAACAGAGGCGGGGAATCAGATATGGGGAATCGGATGCAGGGAATCAGAGGCGGGGAATCAGAGCTGGGGAATCAGAGGCGGGGAATCAGAGTTGGGGCATCGGAGGTGGGGAATTAGATATAGGGAAACAGAGGCGGGGAATCAGAGGCGGGGAAACAGAGGCGGGGAATCAGATATGGGGAATCAGAGGTGGGGAATCAGAGGCAGGGAATCAGATGTGCGGAATCAGAGATGGGGAATCAGAGGCAGGGAATCAGAATCAGAAGCGGGGAATCAGAGGCCGGGAATAAGAGGCCGGGAATCAGATGCTGGGAATAAGAGGCCGGGAATCAGAGGTGGGGAATCAGAGTCCGGGAATCAGAGATGGGGATTCAGATGCGGGGAATGAGATATAGAGAATCAGAGGCGGGGAATCAGAGGCGGGGAAACAGAGGTGGGGAATCAGATATGGGGAATCAGAGGTGGCGAATCAAAGGCGGTGAATCAGAGATGGGGAATCAGAGGCGGGGAATAGGAGGCAGGGAATCAGATGCGGGGAATCAGAGGCAGGGAATCGGAGCTGGCGAATCAGATGCGGGGAATCAGAGGTGGGCAATCAGAGGCGGGGAATCAGATATGGGGAATCAGAGGCGGGGAATCAGAGGCGGGGAAACAGAGGCGGGGAATCAGATATGGGGAATCAGAGGTGGGGAATCAGGGGCAGGGAATCAGTGGCAGGGAATCAGAGGCGGGGAATCTGAGGCGGGGAATCAGAGGCAGGGAATCAGACACGGGGAATCAGAGGCGGGGAATCAGAGATGGCGAATCAGAGGCGGGGAATCAGAGGCAGGGAATCGGACGCCGGGAATCAGAGGCGGGGAATCAGAGTTGGCGAATCAGAGGCGGGGAATCAGAGTTGGGGAATCAGAGGCGGGGAATCAGATATGGGGAAATAGAGGCGGGGAATCAGATATGGGGAATCAGAGGTGTGGAATCAGAGGTTGGGAATCAGAGGCAGGGAATCAGAGGCGGGGAAACAGAGGCGGGGAATCAGATATGGGGAATCAGAGGTGGGGAATCAAAGGCGGTGAAACAGAGATGGGGAATCAGGGCAGGGAATCAGAGGCAGGGAATCAGAGCTGGGGAAACAGAGGCGGGGAATCAGATATGGGGAATCAGAGGTGGGGAATCAGGGGCGGGGAATCAGTGGCAGGGAATCAGAGCTGGGGAATCAGAGGTGGGGAATCAGAGCTGGGGAAACAGAGGCGGGGAATCAGATATGGGGAATCAGAGGTGGGGAATCAGGGGCGGGGAATCAGTGGCAGGGAATCAGAGGCCGGGAATAAAAGGCGGGGAATCAGAGCTGGGGAATCAGAGGCGGGGAATCTGAGTTGGGGAATCAGAGGAGGGGAATCAGATATGGGGAAACAGAGGCCGGGAATCAGAGGCAGGGAAACAGAGGCGGGGAATCGGATATGGGGAATCAGAGGTGGGGAATTAGAGGTTGCGAATCAGAGGCGGGGAATCAGAGGCTGGGAATCAGAGGCAGGGAATCGGATGTGCGGAATCAGAGATGGGGAATCAGAGGTGGGGATTCAGAGGTGGTGAATCAGAGAAGGGGAATCAGAGGCTGGGAATCAGAGGCAGGGAATCAGACGCAGGGAATCAGAGGCGGGGAATCATAGCTGGCGAATTAGAGGAGGGGAATCAGAGTTGGGGAATCAGAGGCGGGGAATCAGATATCGGGAAACAGAGGCGGGGAATCAGAGGCGGGGAAACAGAGGCGGGGAATCAGATATGGGGAATCAGAGGTGGAGAATCAGAGGCAGGGAATCAGATGTGCGGAATCAGAGATGGGGAATCAGAGGCAGGGAATCAGAATCAGAAGCAGGGAATCAGTGGCAGGGAATCAGAGGCCGGGAATAAAAGGCGGGGAATCAGAGGCAGGGAATCGGATGTGCGGAATCAGAGATGGGGAATCAGAGGTGGGGATTCAGAGGTGGTGAATCAGAGAAGGGGAATCAGAGGCTGGGAATCAGAGGCAGGGAATCAGATGCAGGGAATCAGAGGCGGGGAATCATAGCTGGCGAATTAGAGGAGGGGAATCAGAGTTGGGGAATCAGAGGCGAGGAATCAGATATGGGGAAACAGAGGCGGGGAATCAGAGGTGGGGAAACAGAGGCGGGGAATCAGATATGGGGAATCAGAGGCGGGGAATCAGAGGCGGGGAATCAGAGGCGGGGAATCAGAGGCAGGGAATCGGATGTGCGGAATCAGAGATGGGGAATCAGAGGTGGGGATTCAGAGGTGGTGAATCAGAGAAGGGGAATCAGAGGCTGGGAATCAGAGGCAGGGAATCAGACGCAGGGAATCAGAGGCGGGGAATCATAGCTGGCGAATTAGAGGAGGGGAATCAGAGTTGGGGAATCAGAGGCGGGGAATCATATATGGGGAATCAGAGGTGGGGAATCAGGGGCAGGGAATCAGTGGCAGGGAATCAGAGGCGGGGAATCATAGCTGGCGAATTAGAGGAAGGGAATCAGAGTTGGGGAAACAGAGGCGGGGAATCAGATATGGGGAATCAGAGGTGGGGAATCAGGGGCAGGGAATCAGTGGCAGGGAATCAGACGCGGGGAATCAGAGACGGGGAATCAGAGGCAGGGAATTAGACACGGGGAATCAGAGGCGGGGAATCAGAGATGGGGAATCAGAGGCGGGGAATCAGAGGCATGGAATCAGAGGCCGGGAATCAGATGCTGGGAATAAGAGGCCGGGAATCAGAGGTGGGGAAACAGAGGCGGGGAATCAGATATGGGGAATCAGAGGTGGGGAATCAGAGGCGGGGAATCAGTGGCAGGGAATCAGAGGCCGGGAATAAAAGGCGGGGAATCAAAGCTGGGGAATCAGAGGCGGGGAATCAGAGTTGGGGAATCAGAGGAGGGGAATCAGATATGGGGAAACAGAGGCCGGGAATCAGAGGCAGGGAAACAGAGGCGGGGAATCAGATATGGGAAATCAGAGGTGGGGAATTAGAGGTTGCGAATCAGAGGCGGGATATCAGAGGCGGGGAATCAGAGGCAGGGAATCGGATGTGCGGAATCAGAGATGGGGAATCAGAGGTGGGGATTCAGAGGTGGTGAATCAGAGAAGGGGAATCAGAGGCTGGGAATCAGAGGCAGGGAATCAGACGCAGGGAATCAGAGGCGGGGAATCATAGCTGGCGAATTAGAGGAGGGGAATCAGAGTTGGGGAATCAGAGGCGGGGAATCAAAGGCGGTGAAACAGAGATGGGGAATCAGGGCAGGGAATCAGAGGCAGGGAATCAGAGCTGGGGAAACAGAGGCGGGGAATCAGATATGGGGAATCAGAGGTGGGGAATCAGGGGCGGGGAATCAGTGGCAGGGAATCAGAGCTGGGGAATCAGAGTTGGGGAATCAGAGGAGGGGAATCAGATATGGGGAAACAGAGGCCGGGAATCAGAGGCAGGGAAACAGAGGCGGGGAATCGGATATGGGGAATCAGAGGTGGGGAATTAGAGGTTGCGAATCAGAGGCGGGGAATCAGAGGCTGGGAATCAGAGGCAGGGAATCGGATGTGCGGAATCAGAGATGGGGAATCAGAGGTGGGGATTCAGAGGTGGTGAATCAGAGAAGGGGAATCAGAGGCTGGGAATCAGAGGCAGGGAATCAGACGCAGGGAATCAGAGGCGGGGAATCATAGCTGGCGAATTAGAGGAGGGGAATCAGAGTTGGGGAATCAGAGGCGGGGAATCAGATATCGGGAAACAGAGGCGGGGAATCAGAGGCGGGGAAACAGAGGCGGGGAATCAGATATGGGGAATCAGAGGTGGAGAATCAGAGGCAGGGAATCAGATGTGCGGAATCAGAGATGGGGAATCAGAGGCAGGGAATCAGAATCAGAAGCAGGGAATCAGTGGCAGGGAATCAGAGGCCGGGAATAAAAGGCGGGGAATCAGAGGCAGGGAATCGGATGTGCGGAATCAGAGATGGGGAATCAGAGGTGGGGATTCAGAGGTGGTGAATCAGAGAAGGGGAATCAGAGGCTGGGAATCAGAGGCAGGGAATCAGATGCAGGGAATCAGAGGCGGGGAATCATAGCTGGCGAATTAGAGGAGGGGAATCAGAGTTGGGGAATCAGAGGCGAGGAATCAGATATGGGGAAACAGAGGCGGGGAATCAGAGGTGGGGAAACAGAGGCGGGGAATCAGATATGGGGAATCAGAGGTGGGGAATCAGGGGCAGGGAATCAGTGGCAGGGAATCAGACGCGGGGAATCAGAGGCGGGGAATCAGAGGCGGGGAATCAGAGGCGGGGAATCAGAGGCAGGGAATCGGATGTGCGGAATCAGAGATGGGGAATCAGAGGTGGGGATTCAGAGGTGGTGAATCAGAGAAGGGGAATCAGAGGCTGGGAATCAGAGGCAGGGAATCAGACGCAGGGAATCAGAGGCGGGGAATCATAGCTGGCGAATTAGAGGAGGGGAATCAGAGTTGGGGAATCAGAGGCGGGGAATCATATATGGGGAATCAGAGGTGGGGAATCAGGGGCAGGGAATCAGTGGCAGGGAATCAGAGGCGGGGAATCATAGCTGGCGAATTAGAGGAAGGGAATCAGAGTTGGGGAAACAGAGGCGGGGAATCAGATATGGGGAATCAGAGGTGGGGAATCAGGGGCAGGGAATCAGTGGCAGGGAATCAGACGCGGGGAATCAGAGACGGGGAATCAGAGGCAGGGAATCAGACACGGGGAATCAGAGGCGGGGAATCAGAGATGGGGAATCAGAGGCGGGGAATCAGAGGCATGGAATCAGAGGCCGGGAATCAGATGCTGGGAATAAGAGGCCGGGAATCAGAGGTGGGGAAACAGAGGCGGGGAATCAGATATGGGGAATCAGAGGTGGGGAATCAGAGGCGGGGAATCAGTGGCAGGGAATCAGAGGCCGGGAATAAAAGGCGGGGAATCAAAGCTGGGGAATCAGAGGCGGGGAATCAGAGTTGGGGAATCAGAGGAGGGGAATCAGATATGGGGAAACAGAGGCCGGGAATCAGAGGCAGGGAAACAGAGGCGGGGAATCAGATATGGGAAATCAGAGGTGGGGAATTAGAGGTTGCGAATCAGAGGCGGGATATCAGAGGCGGGGAATCAGAGGCAGGGAATCGGATGTGCGGAATCAGAGATGGGGAATCAGAGGTGGGGATTCAGAGGTGTTGAATCAGAGAAGGGGAATCAGAGGCTGGGAATCAGAGGCAGGGAATCAGACGCAGGGAATCAGAGGCGGGGAATCATAGCTGGCGAATTAGAGGAGGGGAATCAGAGTTGGGGAATCAGAGGCGGGGAATCAGATATGGGGAAACAGAGGCGGGGAATCAGAGGCGGGGAAACAGAGGCGGGGAATCAGATATGGGGAATCGGATGCAGGGAATCAGAGGCGGGGAATCAGAGCTGGGGAATCAGAGGCGGGGAATCAGAGTTGGGGCATCAGAGGTGGGGAATTAGATATAGGGAAACAGAGGCGGGGAATCAGAGGCGGGGAAACAGAGGCGGGGAATCAGATATGGGGAATCAGAGGTGGGGAATCAGAGGCAGGGAATCAGATGTGCGGAATCAGAGATGGGGAATCAGAGGCAGGGAATCAGAATCAGAAGCGGGGAATCAGAGGCCGGGAATAAGAGGCCGGGAATCAGATGCTGGGAATAAGAGGCCGGGAATCAGAGGTTGGGAATCAGAGTCCGGAAATCAGAGATGGGGATTCAGAGGCGGGGAATGAGATATGGAGAATCAGAGGCGGGGAATCAGAGGCGGGGAAACAGAGGTGGGGAATCAGATATGGGGAATCAGAGGTGGCGAATCAAAGGCGGTGAATCAGAGATGGGGAATCAGAGGCGGGGAATCAGAGGCAGGGAATCAGATGCGGGGAATCAGAGGTGGGGAATCGGAGCTGGCGAATCAGAGGCGGGGAATCAGAGGTGGGCAATCAGAGGCGGGGAATCAGATATGGGGAATCAGAGGCGTGGAATCAGAGGCGGGGAAACAGAGGCGGGGAATCAAATATAGGGAATCAGAGGTGGGGAATCAGAGGTTGTGAATCAGAGATGGGGAATCAAGGCGGGGAATCAGAGGCAGGGAATCAGACGCAGGGAATCAGAGGCGGGGATTCAGAGCTGGGGAATCAGAGGCGGGGAATCAGAGTTGGGGAATCAGAGGCAGGGAATCAGATATGGGGAATCAGAGGCGGGGAATCAGTGGCAGGGAATCAGAGGCGGGGAATCAGAGGCGGGGAATCAGAGGCAGGGAATCAGACACGGGGAATCAGAGGCGGGGAATCAGAGATGGGGAATCAGAGGCGGGGAATCAGAGGCAGGGAATCGGATGCCGGGAATCAGAGACGGGAAATCAGAGCTGGGGAATCAGAGGCGGGGAATCAGAGTTGGGGAATCAGAGGCGGCGAAGCAGATATGGGGAAATAGAGGCGGGGAATCAGATATGGGGAATCAGAGGCGGGGAATCAGATATGGGGAATCAGAGGCTGGGAATCAGAGGGGGGGAAACAGAGGCGGGGAATAAGATATGGAGAATCAGAGGTGGGGAATCAGGGGCGGGGAATCAGTGGCAGGGAATCAGAGGCGGGGAATCAGAGGCGGGGAATCAAAGGAAGGGAATCAGACACGGGGAATCAGAGGTGGGGAATCAGAGATGGGGAATCAGAGGCGGGGAATCACAGGCAGGGAATCAGACGCGGGGAATCAGAGGCGGGGAATCAGAGCTGGGGAATCAGAGGTGTGGAATCAGAGTCGGGGAATCAGAGGCAGGGAATCGGTTGTGCGGAATCAGAGAAGGGGAATCAGATGTGGGGAATCAGAGGCAGTGAATCAGAGATGGGGAATCAGAGGCGGGGAATCAGAGGCAAGAAATCAGACGGGGATTCAGAGGCTGGGAATCAGACGGGGGGAATCAAAGGCGGGGAATCAGAGCTGGTGAATCAGAGGCAGGGAATCAGAGTTGGGGATTCAGAGGCGGGGAATCAGATATGGGGAAACAGAGGCGGGGAATGAGAGGCGGGCAAGCAGAGGCGGGGAATTAGATATGGGGAATCAGAGGTGGGGAATCAGAGGTGGTGAATCAGAGATGGGGAATCACAGGAGGGGAATCAGAGGCAGCGAATAGAACGCAGGGAATCAGAGGCAGGGAATCAGAGCTGGGGAATCAGAGGCGGGGAATCAGATATGGGGAAACAGAGGCGGGGAATCAGAGGCGGGGAAACAGAGGCGGGGAATCAGACATGGGGAATCGGTTGCGGGGAATCAGAGGCGGGGAATCAGAGCTGGGGAATCAGAGGCGGGGAATCAGAGTTGGGGCATCAGAGGTGGGGAATTAGATATGGGGAAACAGAGGCGGGGAATCAGAGGCAGGGAAACAGAGGCGGGGAATCAGATATGGGGAATCAGAGGTGGGGAATCAGAGGCAGGGAATCAGATGTGCGGAATCAGAGATGGGGAATCAGAGGCAGGGAATCAGAATCAGAAGCGGGGAATCAGAGGCCGGGAATCAGAGGCCGGGAATCAGATGCTGGGAATAAGAGGACGGGAATCAGAGGTGGGGAATCAGAGTCCGGGAATCAGAGATGGGGATTCAGAGGCGGGGAATGAGATATGGAGAATCAGAGGCGGGGAATCAGAGGCGGGGAAACAGAGGTGGGGAATCCGATATGGAGAATCAGAGGTGGGGAATCAAAGGCGGTGAATCAGAGATGGGGAATCAGAGGCGGGGAATCAGAGGCAGGGAATCAGATGCGGGGATTCAGAGGCGGGGAATCAGAGCTGGCGAATCAGAGGCGGGGAATCAGAGGTGGGCAATCAGAGCCGGGGAATCAGATATGGGGAATCAGAGGCGGGGAATCAGAGGCGGGGAAACAGAGGCGGGGAATCAGATATGGGGAATCAGAGGTGGGGAATCAGAGGTTGTGAACCAGAGATGGGGAATCAAGGCGGGGAATCAGAGGGAGGGAATCAGACGCGGGGAATCAGAGGCGGGGTTTCAGAGCTGGGGAATCAGAGGCGGGGAATCAGAGTTGGGGAATCAGAGGCAGGGAATCAGATATGGGGAATCAGAGGCGGGGAATCAGAGGCGGGGAAACAGAGGCGGGGAATCAGATATGGGGAATCAGAGGTGGGGAATCAGGGGCAGGGAATCAGTGGCAGGGAATCAGAGGCGGGGAATCTGAGGCGGGGAATCAGAGGCAGGGAATCAGACACGGGGAATCAGAGGCGGGGAATCAGAGATGGCGAATCAGAGGCGGGGAATCAGAGGCAGGGAATTGGACGCCGGGAATCAGAGGCGGGGAATCAGAGTTGGGGAATCAGAGGCGGGGAATCAGAGTTGGGGAATCAGAGGCGGGGAATCAGATATGGGGAAATAGAGGCGGGGAATCAGATATGGGGAATCAGAGGTGTGGAATCAGAGGTTGGGAATCAGAGGCAGGGAATCAGAGGCGGGGAAACAGAGGCGGGGAATCAGATATTGGGAATCAGAGGTGGCGAATCAAAGGCGGTGAAACAGAGATGGGGAATCAGGGCAGGGAATCAGAGGCAGGGAATCAGAGCTGGGGAAACAGAGGCGGGGAATCAGATATGGGGAATCAGAGGTGGGGAATCAGGGGCGGGGAATCAGTGGCAGGGAATCAGAGCTGGGGAATCAGAGGTGGGGAATCAGAGCTGGGGAAACAGAGGCGGGGAATCAGATATGGGGAATCAGAGGTGGGGAATCAGGGGCGGGGAATCAGTGGCAGGGAATCAGAGGCCGGGAATAAAAGGCGGGGAATCAGAGGCAGGGAATCGGATGTGTGGAATCAGAGATGGGGAATCAGAGGTGGGGATTCAGTGGTGGTGAATCAGAGAAGGGGAATCAGAGGCTGGGAATCAGAGGCAGGGAATCAGATGCAGGGAATCAGAGGCGGGGAATCATAGCTGGCGAATTAGAGGAGGGGAATCAGAGTTGGGGAATCAGAGGCGGGGTATCAGATATGGGGAAACAGAGGCGGGGAATCAGAGGTGGGGAAACAGAGGCGGGGAATCAGATATGGGGAATCAGAGGTGGGGAATCAGGGGCAGGGAATCAGTGGCAGGGAATCAGACGCGGGGAATCAGAGGCGGGGAATCAGAGGCGGGGAATCAGAGGCGGGGAATCAGAGGCAGGGAATCGGATGTGCGGAATCAGAGATGGGGAATCAGAGGTGGGGATTCAGAGGTGGTGAATCAGAGAAGGGGAATCAGAGGCTGGGAATCAGAGGCAGGGAATCTGACGCAGGGAATCAGAGGCGGGGAATCATAGCTGGCGAATTAGAGGAGGGGAATCAGAGTTGGGGAATCAGAGGCGGGGAATCATATATGGGGAATCAGAGGTGGGGAATCAGGGGCAGGGAATCAGTGGCAGGGAATCAGAGGCGGGGAATCATAGCTGGCGAATTAGAGGAAGGGAATCAGAGTTGGGGAAACAGAGGCGGGGAATCAGATATGGGGAATCAGAGGTGGGGAATCAGGGGCAGGGAATCAGTGGCAGGGAATCAGACGTGGGGAATCAGAGACGGGGAATCAGAGGCAGGGAATCAGAATTGGGGAATCAGAGGAGGGGAATCAGATATGGGGAAACAGAGGCCGGGAATCAGAGGCAGGGAAACAGAGGCAGGGAATCAGAGGCCGGGAATAAAAGGCGGGGAATCAAAGCTGGGGAATCAGAGGCGGGGAATCAGAGTTGGGGAATCAGAGGAGGGGAATCAGATATGGGGAAACAGAGGCCGGGAATCAGAGGCAGGGAAACAGAGGCGGGGAATCAGATATGGGAAATCAGAGGTGGGGAATTAGAGGTTGCGAATCAGAGGTGGGATATCAGAGGCGGGGAATCAGAGGCAGGGAATCGGATGTGCGGAATCAGAGATGGGGAATCAGAGGTGGGGATTCAGAGGTGGTGAATCAGAGAAGGGGAATCAGAGGCTGGGAATCAGAGGCAGGGAATCAGACGCAGGGAATCAGAGGCGGGGAATCATAGCTGGCGAATTAGAGGAGGGGAATCAGAGTTGGGGAATCAGAGGCGGGGAATCAGATATGGGGAAACAGAGGCGGGGAATCAGAGGCGGGGAAACAGAGGCGGGGAATCAGATATGGGGAATCAGAGGTGGGGAATCAGAGGCAGGGAATCAGATGTGCGGAATCAGAGATGGGGAATCAGAGGCAGGGAATCAGAATCAGAAGCAGGGAATCAGAGGCCGGGAATCAGAGGCCGGAATCAGATGCTGGGAATCAGAGGCCTGGAATCAGAGGCGGGGAATCAGAGGCAGGGAATCAGATGCGGTGAATCAGAGGCGGGGAATCAGAGCTGGGGAATCAGAGGCAGGGTATTAGAGTTGGGGAATCAGAGGCGGGGAATCAGATATGGGGAAACAGAGGTGGGGAATCAGAGGCGGGGAAACAGAGGCAGGGAATCAGATATGGGGAATCAGAGGCGGGGAATCAGAGGTGGGGAATCATAGGCAGGGAATCGGATGTGCGGAATCAGAGATGGGGAATCAGAGGCCGGGAATCAGAGGTGGTGAATCAGATATGGGGAATCAGAGGCGGGGAATCAGAGGCAGGGAATCAGACGCGGGGAATCAGAGGTGGGCAATCAGAGGCGGGGAATCAGATATGGGGAATCAGAGGTGGGGAATCAGAGGCGGGGAAACAGGCGGGGAATCAGATATGGGGAATCAGAGGTGGGGCATCAGAGGTTGTGAATCACAGATGGGGAATTAGAGGCGGGGAATCAGAGGCAGGGAATCAGACGCGGGGAATCAGAGGCGGGGATTCAGAGCTGGGGAATCAGAAGCGGGGAATAAGAGTTGGGGAATCAGAGGCGGGGAATCAGATATGGGGAATCAGAGGCAGGGAATCAGAGGCGAGGAATCAGAGGCAGGGAATCAGACGTGGGGAATCTGAGGCGGGGAATCAGAGCTGGGGAATCAGAGGTGGGGAATCAGAGTTGGGGAATCAGAGGCAGGGAATTGGATGTGCGGAATCAGAGATGGGGTATCAGAGGTGGGGAATCAGAGGCGGTGAATCAGAGATGGGGAATCAGAGGCGGGGAATCAGAGGCAGGAAATCAGACACGGGGATTCAGAGGCCGGGAATCAGACGGGGGGAATCAAAGGCGGGGAATCAGAGCTGGGGAATCTGAGGCAGGGAATCAGAGTTGGGGATTCAGAGGCGGGGAATGAGATATGGAGAATCAGAGGCGGGGAATCAGAGGCGGGGAAACAGAGGTGGGGAATCAGATATGGGGAATCAGAGGTGGCGAATCAAAGGCGGTGAATCAGAGATGGGGAATCAGAGGCGGGGAATCAGAGGCAGGGAATCAGATGCGGGGAATCAGAGGCGGGGAATCGGAGCTGGCGAATCAGAGGCGGGGAATCAGAGGTGGGCAATCAGAGGCGGGGAATCAGATATGGGGAATCAGAGGCGTGGAATCAGAGGCGGGGAAACAGAGGCGGGGAATCAAATATAGGGAATCAGAGGTGGGGAATCAGAGTTTGTGAATCAGAGATGGGGAATCAAGGCGGGGAATCAGAGGCAGGGAATCAGACGCAGGGAATCAGAGGCGGGGATTCAGAGCTGGGGAATCAGAGGCGGGGAATCAGAGTTGGGGAATCAGAGGCAGGGAATCAGATATGGGGAATCAGAGGCGGGGAATCAGTGGCAGGGAATCAGAGGCGGGGAATCAGAGGCGGGGAATCAGAGGCAGGGAATCAGACACGGGGAATCAGAGGCGGGGAATCAGAGATGGGGAATCAGAGGCGGGGAATCAGAGGCAGGGAATCGGATGCCGGGAATCAGAGACGGGAAATCAGAGCTGGGGAATCAGAGGCGGGGAATCAGAGTTGGGGAATCAGAGGCGGCGAAGCAGATATGGGGAAATAGAGGCGGGGAATCAGATATGGGGAATCAGAGGCGGGGAATCAGATATGGGGAATCAGAGGCTGGGAATCAGAGGGGGGGAAACAGAGGCGGGGAATAAGATATGGAGAATCAGAGGTGGGGAATCAGGGGCGGGGAATCAGTGGCAGGGAATCAGAGGCGGGGAATCAGAGGCGGGGAATCAAAGGAAGGGAATCAGACACGGGGAATCAGAGGTGGGGAATCAGAGATGGGGAATCAGAGGCGGGGAATCACAGGCAGGGAATCAGACGCGGGGAATCAGAGGCGGGGAATCAGAGCTGGGGAATCAGAGGTGTGGAATCAGAGTCGGGGAATCAGAGGCAGGGAATCGGTTGTGCGGAATCAGAGAAGGGGAATCAGATGTGGGGAATCAGAGGCAGTGAATCAGAGATGGGGAATCAGAGGCGGGGAATCAGAGGCAAGAAATCAGACGGGGATTCAGAGGCTGGGAATCAGACGGGGGGAATCAAAGGCGGGGAATCAGAGCTGGTGAATCAGAGGCAGGGAATCAGAGTTGGGGATTCAGAGGCGGGGAATCAGATATGGGGAAACAGAGGCGGGGAATGAGAGGCGGGCAAGCAGAGGCGGGGAATTAGATATGGGGAATTAGAGGTGGGGAATCAGAGGTGGTGAATCAGAGATGGGGAATCACAGGAGGGGAATCAGAGGCAGCGAATAGAACGCAGGGAATCAGAGGCAGGGAATCAGAGCTGGGGAATCAGAGGCGGGGAATCAGATATGGGGAAACAGAGGCGGGGAATCAGAGGCGGGGAAACAGAGGCGGGGAATCAGACATGGGGAATCGGTTGCGGGGAATCAGAGGCGGGGAATCAGAGCTGGGGAATCAGAGGCGGGGAATCAGAGTTGGGGCATCAGAGGTGGGGAATTAGATATGGGGAAACAGAGGCGGGGAATCAGAGGCAGGGAAACAGAGGCGGGGAATCAGATATGGGGAATCAGAGGTGGGGAATCAGAGGCAGGGAATCAGATGTGCGGAATCAGAGATGGGGAATCAGAGGCAGGGAATCAGAATCAGAAGCGGGGAATCAGAGGCCGGGAATCAGAGGCCGGGAATCAGATGCTGGGAATAAGAGGACGGGAATCAGAGGTGGGGAATCAGAGTCCGGGAATCAGAGATGGGGATTCAGAGGTGGGGAATGAGATATGGAGAATCAGAGGCGGGGAATCAAAGGCGGTGAATCAGAGATGGGGAATCAGAGGCGGGGAATCAGAGGCAGGGAATCAGATGCGGGGATTCAGAGGCGGGGAATCAGAGCTGGCGAATCAGAGGCGGGGAATCAGAGGTGGGCAATCAGAGCCGGGGAATCAGATATGGGGAATCAGAGGCGGGGAATCAGAGGCGGGGAAACAGAGGCGGGGAATCAGATATGGGGAATCAGAGGTGGGGAATCAGAGGTTGTGAACCAGAGATGGGGAATCAAGGCGGGGAATCAGAGGGAGGGAATCAGACGCGGGGAATCAGAGGCGGGGTTTCAGAGCTGGGGAATCAGAGGCGGGGAATCAGAGTTGGGGAATCAGAGGCAGGGAATCAGATATGGGGAATCAGAGGCGGGGAATCAGAGGCGGGGAAACAGAGGCGGGGAATCAGATATGGGGAATCAGAGGTGGGGAATCAGGGGCAGGGAATCAGTGGCAGGGAATCAGAGGCGGGGAATCTGAGGCGGGGAATCAGAGGCAGGGAATCAGACACGGGGAATCAGAGGCGGGGAATCAGAGATGGCGAATCAGAGGCGGGGAATCAGAGGCAGGGAATCGGACGCCGGGAATCAGAGGCGGGGAATCAGAGTTGGGGAATCAGAGGCGGGGAATCAGAGTTGGGGAATCAGAGGCGGGGAATCAGATATGGGGAAATAGAGGCGGGGAATCAGATATGGGGAATCAGAGGTGTGGAATCAGAGGTTGGGAATCAGAGGCAGGGAATCAGAGGCGGGGAAACAGAGGCGGGGAATCAGATATTGGGAATCAGAGGTGGCGAATCAAAGGCGGTGAAACAGAGATGGGGAATCAGGGCAGGGGAATCAGAGGTGGGGAATCAGAGCTGGGGAAACAGAGGCGGGGAATCAGATATGGGGAATCAGAGGTGGGGAATCAGGGGCGGGGAATCAGTGGCAGGGAATCAGAGGCCGGGAATAAAAGGCGGGGAATCAGAGGCAGGGAATCGGATGTGTGGAATCAGAGATGGGGAATCAGAGGTGGGGATTCAGAGGTGGTGAATCAGAGAAGGGGAATCAGAGGCTGGGAATCAGAGGCAGGGAATCAGATGCAGGGAATCAGAGGCGGGGAATCATAGCTGGCGAATTAGAGGAGGGGAATCAGAGTTGGGGAATCAGAGGCGGGGTATCAGATATGGGGAAACAGAGGCGGGGAATCAGAGGTGGGGAAACAGAGGCGGGGAATCAGATATGGGGAATCAGAGGTGGGGAATCAGGGGCAGGGAATCAGTGGCAGGGAATCAGACGCGGGGAATCAGAGGCGGGGAATCAGAGGCGGGGAATCAGAGGCGGGGAATCAGAGGCAGGGAATCGGATGTGCGGAATCAGAGATGGGGAATCAGAGGTGGGGATTCAGAGGTGGTGAATCAGAGAAGGGGAATCAGAGGCTGGGAATCAGAGGCAGGGAATCTGACGCAGGGAATCAGAGGCGGGGAATCATAGCTGGCGAATTAGAGGAGGGGAATCAGAGTTGGGGAATCAGAGGCGGGGAATCATATATGGGGAATCAGAGGTGGGGAATCAGGGGCAGGGAATCAGTGGCAGGGAATCAGAGGCGGGGAATCATAGCTGGCGAATTAGAGGAAGGGAATCAGAGTTGGGGAAACAGAGGCGGGGAATCAGATATGGGGAATCAGAGGTGGGGAATCAGGGGCAGGGAATCAGTGGCAGGGAATCAGACGCGGGGAATCAGAGACGGGGAATCAGAGGCAGGGAATCAGAATTGGGGAATCAGAGGAGGGGAATCAGATATGGGGAAACAGAGGCCGGGAATCAGAGGCAGGGAAACTGAGGCAGGGAATCAGAGGCCGGGAATAAAAGGCGGGGAATCAAAGCTGGGGAATCAGAGGCGGGGAATCAGAGTTGGGGAATCAGAGGAGGGGAATCAGATATGGGGAAACAGAGGCCGGGAATCAGAGGCAGGGAAACAGAGGCGGGAAATCAGATATGGGAAATCAGAGGTGGGGAATTAGAGGTTGCGAATCAGAGGCGGGATATCAGAGGCGGGGAATCAGAGGCAGGGAATCGGATGTGCGGAATCAGAGATGGGGAATCAGAGGTGGGGATTCAGAGGTGGTGAATCAGAGAAGGGGAATCAGAGGCTGGGAATCAGAGGCAGGGAATCAGACGCAGGGAATCAGAGGCGGGGAATCATAGCTGGCGAATTAGAGGAGGGGAATCAGAGTTGGGGAATCAGAGGCGGGGAATCAGATATGGGGAAACAGAGGCGGGGAATCAGAGGCGGGGAAACAGAGGCGGGGAATCAGATATGGGGAATCAGAGGTGGGGAATCAGAGGCAGGGAATCAGATGTGCGGAATCAGAGATGGGGAATCAGAGGCAGGGAATCAGAATCAGAAGCAGGGAATCAGAGGCCGGGAATCAGAGGCCGGAATCAGATGCTGGGAATCAGAGGCCTGGAATCAGAGGCGGGGAATCAGAGGCAGGGAATCAGATGCGGTGAATCAGAGGCGGGGAATCAGAGCTGGGGAATCAGAGGCAGGGTATTAGAGTTGGGGAATCAGAGGCGGGGAATCAGATATGGGGAAACAGAGGTGGGGAATCAGAGGCGGGGAAACAGAGGCAGGGAATCAGATATGGGGAATCAGAGGCGGGGAATCAGAGGTGGGGAATCATAGGCAGGGAATCGGATGTGCGGAATCAGAGATGGGGAATCAGAGGCCGGGAATCAGAGGTGGTGAATCAGATATGGGGAATCAGAGGCGGGGAATCAGAGGCAGGGAATCAGACGCGGGGAATCAGAGGTGGGCAATCAGAGGCGGGGAATCAGATATGGGGAATCAGAGGTGGGGAATCAGAGGCGGGGAAACAGGCGGGGAATCAGATATGGGGAATCAGAGGTGGGGCATCAGAGGTTGTGAATCACAGATGGGGAATTAGAGGCGGGGAATCAGAGGCAGGGAATCAGACGCGGGGAATCAGAGGCGGGGATTCAGAGCTGGGGAATCAGAAGCGGGGAATAAGAGTTGGGGAATCAGAGGCGGGGAATCAGATATGGGGAATCAGAGGCAGGGAATCAGAGGCGAGGAATCAGAGGCAGGGAATCAGACGTGGGGAATCTGAGGCGGGGAATCAGAGCTGGGGAATCAGAGGTGGGGAATCAGAGTTGGGGAATCAGAGGCAGGGAATTGGATGTGCGGAATCAGAGATGGGGTATCAGAGGTGGGGAATCAGAGGCGGTGAATCAGAGATGGGGAATCAGAGGCGGGGAATCAGAGGCAGGAAATCAGACACGGGGATTCAGAGGCCGGGAATCAGACGGGGGGGAATCAAAGGCGGGGAATCAGAGCTGGGGAATCTGAGGCAGGGAATCAGAGTTGGGGATTCAGAGGCGGGGAATCAGATATGGGGAAACAGAGGCGGTGAATCAGAGGCGGGAAAACAGAGGCGGGGAATTAGATATGGGGAATCAGAGGTGGGGAATCAGAGGTGGTGAATCAGTGATGGGGAATCACAGGCGGGGAATCAGAGGCAGGGAATAGAACGTGGGGAATCAGAGGCAGGGAATCAGAGCTGGGGAATCAGAGGCGGGGAATCATAGTTGGGAATCAGAGGCGGGGAATCAGATATGGGGAAACAGAGGCGGGGAATCAGAGGCGGGGAAACAGAGGCGGGGAATCAGATATGGGGAATCGGATGCAGGGAATCAGAGGCGGGGAATCAGAGCTGGGGAATCAGAGGCGGGGAATCAGAGTTGGGGCATCAGAGGTGGGGAATTAGATATAGGGAAACAGAGCCGGTGAATCAGAGGCGGGGAAACAGAGGCGGGGAATCAGATATGGGGAATCAGAGGTGGGGAATCAGAGGCAGGGAATCAGATGTGCGGAATCAGAGATGGGGAATCAGAGGCAGGGAATCAGAATCAGAAGCGGGGAATCAGAGGCCGGGAATAAGAGGCCGGGAATCAGATGCTGGGAATAAGAGGCCGGGAATCAGAGGTGGGGAATCAGAGTCCGGGAATCAGATATGGGGATTCAGAGGCGGGGAATGAGATATGGAGAATCAGAGGCGGGGAATCAGAGGCGGGGAAACAGAGGTGGGGAATCAGATATGGGGAATCAGAGGTGGCGAATCAAAGGCGGTGAATCAGAGATGGGGAATCAGAGGCGGGGAATCAGAGGCAGGGAATCAGATGCGGGGAATCAGAGGCGGGGAATCGGAGCTGGCGAATCAGAGGCGGGGAATCAGAGGTGGGCAATCAGAGGCGGGGAATCAGATATGGGGAATCAGAGGCGGGGAATCAGAGGCGGGGAAACAGAGGCGGGGAATCAGATATGGGGAATCAGAGGTGGGGAATCAGGGGCAGGGAATCAGTGGCAGGGAATCAGAGGCGGGGAATCTGAGGCGGGGAATCAGAGGCAGGGAATCAGACACGGGGAATCAGAGGCGGGGAATCAGAGATGGCGAATCAGAGGCGGGGAATCAGAGGCAGGGAATCGGACGGCGGGAATCAGAGGCGGGGAATCAGAGTTGGGGAATCAGAGGCGGGGAATCAGAGTTGGGGAATCAGAGGCGGGGAATCAGATATGGGGAAATAGAGGCGGGGAATCAGATATGGGGAATCAGAGGTGTGGAATCAGAGGTTGGGAATCAGAGGCAGGGAATCAGAGGCGGGGAAACAGAGGCGGGGAATCAGATATGGGGAATCAGAGGTGGCGAATCAAAGGCGGTGAAACAGAGATGGGGAATCAGGGCAGGGAATCAGAGGCAGGGAATCAGAGCTGGGGAAACAGAGGCGGGGAATCAGATATGGGGAATCAGAGGTGGGGAATCAGGGGCGGGGAATCAGTGGCAGGGAATCAGAGCTGGGGAATCAGAGGTGGGGAATCAGAGCTGGGGAAACAGAGGCGGGGAATCAGATATGGGGAATCAGAGGTGGGGAATCAGGGGCGGGGAATCAGTGGCAGGGAATCAGAGGCCGGGAATAAAAGGCGGGGAATCAGAGCTGGAGAATCAGAGGCGGGGAATCAGAGTTGGGGAATCAGAGGAGGGGAATCAGATATGGGGAAACAGAGGCCGGGAATCAGAGGCAGGGAAACAGAGGCGGGGAATCAGATATGGGGAATCAGAGGTGGTGAATTAGAGGTTGCGAATCAGAGGCGGGGAATCAGAGGCTGGGAATCAGAGGCAGGGAATCGGAAGTGCGGAATCAGAGATGGGGAATCAGAGGTGGGGATTCAGAGGTGGTGAATCAGAGAAGGGGAATCAGAGGCTGGGAATCAGAGGCAGGGAATCAGAGGCAGGGAATCAGATGCGGTGAATCAGAGGCGGGGAATCAGAGCTGGGGAATCAGAGGCAGGGTATTAGAGTTGGGGAATCAGAGGCGGGGAATCAGATATGGGGAAACAGAGGTGGGGAATCAGAGGCGGGGAAACAGAGGCAGGGAATCAGATATGGGGAATCAGAGGCGGGGAATCAGAGGTGGGGAATCATAGGCAGGGAATCGGATGTGCGGAATCAGAGATGGGGAATCAGAGGCCGGGAATCAGAGGTGGTGAATCAGATATGGGGAATCAGAGGCGGGGAATCAGAGGCAGGGAATCAGACGCGGGGAATCAGAGGTGGGCAATCAGAGGCGGGGAATCAGATATGGGGAATCAGAGGTGGGGAATCAGAGGCGGGGAAACAGGCGGGGAATCAGATATGGGGAATCAGAGGTGGGGCATCAGAGGTTGTGAATCACAGATGGGGAATTAGAGGCGGGGAATCAGAGGCAGGGAATCAGACGCGGGGAATCAGAGGCGGGGATTCAGAGCTGGGGAATCAGAAGCGGGGAATAAGAGTTGGGGAATCAGAGGCGGGGAATCAGATATGGGGAATCAGAGGCAGGGAATCAGAGGCGAGGAATCAGAGGCAGGGAATCAGACGTGGGGAATCTGAGGCGGGGAATCAGAGCTGGGGAATCAGAGGTGGGGAATCAGAGTTGGGGAATCAGAGGCAGGGAATTGGATGTGCGGAATCAGAGATGGGGTATCAGAGGTGGGGAATCAGAGGCGGTGAATCAGAGATGGGGAATCAGAGGCGGGGAATCAGAGGCAGGAAATCAGACACGGGGATTCAGAGGCCGGGAATCAGACGGGGGGGAATCAAAGGCGGGGAATCAGAGCTGGGGAATCTGAGGCAGGGAATCAGAGTTGGGGATTCAGAGGCGGGGAATCAGATATGGGGAAACAGAGGCGGTGAATCAGAGGCGGGAAAACAGAGGCGGGGAATTAGATATGGGGAATCAGAGGTGGGGAATCAGAGGCAGGGAATCAGATGTGCGGAATCAGAGATGGGGAATCAGAGGCAGGGAATCAGAATCAGAAGCAGGGAATCAGAGGCCGGGAATCAGAGGCCGGAATCAGATGCTGGGAATCAGAGGCCTGGAATCAGAGGCGGGGAATCAGAGGCAGGGAATCAGATGCGGTGAATCAGAGGCGGGGAATCAGAGCTGGGGAATCAGAGGCAGGGTATTAGAGTTGGGGAATCAGAGGCGGGGAATCAGATATGGGGAAACAGAGGTGGGGAATCAGAGGCGGGGAAACAGAGGCAGGGAATCAGATATGGGGAATCAGAGGCGGGGAATCAGAGGTGGGGAATCATAGGCAGGGAATCGGATGTGCGGAATCAGAGATGGGGAATCAGAGGCCGGGAATCAGAGGTGGTGAATCAGATATGGGGAATCAGAGGCGGGGAATCAGAGGCAGGGAATCAGACGCGGGGAATCAGAGGTGGGCAATCAGAGGCGGGGAATCAGATATGGGGAATCAGAGGTGGGGAATCAGAGGCGGGGAAACAGGCGGGGAATCAGATATGGGGAATCAGAGGTGGGGCATCAGAGGTTGTGAATCACAGATGGGGAATTAGAGGCGGGGAATCAGAGGCAGGGAATCAGACGCGGGGAATCAGAGGCGGGGATTCAGAGCTGGGGAATCAGAAGCGGGGAATAAGAGTTGGGGAATCAGAGGCGGGGAATCAGATATGGGGAATCAGAGGCAGGGAATCAGAGGCGAGGAATCAGAGGCAGGGAATCAGACGTGGGGAATCTGAGGCGGGGAATCAGAGCTGGGGAATCAGAGGTGGGGAATCAGAGTTGGGGAATCAGAGGCAGGGAATTGGATGTGCGGAATCAGAGATGGGGTATCAGAGGTGGGGAATCAGAGGCGGTGAATCAGAGATGGGGAATCAGAGGCGGGGAATCAGAGGCAGGAAATCAGACACGGGGATTCAGAGGCCGGGAATCAGACGGGGGGGAATCAAAGGCGGGGAATCAGAGCTGGGGAATCTGAGGCAGGGAATCAGAGTTGGGGATTCAGAGGCGGGGAATCAGATATGGGGAAACAGAGGCGGTGAATCAGAGGCGGGAAAACAGAGGCGGGGAATTAGATATGGGGAATCAGAGGTGGGGAATCAGAGGTGGTGAATCAGTGATGGGGAATCACAGGCGGGGAATCAGAGGCAGGGAATAGAACGTGGGGAATCAGAGGCAGGGAATCAGAGCTGGGGAATCAGAGGCGGGGAATCATAGTTGGGAATCAGAGGCGGGGAATCAGATATGGGGAAACAGAGGCGGGGAATCAGAGGCGGGGAAACAGAGGCGGGGAATCAGATATGGGGAATCGGATGCAGGGAATCAGAGGCGGGGAATCAGAGCTGGGGAATCAGAGGCGGGGAATCAGAGTTGGGGCATCAGAGGTGGGGAATTAGATATAGGGAAACAGAGCCGGTGAATCAGAGGCGGGGAAACAGAGGCGGGGAATCAGATATGGGGAATCAGAGGTGGGGAATCAGAGGCAGGGAATCAGATGTGCGGAATCAGAGATGGGGAATCAGAGGCAGGGAATCAGAATCAGAAGCGGGGAATCAGAGGCCGGGAATAAGAGGCCGGGAATCAGATGCTGGGAATAAGAGGCCGGGAATCAGAGGTGGGGAATCAGAGTCCGGGAATCAGATATGGGGATTCAGAGGCGGGGAATGAGATATGGAGAATCAGAGGCGGGGAATCAGAGGCGGGGAAACAGAGGTGGGGAATCAGATATGGGGAATCAGAGGTGGCGAATCAAAGGCGGTGAATCAGAGATGGGGAATCAGAGGCGGGGAATCAGAGGCAGGGAATCAGATGCGGGGAATCAGAGGCGGGGAATCGGAGCTGGCGAATCAGAGGCGGGGAATCAGAGGTGGGCAATCAGAGGCGGGGAATCAGATATGGGGAATCAGAGGCGGGGAATCAGAGGCGGGGAAACAGAGGCGGGGAATCAGATATGGGGAATCAGAGGTGGGGAATCAGGGGCAGGGAATCAGTGGCAGGGAATCAGAGGCGGGGAATCTGAGGCGGGGAATCAGAGGCAGGGAATCAGACACGGGGAATCAGAGGCGGGGAATCAGAGATGGCGAATCAGAGGCGGGGAATCAGAGGCAGGGAATCGGACGGCGGGAATCAGAGGCGGGGAATCAGAGTTGGGGAATCAGAGGCGGGGAATCAGAGTTGGGGAATCAGAGGCGGGGAATCAGATATGGGGAAATAGAGGCGGGGAATCAGATATGGGGAATCAGAGGTGTGGAATCAGAGGTTGGGAATCAGAGGCAGGGAATCAGAGGCGGGGAAACAGAGGCGGGGAATCAGATATGGGGAATCAGAGGTGGCGAATCAAAGGCGGTGAAACAGAGATGGGGAATCAGGGCAGGGAATCAGAGGCAGGGAATCAGAGCTGGGGAAACAGAGGCGGGGAATCAGATATGGGGAATCAGAGGTGGGGAATCAGGGGCGGGGAATCAGTGGCAGGGAATCAGAGCTGGGGAATCAGAGGTGGGGAATCAGAGCTGGGGAAACAGAGGCGGGGAATCAGATATGGGGAATCAGAGGTGGGGAATCAGGGGCGGGGAATCAGTGGCAGGGAATCAGAGGCCGGGAATAAAAGGCGGGGAATCAGAGCTGGAGAATCAGAGGCGGGGAATCAGAGTTGGGGAATCAGAGGAGGGGAATCAGATATGGGGAAACAGAGGCCGGGAATCAGAGGCAGGGAAACAGAGGCGGGGAATCAGATATGGGGAATCAGAGGTGGTGAATTAGAGGTTGCGAATCAGAGGCGGGGAATCAGAGGCTGGGAATCAGAGGCAGGGAATCGGAAGTGCGGAATCAGAGATGGGGAATCAGAGGTGGGGATTCAGAGGTGGTGAATCAGAGAAGGGGAATCAGAGGCTGGGAATCAGAGGCAGGGAATCAGAGGCAGGGAATCAGATGCGGTGAATCAGAGGCGGGGAATCAGAGCTGGGGAATCAGAGGCAGGGTATTAGAGTTGGGGAATCAGAGGCGGGGAATCAGATATGGGGAAACAGAGGTGGGGAATCAGAGGCGGGGAAACAGAGGCAGGGAATCAGATATGGGGAATCAGAGGCGGGGAATCAGAGGTGGGGAATCATAGGCAGGGAATCGGATGTGCGGAATCAGAGATGGGGAATCAGAGGCCGGGAATCAGAGGTGGTGAATCAGATATGGGGAATCAGAGGCGGGGAATCAGAGGCAGGGAATCAGACGCGGGGAATCAGAGGTGGGCAATCAGAGGCGGGGAATCAGATATGGGGAATCAGAGGTGGGGAATCAGAGGCGGGGAAACAGGCGGGGAATCAGATATGGGGAATCAGAGGTGGGGCATCAGAGGTTGTGAATCACAGATGGGGAATTAGAGGCGGGGAATCAGAGGCAGGGAATCAGACGCGGGGAATCAGAGGCGGGGATTCAGAGCTGGGGAATCAGAAGCGGGGAATAAGAGTTGGGGAATCAGAGGCGGGGAATCAGATATGGGGAATCAGAGGCAGGGAATCAGAGGCGAGGAATCAGAGGCAGGGAATCAGACGTGGGGAATCTGAGGCGGGGAATCAGAGCTGGGGAATCAGAGGTGGGGAATCAGAGTTGGGGAATCAGAGGCAGGGAATTGGATGTGCGGAATCAGAGATGGGGTATCAGAGGTGGGGAATCAGAGGCGGTGAATCAGAGATGGGGAATCAGAGGCGGGGAATCAGAGGCAGGAAATCAGACACGGGGATTCAGAGGCCGGGAATCAGACGGGGGGGAATCAAAGGCGGGGAATCAGAGCTGGGGAATCTGAGGCAGGGAATCAGAGTTGGGGATTCAGAGGCGGGGAATCAGATATGGGGAAACAGAGGCGGTGAATCAGAGGCGGGAAAACAGAGGCGGGGAATTAGATATGGGGAATCAGAGGTGGGGAATCAGAGGTGGTGAATCAGTGATGGGGAATCACAGGCGGGGAATCAGAGGCAGGGAATAGAACGTGGGGAATCAGAGGCAGGGAATCAGAGCTGGGGAATCAGAGGCGGGGAATCATAGTTGGGAATCAGAGGCGGGGAATCAGATATGGGGAAACAGAGGCGGGGAATCAGAGGCGGGGAAACAGAGGCGGGGAATCAGATATGGGGAATCGGATGCAGGGAATCAGAGGCGGGGAATCAGAGCTGGGGAATCAGAGGCGGGGAATCAGAGTTGGGGCATCAGAGGTGGGGAATTAGATATAGGGAAACAGAGCCGGTGAATCAGAGGCGGGGAAACAGAGGCGGGGAATCAGATATGGGGAATCAGAGGTGGGGAATCAGAGGCAGGGAATCAGATGTGCGGAATCAGAGATGGGGAATCAGAGGCAGGGAATCAGAATCAGAAGCGGGGAATCAGAGGCCGGGAATAAGAGGCCGGGAATCAGATGCTGGGAATAAGAGGCCGGGAATCAGAGGTGGGGAATCAGAGTCCGGGAATCAGATATGGGGATTCAGAGGCGGGGAATGAGATATGGAGAATCAGAGGCGGGGAATCAGAGGCGGGGAAACAGAGGTGGGGAATCAGATATGGGGAATCAGAGGTGGCGAATCAAAGGCGGTGAATCAGAGATGGGGAATCAGAGGCGGGGAATCAGAGGCAGGGAATCAGATGCGGGGAATCAGAGGCGGGGAATCGGAGCTGGCGAATCAGAGGCGGGGAATCAGAGGTGGGCAATCAGAGGCGGGGAATCAGATATGGGGAATCAGAGGCGGGGAATCAGAGGCGGGGAAACAGAGGCGGGGAATCAGATATGGGGAATCAGAGGTGGGGAATCAGGGGCAGGGAATCAGTGGCAGGGAATCAGAGGCGGGGAATCTGAGGCGGGGAATCAGAGGCAGGGAATCAGACACGGGGAATCAGAGGCGGGGAATCAGAGATGGCGAATCAGAGGCGGGGAATCAGAGGCAGGGAATCGGACGGCGGGAATCAGAGGCGGGGAATCAGAGTTGGGGAATCAGAGGCGGGGAATCAGAGTTGGGGAATCAGAGGCGGGGAATCAGATATGGGGAAATAGAGGCGGGGAATCAGATATGGGGAATCAGAGGTGTGGAATCAGAGGTTGGGAATCAGAGGCAGGGAATCAGAGGCGGGGAAACAGAGGCGGGGAATCAGATATGGGGAATCAGAGGTGGCGAATCAAAGGCGGTGAAACAGAGATGGGGAATCAGGGCAGGGAATCAGAGGCAGGGAATCAGAGCTGGGGAAACAGAGGCGGGGAATCAGATATGGGGAATCAGAGGTGGGGAATCAGGGGCGGGGAATCAGTGGCAGGGAATCAGAGCTGGGGAATCAGAGGTGGGGAATCAGAGCTGGGGAAACAGAGGCGGGGAATCAGATATGGGGAATCAGAGGTGGGGAATCAGGGGCGGGGAATCAGTGGCAGGGAATCAGAGGCCGGGAATAAAAGGCGGGGAATCAGAGCTGGAGAATCAGAGGCGGGGAATCAGAGTTGGGGAATCAGAGGAGGGGAATCAGATATGGGGAAACAGAGGCCGGGAATCAGAGGCAGGGAAACAGAGGCGGGGAATCAGATATGGGGAATCAGAGGTGGTGAATTAGAGGTTGCGAATCAGAGGCGGGGAATCAGAGGCTGGGAATCAGAGGCAGGGAATCGGAAGTGCGGAATCAGAGATGGGGAATCAGAGGTGGGGATTCAGAGGTGGTGAATCAGAGAAGGGGAATCAGAGGCTGGGAATCAGAGGCAGGGAATCAGACGCAGGGAATCAGAGGCGGGGAATCATAGCTGGCGAATTAGAGGAGGGGAATCAGAGTTGGGGAATCAGAGGCGGGGAATCAGATATCGGGAAACAGAGGCGGGGAATCAGAGGCGGGGAAACAGAGGCGGGGAATCAGATATGGGGAATCAGAGGTGGGGAATCAGAGGCAGGGAATCAGATGTGCGGAATCAGAGATGGGGAATCAGAGGCAGGGAATCAGAATCAGAAGCAGGGAATCAGTGGCAGGGAATCAGAGGCCGGGAATAAAAGGCGGGGAATCAGAGGCAGGGAATCGGATGTGCGGAATCAGAGATGGGGAATCAGAGGTGGGGATTCAGAGGTGGTGAATCAGAGAAGGGGAATCAGAGGCTGGGAATCAGAGGCAGGGAATCAGATGCAGGGAATCAGAGGCGGGGAATCATAGCTGGCGAATTAGAGGAGGGGAATCAGAGTTGGGGAATCAGAGGCGGGGAATCAGATATGGGGAAACAGAGGCGGGGAATCAGAGGTGGGGAAACAGAGGCGGGGAATCAGATATGGGGAATCAGAGGTGGGGAATCAGGGGCAGGGAATCAGTGGCAGGGAATCAGACGCGGGGAATCAGAGGCGGGGAATCAGAGGCGGGGAATCAGAGGCGGGGAATCAGAGGCAGGGAATCGGATGTGCGGAATCAGAGATGGGGAATCAGAGGTGGGGATTCAGAGGTGGTGAATCAGAGAAGGGGAATCAGAGGCTGGGAATCAGAGGCAGGGAATCAGACGCAGGGAATCAGAGGCGGGGAATCATAGCTGGCGAATTAGAGGAGGGAAATCAGAGTTGGGGAATCAGAGGCGGGGAATCATATATGGGGAATCAGAGGTGGGGAATCAGGGGCAGGGAATCAGTGGCAGGGAATCAGAGGCGGGGAATCATAGCTGGCGAATTAGAGGAAGGGAATCAGAGTTGGGGAAACAGAGGCGGGGAATCAGATATGGGGAATCAGAGGTTGGGAATCAGGGGCAGGGAATCAGTGGCAGGGAATCAAACGCGGGGAATCAGAGACGGGGAATCAGAGGCAGGGAATCAGACACGGGGAATCAGAGGCGGGGAATCAGAGATGGGGAATCAGAGGCGGGGAATCAGAGGCATGGAATCAGAGGCCGGGAATCAGATGCTGGGAATAAGAGGCCGGGAATCAGAGGTGGGGAAACAGAGGCGGGGAATCAGATATGGGGAATCAGAGGTGGGGAATCAGAGGCGGGGAATCAGTGGCAGGGAATCAGAGGCCGGGAATAAAAGGCGGGGAATCAAAGCTGGGGAATCAGAGGCGGGGAATCAGAGTTGGGGAATCAGAGGAGGGGAATCAGATATGGGGAAACAGAGGCCGGGAATCAGAGGCAGGGAAACAGAGGCGGGGAATCAGATATGGGAAATCAGAGGTGGGGAATTAGAGGTTGCGAATCAGAGGTGGGATATCAGAGGCGGGGAATCAGAGGCAGGGAATCAGATGTGCGGAATCAGAGATGGGGAATCAGAGGTGGGTATTCAGAGGTGGTGAATCAGAGAAGGGGAATCAGAGGCTGGGAATCAGAGGCAGGGAATCAGACGCAGGGAATCAGAGGCGGGGAATCATAGCTGGCGAATTAGAGGAGGGGAATCAGAGTTGGGGAATCAGAGGCGGGGAATCAGATATGGGGAAACAGAGGCGGGGAATCAGAGGCGGGGAAACAGAGGCGGGGAATCAGATATGGGGAATCGGATGCAGGGAATCAGAGGCGGGGAATCAGAGCTGGGGAATCAGAGGCGGGGAATCAGAGTTGGGGCATCAGAGGTGGGGAATTAGATATAGGGAAACAGAGGCGGGGAATCAGAGGCGGGGAAACAGAGGCGGGGAATCAGATATGGGGAATCAGAGGTGGGGAATCAGAGGCAGGGAATCAGATGTGCGGAATCAGAGATGGGGAATCAAAGGCAGGGAATCAGAATCAGAAGCGGGGAATCAGAGGCCGGGAATAAGAGGCCGGGAATCAGATGCTGGGAATAAGAGGCCGGGAATCAGAGGTGGGGAATCAGAGTACGGAAATCAGAGATGGGGATTCAGAGGCGGGGAATGAGATATGGAGAATCAGAGGCGGGGAATCAGAGGCGGGGAAACAGAGGTGGGGAATCAGATATGGGGAATCAGAGGTGGCAAATCAAAGGCGGTGAATCAGAGATGGGGAATCAGAGGCGGGGAATCAGAGGCGGGGAATCAGATGCGGGGAATCAGAGGCGGGGAATCGGAGCTGGCGAATCAGAGGCGGGGAATCAGAGGTGGGCAATCAGAGGCGGGGAATCAGATATGGGGAATCAGAGGCGGGGAATCAGAGGTGGGGAAACAGAGGCGGGGAATCAAATATAGGGAATCAGAGGTGGGGAATCAGAGGTTGTGAATCAGAGATGGGGAATCAAGGCGGGGAATCAGAGGCAGGGAATCAGACGCAGGGAATCAGAGGCGGGGATTCAGAGCTGGGGAATCAGAGGCGGGGAATCAGAGTTGGGGAATCAGAGGCAGGGAATCAGATATGGGGAATCAGAGGCGGGGAATCAGAGGCGGGGAGACAGAGGTGGGGAATCAGATATGGGGAATCAGAGGTGGGGAATCAGGGGCAGGGAATCAGTGGCAGGGAATCAGAGGCGGGGAATCAGAGGCGGGGAATCAGAAGCAGGGAATCAGACATGGGGAATCAGAGGCGGGGAATCAGAGATGGGGAATCAGAGGCGGGGAATCAGAGGCAGGGAATCGGATGCCGGGAATCAGAGTCGGGGAATCAGAGCTGGGGAATCAGAGGCGGGGAATCAGTGTTGGGGAATCAGAGGCGGGGAATCAGATATGGGGAAATAGAGGCGGGGAATCAGATATGGGGAATCAGAGGTGTGGAATCAGAGGTTGGGAATCAGAGGCAGGGAATCAGAGTCGGGGAAACAGAGGCGGGGAATCAGATATGGGGAATCAGAGGTAGCGAATCAAAGGCGGTGAAACAGAGATGGGGAATCAGGGCAGGGAATCAATGGCAGGGAATCAAACACGGGGAATCAGAGCTGGGGAATCAGAGGCGGGGAATCAGAGTTGGGAATCAGAGGCGGGGAATCAGAGTCGGGGAAACAGAGGCGGGGAATCAGATATGGGGAATCAGAGGCAGGGAATCAAGGGCGGGGAATCAGAGGCAGGGAATCAGACGCGGGGAATCTGAGGCGGGGAATCAGAGCTGGGCAATCAGAGGTGGGGAATCAGAGTTGGGGAATCAGAGGCAGGGAATTGGATGTGCGGAATCAGAGATGGGGAATCAGAGGTGGGGAATCAGAGGTGGTGAATCAGAGATGGGGAATCAGAGGCGGGGAATCAGAGGCAGGAAATCAGACACGGGGATTCAGAGGCTGGGAATCAGACGGGGGGAATCAAAGGCGGGGAATCAGAGCTGGGGAATCTGAGGCAGGGAATCAGAGTTGGGGATTCAGAGGCGCGGAATCAGATATGGGGAAACAGAGGCGGGGAATCAGAGGCGGGAAAACAGAGGCGGGGAATTAGATATGGGGAATCAGATGTGGGGAATCAGCGGTGGTGAATCAGAGATGGGGAATCAGAGGCGGGGAATCAGAGGCAGAGAATCGGACGCCGGGAATCAGAGGTGGGGAATCAGAGCTGGGGAATCAGAGGCGGGGAATCAGAGTTGGGGAATCAGAGGCGGGGAATCAGATATGGGGAAATAGAGGCGGGGAATCAGATATGGGGAATCAGAGGTGTGGAATCAGAGGTTGGGAATCAGAGGCAGGGAATCAGAGGCGGGGAAACAGAGGCGGGGAATCAGATATGGGGAATCAGAGGTGGCGAATCAAAGGCGTTGAAACAGAGATGGGGAATCAGGGCAGGAAATCAGAGGCAGGGAATCAGAGCTGGGGAAACAGAGGCGGGGAATCAGATATGGGGAATCAGAGGTGGGGAATCAGGGGCGGGGAATCAGTGGCAGGGAATCAGAGCTGGGGAATCAGAGGTGGGGAATCAGAGCTGGGGAAACAGAAGCGGGGAATCAGATATGGGGAATCAGAGGTGGGGAATCAGGGGCGGGGAATCAGTGGCAGGGAATCAGAGGCCGGGAATAAAAGGCGAGGAATCAGAGCTGGGGAATCAGAGGCGGGGAATCAGAGTTGGGGAATCAGAGGAGGGGAATCAGATATGGGGAAACAGAGGCCGGGAATCAGAGGCAGGGAAACAGAGGCGGGGAATCAGATATGGGGAATCAGAGGTGGGGAATTCAAGGTTGCGAATCAGAGCCGGGGAATCAGAGGCGGGGAATCAGAGGCAGGGAATTGGATGTGCGGAATCAGAGATGGGGAATCAGAGGTGGGGATTCAGAGGTGGCGAATCAAAGGCGGTGAAACAGAGATGGGGAATCAGGGCAGGGAATCAGAGGCAGGGAATCAGAGCTGGGGAAACAGAGGCGGGGAATCAGATATGGGGAATCAGAGGTGGGGAATCAGGGGCGGGGAATCAGTGGCAGGGAATCAGAGCTGGGGAATCAGAGGTGGGGAATCAGAGCTGGGGAAACAGAGGCGGGGAATCAGATATGGGGAATCAGAGGTGGGGAATCAGGGGCGGGGAATCAGTGGCAGGGAATCAGAGGCCGGGAATAAAAGGCGGGGAATCAGAGCTGGGGAATCAGAGGCGGGGAATCAGAGTTGGGGAATCAGAGGAGGGGAATCAGATATGGGGAAACAGAGGCCGGGAATCAGAGGCAGGGAAACAGAGGCGGGGAATCAGATATGGGGAATCAGAGGTGGGGAATTAGAGGTTGCGAATCAGAGGCGGGGAATCAGAGGCTGGGAATCAGAGGCAGGGAATCGGAAGTGCGGAATCAGAGATGGGGAATCAGAGGTGGGGATTCAGAGGTGGTGAATCAGAGAAGGGGAATCAGAGGCTGGGAATCAGAGGCAGGGAATCAGACGCAGGGAATCAGAGGCGGGGAATCATAGCTGGCGAATTAGAGGAGGGGAATCAGAGTTGGGGAATCAGAGGCGGGGAATCAGATATCGGGAAACAGAGGCGGGGAATCAGAGGCGGGGAAACAGAGGCGGGGAATCAGATATGGGGAATCAGAGGTGGGGAATCAGAGGCAGGGAATCAGATGTGCGGAATCAGAGATGGGGAATCAGAGGCAGGGAATCAGAATCAGAAGCAGGGAATCAGTGGCAGGGAATCAGAGGCCGGGAATAAAAGGCGGGGAATCAGAGGCAGGGAATCGGATGTGCGGAATCAGAGATGGGGAATCAGAGGTGGGGCTTCAGAGGTGGTGAATCAGAGAAGGGGAATCAGAGGCTGGGAATCAGAGTTGGGGAATCAGAGGAGGGGAATCAGATATGGGGAAACAGAGGCCGGGAATCAGAGGCAGGGAAACAGAGGCGGGGAATCAGATATGGGGAATCAGAGGTGGGGAATTCAAGGTTGCGAATCAGAGCCGGGGAATCAGAGGCGGGGAATCAGAGGCAGGGAATTGGATGTGCGGAATCAGAGATGGGGAATCAGAGGTGGGGATTCAGAGGTGGCGAATCAAAGGCGGTGAAACAGAGATGGGGAATCAGGGCAGGGAATCAGAGGCAGGGAATCAGAGCTGGGGAAACAGAGGCGGGGAATCAGATATGGGGAATCAGAGGTGGGGAATCAGGGGCGGGGAATCAGTGGCAGGGAATCAGAGCTGGGGAATCAGAGGTGGGGAATCAGAGCTGGGGAAACAGAGGCGGGGAATCAGATATGGGGAATCAGAGGTGGGGAATCAGGGGCGGGGAATCAGTGGCAGGGAATCAGAGGCCGGGAATAAAAGGCGGGGAATCAGAGCTGGGGAATCAGAGGCGGGGAATCAGAGTTGGGGAATCAGAGGAGGGGAATCAGATATGGGGAAACAGAGGCCGGGAATCAGAGGCAGGGAAACAGAGGCGGGGAATCAGATATGGGGAATCAGAGGTGGGGAATTAGAGGTTGCGAATCAGAGGCAGGGAATCAGAGGCTGGGAATCAGAGGCAGGGAATCGGAAGTGCGGAATCAGAGATGGGGAATCAGAGGTGGGGATTCAGAGGTGGTGAATCAGAGAAGGGGAATCAGAGGCTGGGAATCAGAGGCAGGGAATCAGACGCAGGGAATCAGAGGCGGGGAATCATAGCTGGCGAATTAGAGGAGGGGAATCAGAGTTGGGGAATCAGAGGCGGGGAATCAGATATCGGGAAACAGAGGCGGGGAATCAGAGGCGGGGAAACAGAGGCGGGGAATCAGATATGGGGAATCAGAGGTGGGGAATCAGAGGCAGGGAATCAGATGTGCGGAATCAGAGATGGGGAATCAGAGGCAGGGAATCAGAATCAGAAGCAGGGAATCAGTGGCAGGGAATCAGAGGCCGGGAATAAAAGGCGGGGAATCAGAGGCAGGGAATCGGATGTGCGGAATCAGAGATGGGGAATCAGAGGTGGGGCTTCAGAGGTGGTGAATCAGAGAAGGGGAATCAGAGGCTGGGAATCAGAGGCAGGGAATCAGATGCAGCGAATCAGAGGCGGGGAATCATAGCTGGCGAATTAGAGGAGGGGAATCAGAGTTGGGGAATCAGAGGCGGGGAATCAGATATGGGGAAACAGAGGCGGGGAATCAGAGGTGGGGAAACAGAGGCGGGGAATTAGATATGGGGAATCAGAGGCGGGGAATCAGAGGCAGGGAATCGGATGTGCGGAATCAGAGATGGGGAATCAGAGGTGGGGATTCAGAGGTGGTGAATCAGAGAAGGGGAATCAGAGGCTGGGAATCAGAGGCAGGGAATCAGACGCAGGGAATCAGAGGCGGGGAATCATAGCTGGCGAATTAGAGGAGGGGAATCAGAGTTGGGGAATCAGAGGCGGGGAATCATATATGGGGAATCAGAGGTGGGGAATCAGGGGCAGGGAATCAGTGGCAGGGAATCAGAGGCGGGGAATCATAGCTGGCGAATTAGAGGAAGGGAATCAGAGTTGGGGAAACAGAGGCGGGGAATCAGATATGGGGAATCAGAGGTGGGGAATCAGGGGCAGGGAATCAGTGGCAGGGAATCAAACGCGGGGAATCAGAGACGGGGAATCAGAGGCAGGGAATCAGACACGGGGAATCAGAGGCGGGGAATCAGAGATGGGGAATCAGAGGCGGGGAATCAGAGGCATGGAATCAGAGGCCGGGAATCAGATGCTGGGAATAAGAGGCCGGGAATCAGAGGTGGGGAAACAGAGGCGGGGAATCAGATATGGGGAATCAGAGGTGGGGAATCAGAGGCGGGGAATCAGTGGCAGGGAATCAGAGGCCGGGAATAAAAGGCGGGGAATCAAAGCTGGGGAATCAGAGGCGGGGAATCAGAGTTGGGGAATCAGAGGAGGGGAATCAGATATGGGGAAACAGAGGCCGGGAATCAGAGGCAGGGAAACAGAGGCGGGGAATCAGATATGGGAAATCAGAGGTGGGGAATTAGAGGTTGCGAATCAGAGGCGGGATATCAGAGGCGGGGAATCAGAGGCAGGGAATCAGATGTGCGGAATCAGAGATGGGGAATCAGAGGTGGGTATTCAGAGGTGGTGAATCAGAGAAGGGGAATCAGAGGCTGGGAATCAGAGGCAGGGAATCAGACGCAGGGAATCAGAGGTGGGGAATCATAGCTGGCGAATTAGAGGAGGGGAATCAGAGTTGGGGAATCAGAGGCGGGGAATCAGATATGGGGAAACAGAGGCGGGGAATCAGAGGCGGGGAAACAGAGGCGGGGAATCAGATATGGGGAATCGGATGCAGGGAATCAGAGGCGGGGAATCAGAGCTGGGGAATCAGAGGCGGGGAATCAGAGTTGGGGCATCAGAGGTGGGGAATTAGATATAGGGAAACAGAGGCGGGGAATCAGAGGCGGGGAAACAGAGGCGGGGAATCAGATATGGGGAATCAGAGGTGGGGAATCAGAGGCAGGGAATCAGATGTGCGGAATCAGAGATGGGGAATCAAAGGCAGGGAATCAGAATCAGAAGCGGGGAATCAGAGGCCGGGAATAAGAGGCCGGGAATCAGATGCTGGGAATAAGAGGCCGGGAATCAGAGGTGGGGAATCAGAGTACGGAAATCAGAGATGGGGATTCAGAGGCGGGGAATGAGATATGGAGAATCGGAGGCGGGGAATCAGAGGCGGGGAACCAGAGGTGGGGAATCAGATATGGGGAATCAGAGGTGGCGAATCAAAGGCGGTGAATCAGAGATGGGGAATCAGAGGCGGGGAATCAGAGGCAGGGAATCAGATGCGGGGAATCAGAGGCGGGGAATCGGAGCTGGCGAATCAGAGGCGGGGAATCAGAGGTGGGCAATCAGAGGCGGGGAATCAGATATGGGGAATCAGAGGCGGGGAATCAGAGGCGGGGAAACAGAGGCGGGGAATCAAATATAGGGAATCAGAGGTGGGGAATCAGAGGTTGTGAATCAGAGATGGGGAATCAAGGCGGGGAATCAGAGGCAGGGAATCAGACGCAGGGAATCAGAGGCGGGGATTCAGAGCTGGGGAATCAGAGGCGGGGAATCAGAGTTGGGGAATCAGAGGCAGGGAATCAGATATGGGGAATCAGAGGCGGGGAATCAGAGGCGGGGAGACAGAGGTGGGGAATCAGATATGGGGAATCAGAGGTGGGGAATCAGGGGCAGGGAATCAGTGGCAGGGAATCAGAGGCGGGGAATCAGAGGCGGGGAATCAGAAGCAGGGAATCAGACATGGGGAATCAGAGGCGGGGAATCAGAGATGGGGAATCAGAGGCGGGGAATCAGAGGCAGGGAATCGGATGCCGGGAATCAGAGTCGGGGAATCAGAGCTGGGGAATCAGAGGCGGGGAATCAGTGTTGGGGAATCAGAGGCGGGGAATCAGATATGGGGAAATAGAGGCGGGGAATCAGATATGGGGAATCAGAGGTGTGGAATCAGAGGTTGGGAATCAGAGGCAGGGAATCAGAGTCGGGGAAACAGAGGCGGGGAATCAGATATGGGGAATCAGAGGTAGCGAATCAAAGGCGGTGAAACAGAGATGGGGAATCAGGGCAGGGAATCAATGGCAGGGAATCAAACACGGGGAATCAGAGCTGGGGAATCAGAGGCGGGGAATCAGAGTTGGGAATCAGAGGCGGGGAATCAGAGTCAGGGAAACAGAGGCGGGGAATCAGATATGGGGAATCAGAGGCAGGGAATCAAGGGCGGGGAATCAGAGGCAGGGAATCAGACGCGGGGAATCTGAGGCGGGGAATCAGAGCTGGGCAATCAGAGGTGGGGAATCAGAGTTGGGGAATCAGAGGCAGGGAATTGGATGTGCGGAATCAGAGATGGGGAATCAGAGGTGGGGAATCAGAGGCGGTGAATCAGAGATGGGGAATCAGAGGCGGGGAATCAGAGGCAGGAAATCAGACACTGGGATTCAGAGGCTGGGAATCAGACGGGGGGAATCAAAGGCGGGGAATCAGAGCTGGGGAATCTGAGGCAGGGAATCAGAGTTGGGGATTCAGAGGCGCGGAATCAGATATGGGGAAACAGAGGCGGGGAATCAGAGGCGGGAAAACAGAGGCGGGGAATTAGATATGGGGAATCAGAGGTGGGGAATCAGAGGTGGTGAATCAGAGATGGGGAATCAGAGGCGGGGAATCAGAGGCAGGGAATCGGACGCCGGGAATCAGAGGTGGGGAATCAGAGCTGGGGAATCAGAGGCGGGGAATCAGAGTTGGGGAATCAGAGGCGGGGAATCAGATATGGGGAAATAGAGGCGGGGAATCAGATATGGGGAATCAGAGGTGGCGAATCAAAGGCGTTGAAACAGAGATGGGGAATCAGGGCAGGAAATCAGAGGCAGGGAATCAGAGCTGGGGAAACAGAGGCGGGGAATCAGATATGGGGAATCAGAGGTGGGGAATCAGGGGCGGGGAATCAGTGGCAGGGAATCAGAGCTGGGGAATCAGAGGTGGGGAATCAGAGCTGGGGAAACAGAAGCGGGGAATCAGATATGGGGAATCAGAGGTGGGGAATCAGGGGCGGGGAATCAGTGGCAGGGAATCAGAGGCCGGGAATAAAAGGCGAGGAATCAGAGCTGGGGAATCAGAGGCGGGGAATCAGAGTTGGGGAATCAGAGGAGGGGAATCAGATATTGGGAAACAGAGGCCGGGAATCAGAGGCAGGGAAACAGAGGCGGGGAATCAGATATGGGGAATCAGAGGTGGGGAATTCAAGGTTGCGAATCAGAGACGGGGAATCAGAGGCGGGGAATCAGAGGCAGGGAATTGGATGTGCGGAATCAGAGATGGGGAATCAGAGGTGGGGATTCAGAGGTGGCGAATCAAAGGCGGTGAAACAGAGATGGCGAATCAGGGCAGGGAATCAGAGGCAGGGAATCAGAGCTGGGGAAACAGAGGCGGGGAAACAGATATGGGGAATCAGAGGTGGGGAATCAGGGGCGGGGAATCAGTGGCAGGGAATCAGAGCTGGGGAATCAGAGGTGGGGAATCAGAGCTGGGGAAACAGAGGCGGGGAATCAGATATGGGGAATCAGAGGTGGGGAATCAGGGGCGGGGAATCAGTGGCAGGGAATCAGAGGCCGGGAATAAAAGGCGGGGAATCAGAGCTGGGGAATCAGAGGCGGGGAATCAGAGTTGGGGAATCAGAGGAGGGGAATCAGATATGGGGAAACAGAGGCCGGGAATCAGAGGCAGGGAAACAGAGGCGGGGAATCAGATATGGGGAATCAGAGGTGGGGATTCAGAGGTGGTGAATCAGAGAAGGGGAATCAGAGGCTGGGAATCAGAGGCAGGGAATCAGACGCAGGGAATCAGAGGCGGGGAATCATAGCTGGCGAATTAGAGGAGGGGAATCAGAGTTGGGGAATCAGAGGCGGGGAATCAGATATCGGGAAACAGAGGCGGGGAATCAGAGGCGGGGAAACAGAGGCGGGGAATCAGATATGGGGAATCAGAGGTGGGGAATCAGAGGCAGGGAATCAGATGTGCGGAATCAGAGATGGGGAATCAGAGGCAGGGAATCAGAATCAGAAGCAGGGAATCAGTGGCAGGGAATCAGAGGCCGGGAATAAAAGGCGGGGAATCAGAGGCAGGGAATCGGATGTGCGGAATCAGAGATGGGGAATCAGATGTGGGGCTTCAGAGGTGGTGAATCAGAGAAGGGGAATCAGAGGCTGGGAATCAGAGGCAGGGAATCAGATGCAGGGAATCAGAGGCGGGGAATCATAGCTGGCGAATTAGAGGAGGGGAATCAGAGTTGGGGAATCAGAGGCGGGGAATCAGATATGGGGAAACAGAGGCGGGGAATCAGAGGTAGGGAAACAGAGGCGGGGAATCAGATATGGGGAATCAGAGGTGGGGAATCAGGGGCAGGGAATCAGTGGCAGGGAATCAGACGCGGGGAATCAGAGGCGGGGAATCAGAGGCGGGGAATCAGAGGCGGGGAATCAGAGGCAGGGAATCGGATGTGCGGAATCAGAGATGGGGAATCAGAGGTGGGGATTCAGAGGTGGTGAATCAGAGAAGGGGAATCAGAGGCTGGGAATCAGAGGCAGGGAATCAGACGCAGGGAATCAGAGGCGGGGAATCATAGCTGGCGAATTAAAGGAGGGGAATCAGAGTTGGGGAATCAGAGGCGGGGAATCATATATGGGGAATCAGAGGTGGGGAATCAGGGGCAGGGAATCAGTGGCAGGGAATCAGAGGCGGGGAATCATAGCTGGCGAATTAGAGGAAGGGAATCAGAGTTGGGGAAACAGAGGCGGGGAATCAGATATTGGGAATCAGAGGTGGGGAATCAGGGGCAGGGAATCAGTGGCAGGGAATCAAACGCGGGGAATCAGAGACGGGGAATCAGAGGCAGGGAATCAGACACGGGGAGTCAGAGGCGGGGAATCAGAGATGGGGAATCAGAGGCGGGGAATCAGAGGCATGGAATCAGAGGCCGGGAATCAGATGCTGGGAATAAGAGGCCGGGAATCAGAGGTGGGGAAACAGAGGCGGGGAATCAGATATGGGGAATCAGAGGTGGGGAATCAGAGGCGGGGAATCAGTGGCAGGGAATCAGAGGCCGGGAATAAAAGGCGGGGAATCAAAGCTGGGGAATCAGAGGCGGGGAATCAGAGTTGGGGAATCAGAGGAGGGGAATCAGATATGGGGAAACAGAGGCCGGGAATCAGAGGCAGGGAAACAGAGGCGGGGAATCAGATATGGGAAATCAGAGGTGGGGAATTAGAGGTTGCGAATCAGAGGCGGGATATCAGAGGCGGGGAATCAGAGGCATGGAATCAGATGTGCGGAATCAGAGATGGGGAATCAGAGGTGGGGATTCAGAGGTGGTGAATCAGAGAAGGGGAATCAGAGGCTGGGAATCAGAGGCAGGGAATCAGACGCAGGGAATCAGAGGCGGGGAATCATAGCTGGCGAATTAGAGGAGGGGAATCAGAGTTGGGGAATCAGAGGCGGGGAAACAGAGGCGGGGAATCAGATATGGGGAATCGGATGCAGGGAATCAGAGGCGGGGAATCAGAGCTGGGGAATCAGAGGCGGGGAATCAGAGTTGGGGCATCAGAGGTGGGGAATTAGATATAGGGAAACAGAGGTGGGGAATCAGATATGGGGAATCAGAGGTGGCGAATCAAAGGCGGTGAATCAGAGATGGGGAATCAGAGGCGGGGAATCAGAGGCAGGGAATCAGATGCGGGGAATCAGAGGCGGGGAATCGGAGCTGGCGAATCAGAGGCGGGGAATCAGAGGTGGGCAATCAGAGGCGGGGAATCAGATATGGGGAATCAGAGGCGTGGAATCAGAGGCGGGGAAACAGAGGCGGGGAATCAAATATAGGGAATCAGAGGTGGGGAATCAGAGGTTGTGAATCAGAGATGGGGAATCAAGGCGGGGAATCAGAGGCAGGGAATCAGACGCAGGGAATCAGAGGCGGGGATTCAGAGCTGGGGAATCAGAGGCGGGGAATCAGAGTTGGGGAATCAGAGGCAGGGAATCAGATATGGGGAATCAGAGGCGGGGAATCAGTGGCAGGGAATCAGAGGCGGGGAATCAGAGGCGGGGAATCAGAGGCAGGGAATCAGACACGGGGAATCAGAGGCGGGGAATCAGAGATGGGGAATCAGAGGCGGGGAATCAGAGGCAGGGAATCGGATGCCGGGAATCAGAGACGGGAAATCAGAGCTGGGGAATCAGAGGCGGGGAATCAGAGTTGGGGAATCAGAGGCGGCGAAGCAGATATGGGGAAATAGAGGCGGGGAATCAGATATGGGGAATCAGAGGCGGGGAATCAGATATGGGGAATCAGAGGCTGGGAATCAGAGGGGGGGAAACAGAGGCGGGGAATAAGATATGGAGAATCAGAGGTGGGGAATCAGGGGCGGGGAATCAGTGGCAGGGAATCAGAGGCGGGGAATCAGAGGCGGGGAATCAAAGGAAGGGAATCAGACACGGGGAATCAGAGGTGGGGAATCAGAGATGGGGAATCAGAGGCGGGGAATCACAGGCAGGGAATCAGACGCGGGGAATCAGAGGCGGGGAATCAGAGCTGGGGAATCAGAGGTGTGGAATCAGAGTCGGGGAATCAGAGGCAGGGAATCGGTTGTGCGGAATCAGAGAAGGGGAATCAGATGTGGGGAATCAGAGGCAGTGAATCAGAGATGGGGAATCAGAGGCGGGGAATCAGAGGCAAGAAATCAGACGGGGATTCAGAGGCTGGGAATCAGACGGGGGGAATCAAAGGCGGGGAATCAGAGCTGGTGAATCAGAGGCAGGGAATCAGAGTTGGGGATTCAGAGGCAGGGAATCAGATATGGGGAAACAGAGGCGGGGAATGAGAGGCGGGCAAGCAGAGGCGGGGAATTAGATATGGGGAATCAGAGGTGGGGAATCAGAGGTGGTGAATCAGAGATGGGGAATCACAGGAGGGGAATCAGAGGCAGCGAATAGAACGCAGGGAATCAGAGGCAGGGAATCAGAGCTGGGGAATCAGAGGCGGGGAATCAGATATGGGGAAACAGAGGCGGGGAATCAGAGGCGGGGAAACAGAGGCGGGGAATCAGACATGGGGAATCGGTTGCGGGGAATCAGAGGCGGGGAATCAGAGCTGGGGAATCAGAGGCGGGGAATCAGAGTTGGGGCATCAGAGGTGGGGAATTAGATATGGGGAAACAGAGGCGGGGAATCAGAGGCAGGGAAACAGAGGCGGGGAATCAGATATGGGGAATCAGAGGTGGGGAATCAGAGGCAGGGAATCAGATGTGCGGAATCAGAGATGGGGAATCAGAGGCAGGGAATCAGAATCAGAAGCGGGGAATCAGAGGCCGGGAATCAGAGGCCGGGAATCAGATGCTGGGAATAAGAGGACGGGAATCAGAGGTGGGGAATCAGAGTCCGGGAATCAGAGATGGGGATTCAGAGGCGGGGAATGAGATATGGAGAATCAGAGGCGGGGAATCAGAGGCGGGGAAACAGAGGTGGGGAATCCGATATGGAGAATCAGAGGTGGGGAATCAAAGGCGGTGAATCAGAGATGGGGAATCAGAGGCGGGGAATCAGAGGCAGGGAATCAGATGCGGGGATTCAGAGGCGGGGAATCAGAGCTGGCGAATCAGAGGCGGGGAATCAGAGGTGGGCAATCAGAGCCGGGGAATCAGATATGGGGAATCAGAGGCGGGGAATCAGAGGCGGGGAAACAGAGGCGGGGAATCAGATATGGGGAATCAGAGGTGGGGAATCAGAGGTTGTGAACCAGAGATGGGGAATCAAGGCGGGGAATCAGAGGGAGGGAATCAGACGCGGGGAATCAGAGGCGGGGTTTCAGAGCTGGGGAATCAGAGGCGGGGAATCAGAGTTGGGGAATCAGAGGCAGGGAATCAGATATGGGGAATCAGAGGCGGGGAATCAGAGGCGGGGAAACAGAGGCGGGGAATCAGATATGGGGAATCAGAGGTGGGGAATCAGGGGCAGGGAATCAGTGGCAGGGAATCAGAGGCGGGGAATCTGAGGCGGGGAATCAGAGGCAGGGAATCAGACACGGGGAATCAGAGGCGGGGAATCAGAGATGGCGAATCAGAGGCGGGGAATCAGAGGCAGGGAATCGGACGCCGGGAATCAGAGGCGGGGAATCAGAGTTGGGGAATCAGAGGCGGGGAATCAGAGTTGGGGAATCAGAGGCGGGGAATCAGATATGGGGAAATAGAGGCGGGGAATCAGATATGGGGAATCAGAGGTGTGGAATCAGAGGTTGGGAATCAGAGGCAGGGAATCAGAGGCGGGGAAACAGAGGCGGGGAATCAGATATTGGGAATCAGAGGTGGCGAATCAAAGGCGGTGAAACAGAGATGGGGAATCAGGGCAGGGAATCAGAGGCAGGGAATCAGAGCTGGGGAAACAGAGGCGGGGAATCAGATATGGGGAATCAGAGGTGGGGAATCAGGGGCGGGGAATCAGTGGCAGGGAATCAGAGCTGGGGAATCAGAGGTGGGGAATCAGAGCTGGGGAAACAGAGGCGGGGAATCAGATATGGGGAATCAGAGGTGGGGAATCAGGGGCGGGGAATCAGTGGCAGGGAATCAGAGGCCGGGAATAAAAGGCGGGGAATCAGAGGCAGGGAATCGGATGTGTGGAATCAGAGATGGGGAATCAGAGGTGGGGATTCAGTGGTGGTGAATCAGAGAAGGGGAATCAGAGGCTGGGAATCAGAGGCAGGGAATCAGATGCAGGGAATCAGAGGCGGGGAATCATAGCTGGCGAATTAGAGGAGGGGAATCAGAGTTGGGGAATCAGAGGCGGGGTATCAGATATGGGGAAACAGAGGCGGGGAATCAGAGGTGGGGAAACAGAGGCGGGGAATCAGATATGGGGAATCAGAGGTGGGGAATCAGGGGCAGGGAATCAGTGGCAGGGAATCAGACGCGGGGAATCAGAGGCGGGGAATCAGAGGCGGGGAATCAGAGGCGGGGAATCAGAGGCAGGGAATCGGATGTGCGGAATCAGAGATGGGGAATCAGAGGTGGGGATTCAGAGGTGGTGAATCAGAGAAGGGGAATCAGAGGCTGGGAATCAGAGGCAGGGAATCTGACGCAGGGAATCAGAGGCGGGGAATCATAGCTGGCGAATTAGAGGAGGGGAATCAGAGTTGGGGAATCAGAGGCGGGGAATCATATATGGGGAATCAGAGGTGGGGAATCAGGGGCAGGGAATCAGTGGCAGGGAATCAGAGGCGGGGAATCATAGCTGGCGAATTAGAGGAAGGGAATCAGAGTTGGGGAAACAGAGGCGGGGAATCAGATATGGGGAATCAGAGGTGGGGAATCAGGGGCAGGGAATCAGTGGCAGGGAATCAGACGTGGGGAATCAGAGACGGGGAATCAGAGGCAGGGAATCAGAATTGGGGAATCAGAGGAGGGGAATCAGATATGGGGAAACAGAGGCCGGGAATCAGAGGCAGGGAAACAGAGGCAGGGAATCAGAGGCCGGGAATAAAAGGCGGGGAATCAAAGCTGGGGAATCAGAGGCGGGGAATCAGAGTTGGGGAATCAGAGGAGGGGAATCAGATATGGGGAAACAGAGGCCGGGAATCAGAGGCAGGGAAACAGAGGCTGGGAATCAGATATGGGAAATCAGAGGTGGGGAATTAGAGGTTGCGAATCAGAGGTGGGATATCAGAGGCGGGGAATCAGAGGCAGGGAATCGGATGTGCGGAATCAGAGATGGGGAATCAGAGGTGGGGATTCAGAGGTGGTGAATCAGAGAAGGGGAATCAGAGGCTGGGAATCAGAGGCAGGGAATCAGACGCAGGGAATCAGAGGCGGGGAATCATAGCTGGCGAATTAGAGGAGGGGAATCAGAGTTGGGGAATCAGAGGCGGGGAATCAGATATGGGGAAACAGAGGCGGGGAATCAGAGGCGGGGAAACAGAGGCGGGGAATCAGATATGGGGAATCAGAGGTGGGGAATCAGAGGCAGGGAATCAGATGTGCGGAATCAGAGATGGGGAATCAGAGGCAGGGAATCAGAATCAGAAGCAGGGAATCAGAGGCCGGGAATCAGAGGCCGGAATCAGATGCTGGGAATCAGAGGCCTGGAATCAGAGGCGGGGAATCAGAGGCAGGGAATCAGATGCGGTGAATCAGAGGCGGGGAATCAGAGCTGGGGAATCAGAGGCAGGGTATTAGAGTTGGGGAATCAGAGGCGGGGAATCAGATATGGGGAAACAGAGGTGGGGAATCAGAGGCGGGGAAACAGAGGCAGGGAATCAGATATGGGGAATCAGAGGCGGGGAATCAGAGGTGGGGAATCATAGGCAGGGAATCGGATGTGCGGAATCAGAGATGGGGAATCAGAGGCCGGGAATCAGAGGTGGTGAATCAGATATGGGGAATCAGAGGCGGGGAATCAGAGGCAGGGAATCAGACGCGGGGAATCAGAGGTGGGCAATCAGAGGCGGGGAATCAGATATGGGGAATCAGAGGTGGGGAATCAGAGGCGGGGAAACAGGCGGGGAATCAGATATGGGGAATCAGAGGTGGGGCATCAGAGGTTGTGAATCACAGATGGGGAATTAGAGGCGGGGAATCAGAGGCAGGGAATCAGACGCGGGGAATCAGAGGCGGGGATTCAGAGCTGGGGAATCAGAAGCGGGGAATAAGAGTTGGGGAATCAGAGGCGGGGAATCAGATATGGGGAATCAGAGGCAGGGAATCAGAGGCGAGGAATCAGAGGCAGGGAATCAGACGTGGGGAATCTGAGGCGGGGAATCAGAGCTGGGGAATCAGAGGTGGGGAATCAGAGTTGGGGAATCAGAGGCAGGGAATTGGATGTGCGGAATCAGAGATGGGGTATCAGAGGTGGGGAATCAGAGGCGGTGAATCAGAGATGGGGAATCAGAGGCGGGGAATCAGAGGCAGGAAATCAGACACGGGGATTCAGAGGCCGGGAATCAGACGGGGGGAATCAAAGGCGGGGAATCAGAGCTGGGGAATCTGAGGCAGGGAATCAGAGTTGGGGATTCAGAGGCGGGGAATGAGATATGGAGAATCAGAGGCGGGGAATCAGAGGCGGGGAAACAGAGGTGGGGAATCAGATATGGGGAATCAGAGGTGGCGAATCAAAGGCGGTGAATCAGAGATGGGGAATCAGAGGCGGGGAATCAGAGGCAGGGAATCAGATGCGGGGAATCAGAGGCGGGGAATCGGAGCTGGCGAATCAGAGGCGGGGAATCAGAGGTGGGCAATCAGAGGCGGGGAATCAGATATGGGGAATCAGAGGCGTGGAATCAGAGGCGGGGAAACAGAGGCGGGGAATCAAATATAGGGAATCAGAGGTGGGGAATCAGAGTTTGTGAATCAGAGATGGGGAATCAAGGCGGGGAATCAGAGGCAGGGAATCAGACGCAGGGAATCAGAGGCGGGGATTCAGAGCTGGGGAATCAGAGGCGGGGAATCAGAGTTGGGGAATCAGAGGCAGGGAATCAGATATGGGGAATCAGAGGCGGGGAATCAGTGGCAGGGAATCAGAGGCGGGGAATCAGAGGCGGGGAATCAGAGGCAGGGAATCAGACACGGGGAATCAGAGGCGGGGAATCAGAGATGGGGAATCAGAGGCGGGGAATCAGAGGCAGGGAATCGGATGCCGGGAATCAGAGACGGGAAATCAGAGCTGGGGAATCAGAGGCGGGGAATCAGAGTTGGGGAATCAGAGGCGGCGAAGCAGATATGGGGAAATAGAGGCGGGGAATCAGATATGGGGAATCAGAGGCGGGGAATCAGATATGGGGAATCAGAGGCTGGGAATCAGAGGGGGGGAAACAGAGGCGGGGAATAAGATATGGAGAATCAGAGGTGGGGAATCAGGGGCGGGGAATCAGTGGCAGGGAATCAGAGGCGGGGAATCAGAGGCGGGGAATCAAAGGAAGGGAATCAGACACGGGGAATCAGAGGTGGGGAATCAGAGATGGGGAATCAGAGGCGGGGAATCACAGGCAGGGAATCAGACGCGGGGAATCAGAGGCGGGGAATCAGAGCTGGGGAATCAGAGGTGTGGAATCAGAGTCGGGGAATCAGAGGCAGGGAATCGGTTGTGCGGAATCAGAGAAGGGGAATCAGATGTGGGGAATCAGAGGCAGTGAAACAGAGATGGGGAATCAGAGGCGGGGAATCAGAGGCAAGAAATCAGACGGGGATTCAGAGGCTGGGAATCAGACGGGGGGAATCAAAGACGGGGAATCAGAGCTGGTGAATCAGAGGCAGGGAATCAGAGTTGGGGATTCAGAGGCGGGGAATCAGATATGGGGAAACAGAGGCGGGGAATGAGAGGCGGGCAAGCAGAGGCGGGGAATTAGATATGGGGAATCAGAGGTGGGGAATCAGAGGTGGTGAATCAGAGATGGGGAATCACAGGAGGGGAATCAGAGGCAGCGAATAGAACGCAGGGAATCAGAGGCAGGGAATCAGAGCTGGGGAATCAGAGGCGGGGAATCAGATATGGGGAAACAGAGGCGGGGAATCAGAGGCGGGGAAACAGAGGCGTGGAATCAGACATGGGGAATCGGTTGCGGGGAATCAGAGGCGGGGAATCAGAGCTGGGGAATCAGAGGCGGGGAATCAGAGTTGGGGCATCAGAGGTGGGGAATTAGATATGGGGAAACAGAGGCGGGGAATCAGAGGCAGGGAAACAGAGGCGGGGAATCAGATATGGGGAATCAGAGGTGGGGAATCAGAGGCAGGGAATCAGATGTGCGGAATCAGAGATGGGGAATCAGAGGCAGGGAATCAGAATCAGAAGCGGGGAATCAGAGGCCGGGAATCAGAGGCCGGGGATCAGATGCTGGGAATAAGAGGACGGGAATCAGAGGTGGGGAATCAGAGTCCGGGAATCAGAGATGGGGATTCAGAGGTGGGGAATGAGATATGGAGAATCAGAGGCGGGGAATCAGAGGCGGGGAAACAGAGGTGGGGAATCCGATATGGAGAATCAGAGGTGGGGAATCAAAGGCGGTGAATCAGAGATGGGGAATCAGAGGCGGGGAATCAGAGGCAGGGAATCAGATGCGGGGATTCAGAGGCGGGGAATCAGAGCTGGCGAATCAGAGGCGGGGAATCAGAGGTGGGCAATCAGAGCCGGGGAATCAGATATGGGGAATCAGAGGCGGGGAATCAGAGGCGGGGAAACAGAGGCGGGGAATCAGATATGGGGAATCAGAGGTGGGGAATCAGAGGTTGTGAACCAGAGATGGGGAATCAAGGCGGGGAATCAGAGGGAGGGAATCAGACGCGGGGAATCAGAGGCGGGGTTTCAGAGCTGGGGAATCAGAGGCGGGGAATCAGAGTTGGGGAATCAGAGGCAGGGAATCAGATATGGGGAATCAGAGGCGGGGAATCAGAGGCGGGGAAACAGAGGCGGGGAATCAGATATGGGGAATCAGAGGTGGGGAATCAGGGGCAGGGAATCAGTGGCAGGGAATCAGAGGCGGGGAATCTGAGGCGGGGAATCAGAGGCAGGGAATCAGACACGGGGAATCAGAGGCGGGGAATCAGAGATGGCGAATCAGAGGCGGGGAATCAGAGGCAGGGAATCGGACGCCGGGAATCAGAGGCGGGGAATCAGAGTTGGGGAATCAGAGGCGGGGAATCAGAGTTGGGGAATCAGAGGCGGGGAATCAGATATGGGGAAATAGAGGCGGGGAATCAGATATGGGGAATCAGAGGTGTGGAATCAGAGGTTGGGAATCAGAGGCAGGGATCAGAGGCGGGGAAACAGAGGCGGGGAATCAGATATTGGGAATCAGAGGTGGCGAATCAAAGGCGGTGAAACAGAGATGGGGAATCAGGGCAGGGAATCAGAGGCAGGGAATCAGAGCTGGGGAAACAGAGGCGGGGAATCAGATATGGGGAATCAGAGGTGGGGAATCAGGGGCGGGGAATCAGTGGCAGGGAATCAGAGCTGGGGAATCAGAGGTGGGGAATCAGAGCTGGGGAAACAGAGGCGGGGAATCAGATATGGGGAATCAGAGGTGGGGAATCAGGGGCGGGGAATCAGTGGCAGGGAATCAGAGGCCGGGAATAAAAGGCGGGGAATCAGAGGCAGGGAATCGGATGTGTGGAATCAGAGATGGGGAATCAGAGGTGGGGATTCAGAGGTGGTGAATCAGAGAAGGGGAATCAGAGGCTGGGAATCAGAGGCAGGGAATCAGATGCAGGGAATCAGAGGCGGGGAATCATAGCTGGCGAATTAGAGGAGGGGAATCAGAGTTGGGGAATCAGAGGCGGGGTATCAGATATGGGGAAACAGAGGCGGGGAATCAGAGGTGGGGAAACAGAGGCGGGGAATCAGATATGGGGAATCAGAGGTGGGGAATCAGGGGCAGGGAATCAGTGGCAGGGAATCAGACGCGGGGAATCAGAGGCGGGGAATCAGAGGCGGGGAATCAGAGGCGGGGAATCAGAGGCAGGGAATCGGATGTGCGGAATCAGAGATGGGGAATCAGAGGTGGGGATTCAGAGGTGGTGAATCAGAGAAGGGGAATCAGAGGCTGGGAATCAGAGGCAGGGAATCTGACGCAGGGAATCAGAGGCGGGGAATCATAGCTGGCGAATTAGAGGAGGGGAATCAGAGTTGGGGAATCAGAGGCGGGGAATCATATATGGGGAATCAGAGGTGGGGAATCAGGGGCAGGGAATCAGTGGCAGGGAATCAGAGGCGGGGAATCATAGCTGGCGAATTAGAGGAAGGGAATCAGAGTTGGGGAAACAGAGGCGGGGAATCAGATATGGGGAATCAGAGGTGGGGAATCAGGGGCAGGGAATCAGTGGCAGGGAATCAGACGCGGGGAATCAGAGACGGGGAATCAGAGGCAGGGAATCAGAATTGGGGAATCAGAGGAGGGGAATCAGATATGGGGAAACAGAGGCCGGGAATCAGAGGCAGGGAAACTGAGGCAGGGAATCAGAGGCCGGGAATAAAAGGCGGGGAATCAAAGCTGGGGAATCAGAGGCGGGGAATCAGAGTTGGGGAATCAGAGGAGGGGAATCAGATATGGGGAAACAGAGGCCGGGAATCAGAGGCAGGGAAACAGAGGCGGGAAATCAGATATGGGAAATCAGAGGTGGGGAATTAGAGGTTGCGAATCAGAGGCGGGATATCAGAGGCGGGGAATCAGAGGCAGGGAATCGGATGTGCGGAATCAGAGATGGGGAATCAGAGGTGGGGATTCAGAGGTGGTGAATCAGAGAAGGGGAATCAGAGGCTGGGAATCAGAGGCAGGGAATCAGACGCAGGGAATCAGAGGCGGGGAATCATAGCTGGCGAATTAGAGGAGGGGAATCAGAGTTGGGGAATCAGAGGCGGGGAATCAGATATGGGGAAACAGAGGCGGGGAATCAGAGGCGGGGAAACAGAGGCGGGGAATCAGATATGGGGAATCAGAGGTGGGGAATCAGAGGCAGGGAATCAGATGTGCGGAATCAGAGATGGGGAATCAGAGGCAGGGAATCAGAATCAGAAGCAGGGAATCAGAGGCCGGGAATCAGAGGCCGGAATCAGATGCTGGGAATCAGAGGCCTGGAATCAGAGGCGGGGAATCAGAGGCAGGGAATCAGATGCGGTGAATCAGAGGCGGGGAATCAGAGCTGGGGAATCAGAGGCAGGGTATTAGAGTTGGGGAATCAGAGGCGGGGAATCAGATATGGGGAAACAGAGGTGGGGAATCAGAGGCGGGGAAACAGAGGCAGGGAATCAGATATGGGGAATCAGAGGCGGGGAATCAGAGGTGGGGAATCATAGGCAGGGAATCGGATGTGCGGAATCAGAGATGGGGAATCAGAGGCCGGGAATCAGAGGTGGTGAATCAGATATGGGGAATCAGAGGCGGGGAATCAGAGGCAGGGAATCAGACGCGGGGAATCAGAGGTGGGCAATCAGAGGCGGGGAATCAGATATGGGGAATCAGAGGTGGGGAATCAGAGGCGGGGAAACAGGCGGGGAATCAGATATGGGGAATCAGAGGTGGGGCATCAGAGGTTGTGAATCACAGATGGGGAATTAGAGGCGGGGAATCAGAGGCAGGGAATCAGACGCGGGGAATCAGAGGCGGGGATTCAGAGCTGGGGAATCAGAAGCGGGGAATAAGAGTTGGGGAATCAGAGGCGGGGAATCAGATATGGGGAATCAGAGGCAGGGAATCAGAGGCGAGGAATCAGAGGCAGGGAATCAGACGTGGGGAATCTGAGGCGGGGAATCAGAGCTGGGGAATCAGAGGTGGGGAATCAGAGTTGGGGAATCAGAGGCAGGGAATTGGATGTGCGGAATCAGAGATGGGGTATCAGAGGTGGGGAATCAGAGGCGGTGAATCAGAGATGGGGAATCAGAGGCGGGGAATCAGAGGCAGGAAATCAGACACGGGGATTCAGAGGCCGGGAATCAGACGGGGGGAATCAAAGGCGGGGAATCAGAGCTGGGGAATCTGAGGCAGGGAATCAGAGTTGGGGATTCAGAGGCGGGGAATCAGATATGGGGAAACAGAGGCGGTGAATCAGAGGCGGGAAAACAGAGGCGGGGAATTAGATATGGGGAATCAGAGGTGGGGAATCAGAGGTGGTGAATCAGTGATGGGGAATCACAGGCGGGGAATCAGAGGCAGGGAATAGAACGTGGGGAATCAGAGGCAGGGAATCAGAGCTGGGGAATCAGAGGCGGGGAATCATAGTTGGGAATCAGAGGCGGGGAATCAGATATGGGGAAACAGAGGCGGGGAATCAGAGGCGGGGAAACAGAGGCGGGGAATCAGATATGGGGAATCGGATGCAGGGAATCAGAGGCGGGGAATCAGAGCTGGGGAATCAGAGGCGGGGAATCAGAGTTGGGGCATCAGAGGTGGGGAATTAGATATAGGGAAACAGAGCCGGTGAATCAGAGGCGGGGAAACAGAGGCGGGGAATCAGATATGGGGAATCAGAGGTGGGGAATCAGAGGCAGGGAATCAGATGTGCGGAATCAGAGATGGGGAATCAGAGGCAGGGAATCAGAATCAGAAGCGGGGAATCAGAGGCCGGGAATAAGAGGCCGGGAATCAGATGCTGGGAATAAGAGGCCGGGAATCAGAGGTGGGGAATCAGAGTCCGGGAATCAGATATGGGGATTCAGAGGCGGGGAATGAGATATGGAGAATCAGAGGCGGGGAATCAGAGGCGGGGAAACAGAGGTGGGGAATCAGATATGGGGAATCAGAGGTGGCGAATCAAAGGCGGTGAATCAGAGATGGGGAATCAGAGGCGGGGAATCAGAGGCAGGGAATCAGATGCGGGGAATCAGAGGCGGGGAATCGGAGCTGGCGAATCAGAGGCGGGGAATCAGAGGTGGGCAATCAGAGGCGGGGAATCAGATATGGGGAATCAGAGGCGGGGAATCAGAGGCGGGGAAACAGAGGCGGGGAATCAGATATGGGGAATCAGAGGTGGGGAATCAGGGGCAGGGAATCAGTGGCAGGGAATCAGAGGCGGGGAATCTGAGGCGGGGAATCAGAGGCAGGGAATCAGACACGGGGAATCAGAGGCGGGGAATCAGAGATGGCGAATCAGAGGCGGGGAATCAGAGGCAGGGAATCGGACGGCGGGAATCAGAGGCGGGGAATCAGAGTTGGGGAATCAGAGGCGGGGAATCAGAGTTGGGGAATCAGAGGCGGGGAATCAGATATGGGGAAATAGAGGCGGGGAATCAGATATGGGGAATCAGAGGTGTGGAATCAGAGGTTGGGAATCAGAGGCAGGGAATCAGAGGCGGGGAAACAGAGGCGGGGAATCAGATATGGGGAATCAGAGGTGGCGAATCAAAGGCGGTGAAACAGAGATGGGGAATCAGGGCAGGGAATCAGAGGCAGGGAATCAGAGCTGGGGAAACAGAGGCGGGGAATCAGATATGGGGAATCAGAGGTGGGGAATCAGGGGCGGGGAATCAGTGGCAGGGAATCAGAGCTGGGGAATCAGAGGTGGGGAATCAGAGCTGGGGAAACAGAGGCGGGGAATCAGATATGGGGAATCAGAGGTGGGGAATCAGGGGCGGGGAATCAGTGGCAGGGAATCAGAGGCCGGGAATAAAAGGCGGGGAATCAGAGCTGGAGAATCAGAGGCGGGGAATCAGAGTTGGGGAATCAGAGGAGGGGAATCAGATATGGGGAAACAGAGGCCGGGAATCAGAGGCAGGGAAACAGAGGCGGGGAATCAGATATGGGGAATCAGAGGTGGTGAATTAGAGGTTGCGAATCAGAGGCGGGGAATCAGAGGCTGGGAATCAGAGGCAGGGAATCGGAAGTGCGGAATCAGAGATGGGGAATCAGAGGTGGGGATTCAGAGGTGGTGAATCAGAGAAGGGGAATCAGAGGCTGGGAATCAGAGGCAGGGAATCAGACGCAGGGAATCAGAGGCGGGGAATCATAGCTGGCGAATTAGAGGAGGGGAATCAGAGTTGGGGAATCAGAGGCGGGGAATCAGATATCGGGAAACAGAGGCGGGGAATCAGAGGCGGGGAAACAGAGGCGGGGAATCAGATATGGGGAATCAGAGGTGGGGAATCAGAGGCAGGGAATCAGATGTGCGGAATCAGAGATGGGGAATCAGAGGCAGGGAATCAGAATCAGAAGCAGGGAATCAGTGGCAGGGAATCAGAGGCCGGGAATAAAAGGCGGGGAATCAGAGGCAGGGAATCGGATGTGCGGAATCAGAGATGGGGAATCAGAGGTGGGGATTCAGAGGTGGTGAATCAGAGAAGGGGAATCAGAGGCTGGGAATCAGAGGCAGGGAATCAGATGCAGGGAATCAGAGGCGGGGAATCATAGCTGGCGAATTAGAGGAGGGGAATCAGAGTTGGGGAATCAGAGGCGGGGAATCAGATATGGGGAAACAGAGGCGGGGAATCAGAGGTGGGGAAACAGAGGCGGGGAATCAGATATGGGGAATCAGAGGTGGGGAATCAGGGGCAGGGAATCAGTGGCAGGGAATCAGACGCGGGGAATCAGAGGCGGGGAATCAGAGGCGGGGAATCAGAGGCGGGGAATCAGAGGCAGGGAATCGGATGTGCGGAATCAGAGATGGGGAATCAGAGGTGGGGATTCAGAGGTGGTGAATCAGAGAAGGGGAATCAGAGGCTGGGAATCAGAGGCAGGGAATCAGACGCAGGGAATCAGAGGCGGGGAATCATAGCTGGCGAATTAGAGGAGGGAAATCAGAGTTGGGGAATCAGAGGCGGGGAATCATATATGGGGAATCAGAGGTGGGGAATCAGGGGCAGGGAATCAGTGGCAGGGAATCAGAGGCGGGGAATCATAGCTGGCGAATTAGAGGAAGGGAATCAGAGTTGGGGAAACAGAGGCGGGGAATCAGATATGGGGAATCAGAGGTTGGGAATCAGGGGCAGGGAATCAGTGGCAGGGAATCAAACGCGGGGAATCAGAGACGGGGAATCAGAGGCAGGGAATCAGACACGGGGAATCAGAGGCGGGGAATCAGAGATGGGGAATCAGAGGCGGGGAATCAGAGGCATGGAATCAGAGGCCGGGAATCAGATGCTGGGAATAAGAGGCCGGGAATCAGAGGTGGGGAAACAGAGGCGGGGAATCAGATATGGGGAATCAGAGGTGGGGAATCAGAGGCGGGGAATCAGTGGCAGGGAATCAGAGGCCGGGAATAAAAGGCGGGGAATCAAAGCTGGGGAATCAGAGGCGGGGAATCAGAGTTGGGGAATCAGAGGAGGGGAATCAGATATGGGGAAACAGAGGCCGGGAATCAGAGGCAGGCAAACAGAGGCGGGGAATCAGATATGGGAAATCAGAGGTGGGGAATTAGAGGTTGCGAATCAGAGGCGGGATATCAGAGGCGGGGAATCAGAGGCAGGGAATCAGATGTGCGGAATCAGAGATGGGGAATCAGAGGTGGGTATTCAGAGGTGGTGAATCAGAGAAGGGGAATCAGAGGCTGGGAATCAGAGGCAGGGAATCAGACGCAGGGAATCAGAGGCGGGGAATCATAGCTGGCGAATTAGAGGAGGGGAATCAGAGTTGGGGAATCAGAGGCGGGGAATCAGATATGGGGAAACAGAGGCGGGGAATCAGAGGCGGGGAAACAGAGGCGGGGAATCAGATATGGGGAATCGGATGCAGGGAATCAGAGGCGGGGAATCAGAGCTGGGGAATCAGAGGCGGGGAATCAGAGTTGGGGCATCAGAGGTGGGGAATTAGATATAGGGAAACAGAGGCGGGGAATCAGAGGCGGGGAAACAGAGGCGGGGAATCAGATATGGGGAATCAGAGGTGGGGAATCAGAGGCAGGGAATCAGATGTGCGGAATCAGAGATGGGGAATCAAAGGCAGGGAATCAGAATCAGAAGCGGGGAATCAGAGGCCGGGAATAAGAGGCCGGGAATCAGATGCTGGGAATAAGAGGCCGGGAATCAGAGGTGGGGAATCAGAGTACGGAAATCAGAGATGGGGATTCAGAGGCGGGGAATGAGATATGGAGAATCAGAGGCGGGGAATCAGAGGCGGGGAAACAGAGGTGGGGAATCAGATATGGGGAATCAGAGGTGGCGAATCAAAGGCGGTGAATCAGAGATGGGGAATCAGAGGCGGGGAATCAGAGGCGGGGAATCAGATGCGGGGAATCAGAGGCGGGGAATCGGAGCTGGCGAATCAGAGGCAGGGAATCAGAGGTGGGCAATCAGAGGCGGGGAATCAGATATGGGGAATCAGAGGCGGGGAATCAGAGGTGGGGAAACAGAGGCGGGGAATCAAATATAGGGAATCAGAGGTGGGGAATCAGAGGTTGTGAATCAGAGATGGGGAATCAAGGCGGGGAATCAGAGGCAGGGAATCAGACGCAGGGAATCAGAGGCGGGGATTCAGAGCTGGGGAATCAGAGGCGGGGAATCAGAGTTGGGGAATCAGAGGCAGGGAATCAGATATGGGGAATCAGAGGCGGGGAATCAGAGGCGGGGAGACAGAGGTGGGGAATCAGATATGGGGAATCAGAGGTGGGGAATCAGGGGCAGGGAATCAGTGGCAGGGAATCAGAGGCGGGGAATCAGAGGCGGGGAATCAGAAGCAGGGAATCAGACATGGGGAATCAGAGGCGGGGAATCAGAGATGGGGAATCAGAGGCGGGGAATCAGAGGCAGGGAATCGGATGCCGGGAATCAGAGTCGGGGAATCAGAGCTGGGGAATCAGAGGCGGGGAATCAGTGTTGGGGAATCAGAGGCGGGGAATCAGATATGGGGAAATAGAGGCGGGGAATCAGATATGGGGAATCAGAGGTGTGGAATCAGAGGTTGGGAATCAGAGGCAGGGAATCAGAGTCGGGGAAACAGAGGCGGGGAATCAGATATGGGGAATCAGAGGTAGCGAATCAAAGGCGGTGAAACAGAGATGGGGAATCAGGGCAGGGAATCAATGGCAGGGAATCAAACACGGGGAATCAGAGCTGGGGAATCAGAGGCGGGGAATCAGAGTTGGGAATCAGAGGCGGGGAATCAGAGTCGGGGAAACAGAGGCGGGGAATCAGATATGGGGAATCAGAGGCAGGGAATCAAGGGCGGGGAATCAGAGGCAGGGAATCAGACGCGGGGAATCTGAGGCGGGGAATCAGAGCTGGGCAATCAGAGGTGGGGAATCAGAGTTGGGGAATCAGAGGCAGGGAATTGGATGTGCGGAATCAGAGATGGGGAATCAGAGGTGGGGAATCAGAGGTGGTGAATCAGAGATGGGGAATCAGAGGCGGGGAATCAGAGGCAGGAAATCAGACACGGGGATTCAGAGGCTGGGAATCAGACGGGGGGAATCAAAGGCGGGGAATCAGAGCTGGGGAATCTGAGGCAGGGAATCAGAGTTGGGGATTCAGAGGCGCGGAATCAGATATGGGGAAACAGAGGCGGGGAATCAGAGGCGGGAAAACAGAGGCGGGGAATTAGATATGGGGAATCAGAGGTGGGGAATCAGCGGTGGTGAATCAGAGATGGGGAATCAGAGGCGGGGAATCAGAGGCAGGGAATCGGACGCCGGGAATCAGAGGTGGGGAATCAGAGCTGGGGAATCAGAGGCGGGGAATCAGAGTTGGGGAATCAGAGGCGGGGAATCAGATATGGGGAAATAGAGGCGGGGAATCAGATATGGGGAATCAGAGGTGTGGAATCAGAGGTTGGGAATCAGAGGCAGGGAATCAGAGGCGGGGAAACAGAGGCGGGGAATCAGATATGGGGAATCAGAGGTGGCGAATCAAAGGCGTTGAAACAGAGATGGGGAATCAGGGCAGGAAATCAGAGGCAGGGAATCAGAGCTGGGGAAACAGAGGCGGGGAATCAGATATGGGGAATCAGAGGTGGGGAATCAGGGGCGGGGAATCAGTGGCAGGGAATCAGAGCTGGGGAATCAGAGGTGGGGAATCAGAGCTGGGGAAACAGAAGCGGGGAATCAGATATGGGGAATCAGAGGTGGGGAATCAGGGGCGGGGAATCAGTGGCAGGGAATCAGAGGCCGGGAATAAAAGGCGAGGAATCAGAGCTGGGGAATCAGAGGCGGGGAATCAGAGTTGGGGAATCAGAGGAGGGGAATCAGATATGGGGAAACAGAGGCCGGGAATCAGAGGCAGGGAAACAGAGGCGGGGAATCAGATATGGGGAATCAGAGGTGGGGAATTCAAGGTTGCGAATCAGAGCCGGGGAATCAGAGGCGGGGAATCAGAGGCAGGGAATTGGATGTGCGGAATCAGAGATGGGGAATCAGAGGTGGGGATTCAGAGGTGGCGAATCAAAGGCGGTGAAACAGAGATGGGGAATCAGGGCAGGGAATCAGAGGCAGGGAATCAGAGCTGGGGAAACAGAGGCGGGGAATCAGATATGGGGAATCAGAGGTGGGGAATCAGGGGCGGGGAATCAGTGGCAGGGAATCAGAGCTGGGGAATCAGAGGTGGGGAATCAGAGTTGGGGAAACAGAGGCGGGGAATCAGATATGGGGAATCAGAGGTGGGGAATCAGGGGCGGGGAATCAGTGGCAGGGAATCAGAGGCCGGGAATAAAAGGCGGGGAATCAGAGCTGGGGAATCAGAGGCGGGGAATCAGAGTTGGGGAATCAGAGGAGGGGAATCAGATATGGGGAAACAGAGGCCGGGAATCAGAGGCAGGGAAACAGAGGCGGGGAATCAGATATGGGGAATCAGAGGTGGGGAATTAGAGGTTGCGAATCAGAGGCGGGGAATCAGAGGCTGGGAATCAGAGGCAGGGAATCGGAAGTGCGGAATCAGAGATGGGGAATCAGAGGTGGGGATTCAGAGGTGGTGAATCAGAGAAGGGGAATCAGAGGCTGGGAATCAGAGGCAGGGAATCAGACGCAGGGAATCAGAGGCGGGGAATCATAGCAGGCGAATTAGAGGAGGGGAATCAGAGTTGGGGAATCAGAGGCGGGGAATCAGATATCGGGAAACAGAGGCGGGGAATCAGAGGTGGGGAAACAGAGGCGGGGAATCAGATATGGGGAATCAGAGGTGGGGAATCAGAGGCAGGGAATCAGATGTGCGGAATCAGAGATGGGGAATCAGAGGCAGGGAATCAGAATCAGAAGCAGGGAATCAGTGGCAGGGAATCAGAGGCCGGGAATAAAAGGCGGGGAATCAGAGGCAGGGAATCGGATGTGCGGAATCAGAGATGGGGAATCAGAGGTGGGGCTTCAGAGGTGGTGAATCAGAGAAGGGGAATCAGAGGCTGGGAATCAGAGGCAGGGAATCAGATGCAGGGAATCAGAGGCGGGGAATCATAGCTGGCGAATTAGAGGAGGGGAATCAGAGTTGGGGAATCAGAGGCGGGGAATCAGATATGGGGAAACAGAGGCGGGGAATCAGAGGTGGGGAAACAGAGGCGGGGAATTAGATATGGGGAATCAGAGGCGGGGAATCAGAGGCAGGGAATCGGATGTGCGGAATCAGAGATGGGGAATCAGAGGTGGGGATTCAGAGGTGGTGAATCAGAGAAGGGGAATCAGAGGCTGGGAATCAGAGGCAGGGAATCAGACGCAGGGAATCAGAGGCGGGGAATCATAGCTGGCGAATTAGAGGAGGGGAATCAGAGTTGGGGAATCAGAGGCGGGGAATCATATATGGGGAATCAGAGGTGGGGAATCAGGGGCAGGGAATCAGTGGCAGGGAATCAGAGGCGGGGAATCATAGCTGGCGAATTAGAGGAAGGGAATCAGAGTTGGGGAAACAGAGGCGGGGAATCAGATATGGGGAATCAGAGGTGGGGAATCAGGGGCAGGGAATCAGTGGCAGGGAATCAAACGCGGGGAATCAGAGACGGGGAATCAGAGGCAGGGAATCAGACACGGGGAATCAGAGGCGGGGAATCAGAGATGGGGAATCAGAGGCGGGGAATCAGAGGCATGGAATCAGAGGCCGGGAATCAGATGCTGGGAATAAGAGGCCGGGAATCAGAGGTGGGGAAACAGAGGCGGGGAATCAGATATGGGGAATCAGAGGTGGGGAATCAGAGGCGGGGAATCAGTGGCAGGGAATCAGAGGCCGGGAATAAAAGGCGGGGAATCAAAGCTGGGGAATCAGAGGCGGGGAATCAGAGTTGGGGAATCAGAGGAGGGGAATCAGATATGGGGAAACAGAGGCCGGGAATCAGAGGCAGGGAAACAGAGGCGGGGAATCAGATATGGGAAATCAGAGGTGGGGAATTAGAGGTTGCGAATCAGAGGCGGGATATCAGAGGCGGGGAATCAGAGGCAGGGAATCAGATGTGCGGAATCAGAGATGGGGAATCAGAGGTGGGTATTCAGAGGTGGTGAATCAGAGAAGGGGAATCAGAGGCTGGGAATCAGAGGCAGGGAATCAGACGCAGGGAATCAGAGGTGGGGAATCATAGCTGGCGAATTAGAGGAGGGGAATCAGAGTTGGGGAATCAGAGGCGGGGAATCAGATATGGGGAAACAGAGGCGGGGAATCAGAGGCGGGGAAACAGAGGCGGGGAATCAGATATGGGGAATCGGATGCAGGGAATCAGAGGCGGGGAATCAGAGCTGGGGAATCAGAGGCGGGGAATCAGAGTTGGGGCATCAGAGGTGGGGAATTAGATATAGGGAAACAGAGGCGGGGAATCAGAGGCGGGGAAACAGAGGCGGGGAATCAGATATGGGGAATCAGAGGTGGGGAATCAGAGGCAGGGAATCAGATGTGCGGAATCAGAGATGGGGAATCAAAGGCAGGGAATCAGAATCAGAAGCGGGGAATCAGAGGCCGGGAATAAGAGGCCGGGAATCAGATGCTGGGAATAAGAGGCCGGGAATCAGAGGTGGGGAATCAGAGTACGGAAATCAGAGATGGGGATTCAGAGGCGGGGAATGAGATATGGAGAATCGGAGGCGGGGAATCAGAGGCGGGGAACCAGAGGTGGGGAATCAGATATGGGGAATCAGAGGTGGCGAATCAAAGGCGGTGAATCAGAGATGGGGAATCAGAGGCGGGGAATCAGAGGCAGGGAATCAGATGCGGGGAATCAGAGGCGGGGAATCGGAGCTGGCGAATCAGAGGCGGGGAATCAGAGGTGGGCAATCAGAGGCGGGGAATCAGATATGGGGAATCAGAGGCGGGGAATCAGAGGCGGGGAAACAGAGGCGGGGAATCAAATATAGGGAATCAGAGGTGGGGAATCAGAGGTTGTGAATCAGAGATGGGGAATCAAGGCGGGGAATCAGAGGCAGGGAATCAGACGCAGGGAATCAGAGGCGGGGATTCAGAGCTGGGGAATCAGAGGCGGGGAATCAGAGTTGGGGAATCAGAGGCAGGGAATCAGATATGGGGAATCAGAGGCGGGGAATCAGAGGCGGGGAGACAGAGGTGGGGAATCAGATATGGGGAATCAGAGGTGGGGAATCAGGGGCAGGGAATCAGTGGCAGGGAATCAGAGGCGGGGAATCAGAGGCGGGGAATCAGAAGCAGGGAATCAGACATGGGGAATCAGAGGCGGGGAATCAGAGATGGGGAATCAGAGGCGGGGAATCAGAGGCAGGGAATCGGATGCCGGGAATCAGAGTCGGGGAATCAGAGCTGGGGAATCAGAGGCGGGGAATCAGTGTTGGGGAATCAGAGGCGGGGAATCAGATATGGGGAAATAGAGGCGGGGAATCAGATATGGGGAATCAGAGGTGTGGAATCAGAGGTTGGGAATCAGAGGCAGGGAATCAGAGTCGGGGAAACAGAGGCGGGGAATCAGATATGGGGAATCAGAGGTAGCGAATCAAAGGCGGTGAAACAGAGATGGGGAATCAGGGCAGGGAATCAATGGCAGGGAATCAAACACGGGGAATCAGAGCTGGGGAATCAGAGGCGGGGAATCAGAGTTGGGAATCAGAGGCGGGGAATCAGAGTCAGGGAAACAGAGGCGGGGAATCAGATATGGGGAATCAGAGGCAGGGAATCAAGGGCGGGGAATCAGAGGCAGGGAATCAGACGCGGGGAATCTGAGGCGGGGAATCAGAGCTGGGCAATCAGAGGTGGGGAATCAGAGTTGGGGAATCAGAGGCAGGGAATTGGATGTGCGGAATCAGAGATGGGGAATCAGAGGTGGGGAATCAGAGGCGGTGAATCAGAGATGGGGAATCAGAGGCGGGGAATCAGAGGCAGGAAATCAGACACTGGGATTCAGAGGCTGGGAATCAGACGGGGGGAATCAAAGGCGGGGAATCAGAGCTGGGGAATCTGAGGCAGGGAATCAGAGTTGGGGATTCAGAGGCGCGGAATCAGATATGGGGAAACAGAGGCGGGGAATCAGAGGCGGGAAAACAGAGGCGGGGAATTAGATATGGGGAATCAGAGGTGGGGAATCAGAGGTGGTGAATCAGAGATGGGGAATCAGAGGCGGGGAATCAGAGGCAGGGAATCGGACGCCGGGAATCAGAGGTGGGGAATCAGAGCTGGGGAATCAGAGGCGGGGAATCAGAGTTGGGGAATCAGAGGCGGGGAATCAGATATGGGGAAATAGAGGCGGGGAATCAGATATGGGGAATCAGAGGTGTGGAATCAGAGGTTGGGAATCAGAGGCAGGGAATCAGAGGCGGGGAAACAGAGGCGGGGAATCAGATATGGGGAATCAGAGGTGGCGAATCAAAGGCGTTGAAACAGAGATGGGGAATCAGGGCAGGAAATCAGAGGCAGGGAATCAGAGCTGGGGAAACAGAGGCGGGGAATCAGATATGGGGAATCAGAGGTGGGGAATCAGGGGCGGGGAATCAGTGGCAGGGAATCAGAGCTGGGGAATCAGAGGTGGGGAATCAGAGCTGGGGAAACAGAAGCGGGGAATCAGATATGGGGAATCAGAGGTGGGGAATCAGGGGCGGGGAATCAGTGGCAGGGAATCAGAGGCCGGGAATAAAAGGCGAGGAATCAGAGCTGGGGAATCAGAGGCGGGGAATCAGAGTTGGGGAATCAGAGGAGGGGAATCAGATATGGGGAAACAGAGGCCGGGAATCAGAGGCAGGGAAACAGAGGCGGGGAATCAGATATGGGGAATCAGAGGTGGGGAATTCAAGGTTGCGAATCAGAGCCGGGGAATCAGAGGCGGGGAATCAGAGGCAGGGAATTGGATGTGCGGAATCAGAGATGGGGAATCAGAGGTGGGGATTCAGAGGTGGCGAATCAAAGGCGGTGAAACAGAGATGGGGAATCAGGGCAGGGAATCAGAGGCAGGGAATCAGAGCTGGGGAAACAGAGGCGGGGAATCAGATATGGGGAATCAGAGGTGGGGAATCAGGGGCGGGGAATCAGTGGCAGGGAATCAGAGCTGGGGAATCAGAGGTGGGGAATCAGAGCTGGGGAAACAGAGGCGGGGAATCAGATATGGGGAATCAGAGGTGGGGAATCAGGGGCGGGGAATCAGTGGCAGGGAATCAGAGGCCGGGAATAAAAGGCGGGGAATCAGAGCTGGGGAATCAGAGGCGGGGAATCAGAGTTGGGGAATCAGAGGAGGGGAATCAGATATGGGGAAACAGAGGCCGGGAATCAGAGGCAGGGAAACAGAGGCGGGGAATCAGATATGGGGAATCAGAGGTGGGGAATTAGAGGTTGCGAATCAGAGGCGGGGAATCAGAGGCTGGGAATCAGAGGCAGGGAATCGGAAGTGCGGAATCAGAGATGGGGAATCAGAGGTGGGGATTCAGAGGTGGTGAATCAGAGAAGGGGAATCAGAGGCTGGGAATCAGAGGCAGGGAATCAGACGCAGGGAATCAGAGGCGGGGAATCATAGCTGGCGAATTAGAGGAGGGGAATCAGAGTTGGGGAATCAGAGGCGGGGAATCAGATATCGGGAAACAGAGGCGGGGAATCAGAGGCGGGGAAACAGAGGCGGGGAATCAGATATGGGGAATCAGAGGTGGGGAATCAGAGGCAGGGAATCAGATGTGCGGAATCAGAGATGGGGAATCAGAGGCAGGGAATCAGAATCAGAAGCAGGGAATCAGTGGCAGGGAATCAGAGGCCGGGAATAAAAGGCGGGGAATCAGAGGCAGGGAATCGGATGTGCGGAATCAGAGATGGGGAATCAGAGGTGGGGCTTCAGAGGTGGTGAATCAGAGAAGGGGAATCAGAGGCTGGGAATCAGAGGCAGGGAATCAGATGCAGGGAATCAGAGGCGGGGAATCATAGCTGGCGAATTAGAGGAGGGGAATCAGAGTTGGGGAATCAGAGGCGGGGAATCAGATATGGGGAAACAGAGGCGGGGAATCAGAGGTGGGGAAACAGAGGCGGGGAATTAGATATGGGGAATCAGAGGCGGGGAATCAGAGGCAGGGAATCGGATGTGCGGAATCAGAGATGGGGAATCAGAGGTGGGGATTCAGAGGTGGTGAATCAGAGAAGGGGAATCAGAGGCTGGGAATCAGAGGCAGGGAATCAGACGCAGGGAATCAGAGGCGGGGAATCATAGCTGGCGAATTAGAGGAGGGGAATCAGAGTTGGGGAATCAGAGGCGGGGAATCATATATGGGGAATCAGAGGTGGGGAATCAGGGGCAGGGAATCAGTGGCAGGGAATCAGAGGCGGGGAATCATAGCTGGCGAATTAGAGGAAGGGAATCAGAGTTGGGGAAACAGAGGCGGGGAATCAGATATGGGGAATCAGAGGTGGGGAATCAGGGGCAGGGAATCAGTGGCAGGGAATCAAACGCGGGGAATCAGAGACGGGGAATCAGAGGCAGGGAATCAGACACGGGGAATCAGAGGCGGGGAATCAGAGATGGGGAATCAGAGGCGGGGAATCAGAGGCATGGAATCAGAGGCCGGGAATCAGATGCTGGGAATAAGAGGCCGGGAATCAGAGGTGGGGAAACAGAGGCGGGGAATCAGATATGGGGAATCAGAGGTGGGGAATCAGAGGCGGGGAATCAGTGGCAGGGAATCAGAGGCCGGGAATAAAAGGCGGGGAATCAAAGCTGGGGAATCAGAGGCGGGGAATCAGAGTTGGGGAATCAGAGGAGGGGAATCAGATATGGGGAAACAGAGGCCGGGAATCAGAGGCAGGGAAACAGAGGCGGGGAATCAGATATGGGAAATCAGAGGTGGGGAATTAGAGGTTGCGAATCAGAGGCGGGATATCAGAGGCGGGGAATCAGAGGCAGGGAATCAGATGTGCGGAATCAGAGATGGGGAATCAGAGGTGGGTATTCAGAGGTGGTGAATCAGAGAAGGGGAATCAGAGGCTGGGAATCAGAGGCAGGGAATCAGACGCAGGGAATCAGAGGTGGGGAATCATAGCTGGCGAATTAGAGGAGGGGAATCAGAGTTGGGGAATCAGAGGCGGGGAATCAGATATGGGGAAACAGAGGCGGGGAATCAGAGGCGGGGAAACAGAGGCGGGGAATCAGATATGGGGAATCGGATGCAGGGAATCAGAGGCGGGGAATCAGAGCTGGGGAATCAGAGGCGGGGAATCAGAGTTGGGGCATCAGAGGTGGGGAATTAGATATAGGGAAACAGAGGCGGGGAATCAGAGGCGGGGAAACAGAGGCGGGGAATCAGATATGGGGAATCAGAGGTGGGGAATCAGAGGCAGGGAATCAGATGTGCGGAATCAGAGATGGGGAATCAAAGGCAGGGAATCAGAATCAGAAGCGGGGAATCAGAGGCCGGGAATAAGAGGCCGGGAATCAGATGCTGGGAATAAGAGGCCGGGAATCAGAGGTGGGGAATCAGAGTACGGAAATCAGAGATGGGGATTCAGAGGCGGGGAATGAGATATGGAGAATCGGAGGCGGGGAATCAGAGGCGGGGAACCAGAGGTGGGGAATCAGATATGGGGAATCAGAGGTGGCGAATCAAAGGCGGTGAATCAGAGATGGGGAATCAGAGGCGGGGAATCAGAGGCAGGGAATCAGATGCGGGGAATCAGAGGCGGGGAATCGGAGCTGGCGAATCAGAGGCGGGGAATCAGAGGTGGGCAATCAGAGGCGGGGAATCAGATATGGGGAATCAGAGGCGGGGAATCAGAGGCGGGGAAACAGAGGCGGGGAATCAAATATAGGGAATCAGAGGTGGGGAATCAGAGGTTGTGAATCAGAGATGGGGAATCAAGGCGGGGAATCAGAGGCAGGGAATCAGACGCAGGGAATCAGAGGCGGGGATTCAGAGCTGGGGAATCAGAGGCGGGGAATCAGAGTTGGGGAATCAGAGGCAGGGAATCAGATATGGGGAATCAGAGGCGGGGAATCAGAGGCGGGGAGACAGAGGTGGGGAATCAGATATGGGGAATCAGAGGTGGGGAATCAGGGGCAGGGAATCAGTGGCAGGGAATCAGAGGCGGGGAATCAGAGGCGGGGAATCAGAAGCAGGGAATCAGACATGGGGAATCAGAGGCGGGGAATCAGAGATGGGGAATCAGAGGCGGGGAATCAGAGGCAGGGAATCGGATGCCGGGAATCAGAGTCGGGGAATCAGAGCTGGGGAATCAGAGGCGGGGAATCAGTGTTGGGGAATCAGAGGCGGGGAATCAGATATGGGGAAATAGAGGCGGGGAATCAGATATGGGGAATCAGAGGTGTGGAATCAGAGGTTGGGAATCAGAGGCAGGGAATCAGAGTCGGGGAAACAGAGGCGGGGAATCAGATATGGGGAATCAGAGGTAGCGAATCAAAGGCGGTGAAACAGAGATGGGGAATCAGGGCAGGGAATCAATGGCAGGGAATCAAACACGGGGAATCAGAGCTGGGGAATCAGAGGCGGGGAATCAGAGTTGGGAATCAGAGGCGGGGAATCAGAGTCAGGGAAACAGAGGCGGGGAATCAGATATGGGGAATCAGAGGCAGGGAATCAAGGGCGGGGAATCAGAGGCAGGGAATCAGACGCGGGGAATCTGAGGCGGGGAATCAGAGCTGGGCAATCAGAGGTGGGGAATCAGAGTTGGGGAATCAGAGGCAGGGAATTGGATGTGCGGAATCAGAGATGGGGAATCAGAGGTGGGGAATCAGAGGCGGTGAATCAGAGATGGGGAATCAGAGGCGGGGAATCAGAGGCAGGAAATCAGACACTGGGATTCAGAGGCTGGGAATCAGACGGGGGGAATCAAAGGCGGGGAATCAGAGCTGGGGAATCTGAGGCAGGGAATCAGAGTTGGGGATTCAGAGGCGCGGAATCAGATATGGGGAAACAGAGGCGGGGAATCAGAGGCGGGAAAACAGAGGCGGGGAATTAGATATGGGGAATCAGAGGTGGGGAATCAGAGGTGGTGAATCAGAGATGGGGAATCAGAGGCGGGGAATCAGAGGCAGGGAATCGGACGCCGGGAATCAGAGGTGGGGAATCAGAGCTGGGGAATCAGAGGCGGGGAATCAGAGTTGGGGAATCAGAGGCGGGGAATCAGATATGGGGAAATAGAGGCGGGGAATCAGATATGGGGAATCAGAGGTGGCGAATCAAAGGCGTTGAAACAGAGATGGGGAATCAGGGCAGGAAATCAGAGGCAGGGAATCAGAGCTGGGGAAACAGAGGCGGGGAATCAGATATGGGGAATCAGAGGTGGGGAATCAGGGGCGGGGAATCAGTGGCAGGGAATCAGAGCTGGGGAATCAGAGGTGGGGAATCAGAGCTGGGGAAACAGAAGCGGGGAATCAGATATGGGGAATCAGAGGTGGGGAATCAGGGGCGGGGAATCAGTGGCAGGGAATCAGAGGCCGGGAATAAAAGGCGAGGAATCAGAGCTGGGGAATCAGAGGCGGGGAATCAGAGTTGGGGAATCAGAGGAGGGGAATCAGATATTGGGAAACAGAGGCCGGGAATCAGAGGCAGGGAAACAGAGGCGGGGAATCAGATATGGGGAATCAGAGGTGGGGAATTCAAGGTTGCGAATCAGAGACGGGGAATCAGAGGCGGGGAATCAGAGGCAGGGAATTGGATGTGCGGAATCAGAGATGGGGAATCAGAGGTGGGGATTCAGAGGTGGCGAATCAAAGGCGGTGAAACAGAGATGGCGAATCAGGGCAGGGAATCAGAGGCAGGGAATCAGAGCTGGGGAAACAGAGGCGGGGAAACAGATATGGGGAATCAGAGGTGGGGAATCAGGGGCGGGGAATCAGTGGCAGGGAATCAGAGCTGGGGAATCAGAGGTGGGGAATCAGAGCTGGGGAAACAGAGGCGGGGAATCAGATATGGGGAATCAGAGGTGGGGAATCAGGGGCGGGGAATCAGTGGCAGGGAATCAGAGGCCGGGAATAAAAGGCGGGGAATCAGAGCTGGGGAATCAGAGGCGGGGAATCAGAGTTGGGGAATCAGAGGAGGGGAATCAGATATGGGGAAACAGAGGCCGGGAATCAGAGGCAGGGAAACAGAGGCGGGGAATCAGATATGGGGAATCAGAGGTGGGGATTCAGAGGTGGTGAATCAGAGAAGGGGAATCAGAGGCTGGGAATCAGAGGCAGGGAATCAGACGCAGGGAATCAGAGGCGGGGAATCATAGCTGGCGAATTAGAGGAGGGGAATCAGAGTTGGGGAATCAGAGGCGGGGAATCAGATATCGGGAAACAGAGGCGGGGAATCAGAGGCGGGGAAACAGAGGCGGGGAATCAGATATGGGGAATCAGAGGTGGGGAATCAGAGGCAGGGAATCAGATGTGCGGAATCAGAGATGGGGAATCAGAGGCAGGGAATCAGAATCAGAAGCAGGGAATCAGTGGCAGGGAATCAGAGGCCGGGAATAAAAGGCGGGGAATCAGAGGCAGGGAATCGGATGTGCGGAATCAGAGATGGGGAATCAGAGGTGGGGCTTCAGAGGTGGTGAATCAGAGAAGGGGAATCAGAGGCTGGGAATCAGAGGCAGGGAATCAGATGCAGGGAATCAGAGGCGGGGAATCATAGCTGGCGAATTAGAGGAGGGGAATCAGAGTTGGGGAATCAGAGGCGGGGAATCAGATATGGGGAAACAGAGGCGGGGAATCAGAGGTAGGGAAACAGAGGCGGGGAATCAGATATGGGGAATCAGAGGTGGGGAATCAGGGGCAGGGAATCAGTGGCAGGGAATCAGACGCGGGGAATCAGAGGCGGGGAATCAGAGGCGGGGAATCAGAGGCGGGGAATCAGAGGCAGGGAATCGGATGTGCGGAATCAGAGATGGGGAATCAGAGGTGGGGATTCAGAGGTGGTGAATCAGAGAAGGGGAATCAGAGGCTGGGAATCAGAGGCAGGGAATCAGACGCAGGGAATCAGAGGCGGGGAATCATAGCTGGCGAATTAAAGGAGGGGAATCAGAGTTGGGGAATCAGAGGCGGGGAATCATATATGGGGAATCAGAGGTGGGGAATCAGGGGCAGGGAATCAGTGGCAGGGAATCAGAGGCGGGGAATCATAGCTGGCGAATTAGAGGAAGGGAATCAGAGTTGGGGAAACAGAGGCGGGGAATCAGATATTGGGAATCAGAGGTGGGGAATCAGGGGCAGGGAATCAGTGGCAGGGAATCAAACGCGGGGAATCAGAGACGGGGAATCAGAGGCAGGGAATCAGACACGGGGATTCAGAGGCGGGGAATCAGAGATGGGGAATCAGAGGCGGGGAATCAGAGGCATGGAATCAGAGGCCGGGAATCAGATGCTGGGAATAAGAGGCCGGGAATCAGAGGTGGGGAAACAGAGGCGGGGAATCAGATATGGGGAATCAGAGGTGGGGAATCAGAGGCGGGGAATCAGTGGCAGGGAATCAGAGGCCGGGAATAAAAGGCGGGGAATCAAAGCTGGGGAATCAGAGGCGGGGAATCAGAGTTGGGGAATCAGAGGAGGGGAATCAGATATGGGGAAACAGAGGCCGGGAATCAGAGGCAGGGAAACAGAGGCGGGGAATCAGATATGGGAAATCAGAGGTGGGGAATTAGAGGTTGCGAATCAGAGGCGGGATATCAGAGGCGGGGAATCAGAGGCATGGAATCAGATGTGCGGAATCAGAGATGGGGAATCAGAGGTGGGGATTCAGAGGTGGTGAATCAGAGAAGGGGAATCAGAGGCTGGGAATCAGAGGCAGGGAATCAGACGCAGGGAATCAGAGGCGGGGAATCATAGCTGGCGAATTAGAGGAGGGGAATCAGAGTTGGGGAATCAGAGGCGGGGAAACAGAGGCGGGGAATCAGATATGGGGAATCGGATGCAGGGAATCAGAGGCGGGGAATCAGAGCTGGGGAATCAGAGGCGGGGAATCAGAGTTGGGGCATCAGAGGTGGGGAATTAGATATAGGGAAACAGAGGCGGGGAATCAGAGGCGGGGAAACAGAGGCGGGGAATCAGATATGAGGAATCAGAGGTGGGGAATCAGAGGCAGGGAATCAGATGTGCGGAATCAGAGATGGGGAATCAAAGGCAGGGAATCAGAATCAGAAGCGGGGAATCAGAGGCCGGGAATAAGAGGCCGGGAATCAGATGCTGGGAATAAGAGGCCGGGAATCAGAGGTGGGGAATCAGAGTACGGAAATCAGAGATGGGGATTCAGAGGCGGGGAATGAGATATGGAGAATCAGAGGCGGGGAATCAGAGGCGGGGAAACAGAGGTGGGGAATCAGATATGGGGAATCAGAGGTGGCGAATCAAAGGCGGTGAATCAGAGATGGGGAATCAAGGCGGGGAATCAGAGGCAGGGAATCAGACGCAGGGAATCAGAGGCGGGGATTCAGAGCTGGGGAATCAGAGGCGGGGAATCAGAGTTGGGGAATCAGAGGCAGGGAATCAGATATGGGGAATCAGAGGCGGGGAATCAGAGGCGGGGAGACGGAGGCGGGGAATCAGATATGGGGAATCAGAGGTGGGGAATCAGGGGCAGGGAATTAGTGGCAGGGAATCAGAGGCGGGGAATCAGAGGCGGGGAATCAGAGGCAGGGAATCAGACATGGGGAATCAGAGGCGGGGAATCAGAGATGGGGAATCAGAGGCGGGGAATCAGAGGCAGGGAATCGGATGCCGGGAATCAGAGTCGGGGAATCAGAGCTGGGGAATCAGAGGCGGGGAATCAGAGTTGGGGAATCAGAGGCGGGGAATCAGATATGGGGAAATAGAGGCGGGGATCAGATATGGGGAATCAGAGGTGTGGAATCAGAGGTTGGGAATCAGAGGCAGGGAATCAGAGTCGGGGAAACAGAGGCGGGGAATCAGATATGGGGAATCAGAGGTAGCGAATCAAAGGCGGTGAAACAGAGATGGGGAATTAGGGCAGGGAATCAGAGGCAGGGAATCAAACACGGGGAATCAGAGCTGGGGAATCAGAGGCGGGGAATCAGAGTTGGGAATCAGAGGCGGGGAATCAGAGTCGGGGAAACAGAGGCGGGGAATCAGATATGGGGAATCAGAGGCAGGGAATCAAGGGCGGGGAATCAGAGGCAGGGAATCAGACGCGGGGAATCTGAGGCGGGGAATCAGAGCTGGGCAATCAGAGGTGGGGAATCAGAGTTGGGGAATCAGAGGCAGGGAATTGGATGTGCGGAATCAGAGATGGGGAATCAGAGGTGGGGAATCAGAGGCGGTGAATCAGAGATGGGGAATCAGAGGTGGGGAATCAGAGGCAGGAAATCAGACACGGGGATTCAGAGGCTGGGAATCAGACGGGGGGAATCAAAGGCGGGGAATCAGAGCTGGGGAATCTGAGGCAGGGAATCAGAGTTGGGGATTCAGAGGCGCGGAATCAGATATGGGGAAACAGAGGCGGGGAATCAGAGGCGGGAAAACAGAGGCGGGGAATTAGATATGGGGAATCAGAGGTGGGGAATCAGAGGTGGTGAATCAGAGATGGGGAATCAGAGGCGGGGAATCAGAGGCAGGGAATCGGACGCCGGGAATCAGAGGTGGGGAATCAGAGCTGGGGAATCAGAGGCGGGGAATCAGAGTTGGGGAATCAGAGGCGGGGAATCAGATATGGGGAAATAGAGGCGGGGAATCAGATATGGGGAATCAGAGGTGTGGAATCAGAGGTTGGGAATCAGAGGCAGGGAATCAGAGGCGGGGAAACAGAGGCGGGGAATCAGATATGGGAAATCAGAGGTGGCGAATCAAAGGCGTTGAAACAGAGATGGGGAATCAGGGCAGGAAATCAGAGGCAGGGAATCAGAGCTGGGGAAACAGAGGCGGGGAATCAGATATGGGGAATCAGAGGTGGGAAATCAGGGGCGGGGAATCAGTGGCAGGGAATCAGAGCTGGGGAATCAGAGGTGGGGAATCAGAGCTGGGGAAGCAGAGGCGGGGAATCAGATATGGGGAATCAGAGGTGGGGAATCAGGGGCGGGGAATCAGTGGCAGGGAATCAGAGGCCGGGAATAAAAGGCGGGGAATCAGAGCTGGGGAATCAGAGGCGGGGAATCAGAGTTGGGGAATCAGAGGAGGGGAATCAGATATGGGGAAACAGAGGCCGGGAATCAGAGGCAGGGAAACAGAGGCGGGGAATCAGATATGGGGAATCAGAGGTGGGGAATTCAAGGTTGCGAATCAGAGCCGGGGAATCAGAGGCGGGGAATCAGAGGCAGGGAATTGGATGTGCGGAATCAGAGATGGGGAATCAGAGGTGGGGATTCAGAGGTGGTGAATCAGAGAAGGGGAATCAGAGGCTGGGTATCAGAGGCAGGGAATCAGACGCAGGGAATCAGAGGCGGGGAATCATAGCTGGCGAATTAGAGGAGGGGAATCAGAGTTGGGGAATCAGAGGCGGGGAATCAGATATGGGGAAACAGAGGCGGGGAATCAGAGGCGGGGAAACAGAGGCGGGGAATCAGATATGGGGAATCAGAGGTGGGGAATCAGAGGCAGGGAATCAGATGTGCGAAATCAGAGATGGGGAATCAGAGGCAGGGAATTAGAATCAGAAGCAGGGAATCAGAGGCCGGGAATCAGAGGCCGGAATCAGATGCTGGGAATCAGAGGCCTGGAATCAGAGGCGGGTAATCAGAGGCAGGGAATCAGATGCGGGAAATCAGAGGCCTGGAATCAGAGGCGGGGAATCAGAGGCAGGGAATCAGATGCGGGGAATCAGAGGCGGGGAATCAGAGTTGGGGAATCAGAGGCAGGGTATTAGAGTTGGGGAATCAGAGGCGGGGAATCAGATATGGGGAAACAGAGGTGGGGAATCAGAGGCGGGGAAACAGAGGCAGGGAATCAGATATGGGGAATCAGAGGCGGGGAATCAGAGGTGGGGAATCATAGGCAGGGAATCGGATGTGCGGAATCAGAGATGGGGAATCAGAGGCCGGGAATCAGAAATGGTGAATCAGATATGGGGAATCAGAGGCGGGGAATCAGAGGCAGGGAATCAGACGCGGGGAATCAGAGGTGGGCAATCAGAGGCGGGGAATCAGATATGGGGAATCAGAGGCGGGGAATCAGAGGCGGGGAAACAGAGGCGGGGAATCAGATATGGGGAATCAGAGGTGGGGAATCAGAGTTGGTGAATCAGAGGCAGGGAATTGGAAGTGTGGAATCATAGATGGGGAATCAGAGGTGGGGAATCAGAGGCGGTGAATCAGAGATGGGGAATCAGAGGCGGGGAATCAGAGGCAGGAAATCAGACACGGGGATTCAGAGGCTGGGAATCAGACGGGGGGAATCAAAGGCGGGGAATCAGAGCTGGGGAATCTGAGGCAGGGAATCAGAGTTGGGGATTCAGAGGCGGGGAATCAGATATGGGGAAACAGAGGCGGGGAATCAGAGGCGGGAAAACAGAGGCGGGGAATTAGATATGGGGAATCAGAGGTGGGGAATCAGAGGTGGTGAATCAGTGATGGGGAATCACAGGCGGGGAATCAGAGGCAGGGAATCAGAGCTGGGGAATCAGAGGCGGGGAATCATAGTTGGGAATCAGAGGCGGGGAATCAGATATGGGGAAACAGAGGCGGGGAATCAGTGGCGGGGAAACAGAGGCGGGGAATCAGATATGGGGAATCGGATGCAGGGAATCAGAGGCGGGGAATCAGAGCTGGGGAATCAGAGGCGGGGAATCAGAGTTGGGGCATCAGAGGTGGGGAATTAGATATAGGGAAACAGAGGCGGGGAATCAGAGGCGGGGAAACAGAGGTGGGGAAACAGAGGCGGGGAATCTGATATGGGGAATCAGAGGTGGGGAATCCGAGGTTGGGAATCAGAGGCAGGGAATCAGAGGCGGGGAATCAGAGGCGGGGAATCAGAGGAAGAGAATCAGATGTGCGGAATCGGAGATGGGGAATCAGAGGCAGGAAATCAGAGGCGGGGAATCAGAGGCGGGGAATCAGAGGCCGGGAATCAGATATGGGGAAACAGAGGCGGGGAATCCGAGGCGGGGAAACAGAGGCGGGGAATCAGATATGGGGAATCAGAGGTGGGGAATCAGAGGTTGGGAATCAGAGGCAGGGAATCAGAGGCTTGGAATCAGATGCAGGGAATCAGATGCGGGGAATCAGAGGCGGGGAATCAGAGCTGGGGAATCAGAGGTGGGGAATCAGATTTGGGGAATCAGAGGCGGGGACTTAGATATTGGGAAACAGAGGCGGGGAATCAGAGGCGGGGAAACCCAGGCGGGGAATCAGATATGGGGAATCAGAGGTGGGGAATCAGAGGCAAGGAATCAGATGTGCGGAATCAGAGATGGGGAATCAGAGGCAGGGAATCAGAATCAGAAGCAGGGAATCAGAGGCCGGGAATCAGAGGCCGGAATCAGATGCTGGGAATCAGAGGCCTGGAATCAGAGGCGGGGAATCAGAGGCAGGGAATCAGATGCGGGGAATCAGAGGCGGGGAATCAGAGCTGGGGAATCAGAGGCGGGGTATTAGAGTTGGGGAATCAGAGGCGGGGAATCAGAGGAGGGGAATCAGAGGCGGGGAATCAAAGGAAGGGAATCAGACACGGCGAATCAGAGGTGGGGAATTAGAGATGGGGAATCAGAGGCGGGGAATCACAGGCAGGGAATCAGACGCGGGGAATCAGAGGCGGGGAATCAGAGCTGGGGAATCAGAGGTGTGGAATTAGAGTCGGGGAATCAGAGGCAGGGAATCGGTTGTGCGGAATCAGAGATGGGGAATCAGATGTGGGGAATCAGAGGCAGTGAATCAGAGATGGGGAATCAGAGGCGGGGAATCAGAGGCAAGAAATCAGACGGGGATTCAGAGGCTGGGAATCAGACGGGGGGAATCAAAGGCGGGGAATCAGAGCTGGTGAATCAGAGGCAGGGAATCAGAGTTGGGGATTCAGAGGCGGGGAATCAGATATGGGGAAACAGAGGCGGGGAATGAGAGGCGGGCAAGCAGAGGCGGGGAATTAGATATGGGGAATCAGAGGTGGGGAATCAGAGGTGGTGAATTTGAGATGGGGAATCACAGGAGGGGAATCAGAGGCAGCGAATAGAACGCGGGGAATCAGAGGCAGGGAATCAGAGCTGGGGAATCAGAGGCGGGGAATCAGATATGGGGAAACAGAGGCGGGGAATCAGAGGCGGGGAAACAGAGGCAGGGAATCAGACATGGGGAATCGGTTGCGGGGAATCAGAGGCGGGGAATCAGAGCTGGGGAATCAGAGGCGGAGAATCAGAGTTGGGGCATCAGAGGTGGGGAATTAGATATGGGGAAACAGAGGCGGGGAATCAGAGGCGGGGAAACAGAGGCAGGGAATCAGATATGGGGAATCAGAGGTGGGGAATCAGAGGCAGGGAATCAGATGTGCGGAATCAGAGATGGGGAATCAGAGGCAGGGAATCAGAATCAGAAGCGGGGAATCAGAGGCCGGGAATCAGAGGCCGGGAATCAGATGCTGGGAATAAGAGGCCGGGAATCAGAGGTGGGGAATCAGAGTCCGGGAATCAGAGATGGGGATTCAGAGGCGGGGAATGAGATATGGAGAATCAGAGGCGGGGAATCAGAGGCGGGGAAACAGAGGTGGGGAATCAGATATGGAGAATCAGAGGTGGGGAATCAAAGGCGGTGAATCAGAGATGGGGAATCAGAGGCGGGGAATCAGAGGCAGGGAATCAGATGCGGGGATTCAGAGGCGGGGAATCAGAGCTGGCGAATCAGAGGCGGGGAATCAGAGGTGGGCAATCAGAGCCGGGGAATCAGATATGGGGAATCAGAGGCGGGGAATCAGAGGCGGGGAAACAGAGGCGGGGAATCAGATATGGGGAATCAGAGGTGGGGAATCAGAGGTTGTGAATCAGAGATGGGGAATCAAGGCGGGGAATCAGAGGGAGGGAATCAGACGCGGGGAATCAGAGGCGGATTTTCAGAGCTGGGGAATCAGAGGCGGGGAATCAGAGTTGTGGAATCAGAGGCAGGGAATCAGATATGGGGAATCAGAGGCGGGGAATCAGAGGCGGGGAAACAGAGGCGGGGAATCAGATATGGGGAATCAGAGGTGGGGAATCAGGGGCTAGGAATCAGTGGCAGGGAATCAGAGGCGGGGAATCTGAGGCGGGGAATCAGAGGCAGGGAATCAGACACGGGGAATCAGAGGCGGGGAATCAGAGATGGCGAATCAGAGGCGGGGAATCAGAGGCAGGGAATCGGACGCCGGGAATCAGAGGCGGGGAATCAGAGTTTGGGAATCAGAGGCGGGGAATCAGAGTTGGGGAATCAGAGGCGGGGAATCAGATATGGGGAAATAGAGGCGGGGAATCAGATATGGGGAATCAGAGGTGTGGAATCAGAGGTTGGGAATCAGAGGCGGGGAATCAGATATGGGGAAACAGAGGCGGGGAATCAGAGGCGGGGAAACAGAGGCGGGGAATCAGATATGGGGAATCGGATGCAGGGAATCAGAGGCGGGGAATCAGAGCTGGGGAATCAGAGGCGGGGAATCAGAGTTGGGGCATCAGAGGTGGGGAATTAGATATAGGGAAACAGAGGCGGGGAATCAGAGGCGGGGAAACAGAGGCGGGGAATCAGATATGGGGAATCAGAGGTGGGGAATCAGAGGCGGGGAATCAGACGCGGGGAATCAGAGGTGGGGAATCATAGGCAGGGAATCGGATGTGCAGAATCAGAGATGGGGAATCAGAGGCCGGGAATCAGAGGTGGTGAATCAGATATGGGGAATCAGAGGCGGGGAATCAGAGGCAGGGAATCAGACGCGGGGAATCAGAGGTGGGCAATCATAGGCGGGGAATCAGATATGGGGAATCAGAGGCGGGGAATCAGAGGCGGGGAAACAGAGGCGGGGAATCAGATATGGGGAATCAGAGGTGGGGCATCAGAGGTTGTGAATCAGAGGCGGGGAAACAGAGGCGGGGAATCAGATATGGGGAATCAGAGGTGGGGCATCAGAGGTTGTGAATCACAGATGGGGAATTAGAGGCGGGGAATCAGAGGCAGGGAATCAGACGCGGGGAATCAGAGGCGGGGATTCAGAGCTGGGGAATCAGAAGCGGGGAATCAGAGTTGGGGAATCAGAGGCGGGCAATCAGATATGGGGAATCAGAGGCAGGAAATCAGAGGCAGGGAATCAGAGGCAGGGAATCAGACGCGGGGAATCTGAGGCAGGGAATCAGAGCTGGGGAATCAGAGGTGGGGAATCAGAGTTGGGGAATCAGAGGCAGGGAATTGGATGTGCGGAATCAGAGATGGGGAATCAGAGGTGGGGAATCAGAGGCGGTGAATCAGAGATGGGGAATCAGAGGCGGGGAATCAGAGGCAGGAAATCAGACACGGGGATTCAGAGGCTGGGAATCAGACTGGGGGAATCAAAGGCGGGGAAACAGAGCTGGGGAATCTGAGGCAGGGAATCAGAGTTGGGGATTCAGAGGCGGGGAATCAGATATGGGGAAACAGAGGCGGGGAATCAGAGGCGGGAAAACAGAGGCGGGGAATTAGATATGGGGAATCAGAGGTGGGGAATCAGAGGTGGTGAATCAGTGATGGGGAATCACAGGCGGGGAATCAGAGGCAGGGAATAGAACGCGGGGAATCAGAGGCAGGGAATCAGAGCTGGGGAATCAGAGGCGGGGAATCATAGTTGGGAATCAGAGGTGGGGAATCAGATATGGGGAAACAGAGGCGGGGCATCAGTGGCGGGGAAACAGAGGCGGGGAATCAGATATGGGGAATCGGATGCAGGGAATCAGAGGCGGGGAATCAGAGCTGGGGAATCAGAGGCGGGGAATCAGAGTTGGGGCATCAGAGGTGGGGAATTAGATATAGGGAAACAGAGGCGGGGAATCAGAGGCGGGGAAACAGAGGCGGGGAAACAGAGGCGGGGAATCAGATATGGGGAATCAGAGGTGGGGAATCCGAGGTTGGGAATCAGAGGCAGGGAATCAGAGGCGGGGAATCAGAGGCGGGGAATCAGAGGAAGGGAATCAGATGTGCGGAATCGGAGATGGGGAATCAGAGGCAGGGAATCAGAGGCGGGGAATCAGAGGCGGGGAATCAGAGGCCGGGAATCAGATATGGGGAAACAGAGGCGGGGAATCCGAGGCGGGGAAACAGAGGCGGGGAATCAGATATGGGGAATCAGAGGTGGGGAATCAGAGGTTGGGAATCAGAGGCAGGGAATCAGAGGCTTGGAATCAGATGCAGGGAATCAGATGCGGGGAATCAGAGGCGGGGAATCAGAGCTGGGGAATCAGAGGTGGGGAATCAGATTTGGGGAATCAGAGGTGGGGACTTAGATATTGGGAAACAGAGGCGGGGAATCAGAGGCGGGGAAACCCAGGCGGGGAATCAGATATGGGGAATCAGAGGTGGGGAATCAGAGGCAAGGAATCAGATGTGCGGAATCAGAGATGGGGAATCAGAGGCAGGGAATCAGAATCAGAAGCAGGGAATCAGAGGCCGGGAATCAGAGGCCGGAATCAGAGGCGGGGAATCAGCGGCAGGGAATCAGATGCGGGGAATCAGAGGCGGGGAATCAGAGCTGGGGAATCAGAGGCGGGGTATTGGAGTTGGGGAATCAGAGGCGGGGAATCAGATATGGGGAAACAGAGGTGGGGAATCAGAGGCGGGGAAACAGATGCAGGGAATCAGATATGGGGAATCAGAGGCGGGGAATCAGAGGTGGGGAATCATAGGCAGGGAATCGGATGTGCGGAATCAGAGATGGGGAATCGGAGGCCGGGAATCAGAGGTGGTGAATCAGAGATGGGGAATCAGAGGCGGGGAATCAGAGGCAGGGAATCAGACGCGGGGAATCAGAGGTGGGCAATCAGAGGCGGGGAATCAGATATGGGGAATCAGAGGCGGGGAATCAGAGGCGGGGAAACAGAGGCGGGGAATCAGATATGGGGAATCAGAGGTGGGGCATCAGAGGTTGTGAATCACAGATGGGGAATCAGAGGCGGGGAATCAGAGGCAGGGAATCAGACGCGGGGAATCAGAGGCGGGGATTCAGAGCTGGGGAATCAGAGGCGGGGAATCAGAGTTGGGGAATCAGAGGCGGGGAATCAGATATGGGGAATCAGAGGCAGGGAATCAGAGGCGGGAAAACAGAGGCGGGGAATCAGATATGGGGAATCAGAGGCGGGGTATCAGAGCTGGGGAATCAGAGGTGGGGAATCAGAGTTTGGGAATCAGAGGCAGGGAATTGGATGTGCGGAATCAGAGATGGGGAATCAGAGGTGGGGAATCAGAGGCGGTGAATCAGAGATGGGGAATCAGAGGCGGGGAATCAGAGGCAGGAAATCAGACACGGGGATTCAGAGGCTGGGAATCAGACGGGGGGAATCAAAGGCGGGGAATCAGAGCTGGGGAATCTGAGGCAGGGAATCAGAGTTGGGGATTCAGAGGCGGGGAATCAGATATGGGGAAACAGAGGCGGGGAATCAGAGGCGGGAAAACAGAGGCGGGGAATTAGATATGGGGAATCAGAGGTGGGGAATCAGAGGTGGTGAATCAGTGATGGGGAATCACAGGCGGGGAATCAGAGGCAGGGAATAGAACGCGGGGAATCAGAGGCAGGGAATCAGAGCTGGGGAATCAGAGGCGGGGAATCATAGTTGGGAATCAGAGGCGGGGAATCAGATATGGGGAAACAGAGGCGGGGAATCAGTGGCGGGGAAACAGAGGCGGGGAATCAGATATGGGGAATCGGATGCAGGGAATCAGAGGCGGGGAATCAGAGCTGGGGAATCAGAGGCGGGGAATCAGTGTTGGGGCATCAGAGGTGGGGAATTAGATATAGGGAAACAGAGGCGGGGAATCAGAGGCGGGGAAACAGAGGCGGGGAAACAGAGGCGGGGAATCGGATATGGGGAATCAGAGGTGGGGAATCCGAGGTTGGGAATCAGAGGCAGGGAATCAGAGGTGGGGAATCAGAGGCAGGGAATCAGACGCGGGAAATCAGATGCGGGGATTCAGAGCTGGGGAATCAGAAGCGGGGAATCAGAGTTGGGGAATCAGAGGCGGGCAATCAGATATGGGGAATCAGAGGCAGGGAATCAGAGGCGGGGAATCAGAGGCAGGGAATCAGACACGGGGAATCTGAGGCGGGGAATCAGAGCTGGGGAATCAGAGGTGGGGAATCAGTGTTGGGGAATCAGAGGCAGGGAATTGGATGTGCGGAATCAGAGATGGGGAATCAGAGGTGGGGAATCAGAGGCGGTGAATCAGAGATGGGGAATCAGAGGCGGGGAATCAGAGGCAGGAAATCAGACACGGGGATTCAGAGGCTGGGAATCAGATGGGGGGAATCAAAGGCGGGGAAACAGAGCTGGGGAATCTGAGGCAGGGAATCAGAGTTGGGGATTCAGAGGCGGGGAATCAGATATGGGGAAACAGAGGCGGGGAATCAGAGGCGGGAAAACAGAGGCGGGGAATTAGATATGGGGAATCAGAGGTGGGGAATCAGAGGTGGTGAATCAGTGATGGGGAATCACAGGCGGGGAATCAGAGGCAGGGAATAGAACGCGGGGAATCAGAGGCAGGGAATCAGAGCTGGGGAATCAGAGGCGGGGAATCATAGTTGGGAATCAGAGGCGGGGAATCAGATATGGGGAAACAGAGGCGGGGAATCAGTGGCGGGGAAACAGAGGCGGGGAATCAGATATGGGGAATCGGATGCAGGGAATCAGAGGCGGGGAATCAGAGCTGGGGAATCAGAGGCGGGGAATCAGAGTTGGGGCATCAGAGGTGGGGAATTAGATATAGGGAAACAGAGGCGGGGAATCAGAGGCGGGGAAACAGAGGCGGGGAAACAGAGGCGGGGAATCAGATATGGGGAATCAGAGGTGGGGAATCCGAGGTTGGGAATCAGAGGCAGGGAATCAGAGGCGGGGAATCAGAGGCGGGGAATCAGAGGAAGGGAATCAGATGTGCGGAATCGGAGATGGGGAATCAGAGGCAGGGAATCAGAGGCGGGGAATCAGAGGCGGGGAATCAGAGGCCGGGAATCAGATATGGGGAAACAGAGGCGGGGAATCCGAGGCGGGGAAACAGAGGCGGGGAATCAGATATGGGGAATCAGAGGTGGGGAATCAGAGGTTGGGAATCAGAGGCAGGGAATCAGAGGCTTGGAATCAGATGCAGGGAATCAGATGCGGGGAATCAGAGGCGGGGAATCAGAGCTGGGGAATCAGAGGTGGGGAATCAGATTTGGGGAATCAGAGGCGGGGACTTAGATATTGGGAAACAGAGGCGGGGAATCAGAGGCGGGGAAACCCAGGCGGGGAATCAGATATGGGGAATCAGAGGTGGGGAATCAGAGGCAAGGAATCAGATGTGCGGAATCAGAGATGGGGAATCAGAGGCAGGGAATCAGAATCAGAAGCAGGGAATCAGAGGCCGGGAATCAGAGGCCGGAATCAGAGGCGGGGAATCAGCGGCAGGGAATCAGATTCGGGGAATCAGAGGCGGGGAATCAGAGCTGGGGAATCAGAGGCGGGGTATTAGAGTTGGGGAATCAGAGGCGGGGAATCAGATATGGGGAAACAGAGGTGGGGAATCAGAGGCGGGGAAACAGATGCAGGGAATCAGATATGGGGAATCAGAGGCGGGGAATCAGAGGTGGGGAATCATAGGCAGGGAATCGGATGTGCGGAATCAGAGATGGGGAATCAGAGGCCGGGAATCAGAGGTGGTTAATCAGAGATGGGGAATCAGAGGCGGGGAATCAGAGGCAGGGAATCAGACGCGGGGAATCAGAGGTGGGCAATCAGAGGCGGGGAATCAGATATGGGGAATCAGAGGCGGGGAATCAGAGGCTGGGAAACAGAGGCGGGGAATCAGATATGGGGAATCAGATGTGGGGCATCAGAGGTTGTGAATCACAGATGGGGAATCAGAGGCGGGGAATCAGAGGCAGGGAATCAGACGCGGGGAATCAGAGGCGGGGATTCAGAGCTGGGGAATCAGAGGCGGGGAATCAGAGTTGGGGAATCAGAGGCGGGGAATCAGATATGGGGAATCAGAGGCAGGGAATCAGAGGCGGGAAAACAGAGGCGGGGAATCAGATATGGGGAATCAGAGGCGGGGTATCAGAGCTGGGGAATCAGAGGTGGGGAATCAGAGTTGGGGAATCAGAGGCAGGGAATTGGATGTGCGGAATCAGAGATGGGGAATCAGAGGTGGGGATCAGAGGCGGTGAATCAGAGATGGGGAATCAGAGGCGGGGAATCAGAGGCAGGAAATCAGACACGGGGATTCAGAGGCTGGGAATCAGACGGGGGAATCAAAGGCGGGGAATCAGAGCTGGGGAATCTGAGGCAGGGAATCAGAGATGGGGATTCAGAGGCGGGGAATCAGATATGGGGAAACAGAGGCGGGGAATCAGAGGCGGGAAAACAGAGGCGGGGAATTAGATATGGGGAATCAGAGGTGGGGAATCAGAGGTGGTGAATCAGTGATGGGGAATCACAGGCGGGGAATCAGAGGCAGGGAATAGAACGCGGGGAATCAGAGGCAGGGAATCAGAGCTGGGGAATCAGAGGCGGGGAATCATAGTTGGGAATCAGAGGCGGGGAATCAGATATGGGGAAACAGAGGCGGGGAATCAGTGGCGGGGAAACAGAGGCGGGGAATCAGATATGGGGAATCGGATGCAGGGAATCAGAGGCAGGGAATCAGAGGCGGGGAATCAGAGGCGGGGAATCAGAGGAAGGGAATCAGATGTGCGGAATCGGAGATGGGGAATCAGAGGCAGGGAATCAGAGGCGGGGAATCAGAGGCGGGGAATCAGAGGCCGGGAATCAGATATGGGGAAACAGAGGCGGGGAATCCGAGGCGGGGAAACAGAGGCGGGGAATCAGATATGGGGAATCAGAGGTGGGGAATCAGAGGTTGGGAATCAGAGGCAGGGAATCAGAGGCTTGGAATCAGATGCAGGGAATCAGATGCGGGGAATCAGAGGCGGGGAATCAGAGCTGGGGAATCAGAGGTGGGGAATCAGATTTGGGGAATCAGAGGCGGGGACTTAGATATTGGGAAACAGAGGCGGGGAATCAGAGGCGGGGAAACCCAGGCGGGGAATCAGATATGGGGAATCAGAGGTGGGGAATCAGAGGCAAGGAATCAGATGTGCGGAATCAGAGATGGGGAATCAGAGGCAGGGAATCAGAATCAGAAGCAGGGAATCAGAGGCCGGGAATCAGAGGCCGGAATCAGAGGCGGGGAATCAGCGGCAGGGAATCAGATGCGGAGAATCAGAGGCAAGGAATCAGAGCTGGGGAATCAGAGGCGGGGTATTAGAGTTGGGGAATCAGAGGCGGGGAATCAGATATGGGGAAACAGAGGTGGGGAATCAGAGGCGGGGAAACAGAGGCAGGGAATCAGATATGGGGAATCAGAGGCGGGGATTCAGAGGTGGGGAATCATAGGCAGGGAATCGGATGTGCGGAATCAGAGATGGGGAATCAGAGGCCGGGAATCAGAGGTGGTGAATCAGAGATGGGGAATCAGAGGCGGGGAATCAGAGGCAGGGAATCAGACGCGGGGAATCAGAGGTGGGCAATCAGAGGCGGGGAATCAGATATGGGGAATCAGAGGCGGGGAATCAGAGGCGGGGAAACAGAGGCGGGGAATCAGATATGGGGAATCAGAGGTGGGGCATCAGAGGTTGTGAATCACAGATGGGGAATCAGAGGCGGGGAATCAGAGTTGGGGATTCAGAGGCGGGGAATCAGATATGGGGAATCAGAGGCAGGGAATCAGAGGCGGGAAAACAGAGGCGGGGAATCAGATATGGGGAATCAGAGGCGGGGAATCAGAGGCAGGGAATCAGACACGGGGAATCAGAGGCGGGGAATCAGAGATGGGGAATCAGAGGCGGGGAATCAGAGGCAGGGAATCGGATGCCGGGAATCAGAGGCGGGAAATCAGAGCTGGGGAATCAGAGGCTGGGAATCAGAGGGGGGGAAACAGAGGCGGGGAATAAGATATGGAGAATCAGAGGTGGGGAATCAGGGGCGGGGAATCAGTGGCAGGGAATCAGAGGCGGGGAATCAGAGGCGGGGAATCAAAGGAAGGGAATCAGACACGGGGAATCAGAGGTGGGGAATCAGAGATGGGGAATCAGAGGCGGGGAATCACAGGCAGGGAATCAGACGCGGGGAATCAGAGGCGGGGAATCAGAGCTGGGGAATCAGAGGTGTGGAATCAGAGTCGGGTAATCAGAGGCAGGGAATCGGTTGTGCGGAATCAGAGATGGGGAATCAGATGTGGGGAATCAGAGGCAGTGAATCAGAGATGGGGAATCAGAGGCGGGGAATCAGAGGCAAGAAATCAGACGGGGATTCAGAGGCTGGGAATCAGACGGGGGGAATCAAAGGCGGGGAATCAGAGCTGGTGAATCAGAGGCAGGGAATCAGAGTTGGGGATTCAGAGGTGGGGAATCAGATATGGGGAAACAGAGGCGGGGAATGAGAGGCAGGCAAGCAGAGGCGGGGAATTAGATATGGGGAATCAGAGGTGGGGAATCAGAGGTGGTGAATCAGAGATGGGGAATCACAGGAGGGGAATCAGAGTCAGCGAATAGAACGCGGGGAATCAGAGGCAGGGAATCAGAGCTGGGGAATCAGAGGCGGGGAATCAGATATGGGGAAACAGAGGCGGGGAATCAGAGGCGGGGAAACAGAGGCGGGGAATCAGACATGGGGAATCGGTTGCGGGGAATCAGAGGCGGGGAATCAGAGCTGGGGAATCAGAGGCGGGGAATCAGAGTTGGGGCATCAGAGGTGGGGAATTAGATATGGGGAAACAGAGGCGGGGAATCAGAGGCGGGGAAACAGAGGCGGGGATTCAGATATGGGGAATCAGAGGTGGGGAATCAGAGGCAGGGAATCAGATGTGCGGAATCAGAGATGGGGAATCAGAGTTGGGGAATCAGAGGCGGGGAATCAGATATGGGGAAATAGAGGCGGGGAATCAGATATGGGGAATCAGAGGTGTGGAATCAGAGGTTGGGAATCAGAGGCAGGGAATCAGAGGCGGGGAAACAGAGGCGGGGAATCAGATATGGGGAATCAGAGGTGGCGAATCAAAGGTGGTGAAACAGAGATGGGGAATCAGGGCAGGGAATCAGAGGCAGGGAATCAGAGCTGGGGAAACAGAGGCGGGGAATCAGATATGGGGAATCAGAGGTGGGGAATCAGGGGCGGGGAATCAGTGGCAGGGAATCAGAGCTGGGGAATCAGAGGTGGGGAATCAGAGCTGGGGAAACAGAGGCGGGGAATCAGATATGGGGAATCAGAGGTGGGGAATCAGGGGCGGGGAATCAGTGGCAGGGAATCAGAGGCCGGGAATAAAAGGCGGGGAATCAGAGCTGGGGAATCAGAGGCGGGGAATCAGAGTTGGGGAATCAGAGGAGGGGAATCAGATATGGGGAAACAGAGGCCGGGAATCAGAGGCAGGGAAACAGAGGCGGGGAATCAGATATGGGGAATCAGAGGTGGGGAATTAGAGGTTGCGAATCAGAGGCGGGGAATCAGAGGCTGGGAATCAGAGGCAGGGAATCGGATGTGCGGAATCAGAGATGGGGAATCAGAGGTGGGGATTCAGAGGTGGTGAATCAGAGAAGGGGAATCAGAGGCTGGGAATCAGAGGCAGGGAATCAGACGCAGGGAATCAGAGGCGGGGAATCATAGCTGGCGAATTAGAGGAGGGGAATCAGAGTTGGTGAAACAGAGGCGGGGAATCAGATATCGGGAAACAGAGGCGGGGAATCAGAGGCGGGGAAACAGAGGCGGGGAATCAGATTATGGGGAATCAGAGGTGGGGAATCAGAGGCAGGGAATCAGATGTGCGGAATCAGAGATGGGGAATCAGAGGCAGGGAATCAGAATCAGAAGCAGGGAATCAGTGGCAGGTAATCAGAGGCCGGGAATAAAAGGCGGGGAATCAGAGGCAGGGAATCGGATGTGCGGAATCAGAGATGGGGAATCAGAGGTGGGGATTCAGAGGAGGTGAATCAGAGAAGGGGAATCAGAGGCTGGGAATCAGAGGCAGGGAATCAGATGCAGGGAATCAGAGGCGGGGAATCATAGCTGGCGAATTAGAGGAGGGGAATCAGAGTTGGGGAATCAGAGGCGGGGAATCAGATATGGGGTAACAGAGGCGGGGAATCAGAGGTGGGGAAACAGAGGCGGGGAATCAGATATGGGGAATCAGAGGTGGGGAATCAGGGGCAGGGAATCAGTGGCAGGGAATCAGACGCGGGGAATCAGAGGCGGGGAATCAGAGGCGGGGAATCAGAGGCGGGGAATCAGAGGCAGGGAATCGGATGTGCGGAATCAGAGATGGGGAATCAGAGGAGGGGATTCAGAGGTGGTGAATCAGAGAAGGGGAATCAGAGGCTGGGAATCAGAGGCAGGGAATCAGACGCAGGGAATCAGAGGCGGGGAATCATAGCTGGCGAATTAGAGGAGGGGAATCAGAGTTGGGGAAACAGAGGCGGGGAATCAGATATGGGGAATCAGAGGTGGGGAATCAGGGGCAGGGAATCAGTGGCAGGGAATCAGAGGCGGGGAATCAGAGACGGGGAATCAGAGGCAGGGAATCAGACACGGGGAATCAGAGGCGGGGAATCAGAGATGGGGAATCAGAGGCGGGGAATCAGAGGCAGGGAATCAGAGGCCGGGAATCAGATGCTGGGAATAAGAGGCCGGGAATCAGAGGTGGGGAAACAGAGGCGGGGAATCAAATATGGGGAATCAGAGGTGGGGAATCAGAGGCGGGGAATCAGTGGCAGGGAATCAGAGGCCGGGAATAAAAGGCGGGGAATCAAAGCTGGGGAATCAGAGGCGGGGAATCAGAGTTGGGGAATCAGAGGAGGGGAATCAGATATGGGGAAACAGAGGCCGGGAATCAGAGGCAGGCAAACAGAGGCGGGGAATCAGATATGGGAAATCAGAGGTGGGGAATTAGAGGTTGCGAATCAGAGGCGGGATATCAGAGGCGGGGAATCAGAGGCAGGGAAACGGATGTGCGGAATCAGAGATGGGGAATCAGAGGTGGGGATTCAGAGGTTGTGAATCAGAGAAGGGGAATCAGAGGCTGGGAATCAGAGGCAGGGAATCAGACGCAGGGAATCAGAGGCGGGGAATCATAGCTGGCGAATTAGAGGAGGGGAATCAGAGTTGGGGAATCAGAGGCGGGGAATCAGATATGGGGAAACAGAGGCGGGGAATCAGAGGCGGGGAAACAGAGGCGGGGAATCAGATATGGGGAATCAGAGGTGGGGAATCAGAGGCAGGGAATCAGATGTGCGGAATCAGAGATGGGGAATCAGAGGCAGGGAATCAGAATCAGAAGCAGGGAATCAGAGGCCGGGAATCAGAGGCCGGAATCAGATGCTGGGAATCAGAGGCCTGGAATCAGAGGCGGGGAATCAGAGGCAGGGAATCAGATGCGGGGAATCAGAGGCGGGGAATCAGAGCTGGGGAATCAGAGGCAGGGTATTAGAGTTGGGGAATCAGAGGCGGGGAATCAGATATGGGGAAACAGAGGTGGGGAATCAGAGGCGGGGAAACAGAGGCAGGGAATCAGATATGGGGAATCAGAGGCGGGGAATCAGAGGTGGGGAATCATAGGCAGGGAATCGGATGTGCGGAATCAGAGATTGGGAATCAGAGGCCGGGAATCAGAGGTGGTGAATCAGATATGGGGAATCAGAGGCGGGGAATCAGAGGCAGGGAATCAGACGCGGGGAATCAGAGGTGGGCAATCAGAGGCGGGGAATCAGATATGGGGAATCAGAGGTGGGGAATCAGAGGCGGGGAAACAGGCGGGGAATCAGATATGGGGAATCAGAGGTGGGGCATCAGAGGTTGTGAATCACAGATGGGGAATTAGAGGCGGGGAATCAGAGGCAGGGAATAAGACGCGGGGAATCAGAGGCGGGGATTCAGAGCTGGGGAATCAGAAGCGGGGAATCAGATATGGGGAATCAGAGGCAGGGAATCAGAGGCGGGGAATCAGAGGCAGGGAATCAGACGTGGGGAATCTGAGGCGGGGAATCAGAGCTGGTGAATCAGAGGTGGGGAATCAGAGTTGGGGAATCAGAGGCAGGGAATTGGATGTGCGGAATCAGAGATGGGGAATCAGAGGTGGGGAATCAGAGGCGGTGAATCAGAGATGGGGAATCAGAGGCGGGGAATCAGAGGCAGGAAATCAGACACGGGGATTCAGAGGCTGGGAATCAGACGGGGGGAATCAAAGGCGGGGAATCAGAGCTGGGGAATCTGAGGCAGGGAATCAGAGTTGGGGATTCAGAGGCGGGGAATCAGATATGGGGAAACAGAGGCGGGGAATCAGAGGCGGGAAAACAGAGGCGGGGAATTAGATATGGGGAATCAGAGGTGGGGAATCAGAGGTGGTGAATCAGTGGGGGAATCACAGGCGGGGAATCAGAGGCAGGGAATAGAACGCGGGGAATCAGAGGCAGGGAATCAGAGCTGGGGAATCAGAGGCGGGGAATCATAGTTGGGAATCAGAGGCGGGGAATCAGATATGGGGAAACAGAGGCGGGGAATCAGAGGCGGGGAAACAGAGGCGGGGAATCAGATATGGGGAATCGGATGCAGGGAATCAGAGGCGGGGAATCAGAGCTGGGGAATCAGAGGCGGGGAATCAGAGTTGGGGCATCAGAGGTGGGGAATTAGATATAGGGAAACAGAGGCGGGGAATCAGAGGCGGGGAAACAGAGGCGGGGAATCAGATATGGGGAATCAGAGGTGGGGAATCAAAGGCAGGGAATCAGATGTGCGGAATTAGAGATGGGGAATCAGAGGCAGGGAATCAGAATCAGAAGCGGGGAATCAGAGGCCGGTAATAAGAGGCCGGGAATCAGATGCTGGGAATAAGAGGCCGGGAATCAGAGGTGGGTAATCAGAGTCCGGGAATCAGAGATGTGGATTCAGAGGCGGGGAATGAGATATGGAGAATCAGAGGCGGGGAATCAGAGGCGGGGAAACAGAGGTGGGGAATCAGATATGGGGAATCAGAGGTGGCGAATCAAAGGCGGTGAATCAGAGATGGGGAATCAGAGGCGGGGAATCAGAGGCAGGGAATCAGATGCGGGGAATCAGAGGCGGGGAATCGGAGCTGGCGAATCAGAGGCGGGGAATCAGAGGTGGGCAATCAGAGGCGGGGAATCAGATATGGGGAATCAGAGGCGGGGAATCAGACGCGGGGAAACAGAGGCGGGGAATCAAATATAGGGAATCAGAGGTGGGGAATCAGAGGTTGTGAATCAGAGATGGGGAATCAAGGCGGGGAATCAGAGGCAGGGAATCAGACGCTGGGAATCAGAGGCGGGGATTCGGAGCTGGGGAATCAGAGGCGGGGAATCAGAGTTGGGGAATCAGAGGCAGGGAATCAGATATGGGGAATCAGAGGCGGGGAATCAGAGGCGGGGAAACAGAGGCGGGGAATCAGATATGGGGAATCAGAGGTGGGGAATTAGATATAGGGAAACAGAGGCGGTGAATCAGAGGCGGGGAAACAGAGGCGGGGAAACAGAGGCGGGGAATCAGATATGGGGAATCAGAGGTTGGGAATCCGAGGTTGGGAATCAGAGGCAGGGAATCAGAGGCGGGGAATCAGAGGCGGGGAATCAGAGGAAGGGAATCAGATGTGCGGAATCGGAGATGGGGAATCAGAGGCAGGGAATCAGAGGCGGGGAATCAGAGGCGGGGAATCAGAGGCCGGGAATCAGATATGGGGAAACAGAGGCGGGGAATCCGAGGCGGGGAAACAGAGGCGGGGAATCAGATATGGGGAATCAGAGGTGGGGAATCAGAGGTTGGGAATCAGAGGCAGGGAATCAGAGGCTTGGAATCAGATGCAGGGAATCAGATGCGGGGAATCAGAGGCGGGGAATCAGAGCTGGGGAATCAGAGGTGGGGAATCAGATTTGGGGAATCAGAGGCGGGGACTTAGATATTTGGAAACAGAGGCGGGGAATCAGAGGTGGGGAAACCCAGGCGGGGAATCAGATATGGGGAATCAGAGGTGGGGAATCAGAGGCAAGGAATCAGATGTGCGGAATCAGAGATGGGGAATCAGAGGCAGGGAATCAGAATCAGAAGCAGGGAATCAGAGGCCGGGAATCAGAGGCCGGAATCAGAGGTGGGGAATCAGCGGCAGGGAATCAGATGCGGGGAATCAGAGGCGGGGAATCAGAGCTGGGGAATCAGAGGCGGGGTATTAGAGTTGGGGAATCAGAGGCGGGGAATCAGATATGGGGAAACAGAGGTGGGGAATCAGAGGCGGGGAAACAGAGGCAGGGAATCAGATATGGGGAATCAGAGGCGGGGAATCAGAGGTGGGGAATCATAGGCAGGGAATCGGATGTGCGGAATCAGAGATGGGGAATCAGAGGCCGGGAATCAGAGGTGGTGAATCAGAGATGGGGAATCAGAGGCGGGGAATCAGAGGCAGGGAATCAGACGCGGGGAATCAGAGGTGGGCATTCAGAGGCAGGGAATCAGATATGGGGAATCAGAGGCGGGGAATCAGAGGCGGGGAAACAGAGGCGGGGAATCAGATATGGGGAATCAGAGGTGGGGAATCCGAGGTTGGGAATCAGAGGCAGGGAATCAGAGGCGGGGAATCAGAGGCGGGGAATCAGAGGAAGGGAATCAGATGTGCGGAATCGGAGATGGGGAATCAGAGGCAGGGAATCAGAGGCGGGGAATCAGAGGCGGGGAATCAGAGGCCGGGAATCAGATATGGGGAAACAGAGGCGGGGAATCCGAGGCGGGGAAACAGGCGGGGAATCAGATATGGGGAATCAGAGGTGGGGAATCAGAGGTTGGGAATCAGAGGCAGGGAATCAGAGGCTTGGAATCAGATGCAGGGAATCAGATGTGGGGAATCAGAGGCGGGGAATCAGAGCTGGGGAATCAGAGGTGGGGAATCAGATTTGGGGAATCAGAGGCGGGGACTTAGATATTGGGAAACGGAGGCGGGGAATCAGAGGCGGGGAAACCCAGGCGGGGAATCAGATATGGGGAATCAGAGGTGGGGAATCAGAGGCAAGGAATCAGATGTGCGGAATCAGAGATGGGGAATCAGAGGCAGGGAATCAGAATCAGAAGCAGGGAATCAGAGGCCGGGAATCAGAGGCCGGAATCAGAGGCGGGGAATCAGCGGCAGGGAATCAGATGCGGGGAATCAGAGGCGGGGAATCAGAGCTGGGGAATCAGAGGCGGGGTATTAGAGTTGGGGAATCAGAGGCGGGGAATCAGATATGGGGAAACAGAGGTGGGGAATCAGAGGCGGGGAAACAGAGGCAGGGAATCAGATATGGGGAATCAGAGGCGGGGAATCAGAGGTGGGGAATCATAGGCAGGGAATCGGATGTGCGGAATCAGAGATGGGGAATCAGAGGCCGGGAATCAGAGGTGGTGAATCAGAGATGGGGAATCAGAGGCGGGGAATCAGAGGCAGGGAATCAGACGCGGGGAATCAGAGGCGGGGATTCAGAGCTGGGGAATCAGAGGCGGGGAATCAGAGTTGGGGAATCAGAGGCGGGGAATCAGATATGGGGAATCAGAGGCAGGGAATCAGAGGCGGGAAAACAGAGGCGGGGAATCAGATATGGGGAATCAGAGGCGGGGAATCAGAGGCAGGGAATCGGACACGGGGAATCAGAGGCGGGGAATCAGAGATGGGGAATCAGAGGCGGGGAATCAGAGGCAGGGAATCGGATGCCGGGAATCAGAGGCGGGAAATCAGAGCTGGGGAATCAGAGGCGGGGAATCAGAGTTGGGGAATCAGAGGCGGCGAAGCAGATATGGGGAAATAGAGGCGGGGAATCAGATATGGGGAATCAGAAGCGGGGAATCAGATATGGGGAATCAGAGGCTGGGAATCAGAGGGGGGGAAACAGAGGCGGGGAATAAGATATGGAGAATCAGAGGTGGGGAATCAGGGGCGGGGAATCAGTGGCAGGGAATCAGAGGCGGGGAATCAGAGGCGGGGAATCAAAGGAAGGGAATCAGACACGGGGAATCAGAGGTGGGGAATTAGAGATGGGGAATCAGAGGCGGGGAATCACAGGCAGGGAATCAGACGCGGGGAATCAGAGGCGGGGAATCAGAGCTGGGGAATCAGAGGTTTGGAATTAGAGTCGGGGAATCAGAGGCAGGGAATCGGTTGTGCGGAATCAGAGATGGGGAATCAGATGTGGGGAATCAGAGGCAGTGAATCAGAGATGGGGAATCAGAGGCGGGGAATCAGAGGCAAGAAATCAGACGGGGATTCAGAGGCGGGGAATCAGATATGGGGAAACAGAGGCGGGGAATGAGAGGCGGGCAAGCAGAGGCGGGGAATTAGATATGGGGAATCAGAGGTGGGGAATCAGAGGTGGTGAATCAGAGATGGGGAATCACAGGAGGGGAATCAGAGGCAGCGAATAGAACGCGGGGAATCAGAGGCAGGGAATCAGAGCTGGGGAATCAGAGGCGGGGAATCAGATATGGGGAAACAGAGGCGGGGAATCAGAGGCGGGGAAACAGAGGCGGGGAATCAGACATGGGGAATCGGTTGCGGGGAATCAGAGGCGGGGAATCAGAGCTGGGGAATCAGAGGCGGAGAATCAGAGTTGGGGCATCAGAGGTGGGGAATTAGATATGGGGAAACAGAGGCGGGGAATCAGAGGCGGGGAAACAGAGGCAGGGAATCAGATATGGGGAATCAGAGGTGGGGAATCAGAGGCAGGGAATCAGATGTGCGGAATCAGAGATGGGGAATCAGAGGCAGGGAATCAGAATCAGAAGCGGGGAATCAGAGGCCGGGAATCAGAGGCCGGGAATCAGATGCTGGGAATAAGAGGCCGGGAATCAGAGGTGGGGAATCAGAGTCCGGGAATCAGAGATGGGGATTCAGAGGCGGGGAATGAGATATGGAGAATCAGAGGCGGGGAATCAGAGGCGGGGAAACAGAGGTGGGGAATCAGATATGGAGAATCAGAGGTTGGGAATCAAAGGCGGTGAATCAGAGATGGGGAATCAGAGGCGGGGAATCAGAGGCAGGGAATCAGATGCGGGGATTCAGAGGCGGGGAATCAGAGCTGGCGAATCAGAGGCGGGGAATCAGAGGTGGGCAATCAGAGCCGGGGAATCAGATATGGGGAATCAGAGGCGGGGAATCAGAGGCGGGGAAACAGAGGCGGGGAATCAGATATGGGGAATCAGAGGTGGGGAATCAGAGGTTGTGAATCAGAGATGGGGAATCAAGGCGGGGAATCAGAGGGAGGGAATCAGACGCGGGGAATCAGAGGCGGGGTTTCAGAGCTGGGGAATCAGAGGCGGGGAATCAGAGTTGTGGAATCAGAGGCAGGGAATCAGATATGGGGAATCAGAGGCGGGCAATCAGAGGCGGGGAAACAGAGGCGGGGAATCAGATATGGGGAATCAGAGGTGGGGAATCAGGGGCTAGGAATCAGTGGCAGGGAATCAGAGGCGGGGAATCTGAGGCGGGGAATCAGAGGCAGGGAATCAGACACGGGGAATCAGAGGCGGGGAATCAGAGATGGCGAATCAGAGGCGGGGAATCAGAGGCAGGGAATCGGACGCCGGGAATCAGAGGCGGGGAATCAGAGTTTGGGAATCAGAGGCGGGGAATCAGAGTTGGGGAATCAGAGGCGGGGAATCAGATATGGGGAAATAGAGGCGGGGAATCAGATATGGGGAATCAGAGGTGTGGAATCAGAGGTTGGGAATCAGAGGCGGGGAATCAGATATGGGGAAACAGAGGCGGGGAATCAGAGGCGGGGAAACAGAGGCGGGGAATCAGATATGGGGAATCGGATGCAGGGAATCAGAGGCGGGGAATCAGAGCTGGGGAATCAGAGGCGGGGAATCAGAGTTGGGGCATCAGAGGTGGGGAATTAGATATAGGGAAACAGAGGCGGGGAATCAGAGGCGGGGAAACAGAGGCGGGGAATCAGATATGGGGAATCAGAGGTGGGGAATCAAAGGCAGGGAATCAGATGTGCGGAATTAGAGATGGGGAATCAGAGGCAGGGAATCAGAATCAGAAGCGGGGAATCAGAGGCCGGGAATAAGAGGCCGGGAATCAGATGCTGGGAATAAGAGGCCGGGAATCAGAGGTGGGTAATCAGAGTCCGGGAATCAGAGATGGGGATTCAGAGGCGGGGAATGATATATGGAGAATCAGAGGCGGGGAATCAGAGGCGGGGAAACAGAGGTGGGGAATCAGATATGGGGAATCAGAGGTGGCGAATCAAAGGCGGTGAATCAGACGTGGGGAATCAGAGGCGGGGAATCAGAGGCAGGGAATCAGATGCGGGGAATCAGAGGCGGGGAATCGGAGCTGGCGAATCAGAGGCTTGGAATCAGAGGTGGGCAATCAGAGGCGGGGAATCAGATATGGGGAATCAGAGGCGGGGAATCAGAGGCGGGGAAACAGAGGCGGGGAATCAAATATAGGGAATCAGAGGTGGGGAATCAGAGGTTGTGAATCAGAGATGGGGAATCAAGGCGGGGAATCAGAGGCAGGGAATCAGACGCGGGGAATCAGAGGCGGGGATTCAGAGCTGGGGAATCAGAGGCGGGGAATCAGAGTTGGGGAATCAGAGGCAGGGAATCAGATATGGGGAATCAGAGGCGGGGAATCAGAGGCGGGGAAACAGAGGCGGGGAATCAGATATGGGGAATCAGAGGTGGGGAATTAGATATAGGGAAACAGAGGCGGTGAATCAGAGGCGGGGAAACAGAGGCGGGGAAACAGAGGCGGGGAATCAGATATGGGGAATCAGAGGTTGGGAATCCGAGGTTGGGAATCAGAGGCAGGGAATCAGAGGCGGGGAATCAGAGGCGGGGAATCAGAGGAAGGGAATCAGATGTGCGGAATCGGAGATGGGGAATCAGAGGCAGGGAATCAGAGGCGGGGAATCAGAGGCGGGGAATCAGAGGCCGGGAATCAGATATGGGGAAACAGAGGCGGGGAATCCGAGGCGGGGAAACAGAGGCGGGGAATCAGATATGGGGAATCAGAGGTGGGGAATCAGAGGTTGGGAATCAGAGGCAGGGAATCAGAGGCTTGGAATCAGATGCAGGGAATCAGATGCGGGGAATCAGAGGCGGGGAATCAGAGCTGGGGAATCAGAGGTGGGGAATCAGATTTGGGGAATCAGAGGCGGGGACTTAGATATTGGGAAACAGAGGCGGGGAATCAGAGGTGGGGAAACCCAGGCGGGGAATCAGATATGGGGAATCAGAGGTGGGGAATCAGAGGCAAGGAATCAGATGTGCGGAATCAGAGATGGGGAATCAGAGGCAGGGAATCAGAATCAGAAGCAGGGAATCAGAGGCCGGGAATCAGAGGCCGGAATCAGAGGTGGGGAATCAGCGGCAGGGAATCAGATGCGGGGAATCAGAGGCGGGGAATCAGAGCTGGGGAATCAGAGGCGGGGTATTAGAGTTGGGGAATCAGAGGCGGGGAATCAGATATGGGGAAACAGAGGTGGGGAATCAGAGGCGGGGAAACAGAGGCAGGGAATCAGATATGGGGAATCAGAGGTGGGGAATCGGATGTGCGGAATCAGAGATGGGGAATCAGAGGCCGGGAATCAGAGGTGGTGAATCAGAGATGGGGAATCAGAGGCGGGGAATCAGAGGCAGGGAATCAGACGCGGGGAATCAGAGGTGGGCAATCAGAGGCAGGGAATCAGATATGGGGAATCAGAGGCGGGGAATCAGAGGCGGGGAAACAGAGGCGGGGAATCAGATATGGGGAATCAGAGGTGGGGAATCCGAGGTTGGGAATCAGAGGCAGGGAATCAGAGGCGGGGAATCAGAGGCGGGGAATCAGAGGAAGGGAATCAGATGTGCGGAATCGGAGATGGGGAATCAGAGGCAGGGAATCAGAGGCGGGGAATCAGAGGCGGGGAATCAGAGGCCGGGAATCAGATATGGGGAAACAGAGGCGGGGAATCCGAGGCGGGGAAACAGGCGGGGAATCAGATATGGGGAATCAGAGGTGGGGAATCAGAGGTTGGGAATCAGAGGCAGGGAATCAGAGGCTTGGAATCAGATGCAGGGAATCAGATGCGGGGAATCAGAGGCGGGGAATCAGAGCTGGGGAATCAGAGGTGGGGAATCAGATTTGGGGAATCAGAGGCGGGGACTTAGATATTGGGAAACGGAGGCGGGGAATCAGAGGCGGGGAAACCCAGGCGGGGAATCAGATATGGGGAATCAGAGGTGGGGAATCAGAGGCAAGGAATCAGATGTGCGGAATCAGAGATGGGGAATCAGAGGCAGGGAATCAGAATCAGAAGCAGGGAATCAGAGGCCGGGAATCAGAGGCCGGAATCAGAGGCGGGGAATCAGCGGCAGGGAATCAGATGCGGGGAATCAGAGGCGGGGAATCAGAGCTGGGGAATCAGAGGCGGGGTATTAGAGTTGGGGAATCAGAGGCGGGGAATCAGATATGGGGAAACAGAGGTGGGGAATCAGAGGCGGGGAAACAGAGGCAGGGAATCAGATATGGGGAATCAGAGGCGGGGAATCAGAGGTGGGGAATCATAGGCAGGGAATCGGATGTGCGGAATCAGAGATGGGGAATCAGAGGCCGGGAATCAGAGGTGGTGAATCAGAGATGGGGAATCAGAGGCGGGGAATCAGAGGCAGGGAATCAGACGCGGGGAATCAGAGGTGGGCAATCAGAGGCGGGGAATCAGATATGGGGAATCAGAGGCGGGGAATCAGAGGCGGGGAAACAGAGGCGGGGAATCAGATATGGGGAATCAGAGGTGGGGCATCGGAGGTTGTGAATCACAGATGGGCAATCAGAGGCGGGGAATCAGAGGCAGGGAATCAGACGCGGGGAATCAGAGGCGGGGATTCAGAGCTGGGGAATCAGAGGCGGGGAATCAGAGTTGGGGAATCAGAGGCGGGGAATCAGATATGGGGAATCAGAGGCAGGGAATCAGAGGCGGGAAAACAGAGGCGGGGAATCAGATATGGGGAATCAGAGGCGGGGAATCAGAGGCAGGGAATCGGACACGGGGAATCAGAGGCGGGGAATCAGAGATGGGGAATCAGAGGCGGGGAATCAGAGGCAGGGAATCGGATGCCGGGAATCAGAGGCGGGAAATCAGAGCTGGGGAATCAGAGGCGGGGAATCAGAGTTGGGGAATCAGAGGCGGCGAAGCAGATATGGGGAAATAGAGGCGGGGAATCAGATATGGGGAATCAGAAGCGGGGAATCAGATATGGGGAATCAGAGGCTGGGAATCAGAGGGGGGGAAACAGAGGCGGGGAATAAGATATGGAGAATCAGAGGTGGGGAATCAGGGGCGGGGAATCAGTGGCAGGGAATCAGAGGCGGGGAATCAGAGGCGGGGAATCAAAGGAAGGGAATCAGACACGGGGAATCAGAGGTGGGGAATTAGAGATGGGGAATCAGAGGCGGGGAATCACAGGCAGGGAATCAGACGCGGGGAATCAGAGGCGGGGAATCAGAGCTGGGGAATCAGAGGTGTGGAATTAGAGTCGGGGAATCAGAGGCAGGGAATCGGTTGTGCGGAATCTGAGATGGGGAATCAGATGTGGGGAATCAGAGGCAGTGAATCAGAGATGGGGAATCAGAGGCGGGGAATCAGAGGCAAGAAATCAGACGGGGATTCAGAGGCTGGGAATCAGACAGGGGGAATCAAAGGCGGGGAATCAGAGCTGGTGAATCAGAGGCAGGGAATCAGAGTTGGGGATTCAGAGGCGGGGAATCAGATATGGGGAAACAGAGGCGGGGAATGAGAGGCGGGCAAGCAGAGGCGGGGAATTAGATATGGGGAATCAGAGGTGGGGAATCAGAGGTGGTGAATCAGAGATGGGGAATCACAGGAGGGGAATCAGAGGCAGCGAATAGAACGCGGGGAATCAGAGGCAGGGAATCAGAGCTGGGGAATCAGAGGCGGGGAATCAGATATGGGGAAACAGAGGCGGGGAATCAGAGGCGGGGAAACAGAGGCAGGGAATCAGACATGGAAAATCGGTTGCGGGGAATCAGAGGCGGGGAATCAGAGCTGGGGAATCAGAGGCGGAGAATCAGAGTTGGGGCATCAGAGGTGGGGAATTAGATATGGGGAAACAGAGGCGGGGAATCAGAGGCGGGGAAACAGAGGCGGGGAATCAGATATGGGGAATCAGAGGTGGGGAATCAGAGGCAGGGAATCAGATGTGCGGAATCAGAGATGGGGAATCAGAGGCAGGGAATCAGAATCAGAAGCGGGGAATCAGAGGCCGGGAATCAGAGGCCGGGAATCAGATGCTGGGAATAAGAGGCCGGGAATCAGAGGTGGGGAATCAGAGTCCGGGAATCAGAGATGGGGATTCAGAGGTGGGGAATGAGATATGGAGAATCAGAGGCGGGGAATCAGAGGCGGGGAAACAGAGGTGGGGAATCAGATATGGAGAATCAGAGGTGGGGAATCAAAGGCGGTGAATCAGAGATGGGGAATCAGAGGCGGGGAATCAGAGGCAGGGAATCAGATGCGGGGATTCAGAGGCGGGGAATCAGAGATGGCGAATCAGAGGCGGGGAATCAGAGGTGGGCAATCAGAGCCGGGGAATCAGATATGGGGAATCAGAGGCGGGGAATCAGAGGCGGGGAAACAGAGGCGGGGAATCAGATATGGGGAATCAGAGGTGGGGAATCAGAGGTTGTGAATCAGAGATGGGGAATAAAGGCGGGGAATCAGAGGGAGGGAATCAGACGCGGGGAATCAGAGGCGGGGTTTCAGAGCTGGGGAATCAGAGGCGGGGAATCAGAGTTGTGGAATCAGAGGCAGGGAATCAGATATGGGGAATCAGAGGCGGGGAATCAGAGGCGGGGAAACAGAGGCGGGGAATCAGATATGGGGAATCAGAGGTGGGGAATCAGGGGCAGGGAATCAGTGGCAGGGAATCAGAGGCGGGGAATCTGAGGCGGGGAATCAGAGGCAGGGAATCAGACACGGGGAATCAGAGGCGGGGAATCAGAGATGGCGAATCAGAGGCGGGGAATCAGAGGCAGGGAATCGGACGCCGGGAATCAGAGGCGGGGAATCAGAGTTGGGGAATCAGAGGCGGGGAATCAGAGTTGGGGAATCAGAGGCGGGGAATCAGATATGGGGAAATAGAGGCGGGGAATCAGATATGGGGAATCAGAGGTGTGGAATCAGAGGTTGGGAATCAGAGGCAGGGAATCAGAGGCGGGGAAACAGAGGCGGGGAATCAGATATGGGGAATCAGAGGTGGCGAATCAAAGGCGGTGAAACAGAGATGGGGAATCAGGGCAGGGAATCAGAGGCAGGGAATCAGAGCTGGGGAAACAGAGGCGGGGAATCAGATATGGGGAATCAGAGGTGGGGAATCAGGGGCGGGGAATCAGTGGCAGGGAATCAGAGCTGGGGAATCAGAGGTGGGGAATCAGAGCTGGGGAAACAGAGGCGGGGAATCAGATATGGGGAATCAGAGGTGGGAAATCAGGGGCGGGGAAACAGTGGCAGGGAATCAGAGGCCGGGAATAAAAGGCGGGGAATCAGAGCTGGGGAATCAGAGGCGGGGAATCAGAGTTGGGGAATCAGAGGAGGGGAATCAGATATGGGGAAACAGAGGCCGGGAATCAGAGGCAGGGAAACAGAGGCGGGGAATCAGATATGGGGAATCAGAGGTGGGGAATTAGAGGTTGCGAATCAGAGGCGGGGAATCAGAGGCTGGGAATCAGAGGCAGGGAATCGGATGTGCGGAATCAGAGATGGGGAATCAGAGGTGGGGATTCAGAGGTGGTGAATCAGAGAAGGGGAATCAGAGGCTGGGAATCAGAGGCAGGGAATCAGACGCAGGGAATCAGAGGCGGGGAATCATAGCTGGCGAATTAGAGGAGGGGAATCAGAGTTGGGGAATCAGAGGCGGGGAATCAGATATCGGGAAACAGAGGCGGGGAATCAGAGGCGGGGAAACAGAGGCGGGGAATCAGATATGGGGAATCAGAGGTGGGGAATCAGAGGCAGGGAATCAGATGTGCGGAATCAGAGATGGGGAATCAGAGGCAGGGAATCAGAATCAGAAGCAGGGAATCAGTGGCAGGGAATCAGAGGCCGGGAATAAAAGGCGGGGAATCAGAGGCAGGGAATCGGATGTGCGGAATCAGAGATGGGGAATCAGAGGAGGGGATTCAGAGGTGGTGAATCAGAGAAGTGGAATCAGAGGCTGGGAATCAGAGGCAGGGAATCAGATGCAGGGAATCAGAGGCGGGGAATCATAGCTGGCGAATTAGAGGAGGGGAATCAGAGTTGGGGAATCAGAGGCGGGGAATCAGATATGGGGTAACAGAGGCGGGGAATCAGAGGTGGGGAAACAGAGGCGGGGAATCAGATATGGGGAATCAGAGGTGGGGAATCAGGGGCAGGGAATCAGTGGCAGGGAATCAGACGCGGGGAATCAGAGGCGGGGAATCAGAGGCGGGGAATCAGAGGCGGGGAATCAGAGGCAGGGAATCGGATGTGCGGAATCAGAGATGGGGAATCAGAGGTGGGGATTCAGAGGTGGTGAAACAGAGAAGGGGAATCAGAGGCTGGGAATCAGAGGCAGGGAATCAGACGCAGGTAATCAGAGGCGGGGAATCATAGCTGGCGAATTAGAGGAGGGGAATCAGAGTTGGGGAAACAGAGGCGGGGAATCAGATATGGGGAATCAGAGGTGGGGAATCAGGGGCAGGGAATCAGTGGCAGGGAATCAGAGGCGGGGAATCATAGCTGGCGAATTAGAGGAAGGGAATCAGAGTTGGGGAAACAGAGGCGGGGAATCAGATATGGGGAATCAGAGGTGGGGAATCAGGGGCAGGGAATCAGTGGCAGGGAATCAGACGCGGGGAATCAGAGACGGGGAATCAGAGGCAGGGAATCAGACACGGGGAATCAGAGGCGGGGAATCAGAGATGGGGAATCAGAGGCGGGGAATCAGAGGCAGGGAATCAGAGGCCGGGAATCACATGCTGGGAATAAGAGGCCGGGAATCAGAGGTGGGGAAACAGAGGCGGGGAATCAGATATGGGGAATCAGAGGTGGGGAATCAGAGGCGGGGAATCAGTGGCAGGGAATCAGAGGCCGGGAATAAAAGGCGGGGAATCAAAGCTGGGGAATCAGAGGCGGGGAATCAGAGTTGGGGAATCAGAGGAGGGGAATCAGATATGGGGAAACAGAGGCCGGGAATCAGAGGCAGGGAAACAGATGCGGGGAATCAGATATGGGAAATCAGAGGTGGGGAATTAGAGGTTGCGAATCAGAGGCGGGATATCAGAGGCGGGGAATCAGAGGCAGGGAATCGGATGTGCGGAATCAGAGATAGGGAATCAGAGGTGGGGATTCAGAGGTGGTGAATCAGAGAAGGGGAATCAGAGGCTGGGAATCAGAGGCAGGGAATCAGACGCAGGGAATCAGAGGCGGGGAATCATAGCTGGCGAATTAGAGGAGGGGAATCAGAGTTGGGGAATCAGAGGCGGGGAATCAGATATGGGGAAACAGAGGCGGGGAATCAGAGGCGGGGAAACAGAGGCGGGGAATCAGATATGGGGAATCAGAGGTGGGGATTCAGAGGCAGGGAATCAGATGTGCGGAATCAGAGATGGGGAATCAGAGGCAGGGAATCAGAATCAGAAGCAGGGAATCAGAGGCCGGGAATCAGAGGCCGGAATCAGATGCTGGGAATCAGAGGCCTGGAATCAGAGGCGGGGAATCAGAGGCAGGGAATCAGATGCGGGGAATCAGAGGCGGGGAATCAGAGCTGGGGAATCAGAGGCAGGGTATTAGAGTTGGGGAATCAGAGGCGGGGAATCAGATATGGGGAAACAGAGGTGGGGAATCAGAGGCGGGGAAACAGAGGCAGGGAATCAGATATGGGGAATCAGAGGCGGGGAATCAGAGGTGGGGATTCATAGGCAGGGAATCGGATGTGCGGAATCAGAGATGGGGAATCAGAGGCCGGGAATCAGAGGTTGTGAATCAGATATGGGGAATCAGAGGCGGGGAATCAGAGGCAGGGAATCAGACGCGGGGAATCAGAGGTGGGCAATCAGAGGCGGGGAATCAGATATGGGTAATCAGAGGTGGGGAATCAGAGGCGGGGAAACAGGCGGGGAATCAGATATGGGGAATCAGAGGTGGGGCATCAGAGGTTGTGAATCACAGATGGGGAATTAGAGGCGGGGAATCAGAGGCAGGGAATCAGACGCGGGGAATCAGAGGCGGGGATTCAGAGCTGGGGAATCAGAAGCGGGGAATCAGAGTTGGGGAATCAGAGGCGGGGAATCAGATATGGGGAATCAGAGGCAGGGAATCAGAGGCGGGGAATCAGAGGCAGGGAATCAGAAGTGGGGAATCTGAGGCGGGGAATCAGAGCTGGGGAATCAGAGGTGGGGAATCAGAGTTGGGGAATCAGAGGCAGGGAATTGGATGTGCGGAATCAGAGATGGGGAATCAGAGGTGGGGAATCAGAGGCGGTGAATCAGAGATGGGGAATCAGAGGCGGGGAATCAGAGGCAGGAAATCAGACACGGGGATTCAGAGGCTGGGAATCAGACGGGGGGAATCAAAGGCGGGGAATCAGAGCTGGGGAATCTGAGGCAGGGAATCAGAGTTGGGGATTCAGAGGCGGGGAATCAGATATGGGGAAACAGAGGCGGGGAATCAGAGGTGGGGAATCATAGGCAGGGAATCGGATGTGCGGAATCAGAGATGGGGAATCAGAGGCCGGGAATCAGAGGTTGTGAATCAGATATGGGGAATCAGAGGCGGGGAATCAGAGGCAGGGAATCAGACGCGGGGAATCAGAGGTGGGCAATCAGAGGCGGGGAATCAGATATGGGTAATCAGAGGTGGGGAATCAGAGGCGGGGAAACAGGCGGGGAATCAGATATGGGGAATCAGAGGTGGGGCATCAGAGGTTGTGAATCACAGATGGGGAATTAGAGGCGGGGAATCAGAGGCAGGGAATCAGACGCGGGGAATCAGAGGCGGGGATTCAGAGCTGGGGAATCAGAAGCGGGGAATCAGAGTTGGGGAATCAGAGGCGGGGAATCAGATATGGGGAATCAGAGGCAGGGAATCAGAGGCGGGGAATCAGAGGCAGGGAATCAGAAGTGGGGAATCTGAGGCGGGGAATCAGAGCTGGGGAATCAGAGGTGGGGAATCAGAGTTGGGGAATCAGAGGCAGGGAATTGGATGTGCGGAATCAGAGATGGGGAATCAGAGGTGGGGAATCAGAGGCGGTGAATCAGAGATGGGGAATCAGAGGCGGGGAATCAGAGGCAGGAAATCAGACACGGGGATTCAGAGGCTGGGAATCAGACGGGGGGAATCAAAGGCGGGGAATCAGAGCTGGGGAATCTGAGGCAGGGAATCAGAGTTGGGGATTCAGAGGCGGGGAATCAGATATGGGGAAACAGAGGCGGGGAATCAGAGGCGGGAAAACAGAGGCGGGGAATTAGATATGGGGAATCAGAGGTGGGGAATCAGAGGTGGTGAATCAGTGGGGGAATCACAGGCGGGGAATCAGAGGCAGGGAATAGAACGCGGGGAATCAGAGGCAGGGAATCAGAGCTGGGGAATCAGCGGCGGGGAATCATAGTTGGGAATCAGAGGCGGGGAATCAGATATGGGGAAACAGAGGCGGGGAATCAGAGGCGGGGAAACAGAGGCGGGGAATCAGATATGGGGAATCGGATGCAGGGAATCAGAGGCGGGGAATCAGAGCTGGGGAATCAGAGGCGGGGAATCAGAGTTGGGGCATCAGAGGTGGGGAATTAGATATAGGGAAACAGAGGCGGGGAATCAGATATGGGGAATCAGAGGTGGGGAATCAGGGGCGGGGAATCAGTGGCAGGGAATCAGAGCTGGGGAATCAGAGGTGGGGAATCAGAGCTGGGGAAACAGAGGCGGGGAATCAGATATGGGGAATCAGAGGTGGGGAATCAGGGGCGGGGAAACAGTGGCAGGGAATCAGAGGCCGGGAATAAAAGGCGGGGAATCAGAGCTGGGGAATCAGAGGCGGGGAATCAGAGTTGGGGAATCAGAGGAGGGGAATCAGATATGGGGAAACAGAGGCCGGGAATCAGAGGCAGGGAAACAGAGGCGGGGAATCAGATATGGGGAATCAGAAGTGGGGAATTAGAGGTTGCGAATCAGAGGCGGGGAATCAGAGGCTGGGAATCAGAGGCAGGGAATCGGATGTGCGGAATCAGAGATGGGGAATCAGAGGTGGGGATTCAGAGGTGGTGAATCAGAGAAGGGGAATCAGAGGCTGGGAATCAGAGGCAGGGAATCAGACGCAGGGAATCAGAGGCGGGGAATCATAGCTGGCGAATTAGAGGAAGGGAATCAGAGTTGGGGAATCAGAGGCAGGGAATCAGATATCGGGAAACAGAGGCGGGGAATCAGAGGCGGGGAAACAGAGGCGGGGAATCAGATATGGGGAATCAGAGGTGGGGAATCAGAGGCAGGGAATCAGATGTGCGGAATCAGAGATGGGGAATCAGAGGCAGGGAATCAGAATCAGAAGCAGGGAATCAGTGGCAGGGAATCAGAGGCCGGGAATAAAAGGCGGGGAATCAGAGGCAGGGAATCGGATGTGCGGAATCAGAGATGGGGAATCAGAGGTGGGGATTCAGAGGTGGTGAATCAGAGAAGGGGAATCAGAGGCTGGGAATCAGAGGCAGGGAATCAGATGCAGGGAATCAGAGGCGGGGAATCATAGCTGGCGAATTAGAGGAGGGGAATCAGAGTTGGGGAATCAGAGGCGGGGAATCAGATATGGGGTAACAGAGGCGGGGAATCAGAGGTGGGGAAACAGAGGCGGGGAATCAGATATGGGGAATCAGAGGTGGGGAATCAGGGGCAGGGAATCAGTGGCAGGGAATCAGACGCGGGGAATCAGAGGCGGGGAATCAGAGGCGGGGAATAAGAGGCTGGGAATCAGAGGCAGGGAATCGGATGTGCGGAATCAGAGATGGGGAATCAGAGGTGGGGATTCAGAGGTGGTGAATCAGAGAAGGGGAATCAGAGGCTGGGAATCAGAGGCAGGGAATCAGACGCAGGGAATCAGAGGCGGGGAATCATAGCTGGCGAATTAGAGGAGGGGAATCAGAGTTGGGGAAACAGAGGCGGGGAATCAGATATGGGGAATCAGAGGTGGGGAATCAGGGGCAGGGAATCAGTGGCAGGGAATCAGAGGCGGGGAATCATAGCTGGCGAATTAGAGGAAGGGAATCAGAGTTGGGGAAACAGAGGCGGGGAATCAGATATGGGGAATCAGAGGTGGGGAATCAGGGGCAGGGAATCAGTGGCAGGGAATCAGACGCGGGGAATCAGAGACGGGGAATCAGAGGCAGGGAATCAGACACGGGGAATCAGAGGCGGGGAATCAGAGATAGGGAATCAGAGGCGGGGAATCAGAGGCAGGGAATCAGAGGCCGGGAATCAGATGCTGGGAATAAGAGGCCGGGAATCAGAGGTGGGGAAACAGAGGCGGGGAATCAGATATGGGGAATCAGAGGTGGGGAATCAGAGGCGGGGAATCAGTGGCAGGGAATCAGAGGCCGGGAATAAAAGGCGGGGAATCAGAGTTGGGGAATCAGAGGAGGGGAATCAGATATGGGGAAACAGAGGCCGGGAATCAGAGGCAGGGAAACAGAGGCGGGGAATCAGATATGGGAAATCAGAGGTGGGGAATTAGAGGTTGCGAATCAGAGGCGGGATATCAGAGGCGGGGAATCAGAGGCAGGGAATCGGATGTGCGGAATCAGAGATGGGGAATCAGAGGTGGGGATTCAGAGGTGGTGAATCAGAGAAGGGGAATCAGAGGCTGGGAATCAGAGGCAGGGAATCAGACGCAGGGAATCAGAGGCGGGGAATCATAGCTGGCGAATTAGAGGAGGGGAATCAGAGTTGGGGAATCAGAGGCGGGGAATCAGATATGGGGAAACAGAGGCGGGGAATCAGAGGCGGGGAAACAGAGGCGGGGAATCAGATATGGGGAATCAGAGGTGGGGAATCAGAGGCAGGGAATCAGATGTGCGGAATCAGAGATGGGGAATCAGAGGCAGGGAATCAGAATCAGAAGCAGGGAATCAGAGGCCGGGAATCAGAGGCCGGAATCAGATGCTGGGAATCAGAGGCCTGGAATCAGAGGCGGGGAATCAGAGGCAGGGAATCAGATGCGGGGAATCAGAGGCGGGGAATCAGAGGCGGGGAATCAGATATGGGGAAACAGAGGTGGGGAATCAGAGGCGGGGAAACAGAGGCAGGGAATCAGATATGGGGAATCAGAGGCGGGGAATCAGAGGTGGGGAATCATAGGCAGGGAATCGGATGTGCGGAATCAGAGATGGGGAATCAGAGGCCGGGAATCAGAGGTTGTGAATCAGATATGGGGAATCAGAGGCGGGGAATCAGAGGCAGGGAATCAGACGCGGGGAATCAGAGGTGGGCAATCAGAGGCGGGGAATCAGATATGGGTAATCAGAGGTGGGGAATCAGAGGCGGGGAAACAGGCGGGGAATCAGATATGGGGAATCAGAGGTGGGGCATCAGAGGTTGTGAATCACAGATGGGGAATTAGAGGCGGGGAATCAGAGGCAGGGAATCAGACGCGGGGAATCAGAGGCGGGGATTCAGAGCTGGGGAATCAGAAGCGGGGAATCAGAGTTGGGGAATCAGAGGCGGGGAATCAGATATGGGGAATCAGAGGCAGGGAATCAGAGGCGGGGAATCAGAGGCAGGGAATCAGAAGTGGGGAATCTGAGGCGGGGAATCAGAGCTGGGGAATCAGAGGTGGGGAATCAGAGTTGGGGAATCAGAGGCAGGGAATTGGATGTGCGGAATCAGAGATGGGGAATCAGAGGTGGGGAATCAGAGGCGGTGAATCAGAGATGGGGAATCAGAGGCGGGGAATCAGAGGCAGGAAATCAGACACGGGGATTCAGAGGCTGGGAATCAGACGGGGGGAATCAAAGGCGGGGAATCAGAGCTGGGGAATCTGAGGCAGGGAATCAGAGTTGGGGATTCAGAGGCGGGGAATCAGATATGGGGAAACAGAGGCGGGGAATCAGAGGCGGGAAAACAGAGGCGGGGAATTAGATATGGGGAATCAGAGGTGGGGAATCAGAGGTGGTGAATCAGTGGGGGAATCACAGGCGGGGAATCAGAGGCAGGGAATAGAACGCGGGGAATCAGAGGCAGGGAATCAGAGCTGGGGAATCAGAGGCGGGGAATCATAGTTGGGAATCAGAGGCGGGGAATCAGATATGGGGAAACAGAGGCGGGGAATCAGAGGCGGGGAAACAGAGGCGGGGAATCAGATATGGGGAATCGGATGCAGGGAATCAGAGGCGGGGAATCAGAGCTGGGGAATCAGAGGCGGGGAATCAGAGTTGGGGCATCAGAGGTGGGGAATTAGATATAGGGAAACAGAGGCGGGGAATCAGAGGCGGGGAAACAGAGGCGGGGAATCAGATATGGGGAATCAGAGGTGGGGAATCAGAGGCAGGGAATCAGATGTGCGGAATCAGAGATGGGGAATCAGAGGCAGGGAATCAGAATCAGAAGCGGGGAATCAGAGGCCGGGAATAAGAGGCAGGGAATCAGATGCTGGGAATAAGAGACTGGGAATCAGAGGTGGGGTATCAGAGTCCGGGAATCAGAGATGGGGATTCAGAGGCGGGGAATGAGATATGGAGAATCAGAGGCAGGGAATCAGAGGCGGGGAAACAGAGGTGGGGAATCAGATATGGGGAATCAGAGGTGGCGAATCAAAGGCGGTGAATCAGAGATGGGGAATCAGAGGCGGGGAATCAGAGGCAGGGAATCAGATGCGGGGAATCAGAGGCGGGGAATGGGAGCTGGCGAATCAGAGGCGGGGAATCAGAGGTGGGCAATCAGAGGCCGGGAATCAGATATGGGGAATCAGAGGCGGGGAATCAGAGGCGGGGAAACAGAGGCGGGGAATCAAATATAGGGAATCAGAGGTGGGGAATCAGAGGTTGTGAATCAGAGATGGGGAATCAAGGCGGGGAATCAGAGGCAGGGAATCAGACGCGGGGAATCAGAGGCGGGGATTCAGAGCTGGGGATTCAGAGGCAGGGAATCAGAGTTGGGGAATCAGAGTTGGGGAATCAGATATGGGGAATCAGAGGCAGGGAATCAGAATCAGAAGCAGGGAATCAGAGGCCGGGAATCAGAGGCCGGAATCAGAGGCGGGGAATCAGCGGCAGGGAATCAGATGCGGGGAATCAGAGGCGGGGAATCAGAGCTGGGGAATCAGAGGCGGGGTATTAGAGTTGGGGAATCAGAGGCGGGGAATCAGATATGGGGAAACAGAGGTGGGGAATCAGAGGCGGGGAAACAGAGGCAGGGAATCAGATATGGGGAATCAGAGGCGGGGAATCAGAGGTGGGGAATCATAGGCAGGGAATCGGATGTGCGGAATCAGAGATGGGGAATCAGAGGCCGGGAATCAGAGGTGGTGAATCAGAAATGGGGAATCAGAGGCGGGGAATCAGAGGCAGGGAATCAGACGCGGGGAATCAGAGGTGGGCAATCAGAGGCGGGGAATCAGATATGGGGAATCAGAGGCGGGGAATCAGAGGCGGGGAAACAGAGGCGGGGAATCAGATATGGGGAATCAGAGGTGGGGCATCGGAGGTTGTGAATCACAGATGGGCAATCAGAGGCGGGGAATCAGAGGCAGGGAATCAGACGCGGGGAATCAGAGGCGGGGATTCAGAGCTGGGGAATCAGAGGCGGGGAATCAGAGTTGGGGAATCAGAGGCGGGGAATCAGATATGGGGAATCAGAGGCAGGGAATCAGAGGCGGGAAAACAGAGGCGGGGAATCAGATATGGGGAATCAGAGGCGGGGAATCAGAGGCAGGGAATCGGACACGGGGAATCAGAGGCGGGGAATCAGAGATGGGGAATCAGAGGCGGGGAATCAGAGGCAGGGAATCGGATGCCGGGAATCAGAGGCGGGAAATCAGAGCTGGGGAATCAGAGGCGGGGAATCAGAGTTGGGGAATCAGAGGCGGCGAAGCAGATATGGGGAAATAGAGGCGGGGAATCAGATATGGGGAATCAGAAGCGGGGAATCAGATATGGGGAATCAGAGGCTGGGAATCAGAGGGGGGGAAACAGAGGCGGGGAATAAGATATGGAGAATCAGAGGTGGGGAATCAGGGGCGGGGAATCAGTGGCAGGGAATCAGAGGCGGGGAATCAGAGGCGGGGAATCAAAGGAAGGGAATCAGACACGGGGAATCAGAGGTGGGGAATTAGAGATGGGGAATCAGAGGCGGGGAATCACAGGCAGGGAATCAGACGCGGGGAATCAGAGGCGGGGAATCAGAGCTGGGGAATCAGAGGTGTGGAATTAGAGTCGGGGAATCAGAGGCAGGGAATCGGTTGTGCGGAATCTGAGATGGGGAATCAGATGTGGGGAATCAGAGGCAGTGAATCAGAGATGGGGAATCAGAGGCGGGGAATCAGAGGCAAGAAATCAGACGGGGATTCAGAGGCTGGGAATCAGACAGGGGGAATCAAAGGCGGGGAATCAGAGCTGGTGAATCAGAGGCAGGGAATCAGAGTTGGGGATTCAGAGGCGGGGAATCAGATATGGGGAAACAGAGGCGGGGAATGAGAGGCGGGCAAGCAGAGGCGGGGAATTAGATATGGGGAATCAGAGGTGGGGAATCAGAGGTGGTGAATCAGAGATGGGGAATCACAGGAGGGGAATCAGAGGCAGCGAATAGAACGCGGGGAATCAGAGGCAGGGAATCAGAGCTGGGGAATCAGAGGCGGGGAATCAGATATGGGGAAACAGAGGCGGGGAATCAGAGGCGGGGAAACAGAGGCAGGGAATCAGACATGGAAAATCGGTTGCGGGGAATCAGAGGCGGGGAATCAGAGCTGGGGAATCAGAGGCGGAGAATCAGAGTTGGGGCATCAGAGGTGGGGAATTAGATATGGGGAAACAGAGGCGGGGAATCAGAGGCGGGGAAACAGAGGCGGGGAATCAGATATGGGGAATCAGAGGTGGGGAATCAGAGGCAGGGAATCAGATGTGCGGAATCAGAGATGGGGAATCAGAGGCAGGGAATCAGAATCAGAAGCGGGGAATCAGAGGCCGGGAATCAGAGGCCGGGAATCAGATGCTGGGAATAAGAGGCCGGGAATCAGAGGTGGGGAATCAGAGTCCGGGAATCAGAGATGGGGATTCAGAGGTGGGGAATGAGATATGGAGAATCAGAGGCGGGGAATCAGAGGCGGGGAAACAGAGGTGGGGAATCAGATATGGAGAATCAGAGGTGGGGAATCAAAGGCGGTGAATCAGAGATGGGGAATCAGAGGCGGGGAATCAGAGGCAGGGAATCAGATGCGGGGATTCAGAGGCGGGGAATCAGAGATGGCGAATCAGAGGCGGGGAATCAGAGGTGGGCAATCAGAGCCGGGGAATCAGATATGGGGAATCAGAGGCGGGGAATCAGAGGCGGGGAAACAGAGGCGGGGAATCAGATATGGGGAATCAGAGGTGGGGAATCAGAGGTTGTGAATCAGAGATGGGGAATAAAGGCGGGGAATCAGAGGGAGGGAATCAGACGCGGGGAATCAGAGGCGGGGTTTCAGAGCTGGGGAATCAGAGGCGGGGAATCAGAGTTGTGGAATCAGAGGCAGGGAATCAGATATGGGGAATCAGAGGCGGGGAATCAGAGGCGGGGAAACAGAGGCGGGGAATCAGATATGGGGAATCAGAGGTGGGGAATCAGGGGCAGGGAATCAGTGGCAGGGAATCAGAGGCGGGGAATCTGAGGCGGGGAATCAGAGGCAGGGAATCAGACACGGGGAATCAGAGGCGGGGAATCAGAGATGGCGAATCAGAGGCGGGGAATCAGAGGCAGGGAATCGGACGCCGGGAATCAGAGGCGGGGAATCAGAGTTGGGGAATCAGAGGCGGGGAATCAGAGTTGGGGAATCAGAGGCGGGGAATCAGATATGGGGAAATAGAGGCGGGGAATCAGATATGGGGAATCAGAGGTGTGGAATCAGAGGTTGGGAATCAGAGGCAGGGAATCAGAGGCGGGGAAACAGAGGCGGGGAATCAGATATGGGGAATCAGAGGTGGCGAATCAAAGGCGGTGAAACAGAGATGGGGAATCAGGGCAGGGAATCAGAGGCAGGGAATCAGAGCTGGGGAAACAGAGGCGGGGAATCAGATATGGGGAATCAGAGGTGGGGAATCAGGGGCGGGGAATCAGTGGCAGGGAATCAGAGCTGGGGAATCAGAGGTGGGGAATCAGAGCTGGGGAAACAGAGGCGGGGAATCAGATATGGGGAATCAGAGGTGGGAAATCAGGGGCGGGGAAACAGTGGCAGGGAATCAGAGGCCGGGAATAAAAGGCGGGGAATCAGAGCTGGGGAATCAGAGGCGGGGAATCAGAGTTGGGGAATCAGAGGAGGGGAATCAGATATGGGGAAACAGAGGCCGGGAATCAGAGGCAGGGAAACAGAGGCGGGGAATCAGATATGGGGAATCAGAGGTGGGGAATTAGAGGTTGCGAATCAGAGGCGGGGAATCAGAGGCTGGGAATCAGAGGCAGGGAATCGGATGTGCGGAATCAGAGATGGGGAATCAGAGGTGGGGATTCAGAGGTGGTGAATCAGAGAAGGGGAATCAGAGGCTGGGAATCAGAGGCAGGGAATCAGACGCAGGGAATCAGAGGCGGGGAATCATAGCTGGCGAATTAGAGGAGGGGAATCAGAGTTGGGGAATCAGAGGCGGGGAATCAGATATCGGGAAACAGAGGCGGGGAATCAGAGGCGGGGAAACAGAGGCGGGGAATCAGATATGGGGAATCAGAGGTGGGGAATCAGAGGCAGGGAATCAGATGTGCGGAATCAGAGATGGGGAATCAGAGGCAGGGAATCAGAATCAGAAGCAGGGAATCAGTGGCAGGGAATCAGAGGCCGGGAATAAAAGGCGGGGAATCAGAGGCAGGGAATCGGATGTGCGGAATCAGAGATGGGGAATCAGAGGAGGGGATTCAGAGGTGGTGAATCAGAGAAGTGGAATCAGAGGCTGGGAATCAGAGGCAGGGAATCAGATGCAGGGAATCAGAGGCGGGGAATCATAGCTGGCGAATTAGAGGAGGGGAATCAGAGTTGGGGAATCAGAGGCGGGGAATCAGATATGGGGTAACAGAGGCGGGGAATCAGAGGTGGGGAAACAGAGGCGGGGAATCAGATATGGGGAATCAGAGGTGGGGAATCAGGGGCAGGGAATCAGTGGCAGGGAATCAGACGCGGGGAATCAGAGGCGGGGAATCAGAGGCGGGGAATCAGAGGCGGGGAATCAGAGGCAGGGAATCGGATGTGCGGAATCAGAGATGGGGAATCAGAGGTGGGGATTCAGAGGTGGTGAAACAGAGAAGGGGAATCAGAGGCTGGGAATCAGAGGCAGGGAATCAGACGCAGGTAATCAGAGGCGGGGAATCATAGCTGGCGAATTAGAGGAGGGGAATCAGAGTTGGGGAAACAGAGGCGGGGAATCAGATATGGGGAATCAGAGGTGGGGAATCAGGGGCAGGGAATCAGTGGCAGGGAATCAGAGGCGGGGAATCATAGCTGGCGAATTAGAGGAAGGGAATCAGAGTTGGGGAAACAGAGGCGGGGAATCAGATATGGGGAATCAGAGGTGGGGAATCAGGGGCAGGGAATCAGTGGCAGGGAATCAGACGCGGGGAATCAGAGACGGGGAATCAGAGGCAGGGAATCAGACACGGGGAATCAGAGGCGGGGAATCAGAGATGGGGAATCAGAGGCGGGGAATCAGAGGCAGGGAATCAGAGGCCGGGAATCAGATGCTGGGAATAAGAGGCCGGGAATCAGAGGTGGGGAAACAGAGGCGGGGAATCAGATATGGGGAATCAGAGGTGGGGAATCAGAGGCGGGGAATCAGTGGCAGGGAATCAGAGGCCGGGAATAAAAGGCGGGGAATCAAAGCTGGGGAATCAGAGGCGGGGAATCAGAGTTGGGGAATCAGAGGAGGGGAATCAGATATGGGGAAACAGAGGCCGGGAATCAGAGGCAGGGAAACAGATGCGGGGAATCAGATATGGGAAATCAGAGGTGGGGAATTAGAGGTTGCGAATCAGAGGCGGGATATCAGAGGCGGGGAATCAGAGGCAGGGAATCGGATGTGCGGAATCAGAGATAGGGAATCAGAGGTGGGGATTCAGAGGTGGTGAATCAGAGAAGGGGAATCAGAGGCTGGGAATCAGAGGCAGGGAATCAGACGCAGGGAATCAGAGGCGGGGAATCATAGCTGGCGAATTAGAGGAGGGGAATCAGAGTTGGGGAATCAGAGGCGGGGAATCAGATATGGGGAAACAGAGGCGGGGAATCAGAGGCGGGGAAACAGAGGCGGGGAATCAGATATGGGGAATCAGAGGTGGGGATTCAGAGGCAGGGAATCAGATGTGCGGAATCAGAGATGGGGAATCAGAGGCAGGGAATCAGAATCAGAAGCAGGGAATCAGAGGCCGGGAATCAGAGGCCGGAATCAGATGCTGGGAATCAGAGGCCTGGAATCAGAGGCGGGGAATCAGAGGCAGGGAATCAGATGCGGGGAATCAGAGGCGGGGAATCAGAGCTGGGGAATCAGAGGCAGGGTATTAGAGTTGGGGAATCAGAGGCGGGGAATCAGATATGGGGAAACAGAGGTGGGGAATCAGAGGCGGGGAAACAGAGGCAGGGAATCAGATATGGGGAATCAGAGGCGGGGAATCAGAGGTGGGGAATCATAGGCAGGGAATCGGATGTGCGGAATCAGAGATGGGGAATCAGAGGCCGGGAATCAGAGGTTGTGAATCAGATATGGGGAATCAGAGGCGGGGAATCAGAGGCAGGGAATCAGACGCGGGGAATCAGAGGTGGGCAATCAGAGGCGGGGAATCAGATATGGGTAATCAGAGGTGGGGAATCAGAGGCGGGGAAACAGGCGGGGAATCAGATATGGGGAATCAGAGGTGGGGCATCAGAGGTTGTGAATCACAGATGGGGAATTAGAGGCGGGGAATCAGAGGCAGGGAATCAGACGCGGGGAATCAGAGGCGGGGATTCAGAGCTGGGGAATCAGAAGCGGGGAATCAGAGTTGGGGAATCAGAGGCGGGGAATCAGATATGGGGAATCAGAGGCAGGGAATCAGAGGCGGGGAATCAGAGGCAGGGAATCAGAAGTGGGGAATCTGAGGCGGGGAATCAGAGCTGGGGAATCAGAGGTGGGGAATCAGAGTTGGGGAATCAGAGGCAGGGAATTGGATGTGCGGAATCAGAGATGGGGAATCAGAGGTGGGGAATCAGAGGCGGTGAATCAGAGATGGGGAATCAGAGGCGGGGAATCAGAGGCAGGAAATCAGACACGGGGATTCAGAGGCTGGGAATCAGACGGGGGGAATCAAAGGCGGGGAATCAGAGCTGGGGAATCTGAGGCAGGGAATCAGAGTTGGGGATTCAGAGGCGGGGAATCAGATATGGGGAAACAGAGGCGGGGAATCAGAGGTGGGGAATCATAGGCAGGGAATCGGATGTGCGGAATCAGAGATGGGGAATCAGAGGCCGGGAATCAGAGGTTGTGAATCAGATATGGGGAATCAGAGGCGGGGAATCAGAGGCAGGGAATCAGACGCGGGGAATCAGAGGTGGGCAATCAGAGGCGGGGAATCAGATATGGGTAATCAGAGGTGGGGAATCAGAGGCGGGGAAACAGGCGGGGAATCAGATATGGGGAATCAGAGGTGGGGCATCAGAGGTTGTGAATCACAGATGGGGAATTAGAGGCGGGGAATCAGAGGCAGGGAATCAGACGCGGGGAATCAGAGGCGGGGATTCAGAGCTGGGGAATCAGAAGCGGGGAATCAGAGTTGGGGAATCAGAGGCGGGGAATCAGATATGGGGAATCAGAGGCAGGGAATCAGAGGCGGGGAATCAGAGGCAGGGAATCAGAAGTGGGGAATCTGAGGCGGGGAATCAGAGCTGGGGAATCAGAGGTGGGGAATCAGAGTTGGGGAATCAGAGGCAGGGAATTGGATGTGCGGAATCAGAGATGGGGAATCAGAGGTGGGGAATCAGAGGCGGTGAATCAGAGATGGGGAATCAGAGGCGGGGAATCAGAGGCAGGAAATCAGACACGGGGATTCAGAGGCTGGGAATCAGACGGGGGGAATCAAAGGCGGGGAATCAGAGCTGGGGAATCTGAGGCAGGGAATCAGAGTTGGGGATTCAGAGGCGGGGAATCAGATATGGGGAAACAGAGGCGGGGAATCAGAGGCGGGAAAACAGAGGCGGGGAATTAGATATGGGGAATCAGAGGTGGGGAATCAGAGGTGGTGAATCAGTGGGGGAATCACAGGCGGGGAATCAGAGGCAGGGAATAGAACGCGGGGAATCAGAGGCAGGGAATCAGAGCTGGGGAATCAGCGGCGGGGAATCATAGTTGGGAATCAGAGGCGGGGAATCAGATATGGGGAAACAGAGGCGGGGAATCAGAGGCGGGGAAACAGAGGCGGGGAATCAGATATGGGGAATCGGATGCAGGGAATCAGAGGCGGGGAATCAGAGCTGGGGAATCAGAGGCGGGGAATCAGAGTTGGGGCATCAGAGGTGGGGAATTAGATATAGGGAAACAGAGGCGGGGAATCAGATGTGGGGAATCAGAGGTGGGGAATCAGGGGCGGGGAATCAGTGGCAGGGAATCAGAGCTGGGGAATCAGAGGTGGGGAATCAGAGCTGGGGAAACAGAGGCGGGGAATCAGATATGGGGAATCAGAGGTGGGGAATCAGGGGCGGGGAAACAGTGGCAGGGAATCAGAGGCCGGGAATAAAAGGCGGGGAATCAGAGCTGGGGAATCAGAGGCGGGGAATCAGAGTTGGGGAATCAGAGGAGGGGAATCAGATATGGGGAAACAGAGGCCGGGAATCAGAGGCAGGGAAACAGAGGCGGGGAATCAGATATGGGGAATCAGAGGTGGGGAATTAGAGGTTGCGAATCAGAGGCGGGGAATCAGAGGCTGGGAATCAGAGGCAGGGAATCGGATGTGCGGAATCAGAGATGGGGAATCAGAGGTGGGGATTCAGAGGTGGTGAATCAGAGAAGGGGAATCAGAGGCTGGGAATCAGAGGCAGGGAATCAGACGCAGGGAATCAGAGGCGGGGAATCATAGCTGGCGAATTAGAGGAAGGGAATCAGAGTTGGGGAATCAGAGGCAGGGAATCAGATATCGGGAAACAGAGGCGGGGAATCAGAGGCGGGGAAACAGAGGCGGGGAATCAGATATGGGGAATCAGAGGTGGGGAATCAGAGGCAGGGAATCAGATGTGCGGAATCAGAGATGGGGAATCAGAGGCAGGGAATCAGAATCAGAAGCAGGGAATCAGTGGCAGGGAATCAGAGGCCGGGAATAAAAGGCGGGGAATCAGAGGCAGGGAATCGGATGTGCGGAATCAGAGATGGGGAATCAGAGGTGGGGATTCAGAGGTGGTGAATCAGAGAAGGGGAATCAGAGGCTGGGAATCAGAGGCAGGGAATCAGATGCAGGGAATCAGAGGCGGGGAATCATAGCTGGCGAATTAGAGGAGGGGAATCAGAGTTGGGGAATCAGAGGCGGGGAATCAGATATGGGGTAACAGAGGCGGGGAATCAGAGGTGGGGAAACAGAGGCGGGGAATCAGATATGGGGAATCAGAGGTGGGGAATCAGGGGCAGGGAATCAGTGGCAGGGAATCAGACGCGGGGAATCAGAGGCGGGGAATCAGAGGCGGGGAATCAGAGGCTGGGAATCAGAGGCAGGGAATCGGATGTGCGGAATCAGAGATGGGGAATCAGAGGTGGGGATTCAGAGGTGGTGAATCAGAGAAGGGGAATCAGAGGCTGGGAATCAGAGGCAGGGAATCAGACGCAGGGAATCAGAGGCGGGGAATCATAGCTGGCGAATTAGAGGAGGGGAATCAGAGTTGGGGAAACAGAGGCGGGGAATCAGATATGGGGAATCAGAGGTGGGGAATCAGGGGCAGGGAATCAGTGGCAGGGAATCAGAGGCGGGGAATCATAGCTGGCGAATTAGAGGAAGGGAATCAGAGTTGGGGAAACAGAGGCGGGGAATCAGATATGGGGAATCAGAGGTGGGGAATCAGGGGCAGGGAATCAGTGGCAGGGAATCAGACGCGGGGAATCAGAGACGGGGAATCAGAGGCAGGGAATCAGACACGGGGAATCAGAGGCGGGGAATCAGAGATGGGGAATCAGAGGCGGGGAATCAGAGGCAGGGAATCAGAGGCCGGGAATCAGATGCTGGGAATAAGAGGCCGGGAATCAGAGGTGGGGAAACAGAGGCGGGGAATCAGATATGGGGAATCAGAGGTGGGGAATCAGAGGCGGGGAATCAGTGGCAGGGAATCAGAGGCCGGGAATAAAAGGCGGGGAATCAAAGCTGGGGAATCAGAGGCGGGGAATCAGAGTTGGGGAATCAGAGGAGGGGAATCAGATATGGGGAAACAGAGGCCGGGAATCAGAGGCAGGGAAACAGAGGCGGGGAATCAGATATGGGAAATCAGAGGTGGGGAATTAGAGGTTGCGAATCAGAGGCGGGATATCAGAGGCGGGGAATCAGAGGCAGGGAATCGGATGTGCGGAATCAGAGATGGGGAATCAGAGGTGGGGATTCAGAGGTGGTGAATCAGAGAAGGGGAATCAGAGGCTGGGAATCAGAGGCAGGGAATCAGACGCAGGGAATCAGAGGCGGGGAATCATAGCTGGCGAATTAGAGGAGGGGAATCAGAGTTGGGGAATCAGAGGCGGGGAATCAGATATGGGGAAACAGAGGCGGGGAATCAGAGGCGGGGAAACAGAGGCGGGGAATCAGATATGGGGAATCAGAGGTGGGGAATCAGAGGCAGGGAATCAGATGTGCGGAATCAGAGATGGGGAATCAGAGGCAGGGAATCAGAATCAGAAGCAGGGAATCAGAGGCCGGGAATCAGAGGCCGGAATCAGATGCTGGGAATCAGAGGCCTGGAATCAGAGGCGGGGAATCAGAGGCAGGGAATCAGATGCGGGGAATCAGAGGCGGGGAATCAGAGGCGGGGAATCAGATATGGGGAAACAGAGGTGGGGAATCAGAGGCGGGGAAACAGAGGCAGGGAATCAGATATGGGGAATCAGAGGCGGGGAATCAGAGGTGGGGAATCATAGGCAGGGAATCGGATGTGCGGAATCAGAGATGGGGAATCAGAGGCCGGGAATCAGAGGTTGTGAATCAGATATGGGGAATCAGAGGCGGGGAATCAGAGGCAGGGAATCAGACGCGGGGAATCAGAGGTGGGCAATCAGAGGCGGGGAATCAGATATGGGTAATCAGAGGTGGGGAATCAGAGGCGGGGAAACAGGCGGGGAATCAGATATGGGGAATCAGAGGTGGGGCATCAGAGGTTGTGAATCACAGATGGGGAATTAGAGGCGGGGAATCAGAGGCAGGGAATCAGACGCGGGGAATCAGAGGCGGGGATTCAGAGCTGGGGAATCAGAAGCGGGGAATCAGAGTTGGGGAATCAGAGGCAGGGAATCAGATATGGGGAATCAGAGGCAGGGAATCAGAGGCGGGGAATCAGAGGCAGGGAATCAGAAGTGGGGAATCTGAGGCGGGGAATCAGAGCTGGGGAATCAGAGGTGGGGAATCAGAGTTGGGGAATCAGAGGCAGGGAATTGGATGTGCGGAATCAGAGATGGGGAATCAGAGGTGGGGAATCAGAGGCGGTGAATCAGAGATGGGGAATCAGAGGCGGGGAATCAGAGGCAGGAAATCAGACACGGGGATTCAGAGGCTGGGAATCAGACGGGGGGAATCAAAGGCGGGGAATCAGAGCTGGGGAATCTGAGGCAGGGAATCAGAGTTGGGGATTCAGAGGCGGGGAATCAGATATGGGGAAACAGAGGCGGGGAATCAGAGGCGGGAAAACAGAGGCGGGGAATTAGATATGGGGAATCAGAGGTGGGGAATCAGAGGTGGTGAATCAGTGGGGGAATCACAGGCGGGGAATCAGAGGCAGGGAATAGAACGCGGGGAATCAGAGGCAGGGAATCAGAGCTGGGGAATCAGAGGCGGGGAATCATAGTTGGGAATCAGAGGCGGGGAATCAGATATGGGGAAACAGAGGCGGGGAATCAGAGGCGGGGAAACAGAGGCGGGGAATCAGATATGGGGAATCGGATGCAGGGAATCAGAGGCGGGGAATCAGAGCTGGGGAATCAGAGGCGGGGAATCAGAGTTGGGGCATCAGAGGTGGGGAATTAGATATAGGGAAACAGAGGCGGGGAATCAGAGGCGGGGAAACAGAGGCGGGGAATCAGATATGGGGAATCAGAGGTGGGGAATCAGAGGCAGGGAATCAGATGTGCGGAATCAGAGATGGGGAATCAGAGGCAGGGAATCAGAATCAGAAGCGGGGAATCAGAGGCCGGGAATAAGAGGCAGGGAATCAGATGCTGGGAATAAGAGACTGGGAATCAGAGGTGGGGTATCAGAGTCCGGGAATCAGAGATGGGGATTCAGAGGCGGGGAATGAGATATGGAGAATCAGAGGCAGGGAATCAGAGGCGGGGAAACAGAGGTGGGGAATCAGATATGGGGAATCAGAGGTGGCGAATCAAAGGCGGTGAATCAGAGATGGGGAATCAGAGGCGGGGAATCAGAGGCAGGGAATCAGATGCGGGGAATCAGAGGCGGGGAATGGGAGCTGGCGAATCAGAGGCGGGGAATCAGAGGTGGGCAATCAGAGGCCGGGAATCAGATATGGGGAATCAGAGGCGGGGAATCAGAGGCGGGGAAACAGAGGCGGGGAATCAAATATAGGGAATCAGAGGTGGGGAATCAGAGGTTGTGAATCAGAGATGGGGAATCAAGGCGGGGAATCAGAGGCAGGGAATCAGACGCGGGGAATCAGAGGCGGGGATTCAGAGCTGGGGATTCAGAGGCAGGGAATCAGAGTTGGGGAATCAGAGTTGGGGAATCAGATATGGGGAATCAGAGGCGGGGAATCAGAGGCGGGGAAACAGAGGCGGGGAATCAGATATGGGGAATCAGAGGTGGGGAATTAGATATAGGGAAACAGAGGCGGGGAATCAGAGGCGGGGAAACAGAGGCGGGGAAATAGAGGCGGTGAATCAGATATGGGGAATCAGAGGTGGGGAATCCGAGGTTGGGAATCAGACGCAGGGAATCAGAGGCGGGGAATCAGAGGCGGGGAATCAGAGGAAGGGAATCAGATGTGCGGAATCGGAGATGGGGAATCAGAGGCAGGGAATCAGAGGCGGGGAATCAGAGGCGGGGAATCAGAGGCCGGTAATCAGATATGGGGAAACAGAGGCGGGGAATCCGAGGCGGGGAAACAGAGGCGGGGAATCAGATATGGGAAATCAGAGGTGGGGAATCAGAGGTTGGGAATCAGAGGCAGGGAATCAGAGGCTTCGAATCAGATGCAGGGAATCAGATGCGGGGAATCAGAGGCGGGGAATCAGAGCTGAGGAATCAGAGGTGGGGAATCAGATTTGGGGAATCAGAGGCGGGGACTTAGATATTGGGAAACAGAGGCGGGGAATCAGAGGCGGGGAAACCCAGGCAGGGAATCAGATATTGGGAATCAGAGGTGGGGAATCAGAGGCAAGGAATCAGATGTGCGGAATCAGAGATGGGGAATCAGAGGCAGGGAATCAGAATCAGAAGCAGGGAATCAGAGGCCGGGAATCAGAGGCCGGAATCAGAGGTGGGGAATCAGCGGCAGGGAATCAGATGCGGGGAATCAGAGGCGGGGAATCAGAGCTGGGGAATCAGAGGCGGGGTATTAGAGTTGGGGAATCAGAGGCGGGCAATCAGATATGGGGAAACAGAGGTGGGGAATCAGAGGCGGGGAAACAGAGGCAGGGAATCAGATATGGGGAATCAGAGGCGGGGAATCAGAGGTGGGGAATCATAGGCAGGGAATCGGATGTGCGGAATCAGAGATGGGGAATCAGAGGCCGGGAATCAGAGGTGGTGAATCAGAGATGGGGAATCAGAGGCGGGGAATCAGAGGCAGGGAATCAGACGCGGGGAATCAGAGGTGGGCAATCAGAGGCGGGGAATCAGATATGGGGAATCAGAGGCGGGGAATCAGAGGCGGGGAAACAGAGGCGGGGAATCAGATATGGGGAATCAGAGGTGGGGCATCAGAGGTTGTGAATCACAGATGGGGAATTAGAGGCGGGGAATCAGAGGCAGGGAATCAGACGCGGGGAATCAGAGGCGGGGATTCAGAGCTGGGGAATCAGAAGCGGGGAATCAGAGTTGGGGAATCAGAGGCGGGGAATCAGATATGGGGAATCAGAGGCAGGGAATCAGAGGCGGGGAATCAGAGGCAGGGAATCAGAAGTGGGGAATCTGAGGCGGGGAATCAGAGCTGGGGAATCAGAGGTGGGGAATCAGAGTTGGGGAATCAGAGGCAGGGAATTGGATGTGCGGAATCAGAGATGGGGAATCAGAGGTGGGGAATCAGAGGCGGTGAATCAGAGATGGGGAAGCAGAGGCGGGGAATCAGAGGCAGGAAATCAGACACGGGGATTCAGAGGCTGGGAATCAGACGGGGGGAATCAAAGGCGGGGAATCAGAGCTGGGGAATCTGAGGCAGGGAATCAGAGTTGGGGATTCAGAGGCGGGGAATCAGATATGGGGAAACAGAGGCGGGGAATCAGAGGCGGGAAAACAGAGGCGGGGAATTAGATATGGGGAATCAGAGGTGGGGAATCAGAGGTGGTGAATCAGTGGGGGAATCACAGGCGGGGAATCAGAGGCAGGGAATAGAACGCGGGGAATAAGAGGCAGGGAATCAGAGCTGGGGAATCAGAGGCGGGGAATCATAGTTGGGAATCAGAGGCGGGGAATCAGATATGGGGAAACAGAGGCGGGGAATCAGAGGCGGGGAAACAGAGGCGGGGAATCAGATATGGGGAATCGGATGCAGGGAATCAGAGGCGGGGAATCAGAGCTGGGGAATCAGAGGCGGGGAATCAGAGTTAGGGCATCAGAGGTGGGGAATTAGATATAGGGAAACAGAGGCGGGGAATCAGAGGCGGGGAAACAGAGGCGGGGAATCAGATATGGGGAATCAGAGGTGGGGAATCAGTGGCAGGGAATCAGATGTGCGGAATCAGAGATGGGGAATCAGAGGCAGGGAATCAGAATCAGAAGCGGGGAATCAGAGGCCGGGAATAAGAGGCAGGGAATCAGATGCTGGGAATAAGAGACTGGGAATCAGAGGCGGGGAAACAGAGGCGGGGAATCAAATATAGGGAATCAGAGGTGGGGAATCAGAGGTTATGAATCAGAGATGGGGAATCAAGGCGGGGAATCAGAGGCAGGGAATCAGACGCGGGGAATCAGAGGCGGGGATTCAGAGCTGGGGAATCAGAGGCAGGGAATCAGAGTTGGGGAATCAGAGTTGGGGAATCAGATATGGGGAATCAGAGGCGGGGAATCAGAGGCGGGGAAACAGAGGCGGGGAATCAGATATGGGGAATCAGAGGTGGGGAATTAGATATAGGGAAACAGAGGCGGGGAATCAGAGGCGGGGAAACAGAGGCGGGGAAACAGAGGCGGTGAATCAGATATGGGGAATCAGAGGTGGGGAATCCGAGGTTGGGAATCAGAGGCAGGGAATCAGAGGCGGGGAATCAGAGGCGGGGAATCAGAGGAAGGGAATCAGATGTGCGGAATCGGAGATGGGGAATCGGAGGCAGGGAATCAGAGGCGGGGAATCAGAGGCGGGGAATCAGAGGCCGGTAATCAGATATGGGGAAACAGAGGCGGGGAATCCGAGGCGGGGAAACAGAGGCGGGGAATCAGATATGGGGAATCAGAGGTGGGGAATCAGAGGTTGGGAATCAGAGGCAGGGAATCAGAGGCTTGGAATCAGATGCAGGGAATCAGATGCGGGGAATCAGAGGCGGGGAATCAGAGCTGAGGAATCAGAGGTGGGGAATCAGATTTGGGGAATCAGAGGCGGGGACTTAGATATTGGGAAACAGAGGCGGGGAATCAGAGGCGGGGAAACCCAGGCGGGGAATCAGATATGGGGAATCAGAGGTGGGGAATCAGAGGCAAGGAATCAGATGTGCGGAATCAGAGATGGGGAATCAGAGGCAGGGAATCAGAATCAGAAGCAGGGAATCAGAGGCCGGGAATCAGAGGCCGGAATCAGAGGTGGGGAATCAGCGGCAGGGAATCAGATGCGGGGAATCAGAGGCGGGGAATCAGAGCTGGGGAATCAGAGGCGGGGAATCAGACATGGGGAATCAGAGGTGGGGAATCAGGGGCAGGGAATCAGTGGCAGGGAATCAGAGGCGGGGAATCTGAGGCGGGGAATCAGAGGCTGGGAATCAGACATGGGGAATCAGAGGCGGGGAATCAGAGATGGCGAATCAGAGGCGGGGAATCAGAGGCAGGGAATCGGACGCCGGGAATCAGAGGCGGGGAATCAGAGTTGGGGAATCAGAGGCGGGGAATCAGAGTTGGGGAATCAGAGGCGGGGAATCAGATATGGGGAAATAGAGGCGGGGAATCAGATATGGGGAATCAGAGGTGTGGAATCAGAGGTTGGGAATCAGAGGCAGGGAATCAGAGGCGGGGAAACAGAGGCGGGGAATCAGATATGGGGAATCAGAGGTGGCGAATCAAAGGCGGTGAAACAGAGATGGGGAATCAGGGCAGGGAATCAGAGGCAGGGAATCAGAGCTGGGGAAACAGAGGCGGGGAATCAGATATGGGGAATCAGAGGTGGGGAATCAGGGGCGGGGAATCAGTGGCAGAAAATCAGAGCTGGGGAATCAGAGGTGGGGAATCAGAGCTGGGGAAACAGAGGCGGGGAATCAGATATGGGGAATCAGAGGTGGGGAATCAGGGGCGGGGAATCAGTGGCAGGGAATCAGAGGCCGGAAATAAAAGGCGGGGAATCAGAGCTGGGGAATCAGAGGCGGGGAATCAGAGTTGGGGAATCAGAGGAGGGGAATCAGATATGGGGAAACAGAGGCCGGGAATCAGAGGCAGGGAAACAGAGGCGGGGAATCAGATATGGGGAATCAGAGGTTGGGAATTAGAGGTTGCGAATCAGAGGCGGGGAATCAGAGGCTGGGAATCAGAGGCAGGGAATCGGATGTGCGGAATCAGAGATGGGGAATCAGAGGTGGGGATTCAGAGGTGGTGAATCAGAGAAGGGGAATCAGAGGCTGGGAATCAGAGGCAGGGAATCAGACGCAGGGAATCAGAGGCGGGGAATCATAGCTGGCGAATTAGAGGAGGGGAATCAGAGTTGGGGAATCAGAGGCGGGGAATCAGATATCGGGAAACAGAGGCGGGGAATCAGATATGGGGAATCAGAGGTGGGGAATCAGAGGCAGGGAATCAGATGTGCGGAATCAGAGATGGGGAATCAGAGGCAGGGAATCAGAATCAGAAGCAGGGAATCAGTGGCAGGGAATGAGAGGCCGGGAATAAAAGGCGGGGAATCAGAGGCAGGGAATCGGATGTGTGGAATCAGAGATGGGGAATCAGAGGTGGGGATTCAGAGGTGGTGAATCAGAGAAGGGGAATCAGAGGCTGGGAATCAGAGGCAGGGAATCAGATGCAGGGAATCAGAGGCGGGGAATCAGAGCTGGTGAATTAGAGGAGGGGAATCAGAGTTGGGGAATCAGAGGCGGGGAATCAGATATGGGGAAACAGAGGCGGGGAATCAGAGGTGGGGAAACAGAGGTGGGGTATCAGATATGGGGAATCAGAGGTGGGGAATCAGGGGCAGGGAATCAGTGGCAGGGAATCAGACGCGGGGAATCAGAGGCGGGGAATCAGAGGCGGGGAATCAGAGGCGGGGAATCAGAGGCAGGGAATCGGATGTGCGGAATCAGAGATGGGGAATCAGAGGTGGGGATTTAGAGGTGGTGAATCAGAGAAGGGGAATCAGAGGCTGGAAATCAGAGGCAGGGAATCAGACGCAGGGAATCAGAGGCGGGGAATCATAGCTGGCGAATTAGAGGAGGGGAATCAGAGTTGGGGAATCAGAGGCGGGGAATCATATATGGGGAATCAGAGGTGGGGAATCAGGGGCAGGGAATCAGTGGCAGGGAATCAGAGGCGGGGAATCATAGCTGGCGAATTAGAGGAAGGGAATCAGAGTTGGGGAAACAGAGGCGGTGAATCAGATATGGGGAATCAGAGGTGGGGAATCAGGGGCAGGGAATCAGTGGCAGGGAATCAGACGCGGGGAATCAGAGACGGGGAATCAGAGGCAGGGAATCAGACACGGGGAATCAGAGGCGGGGAATCAGAGATGGGGAATCAGAGGCGGGGAATCAGAGGCAGGGAATCAGAGGCCGGGAATCAGATGCTGGGAATAAGAGGCCGGGAATCAGAGGTGGGGAAACAGAGGCGGGGAATCAGATATGGGGAATCAGAGGTGGGGAATCAGAGGCGGGGAATCAGTGGCAGGGAATCAGAGGCCGGGAATAAAAGGCGGGGAATCAAAGCTGGGGAATCAGAGACGGAGAATCAGAGTTGGGGAATCAGAGGAGGGGAATCAGATATGGGGAAACAGAGGCCGGGAATCAGAGGCAGGGAAACAGAGGCGGGGAATCAGATATGGGAAATCAGAGGTGGGGAATTAGAGGTTGCGAATCAGAGGCGGCATATCAGAGGCGGGGAATCAGAGGCAGGGAATCGGATGTGCGGAATCAGAGATGGGGAATCAGTGGTGGGGATTCAGAGGTGGTGAATCAGAGAAGGGGAATCAGAGGCTGGGAATCAGAGGCAGGGAATCAGACGCAGGGAATCAGAGGCGGGGAATCATAGCTGGCGAATTAGAGGAGGGGAATCAGAGTTGGGGAATCAGAGGCGGGGAATCAGATATGGGGAAACAGAGGCGGGGAATCAGAGGCGGGGAAACAGAGGCGGGGAATCAGATATGGGGAATCAGAGGTGGGGAATCAGAGGCAGGGAATCAGATGTGCGGAATCAGAGATGGGGAATCAGAGGCAGGGAATCAGAATCAGAAGCAGGGAATCAGAGGCCGGGAATCAGAGGCCGGAATCAGATGCTGGGAATCAGAGGCCTGGAATCAGAGGCGGGGAATCAGAGGCAGGGAATCAGATGCGGGGAATCAGAGGCGGGGAATCAGAGCTGGGGAATCAGAGGCAGGGTATTAGAGTTGGGGAATCAGAGGCGGGGAATCAGATATGGGGAAACAGAGGTGGGGAATCAGAGGCGGGTAAACAGAGGCAGGGAATCAGATATGGGGAATCAGAGGCGGGGAATCAGAGGTGGGGAATCATAGGCAGGGAATCGGATGTGCGGAATCAGAGATGGGGAATCAGAGGCCGGGAATCAGAGGTGGTGAATCAGATATGGGGAATCAGAGGCGGGGAATCAGAGGCAGGGAATCAGACGCGGGGAATCAGAGGTGGGCAATCAGAGGCGGGGAATCAGATATGGGGAATCAGAGGTGGGGAATCAGAGGCGGGGAAACGGATGTGCGGAATCAGAGATGGGGAATCAGAGGTGGGGATTCAGAAGTGGTGAATCAGAGAAGGGGAATCAGAGGCTGGGAATCAGAGGCAGGGAATCAGACGCAGGGAATCAGAGGCGGGGAATCATAGCTGGCGAATTAGAGGAGGGGAATCAGAGTTGGGGAAACAGAGGCGGGGAATCAGATATGGGGAATCAGAGGTGGGGAATCAGGGGCAGGGAATCAGTGGCAGGGAATCAGAGGCGGGGAATCATAGCTGGCGAATTAGAGGAAGGGAATCAGAGTTGGGGAAACAGAGGCGGGGAATCAGATAGGGGAATCAGAGGTGGGGAATCAGGGGCAGGGAATCAGTGGCAGGGAATCAGACGTGGGGAATCAGAGACGGGGAATCAGAGGCAGGGAATCAGACACGGGGAATCAGAGGTGGGGAATCAGAGATGGGGAATCAGAGGCGGGGAATCAGAGGCAGGGAATCAGAGGCCGGGAATCAGATGCTGGGAATAAGAGGCCGGGAATCAGAGGTGGGGAAACAGAGGCGGGGAATCAGATATGGGGAATCAGAGGTGGCGAATCAGAGGCGGGGAATCAGTGGCAGGGAATCAGAGGCCGGGAATAAAAGGCGGGGAATCAAAGCTGGGGAATCAGAGGCGGGGAATCAGAGTTGGGGAATCAGAGGAGGGGAATCAGATATGGGGAAACAGAGGCCGGGAATCAGAGGTAGGGAAACAGAGGCGGGGAATCAGGTATGGGAAATCAGAGGTGGGGAATTAGAGGTTGCGAATCAGAGGCGGGATATCAGAGGCGGGGAATCAGAGGCAGGGAATCGGATGTGCGCAATCAGAGATGGGGAATCAGAGGTGGGGATTCAGAGGTGGTGAATCAGAGAAGGGGAATCAGAGGCTGGGAATCAGAGGCAGGGAATCAGACGCAGGGAATCAGAGGCGGGGAATCATAGCTGGCGAATTAGAGGAGGGGAATCAGAGTTGGGGAATCAGAGGCGGGGAATCAGATATGGGGAAACAGAGGCGGGGAATCAGAGGCGGGGAAACAGAGGCGGGGAATCAGATATGGGGAATCAGAGGTGGGGAATCAGAGGCAGGGAATCAGATGTGCGGAATCAGAGATGGGGAATCAGAGGCAGGGAATCAGAATCAGAAGCAGGGAATCAGAGGCCGGGAATCAGAGGCCGGAATCAGATGCTGGGAATATGAGGCCTGGAATCAGAGGAGGGGAATCAGAGGCAGGGAATCAGATGCGGGGAATCAGAGGCGGGGAATCAGAGCTGGGGAATCAGAGGCAGGGTATTAGAGTTGGGGAATCAGAGGCGGGGAATCAGATATGGGGAAACAGAGGTGGGGAATCAGAGGCGGGGAAACAGAGGCAGGGAATCAGATATGGGGAATCAGAGGCGGGGAATCAGAGGTGGGGAATCATAGGCAGGGAATCGGATGTGCGGAATCAGAGATGGGGAATCAGAGGCCGGGAATCAGAGGTGGTGAATCACATATGGGGAGTCAGATTCGGGGAATCAGAGGCAGGGAATCAGACGCGGGGAATCAGAGGTGGGCAATCAGAGGCGGGGAATCAGATATGGGGAACCAGAGGTGGGGAATCAGAGGCGGGGAAACAGGCGGGGAATCAGATATGGGGAATCAGAGGTGGGGCATCAGAGGTTGTGAATCACAGATGGGGAATTAGAGGCGGGGAATCAGAGGCAGGGAATCAGACGCGGGGAATCAGAGGCGGGGATTCAGAGCTGGGGAATCAGAAGCGGGGAATCAGAGTTGGGGAATCAGAGGCGGGGAATCAGATATGGGGAATCAGAGGCAGGGAATCAGAGGCGGGGAATCAGAGGCAGGGAATCAGACGTGGGGAATCTGAGGCGGGGAATCAGAGCTGGGGAATCAGAGGTGGGGAATCAGAGTTGGGGAATCAGAGGCAGGGAATTGGATGTGCGGAATCAGAGATGGGGAATCAGAGGTGGGGAATCAGAGGCGGTGAATCAGAGATGGGGAATCAGAGGCGGGGAATCAGAGGCAGGAAATCAGACACGGGGATTCAGAGGCTGGGAATCAGACGGGGGGAATCAAAGGCGGGGAATCAGAGCTGGGGAATCTGAGGCAGGGAATCAGAGTTGGGGATTCAGAGGCGGGGAATCAGATATGGGGAAACAGAGGCGGGGAATCAGAGGCGGGAAAACAGAGGCGGGGAATTAGATATGGGGAATTAGAGGTGGGGAATCAGAGGTGGTGAATCAGTGGGGGAATCACAGGCGGGGAATCAGAGGCAGGGAATAGAACGCGGGGAATCAGAGGCTGGGAATCAGAGCTGGGGAATCAGAGGCGGGGAATCATAGTTGGGAATCAGAGGCGGGGAATCAGATATGGGGAAACAGAGGCGGGGAATCAGAGGCGGGGAAACAGAGGTGGGGAATCAGATATGGGGAATCGGATGCAGGGAATCAGAGGCGGGGAATCAGAGCTGGGGAATCAGAGGCGGGGAATCAGAGTTGGGGCATCAGAGGTGGGGAATTAGATATAGGGAAACAGAGGCGGGGAATCAGAGGCGGGGAAACAGAGGCGGGGAATCAGATATGGGGAATCAGAGGTGGGGAATCAGAGGCAGGGAATCAGATGTGCGGAATCAGAGATGGGGAATCAGAGGCAGGGAATCAGAATCAGAAGCGGGGAATCAGAGGCCGGGAATAAGAGGCCGGGAATCAGATGCTGGGAATAAGAGGCCGGGAATCAGAGGTGGGGAATCAGAGTCCGGGAATCAGAGATGGGGATTCAGAGGCGGGGAATGAGATATGGAGAATCCGAGGCGGGGAATCAGAGGCGGGGAAACAGAGGTGGGGAATCAGATATGGGGAATCAGAGGTGGCGAATCAAAGGCGGTGAATCAGAGATGGGGAATCAGAGGCGGGGAATCAGAGGCAGGGAATCAGATGCGGGGAATCAGAGGCGGGGAATCGGAGCTGGCGAATCAGAGGCGGGGAATCAGAGGTGGGCAATCAGAGGCGGGGAATCAGATATGGGGAATCAGAGGCGGGGAATCAGAGGCGGGGAAACAGAGGCGGGGAATCAAATATAGGGAATCAGAGGTGGGGAATCAGAGGTTGTGAATCAGAGATGGGGAATCAAGGCCGGGAATAAAAGGCGGGGAATCAAAGCTGGGGAATCAGAGGCGGGGAATCAGAGTTGGGGAATCAGAGGAGGGGAATCAGATATGGGGAAACAGAGGCCGGGAATCAGAGGCAGGGAAACAGAGGCGGGGAATCAGATATGGGAAATCAGAGGTGGGGAATTAGAGGTTGCGAATCAGAGGCGGGATATCAAAGGCGGGGAATCAGAGGCAGGGAATCGGATGTGCGGAATCAGAGGTGGGGAATCAGAGGCAGGGAATCAGATGTGCGGAATCAGAGATGGGGAATCAGAGGCAGGGAATCAGAATCAGAAGCAGGGAATCAGAGGCCGGGAATCAGAGGCCGGAAACAGATGCTGGGAATTAGAGGCCTGGAATCAGAGGCGGGGAATCAGAGGCAGGGAATCAGATGCGGGGAATCAGAGGCGGGGAATCAGAGCTGGGGAATCAGAGGCAGGGTATTAGAGTTGGGGAATCAGAGGCGGGGAATCAGATATGGGGAAACAGAGGTGGGGAATCAGAGGCGGGGAAACAGAGGCAGGGAATCAGATATGGGGAATCAGAGGCGGGGAATCAGAGGTGGGGAATCATAGGCAGGGAATCGGATGTGCGGAATCAGAGATGGGGAATCATAGGCCGGGAATCAGAGGTGGTGAATCAGATATGGGGAATCAGAGGCGGGGAATCAGAGGCAGGGAATCAGACGCGGGGAATCAGAGGTGGGCAATCAGAGGCGGGGAATCAGATATGGGGAATCAGAGTGGGGAATCAGAGGCGGGGAAACAGGCGGGGAATCAGATATAGGGAATCAGAGGTGGGGCATCAGAGGTTGTGAATCACAGATGGGGTATTAGAGGCGGGGAATCAGAGGCAGGGAATCAAACGCGGGGAATCAGAGGCGGGGATTCAGAGCTGGGGAATCAGAAGCGGGGAATCAGAGTTGGGGAATCAGAGGCGGGGAATCAGATATGGGGAATCAGAGGCAGGGAATCAGAGGCGGGGAATCAGACGCAGGGAATCAGACGTGGGGAATCTGAGGCGGGGAATCAGAGCTGGGGAATCAGAGGTGGGGAATCAGAGTTGGGGAATCAGAGGCAGGGAATTGGATGTGCGGAATCAGAGATGGGGAATCAGAGGTGGGGAATCAGAGGCGGTGAATCAGAGATGGGGAATCAGAGGCGGGGAATCAGAGGCAGGAAATCAGACACGGGGATTCAGAGGCTGGGAATCAGACGGGGGGAATCAAAGGCGGGGAATCAGAGCTGGGGAATCTGAGGCAGGGAATCAGAGTTGGGGATTCAGAGGCGGGGAATCAGATATGGGGAAACAGAGGCGGGGAATCAGAGGCGGGAAAACAGAGGCGGGGAATTAGATATGGGGAATCAGAGGTGGGGAATCAGAGGTGGTGAATCAGTGGGGGAATCACAGGCGGGGAATCAGAGGCAGGGAATAGAACGCGGGGAATCAGAGGTAGGGAATCAGAGCTGGGGAATCAGAGGCGGGGAATCATAGTTGGGAATCAGAGGCGGGGAATCAGATATGGGGAAACAGAGGCGGGGAATCAGAGGCGGGGAAACAGAGGCGGGGAATCAGATATGGGGAATCGGATGCAGGGAATCAGAGGCGGGGAATCAGAGCTGGGGAATCAGAGGCGGGGAATCAGAGTTGGGGCATCAGAGGTGGGGAATTAGATATAGGGAAACAGAGGCGGGGAATCAGAGGCGGGGAAACAGAGGCGGGGAATCAGATATGGGGAATCAGAGGTGGGGAATCAAAGGCAGGGAATCAGATGTGCGGAATTAGAGATGGGGAATCAGAGGCAGGGAATCAGAATCAGAAGCGGGGAATCAGAGGCCGGGAATAAGAGGCCGGGAATCAGATGCTGGGAATAAGAGGCCGGGAATCAGAGGTGGGGAATCAGAGTCCGGGAATCAGAGAAGGGGATTCAGAGGCGGGGAATGAGATATGGAGAATCAGAGGCAGGGAATCAGAGGCGGGGAAACAGAGGTGGGGAATCAGATATGGGGAATCAGAGGTGGCGAATCAAAGGCGGTGAATCAGAGATGGGGAATCAGAGGCGGGGAATCAGAGGCAGGGAATCAGATGCGGGGTATCAGAGGCGGGGAATCGGAGCTGGCGAATCAGAGGCGGGGAATCAGAGGTGGGCAATCAGAGGCGGGGAATCAGATATGGGGAATCAGAGGCGGGGAATCAGAGGCGGGGAAACAGAGGCGGGGAATCAAATATAGGGAATCAGAGGTGGGGAATCAGAGGTTGTGAATCAGAGATGGGGAATCAAGGCGGGGAATCAGAGGCAGGGAATCAGACGCGGGGAATCAGAGGCGGGGATTCAGAGCTGGGGAATCAGAGGCGGGGAATCAGAGTTGGGGAATCAGAGGCAGGGAATCAGATATGGGGAATCAGAGGCGGGGAATCAGAGGCGGGGAAACAGAGGCGGGGAATCAGATATGGGGAATCAGAGGTGGGGAATTAGATATAGGGAAACAGAGGCGGTGAATCAGAGGCGGGGAAACAGAGGCGGGGAAACAGAGGCGGGGAATCAGATATGGGGAATCAGAGGTGGGGAATCCGAGGTTGGGAATCAGACGCAGGGGATCAGAGGCGGGGAATCAGAGGCGGGGAATCAGAGGAAGGGAATCAGATGTGCGGAATCGGAGATGGGGAATCAGAGGCAGGGAATCAGAGGCGGGGAATCAGAGGCGGGGAATCAGAGGCCGGGAATCAGATATGGGGAAACAGAGGCGGGGAATCCGAGGCGGGGAAACAGAGGCGGGGAATCAGATATGGGGAATCAGAGGTGGGGAATCAGAGGTTGGGAATCAGAGGCAGGGAATCAGAGGCTTGGAATCAGATGCAGGGAATCAGATGCGGGGAATCAGAGGCGGGGAATCAGAGCTGGGGAATCAGAGGTGGGGAATCAGATTTGGGGAATCAGAGGCGGGGACTTAGATATTGGGAAACAGAGGCGGGGAATCAGAGGCGGGGAAACCCAGGCGGGGAATCAGATATGGGGAATCAGAGGTGGGGAATCAGAGGCAAGGAATCAGATGTGCGGAATCAGAGATGTGGAATCAGAGGCAGGGAATCAGAATCAGAAGCAGGGAATCAGAGGCCGGGAATCAGAGGCCGGAATCAGAGGTGGGGAATCAGCGGCAGGGAATCAGATGCGGGGAATCAGAGGCGGGGAATCAGAGCTGGGGAATCAGAGGCGGGGTATTAGAGTTGGGGAATCAGAGGCGGGGAATCAGATATGGGGAAACAGAGGTGGGGAATCAGAGGCGGGGAAACAGAGGCAGGGAATCAGATATGGGGAATCAGAGGCGGGGAATCAGAGGTGGGGAATCATAGGCAGGGAATCGGATGTGCGGAATCAGAGATGGGGAATCAGAGGCCGGGAATCAGAGGTGGTGAATCAGAGATGGGGAATCAGAGGCGGGGATTCAGAGGCAGGGAATCAGACGCGGGGAATCAGAGGTGGGCAATCAGAGGCGGGTAATCAGATATGGGGAATCAGAGGCGGGGAATCAGAGGCGGGGAAACAGAGGCGGGGAATCAGATATGGGGAATCAGAGGTGGGGAATCCGAGGTTGGGAATCAGAGGCAGGGAATCAGAGGCGGGGAATCAGAGGCGGGGAATCAGAGGAAGGGAATCAGATGTGCGGAATCGGAGATGGGGAATCAGAGGCAGGGAATCAGAGGCGGGGAATCAGAGGCGGGGAATCAGAGGCCGGGAATCAGATATGGGGAAACAGAGGCGGGGAATCCGAGGCGGGGAAACAGAGGCGGGGAATCAGATATGGGGAATCAGAGGTGGGGAATCAGAGGTTGGGAATCAGAGGCAGGGAATCAGAGGCTTGGAATCAGATGCAGGGAATCAGATGCGGGGAATCAGAGGCGGGGAATCAGAGCTGGGGAATCAGAGGTGGGGAATCAGATTTGGGGAATCAGAGGCGGGGACTTAGATATTTGGAAACAGAGGCGGGGAATCAGAGGCGGGGAAACCCAGGCGGGGAAACAGAGGCGGGGAATCAGATATGGGGAATCAGAGGTGGGGAATCAGAGGTTGGGAATCAGAGGCAGGGAATCAGAGGCTTGGAATCAGATGCAGGGAATCAGATGCGGGGAATCAGAGGCGGGGAATCAGAGCTGGGGAATCAGAGGTGGGGAATCAGATTTGGGGAAACAGAGGCGGGGACTTAGATATTTGGAAACAGAGGCGGGGAATCAGAGGCGGGGAAACCCAGGCGGGGAATCATATATGGGGAATCAGAGGTGGGGAATCAGAGCAAGGAATCAGATGTGCGGAATCAGAGATGGGGAATCAGAGGCAGGGAATCAGAATCAGAAGCAGGGAATCAGAGGCCGGGAATCAGAGGCCGGAATCAGAGGCGGGGAATCAGCGGCAGGGAATCAGATGCGGGGAATCAGAGGCGGGGAATCAGAGCTGGGGAATCAGAGGCGGGGTATTAGAGTTGGGGAATCAGAGGCGGGGAATCAGATATGGGGAAACAGAGGTGGGGAATCAGAGGCGGGGAAACAGAGGCAGGGAATCAGATATGGGGAATCAGAGGCGGGGAATCAGAGGTGGGCAATCATACGCAGGGAATCGGATGTGCGGAATCAGAGATGGGGAATCAGAGGCCGGGAATCAGAGGTGGTGAATCAGAGATGGGGAATCAGAGGCGGGGAATCAGAGGCAGGGAATCAGACGCGGGGAATCAGAGGTGGGCAATCAGAGGCGGGGAATCAGATATGGGGAATCAGAGGCGGGGAATCAGAGGCGGGGAAACAGAGGCGGGGAATCAGATATGGGGAATCAGAGGTGGGGCATCGGAGGTTGTGAATCACAGATGGGGAATCAGAGGTGGGGAATCAGAGGCAGGGAATCAGACGCGGGGAATCAGAGGCGGGGATTCAGAGCTGGGGAATCAGAGGCGGGGAATCACAGTTGGGGAATCAGAGGCGGGAAATCAGATATGGGGAATCAGAGGCAGGGAATCAGAGGCGGGAAAACAGAGGCGGGGAATCAGATATGGGGAATCAGAGGCGGGGAATCAGAGGCAGGGAATCAGACACGGGGAATCAGAGGCGGGGAATCAGAGATGGGGAATCAGAGGCGGGGAATCAGAGGCAGGGAATCGGATGCCGGGAATCAGAGGCGGGAAATCAGAGCTGGGGAATCAGTGGCGGGGAATCAGAGTTGGGGAATCAGAGGCGGCGAAGCAGATATGGGGAAATAGAGGCGGGGAATCAGATATGGGGAATCAGAAGCGGGGAATCAGATATGGGGTATCAGAGGCTGGGAATCAGAGGGGGGGAAACAGAGGCGGGGAATAAGATATGGAGAATCAGAGGTGGGGAATCAGGGGCGGGGAATCAGTGGCAGGGAATCAGAGGCGGGGAATCAGAGGCGGGGAATCAAAGGAAGGGAATCAGACACGGGGAATCAGAGGTGGGGAATCAGAGATGGGGAATCAGAGGCGGGGAATCACAGGCAGGGAATCAGACGCGGGGAATCAGAGGCGGGGAATCAGAGCTGGGGAATCAGAGGTGTGGAATCAGAGTCGGGGAATCAGAGGCAGGGAATCGGTTGTGCGGAATCAGAGATGGGGAATCAGATGTGGGGAATCAGAGGCAGTGAATCAGAGATGGGGAATCAGAGGCGGGGAATCAGAGGCAAGATATCAGACGGGGATTCAGAGGCTGGGAATCAGACGGGTGGAATCAAAGGCGGGGAATCAGAGCTGGTGAATCAGAGGCAGGGAATCAGAGTTGGGGATTCAGAGGCGGGGAATCAGATATGGGGAAACAGAGGCGGGGAATGAGAGGCGGGCAAGCAGAGGCGGGGAATTAGATATGGGGAATCAGAGGTGGGGAATCAGAGGTGGTGAATCAGAGATGGGGAATCACAGGAGGGGAATCAGAGGCAGCGAATAGAACGCGGGGAATCAGAGGCAGGGAATCAGAGCTGGGGAATCAGAGGCGGGGAATCAGATATGGGGAAACAGAGGCGGGGAATCAGAGGCGGGGAAACAGAGGCGGGGAATCAGACATGGGGAATCGGTTGCGGGGAATCAGAGGCGGGGAATCCGAGCTGGGGAATCAGAGGCGGGGAATCAGAGTTGGGGCATCAGAGGTGGGGAATTAGATATGGGGAAACAGAGGCGGGGAATCAGAGGCGGGGAAACAGAGGCGGGGAATCAGATATGGGGAATCAGAGGTGGGGAATCAGAGGCAGGGAATCAGATGTGCGGAATCAGAGATGGGGAATCAGAGGCAGGGAATCAGAATCAGAAGCGGGGAATCAGAGGCCGGGAATCAGAGGCCGGGAATCAGATGCTGGGAATAAGAGGCCGGGAATCAGAGGTGGGGAATCAGAGTCCGGGAATCAGAGATGGGGATTCAGAGGCGGGGAATGAGATATGGAGAATCAGAGGCGGGGAATCAGAGGCGGGGAAACAGAGGTGGGGAATCAGATATGGAGAATCAGAGGTGGGGAATCAAAGGCGGTGAATCAGAGATGGGGAATCAGAGGCGGGGAATCAGAGGCAGGGAATCAGATGCGGGGATTCAGAGGCGGGGAATCAGAGCTGGCGAATCAGAGGCGGGGAATCAGAGGTGGGCAATCAGAGCCGGGGAATCAGATATGGGGAATCAGAGGCGGGGAATCAGAGGCGGGGAAACAGAGGCGGGGAATCAGATATGGGGAATCAGAGGTGGGGAATCAGAGGTTGTGAATCAGAGATGAGGAATCAAGGCGGGGAATCAGAGGGAGGGAATCAGACGCGGGGAATCAGAGGCGGGGTTTCAGAGCTGGGGAATCAGAGGCGGGGAATCAGAGTTGTGGAATCAGAGGCAGGGAATCAGATATGGGGAATCAGAGGCGGGGAATCAGAGGCGGGGAATCAGAGGCGGGGAATCAGATATGGGGAATCAGAGGTGGGGAATCAGGGGCAGGGAATCAGTGGCAGGGAATCAGAGGTGGGGAATCTGAGGCGGGGAATCAGAGGCAGGGAATCAGACACGGGGAATCAGAGGCGGGGAATCAGAGATGGCGAATCAGAGGCGGGGAATCAGAGGCAGGGAATCGGACGCCGGGAATCAGAGGCGGGGAATCAGAGTTGGGGAATCAGAGGCGGGGAATCAGAGTTGGGGAATCAGAGGCGGGGAATCAGATATGGGGAAATATAGGCGGGGAATCAGATATGGGGAATCAGAGGTGTGGAATCAGAGGTTGGGAATCAGAGGCAGGGAATCAGAGGCGGGGAAACAGAGGCGGGGAATCAGATATGGGGAATCAGAGGTGGCGAATCAAAGGCGGTGAAACAGAGATGGGGAATCAGGGCAGGGAATCAGAGGCAGGGAATCAGAGCTGGGGAAACAGAGGCGGGGAATCAGATATGGGGAATCAGAGGTGGGGAATCAGGGGCGGGGAATCAGTGGCAGGGAATCAGAGCTGGGGAATCAGAGGTGGGGAATCAGAGGTGGGGATTCAGAGGTGGTGAATCAGAGAAGGGGAATCAGAGGCTGGGAATCAGAGGCAGGGAATCAGATGCAGGGAATCAGAGGCGGGGAATCATAGCTGGCGAATTAGAGGAGTGGAATCAGAGTTGGGGAATCAGAGGCGGGGAATCAGATATGGGGTAACAGAGGCGGGGAATCAGAGGTGGGGAAACAGAGGCGGGGAATCAGATATGGGGAATCAGAGGTGGGGAATCAGGGGCAGGGAATCAGTGGCAGGGAATCAGACGCTGGGAATCAGAGGCGGGGAATCAGAGGCGGGGAATCAGAGGCGGGGAATCAGAGGCAGGGAATCGGATGTGCGGAATCAGAGATGGGGAATCAGAGGTGGGGATTCAGAGGTGGTGAATCAGAGAAGGGGAATCAGAGGCTGGAAATCAGAGGCAGGGAATCAGACGCAGGGAATCAGAGGCGGGGAATCATAGCTGGCGAATTAGAGGAGGGGAATCAGAGTTGGGGAAACAGAGGCGGGGAATCAGATATGGGGAATCAGAGGTGGGGAATCAGGGGCAGGGAATCAGTGGCAGGGAATCAGAGGCGGGGAATCATAGCTGGCGAATTAGAGGAAGGGAATCAGAGTTGGGGAAACAGAGGCGGGGAATCAGATATGGGGAATCAGAGGTGGGGAATCAGGGGCAGGGAATCAGTGGCAGGGAATCAGACGCGGGGAATCAGAGACGGGGAATCAGAGGCAGGGAATCAGACACGGGGAATCAGAGGCGGGGAATCAGAGATGGGGAATCAGAGGCGGGGAATCAGAGGCAGGGAATCAGAGGCCGGGAATCAGATGCTGGGAATAAGAGGCCGGGAATCAGAGGTGGGGAAACAGAGGCGGGGAGTCAGATATGGGGATTCAGAGGTGGGGAATCAGAGGCGGGGAATCAGTGGCAGGGAATCAGAGGCCGGGAATAAAAGGCGGGGAATCAAAGCTGGGGAATCAGAGGCGGGGAATCAGAGTTGGGGAATCAGAGGAGGGGAATCAGATATGGGGAAACAGAGGCCGGGAATCAGAGGCAGGGAAACAGAGGCGGGGAATCAGATATGGGAAATCAGAGGTGGGGAATTAGAGGTTGCGAATCAGAGGCGGGATATCAGAGGCGGGGAATCAGAGGCAGGGAATCGGATGTGCGGAATCAGCGATGGGGAATCAGAGGTGGGGATTCAGAGGTGGTGAATCAGAGAAGGGGAATCAGAGGCTGGGAATCAGAGGCAGGGAATCAGACGCAGGGAATCAGAGGTGGGGAATCATAGCTGGCGAATTAGAGGAGGGGAATCAGAGTAGGGGAATCAGAGGTCGGGAATCAGATATGGGGAAACAGAGGCGGGGAATCAGAGGCGGGGAAACAGAGGCGGGGAATCAGATATGGGGAATCAGAGGTGGGGAATCAGAGGCAGGGAATCAGATGTGCGGAATCAGAGATGGGGAATCAGAGGCAGGGAATCAGAATCAGAAGCAGGGAATCAGAGGCCGGGAATCAGAGGCCGGAATCAGATGCTGGGAATCAGAGGCCTGGAATCAGAGGTGGGGAATCAGAGGCAGGGAATCAGATGCGGGGAATCAGAGGCGGGGAATCAGAGCTGGGGAATCAGAGGCAGGGTATTAGAGTTGGGGAATCAGAGGCGGGGAATCAGATATGGGGAAACAGAGGTGGGGAATCAGAGGCGGGGAAACAGAGGCAGGGAATCAGATATGGGGAATCAGAGGCGGGGAATCAGAAGTGGGGAATCATAGGCAGGGAATCGGATGTGCGGAATCAGAGATGGGGAATCAGAGGCCGGGAATCAGAGGTGGTGAATCAGATATGGAGAATCAGAGGCGGGGAATCAGAGGCAGGGAATCAGACGCGGGGAATCAGAGGTGGGCAATCAGAGGCGGGGAATCAGATATGGGGAATCAGAGGTGGGGAATCAGAGGCGGGGAAACAGGCGGGGAATCAGATATGGGGAATCAGAGGTGGGACATCAGAGGTTGTGAATCACAGATGGGGAATCAGAGTTGGGGATTCAGAGGCGGGGAATCAGATATGGGGAAACAGAGGCGGGGAATGAGAGGCGGGCAAGCAGAGGCGGGGAATTAGATATGGGGAATCAGAGGTGGGGAATCAGAGGTGGTGAATCAGAGATGGGGAATCACAGGAGGGGAATCAGAGGCAGCGAATAGAACGCGGGGAATCAGAGGCAGGGAATCAGAGCTGGGGAATCAGAGGCGGGGAATCAGATATGGGGAAACAGAGGCGGGGAATCAGAGGCGGGGAAACAGAGGCGGGGAATCAGACATGGGGAATCGGTTGCGGGGAATCAGAGGCGGGGAATCAGAGCTGGGGAATCAGAGGCGGGGAATCAGAGTTGGGGCATCAGAGGTGGGGAATTAGACATGGGGAAACAGATGCGGGGAATCAGAGGCGGGGAAACAGAGGCGGGGAATCAGATATGGGGAATCAGAGGTGGGGAATCAGAGGCAGGGAATCAGATGTGCGGAATCAGAGATGGGGAATCAGAGGCAGGGAATCAGAAGCAGGGAATCAGAGGCCGGGAATCAGAGGCCGGGAATCAGATGCTGGGAATAAGAGGCCGGGAATCAGAGGAGGGGAATCAGAGTCCGGGAATCAGAGATGGGGATTCAGAGGCGGGGAATGAGATATGGAGAATCAGAGGTGGGGAATCAGAGGCGGGGAAACAGAGGTGGTGAATCAGATATGGGGAATCAGAGGTGGCGAATCAAAGGCGGTGAATCAGAGATGGGGAATCAGAGGCGGGGAATCAGAGGCAGGGAATCAGATGCGGGGAATCAGAGGCGGGGAATCAGAGCTGGCGAATCAGAGGCTGGGAATCAGAGGTGGGCAATCAGAGGCGGGGAATCAGATATGGGGAATCAGAGGCGGGGAATCAGAGGTGGGGAAACAGAGGCGGGGAATGAAATATAGGGAATCAGAGGTGGGGAATCAGAGGTTGTGAATCAGAGATGGGGAATCAAGGCGGGGAATCAGAGGCAGGGAATCAGACGTGGGGAATCAGAGGCGGGGAATCAGAGTTGGGGAATCAGAGGCAGGGAATCAGATATGGGGAATCAGAGGCGGGGAATCAGAGGCCGGGAATCAGATATGGGGAAACAGAGGCGGGGAATCCGAGGCGGGGAAACAGAGGCGGGGAATCAGATATGGGGAATCAGAGGTGGGGAATCAGAGGTTGGGAATCAGAGGCAGGGAATCAGAGGCTTGGAATCAGATGCAGGGTATCAGATGCGGGGAATCAGAGGCGGGGAATCAGAGCTGGGGAATCAGAGGTGGGGAATCAGATTTGGGGAATCAGAGGTGGGGACTTAGATATTGGGAAACAGAGGCGGGGAATCAGAGGCGGGGAAACAGAGGCGGGGAATCAGATATGGGGAATCAGAGGTGGGGAATCAGAGGCAGGGAATCAGATGTGCGGAATCAGAGATGGGGAATCAGAGGCAGGGAATCAGAATCAGAAGCAGGGAATCAGAGGCCGGGAATCAGAGGCCGGAATCAGATGCTGGGAATCAGAGGCCTGGAATCAGAGGCGGGGAATCAGAGGCAGGGAATCAGATGCGGGGAATCAGAGGCGGGGAATCAGAGCTGGGGAATCAGAGGCGGGGTATTAGAGTTGGGGAATCAGAGGCGGGGAATCAGATATGGGGAAACAGAGGTGGGGAATCAGAGGCGGGGAAAGAGAGGAAGGGAATCAGATATGGGGAATCAGAGGTGGGGCATCAGAGGTTGTGAATCACAGATGGGGAATCAGAGGCGGGGAATCAGAGGCAGGGAATCAGACGCGGGGAATCAGAGGCGGGGATTCAGAGCTGGGGAATCAGAGGCGGGGAATCAGAGGCAGGGAATCAGATGAAGGGAATCTGATGCAGGGAATCTGAGGCAGGGAATCTGAGGCAGGGAATCTGTGGCAGGGAATCTGATGCGGGTTATCAGAAGGGGGAAATGAGATGTGGGAAACGAGATGCAGAGAAAGATGCACGGATATAGAGGCAGGGAAAGAGAGGCAGGGTATCAGAGGCGGGTAATCAGAGGCGTGGAATCAGAGGCGGGGAATCAGAGACACAGAAAGAGAGGCGTGGAATCAGAGGTACGGAATCAGAGCCGGTGAATCTGAGCCGGGAAATCAGAAGCAGAGCAACAGAGGTGGTGAAACATGGGTGCGGAATCGGACACGGGGAATCAGAGGTGGGGACTCAGAGGCCGGGAATCAGAGGCAGAGAATCAGAGGCAGGGAATCAGAGGCAGGTTATCAGAGGCAGGGAATCAGAGGTGGGAAATCAGAGGAAGGGAATCTGATGCAGGGAATCTGAGGCAGGGAATCTGAGGCAGGGAATCTGTGGCAGGGAATCTGATGCGGGTTATCAGAAGGGGGAAATGAGATGTGGGAAACGAGATGCAGAGAAAGAGGCACGGAAATAGAGGCAGGGAAAGAGAGGCAGGGTATCAGAGGCGGGTAATCAGAGGCGTGGAATCAGAGGCGGGGAATCAGAGGCGGGAAATCAGAGAGGGGAATCAGAGGTGGGGAATCAGAGGCGGGGAATCAGAGGCAGGGAATCAGAGGCAGGAAATCAGAGGCGGCGAATCTGAGGCGTGGAATCAGAGGTGGGGAAAGAGATGTGGGGAAACGTAGGCCAGGAAAGTTGCTCGGAAAGGGAGGCTGTGAATCAGAGGCGGGGAATCAGAGGTGGGGAATCAGAGGCGGGGAATCAGAGGCGTGGAATCAGAGGTGGGGAAAGAGATGTGGGGAAACAGGCGGGTAAACAGAAGCGGGTAAACATAGCTGCATCAATAGATGCAGCGAAAGAGATGGGCGAAACATAGTGGTTGGAACTTTTGTGTTGAAAATTAGTTACACAGAACAGATCAAACAGAGTTGTTGAAATTGAGGGAGGGAAAGAGAGGCACGGAAAGAGTGGAGGGGAAAGAGTGCAGGCAAAATAGAGGCGTAGAGACAGAGGTGGGGAATCAGATGCGGGGAATCAGAGGCGGGGAATCAGAGGCAGGGAATCAGATGAAGGGAATCTAATGCAGGGAAACTGAGGCAGGGAATCTGAGGCAGGGAATCGGAGGCAGGGAATCTGAGGCAGGGAATCAGTAAAAAGTTATCAGAGGCAGGGTATCAGAGGCGGAGAATCAGAGGTGGGGAATCAGAAGTGGGGAATCAGAGGTGGGGAATCAGAGGCGTGGAATCAGAGGCGGGGAATCAGAGGTGGGGAATCAGAAGTGGGGAATCAGAGGTGGGGAATCAGAGGCGGGGAATCAGAGGCGTGGAATCAGAGGCGGGCAATCAGAAGTGGGGAATCAGAGGCGGGGAATCAGAGACGGGGAATCAGAGGCGGTGAATCAGAGGCGGGGAATCAGAGGCGGGGAATCAGAGGCGGGGAATCAGAAGTGGGGAATCAGAGGTGGGGAATCAGAGGCGGGGAATCAGAGGCGGGCAATCAGATGCAGGGAATCAGAGGCAGGGAATCAGAGGCAGGGAACCAGACGCAGGGAATCAAATGAAGGGAATCTGATGCAGGGAATCTGAGGCAGGGAATCTGAGGCAGGGAATCTGTGGTGGGGAATCAGAGGCGGGAAAACATGCGGTTAAACAGAGGCGGGTAAACATAGGCGGGGATTCAGAGGCGTGGAATCAGAGGCGGGAAATCAGAGGCGGGGAAAGATATGTGGGGAAAAGTAGGCCAGGAAAGTTGAGCGGAAAGGGAGGCATTGAATCAGAGGTGGGGAATCAGAGGCGGGGAATCAGAGGCGGTGAATCAGAGGCGGGGAATCAGAGGCAGGGAATCAGAAGCGGGGAATCAGAGGTTGGGGATCAGAGGCGGGGAATCAGAGGCGGAGAATCAGAGGCAGGCAATCAGATGCAGGGAATCAGAGGCAGGGAATCAGCGGCAGGGAATCAGAGGCAGGGAATCTGAGGCAGGGAATCTGAGGTGGGGAATCAGAGGCGGGGAAACAGGTGGGTAAACAGAGGCGGGTAAACATAGGCGGGGAATCAGAGGCGCGAAATCAGAGGTGGGGAATCAGAGGCAGGGAATCAGAGGCGGGGAATCAGAGGCGGGGAATCAGATGCGGGGAATCAGAGGTGGGGAATCAGAGGCGGGGAATCAGAGGCGGAGAATCAGAGGCGGGGAATCTGATGCAGGAAATCAGAGGCAGGGAATCAGAGGCAGGGAATCAGAGGCAGGGAATCTGAGGCAGGGAATCAGAGGTGGGGAATCAGAGGCGGGGAATCAGAGGCAGGGAATCAGATGAAGGGAATCTGATGCAGGGAATCTGAGGCAGGGAATCTGAGGCAGGGAATCTGTGTCAGGGAATCTGATGCGGGTTATCAGAAGGGGGAAATGAGATGTGGGAAACGAGATGCAGAGAAAGAGACACGGAAATAGAGGCAGGGAAAGACAGGCAGGGAATCAGAGGCGGGGAATCAGAGGTGGGGAATCAGAGGCTGGGAATCAGAGGCGGGGAATCAGAGGGGGGAATCAGAGGTGGGGAATCAGAGGCAGGGAATCAGAGGCAGGGAATCAGAGGCGGGAAATCAGAGGCGGCGAATCTGAGGCGTGGAATCAGAGGTGGGGAAAGAGATGTGGGGAAACGTAGGCCAGGAAAGTTGCGCGGAAAGGGAGGCGGTGTATCAGAGGCGGGGATTCAGAGGCGGGGAATCAGAGGTGGGGAATCAGAGGCGTGGAATCAGAGGTGGGGAAAGAGATGTGGGGAAACAGGCGGGTAAACAGAAGCGGGTAAACATAGCTGCATAAATAGAGGCAGCGAAAGAGATGGGCGAAACATAGTGGTTGGAACTTGTGTGTTGAAAATTAGGTACACAGAACAGATCAAACAGAGTTGTTGAAATTGAGGGAGGGAAAGAGAGGCACAGAAAGAGTGGAGGGGAAAGAGTGCAGTGAAAATAGAGGCGTAGAGACAGAGGTGGGGAATCAGAGGCGGGGATTCAGAGGCGGGGAATCAGAGGCAGGGAATCAGATGAAGGGAATCTGATGCAGGGAATCTGAGGCAGGGAATCTGAGGCAGGGAATCGGAGGCAGGGAATCTGAGGCAGGGAATCAGTAAAAAGTTATCAGAGGCAGGGTATCAGAGGCGGAGAATCAGAGGTGGGGAATCAGAAGTGGGGAATCAGAGGTGGGGAATCAGAGGCGTGGAATCAGAGGCGGGGAATCAGAGGTGGGGAATCAGAAGTGGGGAATCAGAGGTGGGGAATCAGAGGCGGGGAATCAGAGGCGTGGAATCAGAGGCGGGCAATCAGAAGTGGGGAATCAGAGGCGGGGAATCAGAGACGGGGAATCAGAGGCGGTGAATCAGAGGCGGGGAATCAGAGGCGGGGAATCAGAGGCGGGGAATCAGAAGTGGGGAATCAGAGGTGGGGAATCAGAGGCGGGGAATCAGAGGCGGGCAATCAGATGCAGGGAATCAGAGGCAGGGAATCAGAGGCAGGGAACCAGACGCAGGGAATCAAATGAAGGGAATCTGATGCAGGGAATCTGAGGCAGGGAATCTGAGGCAGGGAATCTGTGGTGGGGAATCAGAGGCGGGAAAACATGCGGTTAAACAGAGGCGGGTAAACATAGGCGGGGATTCAGAGGCGTGGAATCAGAGGCGGGAAATCAGAGGCGGGGAAAGATATGTGGGGAAAAGTAGGCCAGGAAAGTTGAGCGGAAAGGGAGGCATTGAATCAGAGGTGGGGAATCAGAGGCGGGGAATCAGAGGCGGTGAATCAGAGGCGGGGAATCAGAGGCAGGGAATCAGAAGCGGGGAATCAGAGGTTGGGGATCAGAGGCGGGGAATCAGAGGCGGAGAATCAGAGGCGGGCAATCAGATGCAGGGAATCAGAGGCAGGGAATCAGCGGCAGGGAATCAGAGGCAGGGAATCTGAGGCAGGGAATCTGAGTTGGGGAATCAGAGGCGGGGAAACAGGTGGGTAAACAGAGGCGGGTAAACATAGGCGGGGAATCAGAGGCGCGAAATCAGAGGTGGGGAATCAGAGGCAGGGAATCAGAGGCGGGGAATCAGAGGCGGGGAATCAGATGCGGGGAATCAGAGGTGGGGAATCAGAGGCGGGGAATCAGAGGCGGAGAATCAGAGGCGGGGAATCTGATGCAGGAAATCAGAGGCAGGGAATCAGAGGCAGGGAATCAGAGGCAGGGAATCTGAGGCAGGGAATCAGAGGTGGGGAATCAGAGGCGGGGAATCAGAGGCAGGGAATCAGATGAAGGGAATCTGATGCAGGGAATCTGAGGCAGGGAATCTGAGGCAGGGAATCTGTGTCAGGGAATCTGATGCGGGTTATCAGAAGGGGGAAATGAGATGTGGGAAACGAGATGCAGAGAAAGAGACACGGAAATAGAGGCAGGGAAAGACAGGCAGTGAATCAGAGGCGGGGAATCAGAGGTGGGGAATCAGAGGCTGGGAATCAGAGGCGGGGAATCAGAGGGGGGAATCAGAGGTGGGGAATCAGAGGCAGGGAATCAGAGGCAGGGAATCAGAGGCGGGAAATCAGAGGCGGCGAATCTGAGGCGTGGAATCAGAGGTGGGGAAAGAGATGTGGGGAAACGTAGGCCAGGAAAGTTGCGCGGAAAGGGAGGCGGTGTATCAGAGGCGGGGATTCAGAGGCGGGGAATCAGAGGTGGGGAATCAGAGGCGTGGAATCAGAGGTGGGGAAAGAGATGTGGGGAAACAGGCGGGTAAACAGAAGCGGGTAAACATAGCTGCATAAATAGAGGCAGCGAAAGAGATGGGCGAAACATAGTGGTTGGAACTTGTGTGTTGAAAATTAGGTACACAGAACAGATCAAACAGAGTTGTTGAAATTGAGGGAGGGAAAGAGAGGCACAGAAAGAGTGGAGGGGAAAGAGTGCAGTGAAAATAGAGGCGTAGAGACAGAGGTGGGGAATCAGAGGCGGGGATTCAGAGGCGGGGAATCAGAGGCAGGGAATCAGATGAAGGGAATCTGATGCAGGGAATCTGAGGCAGGGAATCTGAGGCAGGGAATCGGAGGCAGGGAATCTGAGGCAGGGAATCAGTAAAAAGTTATCAGAGGCAGGGTATCAGAGGCGGAGAATCAGAGGTGGGGATTCAGAAGTGGGGAATCAGAGGTGGGGAATCAGAGGCGTGGAATCAGAGGCGGGGAATCAGAGGTGGGGAATCAGAAGTGGGGAATCAGAGGTGGGGAATCAGAGGCGGGGAATCAGAGGCGTGGAATCAGAGGCGGGCAATCAGAAGTGGGGAATCAGAGGCGGGGAATCAGAGGCGGGGAATCAGAGGCGGTGAATCAGAGGTGGGGAATCAGAGGCGGGGAATCAGAGGCGGGGAATCAGAAGTGGGGAATCAGACGTGGGGAATCAGAGGCGGGGAATCAGAGGCGGGGAATCAGAGGCGGGCAATCAGATGCAGGGAATCAGAGGCAGGGAATCAGACGCAGGGAATCAAATGAAGGGAATCTGATGCAGGGAATCTGAGGCAGGGAATCTGAGGCATGGAATCTGTGGTGGGGATTCAGAGGAGGGAAAACAGGCGGGTAAACAGAGGCGGGTAAACATAGGCGGGGAATCAGAGGCGTGGAATCAGAGGCGGGAAATCAGAGGCGGGGAAAGATATGTGGGGAAAAGAAGGCCAGGAAAGTTGAGCGGAAAGGGAGGCACTGAATCAGAGGCAGGTAATCGGAGGCGGGCAATCAGATGCAGGGAATCAGAGGCAGGGAATCAGAGGCAGGGAATCTGAGGCAGGGAATCTGAGGCAGGGAATCTGAGGTGGGCAATCAGAATCAGCGAATCAGAGGCGGGGCAATCAGAGGTGGGGAATCAGAGGCGGGGAATCAGAGGCGCGGAATCAGAGGCGGTGAATCAGAGGCGGGGAATCAGACACGGGGAATCAGAGGCGGGGAATCAGAAGTGGGGAATCAGAGGTGGGGAATCAGAGGCGGGGAATCAGAGGCAGGTAATCGGAGGCGGGCAATCAGATGCAGGGAATCAGAGGCAGGGAATCAGAGGCAGGGAATCTGAGGCAGGGAATCTGAGGCAGGGAATCTGAGGTGGGCAATCAGAGGCGGGAAAACAGGCGGGTAAACATAGGCGGGGAATCATAGGTGGGGAATCAGAGGCGGGGAATCAGAGGCGGGGAATCAGAGGCGGGGAATCAGAGTCGGGGAATCAGAGGCGGGGAATCTGAGGCGGGGAATCAGATGCAGGGAATCAGAGGCGGGGAATCAGAGGCGGGGTATCAGAGGCGGGGAATCAGAGGCGCTGAATCAGAGGCGGGGAATCAGAGGCGTGGAATCAGAGACGGGGAATCAGAGGCGGGGAATCAGAAGTGGGGAATCAGAGGTGGGAAATCAGACGCGGGGAATCAGAGGCGGGGAATCAGAGGCGGGGAATCAGAGGCAGGGTATCAGAGGCGGGCAATCATATGCAGGGAATCAGAGGCAGGGAATCAGAGGCGGGGAATCAGAGGCGGGGAATCAGAGTCGGGGAATCAGAGGCGGGGAATCTGAGGCGGGGAATCAGATGCAGGGAATCAGAGTCGGGGAATCAGAGGCGGGGAATCTGAGGCGGGGAATCAGATGCAGGGAATCAGAGGCGGGGAATCAGAGGCGGGGTATCAGAGGCGGGCAATCATATGCAGGGAATCAGAGGCAGGGAATCAGAGGCAGGGAATCAGAGGCGGGGAATCAGAGGCGGGGAATCATAGTCGGGGAATCAGAGGCGGGGAATCTGAGGCGGGGAATCAGATGCAGGGAATCAGAGTCGGGGAATCAGAGGCGGGGAATCTGAGGCGGGGAATCAGATGCAGGGAATCAGAGGCGGGGAATCAGAGGCGGGGTATCAGAGGCGGGGAATCAGAGGCGCTGAATCAGAGGCGGGGAATCAGAGGCGTGGAATCAGAGACGGGGAATCAGAGGCGGGGAATCAGAAGTGGGGAATCAGAGGTGGGAAATCAGACGCGGGGAATCAGAGGCGGGGAATCAGAGGCGGGGAATCAGAGGCAGGGTATCAGAGGCGGGCAATCATATGCAGGGAATCAGAGGCAGGGAATCAGAGGCAGGGAATCAGAGGCAGGGAATCAGAGGCAGGGAACCAGACGCAGGGAATCAAATGAAGGGAATCTGATGCAGGGAATCTGAGGCAGGGAATCTGAGGCAGGGAATCAGAGGCGGTCAATCAGATGCAGGGAATCAGAGGCAGGGAATCAGAGGCAGGGAACCAGACGCAGGGAATCAAATGAAGGGAATCTGATGCAGGGAATCTGAGGCAGGGAATCTGAGGCAGGGAATCTGTGGTGGGGAATCAGAGGCGGGAAAACATGCGGTTAAACAGAGGCGGGTAAACATAGGCGGGGATTCAGAGGCGTGGATTCAGAGGCGGGAAATCAGAGGCGGGGAATGTTATGTGGGGAAAAGTAGGCCAGGAAAGTTGAGCGGAAAGGGAGGCATTGAATCAGAGGTGGGGAATCAGAGGCGGGGAATCAGAGGCGGTGAATCAGAGGCGGGGAATCAGAGGCAGGGAATCAGAAGCGGGGAATCAGAGGTTGGGGATCAGAGGCGGGGAATCAGAGGCAGGGAATCTGAGGCAGGGAATCAGAGGTGGGGAATCAGAGGCGGGGAATCAGAGGCAGGGAATCAGATGAAGGGAATCTGATGCAGGGAATCTGAGGCAGGGAATCTGAGGCAGGGAATCTGTGTCAGGGAATCTGATGCGGGTTATCAGAAGGGGGAAATGAGATGTGGGAAACGAGATGCAGAGAAAGAGACACGGAAATAGAGGCAGGGAAAGACAGGCAGGGAATCAGAGCCGGGGAATCAGAGGTGGGGAATCAGAGGCTGGGAATCAGAGGCGGGGAATCAGAGGGGGGAATCAGAGGTGGGGAATCAGAGGCAGGGAATCAGAGGCAGGGAATCAGAGGCGGGAAATCAGAGGCGGCGAATCTGAGGCGTGGAATCAGAGGTGGGGAAAGAGATGTGGGGAAACGTAGGCCAGGAAAGTTGCGCGGAAAGGGAGGCGGTGTATCAGAGGCGGGGATTCAGAGGCGGGGAATCAGAGGTGGGGAATCAGAGGCGTGGAATCAGAGGTGGGGAAAGAGATTTGGGGAAACAGGCGGGTAAACAGAAGCGGGTAAACATAGCTGCATAAATAGAGGCAGCGAAAGGGATGGGCGAAACATAGTGGTTGGAACTTGTGTGTTGAAAATTAGGTACACAGAACAGATCAAACAGAGTTGTTGAAATTGAGGGAGGGAAAGAGAGGCACAGAAAGAGTGGAGGGGAAAGAGTGCAGTGAAAATAGAGGCGTAGAGACAGAGGTGGGGAATCAGAGGCGGGGATTCAGAGGCGGGGAATCAGAGGCAGGGAATCAGATGAAGGGAATCTGATGCAGGGAATCTGAGGCAGGGAATCTGAGGCAGGGAATCGGAGGCAGGGAATCTGAGGCAGGGAATCAGTAAAAAGTTATCAGAGGCAGGGTATCAGAGGCGGAGAATCAGAGGTGGGGATTCAGAAGTGGGGAATCAGAGGTGGGGAATCAGAGGCGTGGAATCAGAGGCGGGGAATCAGAGGTGGGGAATCAGAAGTGGGGAATCAGAGGTGGGGAATCAGAGGCGGGGAATCAGAGGCGTGGAATCAGAGGCGGGCAATCAGAAGTGGGGAATCAGAGGCGGGGAATCAGAGGCGGGGAATCAGAGGCGGTGAATCAGAGGTGGGGAATCAGAGGCGGGGAATCAGAGGCGGGGAATCAGAAGTGGGGAATCAGACGTGGGGAATCAGAGGCGGGGAATCAGAGGCGGGGAATCAGAGGCGGGCAATCAGATGCAGGGAATCAGAGGCAGGGAATCAGACGCAGGGAATCAAATGAAGGGAATCTGATGCAGGGAATCTGAGGCAGGGAATCTGAGGCAGGGAATCTGTGGTGGGGATTCAGAGGAGGGAAAACAGGCGGGTAAACAGAGGCGGGTAAACATAGGCGGGGAATCAGAGGCGTGGAATCAGAGGCGGGAAATCAGAGGCGGGGAAAGATATGTGGGGAAAAGAAGGCCAGGAAAGTTGAGCGGAAAGGGAGGCACTGAATCAGAGGCAGGTAATCGGAGGCGGGCAATCAGATGCAGGGAATCAGAGGCAGGGAATCAGAGGCAGGGAATCTGAGGCAGGGAATCTGAGGCAGGGAATCTGAGGTGGGCAATCAGAATCAGCGAATCAGAGGCGGGGCAATCAGAGGTGGGGAATCAGAGGCGGGGAATCAGAGGCGCGGAATCAGAGGCGGTGAATCAGAGGCGGGGAATCAGACGCGGGGAATCAGAGGCGGGGAATCAGAAGTGGGGAATCAGAGGTGGGGAATCAGAGGCGGGGAATCAGAGGCAGGTAATCGGAGGCGGGCAATCAGATGCAGGGAATCAGAGGCAGGGAATCAGAGGCAGGGAATCTGAGGCAGGGAATCTGAGGTGGGCAATCAGAGGCGGGAAAACAGGCGGGTAAACATAGGCGGGGAATCATAGGTGGGGAATCAGAGGCGGGGAATCAGAGGCGGGGAATCAGAGGCGGGGAATCAGAGTCGGGGAATCAGAGGCGGGGAATCTGAGGCGGGGAATCAGATGCAGGGAATCAGAGGCGGGGAATCAGAGGCGGGGTATCAGAGGCGGGGAATCAGAGGCGCTGAATCAGAGGCGGGGAATCAGAGGCGTGGAATCAGAGACGGGGAATCAGAGGCGGGGAATCAGAAGTGGGGAATCAGAGGTGGGAAATCAGACGCGGGGAATCAGAGGCGGGGAATCAGAGGCGGGGAATCAGAGGCAGGGTATCAGAGGCGGGCAATCATATGCAGGGAATCAGAGGCAGGGAATCAGAGGCGGGGAATCAGAGGCGGGGAATCAGAGTCGGGGAATCAGAGGCGGGGAATCTGAGGCGGGGAATCAGATGCAGGGAATCAGAGTCGGGGAATCAGAGGCGGGGAATCTGAGGCGGGGAATCAGATGCAGGGAATCAGAGGCGGGGAATCAGAGGCGGGGTATCAGAGGCGGGCAATCATATGCAGGGAATCAGAGGCAGGGAATCAGAGGCAGGGAATCAGAGGCGGGGAATCAGAGGCGGGGAATCAGAGTCGGGGAATCAGAGGCGGGGAATCTGAGGCGGGGAATCAGATGCAGGGAATCAGAGTCGGGGAATCAGAGGCGGGGAATCTGAGGCGGGGAATCAGATGCAGGGAATCAGAGGCGGGGAATCAGAGGCGGGGTATCAGAGGCGGGGAATCAGAGGCGCTGAATCAGAGGCGGGGAATCAGAGGCGTGGAATCAGAGACGGGGAATCAGAGGCGGGGAATCAGAAGTGGGGAATCAGAGGTGGGAAATCAGACGCGGGGAATCAGAGGCGGGGAATCAGAGGCGGGGAATCAGAGGCAGGGTATCAGAGGCGGGCAATCATATGCAGGGAATCAGAGGCAGGGAATCAGAGGCAGGGAATCAGAGGCAGGGAATCAGAGGCAGGGAACCAGACGCAGGGAATCAAATGAAGGGAATCTGATGCAGGGAATCTGAGGCAGGGAATCTGAGGCAGGGAATCAGAGGCGGGCAATCAGATGCAGGGAATCAGAGGCAGGGAATCAGAGGCAGGGAACCAGACGCAGGGAATCAAATGAAGGGAATCTGATGCAGGGAATCTGAGGCAGGGAATCTGAGGCAGGGAATCTGTGGTGGGGAATCAGAGGCGGGAAAACATGCGGTTAAACAGAGGCGGGTAAACATAGGCGGGGATTCAGAGGCGTGGAATCAGAGGCGGGAAATCAGAGGCGGGGAAAGTTATGTGGGGAAAAGTAGGCCAGGAAAGTTGAGCGGAAAGGGAGGCATTGAATCAGAGGTGGGGAATCAGAGGCGGGGAATCAGAGGCGGTGAATCAGAGGCGGGGAATCAGAGGCAGGGAATCAGAAGCGGGGAATCAGAGGTTGGGGATCAGAGGCGGGGAATCAGAGGCAGGGAATCTGAGGCAGGGAATCAGAGGTGGGGAATCAGAGGCGGGGAATCAGAGGCAGGGAATCAGATGAAGGGAATCTGATGCAGGGAATCTGAGGCAGGGAATCTGAGGCAGGGAATCTGTGTCAGGGAATCTGATGCGGGTTATCAGAAGGGGGAAATGAGATGTGGGAAACGAGATGCAGAGAAAGAGACACGGAAATAGAGGCAGGGAAAGACAGGCAGGGAATCAGAGCCGGGGAATCAGAGGTGGGGAATCAGAGGCTGGGAATCAGAGGCGGGGAATCAGAGGGGGGAATCAGAGGTGGGGAATCAGAGGCAGGGAATCAGAGGCAGGGAATCAGAGGCGGGAAATCAGAGGCGGCGAATCTGAGGCGTGGAATCAGAGGTGGGGAAAGAGATGTGGGGAAACGTAGGCCAGGAAAGTTGCGCGGAAAGGGAGGCGGTGTATCAGAGGCGGGGATTCAGAGGCGGGGAATCAGAGGTGGGGAATCAGAGGCGTGGAATCAGAGGTGGGGAAAGAGATGTGGGGAAACAGGCGGGTAAACAGAAGCGGGTAAACATAGCTGCATAAATAGAGGCAGCGAAAGAGATGGGCGAAACATAGTGGTTGGAACTTGTGTGTTGAAAATTAGGTACACAGAACAGATCAAACAGAGTTGTTGAAATTGAGGGAGGGAAAGAGAGGCACAGAAAGAGTGGAGGGGAAAGAGTGCAGTGAAAATAGAGGCGTAGAGACAGAGGTGGGGAATCAGAGGCGGGGATTCAGAGGCGGGGAATCAGAGGCAGGGAATCAGATGAAGGGAATCTGATGCAGGGAATCTGAGGCAGGGAATCTGAGGCAGGGAATCGGAGGCAGGGAATCTGAGGCAGGGAATCAGTAAAAAGTTATCAGAGGCAGGGTATCAGAGGCGGAGAATCAGAGGTGGGGATTCAGAAGTGGGGAATCAGAGGTGGGGAATCAGAGGCGTGGAATCAGAGGCGGGGAATCAGAGGTGGGGAATCAGAAGTGGGGAATCAGAGGTGGGGAATCAGAGGTGGGGAATCAGAGGCGTGGAATCAGAGGCGGGCAATCAGAAGTGGGGAATCAGAGGCGGGGAATCAGAGGCGGGGAATCAGAGGCGGTGAATCAGAGGTGGGGAATCAGAGGCGGGGAATCAGAGGCGTGGAATCAGAAGTGGGGAATCAGACGTGGGGAATCAGAGGCGGGGAATCAGAGGCGGGGAATCAGAGGCGGGCAATCAGATGCAGGGAATCAGAGGCAGGGAATCAGACGCAGGGAATCAAATGAAGGGAATCTGATGCAGGGAATCTGAGGCAGGGAATCTGAGGCAGGGAATCTGTGGTGGGGATTCAGAGGAGGGAAAACAGGCGGGTAAACAGAGGCGGGTAAACATAGGCGGGGAATCAGAGGCGTGGAATCAGAGGCGGGAAATCAGAGGCGGGGAAAGATATGTGGGGAAAAGAAGGCCAGGAAAGTTGAGCGGAAAGGGAGGCACTGAATCAGAGGTGGGGAATCAGAGGCGGGGAATCAGAGGCGGGGAATCAGAGGCGGGGAATCAGAGGCGGGGAATCAGAAGTGGGGAATCAGAGGTGGGGAATCTGAGGCGGGGAATCAGAATCAGCGAATCAGAGGCGGGGCAATCAGAGGTGGGGAATCAGAGGCGGGGAATCAGAGGCGGGGAATCAGAGGCGGTGAATCAGAGGCGGGGAATCAGACGCGGGGAATCAGAGGCGGGGAATCAGAAGTGGGGAATCAGAGGTGGGGAATCAGAGGCGGGGAATCAGAGGCAGGTAATCGGAGGCGGGCAATCAGATGCAGGGAATCAGAGGCAGGGAATCAGAGGCAGGGAATCTGAGGCAGGGAATCTGAGGCAGGGAATCTGAGGTGGGCAATCAGAGGCGGGAAAACAGGCGGGTAAACATAGGCGGGGAATCATAGGCGGGGAATCAGAGGCAGGGAATCAGAGGCGGGGAATCAGAGGCGGGGAATCAGAGTCGGGGAATCAGAGGCGGGGAATCTGAGGTGGGGAATCAGATGCAGGGAATCAGAGGCGGGGAATCAGAGGCGGGGTATCAGAGGCGTGGAATCAGAGGCGCTGAATCAGAGGCGGGGAATCAGAGGCGGGGAATCTGAGGCGGGGAATCAGATGCAGGGAATCAGAGTCGGGGAATCAGAGGCGGGGAATCTGAGGCGGGGAATCAGATGCAGGGAATCAGAGGCGGGGAATCAGAGGCGGGGTATCAGAGGCGGGGAATCAGAGGCGCTGAATCAGAGGCGGGGAATCAGAGGCGTGGAATCAGAGACGGGGAATCAGAGGCGGGGAATCAGAAGTGGGGAATCAGAGGTGGGAAATCAGACGCGGGGAATCAGAGGCGGGGAATCAGAGGCGGGGAATCAGAGGCAGGGTATCAGAGGCGGGCAATCATATGCAGGGAATCAGAGGCAGGGAATCAGAGGCAGGGAATCAGAGGCAGGGAACCTGAGGTGGCGAATATGAGGTGGTGAATCAGAGGCGGGGAATCAGGCGGGTAAACAGAGGCGGGGAATCAGAGGTGGGGAATCAGAGGCGTGGAATCAGAGGCAGGGAATCAGATGAAGGGAATCTGATGCAGGGAATCTGAGGCAGGGAATCTGAGGCAGGGAATCTGTGGCAGAGAATCTGATGCGGGTTATCAGAAGGGGGAAATGAGATGTGGGAAACGAGATGCAGAGAAAGAGGCACGGAAATAGAGGTAGGGAAAGAGAGGCAGGGAATCAGAGGCGGGGAATCAGAGGTGGGGAATCAGAGGCTGGGAATCAGAGGCGGGGAATCAGAGGGGGGAATCAGAGGTGGGGAATCAGAGGCAGGGAATCAGAGGCAGGTAATCAGAGGCAGGAAATCGGAGGCGGCAAATCTGAGGCGTGGAATCAGAGGTGGGGAAAGAGATGTGGGGAAACGTAGGCCAGAAAAGTTGCGCGGAAAGGGAGGCGGTGAATCAGAGGTGGGGAATCAGAGGCGGGGAATCAGAGGCGGGGAATCAGAGGCGTGGAATCAGAGGTGGGGAAAGAGATGTGGGGAAACAGGCGGGTAAACAGAAGCGGGTAAACATAGCTGCATAAATAGAGGCAGCGAAAGAGATGGGCGAAACATAGTGGTTGGAACTTGTGTGTTGAAAATTAGGTACACAGAACAGATCAAACAGAGTTGTTGAAATTGAGGGAGGGAAAGAGAGGCACAGAAAGAGTGCAGGCAAAATAGAGGCGTAGAGACAGAGGTGGGGAATCAGAGGCGGGGAATCAGAGGCGGGGAATCAGAGGCAGGGAATCAGATGAAGGGAATCTGATGCAGGGAATCTGAGGCAGGGAATCTGAGGCAGGGAATCGGAGGCAGGGAATCTGAGGCAGGGAATCAGTAAAAAGTTATCAGAGGCAGGGTATCAGAGGCGGAGAATCAGAGGTGGGGAATCAGAAGTGGGGAATCAGAGGTGGTGAATCAGAGGCGTGGAATCAGAGACGGGGAATCAGAGGTGGGGAATCAGAAGTGGGGAATCAGAGGTGGGGAATCAGAGGCGGGGAATCAGAGGCGTGGAATCAGAGGCGGGCAATCAGAAGTGGGGAATCAGAGGCGGGGAATCAGAGGCGGGGAATCAGAGGCGGTGAATCACAGGCGGGGAATCAGAGGCGGGGAATCAGAGGCGTGGAATCAGAAGGGGGGAATCAGAGGTGGGGAATCAGAGGTGGGGAATCAGAGGCGGGGAATCAGAGGCAGGCAATCAGATGCAGGGAATCAGAGGCAGGGAATCAGACGCAGGGAATCAAATGAAGGGAATCTGATGCAGGGAATCTGAGGCAGGGAATCTGAGGCAGGGAATCTGAGGCAGGGAATCTGTGGTGGGGAATCAGAGGCGGGAAAATAGGCGGGTAAACAGAGGCGGGTAAACATAGGCGGGGAATCAGAGGCGTGGAATCAGAGGCGGGAAATCAGAGGCGGGGAAAGATATGTGGGGAAACGTAGGCCGGAAAGTTGAGCGGAAAGGGAGGCAGTGAATCAGAGGTGGGGAATCAGAGGCGGGGAAACAGAGGCGGGGAATCAGAGGCGGGGAATCAGAGGCGGGGAATCAGAAGTGGGGAATCAGAGGTGGGGAATCAGAGGCGGGGAATCAGAGGCGGAGAATCAGAGGCGGGGAATCTGAGGCAGGGAATCTGAGGTGGGGAATCAGAGGCGGGGAAACAGGTGGGTAAACAGAGGTGGGTAAACATAGGCGGGGAATCAGAGGCGCGGAATCAGAGGCGGGGAATCAGAGGCAGGGAATCAGAGGCGGGGAATCAGAGGCGGGGAATCAGATGCGGGGAATCAGAGGTGGGGAATCATAGGCGGGGTATCAGAGGAGGGGAATCAGAGGCGTGGAATCAGAGGCGGGGAATCAGAGGCGGGGAATCAGAAGTGGGGAATCAGAGGTGGGGAATCAGAGGCGGGGAATCAGAATCAGTGAATCAGAGGCGGGGAATCAGAATCAGCGAATCAGAGGCGGGGCAATCAGAGGCGGGAAATCAGAGGCGGGGAAAGTTATGTGGGGAAAAGTAGGCCAGGAAAGTTGAGCGGAAAGGGAGGCATTGAATCAGAGGTGGGGAATCAGAGGCGGGGAATCAGAGGCGGTGAATCAGAGGCGGGGAATCAGAGGCAGGGAATCAGAAGCGGGGAATCAGAGGTTGGGGATCAGAGGCGGGGAATCAGAGGCAGGGAATCTGAGGCAGGGAATCAGAGGTGGGGAATCAGAGGCGGGGAATCAGAGGCAGGGAATCAGATGAAGGGAATCTGATGCAGGGAATCTGAGGCAGGGAATCTGAGGCAGGGAATCTGTGTCAGGGAATCTGATGCGGGTTATCAGAAGGGGGAAATGAGATGTGGGAAACGAGATGCAGAGAAAGAGACACGGAAATAGAGGCAGGGAAAGACAGGCAGGGAATCAGAGCCGGGGAATCAGAGGTGGGGAATCAGAGGCTGGGAATCAGAGTCGGGGAATCAGAGGGTGGAATCAGAGGTGGGGAATCAGAGGCAGGGAATCAGAGGCAGGGAATCAGAGGCGGGAAATCAGAGGCGGCGAATCTGAGGCGTGGAATCAGAGGTGGGGAAAGAAATGTGGGGAAACGTAGGCCAGGAAAGTTGCGCGGAAAGGGAGGCGGTGTATCAGAGGCGGGGATTCAGAGGCGGGGAATCAGAGGTGGGGAATCAGAGGCGTGGAATCAGAGGTGGGGAAAGAGATTTGGGGAAACAGGCGGGTAAACAGAAGCGGGTAAACATAGCTGCATAAATAGAGGCAGCGAAAGAGATGGGCGAAACATAGTGGTTGGAACTTGTGTGTTGAAAATTAGGTACACAGAACAGATCAAACAGAGTTGTTGAAATTGAGGGAGGGAAAGAGAGGCACAGAAAGAGTGGAGGGGAAAGAGTGCAGTGAAAATAGAGGCGTAGAGACAGAGGTGGGGAATCAGAGGCGGGGATTCAGAGGCGGGGAATCAGAGGCAGGGAATCAGATGAAGGGAATCTGATGCAGGGAATCTGAGGCAGGGAATCTGAGGCAGGGAATCGGAGGCAGGGAATCTGAGGCAGGGAATCAGTAAAAAGTTATCAGAGGCAGGGTATCAGAGGCGGAGAATCAGAGGTGGGGATTCAGAAGTGGGGAATCAGAGGTGGGGAATCAGAGGCGTGGAATCAGAGGCGGGGAATCAGAGGTGGGGAATCAGAAGTGGGGAATCAGAGGTGGGGAATCAGAGGCGGGGAATCAGAGGCGTGGAATCAGAGGCGGGCAATCAGAAGTGGGGAATCAGAGGCGGGGAATCAGAGGCGGGGAATCAGAGGCGGTGAATCAGAGGTGGGGAATCAGAGGCGGGGAATCAGAGGCGGGGAATCAGAAGTGGGGAATCAGACGTGGGGAATCAGAGGCGGGGAATCAGAGGCGGGGAATCAGAGGCGGGCAATCAGATGCAGGGAATCAGAGGCAGGGAATCAGACGCAGGGAATCAAATGAAGGGAATCTGATGCAGGGAATCTGAGGCAGGGAATCTGAGGCAGGGAATCTGTGGTGGGGATTCAGAGGAGGGAAAACAGGCGGGTAAACAGAGGCGGGTAAACATAGGCGGGGAATCAGAGGCGTGGAATCAGAGGCGGGAAATCAGAGGCGGGGAAAGATATGTGGGGAAAAGAAGGCCAGGAAAGTTGAGCGGAAAGGGAGGCACTGAATCAGAGGCAGGTAATCGGAGGCGGGCAATCAGATGCAGGGAATCAGAGGCAGGGAATCAGAGGCAGGGAATCTGAGGCAGGGAATCTGAGGCAGGGAATCTGAGGTGGGCAATCAGAATCAGCGAATCAGAGGCGGGGCAATCAGAGGTGGGGAATCAGAGGCGGGGAATCAGAGGCGCTGAATCAGAGGCGGTGAATCAGAGGCGGGGAATCAGACGCGGGGAATCAGAGGCGGGGAATCAGAAGTGGGGAATCAGAGGTGGGGAATCAGAGGCGGGGAATCAGAGGCAGGTAATCGGAGGCGGGCAATCAGATGCAGGGAATCAGAGGCAGGGAATCAGAGGCAGGGAATCTGAGGCAGGGAATCTGAGGCAGGGAATCTGAGGTGGGCAATCAGAGGCGGGAAAACAGGCGGGTAAACATAGGCGGGGAATCATAGGTGGGGAATCAGAGGCGGGGAATCAGAGGCGGGGAATCAGAGGCGGGGAATCAGAGTCGGGGAATCAGAGGCGGGGAATCTGAGGCGGGGAATCAGATGCAGGGAATCAGAGGCGGGGAATCAGAGGCGGGGTATCAGAGGCGGGGAATCAGAGGCGCTGAATCAGAGGCGGGGAATCAGAGGCGTGGAATCAGAGACGGGGAATCAGAGGCGGGGAATCAGAAGTGGGGAATCAGAGGTGGGAAATCAGACGCGGGGAATCAGAGGCGGGGAATCAGAGGCGGGGAATCAGAGGCAGGGTATCAGAGGCGGGCAATCATATGCAGGGAATCAGAGGCAGGGAATCAGAGGCGGGGAATCAGAGGCGGGGAATCAGAGTCGGGGAATCAGAGGCGGGGAATCTGAGGCGGGGAATCAGATGCAGGGAATCAGAGTCGGGGAATCAGAGGCGGGGAATCTGAGGCGGGGAATCAGATGCAGGGAATCAGAGGCGGGGAATCAGAGGCGGGGTATCAGAGGCGGGCAATCATATGCAGGGAATCAGAGGCAGGGAATCAGAGGCAGGGAATCAGAGGCGGGGAATCAGAGGCGGGGAATCAGAGTCGGGGAATCAGAGGCGGGGAATCTGAGGCGGGGAATCAGATGCAGGGAATCAGAGTCGGGGAATCAGAGGCGGGGAATCTGAGGCGGGGAATCAGATGCAGGGAATCAGAGGCGGGGAATCAGAGGCGGGGTATCAGAGGTGGGGAATCAGAGGCGCTGAATCAGAGGCGGGGAATCAGAGGCGTGGAATCAGAGACGGGGAATCAGAGGCGGGGAATCAGAAGTGGGGAATCAGAGGTGGGAAATCAGACGCGGGGAATCAGAGGCGGGGAATCAGAGGCGGGGAATCAGAGGCAGGGTATCAGAGGCGGGCAATCATATGCAGGGAATCAGAGGCAGGGAATCAGAGGCAGGGAATCAGAGGCAGGGAATCAGAGGCAGGGAACCAGACGCAGGGAATCAAATGAAGGGAATCTGATGCAGGGAATCTGAGGCAGGGAATCTGAGGCAGGGAATCAGAGGCGGGCAATCAGATGCAGGGAATCAGAGGCAGGGAATCAGAGGCAGGGAACCAGACGCAGGGAATCAAATGAAGGGAATCTGATGCAGGGAATCTGAGGCAGGGAATCTGAGGCAGGGAATCTGTGGTGGGGAATCAGAGGCGGGAAAACATGCGGTTAAACAGAGGCGGGTAAACATAGGCGGGGATTCAGAGGCGTGGAATCAGAGGCGGGAAATCAGAGGCGGGGAAAGTTATGTGGGGAAAAGTAGGCCAGGAAAGTTGAGCGGAAAGGGAGGCATTGAATCAGAGGTGGGGAATCAGAGGCGGGGAATCAGAGGCGGTGAATCAGAGGCGGGGAATCAGAGGCAGGGAATCAGAAGCGGGGAATCAGAGGTTGGGGATCAGAGGCGGGGAATCAGAGGCAGGGAATCTGAGGCAGGGAATCAGAGGTGGGGAATCAGAGGCGGGGAATCAGAGGCAGGGAATCAGATGAAGGGAATCTGATGCAGGGAATCTGAGGCAGGGAATCTGAGGCAGGGAATCTGTGTCAGGGAATCTGATGCGGGTTATCAGAAGGGGGAAATGAGATGTGGGAAACGAGATGCAGAGAAAGAGACACGGAAATAGAGGCAGGGAAAGACAGGCAGGGAATCAGAGCCGGGGAATCAGAGGTGGGGAATCAGAGGCTGGGAATCAGAGGCGGGGAATCAGAGGGGGGAATCAGAGGTGGGGAATCAGAGGCAGGGAATCAGAGGCAGGGAATCAGAGGCGGGAAATCAGAGGCGGCGAATCTGAGGCGTGGAATCAGAGGTGGGGAAAGAGATGTGGGGAAACGTAGGCCAGGAAAGTTGCGCGGAAAGGGAGGCGGTGTATCAGAGGCGGGGATTCAGAGGCGGGGAATCAGAGGTGGGGAATCAGAGGCGTGGAATCAGAGGTGGGGAAAGAGATGTGGGGAAACAGGCGGGTAAACAGAAGCGGGTAAACATAGCTGCATAAATAGAGGCAGCGAAAGAGATGGGCGAAACATAGTGGTTGGAACTTGTGTGTTGAAAATTAGGTACACAGAACAGATCAAACAGAGTTGTTGAAATTGAGGGAGGGAAAGAGAGGCACAGAAAGAGTGGAGGGGAAAGAGTGCAGTGAAAATAGAGGCGTAGAGACAGAGGTGGGGAATCAGAGGCGGGGATTCAGAGGCGGGGAATCAGAGGCAGGGAATCAGATGAAGGGAATCTGATGCAGGGAATCTGAGGCAGGGAATCTGAGGCAGGGAATCGGAGGCAGGGAATCTGAGGCAGGGAATCAGTAAAAAGTTATCAGAGGCAGGGTATCAGAGGCGGAGAATCAGAGGTGGGGATTCAGAAGTGGGGAATCAGAGGTGGGGAATCAGAGGCGTGGAATCAGAGGCGGGGAATCAGAGGTGGGGAATCAGAAGTGGGGAATCAGAGGTGGGGAATCAGAGGCGGGGAATCAGAGGCGTGGAATCAGAGGCGGGCAATCAGAAGTGGGGAATCAGAGGCGGGGAATCAGAGGCGGGGAATCAGAGGCGGTGAATCAGAGGTGGGGAACCAGAGGCGGGGAATCAGAGGCGTGGAATCAGAAGTGGGGAATCAGACGTGGGGAATCAGAGGCGGGGAATCAGAGGCGGGGAATCAGAGGCGGGCAATCAGATGCAGGGAATCAGAGGCAGGGAATCAGACGCAGGGAATCAAATGAAGGGAATCTGATGCAGGGAATCTGAGGCAGGGAATCTGAGGCAGGGAATCTGTGGTGGGGATTCAGAGGAGGGAAAACAGGCGGGTAAACAGAGGCGGGTAAACATAGGCGGGGAATCAGAGGCGTGGAATCAGAGGCGGGAAATCAGAGGCGGGGAAAGATATGTGGGGAAAAGAAGGCCAGGAAAGTTGAGCGGAAAGGGAGGCACTGAATCAGAGGTGGGGAATCAGAGGCGGGGAATCAGAGGCGGGGAATCAGAGGCGGGGAATCAGAGGCGGGGAATCAGAAGTGGGGAATCAGAGGTGGGGAATCTGAGGCGGGGAATCAGAATCAGCGAATCAGAGGCGGGGCAATCAGAGGTGGGGAATCAGAGGCGGGGAATCAGAGGCGGGGAATCAGAGGCGGTGAATCAGAGGCGGGGAATCAGACGCGGGGAATCAGAGGCGGGGAATCAGAAGTGGGGAATCAGAGGTGGGGAATCAGAGGCGGGGAATCAGAGGCAGGTAATCGGAGGCGGGCAATCAGATGCAGGGAATCAGAGGCAGGGAATCAGAGGCAGGGAATCTGAGGCAGGGAATCTGAGGCAGGGAATCTGAGGTGGGCAATCAGAGGCGGGAAAACAGGCGGGTAAACATAGGCGGGGAATCATAGGCGGGGAATCAGAGGCAGGGAATCAGAGGCGGGGAATCAGAGGCGGGGAATCAGAGTCGGGGAATCAGAGGCGGGGAATCTGAGGTGGGGAATCAGATGCAGGGAATCAGAGGCGGGGAATCAGAGGCGGGGTATCAGAGGCGTGGAATCAGAGGCGCTGAATCAGAGGCGGGGAATCAGAGGCGGGGAATCTGAGGCGGGGAATCAGATGCAGGGAATCAGAGTCGGGGAATCAGAGGCGGGGAATCTGAGGCGGGGAATCAGATGCAGGGAATCAGAGGCGGGGAATCAGAGGCGGGGTATCAGAGGCGGGGAATCAGAGGCGCTGAATCAGAGGCGGGGAATCAGAGGCGTGGAATCAGAGACGGGGAATCAGAGGCGGGGAATCAGAAGTGGGGAATCAGAGGTGGGAAATCAGACGCGGGGAATCAGAGGCGGGGAATCAGAGGCGGGGAATCAGAGGCAGGGTATCAGAGGCGGGCAATCATATGCAGGGAATCAGAGGCAGGGAATCAGAGGCAGGGAACCTGAGGTGGCGAATATGAGGTGGTGAATCAGAGGCGGGGAATCAGGCGGGTAAACAGAGGCGGGGAATCAGAGGTGGGGAATCAGAGGCGTGGAATCAGAGGCAGGGAATCAGATGAAGGGAATCTGATGCAGGGAATCTGAGGCAGGGAATCTGAGGCAGGGAATCTGTGGCAGAGAATCTGATGCGGGTTATCAGAAGGGGGAAATGAGATGTGGGAAACGAGATGCAGAGAAAGAGGCACGGAAATAGAGGTAGGGAAAGAGAGGCAGGGAATCAGAGGCGGGGAATCAGAGGTGGGGAATCAGAGGCTGGGAATCAGAGGCGGGGAATCAGAGGGGGGAATCAGAGGTGGGGAATCAGAGGCAGGGAATCAGAGGCAGGTAATCAGAGGCAGGAAATCGGAGGCGGCAAATCTGAGGCGTGGAATCAGAGGTGGGGAAAGAGATGTGGGGAAACGTAGGCCAGAAAAGTTGCGCGGAAAGGGAGGCGGTGAATCAGAGGTGGGGAATCAGAGGCGGGGAATCAGAGGCGGGGAATCAGAGGCGTGGAATCAGAGGTGGGGAAAGAGATGTGGGGAAACAGGCGGGTAAACAGAAGCGGGTAAACATAGCTGCATAAATAGAGGCAGCGAAAGAGATGGGCGAAACATAGTGGTTGGAACTTGTGTGTTGAAAATTAGGTACACAGAACAGATCAAACAGAGTTGTTGAAATTGAGGGAGGGAAAGAGAGGCACAGAAAGAGTGCAGGCAAAATAGAGGCGTAGAGACAGAGGTGGGGAATCAGAGGCGGGGAATCAGAGGCGGGGAATCAGAGGCAGGGAATCAGATGAAGGGAATCTGATGCAGGGAATCTGAGGCAGGGAATCTGAGGCAGGGAATCGGAGGCAGGGAATCTGAGGCAGGGAATCAGTAAAAAGTTATCAGAGGCAGGGTATCAGAGGCGGAGAATCAGAGGTGGGGAATCAGAAGTGGGGAATCAGAGGTGGTGAATCAGAGGCGTGGAATCAGAGACGGGGAATCAGAGGTGGGGAATCAGAAGTGGGGAATCAGAGGTGGGGAATCAGAGGCGGGGAATCAGAGGCGTGGAATCAGAGGCGGGCAATCAGAAGTGGGGAATCAGAGGCGGGGAATCAGAGGCGGGGAATCAGAGGCGGTGAATCACAGGCGGGGAATCAGAGGCGGGGAATCAGAGGCGTGGAATCAGAAGGGGGGAATCAGAGGTGGGGAATCAGAGGTGGGGAATCAGAGGCGGGGAATCAGAGGCAGGCAATCAGATGCAGGGAATCAGAGGCAGGGAATCAGACGCAGGGAATCAAATGAAGGGAATCTGATGCAGGGAATCTGAGGCAGGGAATCTGAGGCAGGGAATCTGAGGCAGGGAATCTGTGGTGGGGAATCAGAGGCGGGAAAATAGGCGGGTAAACAGAGGCGGGTAAACATAGGCGGGGAATCAGAGGCGTGGAATCAGAGGCGGGAAATCAGAGGCGGGGAAAGATATGTGGGGAAAAGTAGGCCGGAAAGTTGAGCGGAAAGGGAGGCAGTGAATCAGAGGTGGGGAATCAGAGGCGGGGAAACAGAGGCGGGGAATCAGAGGCGGGGAATCAGAGGCGGGGAATCAGAAGTGGGGAATCAGAGGTGGGGAATCAGAGGCGGGGAATCAGAGGCGGAGAATCAGAGGCGGGGAATCTGAGGCAGGGAATCTGAGGTGGGGAATCAGAGGCGGGGAAACAGGTGGGTAAACAGAGGTGGGTAAACATAGGCGGGGAATCAGAGGCGCGGAATCAGAGGCGGGGAATCAGAGGCAGGGAATCAGAGGCGGGGAATCAGAGGCGGGGAATCAGATGCGGGGAATCAGAGGTGGGGAATCATAGGCGGGGTATCAGAGGAGGGGAATCAGAGGCGTGGAATCAGAGGCGGGGAATCAGAGGCGGGGAATCAGAAGTGGGGAATCAGAGGTGGGGAATCAGAGGCGGGGAATCAGAATCAGCGAATCAGAGGCGGGGCAATCAGAGGTGGGGAATCAGAGGCGGGGAATCAGAGGCGGGGAATCAGAGGCGGTGAATCAGAGGCGGGGAATCAGACGCGGGGAATCAGAGGCGGGGAATCAGAAGTGGGGAATCAGAGCTGGGGAATCAGAGGCGGGGAATCAGAGGCAGGTAATCAGAGGCGGGCAATCAGATGCCGGGAATCAGAGGCAGGGAATCAGAGGCAGGGAATCTGAGGCAGGGAATCTGAGGCAGGGAATCTGAGGTGGGCAATCAGAGGCGGGAAAACAGGCGGGTAAACAGAGGCGGGTAAACATAGGCGGGGAATCAGAGGCGGGGAATCAGAGGCGGGGAATCAGAGTCGGGGAATCAGAGGCGGGGAATCAGAGTCGGGGAATCAGAGGCGGGGAATCTGAGGCGGGGAATCAGATGCAGGGAATCAGAGGCGGGGAATCAGAGGCGGGGTATTAGAGGCGGGGAATCAGAGGCGCGGAATCAGAGGCGGGGAATCAGAGGCAGGGAATCAGAGTCGGGGAATCAGAGGCGGGGAATCTGAGGCGGGGAATCAGATGCAGGGAATCAGAGGCGGGGAATCAGAGGCGGGGTATCAGAGGCGGGGAATCAGAGGCGCTGAATCAGAGGCGGGGAATCAGAGGCGTGGAATCAGAGACGGGGAATCAGAGGCGGGGAATCAGAAGTGGGGAATCAGAGGTGGGAAATCAGACGCGGGGAATCAGAGGCGGGGAATCAGAGGCGGGGAATCAGAGGCAGGGTATCAGAGGCGGGCAATCATATGCAGGGAATCAGAGGCAGGGAATCAGAGGCAGGGAACCTGAGGTGGCGAATATGAGGTGGTGAATCAGAGGCGGGGAATCAGGCGGGTAAACAGAGGCGGGGAATCAGAGGTGGGGAATCAGAGGCGTGGAATCAGAGGCAGGGAATCAGATGAAGGGAATCTGATGCAGGGAATCTGAGGCAGGGAATCTGAGGCAGGGAATCTGTGGCAGAGAATCTGATGCGGGTTATCAGAAGGGGGAAATGAGATGTGGGAAACGAGATGCAGAGAAAGAGGCACGGAAATAGAGGTAGGGAAAGAGAGGCAGGGAATCAGAGGCGGGGAATCAGAGGTGGGGAATCAGAGGCTGGGAATCAGAGGCGGGGAATCAGAGGGGGGAATCAGAGGTGGGGAATCAGAGGCAGGGAATCAGAGGCAGGTAATCAGAGGCAGGAAATCGGAGGCGGCAAATCTGAGGCGTGGAATCAGAGGTGGGGAAAGAGATGTGGGGAAACGTAGGCCAGAAAAGTTGCGCGGAAAGGGAGGCGGTGAATCAGAGGTGGGGAATCAGAGGCGGGGAATCAGAGGCGGGGAATCAGAGGCGTGGAATCAGAGGTGGGGAAAGAGATGTGGGGAAACAGGCGGGTAAACAGAAGCGGGTAAACATAGCTGCATAAATAGAGGCAGCGAAAGAGATGGGCGAAACATAGTGGTTGGAACTTGTGTGTTGAAAATTAGGTACACAGAACAGATCAAACAGAGTTGTTGAAATTGAGGGAGGGAAAGAGAGGCACAGAAAGAGTGCAGGCAAAATAGAGGCGTAGAGACAGAGGTGGGGAATCAGAGGCGGGGAATCAGAGGCGGGGAATCAGAGGCAGGGAATCAGATGAAGGGAATCTGATGCAGGGAATCTGAGGCAGGGAATCTGAGGCAGGGAATCGGAGGCAGGGAATCTGAGGCAGGGAATCAGTAAAAAGTTATCAGAGGCAGGGTATCAGAGGCGGAGAATCAGAGGTGGGGAATCAGAAGTGGGGAATCAGAGGTGGTGAATCAGAGGCGTGGAATCAGAGACGGGGAATCAGAGGTGGGGAATCAGAAGTGGGGAATCAGAGGTGGGGAATCAGAGGCGGGGAATCAGAGGCGTGGAATCAGAGGCGGGCAATCAGAAGTGGGGAATCAGAGGCGGGGAATCAGAGGCGGGGAATCAGAGGCGGTGAATCACAGGCGGGGAATCAGAGGCGGGGAATCAGAGGCGTGGAATCAGAAGGGGGGAATCAGAGGTGGGGAATCAGAGGTGGGGAATCAGAGGCGGGGAATCAGAGGCAGGCAATCAGATGCAGGGAATCAGAGGCAGGGAATCAGACGCAGGGAATCAAATGAAGGGAATCTGATGCAGGGAATCTGAGGCAGGGAATCTGAGGCAGGGAATCTGAGGCAGGGAATCTGTGGTGGGGAATCAGAGGCGGGAAAATAGGCGGGTAAACAGAGGCGGGTAAACATAGGCGGGGAATCAGAGGCGTGGAATCAGAGGCGGGAAATCAGAGGCGGGGAAAGATATGTGGGGAAAAGTAGGCCGGAAAGTTGAGCGGAAAGGGAGGCAGTGAATCAGAGGTGGGGAATCAGAGGCGGGGAAACAGAGGCGGGGAATCAGAGGCGGGGAATCAGAGGCGGGGAATCAGAAGTGGGGAATCAGAGGTGGGGAATCAGAGGCGGGGAATCAGAGGCGGAGAATCAGAGGCGGGGAATCTGAGGCAGGGAATCTGAGGTGGGGAATCAGAGGCGGGGAAACAGGTGGGTAAACAGAGGTGGGTAAACATAGGCGGGGAATCAGAGGCGCGGAATCAGAGGCGGGGAATCAGAGGCAGGGAATCAGAGGCGGGGAATCAGAGGCGGGGAATCAGATGCGGGGAATCAGAGGTGGGGAATCATAGGCGGGGTATCAGAGGAGGGGAATCAGAGGCGTGGAATCAGAGGCGGGGAATCAGAGGCGGGGAATCAGAAGTGGGGAATCAGAGGTGGGGAATCAGAGGCGGGGAATCAGAATCAGCGAATCAGAGGCGGGGCAATCAGAGGTGGGGAATCAGAGGCGGGGAATCAGAGGCGGGGAATCAGAGGCGGTGAATCAGAGGCGGGGAATCAGACGCGGGGAATCAGAGGCGGGGAATCAGAAGTGGGGAATCAGAGGTGGGGAATCAGAGGCGGGGAATCAGAGGCAGGTAATCAGAGGCGGGCAATCAGATGCCGGGAATCAGAGGCAGGGAATCAGAGGCAGGGAATCTGAGGCAGGGAATCTGAGGCAGGGAATCTGAGGTGGGCAATCAGAGGCGGGAAAACAGGCGGGTAAACAGAGGCGGGTAAACATAGGCGGGGAATCAGAGGCGGGGAATCAGAGGCGGGGAATCAGAGTCGGGGAATCAGAGGCGGGGAATCAGAGTCGGGGAATCAGAGGCGGGGAATCTGAGGCGGGGAATCAGATGCAGGGAATCAGAGGCGGGGAATCAGAGGCGGGGTATTAGAGGCGGGGAATCAGAGGCGCGGAATCAGAGGCGGGGAATCAGAGGCGTGGAATCACAGACGGGGAATCAGAGGCGGGGAATCAGAAGTGGGGAATCAGAGGTGGGAAATCAGAGGCGGGGAATCAGAGGCGGGGAATCAGAGGCGGGGAATCAGAGGCAGGGTATCAGAGGCGGGCAATCAGATGCAGGGAATCAGAGGCAGGGAATCAGAGGCAGGGAACCTGAGGTGGCGAATATGAGGTGGTGAATCAGAGGCGGGGAAACAGGCGGGTAAACAGAGGCTGGGAATCAGATGCAGGGAATCAGAGGCGGGGAATCAGAGGAAGGGAATCAGATGAAGGGAATCTGATGCAGGGAATCTGAGGCAGGGAATCTGAGGCAGGGAATCTGTGGCAGGGAATCTGATGCGGGTTATCAGAAGGGGGAAATGAGATGTGGGAAACGAGATGCAGAGAAAGAGGCACGGAAATAGAGGCAGGGAAAGAGAGGCAGGGTATCAGAGGCGGGTAATCAGAGGCGTGGAATCAGAGGCGGGGAATCAGAGGCGGGAAATCAGAGGGGGGAATCAGAGGTGGGGAATCAGAGACGGGGAATCAGAGGCAGGGAATCAGAGGCAGGAAATCAGAGGCGGCGAATCTGAGGCGTGGAATCAGAGGTGGGGAAAGAGATGTGGGGAAACGTAGGCCAGGAAAGTTGCTCGGAAAGGGAGGCTGTGAATCAGAGGCGGGGAATCAGAGGCGGGGAATCAGAGGCGGGGAATCAGAGGCGTGGAATCAGAGGTGGGGAAAGAGATGTGGGGAAACAGGCGGGTAAACAGAAGCGGGTAAACATAGCTGCATCAATAGATGCAGCGAAAGAGATGGGCGAAACATAGTGGTTGGAACTTTTGTGTTGAAAATTAGTTACACAGAACAGATCAAACAGAGTTGTTGAAATTGAGGGAGGGAAAGAGAGGCACGGAAAAAGTGGAGGGGAAAGAGTGCAGGCAAAATAGAGGCGTAGAGACAGAGGTGGGGAATCAGATGCGGGGAATCAGAGGCGGGGAATCAGAGGCAGGGAATCAGATGAAGGGAATCTAATGCAGGGAAACTGAGGCAGGGAATCTGAGGCAGGGAATCGGAGGCAGGGAATCTGAGGCAGGGAATCAGTAAAAAGTTATCAGAGGCAGGGTATCAGAGGCGGAGAATCAGAGGTGGGGAATCAGAAGTGGGGAATCAGAGGTGGGGAATCAGAGGCGTGGAATCAGAGGCGGGGAATCAGAGGTGGGGAATCAGAAGTGGGGAATCAGAGGTGGGGAATCAGAGGCGGGGAATCAGAGGCGTGGAATCAGAGGCAGGCAATCAGAAGTGGGGAATCAGAGGCGGGGAATCAGAGGCGGGGAATCAGAGGCGATGAATCAGAGGCGGGGAATCAGAGGCGGGCAATCAGAGGCGGGGAATCAGAAGTGGGGAATCAGAGGTGGGGAATCAGAGGCGGGGAATCAGAGGCGGGCAATCAGATGCAGGGAATCAGAGGCAGGGAATCAGAGGCAGGGAACCAGACGCAGGGAATCAAATGAAGGGAATCTGATGCAGGGAATCTGAGGCAGGGAATCTGAGGCAGGGAATCTGTGGTGGGGAATCAGAGGCGGGAAAACAGGCGGTTAAACAGAGGCGGGTAAACATAGGCGGGGATTCAGAGGCGTGGAATCAGAGGCGGGAAATCAGAGGCGGGGAAAGATATGTGGGGAAAAGTAGGCCAGGAAAGTTGAGCGGAAAGGGAGGCATTGAATCAGAGGTGGGGAATCAGAGGCGGGGAATCAGAGGCGCTGAATCAGAGGCGGGGAATCAGAGGCAGGGAATCAGAAGCGGGGAATCAGAGGTTGGGGATCAGAGGCGGGGAATCAGAGGCGGAGAATCAGAGGCGGGCAATCAGATGCAGGGAATCAGAGGCAGGGAATCAGCGGCAGGGAATCAGAGGCAAGGAATCTGAGGCAGGGAATCTGAGGTGGGGAATCAGAGGCGGGGAAACAGGTGGGTAAACAGAGGCGGGTAAACATAGGCGGGGAATCAGAGGCGCGAAATCAGAGGTGGGGAATCAGAGGCAGGGAATCAGAGGCGGGGAATCAGAGGCGGGGAATCAGATGCGGGGAACCAGAGGTGGGGAATCAGAGGCGGGGTATCAGAGGAGGGGAATCAGAGGCGGGGAATCAGAGGCGGGGAATCAGAGGCGGGGAATCAGAGGCGTGCAATCAGAGGCGGGGAATCAGAGGTGGGGAATCAGAAGTGGGGAATCAGAGGTGGGGAATCAGAGCCGGGGAATCAGAATCAGTGAATCAGAGGCGGGGCAATCAGAGGTGGGGAATCAGAGGCGGGGAATCAGAGGCGGGGAATCAGAGGAGGTGAATCAGAGGCGGGGAATCAGACGCGGGGAATCAGAGGCGGGGAATCAGAAGTGGGGAATCAGAGGTGGGGAATCAGAGGCGGGGAATCAGAGGCAGGTAATCAGAGGCGGGCAATCAGATGCAGGGAATCAGAGGCAGGGAATCAGAGGCAGGGAATCTGAGGCAGGGAATCTGAGGCAGGGAATCTGAGGTGGGCAATCAGAGGCGGGAAAACAGGCGGTTAAACAGAGGCGGGTAAACATAGGCGGGGAATCAGAGGCGGGGAATCAGAGGCGGGGAATCAGAGGCGGGGAATCAGAGTCGGGGAATCAGAGGCGGGGAATCTGAGGCGGGGAATCAGATGCAGGGAATCAGAGGCGGGGAATCAGAGGCGGGGTATCAGAGGCGGTGAATCAGAGGCGCGGAATCAGAGGCGGGGAATCAGAGGCGTGGAATCAGAGACGGGGAATCAGAGGCGGGTAATCAGAAGTGGGGAATCAGAGGTGGGAAATCAGAGGCTGGGAATCAGAGGCGGGGAATCAGAGGCGGGGAATCAGAGGCAGGGTATCAGAGGCGGGCAATCAGATGCAGGGAATCAGAGGCAGGGAATCAGAGGCAGGGAATCAGAGGCAGGGAACCTGAGATGGCGAATATGAGGTGGTGAATCAGAGGCGGGGAAACAGTCGGGTAAACAGAGGCGGGGAATCAGAGGCAGGGAATCAGCCGCGGGGTATCAGAGGCAGGGAATCAGATGAAGGGAATCTGATGCAGGGAATCTGAGGCAGGGTATCTGAGGCAGGGAATCTGTGGCAGGGAATCTGATGCGGGTTATCAGAAGGGGGAAATGAGATGTGGGAAACGAGATGCAGAGAAAGAGGCACGGAAATAGAGGCAGGGAAAGAGAGGCAGGGTATCAGAGGCGGGTAATCAGAGGCGTGGAATCAGAGGCGGGGAATCAGAGACACAGAAAGAGAGGCGTGGAATCAGATGTGCGGAATCAGAGCCGGTGAATCTGAGCCGGGAAATCAGAAGCAGAGCAACAGAGGTGGTGAAACATGGGTGCGGAATCGGACACGGGGAATCAGAGGTGGGGACTCAGAGGCCGGGAATCAGAGGCAGGGATTCAGAGGCAGGTTATCAGAGGCAGGGAATCAGAGGTGGGAAATCAGAGGCGGGGAATCAGAGGCGGCGAATCAGAGGCGGGGAATCAGAGGCGGGGAATCAGAGGCGGAGAATCAGAGGCGGGCAATCAGATGCAGGAAATCAGAGGCAGGGAATCAGAGGCAGGGAATCAGAGGCAGGGAATCTGAGGCAGGGAATCAGAGGTGGGGAATCAGAGGCGGGGAATCAGAGGCAGGGAATCAGATGAAGGGAATCTGATGCAGGGAATCTGAGGCAGGGAATCTGAGGCAGGGAATCTGTGGCAGGGAATCTGATGCTGGTTATCAGAAGGGGGAAATGAGATGTGGGAAACGAGATGCAGAGAAAGAGGCACGGAAATAGAGGCAGGGAAAGACAGGCAGGGAATCAGAGGCGGGGAATCAGAGGTGGGGAATCAGAGGCTGGGAATCAGAGGCGGGGAATCAGAGGGGGGAATCAGAGGTGGGGAATCAGAGGCAGGGAATCAGAGGCAGGGAATCAGAGGCGGGAAATCAGAGGCGGCAAATCTGAGGCGTGGAATCAGAGGTGGGGAAAGAGATGTGGGGAAACGTAGGCCAGGAAAGTTGCGCGGAAAGGGAGGCGGGGAATCAGAGGCGGGGAATCAGAGGCGTGGAATCAGAGGTGGGGAAAGAGATGTGGGGAAACAGGCGGGTAAACAGAAGCGGGTAAACATAGCTGCATAAATAGAGGCAGCGAAAGAGATGGGCGAAACATAGTGGTTGGAACTTGTGTGTTGAAAATTAGGTACACAGAACAGATCAAACAGAGTTGTTGAAATTGAGGGAGGGAAAGAGAGGCACAGAAAGAGTGGAGGGGAAAGAGTGCAGGCAAAATAGAGGCGTAGAGACAGAGGTGGCGAATCAGTGGCGGGGAATCAGAGGCGGGGAATCAGAGGCAGGGAATCAGATGAAGGGAATCTGATGCAGGGAATCTGAGGCAGGGAATCTGAGGCAGGGAATCGGAGGCAGGGAATCTGATGCGGGTTATCAGAAGGGGGAAATGAGATGTTGGAAACGAGATGCAGAGAAAGAGGCACGGAAATAGAGGCAGGGAAAGAGAGGCAGGGTATCAGAGGCAGGTAATCAGAGGCGTGGAATCAGAGGTGGGGAATCAGAGGCGGTGAATCAGAGGCGGGGAATCAGAGGCGGGGAATCAGAGGCGGGGAATCAGAAGTGGGGAATCAGAGGTGGGGAATCAGAGGCGGGGAATCAGAGGCGGGGAATCAGAGGCGGGCAATCAGATGCAGGGAATCAGAGGCAGGGAATCAGACGCAGGGAATCAAATGAAGGGAATCTGATGCAGGGAATCTGAGGCAGGGAATCTGAGGCAGGGAATCTGTGGTGGGGAATCAGAGGCGGGAAAACAGGCGGGTAAACAGAGGCGGGTAAACATAGGCGGGGAATCAGAGGCGTGGAATCAGAGGCGGGAAATCAGAGGCGGGGAAAGATATGTGGGGAAAAGTAGGCCAGGAAAGTTGAGCGGAAAGGGAGGCAGTGAATCAGAGGTGGGGAATCAGAGGCGGGGAATCAGAGGCGGGGAATCAGAGGCGGGGAATCAGAGGCGGGGAATCAGAGGCGGGGAATCAGAGGCGGAGAATCAGAGGCGGGGAATCTGAGGCAGGGAATCTGAGGTGGGGAATCAGAGGCGGGGAAACAGGTGGGTAAACAGAGGTGGGTAAACATAGGCGGGGAATCAGAGGCGCGGATTCAGAGGCGGGGAATCAGAGGCAGGGAATTAGAGGCGGGGAATCAGAGGCGGGGAATCAGATGCGGGGAATCAGGGGCGGGGAATCAGAGCTGGGGAATCAGAGGCGGGGTATTAGAGTTGGGGAATCAGAGGCGGGGAATCAGATATGGGGAAACAGAGGTGGGGAATCAGAGGCGGGGAAAGAGAGGCAGGGAATCAGATATGGGGAATCAGAGGTGGGGCATCAGAGGTTGTGAATCACGGATGGGGAATCAGAGGCGGGGAATCAGAGGCAGGGAATCAGACGCGGGGAATCAGAGGCGGGGATTCAGAGCTGGGGAATCAGAAGCGGGGAATCAGAGTTGGGGAATCAGAGGCGGGGAATCAGAGGAGGGGAATCAGAGGTGGGGAATCAGAGGCGGGGAATCAGAGGCAGGGAATCAGATGAAGGGAATCTGATGCAGGGAATCTGAGGCAGGGAATCTGAGGCAGGGAATCTGTGGCAGGGAATCTGATGCGGGTTATCAGAAGGGGGAAATGAGATGTGGGAAACGAGATGCAGAGAAAGAGGCACGGATATAGAGGCAGGGAAAGAGAGGCAGGGTATCAGAGGCGGGTAATCAGAGGCGTGGAATCAGAGGCGGGGAATCAGAGACACAGAAAGAGAGGCGTGGAATCAGAGGTGCGGAATCAGAGCCGGTGAATCTGAGCCGGGAAATCAGAAGCAGAGCAACAGAGGTGGTGAAACATGGGTGCGGAATCGGACACGGGGAATCAGAGGTGGGGACTCAGAGGCAGGGAATCAGAGGCGGCGAATCAGAGGCGGGGAATCAGAGGCGGGGAATCAGAGGCGGAGAATCAGAGGCGGGGAATCTGATGCAGGAAATCAGAGGCAGGGAATCAGAGGCAGGGAATCAGAGGCAGGGAATCTGAGGCAGGGAATCAGAGGTGGGGAATCAGAGGCGGGGAATCAGAGGCAGGGAATCAGATGAAGGGAATCTGATGCAGGGAATCTGAGGCAGGGAATCTGAGGCAGGGAATCTGAGGTGGGAAATCAGAGGCGGGGAATCAGAGGCGGCGAATCAGAGGCGGGGAATCAGAGGCGGGGAATCAGAGGCGGAGAATCAGAGGCGGGGAATCTGATGCAGGAAATCAGAGGCAGGGAATCAGAGGCAGGGAATCAGAGGCAGGGAATCTGAGGCAGGGAATCAGAGGTGGGGAATCAGAGGCGGGGAATCAGAGGCAGGGAATCAGATGAAGGGAATCTGATGCAGGGAATCTGAGGCAGGGAATCTGAGGCAGGGAATCTGTGTCAGGGAATCTGATGCGGGTTATCAGAAGGGGGAAATGAGATGTGGGAAACGAGATGCAGAGAAAGAGACACGGAAATAGAGGCAGGGAAAGACAGGCAGGGAATCAGAGGCGGGGAATCAGAGGTGGGGAATCAGAGGCTGGGAATCAGAGGCGGGGAATCAGAGGGGGGAATCAGAGGTGGGGAATCAGAGGCAGGGAATCAGAGGCAGGGAATCAGAGGCGGGAAATCAGAGGCGGCGAATCTGAGTCGTGGAATCAGAGGTGGGGAAAGAGATGTGGAGAAACGTAGGCCAGGAAAGTTGCGCGGAAAGGGAGGCGGTGTATCAGAGGCGGGGATTCAGAGGCGGGGAATCAGAGGCGGGGAATCAGAGGCGTGGAATCAGAGGTGGGGAAAGAGATGTGGGGAAACAGACGGGTAAACAGAAGCGGGTAAACATAGATGCATAAATAGAGGCAGCGAAAGAGATGGGCGAAACATAGTGGTTGGAACTTGTGTGTTGAAAATTAGGTACACAGAACAGATAAAACAGAGTTGTTGAAATTGAGGGAGGGAAAGAGAGGCACAGAAAGAGTGGAGGGGAAAGAGTGCAGTCAAAATAGAGGCGTAGAGACAGAGGTGGGGAATCAGAGGCGGGGATTCAGAGGCGGGGAATCAGAGGCATGGAATCAGATGAAGGGAATCTGATGCAGGGAATCTGAGGCAGGGAATCTGAGGCAGGGAATCGGAGGCAGGGAATCTGAGGCAGGGAATCAGTAAAAAGTTATCAGAGGCAGGGTATCAGAGGCGGAGAATCAGAGGTGGGGATTCAGAAGTGGGGAATCAGAGGTGGGGAATCAGAGGCGTGGAATCAGAGGCGGGGAATCAGAGGTGGGGAATCAGAAGTGGGGAATCAGAGGTGGGGAATCAGAGGCGGGGAATCAGAGGCGTGGAATCAGAGGCGGGCAATCAGAAGTGGGGAATCAGAGGCGGGGAATCAGAGGCGGGAAATCAGAGGCGGTGAATCAGAGGTGGGGAATCAGAGGTGGGGAATCAGAGGCGGGGAATCAGAAGTGGGGAATCAGACGTGGGGAATCAGAGGTGGGGAATCAGAGGCGGGGAATCAGAGGTGGGCAATCAGATGCAGGGAATCAGAGGCAGGGAATCAGTTGCAGGGAATCAAATGAAGGGAATCTGAAGCAGGGAATCTGAGGCAGGGAATCTGAGGCAGGGAATCTGTGGTGGGGAATCAGAGGAGGGAAAACAGGCGGGTAAACAGAGGCGGGTAAACATAGGCGGGGAATCAGAGGCGTGGAATCAGAGGCGGGAAATCAGAGGCGGGGAAAGATATGTGGGGAAAAGAAGGCCAGGAAAGTTGAGCGGAAAGGGAGGCACTGAATCAGAGGTGGGGAATCAGAGGCGGGGAATCAGAGGCGGGGAATCAGAGGCGGGGAATCAGAGGCGGGGAATCAGAAGTGGGGAATCAGAGGTGGGGAATCAGAGGCGGGGATTCAGAGGCAGAGAATCAGAGGCGGGGAATCTGAGGCAGGGAATCTGAGGTGCGGAATCAGAGGCGGGGAAACAGGTGGGTAAACAGAGGTGGGTAAACATAGGCGGGGAATCAGAGGCGCGGAATCAGAGGCGCGGAATCAGAGGCAGGGAATCAGAGGCGGGGAATCAGAGGCGGGGAATCAGATGCGGGGAATCAGAGGTGGGGAATCAGAGGCGGGGTATCAGAGGAGGGGAATCAGAGGCGGGGAATCAGGGGCGGGGAATCAGAGGCGGGGAATCAGAGGCGTGGAATCAGAGGCGGGGTATCAGAGGCGGGGAATCAGAAGTGGGGAATAAGAGGTGGGGAATCAGAGGCGGGGAATCAGAATCAGCGAATCAGAGGCGGGGCAATCAGAGGTGGGGAATCAGAGGCGGGGAATCAGAGGCGGGGAATCAGAGGCGGTGAATCAGAGGCGGGGAATCAGACGCGGGGAATCAGAGGCGGGGAATCAGAAGTGGGGAATCAGAGGTGGGGAATCAGAGGCGGGGAATCAGAGGCAGGTAATCGGAGGCGGGCAATCAGATGCAGGGAATCAGAGGCAGGGAATCAGAGGCAGGGAATCTGAGGCAGGGAATCTGAGGCAGGGAATCTGAGGTGGGCAATCAGAGGCGGGAAAACAGGCGGGTAAACAGAGGCGGGTAAACATAGGCGGGGAATCAGAGGCGGGGAATCAGAGGCGGGGAATCAGAGGCGGGGAATCAGAGGCGGGGAATCAGAGTCGGGGAATCAGAGGCGGGGAATCTGAGGCGGGGAATCAGATGCAGGGAATCAGAGGCGGGGAATCAGAGGCGGGGTATCAGAGGCGGGGAATCAGAGGCGCTGAATCAGAGGCGGGGAATCAGAGGCGTGGAATCAGAGACGGGGAATCAGAGGCGGGGAATCAGAAGTGGGGAATCAGAGGTGGGAAATCAGACGCGGGGAATCATAGGCGGGGAATCAGAGGCGGGGAATCAGAGGCAGGGTATCAGAGGCGTGCAATCAGATGCAGGGAATCAGAGGCAGGGAATCAGAGGCAGGGAATCAGAGGCAGGGAACCTGAGGTGGCGAATATGAGGTGGTGAATCAGAGGCGGGGAAACAGGCGGGTAAACAGAGGCGGGGAATCAGATGCAGGGAATCAGCCGCGGGGAATCAGAGGCAGGGAATCAGATGAAGGGAATCTCATGCAGGGAATCTGAGGCAGGGTATCTGAGGCAGGGAATCTGTGGCAGGGAATCTGATGCGGGTTATCAGAAGGGGGAAATGAGATGTGGGAAACGAGATGCAGAGAAAGAGGCACGGATATAGAGGCAGGGAAAGAGAGGCAGGGTATCAGAGGCGGGTAATCAGAGGCGTGGAATCAGAGGCGGGGAATCAGAGACACAGAAAGAGAGGCGTGGAATCAGAGGTGCGGAATCAGAGCCGCTGAATCTGAGCCGGGAAATCAGAAGCAGAGCAACAGAGGTGGTGAAACATGGGTGCGGAATCGGACACGGGGAATCAGAGGTGGGGATTCAGAGGCCGGGAATCAGAGGCAGGGAATCAGAGGCAGGTTATCAGAGGCAGGGAATCAGAGGTGGGGAATCAGAGGCGGGGAATCAAGAGGCGGGGAATCAGAGGCGGGGAATCAGAGGCGGGGAATCTGAGGCGGAGAATCAGAGGCGGGCAATCAGATGCAGGAAATCAGAGGCAGGGAATCAGAGGCAGGGGTATCAGAGGCGGGGAATCAGAGGCGCTGAATCAGAGGCGGGGAATCAGAGGCGTGGAATCAGAGACGGGGAATCAGAGGCGGGGAATCAGAAGTGGGGAATCAGAGGTGGGAAATCAGACGCGGGGAATCAGAGGCGGGGAATCAGAGGCAGGGAATCAGAGGCAGGGTATCAGAGGCGGGCAATCAGATGCAGGGAATCAGAGGCAGGGAATCAGAGGCAGGGAATCAGAGGCAGGGAACCTGAGGTGGCGAATATGAGGTGGTGAATCAGAGGCGGGGAAACAGGCGGGTAAACAGAGGCGGGGAATCAGATGCAGGGAATCAGCCGCGGGGAATCAGAGGCAGGGAATCAGATGAAGGGAATCTCATGCAGGGAATCTGAGGCAGGGTATCTGAGGCAGGGAATCTGTGGCAGGGAATCTGATGCGGGTTATCAGAAGGGGGAAATGAGATGTGGGAAACGAGATGCAGAGAAAGAGGCACGGATATAGAGGCAGGGAAAGAGAGGCAGGGTATCAGAGGCGGGTAATCAGAGGCGTGGAATCAGAGGCGGGGAATCAGAGACACAGAAAGAGAGGCGTGGAATCAGAGGTGCGGAATCAGAGCTGCTGAATCTGAGCCGGGAAATCAGAAGCAGAGCAAAAGAGGTGGTGAAACATGGGTGCGGAATCGGACACGGGGAATCAGAGGTGGGGATTCAGAGGCCGGGAATCAGAGGCAGGGAATTAGAGGCAGGTTATCAGAGGCAGGGAATCAGAGGTGGGGAATCAGAGGCGGGGAATCAAGAGGCGGGGAATCAGAGGCGGGGAATCAGAGGCGGGGAATCAGGGGCGGAGAATCAGAGGCGGGCAATCAGATGCAGGAAATCAGAGGCAGGGAATCAGAGGCAGGGAATCTGAGGCAGGGAATAAGAGGTGGGGAATCAGAGGCGTGGAATCAGAGGCAGGGCATCATATGAAGGGAATCTGATGCAGGGAATCTGAGGCAGGGAATCTGAGGCAGGGAATCTGTGGCAGGAATCTGATGCGGGTTATCAGAAGGGGGAAATGAGATGTGGGAAACGAGATGCAGAGAAAGAGGCACGGAAATAGAGGTAGGGAAAGAGAGGCAGGGAATCAGAGGCGGGGAATCAGAGGTGGTGAATCAGAGGCTGGGAATCAGAGGCGGGGAATCAGAGGGGGGAATCAGAGGTGGGGAATCAGAGGAAGGGAATCAGAGGCAGGGAATCAGAGGCAGGAAATCAGAGGCGGCAAATCTGAGGCGTGGAATCAGAGGTGGGGAAAGAGATGTGGGGAAACGTAGGCCAGGAAAGTTGCGCGGAATGGGAGGCGGTGAATCAGAGGCGGGGAATCAGAGGCGGGGAATCAGAGGCGGGGAATCAGAGGCGTGGAATCAGAGGTGGGGAAAGAGATGTGGGGAAACAGGCGGGTAAACAGAAGCGGGTAAACATAGCTGCATAAATAGAGGCAGCGAAAGAGATGGGCGAAACATAGTGGTTGGAACTTGTGTGTTGAAAATTAGGTACACAGAACAGATCAAACAGAGTTGTTGAAATTGAGGGAGGGAAAGAGAGGCACAGAAAGAGTGGAGGGGAAAGAGTGCAGGCAAAATAGAGGCGTAGAGACAGAGGTGGGGAATCAGAGGCGGGGAATCAGAGGCGGGGAATCAGAGGCAGGGAATCAGATGAAGGGAATCTGATGCAGGGAATCTGAGGCAGGGAATCTGAGGCAGGGAATCGGAGGCAGGGAATCTGAGGCAGGGAATCAGTAAAAAGTTATCAGAGGCAGGGTATCAGCGGCGGAGAATCAGAGGTGGGGAATCAGAAGTGGGGAATCAGAGGTGGGGAATCAGAGGCGTGGAATCAGAGGCGGGGAATCAGAGGTGGGGAATCAGAAGTGGGGAATCAGAGGTGGGGAATCAGAGGCGGGGAATCAGAGGCGTGGAATCAGAGGCGGGCAATCAGAAGTGGGGAATCAGAGGCGGGGAATCAGAGGCGGGGAATCAGAGGCGGTGAATCAGAGGCGGGGAATCAGAGGCGGGGAATCAGAGGCGTGGAATCAGAAGTGGGGAATCAGAGGTGGGGAATCAGAGGCGGGGAATCAGAGGCGGGGAATCAGAGGCGGGCAATCAGATGCAGAGAATCAGAGGCAGGGAATCTGAGGCAGGGAATCTGAGGCAGGGAATCTGTGGTGGGGAATCAGAGGCGGGAAAACAGGCGGGTAAACAGAGGCGGGTAAACATAGGCGGGGAATCAGAGGCGTGGAATCAGAGGCGGGAAATCAGAGGCGGGGAAAGATATGTGGGGAAAAGTAGGCCGGAAAGTTGAGCTGAAAGGGAGGCAGTGAATCAGAGGTGGGGAATCAGAGGCGGGGAATCAGAGGCGGGGAATCAGAGGCGGGGAATCAGAGGCGGGGAATCAGAAGTGGGGAATCAGAGGTGGGGAATCAGAGGCGGGGAATCAGAGGCGGAGAATCAGAGGCGGGGAATCTGAGGCAGGGAATCTGAGGTGGGGAATCAGAGGCGGGGAAACAGGTGGGTAAACAGAGGTGGGTAAACATAGGCGGGGAATCAGAGGCGCGGAATCAGAGGCGGGGAAACAGGTGGGTAAACAGAGGTGGGTAAACATAGGCGGGGAATCAGAGGCGCGGAATCAGAGGCGGGGAATCAGAGGCAGGGAATCAGAGGCGGGGAATCAGAGGCGGGGAATCAGATGCGGGGAATCAGAGGCGGGGTATCAGAGGAGGGGAATCAGAGGCGTGGAATCAGAGGCGGGGAATCAGAGGCGGGGAATCAGAGGCGTGGAATCAGAGGCGGGGAATCAGAGGCGGGGAATCAGAAGTGGGGAATCAGAGGTGGGGAATCAGAGGCGGGGAATCAGAATCAGCGAATCAGAGGCGGGGCAATCAGAGGTGGGGAATCAGATGCGGGGAATCAGAGGCGGGGAATCAGAGGCGGTGAATCAGAGGCGGGGAATCAGACGCGGGGAATCAGAGGCGGGGTATCAGAAGTGGGGAATCAGAGGTGGTGAATCAGAGGCGGGGAATCAGAGGCAGGTAATCAGAGGCGGGCAATCAGATGCAGGGAATCAGAGGCAGGGAATCAGAGGCAGGGAATCTGAGGCAGGGAATCTGAGGCAGGGAATCTGAGGTGGGCAATCAGAGGCGGGAAAACAGGCGGGTAAACAGAGGCGGGGAATCAGAGGCGGGGAATCAGAGGCGGGGAATCAGAGTCGGGGAATCAGAGGCGGGGAATCAGAGTCGGGGAATAAGAGGCGGGGAATCTAAGGCGGGGAATCAGATGCAGGGAATCAGAGGCGGGGAATCAGATGCGGGGTATCAGAGGCGGGGAATCAGAGGCGCGGAATCAGAGGCGGGGAATCAGAGGCGTGGAATCACAGACGGGGAATCAGAGGCGGGGAATCAGAAGTGGGGAATCAGAGGTGGGAAATCAGAGGCGGGGAATCAGAGGCGGGGAATCAGAGGCGGGGAATCAGAGGCAGGGTATCAGAGGCGGGCAATCAGATGCAGGGAATCAGAGGCAGGGAATCAGAGGCAGGGAATCAGAGGCAGGGAACCTGAGGTGGCGAATATGAGGTGGTGAATCAGAGGCGGAGAAACAGGCGGGTAAACAGAGGCTGGGAATCAGATGCAGGGAATCAGAGGCGGGGAATCAGAGGCAGGGAATCAGATGAAGGGAATCTGATGCAGGGAATCTGAGGCAGGGAATCTGAGGCAGGGAATCTGTGGCAGGGAATCTGATGCGGGTTATCAGAAGGGGGAAATGAGATGTGGGAAACGAGATGCAGAGAAAGAGGCACGGAAATAGAGGCAGGGAAAGAGAGGTAGGGTATCAGAGGCGGGTAATCAGAGGCGTGGAATCAGAGGCGGGGAATCAGAGGCGGGAAATCAGAGAGGGGAATCAGAGGTGGGGAATCAGAGGCGGGGAATCAGAGGCAGGGAATCAGAGGCAGGAAATCAGAGGCGGCGAATCTGAGGCGTGGAATCAGAGGTGGGGAAAGAGATGTGGGGAAACGTAGGCCAGGAAAGTTGCTCGGAAAGGGAGGCGGTGAATCAGAGGCGGGGAATCAGAGGTGGGGAATCAGAGGCGGGGAATCAGAGGCATGGAATCAGAGGTGGGGAAAGAGATGTGGGGAAACAGGCGGGTAAACAGAAGCGGGTAAACATAGCTGCATCAATAGATGCAGCGAAAGAGATGGGCGAAACATAGTGGTTGGAACTTTTGTGTTGAAAATTAGTTACACAGAACAGATCAAACAGAGTTGTTGAAATTGAGGGAGGGAAAGAGAGGCACGGAAAGAGTGGAGGGGAAAGAGTGCAGGCAAAATAGAGGCGTAGAGACAGAGGTGGGGAATCAGATGCGGGGAATCAGAGGCGGGGAATCAGAGGCAGGGAATCAGATGAAGGGAATCTAATGCAGGGAAACTGAGGCAGGGAATCTGAGGCAGGGAATCGGAGGCAGGGAATCTGAGGCAGGGAATCAGTAAAAAGTTATCAGAGGCAGGGTATCAGAGGCGGAGAATCAGAGGTGGGGAATCAGAAGTGGGGAATCAGAGGTGGGGAATCAGAGGCGTGGAATCAGAGGCGGGGAATCAGAGGTGGGGAATCAGAAGTGGGGAATCAGAGGTGGGGAATCAGAGGCGGGGAATCAGAGGCGTGGAATCAGAGGCGGGCAATCAGAAGTGGGGAATCAGAGGCGGGGAATCAGAGGCGGGGAATCAGAGGCGGTGAATCAGAGGCGGGGAATCAGAGGCGGGGAATCAGAGGCGGGGAATCAGAAGTGGGGAATCAGAGGTGGGGAATCAGAGGCGGGGAATCAGAGGCGGGCAATCAGATGCAGGGAATCAGAGGCAGGGAATCAGAGGCAGGGAACCAGACGCAGGGAATCAAATGAAGGGAATCTGATGCAGGGAATCTGAGGCAGGGAATCTGAGGCAGGGAATCTGTGGTGGGGTATCAGAGGCGGGAAAACAGGCGGTTAAACAGAGGCGGGTAAACATAGGCGGGGATTCAGAGGCGTGGAATCAGAGGCGGGAAATCAGAGGCGGGGAAAGATATGTGGGGAAAAGTAGGCCAGGAAAGTTGAGCGGAAAGGGAGGCATTGAATCAGAGGTGGGGAATCAGAGGCGGGGAATCAGAGGCGGTGAATCAGAGGCGGGGAATCAGAGGCAGGGAATCAGAAGCGGGGAATCAGAGGTTGGGAATCAGAGGCGGGGAATCAGAGGCGGAGAATCAGAGGCAGGCATTCAGATGCAGGGAATCAGAGGCAGGGAATCAGAGGCAGGGAATCAGAGGCAGGGAATCTGAGGCAGGGAATCTGAGGTGGGGAATCAGAGGCGGGGAAACAGGTGGGTAAACAGAGGCGGGTAAACATAGGCGGGGAATCAGAGGCGCGAAATCAGAGGTGGGGAATCAGAGGCAGGGAATCAGAGGCGGGGAATCAGAGGCGGGGAATCAGATGCGGGGAATCAGAGGTGGGGAATCAGAGGCGGGGTATCAGAGGAGGGGAATCAGAGGCGGGGAATCAGAGGCGGGGAATCAGAGGCGGGGAATCAGAGGCGTGCAATCAGAGGCGGGGAATCAGAGGTGGGGAATCAGAAGTGGGGAATCAGAGGTGGGGAATCAGAGCCGGGGAATCAGAATCAGCGAATCAGAGGCGGGGCAATAAGAGGTGGGGAATCAGAGGCGGGGAATCAGAGGCGGGGAATCAGAGGAGGTGAATCAGAGGCGGGGAATCAGACGCGGGGAATCAGAGGCGGGGAATCAGAAGTTGGGAATCAGAGGTGGGGAATCAGAGGCGGGGAATCAGATGCAGGGAATCAGAGGCAGGGAATCAGAGGCAGGGAATCTGAGGCAGGGAATCTGAGGCAGGGAATCAGAGGCAGGGAATCTGAGGCAGGGAATCTGAGGCAGGGAATCTGAGGTGGGCAATCAGAGGCGGGAAAACAGGCGTGTAAACAGAGGCGGGTAAACATAGGCGGGGAATCAGAGGCGGGGAATCAGAGGCGGGGAATCAGAGGCGTGGAATCAGAGTCGGGGAATCAGAGGCGGGGAATCTGAGGCGGGGAATCAGATGCAGGGAATCAGAGGCGGGGAATCAGAGGCGGGGTATCAGAGGCGGGGAATCAGAGGCGCGGAATCAGAGGCGGGGAATCAGAGGCGTGGAATCAGAGACGGGGAATCAGAGGCGGGGAATCAGAAGTGGGGAATCAGAGGTGGGAAATCAGAGGCTGGGAATCAGAGGCGGGGAATCAGAGGCGGGGAATCAGAGGCAGGGTATCAGAGGCGGGCAATCAGATGCAGGGAATCAGAGGCAGGGAATCAGAGGCAGGGAATCAGAGGCAGGGAACCTGAGATGGCGAATATGAGGTGGTGAATCAGAGGCGGGGAAACAGTCGGGAAAACAGAGGCGGGGAATCAGAGGCAGGGAATCAGCCGCGGGGAATCAGAGGCAGGGAATCAGATGAAGGGAATCTGATGCAGGGAATCTGAGGCAGGGTATCTGAGGCAGGGAATCTGTGGCAGGGAATCTGATGCGGGTTATCAGAAGGGGGAAATGAGATGTGGGAAACGAGATGCAGAGAAAGAGGCACGGAAATAGAGGCAGGGAAAGAGAGGCAGGGTATCAGAGGCGGGTAATCAGAGGCGTGGAATCAGAGGCGGGGAATCAGAGACACAGAAAGAGAGGCGTGGAATCAGATGTGCGGAATCAGAGCCGGTGAATCTGAGCCGGGAAATCAGAAGCAGAGCAACAGAGGTGGTGAAAAATGGGTGCGGAATCGGACACGGGGAATCAGAGGTGGGGACTCAGAGGCCGGGAATCAGAGGCAGGGATTCAGAGGCAGGTTATCAGAGGCAGGGAATCAGAGGTGGGAAATCAGAGGCGGGGAATCAGAGGCGGCGAATCAGAGGCGGGGAATCAGAGGCGGGGAATCAGAGGCGGAGAATCAGAGGCGGGCAATCAGATGCAGGAAATCAGAGGCAGGGAATCAGAGGCAGGGAATCAGATGAAGGGAATCTGATGCAGGGAATCTGAGGCAGGGAATCTGAGGCAGGGAATCTGTGGCAGGGAATCTGATGCGGGTTATCAGAAGGGGGAAATGAGATGTGGGAAACGAGATGCAGAGAAAGAGGCACGGAAATAGAGGCAGGGAAAGACAGGCAGGGAATCAGAGGCGGGGAATCAGAGGTGGGGAATCAGAGGCTGGGAATCAGAGGCGGGGAATCAGAGGGGGGAATCAGAGGTGGGGAATCAGAGGCAGGGAATCAGAGGCAGGGAATCAGAGGCGGGAAATCAGAGGCGGCGAATCTGAGGCGTGGAATCAGAGGTGGGGAAAGAGATGTGGGGAAACGTAGGCCAGGAAAGTTGCGCGGAAAGGGAGGCGGTGAATCAGAGGCGGGGAATCAGAGGCGGGGAATCAGAGGCGGGGAATCAGAGGCGTGGAATCAGAGGTGGGGAAAGAGATGTGGGGAAACAGGCGGGTAAACAGAAGCGGGTAAACATAGCTGCATAAATAGAGGCAGCGAAAGAGATGGGCGAAACATAGTGGTTGGAACTTGTGTGTTGAAAATTAGGTACACAGAACAGATCAAACAGAGTTGTTGAAATTGAGGGAGGGAAAGAGAGGCACAGAAAGAGTGGAGGGGAAAGAGTGCAGGCAAAATAGAGGCGTAGAGACAGAGGTGGCGAATCAGTGGCGGGGAATCAGAGGCGGGGAATCAGAGGCAGGGAATCAGATGAAGGGAATCTGATGCAGGGAATCTGAGGCAGGGAATCTGAGGCAGGGAATCGGAGGCAGGGAATCTGATGCGGGTTATCAGAAGGGGGAAATGAGATGTTGGAAACGAGTTGCAGAGAAAGAGGCACGGAAATAGAGGCAGGGAAAGAGAGGCAGGGTATCAGAGGCAGGTAATCAGAGGCGTGGAATCAGAGGTGGGGAATCAGATGCGGGGAATCAGAGGTGGGGAATCAGAGGCGGGGTATCAGAGGAGGGGAATCAGAGGCGTGGAATCAGAGGCGGGGAATCAGAGGCGGGGAATCAGAGGCGTGGAATCAGAGGCGGGGAATCAGAGGCGGGGAATCAGAAGTGGGGAATCAGAGGTGGGGAATCAGAGGCGGGGAATCAGAATCAGCGAATCAGAGGCGGGGCAATCAGAGGTGGGGAATCAGAGGCGGGGAATCAGAGGCGGGGAATCAGAGGCGGTGAATCAGAGGCGGGGAATCAGACGCGGGGTATCAGAGGCGGGGTATCAGAAGTGGGGAATCAGAGGTGGGGAATCAGAGGCGGGGAATCAGAGGCAGATAATCAGAGGCGGGCAATCAGATGCAGGGAATCAGAGGCAGGGAATCAGAGGCAGGGAATCTGAGGCAGGGAATCTGAGGCAGGGAATCTGAGGTGGGCAATCAGAGGCGGGAAAACAGGCGGGTAAACAGAGGCGGGTAAACATAGGCGGGGAATCAGAGGCGGGGAATCAGAGGCGGGGAATCAGAGTCGGGGAATCAGAGGCGGGGAATCAGAGTCGGGGAATAAGAGGCGGGGAATCTGAGGCGGGGAATCAGATGCAGGGAATCAGAGGCGGGGAATCAGAGGCGGGGTATCAGAGGCGGGGAATCAGAGGCGCGGAATCAGAGGCGGGGAATCAGAGGCGTGGAATCAGACGGGGAATCAGAGGCGGGGAATCAGAAGTGGGGAATCAGAGGTGGGAAATCAGAGGCGGGGAATCAGAGGCGGGGAATCAGAGGCGGGGAATCAGAGGCAGGGTATCAGAGGCGGGCAATCAGATGCAGGGAATCAGAGGCAGGGAATCAGAGGCAGGGAATCAGAGGCAGGGAACCTGAGGTGGCGAATATGAGGTGGTGAATCAGAGGCGGAGAAACAGACGGGTAAACAGAGGCTGGGAATCAGATGCAGGGAATCAGAGGCGGGGAATCAGAGGCAGGGAATCAGATGAAGGGAATCTGATGCAGGGAATCTGAGGCAGGGAATCTGAGGCAGGGAATCTGTGGCAGGGAATCTGATGCGGGTTATCAGAAGGGGGAAATGAGATGTGGGAAACGAGATGCAGAGAAAGAGGCACGGAAATAGAGGCAGGGAAAGAGAGGTAGGGTATCAGAGGCGGGTAATCAGAGGCGTGGAATCAGAGGCGGGGAATCAGAGGCTGGAAATCAGAGAGGGGAATCAGAGGTGGGGAATCAGAGGCGGGGAATCAGAGGCAGGGAATCAGAGGCAGGAAATCAGAGGTGGCGAATCTGAGGCGTGGAATCAGAGGTGGGGAAAGAGATGTGGGGAAACGTAGGCCAGGAAAGTTGCTCGGAAAGGGAGGCGGTGAATCAGAGGCGGGGAATCAGAGGCGGGGAATCAGAGGCGGGGAATCAGAGGCGTGGAATCAGAGGTGGGGAAAGAGATGTGGGGAAACAGGCGGGTAAACAGAAGCGGGTAAACATAGATGCATCAATAGATGCAGCGAAAGAGATGGGCGAAACATAGTGGTTGGAACTTTTGTGTTGAAAATTAGTTACACAGAACAGATCAAACAGAGTTGTTGAAATTGAGGGAGGGAAAGAGAGGCACGGAAAGAGTGGAGGGGAAAGAGTGCAGGCAAAATAGAGGCGTAGAGACAGAGGTGGGGAATCAGATGCGGGGAATCAGAGGTGGGGAATCAGAGGCAGGGAATCAGATGAAGGGAATCTAATGCAGGGAAACTGAGGCAGGGAATCTGAGGCAGGGAATCGGAGGCAGGGAATCTGAGGCAGGGAATCAGTAAAAAGTTATCAGAGGCAGGGTATCAGAGGCGGAGAATCAGAGGTGGGGAATCAGAAGTGGGGAATCAGAGGTGGGGAATCAGAGGCGTGGAATCAGAGGCGGGGAATCAGAGGTGGGGAATCAGAAGTGGGGAATCAGAAGTGGGGAATCAGAGGCGGGGAATCAGAGGCGTGGAATCAGAGGCGGGCAATCAGAAGTGGGGAATCAGAGGCGGGGAATCAGAGGCGGGGAATCAGAGGCGGTGAATCAGAGGCGGGGAATCAGAGGCGGGGAATCAGAGGCGGGGAATCAGAAGTGGAGAATCAGAGGTGGGGAATCAGAGGCGGGGAATCAGAGGCGGGCAATCAGATGCAGGGAATCAGAGGCAGGGAATCAGAGGCAGGGAACCAGACGCAGGGAATCAAATGAAGGGAATCTGATGCAGGGAATCTGAGGCAGGGAATCTGAGGCAGGGAATCTGTGGTGGGGAATCAGAGGCGGGAAAACAGGCGGTTAAACAGAGGCGGGTAAACATAGGCGGGGATTCAGAGGCGTGGAATCAGAGGCGGGAAATCAGAGGCGGGGAAAGATATGTGGGGAAAAGTAGGCCAGGAAAGTTGAGCGGAAAGGGAGGCATTGAATCAGAGGTGGGGCATCAGAGGCGGGGAATCAGAGGCGGTGAATCAGAGGCGGGGAATCAGAGGCAGGGAATCAGAAGCGGGGAATCAGAGGTTGGGAATCAGAGGCGGGGAATCAGAGGCGGAGAATCAGAGGCGGGCAATCAGATGCAGGGAATCAGAGGCAGGGAATCAGAGGCAGGGAATCAGAGGCAGGGAATCTGAGGCAGGGAATCTGAGGTGGGGAATCAGAGGCGGGGAAACAGGTGGGTAAACAGAGGCGGGTAAACATAGGCGGGGAATCAGAGGCAGGGAATCAGAGGCGTGCAGTCAGAGGCGGGGAATCAGAGGTGGGGAATCAGAAGTGGGGAATCAGAGGTGGAGAATCAGAGCCGGGGAATCAGAATCAGCGAATCAGAGGCGGGGCAATCAGAGGTGGGGAATCAGAGGCGGGGAATCAGAGGCGGGGAATCAGAGGAGGTGAATCAGAGGCGGGGAATCAGACGCGGGGAATCAGAGGCGGGGAATCAGAAGTGGGGAATCAGAGGTGGGGAATCAGAGGCGGGGAATCAGAGGCAGGTAATCAGAGGCGGGCAATCAGATGCAGGGAATCAGAGGCCGGGAATCAGAGGCAGGGAATCTGAGGCAGGGAATCTGAGGCAGGGAACCTGAGGTGGGCAATCAGAGGCGGGAAAACAGGCGGGTAAACAGAGGCGGGTAAACATAGGCGGGGAATCAGAGGCGGGGAATCAGAGGCGGGGAATCAGAGGCGGGGAATCAGAGTCGGGGAATCAGAGGCGGGGAATCTGAGGCGGGGAATCAGATGCAGGGAATCAGAGGCGGGGAATCAGAGGCGGGGTATCAGAGGCGGGGAATCAGAGGCGCGGAATCAGAGGCGGGGAATCAGAAGCGTGGAATCAGAGACGGGGAATCAGAGGCGGGGAATCAGAAGTGGGGAATCAGAGGTGGGAAATCAGAGGCTGGGAATCAGAGGCGGGGAATCAGAGGCGGGGAATCAGAGGCAGGGTATCAGAGGCGGGCAATCAGATGCAGGGAATCAGAGGCAGGGAATCAGAGGCAGGGAATCAGAGGCAGGGAACCTGAGATGGCGAATATGAGGTGGTGAATCAGAGGCGGGGAAACAGTCGGGAAAACAGAGGTGGGGAATCAGAGGCAGGGAATCAGCCGCGGGGAATCAGAGGCAGGGAATCAGATGAAGGGAATCTGATGCAGGGAATCTGAGGCAGGGTATCTGAGGCAGGGAATCTGTGGCAGGGAATCTGATGCGGGTTATCAGAAGGGGGAAATGAGATGTGGGAAACGAGATGCAGAGAAAGAGGCACGGAAATAGAGGCAGGGAAAGAGAGGCAGGGTATCAGAGGCGGGTAATCAGAGGCGTGGAATCAGAGGCGGGGAATCAGAGACACAGAAAGAGAGGCGTGGAATCAGATGTGCGGAATCAGAGCCGGTGAATCTGAGCCGGGAAATCAGAAGCAGAGCAACAGAGGTGGTGAAACATGGGTGCGGAATCGGACACGGGGAATCAGAGGTGGGGACTCAGAGGCCGGGAATCAGAGGCAAGGATTCAGAGGCAGGTTATCAGAGGCAGGGAATCAGAGGTGGGAAATCAGAGGCGGGGAATCAGAGGTGGCGAATCAGAGGCGGGGAATCAGAGGCGGGGAATCAGAGGCAGAGAATCAGAGGCGGGCAATCAGATGCAGGAAATCAGAGGCAGGGAATCAGAGGCAGGGAATCAGAGGCAGGGAATCTGAGGCAGGGAATCAGAGGTGGGGAATCAGAGGCGGGGAATCAGAGGCAGGGAATCAGATGAAGGGAATCTGATGCAGGGAATCTGAGGCAGGGAATCTGAGGCAGGGAATCTGTGGCAGGGAATCTGATGCGGGTTATCAGAAGGGGGAAATGAGATGTGGGAAACGAGATGCAGAGAAAGAGGCACGGAAATAGAGGCAGGGAAAGACAGGCAGGGAATCAGAGGCGGGGAATCAGAGGCAGGGAATCAGAGGCGGGGAATCAGAGGGGGGAATCAGAGGTGGGGAATCAGAGGCAGGGAATCAGAGGCAGGGAATCAGAGGCGGGAAATCAGAGGCGGCGAATCTGAGGCGTGGAATCAGAGGTGGGGAAAGAGATGTGGGGAAACGTAGGCCAGGAAAGTTGCGCGGAAAGGGAGGCGGTGAATCAGAGGCGGGGAATCAGAGGCGGGGAATCAGAGGCGGGGAATCAGAGGCGTGGAATCAGAGGTGGGGAAAGAGATGTGGGGAAACAGGCGGGTAAACAGAAGCGGGTAAACATAGCTGCATAAATAGAGGCAGCGAAAGAGATGGGCGAAACATAGTGGTTGGAACTTGTGTGTTGAAAATTAGGTACACAGAACAGATCAAACAGAGTTGTTGAAATTGAGGGAGGGAAAGAGAGGCACAGAAAGAGTGGAGGGGAAAGAGTGCAGGCAAAATAGAGGCGTAGAGACAGAGGTGGCGAATCAGTGGCGGGCAATCAGAGGCGGGGAATCAGAGGCAGGGAATCAGATGAAGGGAATCTGATGCAGGGAATCTGAGGCAGGGAATCTGAGGCAGGGAATCGGAGGCAGGGAATCTGATGCGGGTTATCAAAAGGGGGAAATGAGATGTTGGAAACGAGATGCAGAGAAAGAGGCACGGAAATAGAGGCAGGGAAAGAGAGGCAGGGTATCAGAGGCAGGTAATCAGAGGCGTGGAATCAGAGGTGGGGAATCAGAGGCGGTGAATCAGAGGCGGGGAATCAGAGGCGGGGAATCAGAGGCGGGGAATCAGAGGCGGGGAATCAGAAGTGGGGAATCAGAGGTGGGGAATCAGAGGCGGGGAATCAGAGGCGGGGAATCAGAGGCGGGCAATCAGATGCAGGGAATCAGAGGCAGGGAATCAGACGCAGGGAATCAAATGAAGGGAATCTGATGCAGGGAATCTGAGGCAGGGAATCTGAGGCAGGGAATCTGTGGTGGGGAATCAGAGGCAGGAAAACAGGCGGGTAAACAGAGGCGGGTAAACATAGGCGGGGAATCAGAGGCGTGGAATCAGAGGCGGGAAATCAGAGGCGGGGAAAGATATGTGGGGAAAAGTAGGCCAGGAAAGTTGAGCGGAAAGGGAGGCAGTGAATCAGAGGTGGGGAATCAGAGGCGGGGAATCAGAGGCGGGGAATCAGAGGCGGGGAATCAGAGGCAGGGAATCAGAAGTGGGGAATCAGAGGCGGGGAATCAGAGGCGGGGTATCAGAGGCGGGGAATCAGAGGCGCGGAATCAGAGGCGGGGAATCAGAGGCGTGGAATCACAGACGGGGAATCAGAGGCGGGGAATCAGAGGCGTGGAATCAGAGGTGGGGAAAGAGATGTGGGGAAACAGGCGGGTAAACAGAAGCGGGTAAACATAGCTGCATAAATAGAGGCAGCGAAAGAGATGGGCGAAACATAGTGGTTGGAACTTGTGTGTTGAAAATTAGGTACACAGAACAGATCAAACAGAGTTGTTGAAATTGAGGGAGGGAAAGAGAGGCACAGAAAGAGTGGAGGGGAAAGAGTGCAGGCAAAATAGAGGCGTAGAGACAGAGGTGGCGAATCAGTGGCGGGGAATCAGAGGCGGGGAATCAGAGGCAGGGAATCAGATGAAGGGAATCTGATGCAGGGAATCTGAGGCAGGGAATCTGAGGCAGAGAATCGGAGGCAGGGAATCTGATGCGGGTTATCAGAAGGGGGAAATGAGATGTTGGAAACGAGATGCAGAGAAAGAGGCACGGAAATAGAGGCAGGGAAAGAGAGGCAGGGTATCAGAGGCAGGTAATCAGAGGCGTGGAATCAGAGGTGGGGAATCAGATGCGGGGAATCAGAGGTGGGGAATCAGAGGCGGGGTATCAGAGGAGGTGAATCAGAGGCGTGGAATCAGAGGCGGGGAATCAGAGGCGGGGAATCAGAGGCGTGGAATCAGAGGTGGGGAATCAGAGGCGGGGAATCAGAAGTGGGGAATCAGAGGTGGGGAATCAGAGGCGGGGAATCAGAATCAGCGAATCAGAGGCGGGGCAATCAGAGGTGGGGAATCAGAGGCGGGGAATCAGAGGCGGGGAATCAGAGGCGGTGAATCAGAGGCGGGGAATCAGACGCGGGGAATCAGAGGCGGGGTATCAGAAGTGGGGAATCAGAGGTGGGGAATCAGAGGCGGGGAATCAGAGGCAGGTAATCAGAGGCGGGCAATCAGATGCAGGGAATCAGAGGCAGGGAATCAGAGGCAGGGAATCTGAGGCAGGGAATCTGAGGCAGGGAATCTGAGGTGGGCAATCAGAGGCGGGAAAACAGGCGGGTAAACAGAGGCGGGTAAACATAGGCGGGGAATCAGAGGCGGGGAATCAGAGGCGGGGAATCAGAGTCGGGGAATCAGAGGCGGGGAATCAGAGTCGGGGAATAAGAGGCGGGGAATCTGAGGCGGGGAATCAGATGCAGGGAATCAGAGGCGGGGAATCAGAGGCGGGGTATCAGAGGCGGGGAATCAGAGGCGCGGAATCAGAGATGGGGAATCAGAGGCGTGGAATCACAGACGGGGAATCAGAGGCGGGGAATCAGAAGTGGGGAATCAGAGGTGGGAAATCAGAGGCGGGGAATCAGAGGCGGGGAATCAGAGGTGGGGAATCAGAGGCAGGGTATCAGAGGCGGGCAATCAGATGGCTGGAATCACAGGCAGGGAATCAGAGGCAGGGAATCAGAGGCAGGGAACCTGAGGTGGCGAATATGAGGTGGTGAATCAGAGGCGGAGAAACAGGCGGGTAAACAGAGGCTGGGAATCAGATGCAGGGAATCAGAGGCGGGGAATCAGAGGCAGGGAATCAGATGAAGGGAATCTGATGCAGGGAATCTGAGGCAGGGAATCTGAGGCAGGGAATCTGTGGCAGGGAATCTGATGCGGGTTATCAGAAGGGGGAAATGAGATGTGGGAAACGAGATGCAGAGAAAGAGGCACGGAAATAGAAGCAGGGAAAGAGAGGTAGGGTATCAGAGGCGGGTAATCAGAGGCGTGGAATCAGAGGCGGGGAATCAGAGGCGGGAAATCAGAGAGGGGAATCAGAGGCGGGTAAACATAGGCGGGGAATCAGAGGCGGGGAATCAGAGGCGGGGAATCAGAGTCGGGGAATCAGAGGCGGGGAATCAGAGACGGGGAATAAGAGGCGGGGAATCTGAGGCGGGGAATCAGATGCAGGGAATCAGAGAGGGGAATCAGAGGTGGGGAATCAGAGGCGGGGAATCAGAGGCAGGGAATCAGAGGCAGGAAATCAGAGGCGGCGAATCTGAGGCGTGGAATCAGAGGTGGGGAAAGAGATGTGGGGAAACGTAGGCCAGGAAAGTTGCTCGGAAAGGGAGGCGGTGAATCAGAGGCGGGGAATCAGAGGCGGGGAATCAGAGGCGGGGAATCAGAGGCGTGGAATCAGAGGTGGGGAAAGAGATGTGGGGAAACAGGCGGGTAAACAGAAGCGGGTAAACATAGATGCATCAATAGATGCAGCGAAAGAGATGGGCGAAACATAGTGGTTGGAACTTTTGTGTTGAAAATTAGTTACACAGAACAGATCAAACAGAGTTGTTGAAATTGAGGGAGGGAAAGAGAGGCACGGAAAGAGTGGAGGGGAAAGAGTGCAGGCAAAATAGAGGCGTAGAGACAGAGGTGGGGAATCAGATGCGGGGAATCAGAGGCGGGGAATCAGAGGCAGGGAATCAGATGAAGGGAATCTAATGCAGGGAAACTGAGGCAGGGAATCTGAGGCAGGGAATCGGAGGCAGGGAATCTGAGGCAGGGAATCAGTAAAAAGTTATCAGAGGCAGGGTATCAGAGGCGGAGAATCAGAGGTGGGGAATCAGAAGTGGGGAATCAGAGGTGGGGAATCAGAGGCGTGGAATCAGAGGCGGGGAATCAGAGGTGGGGAATCAGAAGTGGGGAATCAGAGGTGGGGAATCAGAGGCGGGGAATCAGAGGCAGGTAATCAGAGGCGGGCAATCAGATGCAGGGAATCAGAGGCAGGGAATCAGAGGCAGGGAATCTGAGGCAGGGAATCTGAGGCAGGGAATCTGAGGTGGGCAATCAGAGGCGGGAAAACAGGCGGGTAAACAGAGGCGGGTAAACATAGGCGGGGAATCAGAGGCGGGGAATCAGAGGCGGGGAATCAGAGGCGGGGAATCAGAGTCGGGGAATCAGAGGCGGGGAATCTGAGGCGGGGAATCAGATGCAGGGAATCAGAGGCGGGGAATCAGAGGCGGGGTATCAGAGGCGGGGAATCAGAGGCGCGGAATCAGAGGCGGGGAATCAGAAGCGTGGAATCAGAGACGGTGAATCAGAGGCGGGGAATCAGAAGTGGGGAATCAGAGGTGGGAAATCAGAGGCTGGGAATCAGAGGCGGGGAATCAGAGGCGGGGAATCAGAGGCAGGGTATCAGAGGCGGGCAATCAGATGCAGGGAATCAGAGGCAGGGAATCAGAGGCAGGGAATCAGAGGCAGGGAACCTGAGATGGCGAATATGAGGTGGTGAATCAGAGGCGGGGAAACAGTCGGGAAAACAGAGGTGGGGAATCAGAGGCAGGGAATCAGCCGCGGGGAATCAGAGGCAGGGAATCAGATGAAGGGAATCTGATGCAGGGAATCTGAGGCAGGGTATCTGAGGCAGGGAATCTGTGGCAGGGAATCTGATGCGGGTTATCAGAAGGGGGAAATGAGATGTGGGAAACGAGATGCAGAGAAAGAGGCACGGAAATAGAGGCAGGGAAAGAGAGGCAGGGTATCAGAGGCGGGTAATCAGAGGCGTGGAATCAGAGGCGGGGAATCAGAGACACAGAAAGAGAGGCGTGGAATCAGATGTGCGGAATCAGAGCCAGTGAATCTGAGCCGGGAAATCAGAAGCAGAGCAACAGAGGTGGTGAAACATGGGTGCGGAATCGGACACGGGGAATCAGAGTTGGGGACTCAGAGGCAGGGAATCAGAGGCAGGGATTCAGAGGCAGGTTATCAGAGGCAGGGAATCAGAGGTGGGAAATCAGAGGCGGGGAATCAGAGGTGGCGAATCAGAGGCGGGGAATCAGAGGCGGGGAATCAGAGGCAGAGAATCAGAGGCGGGCAATCAGATGCAGGAAATCAGAGGCAGGGAATCAGAGGCAGGGAATCAGAGGCAGGGAATCTGAGGCAGGGAATCAGAGGTGGGGAATCAGAGGCGGGGAATCAGAGGCAGGGAATCAGATGAAGGGAATCTGATGCAGGGAATCTGAGGCAGGGAATCTGAGGCAGGGAATCTGTGGCAGGGAATCTGATGCGGGTTATCAGAAGGGGGAAATGAGATGTGGGAAACGAGATGCAGAGAAAGAGGCACGGAAATAGAGGCAGGGAAAGACAGGCAGGGAATCAGAGGCGGGGAATCAGAGGTGGGGAATCAGAGGCTGGGAATCAGAGGCGGGGAATCAGAGGGGGGAATCAGAGGTGGGGAATCAGAGGCAGGGAATCAGAGGCAGGGAATCAGAGGCGGGAAATCAGAGGCGGCGAATCTGAGGCGTGGAATCAGAGGTGGGGAAAGAGATGTGGGGAAACGTAGGCCAGGAAAGTTGCGCGGAAAGGGAGGCGGTGAATCAGAGGCGGGGAATCAGAGGCGGGGAATCAGAGGCGGGGAATCAGAGGCGTGGAATCAGAGGTGGGGAAAGAGATGTGGGGAAACAGGCGGGTAAACAGAAGCGGGTAAACATAGCTGCATAAATAGAGGCAGCGAAAGAGATGGGCGAAACATAGTGGTTGGAACTTGTGTGTTGAAAATTAGGTACACAGAACAGATCAAACAGAGTTGTTGAAATTGAGGGAGGGAAAGAGAGGCACAGAAAGAGTGGAGGGGAAAGAGTGCAGGCAAAATAGAGGCGTAGAGACAGAGGTGGCGAATCAGTGGCGGGGAATCAGAGGCGGGGAATCAGAGGCAGGGAATCAGATGAAGGGAATCTGATGCAGGGAATCTGAGGCAGGGAATCTGAGGCAGGGAATCGGAGGCAGGGAATCTGATGCGGGTTATCAGAAGGGGGAAATGAGATGTTGGAAACGAGATGCAGAGAAAGAGGCACGGAAATAGAGGCAGGGAAAGAGAGGCAGGGTATCAGAGGCAGGTAATCAGAGGCGTGGAATCAGAGGTGGGGAATCAGAGGCGGTGAATCAGAGGCGGGGAATCAGAGGCGGGGAATCAGAGGCGGGGAATCAGAGGCGGGGAATCAGAAGTGGGGAATCAGAGGTGGGGAATCAGAGGCGGGGAATCAGAGGCGGGGAATCAGAGGCGGGCAATCAGATGCAGGGAATCAGAGGCAGGGAATCAGACGCAGGGAATCAAATGAAGGGAATCTGATGCAGGGAATCTGAGGCAGGGAATCTGAGGCAGGGAATCTGTGGTGGGGAATCAGAGGCAGGAAAACAGGCGGGTAAACAGAGGCGGGTAAACATAGGCGGGGAATCAGAGGCGTGGAATCAGAGGCGGGGAATCAGAGGCGGGGAATCAGAGGCGGGGAATCAGAGGTGGGGAATCAGAGGCGGGGAATCAGAGGCAGGGAATCAGAAGTGGGGAATCAGAGGCGGGGAATCAGAGGCGGGGTATCAGAGGCGGGGAATCAGAGGCGCGGAATCAGAGGCGGGGAATCAGAGGCGTGGAATCACAGACGGGGAATCAGAGGCGGGGAATCAGAGGCGTGGAATCAGAGGTGGGGAAAGAGATGTGGGGAAACAGGCGGGTAAACAGAAGCGGGTAAACATAGCTGCATAAATAGAGGCAGCGAAAGAGATGGGCGAAACATAGTGGTTGGAACTTGTGTGTTGAAAATTAGGTACACAGAACTGATCAAACAGAGTTGTTGAAATTGAGGGAGGGAAAGAGAGGCACAGAAAGAGTGGAGGGGAAAGAGTGCAGGCAAAATAGAGGCGTAGAGACAGAGGTGGCGAATCAGTGGCGGGGAATCAGAGGCGGGGAATCAGAGGCAGGGAATCAGATGAAGGGAATCTGATGCAGGGAATCTGAGGCAGGGAATCTGAGGCAGGGAATCGGAGGCAGGGAATCTGATGCGGGTTATCAGAAGGGGGAAATGAGATGTTGGAAACGAGATGCAGAGAAAGAGGCACGGAAATAGAGGCAGGGAAAGAGAGGCAGGGTATCAGAGGCAGGTAATCAGAGGCGTGGAAACAGAGGTGGGGAATCAGATGCGGGGAATCAGAGGTGGGGAATCAGAGGCGGGGTATCAGAGGAGGTGAATCAGAGGCGTGGAATCAGAGGCGGGGAATCAGAGGCGGGGAATCAGAGGCGTGGAATCAGAGGTGGGGAATCAGAGGCGGGGAATCAGAAGTGGGGAATCAGAGGGGGGGAATCAGAGGCGGGGAATCAGAATCAGCGAATCAGAGGCGGGGCAATCAGAGGTGGGGAATCAGAGGCGGGGAATCAGAGGCGGGGAATCAGAGGCGGTGAATCAGAGGCGGGGAATCAGACGCGGGGAATCAGAGGCGGGGTATCAGAAGTGGGGAATCAGAGGTGGGGAATCAGAGGCGGGGAATCAGAGGCAGGTAATCAGAGGCGGGCAATCAGATGCAGGGAATCAGAGGCAGGGAATCAGAGGCAGGGAATCTGAGGCAGGGAATCTGAGGCAGGGAATCTGAGGTGGGCAATCAGAGGCGGGAAAACAGGCGGGTAAACAGAGGCGGGTAAACATAGGCGGGGAATCAGAGGCGGGGAATCAGAGGCGGGGAATCAGAGTCGGGGAATCAGAGGCGGGGAATCAGAGTCGGGGAATAAGAGGCGGGGAATCTGAGGCGGGGAATCAGATGCAGGGAATCAGAGGCGGGGAATCAGAGGCGGGGTATCAGAGGCGGGGAATCAGAGGCGCGGAATCAGAGGTGGGGAATCAGAGGCGTGGAATCACAGACGGGGAATCAGAGGCGGGGAATCAGAAGTGGGGAATCAGAGGTGGGAAATCAGAGGCGGGGAATCAAAGGCGGGGAATCAGAGGCGGGGAACCAGAGGCAGGGTATCAGAGGCGGGCAATCAGATGGCTGGAATCAGAGGCAGCAAATCAGAGGCAGGGAATCAGAGGCAGGGAACCTGAGGTGGCGAATATGAGGTGGTGAATCAGAGGCGGAGAAACAGGCGGGTAAACAGAGGCTGGGAATCAGATGCAGGGAATCAGAGGCGGGGAATCAGAGGCAGGGAATCAGATGAAGGGAATCTGATGCAGGGAATCTGAGGCAGGGAATCTGAGGCAGGGAATCTGTGGCAGGGAATCTGATGCGGGTTATCAGAAGGGGGAAATGAGATGTGGGAAACGAGATGCAGAGAAAGAGGCACGGAAATAGAGGCAGGGAAAGAGAGGTAGGGTATCAGAGGCGGGTAATCAGAGGCGTGGAATCAGAGGCGGGGAATCAGAGGCGGGAAATCAGAGAGGGGAATCAGAGGCGGGTAAACATAGGCGGGGAATCAGAGGCGGGGAATCAGAGGCGGGGAATCAGAGTCGGGGAATCAGAGGCGGGGAATCAGAGACGGGGAATAAGAGGCGGGGAATCTGAGGCGGGGAATCAGATGCAGGGAATCAGAGAGGGGAATCAGAGGTGGGGAATCAGAGGCGGGTAATCAGAGGCAGGGAATCAGAGGCAGGAAATCAGAGGCGGCGAATCTGAGGCGTGGAATCAGAGGTGGGGAAAGAGATGTGGGGAAACGTAGGCCAGGAAAGTTGCTCGGAAAGGGAGGCGGTGAATCAGAGGCGGGGAATCAGAGGCGGGGAATCAGAGGCGGGGAATCAGAGGCGTGGAATCAGAGGTGGGGAAAGAGATGTGGGGAAACAGGCGGGTAAACAGAAGCGGGTAAACATAGATGCATCAATAGATGCAGCGAAAGAGATGGGCGAAACATAGTGGTTGGAACTTTTGTGTTGAAAATTAGTTACACAGAACAGATCAAACAGAGTTGTTGAAATTGAGGGAGGGAAAGAGAGGCACGGAAAGAGTGGAGGGGAAAGAGTGCAGGCAAAATAGAGGCGTAGAGACAGAGGTGGGGAATCAGATGCGGGGAATCAGAGGCGGGGAATCAGAGGCAGGGAATCAGATGAAGGGAATCTAATGCAGGGAAACTGAGGCAGGGAATCTGAGGCAGGGAATCGGAGGCAGGGAATCTGAGGCAGGGAATCAGTAAAAAGTTATCAGAGGCAGGGTATCAGAGGCGGAGAATCAGAGGTGGGGAATCAGAAGTGGGGAATCAGAGGTGGGGAATCAGAGGCGTGGAATCAGAGGCGGGGAATCAGAGGTGGGGAATCAGAAGTGGGGAATCAGAGGTGGGGAATCAGAGGCGGGGAATCAGAGGCGTGGAATCAGAGGCGGGCAATCAGAAGTGGGGAATCAGAGGCGGGGAATCAGAGGCGGGGAATCAGAGGCGGTGAATCAGAGGCGGGGAATCAGAGGCGGGGAATCAGAGGCGGGGAATCAGAGGCGGGCAATCAGATGCAGGGAATCAGAGGCAGGGAATCAGAGGCAGGGAACCAGACGCAGGGAATCAAATGAAGGGAATCTGATGCAGGGAATCTGAGGCAGGGAATCTGAGGCAGGGAATCTGTGGTGGGGAATCAGAGGCGGGAAAACAGGCGGTTAAACAGAGGCGTGTAACATAGGCGGGGATTCAGAGGCGTGGAATCAGAGGCGGGAAATCAGAGGCGGGGAAAGATATGTGGGGAAAAGTAGGCCAGGAAAGTTGAGCGGAAAGGGAGGCATTGAATCAGAGTTGGGGCATCAGAGGCGGGGAATCAGAGGCGGTGAATCAGAGGCGGGGAATCAGAGGCAGGGAATCAGAAGCGGGGAATCAGAGGTTGGGAATCAGAGGCGGGGAATCAGAGGCGGAGAATCAGAGGCGGGCAATCAGATGCAGGGAATCAGAGGCAGGGAATCAGAGGCAGGGAATCAGAGGCAGGGAATCTGAGGCAGGGAATCTGAGGTGGGGAATCAGAGGCGGGGAAACAGGTGGGTAAACAGAGGCGGGTAAACATAGGCGGGGAATCAGAGGCGCGAAATCAGAGGTGGGGAATCAGAGGCAGGGAATCAGAGGCGGGGAATCAGAGGCGGGGAATCAGATGCGGGGAATCAGAGGTGGGGAATCAGAGGCGGGGTATCACAGGAGGGGAATCAGAGGCGGGGAATCAGAGGCAGGGAATCAGAGGCGGGGAATCAGAGGCGTGCAATCAGAGGCGGGGAATCAGAGGTGGGGAATCAGAAGTGGGGAATCAGAGGTGGGGAATCAGAGCCGGGGAATCAGAATCAGCGAATCAGAGGCGGGGCAATCAGAGGTGGGGAATCAGAGGCGGGGAATCAGAGGCGGGGAATCAGAGGAGGTGAATCAGAGGCGGGGAATCAGACGCGGGGAATCAGAGGCGGGGAATCAGAAGTGGGGAATCAGAGGTGGGGAATCAGAGGCGGGGAATCAGAGGCAGGTAATCAGAGGCGGGCAATCAGATGCAGGGAATCAGAGGCAGGGAATCAGAGGCAGGGAATCTGAGGCAGGGTATCTGAGGCAGGGAATCTGAGGTGGGCAATCAGAGGCGGGAAAACAGGCGGGTAAACAGAGGCGGGTAAACATAGGCGGGGAATCAGAGGCGGGGAATCAGAGGCGGGGAATCAGAGGCGGGGAATCAGAGTCGGGGAATCAGAGGCGGGGAATCTGAGGCGGGGAATCAGATGCAGGGAATCAGAGGCGGGGAATCAGAGGCGGGGTATCAGAGGCGGGGAATCAGAGGCGCGGAATCAGAGGCGGGGAATCAGAGGCGTGGAATCAGAGACGGGGAATCAGAGGCGGGGAATCAGAAGTGGGGAATCAGAGGTGGGAAATCAGAGGCTGGGTATCAGAGGCGGGGAATCAGAGGCGGGGAATCAGAGGCAGGGTATCAGAGGCGGGCAATCAGATGCAGGGAATCAGAGGCAGGGAATCAGAGGCAGGGAATCAGAGGCAGGGAACCTGAGATGGCGAATATGAGGTGGTGAATCAGAGGCGGGGAAACAGTCGGGAAAACAGAGGTGGGGAATCAGAGGCAGGGAATCAGCCGCGGGGAATCAGAGGCAGGGAATCAGATGAAGGGAATCTGATGCAGGGAATCTGAGGCAGGGTATCTGAGGCAGGGAATCTGTGGCAGGGAATCTGATGCGGGTTATCAGAAGGGGGAAATGAGATGTGGGAAACGAGATGCAGAGAAAGAGGCACGGAAATAGAGGCAGGGAAAGAGAGGCAGGGTATCAGAGGCGGGTAATCAGAGGCGTGGAATCAGAGGCGGGGAATCAGAGACACAGAAAGAGAGGCGTGGAATCAGATGTGCGGAATCAGAGCCGGTGAATCTGAGCCGGGAAATCAGAAGCAGAGCAACAGAGGTGGTGAAACATGGGTGCGGAATCGGACACGGGGAATCAGAGGTGGGGACTCAGAGGCCGGGAATCAGAGGCAGGGATTCAGAGGCAGGTTATCAGAGGCAGGGAATCAGAGGTGGGAAATCAGAGGCGGGGAATCAGAGGCGGCGAATCAGAGGCGGCGAATCAGAGGCGGGGAATCAGAGGCGGAGAATCAGAGGCGGGCAATCAGATGCAGGAAATCAGAGGCAGGGAATCAGAGGCAGGGAATCAGAGGCAGGGAATCTGAGGCAGGGAATCAGAGGTGGGGAATCAGAGGCGGGGAATCAGAGGCAGGGAATCAGATGAAGGGAATCTGATGCAGGGAATCTGAGGCAGGGAATCTGAGGCAGGGAATCTGTGGCAGGGAATCTGATGCGGGTTATCAGAAGGGGGAAATGAGATGTGGGAAACGAGATGCAGAGAAAGAGGCACGGAAATAGAGGCAGGGAAAGACAGGCAGGGAATCAGAGGCGGGGAATCAGAGGTGGGGAATCAGAGGCTGGGAATCAGAGGCGGGGAATCAGAGGGGGGAATCAGAGGTGGGGAATCAGAGGCAGGGAATCAGAGGCAGGGAATCAGAGGCGGGAAATCAGAGGCGGCGAATCTGAGGCGTGGAATCAGAGGTGGGGAAAGAGATGTGGGGAAACGTAGGCCAGGAAAGTTGCGCGGAAAGGGAGGCGGTGAATCAGAGGCGGGGAATCAGAGGCGGGGAATCAGAGGCGGGGAATCAGAGGCGTGGAATCAGAGGTGGGGAAAGAGATGTGGGGAAACAGGCGGGTAAACAGAAGCGGGTAAACATAGCTGCATAAATAGAGGCAGCGAAAGAGATGGGCGAAACATAGTGGTTGGAACTTGTGTGTTGAAAATTAGGTACACAGAACAGATCAAACAGAGTTGTTGAAATTGAGGGAGGGAAAGAGAGGCACAGAAAGAGTGGAGGGGAAAGAGTGCAGGCAAAATAGAGGCGTAGAGACAGAGGTGGCGAATCAGTGGCGGGGAATCAGAGGCGGGGAATCAGAGGCAGGGAATCAGATGAAGGGAATCTGATGCAGGGAATCTGAGGCAGGGAATCTGAGGCAGGGAATCGGAGGCAGGGAATCTGATGCGGGTTATCAGAAGGGGGAAATGAGATGTTGGAAACGAGATGCAGAGAAAGAGGCACGGAAATAGAGGCAGGGAAAGAGAGGCAGGGTATCAGAGGCAGGTAATCAGAGGCGTGGAATCAGAGGTGGGGAATCAGAGGCGGTGAATCAGAGGCGGGGAATCAGAGGCGGGGAATCAGAGGCGGGGAATCAGAGGCGGGGAATCAGAAGTGGGGAATCAGAGGTGGGGAATCAGAGGCGGGGAATCAGAGGCGGGGAATCAGAGGCGGGCAATCAGATGCAGGGAATCAGAGGCAGGGAATCAGACGCAGGGAATCAAATGAAGGGAATCTGATGCAGGGAATCTGAGGCAGGGAATCTGAGGCAGGGAATCTGTGGTGGGGAATCAGAGGCAGGAAAACAGGCGGGTAAACAGAGGCGGGTAAACATAGGCGGGGAATCAGAGGCGTGGAATCAGAGGCGGGAAATCAGAGGCGGGGAAAGATATGTGGGGAAAAGTAGGCCAGGAAAGTTGAGCGGAAAGGTAGGCAGTGAATCAGAGGTGGGGAATCAGAGGCGGGGAATCAGAGGTGGGGAATCAGAGGCGGGGAATCAGAGGCAGGGAATCAGAAGTGGGGAATCAGAGGTGGGGAATCAGAGGCGGGGAATCAGAGGCGGAGAATCAGAGGCGGGGAATCTGAGGCAGGGAATCTGAGGTGGGGAATCAGAGGCGGGGAAACAGGTGGGTAAACAGAGGTGGGTAAACATAGGCGGGGAATCAGAGGCGCGGAATCAGAGGCGGGGAATCAGAGGCAGGGAATCAGAGGCGGGGAATCAGAGGCGGGGAATCAGATGCGGTGAATCAGAGGTGGGGAATCAGAGGCGGGGTATCAGAGGAGGGGAATCAGAGGCGTGGAATCAGAGGCGGGGAATCAGAGGCGGGGAATCAGAGGCGTGGAATCAGAGGCGGGGAATCAGAGGCGGGGAATAAGAAGTGGGGAATCAGAGGTGGGGAATCAGAGGCGGGGAATCAGAATCAGCGAATCAGAGGCGGGGCAATCAGAGGTGGGGAATCAGAGGCGGGGAATCAGAAGTGGGGAATCAGAGGTGGGAAATCAGAGGCTGGGAATCAGAGGCGGGGAATCAGAGGCGGGGAATCAGAGGCAGGGTATCAGAGGCGGGCAATCAGATGCAGGGAATCAGAGGCAGGGAATCAGAGGCAGGGAATCAGAGGCAGGGAACCTGAGATGGCGAATATGAGGTGGTGAATCAGAGGCGGGGAAACAGTCGGGAAAACAGAGGCGGGGAATCAGAGGCAGGGAATCAGCCGCGGGGAATCAGAGGCAGGGAATCAGATGAAGGGAATCTGATGCAGGGAATCTGAGGCAGGGTATCTGAGGCAGGGAATCTGTGGCAGGGAATCTGATGCGGGTTATCAGAAGGGGGAAATGAGATGTGGGAAACGAGATGCAGAGAAAGAGGCACGGAAATAGAGGCAGGGAAAGAGAGGCAGGGTATCAGAGGCGGGTAATCAGAGGCGTGGAATCAGAGGCGGGGAATCAGAGACACAGAAAGAGAGGCCTGGAATCAGATGTGCGGAATCAGAGCCGGTGAATCTGAGCCGGGAAATCAGAAGCAGAGCAACAGAGGTGGTGAAACATGGGTGCGGAATCGGACACGGGGAATCAGAGGTGGGGACTCAGAGGCCGGGAATCAGAGGCAGGGATTCAGAGGCAGGTTATCAGAGGCAGGGAATCAGAGGTGGGAAATCAGAGGCGGGGAATCAGAGGCGGCGAATCAGAGGCGGGGAATCAGAGGCGGGGAATCAGAGGCGGAGAATAAGAGGCGGGCAATCAGATGCAGGAAATCAGAGGCAGGGAATCAGAGGCAGGGAATCAGAGGCAGGGAATCTGAGGCAGGGAATCAGAGGTGGGGAATCAGAGGCGGGGAATCAGAGGCAGGGAATCAGATGAAGGGAATCTGATGCAGGGAATCTGAGGCAGGGAATCTGAGGCAGGGAATCTGTGGCAGGGAATCTGATGCGGGTTATCAGAAGGGGGAAATGAGATGTGGGAAACGAGATGCAGAGAAAGAGGCACGGAAATAGAGGCAGGGAAAGACAGGCAGGGAATCAGAGGCGGGGAATCAGAGGTGGGGAATCAGAGGCTGGGAATCAGAGGCGGGGAATCAGAGGGGGGAATCAGAGGTGGGGAATCAGAGGCAGGGAATCAGATGAAGGGAATCTGATGCAGGGAATCTGAGGCAGGGAATCTGAGGCAGGGAATCGGAGGCAGGGAATCTGATGCGGGTTATCAGAAGGGGGAAATGAGATGTGGGAAACGAGATGCAGAGAAAGAGGCACGGAAATAGAGGCAGGGAAAGAGAGGCAGGGTATCAGAGGCGGGTAATCAGAGGCGTGGAATCAGAGGCGGGGAATCAGAGACACAGAAAGAGAGGCGTGGAATCAGATGTGCGGAATCAGAGCCGGTGAATCTGAGCCGGGAAATCAGAAGCAGAGCAACAGAGGTGGTGAAACATGGGTGCGGAATCGGACACGGGGAATCAGAGGTGGGGACTCAGAGGCCGGGAATCAGAGGCAGGGATTCAGAGGCAGGTTATCAGAGGCAGGGAATCAGAGGTGGGAAATCAGAGGCGGGGAATCAGAGGCGGCGAATCAGAGGCGGCGAATCAGAGGCGGCGAATCAGAGGCGGAGAATCAGAGGCGGGCAATCAGATGCAGGAAATCAGAGGCAGGGAATCAGAGGCAGGGAATCAGAGGCAGGGAATCTGAGGCAGGGAATCAGAGGTGGGGAATCAGAGGCGGGGAATCAGAGGCAGGGAATCAGATGAAGGGAATCTGATGCAGGGAATCTGAGGCAGGGAATCTGAGGCAGGGAATCTGTGGCAGGGAATCTGATGCGGGTTATCAGAAGGGGGAAATGAGATGTGGGAAACGAGATGCAGAGAAAGAGGCACGGAAATAGAGGCAGGGAAAGACAGGCAGGGAATCAGAGGCGGGGAATCAGAGGTGGGGAATCAGAGGCTGGGAATCAGAGGCGGGGAATCAGAGGGGGGAATCAGAGGTGGGGAATCAGAGGCAGGGAATCAGAGGCAGGGAATCAGAGGCGGGAAATCAGAGGCGGCGAATCTGAGGCGTGGAATCAGAGGTGGGGAAAGAGATGTGGGGAAACGTAGGCCAGGAAAGTTGCGCGGAAAGGGAGGCGGTGAATCAGAGGCGGGGAATCAGAGGCGGGGAATCAGAGGCGGGGAATCAGAGGCGTGGAATCAGAGGTGGGGAAAGAGATGTGGGGAAACAGGCGGGTAAACAGAAGCGGGTAAACATAGCTGCATAAATAGAGGCAGCGAAAGAGATTGGCGAAACATAGTGGTTGGAACTTGTGTGTTGAAAATTAGGTACACAGAACAGATCAAACAGAGTTGTTGAAATTGAGGGAGGGAAAGAGAGGCACAGAAAGAGTGGAGGGGAAAGAGTGCAGGCAAAATAGAGGCGTAGAGACAGAGGTGGCGAATCAGTGGCGGGGAATCAGAGGCGGGGAATCAGAGGCAGGGAATCAGATGAAGGGAATCTGATGCAGGGAATCTGAGGCAGGGAATCTGAGGCAGGGAATCGGAGGCAGGGAATCTGATGCGGGTTATCAGAAGGGGGAAATGAGATGTGGGAAACGAGATGCAGAGAAAGAGGCACGGAAATAGAGGCAGGGAAAGAGAGGCAGGGTATCAGAGGCGGGTAATCAGAGGCGTGGAATCAGAGGCGGGGAATCAGAGACACAGAAAGAGAGGCCTGGAATCAGATGTGCGGAATCAGAGCCGGTGAATCTGAGCCGGGAAATCAGAAGCAGAGCAACAGAGGTGGTGAAACATGGGTGCGGAATCGGACACGGGGAATCAGAGGTGGGGACTCAGAGGCCGGGAATCAGAGGCAGGGATTCAGAGGCAGGTTATCAGAGGCAGGGAATCAGAGGTGGGAAATCAGAGGCGGGGAATCAGAGGCGGCGAATCAGAGGCGGGGAATCAGAGGCGGGGAATCAGAGGCGGAGAATCAGAGGCGGGCAATCAGATGCAGGAAATCAGAGGCAGGGAATCAGAGGCAGGGAATCAGAGGCAGGGAATCTGAGGCAGGGAATCAGAGGTGGGGAATCAGAGGCGGGGAATCAGAGGCAGGGAATCAGATGAAGGGAATCTGATGCAGGGAATCTGAGGCAGGGAATCTGAGGCAGGGAATCTGTGGCAGGGAATCTGATGCGGGTTATCAGAAGGGGGAAATGAGATGTGGGAAACGAGATGCAGAGAAAGAGGCACGGAAATAGAGGCAGGGAAAGACAGGCAGGGAATCAGAGGCGGGGAATCAGAGGTGGGGAATCAGAGGCTGGGAATCAGAGGCGGGGAATCAGAGGGGGGAATCAGAGGTGGGGAATCAGAGGCAGGGAATCAGATGAAGGGAATCTGATGCAGGGAATCTGAGGCAGGGAATCTGAGGCAGGGAATCGGAGGCAGGGAATCTGATGCGGGTTATCAGAAGGGGGAAATGAGATGTGGGAAACGAGATGCAGAGAAAGAGGCACGGAAATAGAGGCAGGGAAAGAGAGGCAGGGTATCAGAGGCGGGTAATCAGAGGCGTGGAATCAGAGGCGGGGAATCAGAGACACAGAAAGAGAGGCGTGGAATCAGATGTGCGGAATCAGAGCCGGTGAATCTGAGCCGGGAAATCAGAAGCAGAGCAACAGAGGTGGTGAAACATGGGTGCGGAATCGGACACGGGGAATCAGAGGTGGGGACTCAGAGGCCGGGAATCAGAGGCAGGGATTCAGAGGCAGGTTATCAGAGGCAGGGAATCAGAGGTGGGAAATCAGAGGCGGGGAATCAGAGGCGGCGAATCAGAGGCGGCGAATCAGAGGCGGGGAATCAGAGGCGGAGAATCAGAGGCGGGCAATCAGATGCAGGAAATCAGAGGCAGGGAATCAGAGGCAGGGAATCAGAGGCAGGGAATCTGAGGCAGGGAATCAGAGGTGGGGAATTAGAGGCGGGGAATCAGAGGCAGGGAATCAGATGAAGGGAATCTGATGCAGGGAATCTGAGGCAGGGAATCTGAGGCAGGGAATCTGTGGCAGGGAATCTGATGCGGGTTATCAGAAGGGGGAAATGAGATGTGGGAAACGAGATGCAGAGAAAGAGGCACGGAAATAGAGGCAGGGAAAGACAGGCAGGGAATCAGAGGCGGGGAATCAGAGGTGGGGAATCAGAGGCTGGGAATCAGAGGCGGGGAATCAGAGGGGGGAATCAGAGGTGGGGAATCAGAGGCAGGGAATCAGAGGCAGGGAATCAGAGGCGGGAAATCAGAGGCGGCGAATCTGAGGCGTGGAATCAGAGGTGGGGAAAGAGATGTGGGGAAACGTAGGCCAGGAAAGTTGCGCGGAAAGGGAGGCGGTGAATCAGAGGCGGGGAATCAGAGGCGGGGAATCAGAGGCGGGGAATCAGAGGCGTGGAATCAGAGGTGGGGAAAGAGATGTGGGGAAACAGGCGGGTAAACAGAAGCGGGTAAACATAGCTGCATAAATAGAGGCAGCGAAAGAGATGGGCGAAACATAGTGGTTGGAACTTGTGTGTTGAAAATTAGGTACACAGAACAGATCAAACAGAGTTGTTGAAATTGAGGGAGGGAAAGAGAGGCACAGAAAGAGTGGAGGGGAAAGAGTGCAGGCAAAATAGAGGCGTAGAGACAGAGGTGGCGAATCAGTGGCGGGGAATCAGAGGCGGGGAATCAGAGGCAGGGAATCAGATGAAGGGAATCTGATGCAGGGAATCTGAGGCAGGGAATCTGAGGCAGGGAATCGGAGGCAGGGAATCTGATGCGGGTTATCAGAAGGGGGAAATGAGATGTTGGAAACGAGATGCAGAGAAAGAGGCACGGAAATAGAGGCAGGGAAAGAGAGGCAGGGTATCAGAGGCAGGTAATCAGAGGCGTGGAATCAGAGGTGGGGAATCAGAGGCGGTGAATCAGAGGCGGGGAATCAGAGGCGGGGAATCAGAGGCGGGGAATCAGAGGCGGGGAATCAGAAGTGGGGAATCAGAGGTGGGGAATCAGAGGCGGGGAATCAGAGGCGGGGAATCAGAGGCGGGCAATCAGATGCAGGGAATCAGAGGCAGGGAATCAGACGCAGGGAATCAAATGAAGGGAATCTGATGCAGGGAATCTGAGGCAGGGAATCTGAGGCAGGGAATCTGTGGTGGGGAATCAGAGGCAGGAAAACAGGCGGGTAAACAGAGGCGGGTAAACATAGGCGGGGAATCAGAGGCGTGGAATCAGAGGCGGGAAATCAGAGGCGGGGAAAGATATGTGGGGAAAAGTAGGCCAGGAAAGTTGAGCGGAAAGGGAGGCAGTGAATCAGAGGTGGGGAATCAGAGGTGGGGAATCAGAGGCGGGGAATCAGAGGCGGAGAATCAGAGGCGGGGAATCTGAGGCAGGGAATCTGAGGTGGGGAATCAGAGGCGGGGAAACAGGTGGGTAAACAGAGGTGGGTAAACATAGGCGGGGAATCAGAGGCGCGGAATCAGAGGCGGGGAATCAGAGGCAGGGAATCAGAGGCGGGGAATCAGAGGCGGGGAATCAGATGCGGTGAATCAGAGGTGGGGAATCAGAGGCGGGGTATCAGAGGAGGGGAATCAGAGGCGTGGAATCAGAGGCGGGGAATCAGAGGCGGGGAATCAGAGGCGTGGAATCAGAGGCGGGGAATCAGAGGCGGGGAATAAGAAGTGGGGAATCAGAGGTGGGGAATCAGAGGCGGGGAATCAGAATCAGCGAATCAGAGGCGGGGCAATCAGAGGTGGGGAATCAGAGGCGGGGAATCAGAAGTGGGGAATCAGAGGTGGGAAATCAGAGGCTGGGAATCAGAGGCGGGGAATCAGAGGCGGGGAATCAGAGGCGGGGAATCAGAGGCAGGGTATCAGAGGCGGGCAATCAGATGCAGGGAATCAGAGGCAGGGAATCAGAGGCAGGGAATCAGAGGCAGGGAACCTGAGATGGCGAATATGAGGTGGTGAATCAGAGGCGGGGAAACAGTCGGGAAAACAGAGGCGGGGAATCAGAGGCAGGGAATCAGCCGCGGGGAATCAGAGGCAGGGAATCAGATGAAGGGAATCTGATGCAGGGAATCTGAGGCAGGGTATCTGAGGCAGGGAATCTGTGGCAGGGAATCTGATGCGGGTTATCAGAAGGGGGAAATGAGATGTGGGAAACGAGATGCAGAGAAAGAGGCACGGAAATAGAGGCAGGGAAAGAGAGGCAGGGTATCAGAGGCGGGTAATCAGAGGCGTGGAATCAGAGGCGGGGAATCAGAGACACAGAAAGAGAGGCCTGGAATCAGATGTGCGGAATCAGAGCCGGTGAATCTGAGCCGGGAAATCAGAAGCAGAGCAACAGAGGTGGTGAAACATGGGTGCGGAATCGGACACGGGGAATCAGAGGTGGGGACTCAGAGGCCGGGAATCAGAGGCAGGGATTCAGAGGCAGGTTATCAGAGGCAGGGAATCAGAGGTGGGAAATCAGAGGCGGGGAATCAGAGGCGGCGAATCAGAGGCGGGGAATCAGAGGCGGGGAATCAGAGGCGGAGAATCAGAGGCGGGCAATCAGATGCAGGAAATCAGAGGCAGGGAATCAGAGGCAGGGAATCAGAGGCAGGGAATCTGAGGCAGGGAATCAGAGGTGGGGAATCAGAGGCGGGGAATCAGAGGCAGGGAATCAGATGAAGGGAATCTGATGCAGGGAATCTGAGGCAGGGAATCTGAGGCAGGGAATCTGTGGCAGGGAATCTGATGCGGGTTATCAGAAGGGGGAAATGAGATGTGGGAAACGAGATGCAGAGAAAGAGGCACGGAAATAGAGGCAGGGAAAGACAGGCAGGGAATCAGAGGCGGGGAATCAGAGGTGGGGAATCAGAGGCTGGGAATCAGAGGCTGGGAATCAGAGGCGGGGAATCAGAGGGGGGAATCAGAGGTGGGGAATCAGAGGCAGGGAATCAGAGGCAGGGAATCAGAGGCGGGAAATCAGAGGCGGCGAATCTGAGGCGTGGAATCAGAGGTGGGGAAAGAGATGTGGGGAAACGTAGGCCAGGAAAGTTGCGCGGAAAGGGAGGCGGTGAATCAGAGGCGGGGAATCAGAGGCGGGGAATCAGAGGTGGGGAATCAGAGGCGTGGAATCAGAGGTGGGGAAAGAGATGTGGGGAAACAGGCGGGTAAACAGAAGTGGGTAAACATAGCTGCATAAATAGAGGCAGCGAAAGAGATGGGCGAAACATAGTGGTTGGAACTTGTGTGTTGAAAATTAGGTACACAGAACAGATCAAACAGAGTTGTTGAAATTGAGGGAGGGAAAGAGAGGCACAGAAAGAGTGGAGGGGAAAGAGTGCAGGCAAAATAGAGGCGTAGAGACAGAGGTGGCGAATCAGTGGCGGGGAATCAGAGGCGGGGAATCAGAGGCAGGGAATCAGATGAAGGGAATCTGATGCAGGGAATCTGAGGCAGGGAATCTGATGCGGGTTATCAGAAGGGGGAAATGAGATGTTGGAAACGAGATGCAGAGAAAGAGGCACGGAAATAGAGGCAGGGAAAGAGAGGCAGGGTATCAGAGGCAGGTAATCAGAGGCGTGGAATCAGAGGTGGGGAATCAGAGGCGGTGAATCAGAGGCGGGGAATCAGAGGCGGGGAATCAGAGGCGGGGAATCAGAGGCGGGGAATCAGAAGTGGGGAATCAGAGCTGGGGAATCAGAGGCGGGGAATCAGAGGCGGGGAATCAGAGGCGGGCAATCAGATGCAGGGAATCAGAGGCAGGGAATCAGACGCAGGGAATCAAATGAAGGGAATCTGATGCAGGGAATCTGAGGCAGGGAATCTGAGGCAGGGAATCTGTGGTGGGGAATCAGAGGCAGGAAAACAGGCGGGTAAACAGAGGCGGGTAAACATAGGCGGGTAATCAGAGGTGTGGAATCAGAGGCGGGAAATCAGAGGCGGGGAAAGATATGTGGGGAAAAGTAGGCCAGGAAAGTTGAGCGGAAAGGGAGGCAGTGAATCAGAGGTGGGGAATCAGAGGCGGGGAATCAGAGGCGGGGAATCAGAGGCAGGGAATCAGAAGTGGGGAATCAGAGGTGGGGAATCAGAGGCGGGGAATCAGAGGCGGAGAATCAGAGGCGGGGAATCTGAGGCAGGGAATCTGAGGTGGGGAATCAGAGGCGGGGAAACAGGTGGGTAAACAGAGGTGGGTAAACATAGGTGGGGAATCAGAGGCGCGGAAGCAGAGGCGGGGAATCAGAGGCAGGGAATCAGAGGCGGGGAATCAGAGGCGGGGAATCAGATGCGGGGAATCAGAGGTGGGGAATCAGAGGCGGGGTATCAGAGGAGGGGAATCAGAGGCGTGGAATCAGAGGCGGGGAATCAGAGGCGGGGAATCAGAGGCGTGGAATCAGAGGCGGGGAATCAGAGGCGGGGAATAAGAAGTGGGGAATCAGAGGTGGGGAATCAGAGGCGGGGAATCAGAATCAGCGAATCAGAGGCGGGGCAATCAGAGGTGGGGAATCAGAGGCGGGGAATCAGAGGCGGGGAATCAGAGGCGGTGAATCAGAGGCGGGGAATCAGACGCGGGGAATCAGAGGCGGGGAATCAGAAGTGGGGAATCAGAGGTGGGGAATCAGAGGCGGGGAATCAGAGGCAGGTAATCAGAGGCGGGCAATCAGATGCAGGGAATCAGAGGCAGGGAATCAGAGGCAGGGAATCTGAGGCAGGGAATCTGAGGCAGGGAATCTGAGGTGGGCAATCAGAGGCGGGAAAACAGGCGGGTAAACAGAGGCGGGTAAACATAGGCGGGGAATCAGAGGCGGGGAATCAGAGGCGGGGAATCAGAGTCGGGGAATCAGAGGCGGGGAATCTGAGGCGGGGAATCAGATGCAGGGAATCAGAGGCGGGGAATCAGAGGCGGGGTATCAGAGGCGGGGAATCAGAGGCGCGGAATCAGAGGCGGGGAATCAGAGGCGTGGAATCACAGACGGGGAATCAGAGGCGGGGAATCAGAAGTGGGGAATCAGAGGTGGGAAATCAGAGGCGGGGAATCAGAGGCGGGGAATCAGAGGCGGGGAATCAGAGGCAGGGTATCAGAGGCGGGCAGTCAGATGCAGGGAATCAGAGGCAGCGAATCAGAGGCAGGGAATCAGAGGCAGGGAACCTGAGGTGGCGAATATGAGGTGGTGAATCAGAGGCGGGGAAACAGGCGGGTAAACAGAGGCTGGGAATCAGATGCAGGGAATCAGAGGCGGGGAATCAGAGGCAGGGAATCAGATGAAGGGAATCTGATGCAGGGAATCTGAGGCAGGGAATCTGAGGCAGGGAATCTGTGGCAGGGAATCTGATGCGGGTTATCAGAAGGGGGAAATGAGATGTGGGAAACGAGATGCAGAGAAAGAGGCACGGAAATAGAGGCAGGGAAAGAGAGGCAGTGTATCAGAGGCGGGTAATCAGAGGCGTGGAATCAGAGGCGGGGAATCAGAGGCGGGAAATCAGAGAGGGGAATCAGAGGTGGGGAATCAGAGGCGGGGAATCAGAGGCAGGGAATCAGAGGCAGGAAATCAGAGGCGGCGAATCTGAGGCGTGGAATCACAGGTGGGGAAAGAGATGTGGGGAAACGTAGGCCAGGAAAGTTGCTCGGAAAGGGAGGCGGTGAATCAGAGGCGGGGAATCAGAGGCGGGGAATCAGAGGCGGGGAATCAGATGCGGGGAATCAGAGGTGGGGAATCAGAGGCGGGGTATCAGAGGAGGGGAATCAGAGGCGTGGAATCAGAGGCGGGGAATCAGAGGCGGGGAATCAGAGGCGTGGAATCAGAGGCGGGGAATCAGAGGCGGGGAATAAGAAGTGGGGAATCAGAGGTGGGGAATCAGAGGCGGGGAATCAGAATCAGCGAATCAGAGGCGGGGCAATCAGAGGTGGGGAATCAGAGGCGGGGAATCAGAGGCGGGGAATCAGAGGCGGTGAATCAGAGGCGGGGAATCAGACGCGGGGAATCAGAGGCGGGGAATCAGAAGTGGGGAATCAGAGGTGGGGAATCAGAGGCGGGGAATCAGAGGCAGGTAATCAGAGGCGGGCAATCAGATGCAGGGAATCAGAGGCAGGGAATCAGAGGCAGGGAATCTGAGGCAGGGAATCTGAGGCAGGGAATCTGAGGTGGGCAATCAGAGGCGGGAAAACAGGCGGGTAAACAGAGGCGGGTAAACATAGGCGGGGAATCAGAGGCGGGGAATCAGAGGCGGGGAATCAGAGTCGGGGAATCAGAGGCGGGGAATCTGAGGCGGGGAATCAGATGCAGGGAATCAGAGGCGGGGAATCAGAGGCGGGGTATCAGAGGCGGGGAATCAGAGGCGCGGAATCAGAGGCGGGGAATCAGAGGCGTGGAATCACAGACGGGGAATCAGAGGCGGGGAATCAGAAGTGGGGAATCAGAGGTGGGAAATCAGAGGCGGGGAATCAGAGGCGGGGAATCAGAGGCGGGGAATCAGAGGCAGGGTATCAGAGGCGGGCAGTCAGTTGCAGGGAATCTGAGGCAGCGAATCAGAGGCAGGGAATCAGAGGCAGGGAACCTGAGGTGGCGAATATGAGGTGGTGAATCAGAGGCGGGGAAACAGGCGGGTAAACAGAGGCTGGGAATCAGATGCAGGGAATCAGAGGCGGGGAATCAGAGGCAGGGAATCAGATGAAGGGAATCTGATGCAGGGAATCTGAGGCAGGGAATCTGAGGCAGGGAATCTGTGGCAGGGAATCTGATGCGGGTTATCAGAAGGGGGAAATGAGATGTGGGAAACGAGATGCAGAGAAAGAGGCACGGAAATAGAGGCAGGGAAAGAGAGGCAGTGTATCAGAGGCGGGTAATCAGAGGCGTGGAATCAGAGGCGGGGAATCAGAGGCGGGAAATCAGAGAGGGGAATCAGAGGTGGGGAATCAGAGGCGGGGAATCAGAGGCAGGGAATCAGAGGCAGGAAATCAGAGGCGGCGAATCTGAGGCGTGGAATCACAGGTGGGGAAAGAGATGTGGGGAAACGTAGGCCAGGAAAGTTGCTCGGAAAGGGAGGCGGTGAATCAGAGGCGGGGAATCAGAGGCGGGGAATCAGAGGCGGGGAATCAGAGGCGTGGAATCAGAGGTGGGGAAAGAGATGTGGGGAAACAGGCGGGTAAACAGAAGCGGGTAAACATAGCTGCATCAATAGATGCAGCGAAAGAGATGGGCGAAACATAGTGGTTGGAACTTTTGTGTTGAAAATTAGTTACACAGAACAGATCAAACAGAGTTGTTGAAATTGAGGGAGGGAAAGAGAGGCACGGAAAGAGTGGAGGGGAAAGAGTGTAGGCAAAATAGAGGCGTAGAGACATAGGTGGGGAATCAGATGCGGGGAATCAGAGGCGGGGAATCAGAGGCAGGGAATCAGATGAAGGGAATCTAATGCAGGGAAACTGAGGCAGGGAATCTGAGGCAGGGAATCGGAGGCAGGGAATCTGAGGCAGGGAATCAGTAAAAAGTTATCAGAGGCAGGGTATCAGAGGCGGAGAATCAGAGGTGGGGAATCAGAAGTGGGGAATCAGAGGTGGGGAATCAGAGGCGTGGAATCAGAGGCGGGGAATCAGAGGTGGGGAATCAGAAGTGGGGAATCAGAGGTGGGGAATCAGAGGCGGGGAATCAGAGGCGTGGAATCAGAGGCGGGCAATCAGAAGTGGGGAATCAGAGGCGGGGAATCAGAGGCGGGGAATCAGAGGCGGTGAATCAGAGGCGGGGAATCAGAGGCGGGGAATCAGAGGCGGGGAATCAGAAGTGGGGAATCAGAGGTGGGGAATCAGAGGCGGGGAATCAGAGGCGGGCAATCAGATGCAGGGAATCAGAGGCAGGGAATCAGAGGCAGGGAACCAGACGCAGGGAATCAAATGAAGGGAATCTGATGCAGGGAATCTGAGGCAGGGAATCTGAGGCAGGGAATCTGTGGTGGGGAATCAGAGGCGGGAAAACAGGCGGTTAAACAGAGGCGGGTAAACATAGGCGGGGATTCAGAGGCGTGGAATCAGAGGCGGGAAATGAGAGGCGGGGAAAGATATGTGGGGAAAAGTAGGCCAGGAAAGTTGAGCGGAAAGGGAGGGGAAATCAGAGGCGGGGAATCAGAGGCGCGAAATCAGAGGTGGGGAATCAGAGGCAGGGAATCAGAGGCGGGGAATCAGAGGCGGGGAATCAGATGCGGGGAATCAGAGGTGGGGATTCAGAGGCGGGGTATCAGAGGAGGGGAATCAGAGGCGGGGAATCAGAGGCGGGGAATCAGAGGCGGCGAATCAGAGGCGTGCAATCAGAGGCGGGGAATCAGAGGTGGGGAATCAGAAGTGGGGAATCAGAGGTGGGGAATCAGAGCCGGGGAATCAGAATCAGCGAATCAGAGGCGGGGCAATCAGAGGTGGGGAATCAGAGGCGGGGAATCAGAGGCGGGGAATCAGAGGAGGTGAATCAGAGGCGGGGAATCAGACGCGGGGAATCAGAGGCGGGGAATCAGAAGTGGGGAATCAGAGGTGGGGAATCAGAGGCGGGGAATCAGAGGCAGGTAATCAGAGGCGGGCAATCAGATGCAGGGAATCAGAGGCAGGGAATCAGAGGCAGGGAATCTGAGGCAGGGAATCTGAGGCAGGGAATCTGAGGTGGGCAATCAGAGGCGGGAAAACAGGCGGGTAAACAGAGGCGGGTAAACATAGGCGGGGAATCAGAGGCGGGGAATCAGAGGCGGGGAATCAGAGGCGGGGAATCAGAGTCGGGGAATCAGAGGCGGGGAATCTGAGGCGGGGAATCAGATGCAGGGAATCAGAGGCGGGGAATCAGAGGCGGGGTATCAGAGGCGGGGAATCAGAGGCGCGGAATCAGAGGCGGGGAATCAGAGGCGTGGAATCAGAGACGGGGAATCAGAGGCGGGGAATCAGAAGTGGGGAATCAGAGGTGGGAAATCAGAGGCTGGGAATCAGAGGCGGGGAATCAGAGGCGGGGAATCAGAGGCAGGGTATCAGAGGCGGGCAATCAGATGCAGGGAATCAGAGGCAGGGAATCAGAGGCAGGGAATCAGAGGCAGGGAACCTGAGATGGCGAATATGAGGTGGTGAATCAGAGGCGGGGAAACAGTCGGGAAAACAGAGGCGGGGAATCAGAGGCAGGGAATCAGCCGCGGGGAATCAGAGGCAGGGAATCAGATGAAGGGAATCTGATGCAGGGAATCTGAGGCAGGGTATCTGAGGCAGGGAATCTGTGGCAGGGAATCTGATGCGGGTTATCAGAAGGGGGAAATGAGATGTGGGAAACGAGATGCAGAGAAAGAGGCACGGAAATAGAGGCAGGGAAAGAGAGGCAGGGTATCAGAGGCGGGTAATCAGAGGCGTGGAATCAGAGGCGGGGAATCAGAGACACAGAAAGAGAGGCGTGGAATCAGATGTGCGGAATCAGAGCCGGTGAATCTGAGCCGGGAAATCAGAAGCAGAGCAACAGAGGTGGTGAAACATGGGTGCGGAATCGGACACGGGGAATCAGAGGTGGGGACTCAGAGGCCGGGAATCAGAGGCAGGGATTCAGAGGCAGGTTATCAGAGGCAGGGAATCAGAGGTGGGAAATCAGAGGCGGGGAATCAGAGGCGGCGAATCAGAGGCGGGGAATCAGAGGCGGGGAATCAGAGGCGGAGAATCAGAGGCGGGCAATCAGATGCAGGAAATCAGAGGCAGGGAATCAGAGGCAGGGAATCAGAGGCGGGGAATCAGAGGCAGGGAATCAGATGAAGGGAATCTGATGCAGGGAATCTGAGGCAGGGAATCTGAGGCAGGGAATCTGTGGCAGGGAATCTGATGCGGGTTATCAGAAGGGGGAAATGAGATGTGGGAAACGAGATGCAGAGAAAGAGGCACGGAAATAGAGGCAGGGAAAGACAGGCAGGGAATCAGAGGCGGGGAATCAGAGGTGGGGAATCAGAGGCTGGGAATCAGAGGCGGGGAATCAGAGGGGGGAATCAGAGGTGGGGAATCATAGGCAGGGAATCAGAGGCAGTAAATCAGAGGCGGGAAATCAGAGGCGGTGAATCAGAGGCGGGGAATCAGAGGCGGGGAATCAGAGGCGGGGAATCAGAGGCGTGGAATCAGAGGTGGGGAAAGAGATGTGGGGAATCAGGCGGGTAAACAGAAGCGGGTAAACATAGCTGCATAAATAGAGGCAGCGAAAGAGATGGGCGAAACATAGTGGTTGGAACTTGTGTGTTGAAAATTAGGTACACAGAACAGATCAAACAGAGTTGTTGAAATTGAGGGAGGGAAAGAGAGGCACAGAAAGAGTGGAGGGGAAAGAGTGCAGGCAAAATAGAGGCGTAGAGACAGAGGTGGGGAATCAGAGGCGGGGAATCAGATGAAGGGAATCTGATGCAGGGAATCTGAGGCAGGGAATCTGAGGCAGGGAATCGGAGGCAGGGAATCTGAGGCAGGGAATCAGTAAAAAGTTATCAGAGGCAGGGTATCAGAGGCGGAGAATCAGAGGCGGGGAATCAGAGGCGGGGAATCAGAGGCGGGGAATCAGAGGCGGGCAATCAGATGCAGGGAATCAGAGGCAGGGAATCAGACGCAGGGAATCAAATGAAGGGAATCTGATGCAGGGAATCTGAGGCAGGGAATCTGAGGCAGGGAACCTGAGATGGCGAATATGAGGTGGTGAATCAGAGGCGGGGAAACAGTCGGGTAAACAGAGGCGGGGAATCAGAGGCAGGGAATCAGATGAAGGGAATCTGATGCAGTGAATCTGAGGCAGGGAATCTGAGGCGGGAAAACAGGCGGGTAAACAGAGGCGGGTAAACATAGGCGGGGAATCAGAGGCGGGGAATCAGAGGCGGGGAATCAGAGGCGGGGAATCAGAGGCGGGGAATCAGATGCGGGGAATCATATGCGGGGAATCAGAGGTGGGGAATCAGAAGCGGGGTATCAGAGGAGGGGAATCAGAGGCGGGGAATCAGAGGTGGGGAATCAGAGGCGGGGAATCAGAGGCGTGGAATCAGAGGCGGGAATTCAGAGGCGAGGAAAGATATGTGGGGAAACGTAGGCCAGGAAAGTTGAGCGGAAATGGAGGCAGTGAATCAGAGGTGGGGAATCAGAGGCGGGGAATCAGAGGCGGGGAATCAGAGGCGGGGAATCAGAGGCGGGGAATCAGAAGTGGGGAATCAGAGGTGGGGAATCAGAGGCGGGGAATCAGAGGCGGGGAATCAGAGGCGGGGAATCAGAGGCAGGGATTCAGAGGCGGACAATCAGATGCAGGGAATCAGAGGCAGGGAATCAGAGGCAAGGAATCAGAGGCGGGCAATCAGATGCAGGGATTCTGAGGCAGGGAATCTGATGCAGGGAATCTGAGGCAGGGAATCTGAGGCAGGGAATCTGTGGCAGAAAATCTGATGCGGGTTATCAGAAGGGGGAAATGAGATGTGGGAAACGAGATGCAGTGAAAGAGGCACGGAAATAGAGGCAGGGAAAGAGAGGCAGGGTATCAGAGGCGGGTAATCAGAGGCGTGGAATCAGAGGCGGGGAATCAGAGACACAGAAAGAGAGGCGTGGAATCAGAGGTGCGGAATCAGAGCCGGTGAATCTGAGCCGGGAAATCAGAAGCATAGCAACAGAGGCGGTGAAACATGGGTGCGGAATCGGACGCGGGGAATCAGAGGTGGGGACTCAGAGGCAGGGAATCAGAGGCAGGGAATCAGAGGCAGGTTATCAGAGGCAGGGAATCAGATGCGGGGAATCAGAGGCGGGGAATCAGAGGCGGGGAATCAGAGGCGGGGAATCAGAGGCGGGGAATCAGAGGCGGAGAATCATAGGCGGGCAATCAGATGCATGAAATCAGAGGCAGGGAATCAGAGGCAGGGAATCAGAGGCAGGGAATCTGAGGCAGGGAGTCAGAGGTGGGGAATCAGAGGCGGGGAATCAGAGGCAGGGAATCAGATGAAGGGAATCTGATGCAGGGAATCTGAGGCAGGGAATCTGAGGCAGGGAATCTGTGGCAGGGAATCTGATGAGGGTTATCAGAAGGGGGAAATGGGATTTGGGAAACGAGATGCAGAGAAAGAGGCACGGAAATAGAGGCAGGGAAAGAGAGGCAGGGAATCAGAGGCGGGGAATCAGAGGTGGGGAATCAGAGGCGGGGAATCAGAGGGGGGAATCAGAGGCAGGGAATCAGAGGCGGGGAATCAGAGGCAGGGAATCAGAGGCGGGAAATCAGAGACGGCGAATCTGAGGCGTGGAATCAGAGGTGGGGAAAGAGATGTGGGGAAACGTAGGCCAGGAAAGTTGCGCGGAAAGGGAAGCGGTGAATCAGAGGCGGCGAATCAGAGGCGGGGAATCAGAGGCGTGGAATCAGAGGTGTGGAAAGAGATGTGGGGAAACAGGCGGGTAAACAGAAGCGGGTAAACATAGGTGCATAAATAGAGGCGGCGAAAGAGATGGGCGAAACATAGTGGTTGGAACTTGTATGTTGAAAATGAGTTACACAGAACAGATCAAACAGAGTTGTTGAAATTGAGGGAGGGAAAGAGAGGCACGGAAAGAGTGGAGGGGAAAGAGTGCAGGCAAAATAGAGGCGTAGAGACAGAGGTGGCGAATCAGTGGCGGGGAATCAGAGGCGGGGAATCAGAGGCAGGGAATCAGATGAAGGGAATCTGATGCAGGGAACCTGAGGCAGGGAATCTGAGGCAGGGAATGGGAGGCAGGGAATCTGATGTGGGGAATCAGAGGCGGGGAATCAGAGGCGGGGAATCAGAGGGGGGATTCAGAGGCGGGGAATCAGAGGAGGGGAATCAGAGGCGGGGAATCAGAGGGGGGAATCTGAGGTGGGGAATCAGAGGCGGGGAATCAGAGGCGGGGAATCAGAGGCAGGGAATCAGAGGCAGGGAATCAGATGAAGGGAATCTGATGCAGGGAATCTGAGGCAGGGAATCTGAGGCGGGGAAACAGGCGGGTAAACAGAGGCTGGTAAACATAGGCGGGGAATCAGAGGCGGGGAATCAGAGGCGGGGAATAAGAGGCGGGGAATCAGAGGTGGGGAATCAGAGGCGGGGAATCAGATGCGGGGAATCAGATGCGGGGAATCAGAGGTGGGGAATCAGAAGCGGGGTATCAGAGGAGGGGAATCAGAGGCTGGGAATCAGAGGCGGGGAATCAGAGGCGGGGAATCAGAGGCGTGGAATCAGAGTCGGGAATTCAGAGGCGGGGAAAGATATGTGGGGAAACGTAGGCCAGGAAAGTTGAGCGGAAATTGAGGCAGTGAATCAGAGGTGGGGAATCAGAGGCGGGGAATCAGAGGCGGGGAATCAGAGGCGGGGAATCAGAGGCGGGGAATCAGAAGTGGGGAATCAGAGGTGGGGAATCAGAGGCGGGGAATCAGAGGCGGGGAATCAGAGGCGGGGAATCAGAGGCAGGGAATCAGAGGCGGGCAATCAGATGCAGGGAATCAGAGGCAGGGAATCTGAGGGGGCGAATATGAGGTAGTGAATCAGAGGCGGGGAAACAGGCGGGTAAACATAGGCTGGGAATCAGAGGCAGGGAATCAGCCGCGGGGAATCAGAGGCAGGGAATCAGATGAAGGGAATCTGATGCAGGGAATCTTAGGCAGGGAATCTGAGGCAGGGAATCTGTGGCAGAAAATCTGATGCGGGTTATCAGAAGGGGGAAATGAGATGTGGGAAACGAGATGCAGAGAAAGAGGCACGGAAATAGAGGCAGGGAAAGAGAGGCAGGGTATCAGAGGCGGGTAATCAGAGGCGTGGAATCAGAGGCAGGGAATCAGAGACACAGAAAGAGAGGCGTGGAATCAGAGGTGCGGAATCAGAGCCGGTGAATCTGAGCCGGGAAATCAGAAGCATAGCAACAGAGGCGGTGAAACATGGGTGCGGAATCGGACGCGGGGAATCAGAGGTGGGGACTCAGAGGCAGGGAATCAGAGGCAGGGAATCAGAGGCAGGTTATCAGAGGCAGGGAATCAGATGCGGGGAATGAGAGGCGTGGAATCAGAGACGGAGAATGAGAGGTGGGGAATCAGAGGCGGGGAATCAGAGGCGGAGAATCATAGGCGCGCAATCAGATGCAGGAAATCAGAGGCAGGGAATCAGAGGCAGGGAATAAGAGGCAGGGAATCTGAGGCAGGGAGTCAGAGGTGGGGAATCAGAGGCGGGGAATCAGAGGCAGGGAATCAGATGAAGGGACTCTGATGCAGGGAATCTGAGGCAGGGAATCTGAGGCAGGGAATCTGTGGCAGGGAATCTGATGAGGGTTATCAGAAGGGGGAAATGAGATTTGGGAAACGGATGCAGAGAAAGTGGCACGGAAATAGAGGCAGGGAACGAGAGGCAGGGAATCAGAGGCGGGGAATCAGAGGTGGAGAATCAGAGGCGGGGAATCAGAGGCGGGGAATCAGAGGGGGGAATCAGAGGCGGGGAATCAGAGGCGGGGAATCAGAGGCAGGGAATCAGAGGCGGGAAATCAGAGACGGCGAATCTGAGGCGTGGAATCAGAGGTGGGGAAAGAGATGTGGGGAAACGTAGGCCAGGAAAGATGCACGGAAAGGGAGGCGGTGAATCAGAGGCGGGGAATCAGAGGCGGGGAATCAGTGGCAGGGAATCAGAGGGGGGCAATCAGAGGCGGCGAATCAGAGGCGTGGAATCAGAGGTGGGGAAAGAGATGTGGGGAAACAGGCGGGTAAACAGAAGCGGGTAAACATAGGTGCATAAATAGAGGCGGCGAAAGAGATGGGCGAAACATAGTGGTTGGAACTTGTATGTTGAAAATGAGTTACACAGAACAGATCAAACAGAGTTGTTGAAATTGAGGGAGGGAAAGAGAGGCACGGAAAGAGTGGAGGGGAAAGAGTGCAGGCAAAAGAGAGGCGTAGAGACAGTGGTGGGGAATCAGAGGCGGGGAATCAGAGGCGGGGAATCAGAGGCAGGGAATCAGAGGCGGGGAAAGATATGTGGGGAAACGTAGGCCAGGAAAGTTGAGCGGAAAGGGAGGCAGTGAATCAGAGGTGGGGAATCAGAGGCGGGGAATCAGAGGCGGGGAATCAGAGGCGGGGTATCAGAGGTTGAGAATCAGAGATGGGCATTCAGATGCAGGGAATCAGAGGCAGGGAATCAGAGGCAGGGAATCAGAGTCACGGAATCTGAGGTAGGGAATCTGAGGTGGGGAATCAGAGGCGGGGAAACAGGCGGGTAAACAGAGGCGGGTAAACATAGGCGGGGAATCAGAGGAAGGGAATCAGAGGCGGGGAATCAGAGGCGGTGAATCAGAGGCGGGGAATCAGAGGCGGGGAATCAGATGCGGGGAATCAGAGGCGGGGAATCAGAGGTGGGGTATTAGATGAGGGGAATCAGAGGCGGGGAATCAGAGGCGGGGAATCAGAGGCGGGGAATCAGAGGCGTGGAATCAGAGGCGGGGAATCAGAGGCGGGGAATCAGAAGCGGGGAATCAGATGTGGGGAATCAGAGGCGGGGAATCAGAGGCAGGGAATCAGAGGCGGGCAATCAGAAGTGGGGAATCAGAGGCGGGGAATCAGAGGCGGGGAAACAGAGGCGGTGAATCAGAGGCGGGGAATCAGAAGTGGGGAATCAGAGGTGGGGAATCAGAGGTGGGGAATCAGAGGTGGGGAATCAGAGGCGGGCAATCAGATGCAGGGAATCAGAGGCAGGGAATCAGAGGCAGAGAATCAGAGGCAGGGAATCTGAGGCAGGGAATCTGTGTTGGGGAACCAGAGGCAGGAAAATAGGCGAGTAAACAGAGGCGGGTAAACATAGGTGGGGAATCAGAGGCGGGGAATCAGAGCCGGGAAATCAGAGGCGGGGAATCTGAGGCGGGGAATCAGATGCAGGGAATCAGATGCGGGACATCAGAGGTGCGGTATCAGAGGCGGGGAATTAGAGGCGGGGAATCAGAGGCGGGGAATCAGAGGCGTGGAATCAGAGGCGGGGAATCAGAGGCGGGTAAACATAGGCGGGGAATCAGAGGCGGGGAATCAGAGGCGGGGAATCAGAGGCGGGGAATCAGAGGAGGGGAATCAGAGGCGTGGAATCAGATGCGGTGAATCAGTGGCGGAGAATCAGAGGCGGGGTATTAGATGAGGGGAATCGGAGATGGGGAATCAGAGGCAGGGAATCAGAGGCGGGGAATCAGAGGCGGGGAATCATAGGCCGGGAATCAGATATGGGGAAACAGAGGCGGGGAATCCGAGGCGGGGAAACAGAGGCGGGGAATCAGATATGGGGAATCAGAGGTGGGGAATCAGAGGTGGGGAATCAGAGGCAGGGAATCAGATGAAGGGAATCTGATGCAGGGAATCTGAGGCAGGGAATCTGAGGCAGGGAATCGGAGGCAGGGAATCTGATGCGGGTTATCAGAAGGGGGAAATGAGATGTGGGAAACGAGATGCAGAGAAAGAGGCACGGAAATAGAGGCAGGGAAAGAGAGGCAGGGTATCAGAGGCGGGTAATCAGAGGCGTGGAATCAGAGGCGGGGAATCAGAGACACAGAAAGAGAGGCGTGGAATCAGATGTGCGGAATCAGAGCCGGTGAATCTGAGCCGGGAAATCAGAAGCAGAGCAACAGAGGTGGTGAAACATGGGTGCGGAATCGGACACGGGGAATCAGAGGTGGGGACTCAGAGGCCGGGAATCAGAGGCAGGGATTCAGAGGCAGGTTATCAGAGGCAGGGAATCAGAGGTGGGAAATCAGAGGCGGGGAATCAGAGGCGGCGAATCAGAGGCGGCGAATCAGAGGCGGGGAATCAGAGGCGGAGAATCAGAGGCGGGCAATCAGATGCAGGAAATCAGAGGCAGGGAATCAGAGGCAGGGAATCAGAGGCAGGGAATCTGAGGCAGGGAATCAGAGGTGGGGAATTAGAGGCGGGGAATCAGAGGCAGGGAATCAGATGAAGGGAATCTGATGCAGGGAATCTGAGGCAGGGAATCTGAGGCAGGGAATCTGTGGCAGGGAATCTGATGCGGGTTATCAGAAGGGGGAAATGAGATGTGGGAAACGAGATGCAGAGAAAGAGGCACGGAAATAGAGGCAGGGAAAGACAGGCAGGGAATCAGAGGCGGGGAATCAGAGGTGGGGAATCAGAGGCTGGGAATCAGAGGCGGGGAATCAGAGGGGGGAATCAGAGGTGGGGAATCAGAGGCAGGGAATCAGAGGCAGGGAATCAGAGGCGGGAAATCAGAGGCGGCGAATCTGAGGCGTGGAATCAGAGGTGGGGAAAGAGATGTGGGGAAACGTAGGCCAGGAAAGTTGCGCGGAAAGGGAGGCGGTGAATCAGAGGCGGGGAATCAGAGGCGGGGAATCAGAGGCGGGGAATCAGAGGCGTGGAATCAGAGGTGGGGAAAGAGATGTGGGGAAACAGGCGGGTAAACAGAAGCGGGTAAACATAGCTGCATAAATAGAGGCAGCGAAAGAGATGGGCGAAACATAGTGGTTGGAACTTGTGTGTTGAAAATTAGGTACACAGAACAGATCAAACAGAGTTGTTGAAATTGAGGGAGGGAAAGAGAGGCACAGAAAGAGTGGAGGGGAAAGAGTGCAGGCAAAATAGAGGCGTAGAGACAGAGGTGGCGAATCAGTGGCGGGGAATCAGAGGCGGGGAATCAGAGGCAGGGAATCAGATGAAGGGAATCTGATGCAGGGAATCTGAGGCAGGGAATCTGAGGCAGGGAATCGGAGGCAGGGAATCTGATGCGGGTTATCAGAAGGGGGAAATGAGATGTTGGAAACGAGATGCAGAGAAAGAGGCACGGAAATAGAGGCAGGGAAAGAGAGGCAGGGTATCAGAGGCAGGTAATCAGAGGCGTGGAATCAGAGGTGGGGAATCAGAGGCGGTGAATCAGAGGCGGGGAATCAGAGGCGGGGAATCAGAGGCGGGGAATCAGAGGCGGGGAATCAGAAGTGGGGAATCAGAGGTGGGGAATCAGAGGCGGGGAATCAGAGGCGGGGAATCAGAGGCGGGCAATCAGATGCAGGGAATCAGAGGCAGGGAATCAGACGCAGGGAATCAAATGAAGGGAATCTGATGCAGGGAATCTGAGGCAGGGAATCTGAGGCAGGGAATCTGTGGTGGGGAATCAGAGGCAGGAAAACAGGCGGGTAAACAGAGGCGGGTAAACATAGGCGGGGAATCAGAGGCGTGGAATCAGAGGCGGGAAATCAGAGGCGGGGAAAGATATGTGGGGAAAAGTAGGCCAGGAAAGTTGAGCGGAAAGGGAGGCAGTGAATCAGAGGTGGGGAATCAGAGGTGGGGAATCAGAGGCGGGGAATCAGAGGCGGAGAATCAGAGGCGGGGAATCTGAGGCAGGGAATCTGAGGTGGGGAATCAGAGGCGGGGAAACAGGTGGGTAAACAGAGGTGGGTAAACATAGGCGGGGAATCAGAGGCGCGGAATCAGAGGCGGGGAATCAGAGGCAGGGAATCAGAGGCGGGGAATCAGAGGCGGGGAATCAGATGCGGTGAATCAGAGGTGGGGAATCAGAGGCGGGGTATCAGAGGAGGGGAATCAGAGGCGTGGAATCAGAGGCGGGGAATCAGAGGCGGGGAATCAGAGGCGTGGAATCAGAGGCGGGGAATCAGAGGCGGGGAATAAGAAGTGGGGAATCAGAGGTGGGGAATCAGAGGCGGGGAATCAGAATCAGCGAATCAGAGGCGGGGCAATCAGAGGTGGGGAATCAGAGGCGGGGAATCAGAAGTGGGGAATCAGAGGTGGGAAATCAGAGGCTGGGAATCAGAGGCGGGGAATCAGAGGCGGGGAATCAGAGGCGGGGAATCAGAGGCAGGGTATCAGAGGCGGGCAATCAGATGCAGGGAATCAGAGGCAGGGAATCAGAGGCAGGGAATCAGAGGCAGGGAACCTGAGATGGCGAATATGAGGTGGTGAATCAGAGGCGGGGAAACAGTCGGGAAAACAGAGGCGGGGAATCAGAGGCAGGGAATCAGCCGCGGGGAATCAGAGGCAGGGAATCAGATGAAGGGAATCTGATGCAGGGAATCTGAGGCAGGGTATCTGAGGCAGGGAATCTGTGGCAGGGAATCTGATGCGGGTTATCAGAAGGGGGAAATGAGATGTGGGAAACGAGATGCAGAGAAAGAGGCACGGAAATAGAGGCAGGGAAAGAGAGGCAGGGTATCAGAGGCGGGTAATCAGAGGCGTGGAATCAGAGGCGGGGAATCAGAGACACAGAAAGAGAGGCCTGGAATCAGATGTGCGGAATCAGAGCCGGTGAATCTGAGCCGGGAAATCAGAAGCAGAGCAACAGAGGTGGTGAAACATGGGTGCGGAATCGGACACGGGGAATCAGAGGTGGGGACTCAGAGGCCGGGAATCAGAGGCAGGGATTCAGAGGCAGGTTATCAGAGGCAGGGAATCAGAGGTGGGAAATCAGAGGCGGGGAATCAGAGGCGGCGAATCAGAGGCGGGGAATCAGAGGCGGGGAATCAGAGGCGGAGAATCAGAGGCGGGCAATCAGATGCAGGAAATCAGAGGCAGGGAATCAGAGGCAGGGAATCAGAGGCAGGGAATCTGAGGCAGGGAATCAGAGGTGGGGAATCAGAGGCGGGGAATCAGAGGCAGGGAATCAGATGAAGGGAATCTGATGCAGGGAATCTGAGGCAGGGAATCTGAGGCAGGGAATCTGTGGCAGGGAATCTGATGCGGGTTATCAGAAGGGGGAAATGAGATGTGGGAAACGAGATGCAGAGAAAGAGGCACGGAAATAGAGGCAGGGAAAGACAGGCAGGGAATCAGAGGCGGGGAATCAGAGGTGGGGAATCAGAGGCTGGGAATCAGAGGCTGGGAATCAGAGGCGGGGAATCAGAGGGGGGAATCAGAGGTGGGGAATCAGAGGCAGGGAATCAGAGGCAGGGAATCAGAGGCGGGAAATCAGAGGCGGCGAATCTGAGGCGTGGAATCAGAGGTGGGGAAAGAGATGTGGGGAAACGTAGGCCAGGAAAGTTGCGCGGAAAGGGAGGCGGTGAATCAGAGGCGGGGAATCAGAGGCGGGGAATCAGAGGTGGGGAATCAGAGGCGTGGAATCAGAGGTGGGGAAAGAGATGTGGGGAAACAGGCGGGTAAACAGAAGTGGGTAAACATAGCTGCATAAATAGAGGCAGCGAAAGAGATGGGCGAAACATAGTGGTTGGAACTTGTGTGTTGAAAATTAGGTACACAGAACAGATCAAACAGAGTTGTTGAAATTGAGGGAGGGAAAGAGAGGCACAGAAAGAGTGGAGGGGAAAGAGTGCAGGCAAAATAGAGGCGTAGAGACAGAGGTGGCGAATCAGTGGCGGGGAATCAGAGGCGGGGAATCAGAGGCAGGGAATCAGATGAAGGGAATCTGATGCAGGGAATCTGAGGCAGGGAATCTGATGCGGGTTATCAGAAGGGGGAAATGAGATGTTGGAAACGAGATGCAGAGAAAGAGGCACGGAAATAGAGGCAGGGAAAGAGAGGCAGGGTATCAGAGGCAGGTAATCAGAGGCGTGGAATCAGAGGTGGGGAATCAGAGGCGGTGAATCAGAGGCGGGGAATCAGAGGCGGGGAATCAGAGGCGGGGAATCAGAGGCGGGGAATCAGAAGTGGGGAATCAGAGCTGGGGAATCAGAGGCGGGGAATCAGAGGCGGGGAATCAGAGGCGGGCAATCAGATGCAGGGAATCAGAGGCAGGGAATCAGACGCAGGGAATCAAATGAAGGGAATCTGATGCAGGGAATCTGAGGCAGGGAATCTGAGGCAGGGAATCTGTGGTGGGGAATCAGAGGCAGGAAAACAGGCGGGTAAACAGAGGCGGGTAAACATAGGCGGGTAATCAGAGGTGTGGAATCAGAGGCGGGAAATCAGAGGCGGGGAAAGATATGTGGGGAAAAGTAGGCCAGGAAAGTTGAGCGGAAAGGGAGGCAGTGAATCAGAGGTGGGGAATCAGAGGCGGGGAATCAGAGGCGGGGAATCAGAGGCAGGGAATCAGAAGTGGGGAATCAGAGGTGGGGAATCAGAGGCGGGGAATCAGAGGCGGAGAATCAGAGGCGGGGAATCTGAGGCAGGGAATCTGAGGTGGGGAATCAGAGGCGGGGAAACAGGTGGGTAAACAGAGGTGGGTAAACATAGGTGGGGAATCAGAGGCGCGGAAGCAGAGGCGGGGAATCAGAGGCAGGGAATCAGAGGCGGGGAATCAGAGGCGGGGAATCAGATGCGGGGAATCAGAGGTGGGGAATCAGAGGCGGGGTATCAGAGGAGGGGAATCAGAGGCGTGGAATCAGAGGCGGGGAATCAGAGGCGGGGAATCAGAGGCGTGGAATCAGAGGCGGGGAATCAGAGGCGGGGAATAAGAAGTGGGGAATCAGAGGTGGGGAATCAGAGGCGGGGAATCAGAATCAGCGAATCAGAGGCGGGGCAATCAGAGGTGGGGAATCAGAGGCGGGGAATCAGAGGCGGGGAATCAGAGGCGGTGAATCAGAGGCGGGGAATCAGACGCGGGGAATCAGAGGCGGGGAATCAGAAGTGGGGAATCAGAGGTGGGGAATCAGAGGCGGGGAATCAGAGGCAGGTAATCAGAGGCGGGCAATCAGATGCAGGGAATCAGAGGCAGGGAATCAGAGGCAGGGAATCTGAGGCAGGGAATCTGAGGCAGGGAATCTGAGGTGGGCAATCAGAGGCGGGAAAACAGGCGGGTAAACAGAGGCGGGTAAACATAGGCGGGGAATCAGAGGCGGGGAATCAGAGGCGGGGAATCAGAGTCGGGGAATCAGAGGCGGGGAATCTGAGGCGGGGAATCAGATGCAGGGAATCAGAGGCGGGGAATCAGAGGCGGGGTATCAGAGGCGGGGAATCAGAGGCGCGGAATCAGAGGCGGGGAATCAGAGGCGTGGAATCACAGACGGGGAATCAGAGGCGGGGAATCAGAAGTGGGGAATCAGAGGTGGGAAATCAGAGGCGGGGAATCAGAGGCGGGGAATCAGAGGCGGGGAATCAGAGGCAGGGTATCAGAGGCGGGCAGTCAGATGCAGGGAATCAGAGGCAGCGAATCAGAGGCAGGGAATCAGAGGCAGGGAACCTGAGGTGGCGAATATGAGGTGGTGAATCAGAGGCGGGGAAACAGGCGGGTAAACAGAGGCTGGGAATCAGATGCAGGGAATCAGAGGCGGGGAATCAGAGGCAGGGAATCAGATGAAGGGAATCTGATGCAGGGAATCTGAGGCAGGGAATCTGAGGCAGGGAATCTGTGGCAGGGAATCTGATGCGGGTTATCAGAAGGGGGAAATGAGATGTGGGAAACGAGATGCAGAGAAAGAGGCACGGAAATAGAGGCAGGGAAAGAGAGGCAGTGTATCAGAGGCGGGTAATCAGAGGCGTGGAATCAGAGGCGGGGAATCAGAGGCGGGAAATCAGAGAGGGGAATCAGAGGTGGGGAATCAGAGGCGGGGAATCAGAGGCAGGGAATCAGAGGCAGGAAATCAGAGGCGGCGAATCTGAGGCGTGGAATCACAGGTGGGGAAAGAGATGTGGGGAAACGTAGGCCAGGAAAGTTGCTCGGAAAGGGAGGCGGTGAATCAGAGGCGGGGAATCAGAGGCGGGGAATCAGAGGCGGGGAATCAGATGCGGGGAATCAGAGGTGGGGAATCAGAGGCGGGGTATCAGAGGAGGGGAATCAGAGGCGTGGAATCAGAGGCGGGGAATCAGAGGCGGGGAATCAGAGGCGTGGAATCAGAGGCGGGGAATCAGAGGCGGGGAATAAGAAGTGGGGAATCAGAGGTGGGGAATCAGAGGCGGGGAATCAGAATCAGCGAATCAGAGGCGGGGCAATCAGAGGTGGGGAATCAGAGGCGGGGAATCAGAGGCGGGGAATCAGAGGCGGTGAATCAGAGGCGGGGAATCAGACGCGGGGAATCAGAGGCGGGGAATCAGAAGTGGGGAATCAGAGGTGGGGAATCAGAGGCGGGGAATCAGAGGCAGGTAATCAGAGGCGGGCAATCAGATGCAGGGAATCAGAGGCAGGGAATCAGAGGCAGGGAATCTGAGGCAGGGAATCTGAGGCAGGGAATCTGAGGTGGGCAATCAGAGGCGGGAAAACAGGCGGGTAAACAGAGGCGGGTAAACATAGGCGGGGAATCAGAGGCGGGGAATCAGAGGCGGGGAATCAGAGTCGGGGAATCAGAGGCGGGGAATCTGAGGCGGGGAATCAGATGCAGGGAATCAGAGGCGGGGAATCAGAGGCGGGGTATCAGAGGCGGGGAATCAGAGGCGCGGAATCAGAGGCGGGGAATCAGAGGCGTGGAATCACAGACGGGGAATCAGAGGCGGGGAATCAGAAGTGGGGAATCAGAGGTGGGAAATCAGAGGCGGGGAATCAGAGGCGGGGAATCAGAGGCGGGGAATCAGAGGCAGGGTATCAGAGGCGGGCAGTCAGTTGCAGGGAATCTGAGGCAGCGAATCAGAGGCAGGGAATCAGAGGCAGGGAACCTGAGGTGGCGAATATGAGGTGGTGAATCAGAGGCGGGGAAACAGGCGGGTAAACAGAGGCTGGGAATCAGATGCAGGGAATCAGAGGCGGGGAATCAGAGGCAGGGAATCAGATGAAGGGAATCTGATGCAGGGAATCTGAGGCAGGGAATCTGAGGCAGGGAATCTGTGGCAGGGAATCTGATGCGGGTTATCAGAAGGGGGAAATGAGATGTGGGAAACGAGATGCAGAGAAAGAGGCACGGAAATAGAGGCAGGGAAAGAGAGGCAGTGTATCAGAGGCGGGTAATCAGAGGCGTGGAATCAGAGGCGGGGAATCAGAGGCGGGAAATCAGAGAGGGGAATCAGAGGTGGGGAATCAGAGGCGGGGAATCAGAGGCAGGGAATCAGAGGCAGGAAATCAGAGGCGGCGAATCTGAGGCGTGGAATCACAGGTGGGGAAAGAGATGTGGGGAAACGTAGGCCAGGAAAGTTGCTCGGAAAGGGAGGCGGTGAATCAGAGGCGGGGAATCAGAGGCGGGGAATCAGAGGCGGGGAATCAGAGGCGTGGAATCAGAGGTGGGGAAAGAGATGTGGGGAAACAGGCGGGTAAACAGAAGCGGGTAAACATAGCTGCATCAATAGATGCAGCGAAAGAGATGGGCGAAACATAGTGGTTGGAACTTTTGTGTTGAAAATTAGTTACACAGAACAGATCAAACAGAGTTGTTGAAATTGAGGGAGGGAAAGAGAGGCACGGAAAGAGTGGAGGGGAAAGAGTGTAGGCAAAATAGAGGCGTAGAGACATAGGTGGGGAATCAGATGCGGGGAATCAGAGGCGGGGAATCAGAGGCAGGGAATCAGATGAAGGGAATCTAATGCAGGGAAACTGAGGCAGGGAATCTGAGGCAGGGAATCGGAGGCAGGGAATCTGAGGCAGGGAATCAGTAAAAAGTTATCAGAGGCAGGGTATCAGAGGCGGAGAATCAGAGGTGGGGAATCAGAAGTGGGGAATCAGAGGTGGGGAATCAGAGGCGTGGAATCAGAGGCGGGGAATCAGAGGTGGGGAATCAGAAGTGGGGAATCAGAGGTGGGGAATCAGAGGCGGGGAATCAGAGGCGTGGAATCAGAGGCGGGCAATCAGAAGTGGGGAATCAGAGGCGGGGAATCAGAGGCGGGGAATCAGAGGCGGTGAATCAGAGGCGGGGAATCAGAGGCGGGGAATCAGAGGCGGGGAATCAGAAGTGGGGAATCAGAGGTGGGGAATCAGAGGCGGGGAATCAGAGGCGGGCAATCAGATGCAGGGAATCAGAGGCAGGGAATCAGAGGCAGGGAACCAGACGCAGGGAATCAAATGAAGGGAATCTGATGCAGGGAATCTGAGGCAGGGAATCTGAGGCAGGGAATCTGTGGTGGGGAATCAGAGGCGGGAAAACAGGCGGTTAAACAGAGGCGGGTAAACATAGGCGGGGATTCAGAGGCGTGGAATCAGAGGCGGGAAATGAGAGGCGGGGAAAGATATGTGGGGAAAAGTAGGCCAGGAAAGTTGAGCGGAAAGGGAGGGGAAATCAGAGGCGGGGAATCAGAGGCGCGAAATCAGAGGTGGGGAATCAGAGGCAGGGAATCAGAGGCGGGGAATCAGAGGCGGGGAATCAGATGCGGGGAATCAGAGGTGGGGAATCAGAGGCGGGGTATCAGAGGAGGGGAATCAGAGGCGGGGAATCAGAGGCGGGGAATCAGAGGCGGCGAATCAGAGGCGTGCAATCAGAGGCGGGGAATCAGAGGTGGGGAATCAGAAGTGGGGAATCAGAGGTGGGGAATCAGAGCCGGGGAATCAGAATCAGCGAATCAGAGGCGGGGCAATCAGAGGTGGGGAATCAGAGGCGGGGAATCAGAGGCGGGGAATCAGAGGAGGTGAATCAGAGGCGGGGAATCAGACGCGGGGAATCAGAGGCGGGGAATCAGAAGTGGGGAATCAGAGGTGGGGAATCAGAGGCGGGGAATCAGAGGCAGGTAATCAGAGGCGGGCAATCAGATGCAGGGAATCAGAGGCAGGGAATCAGAGGCAGGGAATCTGAGGCAGGGAATCTGAGGCAGGGAATCTGAGGTGGGCAATCAGAGGCGGGAAAACAGGCGGGTAAACAGAGGCGGGTAAACATAGGCGGGGAATCAGAGGCGGGGAATCAGAGGCGGGGAATCAGAGGCGGGGAATCAGAGTCGGGGAATCAGAGGCGGGGAATCTGAGGCGGGGAATCAGATGCAGGGAATCAGAGGCGGGGAATCAGAGGCGGGGTATCAGAGGCGGGGAATCAGAGGCGCGGAATCAGAGGCGGGGAATCAGAGGCGTGGAATCAGAGACGGGGAATCAGAGGCGGGGAATCAGAAGTGGGGAATCAGAGGTGGGAAATCAGAGGCTGGGAATCAGAGGCGGGGAATCAGAGGCGGGGAATCAGAGGCAGGGTATCAGAGGCGGGCAATCAGATGCAGGGAATCAGAGGCAGGGAATCAGAGGCAGGGAATCAGAGGCAGGGAACCTGAGATGGCGAATATGAGGTGGTGAATCAGAGGCGGGGAAACAGTCGGGAAAACAGAGGCGGGGAATCAGAGGCAGGGAATCAGCCGCGGGGAATCAGAGGCAGGGAATCAGATGAAGGGAATCTGATGCAGGGAATCTGAGGCAGGGTATCTGAGGCAGGGAATCTGTGGCAGGGAATCTGATGCGGGTTATCAGAAGGGGGAAATGAGATGTGGGAAACGAGATGCAGAGAAAGAGGCACGGAAATAGAGGCAGGGAAAGAGAGGCAGGGTATCAGAGGCGGGTAATCAGAGGCGTGGAATCAGAGGCGGGGAATCAGAGACACAGAAAGAGAGGCGTGGAATCAGATGTGCGGAATCAGAGCCGGTGAATCTGAGCCGGGAAATCAGAAGCAGAGCAACAGAGGTGGTGAAACATGGGTGCGGAATCGGACACGGGGAATCAGAGGTGGGGACTCAGAGGCCGGGAATCAGAGGCAGGGATTCAGAGGCAGGTTATCAGAGGCAGGGAATCAGAGGTGGGAAATCAGAGGCGGGGAATCAGAGGCGGCGAATCAGAGGCGGGGAATCAGAGGCGGGGAATCAGAGGCGGAGAATCAGAGGCGGGCAATCAGATGCAGGAAATCAGAGGCAGGGAATCAGAGGCAGGGAATCAGAGGCGGGGAATCAGAGGCAGGGAATCAGATGAAGGGAATCTGATGCAGGGAATCTGAGGCAGGGAATCTGAGGCAGGGAATCTGTGGCAGGGAATCTGATGCGGGTTATCAGAAGGGGGAAATGAGATGTGGGAAACGAGATGCAGAGAAAGAGGCACGGAAATAGAGGCAGGGAAAGACAGGCAGGGAATCAGAGGCGGGGAATCAGAGGTGGGGAATCAGAGGCTGGGAATCAGAGGCGGGGAATCAGAGGGGGGAATCAGAGGTGGGGAATCATAGGCAGGGAATCAGAGGCAGTAAATCAGAGGCGGGAAATCAGAGGCGGTGAATCAGAGGCGGGGAATCAGAGGCGGGGAATCAGAGGCGGGGAATCAGAGGCGTGGAATCAGAGGTGGGGAAAGAGATGTGGGGAATCAGGCGGGTAAACAGAAGCGGGTAAACATAGCTGCATAAATAGAGGCAGCGAAAGAGATGGGCGAAACATAGTGGTTGGAACTTGTGTGTTGAAAATTAGGTACACAGAACAGATCAAACAGAGTTGTTGAAATTGAGGGAGGGAAAGAGAGGCACAGAAAGAGTGGAGGGGAAAGAGTGCAGGCAAAATAGAGGCGTAGAGACAGAGGTGGGGAATCAGAGGCGGGGAATCAGATGAAGGGAATCTGATGCAGGGAATCTGAGGCAGGGAATCTGAGGCAGGGAATCGGAGGCAGGGAATCTGAGGCAGGGAATCAGTAAAAAGTTATCAGAGGCAGGGTATCAGAGGCGGAGAATCAGAGGCGGGGAATCAGAGGCGGGGAATCAGAGGCGGGGAATCAGAGGCGGGCAATCAGATGCAGGGAATCAGAGGCAGGGAATCAGACGCAGGGAATCAAATGAAGGGAATCTGATGCAGGGAATCTGAGGCAGGGAATCTGAGGCAGGGAACCTGAGATGGCGAATATGAGGTGGTGAATCAGAGGCGGGGAAACAGTCGGGTAAACAGAGGCGGGGAATCAGAGGCAGGGAATCAGATGAAGGGAATCTGATGCAGTGAATCTGAGGCAGGGAATCTGAGGCGGGAAAACAGGCGGGTAAACAGAGGCGGGTAAACATAGGCGGGGAATCAGAGGCGGGGAATCAGAGGCGGGGAATCAGAGGCGGGGAATCAGAGGCGGGGAATCAGATGCGGGGAATCATATGCGGGGAATCAGAGGTGGGGAATCAGAAGCGGGGTATCAGAGGAGGGGAATCAGAGGCGGGGAATCAGAGGTGGGGAATCAGAGGCGGGGAATCAGAGGCGTGGAATCAGAGGCGGGAATTCAGAGGCGAGGAAAGATATGTGGGGAAACGTAGGCCAGGAAAGTTGAGCGGAAATGGAGGCAGTGAATCAGAGGTGGGGAATCAGAGGCGGGGAATCAGAGGCGGGGAATCAGAGGCGGGGAATCAGAGGCGGGGAATCAGAAGTGGGGAATCAGAGGTGGGGAATCAGAGGCGGGGAATCAGAGGCGGGGAATCAGAGGCGGGGAATCAGAGGCAGGGATTCAGAGGCGGACAATCAGATGCAGGGAATCAGAGGCAGGGAATCAGAGGCAAGGAATCAGAGGCGGGCAATCAGATGCAGGGATTCTGAGGCAGGGAATCTGATGCAGGGAATCTGAGGCAGGGAATCTGAGGCAAGGAATCAGAGGCGGGCAATCAGATGCAGGGATTCTGAGGCAGGGAATCTGATGCAGGGAATCTGAGGCAGGGAATCTGAGGCAGGGAATCTGTGGCAGAAAATCTGATGCGGGTTATCAGAAGGGGGAAATGAGATGTGGGAAACGAGATGCAGTGAAAGAGGCACGGAAATAGAGGCAGGGAAAGAGAGGCAGGGTATCAGAGGCGGGTAATCAGAGGCGTGGAATCAGAGGCGGGGAATCAGAGACACAGAAAGAGAGGCGTGGAATCAGAGGTGCGGAATCAGAGCCGGTGAATCTGAGCCGGGAAATCAGAAGCATAGCAACAGAGGCGGTGAAACATGGGTGCGGAATCGGACGCGGGGAATCAGAGGTGGGGACTCAGAGGCAGGGAATCAGAGGCAGGGAATCAGAGGCAGGTTATCAGAGGCAGGGAATCAGATGCGGGGAATCAGAGGCGGGGAATCAGAGGCGGGGAATCAGAGGCGGGGAATCAGAGGCGGGGAATCAGAGGCGGAGAATCATAGGCGGGCAATCAGATGCATGAAATCAGAGGCAGGGAATCAGAGGCAGGGAATCAGAGGCAGGGAATCTGAGGCAGGGAGTCAGAGGTGGGGAATCAGAGGCGGGGAATCAGAGGCAGGGAATCAGATGAAGGGAATCTGATGCAGGGAATCTGAGGCAGGGAATCTGAGGCAGGGAATCTGTGGCAGGGAATCTGATGAGGGTTATCAGAAGGGGGAAATGGGATTTGGGAAACGAGATGCAGAGAAAGAGGCACGGAAATAGAGGCAGGGAAAGAGAGGCAGGGAATCAGAGGCGGGGAATCAGAGGTGGGGAATCAGAGGCGGGGAATCAGAGGGGGGAATCAGAGGCAGGGAATCAGAGGCGGGGAATCAGAGGCAGGGAATCAGAGGCGGGAAATCAGAGACGGCGAATCTGAGGCGTGGAATCAGAGGTGGGGAAAGAGATGTGGGGAAACGTAGGCCAGGAAAGTTGCGCGGAAAGGGAAGCGGTGAATCAGAGGCGGCGAATCAGAGGCGGGGAATCAGAGGCGTGGAATCAGAGGTGTGGAAAGAGATGTGGGGAAACAGGCGGGTAAACAGAAGCGGGTAAACATAGGTGCATAAATAGAGGCGGCGAAAGAGATGGGCGAAACATAGTGGTTGGAACTTGTATGTTGAAAATGAGTTACACAGAACAGATCAAACAGAGTTGTTGAAATTGAGGGAGGGAAAGAGAGGCACGGAAAGAGTGGAGGGGAAAGAGTGCAGGCAAAATAGAGGCGTAGAGACAGAGGTGGCGAATCAGTGGCGGGGAATCAGAGGCGGGGAATCAGAGGCAGGGAATCAGATGAAGGGAATCTGATGCAGGGAACCTGAGGCAGGGAATCTGAGGCAGGGAATGGGAGGCAGGGAATCTGATGTGGGGAATCAGAGGCGGGGAATCAGAGGCGGGGAATCAGAGGGGGGATTCAGAGGCGGGGAATCAGAGGAGGGGAATCAGAGGCGGGGAATCAGAGGGGGGAATCTGAGGTGGGGAATCAGAGGCGGGGAATCAGAGGCGGGGAATCAGAGGCAGGGAATCAGAGGCAGGGAATCAGATGAAGGGAATCTGATGCAGGGAATCTGAGGCAGGGAATCTGAGGCGGGGAAACAGGCGGGTAAACAGAGGCTGGTAAACATAGGCGGGGAATCAGAGGCGGGGAATCAGAGGCGGGGAATAAGAGGCGGGGAATCAGAGGTGGGGAATCAGAGGCGGGGAATCAGATGCGGGGAATCAGATGCGGGGAATCAGAGGTGGGGAATCAGAAGCGGGGTATCAGAGGAGGGGAATCAGAGGCTGGGAATCAGAGGCGGGGAATCAGAGGCGGGGAATCAGAGGCGTGGAATCAGAGTCGGGAATTCAGAGGCGGGGAAAGATATGTGGGGAAACGTAGGCCAGGAAAGTTGAGCGGAAATTGAGGCAGTGAATCAGAGGTGGGGAATCAGAGGCGGGGAATCAGAGGCGGGGAATCAGAGGCGGGGAATCAGAGGCGGGGAATCAGAAGTGGGGAATCAGAGGTGGGGAATCAGAGGCGGGGAATCAGAGGCGGGGAATCAGAGGCGGGGAATCAGAGGCAGGGAATCAGAGGCGGGCAATCAGATGCAGGGAATCAGAGGCAGGGAATCTGAGGGGGCGAATATGAGGTAGTGAATCAGAGGCGGGGAAACAGGCGGGTAAACATAGGCTGGGAATCAGAGGCAGGGAATCAGCCGCGGGGAATCAGAGGCAGGGAATCAGATGAAGGGAATCTGATGCAGGGAATCTTAGGCAGGGAATCTGAGGCAGGGAATCTGTGGCAGAAAATCTGATGCGGGTTATCAGAAGGGGGAAATGAGATGTGGGAAACGAGATGCAGAGAAAGAGGCACGGAAATAGAGGCAGGGAAAGAGAGGCAGGGTATCAGAGGCGGGTAATCAGAGGCGTGGAATCAGAGGCAGGGAATCAGAGACACAGAAAGAGAGGCGTGGAATCAGAGGTGCGGAATCAGAGCCGGTGAATCTGAGCCGGGAAATCAGAAGCATAGCAACAGAGGCGGTGAAACATGGGTGCGGAATCGGACGCGGGGAATCAGAGGTGGGGACTCAGAGGCAGGGAATCAGAGGCAGGGAATCAGAGGCAGGTTATCAGAGGCAGGGAATCAGATGCGGGGAATGAGAGGCGTGGAATCAGAGACGGAGAATGAGAGGTGGGGAATCAGAGGCGGGGAATCAGAGGCGGAGAATCATAGGCGCGCAATCAGATGCAGGAAATCAGAGGCAGGGAATCAGAGGCAGGGAATAAGAGGCAGGGAATCTGAGGCAGGGAGTCAGAGGTGGGGAATCAGAGGCGGGGAATCAGAGGCAGGGAATCAGATGAAGGGACTCTGATGCAGGGAATCTGAGGCAGGGAATCTGAGGCAGGGAATCTGTGGCAGGGAATCTGATGAGGGTTATCAGAAGGGGGAAATGAGATTTGGGAAACGGATGCAGAGAAAGTGGCACGGAAATAGAGGCAGGGAACGAGAGGCAGGGAATCAGAGGCGGGGAATCAGAGGTGGAGAATCAGAGGCGGGGAATCAGAGGCGGGGAATCAGAGGGGGGAATCAGAGGCGGGGAATCAGAGGCGGGGAATCAGAGGCAGGGAATCAGAGGCGGGAAATCAGAGACGGCGAATCTGAGGCGTGGAATCAGAGGTGGGGAAAGAGATGTGGGGAAACGTAGGCCAGGAAAGATGCACGGAAAGGGAGGCGGTGAATCAGAGGCGGGGAATCAGAGGCGGGGAATCAGTGGCAGGGAATCAGAGGGGGGCAATCAGAGGCGGCGAATCAGAGGCGTGGAATCAGAGGTGGGGAAAGAGATGTGGGGAAACAGGCGGGTAAACAGAAGCGGGTAAACATAGGTGCATAAATAGAGGCGGCGAAAGAGATGGGCGAAACATAGTGGTTGGAACTTGTATGTTGAAAATGAGTTACACAGAACAGATCAAACAGAGTTGTTGAAATTGAGGGAGGGAAAGAGAGGCACGGAAAGAGTGGAGGGGAAAGAGTGCAGGCAAAAGAGAGGCGTAGAGACAGTGGTGGGGAATCAGAGGCGGGGAATCAGAGGCGGGGAATCAGAGGCAGGGAATCAGAGGCGGGGAAAGATATGTGGGGAAACGTAGGCCAGGAAAGTTGAGCGGAAAGGGAGGCAGTGAATCAGAGGTGGGGAATCAGAGGCGGGGAATCAGAGGCGGGGAATCAGAGGCGGGGTATCAGAGGTTGAGAATCAGAGATGGGCATTCAGATGCAGGGAATCAGAGGCAGGGAATCAGAGGCAGGGAATCAGAGTCACGGAATCTGAGGTAGGGAATCTGAGGTGGGGAATCAGAGGCGGGGAAACAGGCGGGTAAACAGAGGCGGGTAAACATAGGCGGGGAATCAGAGGAAGGGAATCAGAGGCGGGGAATCAGAGGCGGTGAATCAGAGGCGGGGAATCAGAGGCGGGGAATCAGATGCGGGGAATCAGAGGCGGGGAATCAGAGGTGGGGTATTAGATGAGGGGAATCAGAGGCGGGGAATCAGAGGCGGGGAATCAGAGGCGGGGAATCAGAGGCGTGGAATCAGAGGCGGGGAATCAGAGGCGGGGAATCAGAAGCGGGGAATCAGATGTGGGGAATCAGAGGCGGGGAATCAGAGGCAGGGAATCAGAGGCGGGCAATCAGAAGTGGGGAATCAGAGGCGGGGAATCAGAGGCGGGGAAACAGAGGCGGTGAATCAGAGGCGGGGAATCAGAAGTGGGGAATCAGAGGTGGGGAATCAGAGGTGGGGAATCAGAGGTGGGGAATCAGAGGCGGGCAATCAGATGCAGGGAATCAGAGGCAGGGAATCAGAGGCAGAGAATCAGAGGCAGGGAATCTGAGGCAGGGAATCTGTGTTGGGGAACCAGAGGCAGGAAAATAGGCGAGTAAACAGAGGCGGGTAAACATAGGTGGGGAATCAGAGGCGGGGAATCAGAGCCGGGAAATCAGAGGCGGGGAATCTGAGGCGGGGAATCAGATGCAGGGAATCAGATGCGGGACATCAGAGGTGCGGTATCAGAGGCGGGGAATTAGAGGCGGGGAATCAGAGGCGGGGAATCAGAGGCGTGGAATCAGAGGCGGGGAATCAGAGGCGGGTAAACATAGGCGGGGAATCAGAGGCGGGGAATCAGAGGCGGGGAATCAGAGGCGGGGAATCAGAGGAGGGGAATCAGAGGCGTGGAATCAGATGCGGTGAATCAGTGGCGGAGAATCAGAGGCGGGGTATTAGATGAGGGGAATCGGAGATGGGGAATCAGAGGCAGGGAATCAGAGGCGGGGAATCAGAGGCGGGGAATCATAGGCCGGGAATCAGATATGGGGAAACAGAGGCGGGGAATCCGAGGCGGGGAAACAGAGGCGGGGAATCAGATATGGGGAATCAGAGGTGGGGAATCAGAGGTTGGGAATCAGAAGCAGGGAATCAGAGGCTTGGAATCAGATGCAGGGAATCAGATGCAGGGAATCAGAGGCGGGGAATCAGAGCTGGGGAATCAGATTTGGGGAATCAGAGGCGGGAAGTTAGATATTGGGAAACAGAGGTGGGGAATCAGAGGCGGGGACACCCAGGCGGGGAATCAGATATGGGGAATCAGAGGTGGGGAATCAGAGGCAAGGAATCAGATGTGCGGAATCAGAGATGGGGAATCAGAGGCAGGGAATCAGAATCAGAAGCAGGGAATCAGAGGCCGGGAATTAGAGGCCGGAATCAGATGCTGGGAATCAGAGGCCTGGAATCAGAGGCGGGGAATCAGAGGCAGGGAATCAGATGCGGGGAATCAGAGGCGGGGAATCAGAGCTGGGGAATCAGAGGCGGGGTATTAGAGTTGGGGAATCAGAGGCGGGGAATCAGATATGGGGAAACAGAGGTGGGGAATCAGAGGCGGGGAAACAGAGGCAGGGAATCAGATATGGTGAATCAGAGGTGGGGAATCAGAGATGGGGAATCAGAGGCGGTGAATCAGAGATGGGGAATCAGAGGCGGGGAATCAGAGGCAGGAAATCAGACACGGGGATTCAGAGGCTGGGAATCAGACGGGGGGAATCAATGGCGGGGAATCAGAGCTGGGAAATCAGAGGCAGGGAATCAGAGGCGGGGAATCAGATATGGGGAATCAGAGGCTGGGATTCAGAGGCGGGGAATCAGAGGCAGGGAATCAGACACGTGGAATCTGAGGCGGGGAATCAGAGCTGGGGAATCAGAGGTGGGGAATCAGAGTTGGGGAATCAGAGGCAGGGAATCGGATGTGCGGAATCAGAGATGGGGAATCAGATGTGGGGAATCAGAGGAACAGGGATGGGGAATCAGAGGCGGGGAATCAGAGGCAGGAAATCAGACACGGGGATCCAGAGGCTGGGAATCAGACGGGGGGAATCAAAGGCGGGGAATCAGAGCTGGGGAATCAGAGGCAGGGAATCAGAGTTGGGGATTCAGAGACGGGGAATCAGATATGGGGAAACAGAGGCGGGGAATCAGAGGCGGGCAAACAGAGGCGGGGAATTAGATATGGGGAATCAGAGGTGGGGAATCAGAGGTGGTGAATCAGTGATGGGGAATCACAGGCGGGGAATCAGAGGCAGGGAATAGAACGCAGGGAATCAGAGCTGGGGAATCAGAGGCGGGGAATCATAGTTTGGAATCAGAGGCGGGGAATCAGATATGGGGAAACAGAGGCGGGGAATCAGAGGCGGGGAAACAGAGGCGGGGAATCAGATATGGGGAATAGGATGCGGGGAATCAAAGGCGGGGAATCAGAGCTGGGGAATCAGAGGCGGGGAATCAGAGTTGGGGCATCAGAGGTGGGGAATTAGATATAGGGAAACAGAGGCGGGGAATCAGAGGCGGGGAAACAGAGGCGGGGAATCAGATATGGGGAATCAGAGGTGGGGAATCAGAGGCAGGGAATCAGATGTGCGGAATCAGAGATGGGGAATCAGAGGCAGGGAATCAGAATCAGAAGCGGGGAATCAGAGGCCGGGAATCAGAGGCCGGGAATCAGATGCTGGGAATAAGAGGCCGGGAATCAGAGGTGGGGAATCAGAGTCCGGGAATCAGAGATGGGGATTCAGAGGCGGGGAATGAGATATGGAGAATCAGAGGCGGGGAATCAGAGGCCGGGAAACAGAGGTGGGGAATCAGATATGGGGAATCAGAGGTGGCGAATCAAAGGCGGTGAATCAGAGATGGGGAATCAGAGGCGGGGAATCAGAGGCAGGGAATCAGATGCGGGGAATCAGAGGCGGGGAATCAGAGCTGGTGAATCAGAGGCGGGGAATCAGAGGTGGGCAATCAGAGGCGGGGAATCAGATATGGGGAATCAGAGGTGGGGAATCAGAGGCGGGGAAACAGAGGCGGGGAATCAAATATAGGGAATCAGAGGTGGGGAATCAGAGGTTGTGAATCAGAGATGGGGAATCAAGGCGGGGAATCAGAGGCAGGGAATCAGACACGGGGAATCAGAGGCGGGGATTCAGAGCTGGGGAATCAGAGGCGGGGAATCAGAGTTGGGGAATCAGAGGCAGGGAATCAGATATGGGGAATCAGAGGCGGGGAATCAGAGGCGGGGAAACAGAGGCGGGGAATCAGATATGGGGAATCAGAGGTGGGGAATCAGGGGCAGGGATTCAGTGTCAGGGAATCAGAGGCGGGGAATCAGAGGCGGGGAATCAGAGGCAGGGAATCAGACACGGGGAATCAGAGGCGGGGAATCAGAGATGGGGAATCAGAGGCGGGGAATCAGAGGCAGGGAATCGGACGCCGGGAATCAGAGTCGGGGAATCAGAGCTGGGGAATCAGAGGCGGGGAATCAGAGTTGGGGAATCAGAGGCGGGGATTCAGATATGGGGAAATAGAGGCGGGGAATCAGATATGGGGAATCAGAGGTTGGGAATCAGAGGCAGGGAATCGGAGATGGGGAATCAGAGGCAGGGAATCAGAGGCGGGGAATCAGAGGCGGGGAATCAGAGGCCGGGAATCAGATATGGGGAAACTGAGGTGGGGAATCCGAGGCGGGGAAACAGAGGCGGGGAATCAGATATGGGGAATCAGAGGTGGGGAATCAGAGGTTGGGAATCAGAGGCAGGGAATCAGAGGCTTGGAATCAGATGCAGGGAATCAGATGCGGGGAATCAGAGGCGGGGAATCAGAGCTGGGGAATCAGAGGTGGGGAATCAGATTTGGGGAATCAGAGGTGGGGACTTAGATATTGGGAAACAGAGGCGGGGAATCAGAGGCGGGGAAACAGAGGCGGGGAATCAGATATGGGGAATCAGAGGTGGGGAATCAGAGGCAGGGAATCAGATGTGCGGAATCAGAGATGGGGAATCAGAGGCAGGGAATCAGAATCAGAAGCAGGGAATCAGAGGCCGGGAATCAGAGGCCGGAATCAGATGATGGGAATAAGAGGCCTGGAATCAGAGGCGGGGAATCAAAGGCAGGGAATCAGATGCGGGGAATCAGAGGCGGGGAATCAGAGCTGGGGAATCAGAGGCGGGGTATTAGAGTTGGGGAATCAGAGGCGGGGAATCAGATATGGGGAAACAGAGGTAGGGAATCAGACGCGGGGAAACAGAGGCAGGGAATCAGATATGGGGAATCAGAGGCGGGGAATCAGAGGTGGGGAATCATAGGCAGGGAATCGGACGTGCGGAATCAGAGATGGGGAATCAGAGGCCGGGAATCAGAGGTGGTGAATCAGAGATGGGGAATCAGAGGCGGGGAATCAGAGGCAGGGTATCAGACGCGGGGAATCAGAGGTGGGCAATCAGAGGCGGGGAATCAGATATGGGGAATCAGAGGCGGGGAATCAGAGGAGGGGAAACAGAGGCGGGGAATCAGATATGGGGAATCAGAGGTGGGGCATCAGAGGTTGTGAATCACAGATGGGGAATCAGAGGCGGGAAATCAGAGGCAGGGAATCAGACGCGGGGAATCAGAGGCGGGGATTCAGAGCTGGGGAATCAGAAGCGGGGAATCAGAGTTGGGGAATCAGAGGCGGGGAATCAGATATGGGGAATCGGAGGCAGGGAATCAGAGGCGGGGAATCAGAGGAAGGGAATCAGACGCGGGGAATCTGAGGCGGGGAATCAGAGCTGGGGAATCAGAGGTGGGGAATCAGAGTTGGGGAATCAGAGGCAGGGAATTGGATGTGCGGAATCAGAGATGGGGAATCAGAGGTGGGGAATCAGAGGCGGTGAATCAGAGATGGGGAATCAGAGGCGGGGAATCAGAGGCAGGAAATCAGACACGGGGATTCAGAGGCTGGGAATCAGACGGGGGGAATCAAAGGCGGGGAATCAGAGCTGGGGAATCTGAGGCAGGGAATCAGAGTTGGGGATTCAGAGGCGGGGAATCAGATATGGGGAAACAGAGGCGGGGAATCAGAGGCGGGCAAACAGAGGCGGGGAATTAGATATGGGGAATCAGAGGTAGGGAATCAGAGGTGGTGAATCAGTGATGGGGAATCACAGGCGGGGAATCAGACGCAGGGAATAGAACGCGGGGAATCAGAGGCAGGGAATCAGAGCTGGGGAATCAGAGGCGGGGAATCATATTTGGGAATCAGAGGCGGGAATCAGATATGGGGAAACAGAGGCGGGGAATCAGAGGCGGGGAAACAGAGGCGGGGAATCAGATATGGGGAATCGGATGCAGGGAATCAGAGGCGGGGAATCAGAGCTGGGGAATCAGAGGCGGGGAATCAGAGTTGGGGCATCAGAGGTGGGGAATTTGATATAGGGAAACAGAGGCGGGGAATCAGAGGCGGGGAAACAGAGGCGGGGAATCAGATATGGGGAATCAGAGGTGGGGAATCAGAGGCAGGGAATCAGATGTGCGGAATCAGAGATGGGGAATCAGAGGCAGGGAATCAGAAGCGGGGAATCAGAAGCCGGGAATCAGAGGCCGGGAGTCAGATGCTGGGAATAAGAGGCCGGGAATCAGAGGAGGGGAATCAGAGTCCGGGAATCAGAGATGGGGATTCAGAGGCGGGGAATGAGATATGGAGAATCAGAGGCGGGGAATCAGAGGCGGGGAAACAGAGGTGGGGAATCAGATGCGGGGAATCAGAGGCGGGGAATCAGAGCTGGGGAATCAGAGGCGGGGTATTAGAGTTGGGGAATCAGAGGTGGGGAATCAGATATGGGGAAACAGAGGTGGGGAATCAGAGGCGGGGAAACAGAGGCAGGGAATCAGATATGGGGAATCAGAGGTGGGGAATCAGAGATGGGGAATCAGAGGCGGTGAATCAGAGATGGGGAATCAGAGGCGGGGAATCAGAGGCAGGAAATCAGACACGGGGATTCAGAGGCTGGGAATCAGACGGGGGGAATCAAAGGCGGGGAATCAGAGCTGGGGAATCAGAGGCAGGGAATCAGAGGCAGGGAATCAGATATGGGGAATCAGAGGCTGGGATTCAGAGGCGGGGAATCAGAGGCAGGGAATCAGACACGGGGAATCAGAGGTGGGGAATCAGAGATGGGGAATCAGAGGCGGGGAATCAGAGGCAGGGAATCAGACGCGGGGAATCTGAGGCGGGGAATCAGAGCTGGGGAATCAGAGGTGGGGAATCAGAGTTGGGGAATCAGAGGCAGGGAATCGGATGTGCGGAATCAGAGATGGGGAATCAGATGTGGGGAATCAGAGGAACAGGGATGGGGAATCAGAGGCGGTGAATCAGAGGCAGGAAATCAGACACGGGGATTCAGAGGCTGGGAATCAGACGGGGGGAATCAAAGGCGGGGAATCAGAGCTGGGGAATCAGAGGCGGTGAATCAGAGGCGGGGATTCAGAGACGGGGAATCAGATATGGGGAAACAGAGGCGGGGAATCAGAGGCGGGCAAACAGAGGCGGGGAATTAGATATGGGGAATCAGAGGTGGGGAATCAGAGGTGGTGAATCAGTGATGGGGAATCACAGGCGGGGAATCAGAGGCAGGGAATAGAACGCAGGGAATCAGACGCAGGGAATCAGAGCTGGGGAATCAGAGGCGGGGAATCATAGTTGGGAATCAGAGGCGGGGAATCAGAGGCGGGGAATCAGAGCTGGGGAATCAGAGGCGGGGAATCAGAGTTGGGGCATCAGAGGTGGGGAATTAGATATAGGGAAACAGAGGCGGGGAATCAGAGGCGGGGAAACAGAGGCGGGGAATCAGATATGGGGAATCAGAGGTGGGGAATCAGAGGCAGGGAATCAGATGTGCGGAATCAGAGATGGGGAATCAGAGGCAGGGAATCAGAATCAGAAGCGGGGAATCAGAGGCCGGGAATCAGAGGCCGGGAATCAGATGCTGGGAATAAGAGGCCGGGAATCAGAGGTGGGGAATCAGAGTCCGGGAATCAGAGATGGGGATTCAGAGGCGGGGAATGAGATATGGAGAATCAGAGGCGGGGAATCAGAGGCCGGGAAACAGAGGTGGGGAATCAGATATGGGGAATCAGAGGTGGCGAATCAAAGGCGGTGAATCAGAGATGGGGAATCAGAGGCGGGGAATCAGAGGCAGGGAATCAGATGCGGGGAATCAGAGGCGGGGAATCAGAGCTGGCGAATCAGAGGCGGGGAATCAGAGGTGGGCAATCAGAGGCGGGGAATCAGATATGGGGAATCAGAGGCGGGGAATCAGAGGCGGGGAAACAGAGGCGGGGAATCAAATATAGGGAATAAGAGGTGGGGAATCAGAGGTTGTGAATCAGAGATGGGGAATCAAGGCGGGGAATCAGAGGCAGGGAATCAGACACGGGGAATCAGAGGCGGGGATTCAGAGCTGGGGAATCAGAGGCGGGGAATCAGAGTTGGGGAATCAGAGGCAGGGAATCAGATATGGGGAATCAGAGGCGGGGAATCAGAGGCGGGGAAACAGAGGCGGGGAATCAGATATGGGGAATCAGAGGTGGGGAATCAGGGGCAGGGATTCAGTGTCAGGGAATCAGAGGCGGGGAATCAGAGGCGTGGAATCAGAGGCAGGGAATCAGACACGGGGAATCAGAGGCGGGGAATCAGAGATGGGGAATCAGAGGCGGGGAATCAGAGGCAGGGAATCGGACGCCGGGAATCAGAGTCGGGGAATCAGAGCTGGGGAATCAGAGGCGGGGAATCAGAGTTGGGGAATCAGAGGCGGGGATTCAGATATGGGGAAATAGAGGCGGGGAATCAGATATGGGGAATCAGAGGTGTGGAATCAGAGGTTGGGAATCAGAGGAAGGGAATCAGAGTCGGGGAAACAGAGGCGGGGAATCAGATATGTGGAATCAGAGGTGGCGAATCAAAGGCGGTGAAACAGAGATGGGGAATCAGGGCAGGGAATCAGAGGCAGGGAATCAAACACGGGGAATCAGAGCTGGGGAATCAGAGGCGGGGAATCAGAGTTGGGAATCAGAGGCGGGGAATCAGAGGCGGGGAAACAGAGGCGGGGAATCAGATATGGGGAATCAGAGGTGGGGAATCAGAGGTTGGGAATCAGAGGCAGGGAATCGGAGATGGGGAATCAGAGGCAGGGAATCAGAGGCGGGGAATCAGAGGCGGGGAATCAGAGGCCGGGAATCAGATATGGGGAAACTGAGGCGGGGAATCCGAGGCGGGGAAACAGAGGCGGGGAATCAGATATGGGGAATCAGAGGTGGGGAATCAGAGGTTGGGAATCAGAGGCAGGGAATCAGAGGCTTGGAATCAGATGCAGGGAATCAGATGCGGGGAATCAGAGGCGGGGAATCAGAGCTGGGGAATCAGAGGTGGGGAATCAGATTTGGGGAATCAGAGGTGGGGACTTAGATATTGGGAAAGAGAGGCGGGGAATCAGAGGCGGGGAATCAGAGGCCGGAATCAGATGATGGGAATCAGAGGCCTGGAATCAGAGGCGGGGAATCAAAGGCAGGGAATCAGATGCGGGGAATCAGAGGCGGGGAATCAGAGCTGGGGAATCAGAGGCGGGGTATTAGAGTTGGGGAATCAGAGGCGGGGAATCAGATATGGGGAAACAGTGGTAGGGAATCAGAGGCGGGGAAACAGAGGCAGGGAATCAGATATGGGGAATCAGAGGCGGGGAATCAGAGGTGGGGAATCATAGGCAGGGAATCGGACGTGCGGAATCAGAGATGGGGAATCAGAGGCCGGGAATCAGAGGTGGTGAATCAGAGATGGGGAATCAGAGGCGGGGAATCAGAGGCAGGGAATCAGACGCGGGGAATCAGAGGCGGGGATTCAGAGCTGGGGAATCAGAAGCGGGGAATCAGAGTTGGGGAATCAGAGGCGGGGAATCAGATATGGGGAATCAGAGGCAGGGAATCAGAGGCGGGGAATCAGAGGCAGGGATTCAGACGCGGGGAATCTGAGGCGGGGAATCAGAGCTGGGGAATCAGAGGTGGGGAATCTGAGTTGGGGAATCAGAGGCAGGGAATTGGATGTGCGGAATCAGAGATGGGGAATCAGAGGTGGGGAATCAGAGGCGGTGAATCAGAGATGGGGAATCAGAGGCGGGGAATCAGAGGCAGGAAATCAGACACGGGGATTCAGAGGCTGGGAATCAGACGGGGGGAATCAAAGGCGGGGAATCAGAGCTGGGGAATCTGAGGCAGGGAATCAGAGTTGGGGATTCAGAGGCGGGGAATCAGATATGGGGAAACAGAGGCGGGGAATCAGAGGCGGGCAAACAGAGGGGGGGAATTAGATATGGGGAATCAGAGGTAGGGAATCAGAGGTGGTGAATCAGTGATGGGGAATCACAGGCGGGGAATCAGAGGCAGGGAATAGAACGCGGGGAATCAGAGGCAGGGAATCAGAGCTGGGGAATCAGAGGCGGGGAATCATAGTTGGGAATCAGAGGCGGGAATCAGATATGGGGAAACAGAGGCGGGGAATCAGAGGCGGAGAAACAGAGGCGGGGAATCAGATATGGGGAATCGGATGCAGGGAATCAGAGGTGGGGAATCAGAGCTGGGGAATCAGAGGCGGGAATCAGAGTTGGGGCATCAGAGGTGGGGAATTAGATATAGGGAAACAGAGGCGGGGAATCAGAGGCGGGGAAACCGAGGCGGGGAATCAGATATGGGGAATCAGAGGTGGGGAATCAGAGGCAGGAAATCAGATGTGCGGAATCAGAGATGGGGAATCAGAGGCAGGGAATCAGAAGCGGGGAATCAGAGGCCGGGAATCAGAGGCCGGGAATCAGATGCTGGGAATAAGAGGCCGGGAATCAGAGGAGGGGAATCAGAGTCCGGGAATCAGAGATGGGGATTCAGAGGCGGGGAATGAGATATGGAGAATCAGAGGCGGGGAATCAGAGGCGGGGAAACAGAGGTGGGGAATCAGATATGGGGAATCAGAGGTGGCGAATCAAAGGCGGTGAATCAGAGATGGGGAATCAGAGTCGGGGAATCAGAGGCAGGGAATCAAATGCGGGGAATCAGAGGCGGGGAATCAGAGCTGGCGAATCAGAGGCTGGGAATCAGAGGTGGGCAATCAGAGGCGGGGAATCAGATATGGGGAATCAGAGGCGGGGAATCAGAGGCGGGGAAACAGTGGCGGGGAATCAAATATAGGGAATCAGAGATGGGGAATCAGAGGTTGTGAATCAGAGATGGGGAATCAAGGCGGGGAATCAGAGGCAGGGAATCAGACGCGGGGAATCAGAGGCGGGGATTCAGAGCTGGGGAATCAGAGGCGGGGAATCAGAGTTGGGGAATCAGAGGTGGGGAATCAGGGGCAGGGATTCAGTGTCAGGGAATCAGAGGCGGGGAATCAGAGGCGGGGAATCAGAGGCAGGGAATCAGACACGGGGAATCAGAGGTTGTGAATCAGAGATGGGGAATCAAGGCGGGGAATCAGAGGCAGGGAATCAGACGCGGGGAATCAGAGGCGGGGATTCAGAGCTGGGGAATCAGAGGCGGGGAATCAGAGTTGGGGAATCAGAGGCAGGGAATCAGATATGGGGAATCAGAGGCGGGGAATCAGAGGCCGGGAATCAGATATGGGGAAACAGAGGCGGGAAATCCGAGGCGGGGAAACAGAGGCGGGGAATCAGATATGGGGAATCAGAGGTGGGGAATCAGAGGTTGGGAATATGAGGCAGGGAATCAGAGGCTTGGAATCAGATGCAGGGTATCAGATGCGGGGAATCAGAGGCGGGGAATCAGAGCTGGGGAATCAGAGGTGGGGAATCAGATTTGGGGAATCAGAGGTGGGGACTTAGATATTGGGAAACAGAGGCGGGGAATCAGAGGCGGGGAAACAGAGGCGGGGAATCAGATATGGGGAATCAGAGGTGGGGAATCAGAGGTTGTGAATCAGAGATGGGGAATCAAGGCGGGGAATCAGAGGCAGGGAATCAGACACGGGGAATCAGAGGCGGGGATTCAGAGCTGGGGAATCAGAGGCGGGGAATCATAGTTGGGGAATCAGAGGCAGGGAATCAGATATGGGGAATCAGAGGCGGGGAATCAGAGGCGGGGAAACAGAGGCGGGGAATCAGATATGGGGAATCAGAGGTGGGGAATCAGGGGCAGGGATTCAGTGTCAGGGAATCAGAGGCGGGGAATCAGAGGCGGGGAATCAGAGGCAGGGAATCAGACACGGGGAATCAGAGGCGGGGAATCAGAGATGGGGAATCAGAGGCGGGGAATCAGAGGCAGGGAATCGGACGCCGGGAATCAGAGTCGGGGAATCAGAGCTGGGGAATCAGAGGCGGGGAATCAGAGTTGGGAAATCAGAGGCGGGGATTCAGATATGGGGAAATAGAGGCGGGGAATCAGATATGGGGAATCAGAGGTGTGGAATCAGAGGTTGGGAATCAGAGGAAGGGAATCAGAGTCGGGGAAACAGAGGCGGGGAATCAGATATGTGGAATCAGAGGTGGCGAATCAAAGGCGGTGAAACAGAGATGGGGAATCAGGGCAGGGAATCAGAGGCAGGGAATCAAACACGGGGAATCAGAGCTGGGGAATCAGAGGCGGGGAATCAGAGTTGGGAATCAGAGGCGGGGAATCAGAGGCGGGGAAACAGAGGCGGGGAATCAGATATGGGGAATCAGAGGTGGGGAATCAGAGGTTGGGAATCAGAGGCAGGGAATCGGAGATGGGGAATCAGAGGCAGGGAATCAGAGGCGGGGAATCAGAGGCGGGGAATCAGAGGCCGGGAATCAGATATGGGGAAACTGAGGCGGGGAATCCGAGGCGGGGAAACAGAGGCGGGGAATCAGATATGGGGAATCAGAGGTGGGGAATCAGAGGTTGGGAATCAGAGGCAGGGAATCAGAGGCTTGGAATCAGATGCAGGGAATCAGATGCGGGGAATCAGAGGCGGGGAATCAGAGCTGGGGAATCAGAGGTGGGGAATCAGATTTGGGGAATCAGAGGTGGGGACTTAGATATTGGGAAACAGAGGCGGGGAATCAGAGGCGGGGAATCAGAGGCCGGAATCAGATGATGGGAATCAGAGGCCTGGAATCAGAGGCGGGGAATCAAAGGCAGGGAATCAGATGCGGGGAATCAGAGGCGGGGAATCAGAGCTGGGGAATCAGAGGCGGGGTAGTAGAGTTGGGGAATCAGAGGCGGGGAATCAGATATGGGGAAACAGAGGTAGGGAATCAGAGGCGGGGAAACAGAGGCAGGGAATCAGATATGGGGAATCAGAGGCGGGGAATCAGAGGTGGGGAATCATAGGCAGGGAATCGGACGTGCGGAATCAGAGATGGGGAATCAGAGGCCGGGAATCAGAGGTGGTGAATCAGAGATGGGGAATCAGAGGCGGGGAATCAGAGGCAGGGTATCAGACGCGAGGAATCAGAGGTGGGCAATCAGAGGCGGGGAATCAGATATGGGGAATCAGAGGCGAGGAATCAGAGGCGGGGAAACAGAGGCGGGGAATCAGATATGGGGAATCAGAGGTGGGGCATCAGAGGTTGTGAATCACAGATGGGGAATCAGAGGCGGGGAATCAGAGGCAGGGAATCAGACGCGGGGAATCAGAGGCGGGGATTCAGAGCTGGGGAATCAGAAGCGGGGAATCAGAGTTGGGGAATCAGAGGCGGGGAATCAGATATGGGGAATCAGAGGCAGGGAATCAGAGGCGGGGAATCAGAGGCAGGGAATCAGACGCAGGGAATCTGAGGCGGGGAATCAGAGCTGGGGAATCAGAGGTGGGGAATCAGAGTTGGGGAATCAGAGGCAGGGAATTGGATGTGCGGAATCAGAGATGGGGAATCAGAGGTGGGGAATCAGAGGCGGTGAATCAGAGATGGGGAATCAGAGGCGGGGAATCAGAGGCAGGAAATCAGACACGGGGATTCAGAGGCTGGGAATCAGACGGGGGGAATCAAAGGCGGGGAATCAGAGCTTGGGAATCTGAGGCAGGGAATCAGAGTTGGGGATTCAGAGGCGGGGAATCAGATATGGGGAAACAGAGGCGGGGAATCAGAGGCGGGCAAACAGAGGGGGGGAATTAGATATGGGGAATCAGAGGTAGGGAATCAGAGGTGGTGAATCAGTGATGGGGAATCACAGGCGGGGAATCAGAGGCAGGGAATAGAACGCGGGGAATCAGAGGCAGGGAATCAGAGCTGGGGAATCAGAGGCGGGGAATCATAGTTGGGAATCAGAGGCGGGAATCAGATATGGGGAAACAGAGGCGGGGAATCAGAGGCGGGGAAACAGAGGCGGGGAATCAGATATGGGGAATCGGATGCAGGGAATCAGAGGTGGGGAATCAGAGCTGGGGAATCAGAGGCGGGGAATCAGAGTTGGGGCATCAGAGGTGGGGAATTAGATATAGGGAAACAGAGGCGGGGAATCAGAGGCGGGGAAACCGAGGCGGGGAATCAGATATGGGGAATCAGAGGTGGGGAATCAGAGGCAGGGAATCAGATGTGCGGAATCAGAGATGGGGAATCAGAGGCAGGGAATCAGAAGCGGGGAATCAGAGGCCGGGAATCAGAGGCCGGGAATCAGATGCTGGGAATAAGAGGCCGGGAATCAGAGGAGGGGAATCAGAGTCCGGGAATCAGAGATGGGGATTCAGAGGCGGGGAATGAGATATGGAGAATCAGAGGCGGGGAATCAGAGGCGGGGAAACAGAGGTGGGGAATCAGATATGGGGAATCAGAGGTGGCGAATCAAAGGCGGTGAATCAGAGATGGGGAATCAGAGGCGGGGAATCAGAGGCAGGGAATCAAATGCGGGGAATCAGAGGCGGGGAATCAGAGCTGGCGAATCAGAGGCTGGGAATCAGAGGTGGGCAATCAGAGGCGGGGAATCAGATATGGGGAATCAGAGGCGGGGAATCAGAGGCGGGGAAACAGTGGCGGGGAATCAAATATAGGGAATCAGAGATGGGGAATCAGAGGTTGTGAATCAGAGATGGGGAATCAAGGCGGGGAATCAGAGGCAGGGAATCAGACGCGGGGAATCAGAGGCGGGGATTCAGAGCTGGGGAATCAGAGGCGGGGAATCAGAGTTGGGGAATCAGAGGCAGGGAATCAGATATGGGGAATCAGAGGCGGGGAATCAGAGGCCGGGAATCAGATATGGGGAAACAGAGGCGGGAAATCCGAGGCGGGGAATCAGAGGCGGGGAATCAGATATGGGGAATCAGAGGTGGGGAATCAGAGGTTGGGAATATGAGGCAGGGAATCAGAGGCTTGGAATCAGATGCAGGGTATCAGATGCGGGGAATCAGAGGCGGGGAATCAGAGCTGGGGAATCAGAGGTGGGGAATCAGATTTGGGGAATCAGAGGTGGGGACTTAGATATTGGGAAACAGAGGCGGGGAATCAGAGGCGGGGAAACAGAGGCGGGGAATCAGATATGGGGAATCAGAGGTGGGGAATCAGAGGCAGGGAATCAGATGTGCGGAATCAGAGATGGGGAATCAGAGGCAGGGTATCAGAATCAGAAGCAGGGAATCAGAGGCCGGGAATCAGAGGCCGGAATCAGATGCTGGGAATCAGAGGCCTGGAATCAGAGGCGGGGAATAAGAGGCAGGGAATCAGATGCGGGGAATCAGAGGTGGGGAATCAGAGCTGGGGAATCAGAGGCGGGGTATTAGAGTTGGGGAATCAGAGGCGGGGAATCAGATATGGGGAAACAGAGGTGGGGAATCAGAGGCGGGGAAACAGAGGCAGGGAATCAGATATGGGGAATCAGAGGTGGGGCATCAGAGGTTGTGAATCACAGATGGGGAATCAGAGGCGGGGAATCAGAGGCAGGGAATCAGACGCGGGGAATCAGAGGCGGGGATTCAGAGCTGGGGAATCAGAAGCGGGGAATCAGAGTTGGGGAATCAGAGGCGGGGAATCAGATATGGGGAATCAGAGGCAGGGAATCAGAGGCGGGGAATCAGAGGCAGGGAATCAGACGCGGGGAATCTGAGGCGGGGAATCAGAGCTGGGGAATCAGAGGTGGGGAATCAGAGTTGGGGAATCAGAGGCAGGGAATTGGATGTGCGGAATCAGAGAGGGGGAATCAGAGGTTGGGAATCAGAGGCGGTTAATCAGAGATGGGGAATTAGAGGCGGGGAATCAGAGGCAGGAAATCAGACACGGGGATTCAGAGGCTGGGAATCAGACGGTGGGAATCAAAGGCGGGGAATCAGAGCTGGGGAATCTGAGGCAGGGAATCAGAGTTGGGGATTCAGAGGCGGGGAATCAGATATGGGGAAAGAGAGGCGGGGAATCAGAGGCGGGCAAACAGAGGCGGGGAATTAGATATGGGGAATCAGAGGTAGGGAATCAGAGGTGGTGAATCAGTGATGGGGAATCATAGGCGGGGAATCAGAGGCAGGGAATAGAACGCGGGGAATCAGAGGCAGGGAATCAGAGCTGGGGAATCAGAGGAGGGGATTCATAGTTGGGAATCAGAGGCGGGAATCAGATATGGGGAAACAGAGGCGGGGAATCAGAGGCGGTGAAACAGAGGCGGGGAATCAGATATGGGGAATCGGATGCAGGGAATCAGAGGCGGGGAATCAGAGCTGGGGAATCAGAGGCGGGGAATCAGAGTTGGGGCATCAGAGGTGGGGAATTAGATATAGGGAAACAGAGGCGGGGAATCAGAGGCGGGGAAACAGAGGCGGGGAATCAGATATGGGGAATCAGAGGTGGGGAATCAGAGGCAGGGAATCAGATGTGCGGAATCAGAGATGGGGAATAAGAGGCAGGGAATCAGAATCAGAAGCGGGGAATCAGAGGCCGGGAATCAGAGGTGGGGAATCAGATATGGGGAATCAGAGGTGGCGAAACAAAGGCGGTGAATCAGAGATGGGGAATCAGAGGCGGGGAATCAGAGGCAGGGAATCAGATGCGGGGAATCAGAGGCGGGGAATCAGAGCTGGCGAATCATAGGCTGGGAATCAGAGGTGGGCAATCAGAGGCGGGGAATCAGATATGGGGAATCAGAGGCGGGGAATCAGAGGCGGGGAAACAGAGGCGGGGAATCAAATATAGGGAATCAGAGGTGGGGAATCAGAGGTTGTGAATCAGAGATGGGGAATTAAGGCGGCGAATCAGAGGCAGGGAATCAGACGCGGGGAATCAGAGGCGGGGATTCAGAGCTGGGGAATCAGAGGTGGGGAATCAGAGTTGGGGAATCAGAGGCAGGGAATCAGATATGGGGAATCAGAGGCGGGGAATCAGAGGCGGGGAAACAGAGGCCGGGAATCAGATGTGGGGAATCAGAGGTGGGGAATCAGGGGCAGGGAATCAGTGGCAGGGAATCAGAGGTGGGGAATCAGAGGCGGGGAATCAAAGGCAGGGAATCAGACACGGGGAATCAGAGGCGGGGAATCAGAGATGGGGAATCAGAGGCGGGGAATCAGAGGCAGGGAATCGGATGCCGGGAATCAGAGTCGGGGAATCAGAGCTGGGGAATCAGAGGCGGGGAATCAGAGTTGGGGAATCAGAGGCGGGGAATCAGATATGGGGAAATAGAGGCGGCGAATCAGATATGGGGAATCAGAGGTGTGGAATCAGAGGTTGGGAATCAGAGGCAGGGAGTCAGAGTCGGGGAAACAGAGGCGGGGAATCAGATATGGGGAATCAGAGGTGGCGAATCAAAGGCGGTGAAACAGAGATGGGGAATCAGGGCAGGGAATCAGAGGCAGGGAATCAAACACGGGGAATCAGAGCTGGGGAATCAGAGGCGGGGAATCAGAGTTGGGAATCAGAGGCGGGGAATTAGAGGCGGGGAAACAGAGGCGGGGAGTCAGATATGGGGAATCAGAGGTGGGGAATCCGAGGTTGGGAATCAGAGGCAGGGAATCAGAGGCGGAAAATCAGAGGTGGGGAATCAGAGGAAGGGAATCAGATGTGCGGAATCGGAGATGGGGAATCAGAGGCAGGGAATCAGAGGCGGGGAATCAGAGGCCGGGAATCAGAGGCCGGGAATCAGATATGGGGAAACAGAGGCGGGGAATCCGAGGCGGGGAAACAGAGGCGGGGAATCAGATATGGGGAATCAGAGGTGGGGAATCAGAGGTTGGGAAACAGAGGCAGGGAATCAGAGGCTTGAAATCAGATGCAGGGAATCAGATGCGGGGAATCAGAGGCGGGGAATCAGAGCTGGGGAATCAGAGGTGGGGAATCAGATTTGGGGAATCAGAGGCGGGGACTTAGATATTGGGAAACAGAGGCGGGGAATCAGAGGCGGGGAAACCCAGGTGGGGAATCAGATATGGGGAATCAGAGGTGGGGAATCAGAGGCAAGGAATCAGATGTGCGGAATCAGAGATGGGGAATCAGAGGCAGGGAATCAGAATCAGAAGCAGGGAATCAGAGGCCGGGAATCAAAGGCCGGAATCAGATGCTGGGAATCAGAGGCCTGGAATCAGAGGCGGGGAATCAGAGGCAGGGAATCAGATGCGGGGAATCAGAGGCGGGGAATCAGAGCTGGGGAATCAGAGGCGGGGATTCAGAGTTGGGGAATCAGAGGCGGGGAATCAGAGGCGGGGAAACAGAGGCGGGGAATCAGATATGGGGAATCAGAGGTGGGGAATCAGAGGTTGGGAATCAGAAGCAGGGAATCAGAGGCGGGGAATCAGAGGCGGGGAATCAGAGGCAGGGAATCCGATGTGCGGAATCGGAGATGGGGAATCAGAGGCAGGGAATCAGAGGCGGGGAATCAGAGGCGGAGAATCAGAGGCCGGGAATCAGATGTGGGGAAACAGAGGCGGGGAATCAGAGGCGGGGAAACAGAGGCGGGGAATCAGACATGGGGAATCAGAGGTGGGGAATCAGAGGTTGGGAATCAGAGGCAGGGAATCAGAGGCTGGGAATCAGATGCAGGGAATCAGATGCGGGAAATCAGAGGCGGGGAATCAGAGCTGGGGAATCAGAGGTGGGGAATCAGAGTTGGGGAATCAGAGTCGGGGACTTAGATATGGGGAAACAGAGGCGGGGAATCAGAGGCGGGGAAACAGACGCGGGGATTCAGAGGCGGGGATTCAGAGCTGGGGAATCAGAGGCGGGGAATCAGAGTTGGGGAATCAGAGGCGGGGAATCAGATATGGAGAATCAGAGGCGGGGAATCAGAGGCGGGGAAACAGAGGTGGGGAATCAGATATGGGGAATCAGAGGTGGCGAATCAAAGGCGGTGAATCAGAGATGGGGAATCAGAGGCGGGGAATCAGAGGCAGGGTATCAGACGCGGGGAATCAGAGGTGGGCAATCAGAGGCGGGGAATCAGAGATGGGGAATCTGAGGCGGGGAATCAGAGGCAAGAAATCAGACGGGGATTCAGAGGCTGGGAATCAGACGGGGGGAATCAAAGGCGGGGAATCAGAGCTGGTGAATCAGAGGCAGGGAATCAGAGTTGGGGATTCAGAGGCGGGGAATCAGATATGGGGAAACAGAGGCGGGGAATGAGAGGCGGGCAAGCAGAGGCGGGGAATTAGATATGGGGAATCAGAGGTGGGGAATCAGAGGTGGTGAATCAGAGATGGGGAATCACAGGCGGGGAATCAGAGGCAGCGAATAGAACGCGGGGAATCAGAGGCAGGGAATCAGAGCTGGGGAATCAGAGGCGGGGAATCAGATATGGGGAAACAGAGGCGGGGAATCAGAGGCGGGGAAACAGAGGCGAGGAATCAGACATGGGGAATCGGATGCGGGGAATCAGAGGCGGGGAATCAGAGCTGGGGAATCAGAGGCGGGGAATCAGAGTTGGGGCATCAGAGGTGGGGAATTAGATATGGGGAAACAGAGGCGGGGAATGAGAGGCGGGGAATTAGATGTGCGGAATCAGAGATGGGGAATCAGAGGCAGGGAATCAGAATCAGAAGCGGGGAATCAGAGGCCGGGAATCAGAGGCCGGGAATCAGATGCTGGGAATAAGAGGCCGGGAATCAGAGGTGGGGAATCAGAGTCCGGGAATCAGAGATGGGGATTCAGAGGCGGGGAATGAGATATGGAGAATCAGAGGCGGGGAATCAGAGGCGGGGAAACAGAGGTGGGGAATCAGATATGGGGAATCAGAGGTGGCAAATCAAAGGCGGTGAATCAGAGATGGGGAATCAGAGGCGGGGAATCAGAGGCAGGGAATCAGATGCGGGGATTCAGAGGCGGGGAATCAGAGCTGGCGAATCAGAGGCGGGGAATCAGAGGTGGGCAATCAGAGCCGGGGAATCAGATATGGGGAATCAGAGGCGGGGAATCAGAGGCGGGGAAACAGAGGCGGGGAATCAGATATGGGGAATCAGAGGTGGGGAATCAGAGGTTGTGAATCAGAGGGAGGGAATCAGACGCGGGGAATCAGAGGCGGGGATTCAGAGCTGGGGAATCAGAGGCGGGGAATCAGAGTTGTGGAATCAGAGGCAGGGAATGAGATATGGGGAATCAGAGGCGGGGAATCAGAGGCGGAGAAACAGAGGCGGGGAATCAGTGGCAGGGAATCAGAGGCGGGGAATCTGAGGCGGGGAATCAGAGGCAGGGAATCAGACACGGGGAATCAGAGGCGGGGAATCAGAGATGGCAAATCAGAGGCGGGGAATCAGAGGCAGGGAATCGGACGCCGGGAATCAGAGGCGGGGAATCAGAGTTGGGGAATCAGAGGCGGGGAATCAGATATGGGGAAATAGAGGCGGGGAATCAGATATGGGGAATCAGAGGTGTGGAATCAGAGGTTGGGAATCAGAGGCAGGGAATCAGAGGCGGGGAAACAGAGGCGGGGAATCAGATATGGGGAATCAGAGGTGGCGAATCAAAGGCGGTGAAACAGAGATGGGGAATCAGGGCAGGGAATAAGAGGCAGGGAATCAGAGCTGGGGAAACAGAGGCGGGGAATCAGAGGTGGGGAATCAGGGGCGGGGAATCAGTGGCAGGGAATCAGAGGCCGGGAATAAAAGGCGGGGAATCAGAGCAGGGGAATCAGAGGCGGGGAATCAGAGGAGGGGAATCAGATATGGGGAAACAGAGGCCGGGAATCAGAGGCAGGGAAACAGAGGCGGGGAATCAGATATGGGGAATCAGAGGTGGGGAATTAGAGGTTGCGTATCTGAGGCGGGGTATCAGAGGCGGGGAATCAGAGGCAGGGAATCGGATGTGCGGAATCAGAGATGGGGAATCAGAGGTGGGGCTTCAGAGGTGGTGAATCAGAGAAGGGGAATCAGAGGCTGGGAATCAGAGGCAGGGAATCAGACGCAGGGAATCAGAGGCGTGGAATCATAGCTTGCGAATTAGAGGAGGGGAATCAGAGTTGGGGAATCAGAGGCGGGGAATCAGATATGGGGAAACAGAGGCGGGGAATCAGAGGCGGGGAAACAGAGGCGGGGAATCAGATATGGGGAATCAGAGGTGGGGAATCAGAGGCAGGGAATCAGATGTGCGGAATCAGAGATGGGGAATCAGAGGCAGGGAAACAGAAGCAGAAGCAGGGAATCAGTGGCAGGGAATCAGAGGCCGGGAATAAAAGGCGGGGAATCAGAGGCAGGGAATCGGATGTGCGGAATCAGAGATGGGGAATCAGAGGTGGGGATTCAGAGGTGGTGAATCAGAGAAGGGGAATCAGAGGCTGGGAATCAGAGGCAGGGAATCAGATGCAGGGAATCAGAGGCGGGGAATCATAGCTGGCGAATTAGAGGAGGGGAATCAGAGTTGTGGAATCAGAGGCGGGGAATCAGATATGGGGAAACAGAGGCGGGGAATCAGAGGTGGGGAAACAGAGGCGGGGAATCAGAGATGGGGAATCAGAGGTGGGGAATCAGGGGCAGGGAATCATTGGCAGGGAATCAGACGCGGGGAATCAGATGCGGGGAATCAGAGGCGGGGAATCAGAGGCGGGGAATCAGAGGCAGGGAATCGGATGTGCGGAATCAGAGATGGGGAATCAGAGGTGGGGATTCAGAGGTGGTGAATCAGAGAAGGGGAATCAGAGGCTGGGAATCAGAGGCAGGGAATCAGACGCAGGGAATAAGAGGCGGGGAATCATAGCTGGCGAATTTGAGGAGGGGAATCAGAGTTGGGGAATCAGAGGCGGGGAATCATATATGGGGAATCAGAGGTGGGGAATCAGGGGCAGGGAATCAGTGGCAGGGAATCAGAGGCGGGGAATCATAGCTGGCGAATTAGAGGAAGGGAATCAGAGTTGGGGAAACAGAGGCGGGGAATCAGATATGGCGAATCAGAGGTGGGGAATCAGGGGCAGGGAATCAGTGGCAGGGAATCAGACGCGGGGAATCAGAGGCGGGGAATCAGAGGCAGGGAATCAGACACGGGGAATCAGAGGCGGGGAATCAGAGATGGGGAATCAGAGGCGGGGAATCAGAGGCAGGGAATCAGTGGCCGGGAATCAGATGCTGGGAATAAGAGGCCGGGAATCAGAGGTGGGGAAACAGAGGCGGGGAATCAGTTATGGGGAATCAGAGGTGGGGAATCAGGGGCGGGGAATCAGTGGCAGGGAATCAGAGGCCGGGACTAAAAGACGGGGAATCAAAGCTGGGGAATCATAGGCGGGGAATCAGAGTTGGGGAATCAGATATGGGGAAACAGAGGCCGGGAATCAGAGTTGGGGAATCAGAGTCCGGGAATCAGAGATGAGAGGTGGATCAGAGGAGCATCAGAGGAGCATCAGAGGAGCATCAGAGGAGCATCAGAGGAGAATCAGAGGAGCATCAGATGAGCATCAGAGGAGCAGCAGAGGAGCATAAGAGGAGCATCACAGGAGCATCAGAGGAGCATCAGAGGAGTATCAGAGGAGCATCAGAGGAGCATCACAGGAGCATCAGAGGAGCATCAGAGGAGCATCAGAGGAGCCTCAGAGGAGCATCAGAGGAGCATGAGAGGAGCATCAGAGGAGCATCAGAGGAGGATCAGAGGAGCATCAGAGGAGCATCAGAGGAGCATCTGAGGAGCATCAGAGGAGCATCAGAGGAGAATCAGATCAGCATCAGAGGAGCAGCAGAGGAGCATCAGAGGAGCATCACAGGAGCATCAGAGGAGCATCAGAGGAGCATCACAGGAGCATCAGAGGAGCATCAGAGGAGCATCAGAGGAGCATCAGAGGAGCATCAGAGGAGCATCAGAGGAGCATCAGAGGAGGATCAGAGGAGCATCAGAGGAGCATCAGAGGAGCAGGAGCAGGAGCAGGAGCAGGAGCAGGAGCAGGAGCATCAGAGGTCATCAGAGGAGCATCAGAGGAGCAGGAGCAGGAGCAGGAGCATCAGAGGAGCATCAGAGGAGCATCAGAGGAGCGTCAGAGGAGCATCAGAGGAGCATCAGAGGAGCATCAGAGGAGCATCAGAGGTGCATCAGAGGAGCATCAGAGGAGCCTCAGAGGAGCATCAGAGGAGCATCAGAGGAGCATCACAGGAGCATCAGAGGAGCATCAGAGGAGCATCAGAGGAGCATCAGAGGAGCATCAGAGGAGCATCAGAGGAGCATCAGAGGAGGATCAGAGGAGCATCAGAGGAGCATCAGAGGAGCAGGAGCAGGAGCAGGAGCAGGAGCAGGAGCAGGAGCATCAGAGGTCATCAGAGGAGCATCAGAGGAGCAGGAGCAGGAGCAGGAGCATCAGAGGAGCATCAGAGGAGCATCAGAGGAGCGTCAGAGGAGCATCAGTGGAGCATCAGAGGAGCATCAGAGGTGCATCAGAGGAGCATCAGAGGAGCCTCAGAGGAGCATCAGAGGAGCATCTGAGGAGCATCATTGGAGCATCAGAGGAGCATCAGAGGAGCATCAGAGGAGCAACAGAGGAGCATCAGAGGAGCATCAGAGGAGCATCAGAGGAGCATCAGAGGAGCATCAGAGGTGCATCAGAGGAGCATCTTAGGAGCATCAGAGGAGCATCACAGGAGCATCAGAGGAGCATCAGAGGAGCATCAGAGGAGCATCAGAGGAGTATCAGAGGAGCATCAGAGGAGCATCAGAGGAGCATCAGAGGAGCATCTGAGGAGCATCAGAGGAGCATAATAGGAGCATCAGAGGAGCATCAGAGGTGCATCAGAGGAGCATCAGAGGAGCATCTGAGGAGCATCAGAGGAGCATCAGAGGAGCATCAGAGGAGCATCAGAGGTGCATCTGAGAAGCATCAGTGGAGCATCAGAGGAGCATCAGAGGAGCATCAGAGGTGCATCAGAGGAGCATCGAGCAGGAGCAGGAGCATCGGAGGTGCAGGAGCAGGAGCCGGAGCAGGAGCCGGAGCAGGAGCCGGAGCAGGAGCAGGTGCAGGAGCAGGAGCAGGAGCAGGAGCAGGAGCAGGGGCAGGAGCATGAGCAGGAGCAGGAGCAGGAGCAGGAGCAGGAGCAGGAGCAGGAGCAGGAGCAGGAGCAGGAGCAGGAGCAGGAGCAGGAGCAGGAGCAGGAGCATCAAAGGAGCATCAGAGGAGCATCAGAGGAACATCAGAGGAGCATCAGAGGAGCATCAGAGGAGCATCAGAGGAGCATCAGAGGAGATTCAGAGGAGCATCAGAGGAGCATCAGAGGAGCATCAGTGGAGCATCAGAGGAGGATCAGAGGAGCATCAGCGGAGCATCAGAGGAGAATCAGAGGAGCATTAGAGGAGCATCACAGAGGCATCAGAGGAGCATCAGAGGAGCATCAGAGGAGCATCAGAGGAGCATCTAAGGAGCATCAGAGGAGTATCAGAGGAGCATCAGAGGAGCATCAGAGGTGCATCAGAGGAGCATCAGAGGTGCAGGAGCAGGAGCAGCAGCAGGAGCAGGAACAGGAGCAGGAGCAGGAGCAGGAGCAGGAGCAGGAGCAGGAGCAGGAGCAGGAGCAGGAGCAGGAGCAGGAGCAGGAGCATCAGAGGAGCATCAGAGGAGCATCAGAGGAGCATCAGAGGAGCATCAGAGGAGCATCAGAGGAGGATCAGAGGAGCATCAGAGGAGCATCAGAGGAGCATCAGAGGAGCATCAGAGGAGCATCAGAGGAGCATCAGAGGAGCATCAGAGGAGCATCATAGGAGCATCAGAGGAGCATCAGAGGAGCATCAGAGGAGTATCAGAGGAGCATCAGAGGAGGATCAGAGGAGCATCAGAGGAGCATCAAAGGAGCATCAGAGGAGTATCAGAGGAGCATCAGAGGAGCATCAGAGGTGCATCAGAGGAACATCAGAGGAACAGCAGAGCAGCATCACAGGAGCATCAGAGGAGCATCACAGGAGCATCAGAGGAGCATCAGAGGAGCATCAGAGGTGCATCAGAAGAGAATCAGAGGAGCCTCAGAGGTGCCTCAGAGGAGCATCAGAGGAGCATCAGAGGAGCATCAGAGGAGCATCAGAGGAGCATCAGAGGAGCATCAGAGGAGCACCAGAGGAGGATCAGAGGAGCATCAGAGGAGCATCAGAGGAGCCTCAGAGGAGCATCAGAGGAGCATCAGAGGAGCATCAGAGGAGCATCAGAGGGGCAGCAGAGGAGGATCAGAGGAGCATCAGAGGAGCATCAGAGGAGCATCAGAGGAGCATCAGAGGAGCATCAGAGGAGCATCAGAGGAGCATCAGAGTAGCATCAGAGGAGCATCAGAGGAGCATCAGAGGAGCATCAGAGGAGCATCAGAGGAGGATCAGAGGAGCATAAGAGGAGCATCAGAGGAGCATCAGAGGAGCATCAGAGGAGAATCAGAGGAGCATCAGATGAGCATCAGAGGAGCAGCAGAGGAGCATCAGAGGAGCATCACAGGAGCATCAGAGGAGCATCAGAGGAGCATCAGAGGAGCATCAGAGGTGGATCAGAGGAGCATCAGAGGAGCATCAGAGGAGCATCAGAGGAGCATCAGAGGAGAATCAGAGGAGCATCAGATGAGCATCAGAGGAGCAGCAGAGGAGCATCAGAGGAGCATCACAGGAGCATCAGAGGAGCATCAGAGGAGTATCAGAGGAGCATCAGAGGAGCATCACAGGAGCATCAGAGGAGGATCAGAGGAGCATCAGAGGAGCCTCAGAGGAGCATCAGAGGAGCATGAGAGGAGCATCAGAGGAGCATCAGAGGAGGATCAGAGGAGCATCAGAGGAGCATCAGAGGAGCATCAGAGGAGCATCAGAGGAGCATCAGAGGAGAATCAGATCAGCATCAGAGGAGCAGCAGAGGAGCATCAGAGGAGCATCACAGGAGCATCAGAGGAGCATCAGAGGAGCATCACAGGAGCATCAGAGGAGCATCAGAGGAGCATCAGAGGAGCATCACAGGAGCATCAGAGGAGCATCAGAGGAGCCTCAGAGGAGCATCAGAGGAGCATCAGAGGAGCATCAGAGGAGGATCAGAGGATCATCAGAGGAGCATCAGAGGAGCAGGAGCAGGAGCAGGAGCAGGAGCAGGAGCAGGAGCATCAGAGGTCATCAGAGGAGCATCAGAGGAGCAGGAGCAGGAGCAGGAGCATCAGAGGAGCATCAGAGGAGCATCAGAGGAGCGTCAGAGGAGCATCAGAGGAGCATCAGAGGAGCATCAGAGGAGCATCAGAGGTGCATCAGAGGAGCATCAGAGGAGCCTCAGAGGAGCATCAGAGGAGCATCTGAGGAGCATCATTGGAGCATCAGAGGAGCATCAGAGGAACATCAGAGGAGCAACAGAGGAGCATCAGAGGAGCATCAGAGGAGCATCAGAGGAGCATCAGAGGAGCATCAGAGGTGCATCAGAGGAGCATCTGAGGAGCATCAGAGGAGCATCACAGGAGCATCAGAGGAGCATCAGAGGAGCATCAGAGGAGCATCAGAGGAGCATCAGAGGAGCCTCAGAGGAGCATCAGAGGAGTATCAGAGGAGCATCAGAGGAGCATCAGAGGAGCATCAGAGGAGCATCTGAGGAGCATCAGAGGAGCATAATAGGAGCATCAGAGGAGCATCAGAGGTGCATCAGAGGAGCATCTGAGAAGCATCAGTGGAGCATCAGAGGAGCATCAGAGGAGCATCAGAGGAGCATCAGAGGAGGATCAGAGGAGCATCAGAGGAGCATCAGAGGAGCATCAGAGGAGCATCAGAGGAGCATCAGAGGAGAATCAGATCAGCATCAGAGGAGCAGCAGAGGAGCATCAGAGGAGCATCACAGGAGCATCAGAGGAGCATCAGAGGAGCATCACAGGAGCATCAGAGGAGCATCAGAGGAGCATCAGAGGAGCATCAGAGGAGCATCAGAGGAGCATCAGAGGAGCCTCAGAGGAGCATCAGAGGAGCATCAGAGGAGCATCAGAGGAGGATCAGAGGAGCATCAGAGGAGCATCAGAGGAGCAGGAGCAGGAGCAGGAGCAGGAGCAGGAGCAGGAGCATCAGAGGTCATCAGAGGAGCATCAGAGGAGCAGGAGCAGGAGCAGGAGCATCAGAGGAGCATCAGAGGAGCATCAGAGGAGCGTCAGAGGAGCATCAGAGGAGCATCAGAGGAGCATCAGAGGAGCATCAGAGGTGCATCAGAGGAGCATCAGAGGAGCCTCAGAGGAGCATCAGAGGAGCATCTGAGGAGCATCATTGGAGCATCAGAGGAGCATCAGAGGAGCATCAGAGGAGCAACAGAGGAGCATCAGAGGAGCATCAGAGGAGCATCAGAGGAGCATCAGAGGAGCATCAGAGGTGCATCAGAGGAGCATCTGAGGAGCATCAGAGGAGCATCACAGGAGCATCAGAGGAGCATCAGAGGAGCATCAGAGGAGCATCAGAGGAGCATCAGAGGAGCCTCAGAGGAGCATCAGAGGAGCATCAGAGGAGTATCAGAGGAGCATCAGAGGAGCATCAGAGGAGCATCAGAGGAGCATCAGAGGAGCATCAGAGGAGCATCGAGCAGGAGCAGGAGCATCGGAGGTGCAGGAGCAGGAGCCGGAGCAGGAGCCGGAGCAGGAGCCGGAGCAGGAGCAGGTGCAGGAGCAGGAGCAGGAGCAGGAGCAGGAGCAGGGGCAGGAGCATGAGCAGGAGCAGGAGCAGGAGCAGGAGCAGGAGCAGGAGCAGGAGCAGGAGCAGGAGCAGGAGCAGGAGCAGGAGCAGGAGCAGGAGCAGGAGCATCAAAGGAGCATCAGAGGAGCATCAGAGGAACATCAGAGGAGCATCAGAGGAGCATCAGAGGAGCATCAGAGGAGCATCAGAGGAGATTCAGAGGAGCATCAGAGGAGCATCAGAGGAGCATCAGTGGAGCATCAGAGGAGGATCAGAGGAGCATCAGCGGAGCATCAGAGGAGAATCAGAGGAGCATCAGAGGAGCATCACAGAGGCATCAGAGGAGCATCAGAGGAGCATCAGAGGAGCATCAGAGGAGCATCTAAGGAGCATCAGAGGAGTATCAGAGGAGCATCAGAGGAGCATCAGAGGTGCATCAGAGGAGCATCAGAGGTGCAGGAGCAGGAGCAGCAGCATGAGCAGGAGCAGGAGCAGGAGCAGGAGCAGGAGCAGGAGCAGGAGCAGGAGCAGGAGCAGGAGCAGGAGCAGGAGCAGGAGCAGGAGCAGGAGCATCAAAGGAGCATCAGAGGAGCATCAGAGGAACATCAGAGGAGCATCAGAGGAGCATCAGAGGAGCATCAGAGGAGCATCAGAGGAGATTCAGAGGAGCATCAGAGGAGCAACAGAGGAGCATCAGAGGAGCATCAGAGGAGCATCAGAGGAGCATCAGAGGAGCATCAGAGGTGCATCAGAGGAGCATCTGAGGAGCATCAGAGGAGCATCACAGGAGCATCAGAGGAGCATCAGAGGAGCATCAGAGGAGCATCACAGGAGCATCAGAGGAGCATCAGAGGAGCATCTGAGGAGCATCAGAGGAGCATCACAGGAGCATCAGAGGAGCATCAGAGGAGCATCAGAGGAGCATCAGAGGAGCATCAGAGGAGCCTCAGAGGAGCATCAGAGGAGTATCAGAGGAGCATCAGAGGAGCATCAGAGGAGCATCAGAGGAGCATCAGAGGAGCATCAGAGGTGCATCAGAGGAGCATCGAGCAGGAGCAGGAGCATCGGAGGTGCAGGAGCAGGAGCCGGAGCAGGAGCCGGAGCAGGAGCCGGAGCAGGAGCAGGTGCAGTAGCAGGAGCAGGAGCAGGAGCAGGAGCAGGGGCAGGAGCATGAGCAGGAGCAGGAGCAGGAGCAGGAGCAGGAGCAGGAGCAGGAGCAGGAGCAGGAGCAGGAGCAGGAGCAGGAGCAGGAGCAGGAGCAGGAGCATCAGAGGTCATCAGAGGAGCATCAGAGGAGCAGGAGCAGGAGCAGGAGCATCAGAGGAGCATCAGAGGAGCATCAGAGGAGCGTCAGAGGAGCATCAGAGGAGCATCAGAGGAGCATCAGAGGAGCATCAGAGGTGCATCAGAGGAGCATCAGAGGAGCCTCAGAGGAGCATCAGAGGAGCATCTGAGGAGCATCATTGGAGCATCAGAGGAGCATCAGAGGAGCATCAGAGGAGCAACAGAGGAGCATCAGAGGAGCATCAGAGGAGCATCAGAGGAGTATCAGAGGAGCATCAGAGGTGCATCAGAGGAGCATCTGAGGAGCATCAGAGGAGCATCACAGGAGCATCAGAGGAGCATCAGAGGAGCATCAGAGGAGCATCAGAGGAGCATCAGAGGAGCCTCAGAGGAGCATCAGAGGAGTATCAGAGGAGCATCAGAGGAGCATCAGAGGAGCATCAGAGGAGCATCTGAGGAGCATCAGAGGAGCATAATAGGAGCATCAGAGGAGCATCAGAGGTGCATCAGAGGAGCATCTGAGAAGCATCAGTGGAGCATCAGAGGAGCATCAGAGGAGCATCAGAGGTGCATCAGAGGAGCATCGAGCAGGAGGAGGAGCATCGGAGGTGCAGGAGCAGGAGCCGGAGCAGGAGCCGGAGCAGGAGCCGGAGCAGGAGCAGGTGCAGGAGCAGGAGCAGGAGCAGGAGCAGGAGCAGGGGCAGGAGCATGAGCAGGAGCAGGAGCAGGAGCAGGAGCAGGAGCAGGAGCAGGAGCAGGAGCAGGAGCAGGAGCAGGAGCAGGAGCAGGAGCAGGAGCAGGAGCATCAAAGGAGCATCAGAGGAGCATCAGAGGAACATCAGAGGAGCATCAGAGGAGCATCAGAGGAGCATCAGAGGAGCATCAGAGGAGATTCAGAGGAGCATCAGAGGAGCATCAGAGGAGCATCAGTGGAGCATCAGAGGAGGATCAGAGGAGCATCAGCGGAGCATCAGAGGAGAATCAGAGGAGCATCAGAGGAGCATCACAGAGGCATCAGAGGAGCATCAGAGGAGCATCAGAGGAGCATCAGAGGAGCATCTAAGGAGCATCAGAGGAGTATCAGAGGAGCATCAGAGGAGCATCAGAGGTGCATCAGAGGAGCATCAGAGGTGCAGGAGCAGGAGCAGCAGCAGGAGCAGGAACAGGAGCAGGAGCAGGAGCAGGAGCAGGAGCAGGAGCAGGAGCAGGAGCAGGAGCATCAGAGGAGCATCAGAGGAGCATCAGAGGAGCATCAGAGGAGCATCAGAGGAGCATCAGAGGAGGATCAGAGGAGCATCAGAGGAGCATCAGAGGAGCATCAGAGGAGCATCAGAGGAGCATCAGAGGAGCATCATAGGAGCATCAGAGGAGCATCAGAGGAGCATCAGAGGAGTATCAGAGGAGCATCAGAGGAGGATCAGAGGAGCATCAGAGGAGCATCAGAGGAGCCTCAGAGGAGCATCAGAGGAGCATCAGAGGAGCATCAGAGGAGCATCAGAGGAACATCAGAGGAACAGCAGAGCAGCATCACAGGAGCATCAGAGGAGCATCACAGGAGCATCAGAGGAGCATCAGAGGAGCATCAGAGGAGCATCAGAAGAGAATCAGAGGAGCCTCAGAGGTGCCTCAGAGGAGCATCAGAGGAGCATCAGAGGAGCATCAGAGGAGCATCAGAGGAGCATCAGAGGAGCATCAGAGGAGCACCAGAGGAGGATCAGAGGAGCATCAGAGGAGCATCAGAGGAGCATCAGAGGAGGATCACAGGAGCATCAGAGGAGCATCACAGGAGCATCAGAGGAGCATCAGAGGAGCATCAGAGGAGCATCAGAGGAGCATCAGAGGAGGATCACAGGAGCATCAGAGGAGCATCACAGGAGCATCAGAGGAGCATCAGAGGAGCATCAGAGGAGAATCAGATCAGCATCAGAGGAGCATCAGAGGAGCATCAGCGGAGCATCAGAGGAGAATCAGAGGAGCATCAGAGAAGCATTACAGAGGCATCAGAGGAGCATCAGAGGAGCATCAGAGGAGAATCAGAGGAGCATCAGAGGAACATCAGAGGAACAGCAGAGGAGCATCACAGGAGCATCAGAGGAGCATCACAGGAGCATCAGAGGAGCATCAGAGGAGCATCAGAGGAGCATCAGAAGAGAATCAGAGGAGCCTCAGAGGTGCCTCAGAGGAGCATCAGAGGAGCATCAGAGGAGCATCAGAGGAGCATCAGAGGATCATCAGAGGAGCATCAGAGGAGCATCAGAGGAGGATCAGAGGAGCATCGGAGGAGCATCAGAGGAGCTTCAGAGGAGGATCACAGGAGCATCAGAGGAGCATCACAGGAGCATCAGAGGAGCATCAGAGGAGCATCAGAGGAGCATCAGAGGAGCATCAGAGGAGCATCAGAGGAGCATCAGAGGAGCCTCAGAGGAGCATCAGAGGAGCATCAGAGGAGCATCAGAGGAGCATCAGAGGAGCATCAGAGGAGCATCAGAGGAGCATCAGAGGAGCAACAGAGTAGCATCAGAGGAGCATCAGAGGAGGATCAGAGGAGCATAAGAGGAGCATCAGAGGAGCATCAGAGGAGCATCAGAGGAGAATCAGAGGAGCATCAGATGAGCATCAGAGGAGCAGCAGAGGAGCATCAGAGGAGCATCACAGGAGCATCAGAGGAGCATCAGAGGAGCATCAGAGGAGCATCAGAGGTGGATCAGAGGAGCATCAGAGGAGCATCAGAGGAGCATCAGAGGAGCATCAGAGGAGAATCAGAGGAGCATCAGATGAGCATCAGAGGAGCAGCAGAGGAGCATCAGAGGAGCATCACAGGAGCATCAGAGGAGCATCAGAGGAGTATCAGAGGAGCATCGGAGGAGCATCAGAGGAGCATCAGAGGAGCATCAGAGGAGCATCAGAGGAGCATCAGAGGAGCATCAGAGGAGCATCAGAGGAGCATCAGAGGAGCATCAGAGGAGGATCAGAGGAGCATCAGAGGAGCATCAGAGGAGCATCAGAGGAGCATCAGAGGAGAATCAGATCAGCATCAGAGGAGCAGCAGAGGAGCATCAGAGGAGCATCACAGGAGCATCAGAGGAGCATCAGAGGAGCATCAGAGGAGCATCACAGGAGCATCAGAGGAGCATCAGAGGAGCATCAGAGGAGGATCAGAGGAGCATCAGAGGAGCATCAGAGGAGCATCAGAGGAGGATCACAGGAGCATCAGAGGAGCATCACAGGAGCATCAGAGGAGCATCAGAGGAGCATCAGAGGAGCATCAGAGGAGCATCAGAGGAGCATCAGAGGAGCATCAGAGGAGCCTCAGAGGGGCATCAGAGGAGCATCAGAGGAGCATCAGAGCAGCATCAGAGGAGCAGCAGAGGAGGATCAGAGGAGCATCAGAGGAGCATCAGAGGAGCATCAGAGGAGCATCAGAGGAGCATCAGAGGAGCATCAGAGGAGCATCAGAGGAGCAACAGAGTAGCATCAGAGGAGCATCAGAGGAGGATCAGAGGAGCATAAGAGGAGCATCAGAGGAGCATCAGAGGAGCATCAGAGGAGCATCAGAGGAGAATCAGAGGAGCATCAGATGAGCATCAGAGGAGCAGCAGAGGAGCATCAAAGGAGCATCACAGGAGCATCAGAGGAGCATCAGAGGAGCATCAGAGGTGGATCAGAGGAGCAGCAGAGGAGGATCAGAGGAGCATCAGAGGAGCATCAGAGGAGCATCAGAGGAGCATCAGAGGAGCATCAGAGGAGCATCAGAGAAGCATCAGAGGAGCAACAGAGTTGCATCAGAGGAGCATCAGAGGAGGATCAGAGGAGCATAAGAGGAGCATAAGAGGAGCATCAGAGGAGCATCAGAGGAGCATCAGAGGAGAATCAGAGGAGCATCAGATGAGCATCAGAGGAGCAGCAGAGGAGCATCAGAGGAGCATCACAGGAGCATCAGAGGAGCATCAGAGGAGCATCAGAGGAGCATCAGAGGTGGATCAGAGGAGCATCAGAGGAGCATCAGAGGAGCATCAGAGGAGCATCAGAGGAGAATCAGAGGAGCATCAGATGAGCATCAGAGGAGCAGCAGAGGAGCATCAGAGGAGCATCACAGGAGCATCAGAGGAGCATCAGAGGAGTATCAGAGGAGCATCAGAGGAGCATCAGAGGAGCATCAGAGGAGCATCAGAGGAGCCTCAGAGGAGCATCAGAGGAGCATCAGAGGAGCATCAGAGGAGCATCAGAGGAGGATCAGAGGAGCATCAGCGGAGCATCAGAGGAGCATCAGAGGAGCATCAGAGGAGCATCAGAGGAGAATCAGATCAGCATCAGAGGAGCAGCAGAGGAGCATCAGAGGAGCATCACAGGAGCATCAGAGGAGCATCAGAGGAGCATCAGAGGAGCATCAGAGGAGCATCAGAGGAGCATCAGAGGAGCATCAGAGGAGGATCAGAGGAGCATCAGAGGAGCATCAGAGGAGCATCAGAGGAGGATCACAGGAGCATCAGAGGAGCATCACAGGAGCATCAGAGGAGCATCAGAGGAGCATCAGAGGAGCATCAGAGGAGCATCAGAGGAGCATCAGAGGAGCATCAGAGGAGCCTCAGAGGAGCATCAGAGGAGCATCAGAGGAGCATCAGAGGAGCATCAGAGGAGCAGCAGAGGAGGATCAGAGGAGCATCAGAGGAGCATCAGAGGAGCATCAGAGGAGCATCAGAGGAGCATCAGAGGAGCAGCAGAGGAGGATCAGAGGAGCATCAGAGGAGCATCAGAGGAGCATCAGAGGAGCATCAGAGGAGCATCAGAGGAGCATCAGAGGAGCATCAGAGGAGCAACAGAGTAGCATCAGAGGAGCATCAGAGGAGCCTCAGAGGAGCATCAGAGGAGCATCTGAGGAGCATCATTGGAGCATCAGAGGAGCATCAGAGGAGCATCAGAGGAGCAACAGAGGAGCATCAGAGGAGCATCAGAGGAGCATCAGAGGAGCATCTGAGGAGCATCAGAGGAGCATCACAGGAGCATCAGAGGAGCATCAGAGGAGCATCAGAGGAGCATCAGAGGAGCATCAGAGGAGCCTCAGAGGAGCATCAGAGGAGTATCAGAGGAGCATCAGAGGAGCATCAGAGGAGCATCAGAGGAGCATCTGAGGAGCATCAGAGGAGCATAATAGGAGCATCAGAGGAGCATCAGAGGTGCATCAGAGGAGCATCTGAGAAGCATCAGTGGAGCATCAGAGGAGCATCAGAGGAGCATCAGAGGTGCATCAGAGGAGCATCGAGCAGGAGGAGGAGCATCGGAGGTGCAGGAGCAGGAGCCGGAGCAGGAGCCGGAGCAGGAGCCGGAGCAGGAGCAGGTGCAGGAGCAGGAGCAGGAGCAGGAGCAGGAGCAGGGGCAGGAGCATGAGCAGGAGCAGGAGCAGGAGCAGGAGCAGGAGCAGGAGCAGGAGCAGGAGCAGGAGCAGGAGCAGGAGCAGGAGCAGGAGCAGGAGCAGGAGCATCAAAGGAGCATCAGAGGAGCATCAGAGGAACATCAGAGGAGCATCAGAGGAGCATCAGAGGAGCATCAGAGGAGCATCAGAGGAGATTCAGAGGAGCATCAGAGGAGCATCAGAGGAGCATCAGTGGAGCATCAGAGGAGGATCAGAGGAGCATCAGCGGAGCATCAGAGGAGAATCAGAGGAGCATCAGAGGAGCATCACAGAGGCATCAGAGGAGCATCAGAGGAGCATCAGAGGAGCATCAGAGGAGCATCTAAGGAGCATCAGAGGAGTATCAGAGGAGCATCAGAGGAGCATCAGAGGTGCATCAGAGGAGCATCAGAGGTGCAGGAGCAGGAGCAGCAGCAGGAGCAGGAACAGGAGCAGGAGCAGGAGCAGGAGCAGGAGCAGGAGCAGGAGCAGGAGCAGGAGCATCAGAGGAGCATCAGAGGAGCATCAGAGGAGCATCAGAGGAGCATCAGAGGAGCATCAGAGGAGGATCAGAGGAGCATCAGAGGAGCATCAGAGGAGCATCAGAGGAGCATCAGAGGAGCATCAGAGGAGCATCATAGGAGCATCAGAGGAGCATCAGAGGAGCATCAGAGGAGTATCAGAGGAGCATCAGAGGAGGATCAGAGGAGCATCAGAGGAGCATCAGAGGAGCCTCAGAGGAGCATCAGAGGAGCATCAGAGGAGCATCAGAGGAGCATCAGAGGAACATCAGAGGAACAGCAGAGCAGCATCACAGGAGCATCAGAGGAGCATCACAGGAGCATCAGAGGAGCATCAGAGGAGCATCAGAGGAGCATCAGAAGAGAATCAGAGGAGCCTCAGAGGTGCCTCAGAGGAGCATCAGAGGAGCATCAGAGGAGCATCAGAGGAGCATCAGAGGAGCATCAGAGGAGCATCAGAGGAGCACCAGAGGAGGATCAGAGGAGCATCAGAGGAGCATCAGAGGAGCATCAGAGGAGGATCACAGGAGCATCAGAGGAGCATCACAGGAGCATCAGAGGAGCATCAGAGGAGCATCAGAGGAGCATCAGAGGAGCATCAGAGGAGGATCACAGGAGCATCAGAGGAGCATCACAGGAGCATCAGAGGAGCATCAGAGGAGCATCAGAGGAGAATCAGATCAGCATCAGAGGAGCATCAGAGGAGCATCAGCGGAGCATCAGAGGAGAATCAGAGGAGCATCAGAGAAGCATTACAGAGGCATCAGAGGAGCATCAGAGGAGCATCAGAGGAGAATCAGAGGAGCATCAGAGGAACATCAGAGGAACAGCAGAGGAGCATCACAGGAGCATCAGAGGAGCATCACAGGAGCATCAGAGGAGCATCAGAGGAGCATCAGAGGAGCATCAGAAGAGAATCAGAGGAGCCTCAGAGGTGCCTCAGAGGAGCATCAGAGGAGCATCAGAGGAGCATCAGAGGAGCATCAGAGGATCATCAGAGGAGCATCAGAGGAGCATCAGAGGAGGATCAGAGGAGCATCGGAGGAGCATCAGAGGAGCTTCAGAGGAGGATCACAGGAGCATCAGAGGAGCATCACAGGAGCATCAGAGGAGCATCAGAGGAGCATCAGAGGAGCATCAGAGGAGCATCAGAGGAGCATCAGAGGAGCATCAGAGGAGCCTCAGAGGAGCATCAGAGGAGCATCAGAGGAGCATCAGAGGAGCATCAGAGGAGCATCAGAGGAGCATCAGAGGAGCATCAGAGGAGCAACAGAGTAGCATCAGAGGAGCATCAGAGGAGGATCAGAGGAGCATAAGAGGAGCATCAGAGGAGCATCAGAGGAGCATCAGAGGAGAATCAGAGGAGCATCAGATGAGCATCAGAGGAGCAGCAGAGGAGCATCAGAGGAGCATCAGAGGAGCATCAGAGGAGCATCAGAGGAGCATCAGAGGAGCATCAGAGGTGGATCAGAGGAGCATCAGAGGAGCATCAGAGGAGCATCAGAGGAGCATCAGAGGAGAATCAGAGGAGCATCAGATGAGCATCAGAGGAGCAGCAGAGGAGCATCAGAGGAGCATCACAGGAGCATCAGAGGAGCATCAGAGGAGTATCAGAGGAGCATCGGAGGAGCATCAGAGGAGCATCAGAGGAGCATCAGAGGAGCATCAGAGGAGCATCAGAGGAGCATCAGAGGAGCATCAGAGGAGCATCAGAGGAGCATCAGAGGAGGATCAGAGGAGCATCAGAGGAGCATCAGAGGAGCATCAGAGGAGCATCAGAGGAGAATCAGATCAGCATCAGAGGAGCAGCAGAGGAGCATCAGAGGAGCATCACAGGAGCATCAGAGGAGCATCAGAGGAGCATCAGAGGAGCATCACAGGAGCATCAGAGGAGCATCAGAGGAGCATCAGAGGAGGATCAGAGGAGCATCAGAGGAGCATCAGAGGAGCATCAGAGGAGGATCACAGGAGCATCAGAGGAGCATCACAGGAGCATCAGAGGAGCATCAGAGGAGCATCAGAGGAGCATCAGAGGAGCATCAGAGGAGCATCAGAGGAGCATCAGAGGAGCCTCAGAGGGGCATCAGAGGAGCATCAGAGGAGCATCAGAGCAGCATCAGAGGAGCAGCAGAGGAGGATCAGAGGAGCATCAGAGGAGCATCAGAGGAGCATCAGAGGAGCATCAGAGGAGCATCAGAGGAGCATCAGAGGAGCATCAGAGGAGCAACAGAGTAGCATCAGAGGAGCATCAGAGGAGGATCAGAGGAGCATAAGAGGAGCATCAGAGGAGCATCAGAGGAGCATCAGAGGAGCATCAGAGGAGAATCAGAGGAGCATCAGATGAGCATCAGAGGAGCAGCAGAGGAGCATCAAAGGAGCATCACAGGAGCATCAGAGGAGCATCAGAGGAGCATCAGAGGTGGATCAGAGGAGCAGCAGAGGAGGATCAGAGGAGCATCAGAGGAGCATCAGAGGAGCATCAGAGGAGCATCAGAGGAGCATCAGAGGAGCATCAGAGAAGCATCAGAGGAGCAACAGAGTTGCATCAGAGGAGCATCAGAGGAGGATCAGAGGAGCATAAGAGGAGCATAAGAGGAGCATCAGAGGAGCATCAGAGGAGCATCAGAGGAGAATCAGAGGAGCATCAGATGAGCATCAGAGGAGCAGCAGAGGAGCATCAGAGGAGCATCACAGGAGCATCAGAGGAGCATCAGAGGAGCATCAGAGGAGCATCAGAGGTGGATCAGAGGAGCATCAGAGGAGCATCAGAGGAGCATCAGAGGAGCATCAGAGGAGAATCAGAGGAGCATCAGATGAGCATCAGAGGAGCAGCAGAGGAGCATCAGAGGAGCATCACAGGAGCATCAGAGGAGCATCAGAGGAGTATCAGAGGAGCATCAGAGGAGCATCAGAGGAGCATCAGAGGAGCATCAGAGGAGCCTCAGAGGAGCATCAGAGGAGCATCAGAGGAGCATCAGAGGAGCATCAGAGGAGGATCAGAGGAGCATCAGCGGAGCATCAGAGGAGCATCAGAGGAGCATCAGAGGAGCATCAGAGGAGAATCAGATCAGCATCAGAGGAGCAGCAGAGGAGCATCAGAGGAGCATCACAGGAGCATCAGAGGAGCATCAGAGGAGCATCAGAGGAGCATCAGAGGAGCATCAGAGGAGCATCAGAGGAGCATCAGAGGAGGATCAGAGGAGCATCAGAGGAGCATCAGAGGAGCATCAGAGGAGGATCACAGGAGCATCAGAGGAGCATCACAGGAGCATCAGAGGAGCATCAGAGGAGCATCAGAGGAGCATCAGAGGAGCATCAGAGGAGCATCAGAGGAGCATCAGAGGAGCCTCAGAGGAGCATCAGAGGAGCATCAGAGGAGCATCAGAGGAGCATCAGAGGAGCAGCAGAGGAGGATCAGAGGAGCATCAGAGGAGCATCAGAGGAGCATCAGAGGAGCATCAGAGGAGCATCAGAGGAGCAGCAGAGGAGGATCAGAGGAGCATCAGAGGAGCATCAGAGGAGCATCAGAGGAGCATCAGAGGAGCATCAGAGGAGCATCAGAGGAGCATCAGAGGAGCAACAGAGTAGCATCAGAGGAGCATCAGAGGAGGATCAGAGGAGCATAAGAGGAGCATCAGAGGAGCATCAGAGGAGCATCAGAGGAGAATCAGAGGAGCATCAGATGAGCATCAGAGGAGCAGCAGAGGAGCATCAGAGGAGCATCACAGGAGCATCAGAGGAGCATCAGAGGAGCATCAGAGGAGCATCAGAGGTGGATCAGAGGAGCATCAGAGGAGCATCAGAGGAGCATCAGAGGAGCATCAGAGGAGAATCAGAGGAGCATCAGATGAGCATCAGAGGAGCAGCAGAGGAGCATCAGAGGAGCATCACAGGAGCATCAGAGGAGCATCAGAGGAGTATCAGAGGAGCATCAGAGGAGCATCAGAGGAGCATCAGAGGAGCATCAGAGGAGCATCAGAGGAGCCTCAGAGGAGCATCAGAGGAGCATCAGAGGAGCATCAGAGGAGCATCAGAGGAGGATCAGAGGAGCATCAGAGGAGCATCAGAGGAGCATCAGAGGAGCATCAGAGGAGCATCAGAGGAGAATCAGATCAGCATCAGAGGAGCAGCAGAGGAGCATCAGAGGAGCATCACAGGAGCATCAGAGGAGCATCAGAGGAGCATCAGAGGAGCATCACAGGAGCATCAGAGGAGCATCAGAGGAGCATCAGAGGAGTATCAGAGGAGCATAAGAGGAGCCTCAGAGGAGCATCAGAGGAGCATCAGAGGAGCATCAGAGGAGGATCAGAGGAGCATCAGAGGAGCATCAGAGGAGCAGGAGCAGGAGCAGGAGCAGGAGCAGGAGCAGGAGCATCAGAGGTCATCAGAGGAGCATCAGAGGAGCAGGAGCAGGAGCAGGAGCATCAGAGGAGCATCAGAGGAGCATCAGAGGAGCGTCAGAGGAGCATCAGAGGAGCATCAGAGGAGCCTCAGAGGAGCATCAGAGGAGCATCTGAGGAGCATCATTGGAGCATCAGAGGAGCATCAGAGGAGCATCAGAGGAGCAACAGAGGAGCATCAGAGGAGCATCAGAGGAGCATCAGAGGAGCATCAGAGGAGCATCAGAGGTGCATCAGAGGAGCATCTGAGGAGCATCAGAGGAGCATCACAGGAGCATCAGAGGAGCATCAGAGGAGCATCAGAGGAGCATCAGAGGAGCATCAGAGGAGCCTCAGAGGAGCATCAGAGGAGTATCAGAGGAGCATCAGAGGAGCATCAGAGGAGCATCAGAGGAGCATCTGAGGAGCATCAGAGGAGCATAATAGGAGCATCAGAGGAGCATCAGAGGTGCATCAGAGGAGCATCTGAGAAGCATCAGTGGAGCATCAGAGGAGCATCAGAGGAGCATCAGAGGTGCATCAGAGGAGCATCGAGCAGGAGCAGGAGCATCGGAGGTGCAGGAGCAGGAGCCGGAGCAGGAGCCGGAGCAGGAGCCGGAGCAGGAGCAGGTGCAGGAGCAGGAGCAGGAGCAGGAGCAGGAGCAGGGGCAGGAGCATGAGCAGGAGCAGGAGCAGGAGCAGGAGCAGGAGCAGGAGCAGGAGCAGGAGCAGGAGCAGGAGCAGGAGCAGGAGCAGGAGCAGGAGCATCAAAGGAGCATCAGAGGAGCATCAGAGGAACATCAGAGGAGCATCAGAGGAGCATCAGAGGAGCATCAGAGGAGCATCAGAGGAGATTCAGAGGAGCATCAGAGGAGCATCAGAGGAGCATCAGTGGAGCATCAGAGGAGGATCAGAGGAGCATCAGCGGAGCATCAGAGGAGAATCAGAGGAGCATCAGAGGAGCATCACAGAGGCATCAGAGGAGCATCAGAGGAGCATCAGAGGAGCATCAGAGGAGCATCTAAGGAGCATCAGAGGAGTATCAGAGGAGCATCAGAGGAGCATCAGAGGTGCATCAGAGGAGCATCAGAGGTGCAGGAGCAGGAGCAGCAGCAGGAGCAGGAACAGGAGCAGGAGCAGGAGCAGGAGCAGGAGCAGGAGCAGGAGCAGGAGCAGGAGCAGGAGCAGGAGCAGGAGCAGGAGCATCAGAGGAGCATCAGAGGAGCATCAGAGGAGCATCAGAGGAGCATCAGAGGAGCATCAGAGGAGGATCAGAGGAGCATCAGAGGAGCATCAGAGGAGCATCAGAGGAGCATCAGAGGAGCATCAGAGGAGCATCATAGGAGCATCAGAGGAGCATCAGAGGAGCATCAGAGGAGTATCAGAGGAGCATCAGAGGAGGATCAGAGGAGCATCAGAGGAGCATCAGAGGAGCCTCAGAGGAGCATCAGAGGAGCATCAGAGGAGCATCAGAGGAGCATCAGAGGAACATCAGAGGAACAGCAGAGCAGCATCACAGGAGCATCAGAGGAGCATCACAGGAGCATCAGAGGAGCATCAGAGGAGCATCAGAGGAGCATCAGAAGAGAATCAGAGGAGCCTCAGAGGTGCCTCAGAGGAGCATCAGAGGAGCATCAGAGGAGCATCAGAGGAGCATCAGAGGAGCATCAGAGGAGCATCAGAGGAGCACCAGAGGAGGATCAGAGGAGCATCAGAGGAGCATCAGAGGAGCATCAGAGGAGGATCACAGGAGCATCAGAGGAGCATCACAGGAGCATCAGAGGAGCATCAGAGGAGCATCAGAGGAGCATCAGAGGAGCATCAGAGGAGGATCACAGGAGCATCAGAGGAGCATCACAGGAGCATCAGAGGAGCATCAGAGGAGCATCAGAGGAGAATCAGATCAGCATCAGAGGAGCATCAGAGGAGCATCAGCGGAGCATCAGAGGAGAATCAGAGGAGCATCAGAGAAGCATTACAGAGGCATCAGAGGAGCATCAGAGGAGCATCAGAGGAGCATCAGAGGAGCATCAGAGGAACATCAGAGGAACAGCAGAGGAGCATCACAGGAGCATCAGAGGAGCATCACAGGAGCATCAGAGGAGCATCAGAGGAGCATCAGAGGAGCATCAGAAGAGAATCAGAGGAGCCTCAGAGGTGCCTCAGAGGAGCATCAGAGGAGCATCAGAGGAGCATCAGAGGAGCATCAGAGGATCATCAGAGGAGCATCAGAGGAGCATCAGAGGAGGATCAGAGGAGCATCGGAGGAGCATCAGAGGAGCTTCAGAGGAGGATCACAGGAGCATCAGAGGAGCATCACAGGAGCATCAGAGGAGCATCAGAGGAGCATCAGAGGAGCATCAGAGGAGCATCAGAGGAGCATCACAGGAGCATCAGAGGAGCATCAGAGGAGCATCAGAGGAGCATCAGAGGAGCATCAGAGGAGGATCACAGGAGCATCAGAGGAGCATCACAGGAGCATCAGAGGAGCATCAGAGGAGCATCAGAGGAGAATCAGATCAGCATCAGAGGAGCATCAGAGGAGCATCAGCGGAGCATCAGAGGAGAATCAGAGGAGCATCAGAGAAGCATTACAGAGGCATCAGAGGAGCATCAGAGGAGCATCAGAGGAGCATCAGAGGAGCATCAGAGGAACATCAGAGGAACAGCAGAGGAGCATCACAGGAGCATCAGAGGAGCATCACAGGAGCATCAGAGGAGCATCAGAGGAGCATCAGAGGAGCATCAGAAGAGAATCAGAGGAGCCTCAGAGGTGCCTCAGAGGAGCATCAGAGGAGCATCAGAGGAGCATCAGAGGAGCATCAGAGGATCATCAGAGGAGCATCAGAGGAGCATCAGAGGAGGATCAGAGGAGCATCGGAGGAGCATCAGAGGAGCTTCAGAGGAGGATCACAGGAGCATCAGAGGAGCATCACAGGAGCATCAGAGGAGCATCAGAGGAGCATCAGAGGAGCATCAGAGGAGCATCAGAGGAGCATCAGAGGAGCATCAGAGGAGCCTCAGAGGAGCATCAGAGGAGCATCAGAGGAGCATCAGAGGAGCATCAGAGGAGCATCAGAGGAGCATCAGAGGAGCATCAGAGGAGCAACAGAGTAGCATCAGAGGAGCATCAGAGGAGGATCAGAGGAGCATAAGAGGAGCATCAGAGGAGCATCAGAGGAGCATCAGAGGAGAATCAGAGGAGCATCAGATGAGCATCAGAGGAGCAGCAGAGGAGCATCAGAGGAGCATCACAGGAGCATCAGAGGAGCATCAGAGGAGCATCAGAGGAGCATCAGAGGTGGATCAGAGGAGCATCAGAGGAGCATCAGAGGAGCATCAGAGGAGCATCAGAGGAGAATCAGAGGAGCATCAGATGAGCATCAGAGGAGCAGCAGAGGAGCATCAGAGGAGCATCACAGGAGCATCAGAGGAGCATCAGAGGAGTATCAGAGGAGCATCGGAGGAGCATCAGAGGAGCATCAGAGGAGCATCAGAGGAGCATCAGAGGAGCATCAGAGGAGCATCAGAGGAGCATCAGAGGAGCATCAGAGGAGCATCAGAGGAGGATCAGAGGAGCATCAGAGGAGCATCAGAGGAGCATCAGAGGAGCATCAGAGGAGAATCAGATCAGCATCAGAGGAGCAGCAGAGGAGCATCAGAGGAGCATCACAGGAGCATCAGAGGAGCATCAGAGGAGCATCAGAGGAGCATCACAGGAGCATCAGAGGAGCATCAGAGGAGCATCAGAGGAGGATCAGAGGAGCATCAGAGGAGCATCAGAGGAGCATCAGAGGAGGATCACAGGAGCATCAGAGGAGCATCACAGGAGCATCAGAGGAGCATCAGAGGAGCATCAGAGGAGCATCAGAGGAGCATCAGAGGAGCATCAGAGGAGCATCAGAGGAGCCTCAGAGGGGCATCAGAGGAGCATCAGAGGAGCATCAGAGCAGCATCAGAGGAGCAGCAGAGGAGGATCAGAGGAGCATCAGAGGAGCATCAGAGGAGCATCAGAGGAGCATCAGAGGAGCATCAGAGGAGCATCAGAGGAGCATCAGAGGAGCAACAGAGTAGCATCAGAGGAGCATCAGAGGAGGATCAGAGGAGCATAAGAGGAGCATCAGAGGAGCATCAGAGGAGCATCAGAGGAGCATCAGAGGAGAATCAGAGGAGCATCAGATGAGCATCAGAGGAGCAGCAGAGGAGCATCAAAGGAGCATCACAGGAGCATCAGAGGAGCATCAGAGGAGCATCAGAGGTGGATCAGAGGAGCAGCAGAGGAGGATCAGAGGAGCATCAGAGGAGCATCAGAGGAGCATCAGAGGAGCATCAGAGGAGCATCAGAGGAGCATCAGAGAAGCATCAGAGGAGCAACAGAGTTGCATCAGAGGAGCATCAGAGGAGGATCAGAGGAGCATAAGAGGAGCATAAGAGGAGCATCAGAGGAGCATCAGAGGAGCATCAGAGGAGAATCAGAGGAGCATCAGATGAGCATCAGAGGAGCAGCAGAGGAGCATCAGAGGAGCATCACAGGAGCATCAGAGGAGCATCAGAGGAGCATCAGAGGAGCATCAGAGGTGGATCAGAGGAGCATCAGAGGAGCATCAGAGGAGCATCAGAGGAGCATCAGAGGAGAATCAGAGGAGCATCAGATGAGCATCAGAGGAGCAGCAGAGGAGCATCAGAGGAGCATCACAGGAGCATCAGAGGAGCATCAGAGGAGTATCAGAGGAGCATCAGAGGAGCATCAGAGGAGCATCAGAGGAGCATCAGAGGAGCCTCAGAGGAGCATCAGAGGAGCATCAGAGGAGCATCAGAGGAGCATCAGAGGAGGATCAGAGGAGCATCAGAGGAGCATCAGAGGAGCATCAGAGGAGCATCAGAGGAGCATCAGAGGAGAATCAGATCAGCATCAGAGGAGCAGCAGAGGAGCATCAGAGGAGCATCACAGGAGCATCAGAGGAGCATCAGAGGAGCATCAGAGGAGCATCAGAGGAGCATCAGAGGAGCATCAGAGGAGCATCAGAGGAGGATCAGAGGAGCATCAGAGGAGCATCAGAGGAGCATCAGAGGAGGATCACAGGAGCATCAGAGGAGCATCACAGGAGCATCAGAGGAGCATCAGAGGAGCATCAGAGGAGCATCAGAGGAGCATCAGAGGAGCATCAGAGGAGCATCAGAGGAGCCTCAGAGGAGCATCAGAGGAGCATCAGAGGAGCATCAGAGGAGCATCAGAGGAGCAGCAGAGGAGGATCAGAGGAGCATCAGAGGAGCATCAGAGGAGCATCAGAGGAGCATCAGAGGAGCATCAGAGGAGCAGCAGAGGAGGATCAGAGGAGCATCAGAGGAGCATCAGAGGAGCATCAGAGGAGCATCAGAGGAGCATCAGAGGAGCATCAGAGGAGCATCAGAGGAGCAACAGAGTAGCATCAGAGGAGCATCAGAGGAGGATCAGAGGAGCATAAGAGGAGCATCAGAGGAGCATCAGAGGAGCATCAGAGGAGAATCAGAGGAGCATCAGATGAGCATCAGAGGAGCAGCAGAGGAGCATCAGAGGAGCATCACAGGAGCATCAGAGGAGCATCAGAGGAGCATCAGAGGAGCATCAGAGGTGGATCAGAGGAGCATCAGAGGAGCATCAGAGGAGCATCAGAGGAGCATCAGAGGAGAATCAGAGGAGCATCAGATGAGCATCAGAGGAGCAGCAGAGGAGCATCAGAGGAGCATCACAGGAGCATCAGAGGAGCATCAGAGGAGTATCAGAGGAGCATCAGAGGAGCATCAGAGGAGCATCAGAGGAGCATCAGAGGAGCATCAGAGGAGCCTCAGAGGAGCATCAGAGGAGCATCAGAGGAGCATCAGAGGAGCATCAGAGGAGGATCAGAGGAGCATCAGAGGAGCATCAGAGGAGCATCAGAGGAGCATCAGAGGAGCATCAGAGGAGAATCAGATCAGCATCAGAGGAGCAGCAGAGGAGCATCAGAGGAGCATCACAGGAGCATCAGAGGAGCATCAGAGGAGCATCAGAGGAGCATCACAGGAGCATCAGAGGAGCATCAGAGGAGCATCAGAGGAGTATCAGAGGAGCATAAGAGGAGCCTCAGAGGAGCATCAGAGGAGCATCAGAGGAGCATCAGAGGAGGATCAGAGGAGCATCAGAGGAGCATCAGAGGAGCAGGAGCAGGAGCAGGAGCAGGAGCAGGAGCAGGAGCATCAGAGGTCATCAGAGGAGCATCAGAGGAGCAGGAGCAGGAGCAGGAGCATCAGAGGAGCATCAGAGGAGCATCAGAGGAGCGTCAGAGGAGCATCAGAGGAGCATCAGAGGAGCCTCAGAGGAGCATCAGAGGAGCATCTGAGGAGCATCATTGGAGCATCAGAGGAGCATCAGAGGAGCATCAGAGGAGCAACAGAGGAGAATCAGAGGAGCATCAGAGGAGCATCAGAGGAGCATCAGAGGAGCATCAGAGGTGCATCAGAGGAGCATCTGAGGAGCATCAGAGGAGCATCACAGGAGCATCAGAGGAGCATCAGAGGAGCATCAGAGGAGCATCAGAGGAGCATCAGAGGAGCCTCAGAGGAGCATCAGAGGAGTATCAGAGGAGCATCAGAGGAGCATCAGAGGAGCATCAGAGGAGCATCTGAGGAGCATCAGAGGAGCATAATAGGAGCATCAGAGGAGCATCAGAGGTGCATCAGAGGAGCATCTGAGAAGCATCAGTGGAGCATCAGAGGAGCATCAGAGGAGCATCAGAGGTGCATCAGAGGAGCATCGAGCAGGAGCAGGAGCATCGGAGGTGCAGGAGCAGGAGCCGGAGCAGGAGCCGGAGCAGGAGCCGGAGCAGGAGCAGGTGCAGGAGCAGGAGCAGGAGCAGGAGCAGGAGCAGGGGCAGGAGCATGAGCAGGAGCAGGAGCAGGAGCAGGAGCAGGAGCAGGAGCAGGAGCAGGAGCAGGAGCAGGAGCAGGAGCAGGAGCAGGAGCAGGAGCAGGAGCATCAAAGGAGCATCAGAGGAGCATCAGAGGAACATCAGAGGAGCATCAGAGGAGCATCAGAGGAGCATCAGAGGAGCATCAGAGGAGATTCAGAGGAGCATCAGAGGAGCATCAGAGGAGCATCAGTGGAGCATCAGAGGAGGATCAGAGGAGCATCAGCGGAGCATCAGAGGAGAATCAGAGGAGCATCAGAGGAGCATCACAGAGGCATCAGAGGAGCATCAGAGGAGCATCAGAGGAGCATCAGAGGAGCATCTAAGGAGCATCAGAGGAGTATCAGAGGAGCATCAGAGGAGCATCAGAGGTGCATCAGAGGAGCATCAGAGGTGCAGGAGCAGGAGCAGCAGCAGGAGCAGGAACAGGAGCAGGAGCAGGAGCAGGAGCAGGAGCAGGAGCAGGAGCAGGAGCAGGAGCAGGAGCAGGAGCAGGAGCAGGAGCATCAGAGGAGCATCAGAGGAGCATCAGAGGAGCATCAGAGGAGCATCAGAGGAGCATCAGAGGAGGATCAGAGGAGCATCAGAGGAGCATCAGAGGAGCATCAGAGGAGCATCAGAGGAGCATCAGAGGAGCATCATAGGAGCATCAGAGGAGCATCAGAGGAGCATCAGAGGAGTATCAGAGGAGCATCAGAGGAGGATCAGAGGAGCATCAGAGGAGCATCAGAGGAGCCTCAGAGGAGCATCAGAGGACCATCAGAGGAGCATCAGAGGAGCATCAGAGGAACATCAGAGGAACAGCAGAGCAGAATCACAGGAGCATCAGAGGAGCATCACAGGAGCATCAGAGGAGCATCAGAGGAGCATCAGAGGAGCATCAGAAGAGAATCAGAGGAGCCTCAGAGGTGCCTCAGAGGAGCATCAGAGGAGCATCAGAGGAGCATCAGAGGAGCATCAGAGGAGCATCAGAGGAGCATCAGAGGAGCACCAGAGGAGGATCAGAGGAGCATCAGAGGAGCATCAGAGGAGCATCAGAGGAGGATCACAGGAGCATCAGAGGAGCATCACAGGAGCATCAGAGGAGCATCAGAGGAGCATCAGAGGAGCATCAGAGGAGCATCAGAGGAGGATCACAGGAGCATCAGAGGAGCATCACAGGAGCATCAGAGGAGCATCAGAGGAGCATCAGAGGAGAATCAGATCAGCATCAGAGGAGCATCAGAGGAGCATCAGCGGAGCATCAGAGGAGAATCAGAGGAGCATCAGAGAAGCATTACAGAGGCATCAGAGGAGCATCAGAGGAGCATCAGAGGAGCATCAGAGGAGCATCAGAGGAACATCAGAGGAACAGCAGAGGAGCATCACAGGAGCATCAGAGGAGCATCACAGGAGCATCAGAGGAGCATCAGAGGAGCATCAGAGGAGCATCAGAAGAGAATCAGAGGAGCCTCAGAGGTGCCTCAGAGGAGCATCAGAGGAGCATCAGAGGAGCATCAGAGGAGCATCAGAGGATCATCAGAGGAGCATCAGAGGAGCATCAGAGGAGGATCAGAGGAGCATCGGAGGAGCATCAGAGGAGCTTCAGAGGAGGATCACAGGAGCATCAGAGGAGCATCACAGGAGCATCAGAGGAGCATCAGAGGAGCATCAGAGGAGCATCAGAGGAGCATCAGAGGAGCATCAGAGGAGCATCAGAGGAGCCTCAGAGGAGCATCAGAGGAGCATCAGAGGAGCATCAGAGGAGCATCAGAGGAGCATCAGAGGAGCATCAGAGGAGCATCAGAGGAGCAACAGAGTAGCATCAGAGGAGCATCAGAGGAGGATCAGAGGAGCATAAGAGGAGCATCAGAGGAGCATCAGAGGAGCATCAGAGGAGAATCAGAGGAGCATCAGATGAGCATCAGAGGAGCAGCAGAGGAGCATCAGAGGAGCATCACAGGAGCATCAGAGGAGCATCAGAGGAGCATCAGAGGAGCATCAGAGGTGGATCAGAGGAGCATCAGAGGAGCATCAGAGGAGCATCAGAGGAGCATCAGAGGAGAATCAGAGGAGCATCAGATGAGCATCAGAGGAGCAGCAGAGGAGCATCAGAGGAGCATCACAGGAGCATCAGAGGAGCATCAGAGGAGTATCAGAGGAGCATCGGAGGAGCATCAGAGGAGCATCAGAGGAGCATCAGAGGAGCATCAGAGGAGCATCAGAGGAGCATCAGAGGAGCATCAGAGGAGCATCAGAGGAGCATCAGAGGAGGATCAGAGGAGCATCAGAGGAGCATCAGAGGAGCATCAGAGGAGCATCAGAGGAGAATCAGATCAGCATCAGAGGAGCAGCAGAGGAGCATCAGAGGAGCATCACAGGAGCATCAGAGGAGCATCAGAGGAGCATCAGAGGAGCATCACAGGAGCATCAGAGGAGCATCAGAGGAGCATCAGAGGAGGATCAGAGGAGCATCAGAGGAGCATCAGAGGAGCATCAGAGGAGGATCACAGGAGCATCAGAGGAGCATCACAGGAGCATCAGAGGAGCATCAGAGGAGCATCAGAGGAGCATCAGAGGAGCATCAGAGGAGCATCAGAGGAGCATCAGAGGAGCCTCAGAGGGGCATCAGAGGAGCATCAGAGGAGCATCAGAGCAGCATCAGAGGAGCAGCAGAGGAGGATCAGAGGAGCATCAGAGGAGCATCAGAGGAGCATCAGAGGAGCATCAGAGGAGCATCAGAGGAGCATCAGAGGAGCATCAGAGGAGCAACAGAGTAGCATCAGAGGAGCATCAGAGGAGGATCAGAGGAGCATAAGAGGAGCATCAGAGGAGCATCAGAGGAGCATCAGAGGAGCATCAGAGGAGAATCAGAGGAGCATCAGATGAGCATCAGAGGAGCAGCAGAGGAGCATCAAAGGAGCATCACAGGAGCATCAGAGGAGCATCAGAGGAGCATCAGAGGTGGATCAGAGGAGCAGCAGAGGAGGATCAGAGGAGATTCAGAGGAGCATCAGAGGAGCATCAGAGGAGCATCAGAGGAGCATCAGAGAAGCATCAGAGGAGCAACAGAGTTGCATCAGAGGAGCATCAGAGGAGGATCAGAGGAGCATAAGAGGAGCATAAGAGGAGCATCAGAGGAGCATCAGAGGAGAATCAGAGGAGCATCAGATGAGCATCAGAGGAGCAGCAGAGGAGCATCAGAGGAGCATCACAGGAGCATCAGAGGAGCATCAGAGGAGCATCAGAGGAGCATCAGAGGTGGATCAGAGGAGCATCAGAGGAGCATCAGAGGAGCATCAGAGGAGCATCAGAGGAGAATCAGAGGAGCATCAGATGAGCATCAGAGGTGCAGCAGAGGAGCATCAGAGGAGCATCACAGGAGCATCAGAGGAGCATCAGAGGAGTATCAGAGGAGCATCAGAGGAGCATCAGAGGAGCATCAGAGGAGCATCAGAGGAGCATCAGAGGAGCCTCAGAGGAGCATCAGAGGAGCATCAGAGGAGCATCAGAGGAGCATCAGAGGAGGATCAGAGGAGCATCAGAGGAGCATCAGAGGAGCATCAGAGGAGCATCAGAGGAGCATCAGAGGAGAATCAGATCAGCATCAGAGGAGCAGCAGAGGAGCATCAGAGGAGCATCACAGGAGCATCAGAGGAGCATCAGAGGAGCATCAGAGGAGCATCAGAGGAGCATCAGAGGAGCATCAGAGGAGCATCAGAGGAGGATCAGAGGAGCATCAGAGGAGCATCAGAGGAGCATCAGAGGAGGATCACAGGAGCATCAGAGGAGCATCACAGGAGCATCAGAGGAGCATCAGAGGAGCATCAGAGGAGCATCAGAGGAGCATCAGAGGAGCATCAGAGGAGCATCAGAGGAGCCTCAGAGGAGCATCAGAGGAGCATCAGAGGAGCATCAGAGGAGCATCAGAGGAGCAGCAGAGGAGGATCAGAGGAGCATCAGAGGAGCATCAGAGGAGCATCAGAGGAGCATCAGAGGAGCATCAGAGGAGCAGCAGAGGAGGATCAGAGGAGCATCAGAGGAGCATCAGAGGAGCATCAGAGGAGCATCAGAGGAGCATCAGAGGAGCATCAGAGGAGCATCAGAGGAGCAACAGAGTAGCATCAGAGGAGCATCAGAGGAGGATCAGAGGAGCATAAGAGGAGCATCAGAGGAGCATCAGAGGAGCATCAGAGGAGAATCAGAGGAGCATCAGATGAGCATCAGAGGAGCAGCAGAGGAGCATCAGAGGAGCATCACAGGAGCATCAGAGGAGCATCAGAGGAGCATCAGAGGAGCATCAGAGGTGGATCAGAGGAGCATCAGAGGAGCATCAGAGGAGCATCAGAGGAGCATCAGAGGAGAATCAGAGGAGCATCAGATGAGCATCAGAGGAGCAGCAGAGGAGCATCAGAGGAGCATCACAGGAGCATCAGAGGAGCATCAGAGGAGTATCAGAGGAGCATCAGAGGAGCATCAGAGGAGCATCAGAGGAGCATCAGAGGAGCATCAGAGGAGCCTCAGAGGAGCATCAGAGGAGCATCAGAGGAGCATCAGAGGAGCATCAGAGGAGGATCAGAGGAGCATCAGAGGAGCATCAGAGGAGCATCAGAGGAGCATCAGAGGAGCATCAGAGGAGAATCAGATCAGCATCAGAGGAGCAGCAGAGGAGCATCAGAGGAGCATCACAGGAGCATCAGAGGAGCATCAGAGGAGCATCAGAGGAGCATCACAGGAGCATCAGAGGAGCATCAGAGGAGCATCAGAGGAGCATCAGAGGAGCATAAGAGGAGCCTCAGAGGAGCATCAGAGGAGCATCAGAGGAGCATCAGAGGAGGATCAGAGGAGCATCAGAGGAGCATCAGAGGAGCAGGAGCAGGAGCAGGAGCAGGAGCAGGAGCAGGAGCATCAGAGGTCATCAGAGGAGCATCAGAGGAGCAGGAGCAGGAGCAGGAGCATCAGAGGAGCATCAGAGGAGCATCAGAGGAGCGTCAGAGGAGCATCAGAGGAGCATCAGAGGAGCATCGGAGGAGCATCAGAGGAGCATCAGAGGAGCATCAGAGGAGGATCAGAGGAGCATAAGAGGAGCATCAGAGGAGCATCAGAGGAGCATCAGAGGAGCATCAGAGGAGAATCAGAGGAGCATCAGATGAGCATCAGAGGAGCAGCAGAGGAGCATCAAAGGAGCATCACAGGAGCATCAGAGGAGCATCAGAGGAGCATCAGAGGTGGATCAGAGGAGCAGCAGAGGAGGATCAGAGGAGCATCAGAGGAGCATCAGAGGAGCATCAGAGGAGCATCAGAGGAGCATCAGAGGAGCATCAGAGAAGCATCAGAGGAGCAACAGAGTTGCATCAGAGGAGCATCAGAGGAGGATCAGAGGAGCATAAGAGGAGCATAAGAGGAGCATCAGAGGAGCATCAGAGGAGCATCAGAGGAGAATCAGAGGAGCATCAGATGAGCATCAGAGGAGCAGCAGAGGAGCATCAGAGGAGCATCACAGGAGCATCAGAGGAGCATCAGAGGAGCATCAGAGGAGCATCAGAGGTGGATCAGAGGAGCATCAGAGGAGCATCAGAGGAGCATCAGAGGAGCATCAGAGGAGAATCAGAGGAGCATCAGATGAGCATCAGAGGAGCAGCAGAGGAGCATCAGAGGAGCATCACAGGAGCATCAGAGGAGCATCAGAGGAGTATCAGAGGAGCATCAGAGGAGCATCAGAGGAGCATCAGAGGAGCATCAGAGGAGCATCAGAGGAGCATCAGAGGAGCAGGAGCAGGAGCAGGAGCAGGAGCAGGAGCAGGAGCATCAGAGGTCATCAGAGGAGCATCAGAGGAGCAGGAGCATCAGAGGAGCATCAGAGGAGCATCAGAGGAGCATCAGAGGAGGATCAGAGGAGCATCAGAGGAGCATCAGAGGAGCATCAGAGGAGCATCAGAGGAGCATCAGAGGAGAATCAGATCAGCATCAGAGGAGCAGCAGAGGAGCATCAGAGGAGCATCAGAGGAGCATCAGAGGAGCATCAGAGGAGCCTCAGAGGAGCATCAGAGGAGCATCAGAGGAGCATCAGAGGAGCATCAGAGGAGCAGCAGAGGAGGATCAGAGGAGCATCAGAGGAGCATCAGAGGAGCATCAGAGGAGCATCAGAGGAGCATCAGAGGAGCAGCAGAGGAGGATCAGAGGAGCATCAGAGGAGCATCAGAGGAGCATCAGAGGAGCATCAGAGGAGCATCAGAGGAGCATCAGAGGAGCATCAGAGGAGCAACAGAGTAGCATCAGAGGAGCATCAGAGGAGGATCAGAGGAGCATAAGAGGAGCATCAGAGGAGCATCAGAGGAGCATCAGAGGAGAATCAGAGGAGCATCAGATGAGCATCAGAGGAGCAGCAGAGGAGCATCAGAGGAGCATCACAGGAGCATCAGAGGAGCATCAGAGGAGCATCAGAGGAGCATCAGAGGTGGATCAGAGGAGCATCAGAGGAGCATCAGAGGAGCATCAGAGGAGCATCAGAGGAGAATCAGAGGAGCATCAGATGAGCATCAGAGGAGCAGCAGAGGAGCATCAGAGGAGCATCACAGGAGCATCAGAGGAGCATCAGAGGAGTATCAGAGGAGCATCAGTGGAGCATCAGAGGAGGATCAGAGGAGCATCAGAGGAGCATCAGAGTAGCATCAGAGGAGCATCAGAGGAGCATCAGAGGAGCATCAGAGGAGCATCAGAGGAGCATCAGAGGAGCATCAGAGGAGCATCAGAGGAGCCTCAGAGGAGCATCAGAGGAGCATCAGAGGAGCATCAGAGGAGCATCAGAGGAGGATCAGAGGAGCATCAGAGGAGCATCAGAGGAGCATCAGAGGAGCATCAGAGGAGCATCAGAGGAGAATCAGATCAGCATCAGAGGAGCAGCAGAGGAGCATCAGAGGAGCATCACAGGAGCATCAGAGGAGCATCAGAGGAGCATCAGAGGAGCATCACAGGAGCATCAGAGGAGCATCAGAGGAGCATCAGAGGAGCATCAGAGGAGCATAAGAGGAGCCTCAGAGGAGCATCAGAGGAGCATCAGAGGAGCATCAGAGGAGGATCAGAGGAGCATCAGAGGAGCATCAGAGGAGCAGGAGCAGGAGCAGGAGCAGGAGCAGGAGCAGGAGCATCAGAGGTCATCAGAGGAGCATCAGAGGAGCAGGAGCAGGAGCAGGAGCATCAGAGGAGCATCAGAGGAGCATCAGAGGAGCGTCAGAGGAGCATCAGAGGAGCATCAGAGGATCATCAGAGGAGCATCAGAGGAGCATCAGAGGAGCATCAGTGGAGCATCAGAGGAGCATCAGTGGAGCATCAGAGGAGGATCAGAGGAGCATCAGAGGAGCATCAGAGTAGCATCAGAGGAGCATCAGAGGAGCATCAGAGGAGCATCAGAGGAGCATCAGAGGAGCATCAGAGGAGCAGGAGCAGGAGCAGGAGCAGGAGCAGGAGCAGGAGCATCAGAGGAGCATCAGAGGAGCATCAGAGGAGCATCAGAGGAGCATCAGTGGAGCATCAGAGGAGGATTAGAGGAGCATCAGAGGAGCATCAGAGGAGCATTAGAGGAGCATCAGAGGAGCATCAGAGGAGCATCAGAGGAGCATCAGAGGAGCATCAGAGGAGCATCAGAGGAGCATCAGAGGAGCATCAGAGGAGCATCAGAGGAGCATCAGAGGAGCATCAGAGGAGCATCAGAGGAGCATCAGAGGAGGATCAGAGGAGCATCAGAGGAGCATCAGAGGAGCATCAGAGGAGCATCAGAGGAGCATCAGAGGAGCATCTGAGGAGCATCAGAGGAGTATCAGAGGAGCATCAGAGGAGCATCTGAGGAGCATCAGAGGAGTATCAGAGGAGCATCAGAGGAGCATCAGAGGTGCATCAGAGGAGCATCAGAGGTGCATCAGAGGAGCATCAGAGGAGCATCAGAGGAGCATCAGAGGAGCATCAGAGGAGCATCTGAGGAGCATCAGAGGAGTATCAGAGGAGCATCAGAGCAGCATCAGAGGAGCATCAGAGGAGCATCTGAGGAGCATCAGAGGAGTATCAGAGGAGAATCAGAGGAGCATCAGAGGTGCATCAGAGGAGCATCAGAGGTGCAGGAGCAGGAGCAGGAGCAGGAGCAGGAGCAGGAGCAGGAGCAGGAGCAGGAGCAGGAGCAGGAGCAGGAGCAGGAGCAGGAGCAGGAGCAGGAGCAGGAGCAGGAGCAGGAGCAGGAGCAGGAGCAGGAGCAGGAGCAGGAGCAGGAGCAGGAGCAGGAGCAGGAGCAGGAGCATCAGAGGAGCATCAGAGGAGCATCAGAGGAGCATCAGAGGAGCATCAGAGGAGCATCAGAGGAGCCTCAGAGGAGCATCAGAGGAGCATCAGAGGAGCATCAGAGGAGGATCAGAGGAGCATCAGAGGAGCATCAGAGGAGCAGGAGCAGGAGCAGGAGCAGGAGCAGGAGCAGGAGCATCAGAGGTCATCAGAGGAGCATCAGAGGAGCAGGAGCAGGAGCAGGAGCATCAGAGGAGCATCAGAGGAGCATCAGAGGAGCGTCAGAGGAGCATCAGAGGAGCATCAGAGGAGCATCAGAGGAGCATAAGAGGTGCATCAGAGGAGCATCAGAGGAGCCTCAGAGGAGCATCAGAGGAGCATCTGAGGAGCATCATTGGAGCATCAGAGGAGCATCAGAGGAGCATCAGAGGAGCAACAGAGGAGCATCAGAGGAGCATCAGAGGAGCATCAGAGGAGCATCAGAGGAGCATCAGAGGTGCATCAGAGGAGCATCTGAGGAGCATCAGAGGAGCATCACAGGAGCATCAGAGGAGCATCAGAGGAGCATCAGAGGAGCATCAGAGGAGCATCAGAGGAGCCTCAGACGAGCATCAGAGGAGTATCAGAGGAGCATCAGAGGAGCATCAGAGGAGCATCAGAGGAGCATCAGAGGTGCATCAGAGGAGCATCTGAGGAGCATCAGAGGAGCATCATAGGAGCATCAGAGGAGCATCAGAGGAGCATCAGAGGAGCATCTGAGAAGCATCAGTGGAGCATCAGAGGAGCATCAGAGGAGCATCAGAGGTGCATCAGAGGAGCATCGAGCAGGAGCAGGAGCATCGGAGGTGCAGGAGCAGGAGCCGGAGCAGGAGCCGGAGCAGGAGCCGGAGCAGGAGCAGGTGCAGGAGCAGGAGCAGGAGCAGGAGCAGGAGCAGGGGCAGGAGCATGAGCAGGAGCAGGAGCAGGAGCAGGAGCAGGAGCAGGAGCAGGAGCAGGAGCAGGAGCAGGAGCAGGAGCAGGAGCAGGAGCAGGAGCAGGAGCATCAAAGGAGCATCAGAGGAGCATCAGAGGAACATCAGAGGAGCATCAGAGGAGCATCAGAGGAGCATCAGAGGAGCATCAGAGGAGATTCAGAGGAGCATCAGAGGAGCATCAGAGGAGCATCAGTGGAGCATCAGAGGAGGATCAGAGGAGCATCAGCGGAGCATCAGAGGAGAATCAGAGGAGCATCAGAGGAGCATCACAGAGGCATCAGAGGAGCATCAGAGGAGCATCAGAGGAGCATCAGAGGAGCATCTAAGGAGCATCAGAGGAGTATCAGAGGAGCATCAGAGGAGCATCAGAGGTGCATCAGAGGAGCATCAGAGGTGCAGGAGCAGGAGCAGCAGCAGGAGCAGGAACAGGAGCAGGAGCAGGAGCAGGAGCAGGAGCAGGAGCAGGAGCAGGAGCAGGAGCAGGAGCAGGAGCAGGAGCAGGAGCATCAGAGGAGAATCAGAGGAGCATCAGAGGTGCATCAGAGGAGAATCAGAGGAGCATCAGAGGAGCATCAGAGGAGGATCAGAGGAGCATCAGAGGAGGATCAGAGGAGCATCAGAGGAGCATCAGAGGAGCATCAGAGGAGCATCAGAGGAGCATCAGAGGAGCATCATAGGAGCATCAGAGGAGCATCAGAGGAGCATCAGAGTAGTATCAGAGGAGCATCAGAGGAGGATCAGAGGAGCATCAGAGGAGCATCAGAGGAACATCATAGGAACAGCAGAGCAGCATCACAGGAGCATCAGAGGAGCATCACAGGAGCATCAGAGGAGCATCAGAGGAGCATCAGAGGAGCATCAGAAGAGAATCAGAGGAGCCTCAGAGGTGCCTCAGAGGAGCATCAGAGGAGCATCAGAGGAGCATCAGAGGAGCATCAGAGGAGCATCAGAGGAGCATCAGAGGAGCACCAGAGGAGGATCAGAGGAGCATCAGAGGAGCATCAGAGGAGCATCAGAGGAGGATCACAGGAGCATCAGAGGAGCATCACAGGAGCATCAGAGGAGCATCAGAGGAGCATCAGAGGAGCATCAGAGGAGCATCAGAGGAGCATCAGAGGAGCATCAGAGGAGCATCAGAGGAGCATCAGAGGAGCATCAGAGGAGCATCAGAGGAGCATCAGAGGAGCAGCAGAGGAGGATCAGCGGAGCATCAGAGGAGCATCAGAGGAGCATCAGAGGAGCATCAGAGGAGCATCAGAGGAGCATCAGAGGAGCATCAGAGGAGCATCAGAGGAGCATCAGAGGAGCATCAGAGGAGCATCAGAGGAGCATAAGAGGACCATCAGAGGAGCATCAGAGGAGCATCAGAGGAGAATCAGAGGAGCATCAGATGAGCATCAGAGGAGCAGCAGAGGAGCATCAGAGGAGCATCACAGGAGCATCAGAGGAGCATCAGAAGAGCATCAGAGGAGCACCAGAGGTGGATCAGAGGAGCATCAGAGGAGCATCAGAGGAGCATCAGAGGAGCATCAGAGGAGAATCAGAGGAGCATCAGATGAGCATCAGAGGAGCAGCAGAGGAGCATCACAGGAGCATCAGAGGAGCATCAGAGGAGTATCAGAGGAGCATCAGAGGAGCATCAGAGGAGCATCAGAGGAGCATCAGAGGAGCATCAGAGGAGCATCAGAGGAGCATTAGAGGAGCATCAGAGGAGGATCAGAGGAGGATCAGAGGAGCATCAGAGGAGCATCAGAGGAGCATCAGAGGAGCATCAGAGGAGCATCAGAGGAGAATCAGATCAGCATCAGAGGAGCAGCAGAGGAGCATCAGAGGAGCATCACAGGAGCATCAGAGGAGCATCAGAGGAGCATCAGAGGAGCATCACAGGAGCATCAGAGGAGCATCAGAGAAGCATCAGAGGAGCATCAGAGGAGCATCAGAGGAGCATCAGAGGAGCATCAGAGGAGCATCAGAGGAGCATCAGAGGAGCATCAGAGGAGCATCAGAGGAGCATTACAGGAGCATCACAGGAGCATCAGAGGAGCATCAGTGGAGCATCAGAGGAGGATCAGAGGATCATCAGAGGAGCATCAGAGGAGCATCAGAGGAGCATCAGCGGAGCATCAGAGGAGAATCAGAGGAGCATCAGAGGAGCATTACAGAGGCATCAGAGGAGCATCAGAGGAGCATCAGAGGAGCATCAGAGGAGCATCAGAGGAGAATCAGAGGAGCATTACAGGAGCATCACAGGAGCATCACAGGAGCATCAGAGGAGCATCAGAGGAGCATCTAAGGAGCATCAGAGGAGCATCAGAGGTGCATCAGAGGAGCATCAGAAGTGCAGGAGCAGGAGCAGCAGCAGGAGCAGGAACAGGAGCAGGAGCAGGAGCAGGAGCAAGAGCAGGAGCAGGAGCAGGAGCAGGAGCAGGAGCAGGAGCAGGAGCAGGAGCAGGAGCAGGAGCAGGAGCAGGAGCAGGAGCAGGAGCAGGAGCAGGAGCAGGGGCAGGAGCATGAGCAGGAGCAGGAGCAGGAGCAGGAGCAGGAGCAGGAGCAGGAGCAGGAGCAGGAGCAGGAGCAGGAGCAGGAGCAGGAGCAGGAGCATCAAAGGAGCATCAGAGGAGCATCAGAGGAACATCAGAGGAGCATCAGAGGAGCATCAGAGGAGCATCAGAGGAGCATCAGAGGAGCATCAGAGGAGCATCAGAGGAGCATCAGAGGAGAATCAGAGGAGCATTACAGGAGCATCACAGGAGCATCAGAGGAGCATCAGTGGAGCATCAGAGGAGGATCAGAGGATCATCAGAGGAGCATCAGAGGAGCATCAGAGGAGCATCAGCGGAGCATCAGAGGAGAATCAGAGGAGCATCAGAGGAGCATCACAGAGGCATCAGAGGAGCATCAGAGGAGCATCAGAGGAGCATCAGAGGAGCATCTAAGGAGCATCAGAGGAGTATCAGAGGAGCATCAGAGGAGCATCAGAGGTGCATCAGAGGAGCATCAGAGGTGCAGGAGCAGGAGCAGCAGCAGGAGCAGGAACAGGAGCAGGAGCAGGAGCAGGAGCAGGAGCAGGAGCAGGAGCAGGAGCAGGAGCAGGAGCAGGAGCAGGAGCATGAGCAGGAGCAGGAGCATCAGAGGAGCATCAGAGGAGCATCAGAGGAGCATCAGAGGAGCATCAGAGGAGCATCAGAGGAGCATCAGAGGAGGATCAGAGGAGCATCAGAGGAGCATCAGAGGAGCATCAGAGGAGCATCAGAGGAGCATCAGAGGAGCATCAGAGGAGCATCAGAGGAGCATCAGAGGAGCATCAGATGAGCATCAGAGGAGTATCAGAGGAGCATCAGAGGAGGATCAGAGGAGCATCAGAGGAGCATCAGACGAGCCTCAGAGGAGCATCAGAGGAGCATCAGAGGAGCATCAGAGGAGCATCAGAGGAACATCAGAGGAACAGCAGAGGAGCATCACAGGAGCATCAGAGGAGCATCACAGGAGCATCAGAGGAGCATCAGAGGAGCATCAGAAGAGAATCAGAGGAGCCTCAGAGGTGCCTCAGAGGAGCATCAGAGGAGCATCAGAGGAGCATCAGAGGAGCATCAGAGGAGCATCAGAGGAGCATCAGAGGAGCATCAGAGGAGCATCAGAGGAGCATCAGAGGAGCATCAGAGGAGCCTCAGAGGAGCATCAGAGGAGCATCAGAGGAGCATCAGAGGAGCATCAGAGGAGCAGCAGAGGAGCATCAGAGGAGCATCAGAGGAGCATCAGAGGAGCATCAGAGGAGCATCAGAGGAGGATCACAGGAGCATCAGAGGAGCATCACAGGAGCATCAGAGGAGTATCAGAGGAGCCTCAGAGGAGCATCAGAGGAGCATAATAGGAGCATCAGAGGAGCATCAGAGGAGCAGCAGAGGAGGATCAGAGGAGCATCAGAGGAGCATCAGAGGAGCATCAGAGGAGCATCAGAGGAGCATCAGAGGAGCATCAGAGGAGCATCAGAGGAGCAACAGAGTAGCATCAGAGGAGCATCAGAGGAGGATCAGAGGAGCATAAGAGGAGCATCAGAGGAGATTCAGAGGAGCATCAGAGGAGAATCAGAGGAGCATCAGATGAGCATCAGAGGAGCAGCAGAGGAGCATCAGAGGAGCATCACAGGAGCATCAGAGGAGCATCAGAGGAGCATCAGAGGTGGATCAGAGGAGCATCAGAGGAGCATCAGAGGAGCATCAGAGGAGCATCAGAGGAGAATCAGAGGAGCATCAGATGAGCATCAGAGGAGCAGCAGAGGAGCATCAGAGGAGCATCACAGGAGCATCAGAGGAGCATCAGAGGAGTATCAGAGGAGCATCAGAGGAGCATCAGAGGAGCATCAGAGGAGCATCAGAGGAGCATCAGAGGAGCCTCAGAGGAGCATCAGAGGAGCATCAGAGGAGCATCAGAGGAGCATCAGAGGAGGATCAGAGGAGCATCAGAGGAGCATCAGAGGAGCATCAGAGGAGCATCAGAGGAGAATCAGATCAGCATCAGAGGAGCAGCAGAGGAGCATCAGAGGAGCATCACAGGAGCATCAGAGGAGCATCAGAGGAGCATCAGAGGAGGATCAGAGGAGCATCAGAGGAGCATCAGAGGAGCATCAGAGGAGGATCACAGGAGCATCAGAGGAGCATCACAGGAGCATCAGAGGAGCATCAGAGGAGCATCAGAGGAGCATCAGAGGAGCATCAGAGGAGCATCAGAGGAGCATCAGAGGAGCCTCAGAGGGGCATCAGAGGAGCATCAGAGGAGCATCAGAGGAGCATCAGAGGAGCAGCAGAGGAGGATCAGAGGAGCATCAGAGGAGCATCAGAGGAGCATCAGAGGAGCATCAGAGGAGCATCAGAGGAGCATCAGAGGAGCATCAGAGGAGCAACAGAGTAGCATCAGAGGAGCATCAGAGGAGGATCAGAGGAGCATAAGAGGAGCATCAGAGGAGCATCAGAGGAGAATCAGAGGAGCATCAGAGGAGCATCAGAGGAGCAGCAGAGGAGCATCAGAGGAGCATCACAGGAGCATCAGAGGAGCATCAGAGGAGCATCAGAGGAGCATCAGAGGTGGATCAGAGGAGCAGCAGAGGAGGATCAGAGGAGCATCAGAGGAGCATCAGAGGAGCATCAGAGGAGCATCAGAGGAGCATCAGAGGAGCATCAGAGGAGCATCAGAGGAGCAACAGAGTAGCATCAGAGGAGCATCAGAGGAGGATCAGAGGAGCATAAGAGGAGCATAAGAGGAGCATCAGAGGAGCATCAGAGTAGCATCAGAGGAGAATCAGAGGAGCATCAGATGAGCATCAGAGGAGCAGCAGAGGAGCATCAGAGGAGCATCACAGGAGCATCAGAGGAGCATCAGAGGAGCATCAGAGGAGCATCAGAGGTGGATCAGAGGAGCATCAGAGGAGCATCAGAGGAGCATCAGAGGAGCATCAGAGGAGAATCAGAGGAGTATCAGATGAGCATCAGAGGAGCAGCAGAGGAGCATCAGAGGAGCATCACAGGAGCATCAGAGGAGCATCAGAGGAGTATCAGAGGAGCATCAGAGGAGCATCAGAGGAGCATCAGAGGAGCATCAGAGGAGCCTCAGAGGAGCATCAGAGGAGCATCAGAGGAGCATCAGAGGAGCATCAGAGGAGGATCACAGGAGCATCAGAGGAGCATCACAGGAGCATCAGAGGAGCATCAGAGGAGCATCAGAGGAGCATCAGAGGAGCATCAGAGGAGCATCAGAGGAGCATCAGAGGAGCCTCAGAGGAGCATCAGAGGAGCATCAGAGGAGCATCAGAGGAGCATCAGAGGAGCAGCAGAGGAGGATCAGAGGAGCATCAGATGAGCATCAGAGGAGCAGCAGAGGAGCATCAGAGGAGCATCACAGGAGCATCAGAGGAGCATCAGAGGAGCATCAGAGGAGCATCAGAGGTGGATCAGAGGAGCATCAGAGGAGCATCAGAGGAGCATCAGAGGAGAATCAGAGGAGCATCAGATGAGCATCAGAGGAGCAGCAGAGGAGCATCAGAGGAGCATCACAGGAGCATCAGAGGAGCATCAGAGGAGTATCAGAGGAGCATCAGAGGAGCATCAGAGGAGCATCAGAGGAGCATCAGAGGAGCCTCAGATGAGCATCAGAGGAGCATCAGAGGAGCATCAGAGGAGCATCAGAGGAGGATCAGAGGAGCATCAGAGGAGCATCAGAGGAGCATCAGAGGAGCATCAGAGGAGCATCAGAGGAGAATCAGATCAGCATCAGAGGAGCAGCAGAGGAGCATCAGAGGAGCATCACAGGAGCATCAGAGGAGCATCAGAGGAGCATCAGAGGAGCATCACAGGAGCATCAGAGGAGCATCAGAGGAGCATCAGAGGAGCATCAGAGGAGCATCAGAGGAGCATAAGAGGAGCCTCAGAGGAGCATCAGAGGAGCATCAGAGGAGCAGGAGCAGGAGCAGGAGCAGGAGCAGGAGCAGGAGCATCAGAGGTCATCAGAGGAGCATCAGAGGAGAAGGAGCAGGAGCAGGAGCATCAGAGGAGCATCAGAGGAGCATCAGAGGAGCGTCAGAGGAGCATCAGAGGAGCATCAGAGGAGCATCAGAGGAGCATCAGAGGAGCATCAGAGGAGCATCAGTGGAGCATCAGAGGAGCATCAGTGGAGCATCAGAGGAGGATCAGAGGAGCATCAGAGGAGCATCAGAGGAGCATCAGAGGACCATCAGAGGAGCATCAGAGGAGCATCAGAGGAGCATCAGAGGAGCCTCAGAGGAGCATCAGAGGAGCATCAGAGGAGCATCAGAGGAGCATCAGAGGAGGATCACAGGAGCATCAGAGGAGCATCACAGGAGCATCAGAGGAGCATCAGAGGAGCATCAGAGGAGCATCAGAGGAGCATCAGAGGAGCATCAGAGGAACATCAGAGGAGCCTCAGAGGAGCATCAGAGGAGCATCAGAGGAGCATCAGAGGAGCATCAGAGGAGCAGCAGAGGAGGATCAGAGGAGCATCAGATGAGCATCAGAGGAGCAGCAGAGGAGCATCAGAGGAGCATCACAGGAGCATCAGAGGAGCATCAGAGGAGCATCAGAGGAGCATCAGAGGTGGATCAGAGGAGCATCAGAGGAGCATCAGAGGAGCATCAGAGGAGAATCAGAGGAGCATCAGATGAGCATCAGAGGAGCAGCAGAGGAGCATCAGAGGAGCATCACAGGAGCATCAGAGGAGCATCAGAGGAGTATCAGAGGAGCATCAGAGGAGCATCAGAGGAGCATCAGAGGAGCATCAGAGGAGCCTCAGATGAGCATCAGAGGAGCATCAGAGGAGCATCAGAGGAGCATCAGAGGAGGATCAGAGGAGCATCAGAGGAGCATCAGAGGAGCATCAGAGGAGCATCAGAGGAGCATCAGAGGAGAATCAGATCAGCATCAGAGGAGCAGCAGAGGAGCATCAGAGGAGCATCACAGGAGCATCAGAGGAGCATCAGAGGAGCATCAGAGGAGCATCACAGGAGCATCAGAGGAGCATCAGAGGAGCATCAGAGGAGCATCAGAGGAGCATCAGAGGAGCATAAGAGGAGCCTCAGAGGAGCATCAGAGGAGCATCAGAGGAGCATCAGAGGAGGATCAGAGGAGCATCAGAGGAGCATCAGAGGAGCAGGAGCAGGAGCAGGAGCAGGAGCAGGAGCAGGAGCATCAGAGGTCATCAGAGGAGCATCAGAGGAGCAGGAGCAGGAGCAGGAGCATCAGAGGAGCATCAGAGGAGCATCAGAGGAGCGTCAGAGGAGCATCAGAGGAGCATCAGAGGAGCATCAGAGGAGCATCAGAGGAGCATCAGAGGAGCATCAGTGGAGCATCAGAGGAGCATCAGTGGAGCATCAGAGGAGGATCAGAGGAGCATCAGAGGAGCATCAGAGGAGCATCAGAGGACCATCAGAGGAGCATCAGAGGAGCATCAGAGGAGCATCAGAGGAGCATCAGAGGAGCAGGAGCAGGAGCCGGAGCAGGAGCAGGAGCAGGAGCAGGAGCAGGAGCAGGAGCATCAGAGGAGCATCAGAGGAGCATCAGAGGAGCATCAGAGGAGCATCAGTGGAGCATCAGAGGAGGATCAGAGGAGCATCAGAGGAGCATCAGAGGAGCATTAGAGGAGCATCAGAGGAGCATCAGAGGAGCATCAGAGGAGCATCAGAGGAGCATCAGAGGAGGATCAGAGGAGCATCAGAGGAGCATGAGAGGAGCATCAGAGGAGCATCAGAGGAGCATCAGAGGAGCATCAGAGGAGCATCAGAGGAGGATCAGAGGAGCATCAGAGGAGCATCAGAGGAGCATCAGAGGAGCATCAGAGGAGCATCAGAGGAGCATCTGAGGAGCATCAGAGGAGTATCAGAGGAGCATCAGAGGAGCATCTGAGGAGCATCAGAGGAGTATCAGAGGAGCATCAGAGGAGCATCAGAGGTGCATCAGAGGAGCATCAGAGGTGCATCAGAGGAGCATCAGAGGAGCATCAGAGGAGCATCAGAGGAGCATCAGAGGAGCATCTGAGGAGCATCAGAGGAGCATCAGAGCAGCATCAGAGGAGCATCAGAGGAGCATCTGAGGAGCATCAGAGGAGTATCAGAGGAGAATCAGAGGAGCATCAGAGGTGCATCAGAGGAGCATCAGAGGTGCAGGAGCAGGAGCAGGAGCTGGAACAGGAGCAGGAGCAGGAGCAGGAGCAGGAGCAGGAGCAGGAGCAGGAGCAGGAGCAGGAGCAGGAGCAGGAGCAGGAGCAGGAGCAGGAGCAGGAGCAGGAGCAGGAGCAGGAGCAGGAGCAGGAGCAGGAGCAGGAGCAGGAGCAGGAGCAGGAGCAGGAGCAGGAGCAGGAGAGGAGCAGGAGCATCAGAGGAGCATCAGAGGAGCATCAGAGGAGCATCAGAGGAGCATCAGAGGAGCATCAGAGGAGCATCAGAGGAGCATCAGAGGAGCATTACAGGAGCAAAACAGGAGCAGGAGCAGGAGCAGGAGCAGGAGCAGGAGCATCAGAGGAGCATCAGAGGAGCATCAGAGGAGCATCATAGGAGCATCAGAGGAGCATCAGAGGAGTATCAGAGGAGCATCAGAGGAGGATCAGAGGAGCATCAGAGGAGCATCAGAGGAGCCTCAGAGGAGCATCAGAGGAGCATCAGAGGAGCATCAGAGGAGCATCAGAGGAACATCAGAGGAACAGCAGAGGAGCATCACAGGAGCTTCAGAGGAGCATCACAGGAGCATCAGAGGAGCATCAGAGGAGCATCAGAGGAGCATCAGAGGAGCATCAGTGGAGCATCAGAGGAGTATCAGTGGAGCATCAGAGGAGGATCAGAGGAGCATCAGAGGAGCATCAGAGGAGCATCAGAGGACCATCAGAGGAGCATCAGAGGAGCATCAGAGGAGCATCAGAGGAGCCTCAGAGGAGCATCAGAGGAGCATCAGAGGAGCATCAGAGGAGCATCAGAGGAGGATCACAGGAGCATCAGAGGAGCATCACAGGAGCATCAGAGGAGCATCAGAGGAGCATCAGAGGAGCATCAGAGGAGCATCAGAGGAGCATCAGAGGAACATCAGAGGAGCCTCAGAGAAGCATCAGAGGAGCATCAGAGGAGCATCAGAGGAGCATCAGAGGAGCAGCAGAGGAGGATCAGAGGAGCATCAGATGAGCATCAGAGGAGCAGCAGAGGAGCATCAGAGGAGCATCACAGGAGCATCAGAGGAGCATCAGAGGAGCATCAGAGGAGCATCAGAGGTGGATCAGAGGAGCATCAGAGGAGCATCAGAGGAGCATCAGAGGAGAATCAGAGGAGCATCAGATGAGCATCAGAGGAGCAGCAGAGGAGCATCAGAGGAGCATCACAGGAGCATCAGAGGAGCATCAGAGGAGTATCAGAGGAGCATCAGAGGAGCATCAGAGGAGCATCAGAGGAGCATCAGAGGAGCCTCAGATGAGCATCAGAGGAGCATCAGAGGAGCATCAGAGGAGCATCAGAGGAGGATCAGAGGAGCATCAGAGGAGCATCAGAGGAGCATCAGAGGAGCATCAGAGGAGCATCAGAGGAGAATCAGATCAGCATCAGAGGAGCAGCAGAGGAGCATCAGAGGAGCATCACAGGAGCATCAGAGGAGCATCAGAGGAGCATCAGAGGAGCATCACAGGAGCATCAGAGGAGCATCAGAGGAGCATCAGAGGAGCATCAGAGGAGCATCAGAGGAGCATAAGAGGAGCCTCAGAGGAGCATCAGAGGAGCATCAGAGGAGCATCAGAGGAGGATCAGAGGAGCATCAGAGGAGCATCAGAGGAGCAGGAGCAGGAGCAGGAGCAGGAGCAGGAGCAGGAGCATCAGAGGTCATCAGAGGAGCATCAGAGGAGCAGGAGCAGGAGCAGGAGCATCAGAGGAGCATCAGAGGAGCATCAGAGGAGCGTCAGAGGAGCATCAGAGGAGCATCAGAGGAGCATCAGAGGAGCATCAGAGGAGCATCAGAGGAGCATCAGTGGAGCATCAGAGGAGCATCAGTGGAGCATCAGAGGAGGATCAGAGGAGCATCAGAGGAGCATCAGAGGAGCATCAGAGGACCATCAGAGGAGCATCAGAGGAGCATCAGAGGAGCATCAGAGGAGCATCAGAGGAGCAGGAGCAGGAGCCGGAGCAGGAGCAGGAGCAGGAGCAGGAGCAGGAGCAGGAGCATCAGAGGAGCATCAGAGGAGCATCAGAGGAGCATCAGAGGAGCATCAGTGGAGCATCAGAGGAGGATCAGAGGAGCATCAGAGGAGCATCAGAGGAGCATTAGAGGAGCATCAGAGGAGCATCAGAGGAGCATCAGAGGAGCATCAGAGGAGCATCAGAGGAGGATCAGAGGAGCATCAGAGGAGCATGAGAGGAGCATCAGAGGAGCATCAGAGGAGCATCAGAGGAGCATCAGAGGAGCATCAGAGGAGGATCAGAGGAGCATCAGAGGAGCATCAGAGGAGCATCAGAGGAGCATCAGAGGAGCATCAGAGGAGCATCTGAGGAGCATCAGAGGAGTATCAGAGGAGCATCAGAGGAGCATCTGAGGAGCATCAGAGGAGTATCAGAGGAGCATCAGAGGAGCATCAGAGGTGCATCAGAGGAGCATCAGAGGTGCATCAGAGGAGCATCAGAGGAGCATCAGAGGAGCATCAGAGGAGCATCAGAGGAGCATCTGAGGAGCATCAGAGGAGCATCAGAGCAGCATCAGAGGAGCATCAGAGGAGCATCTGAGGAGCATCAGAGGAGTATCAGAGGAGCATCAGAGGAGCAGCAGAGGAGGATCAGAGGAGCATCAGATGAGCATCAGAGGAGCAGCAGAGGAGCATCAGAGGAGCATCACAGGAGCATCAGAGGAGCATCAGAGGAGCATCAGAGGAGCATCAGAGGTGGATCAGAGGAGCATCAGAGGAGCATCAGAGGAGCATCAGAGGAGAATCAGAGGAGCATCAGATGAGCATCAGAGGAGCAGCAGAGGAGCATCAGAGGAGCATCACAGGAGCATCAGAGGAGCATCAGAGGAGTATCAGAGGAGCATCAGAGGAGCATCAGAGGAGCATCAGAGGAGCATCAGAGGAGCCTCAGATGAGCATCAGAGGAGCATCAGAGGAGCATCAGAGGAGCATCAGAGGAGGATCAGAGGAGCATCAGAGGAGCATCAGAGGAGCATCAGAGGAGCATCAGAGGAGCATCAGAGGAGAATCAGATCAGCATCAGAGGAGCAGCAGAGGAGCATCAGAGGAGCATCACAGGAGCATCAGAGGAGCATCAGAGGAGCATCAGAGGAGCATCACAGGAGCATCAGAGGAGCATCAGAGGAGCATCAGAGGAGCATCAGAGGAGCATCAGAGGAGCATAAGAGGAGCCTCAGAGGAGCATCAGAGGAGCATCAGAGGAGCAGGAGCAGGAGCAGGAGCAGGAGCAGGAGCAGGAGCATCAGAGGTCATCAGAGGAGCATCAGAGGAGAAGGAGCAGGAGCAGGAGCATCAGAGGAGCATCAGAGGAGCATCAGAGGAGCGTCAGAGGAGCATCAGAGGAGCATCAGAGGAGCATCAGAGGAGCATCAGAGGAGCATCAGAGGAGCATCAGTGGAGCATCAGAGGAGCATCAGTGGAGCATCAGAGGAGGATCAGAGGAGCATCAGAGGAGCATCAGAGGAGCATCAGAGGACCATCAGAGGAGCATCAGAGGAGCATCAGAGGAGCATCAGAGGAGCCTCAGAGGAGCATCAGAGGAGCATCAGAGGAGCATCAGAGGAGCATCAGAGGAGGATCACAGGAGCATCAGAGGAGCATCACAGGAGCATCAGAGGAGCATCAGAGGAGCATCAGAGGAGCATCAGAGGAGCATCAGAGGAGCATCAGAGGAACATCAGAGGAGCCTCAGAGGAGCATCAGAGGAGCATCAGAGGAGCATCAGAGGAGCATCAGAGGAGCAGCAGAGGAGGATCAGAGGAGCATCAGATGAGCATCAGAGGAGCAGCAGAGGAGCATCAGAGGAGCATCACAGGAGCATCAGAGGAGCATCAGAGGAGCATCAGAGGAGCATCAGAGGTGGATCAGAGGAGCATCAGAGGAGCATCAGAGGAGCATCAGAGGAGAATCAGAGGAGCATCAGATGAGCATCAGAGGAGCAGCAGAGGAGCATCAGAGGAGCATCACAGGAGCATCAGAGGAGCATCAGAGGAGTATCAGAGGAGCATCAGAGGAGCATCAGAGGAGCATCAGAGGAGCATCAGAGGAGCCTCAGATGAGCATCAGAGGAGCATCAGAGGAGCATCAGAGGAGCATCAGAGGAGGATCAGAGGAGCATCAGAGGAGCATCAGAGGAGCATCAGAGGAGCATCAGAGGAGCATCAGAGGAGAATCAGATCAGCATCAGAGGAGCAGCAGAGGAGCATCAGAGGAGCATCACAGGAGCATCAGAGGAGCATCAGAGGAGCATCAGAGGAGCATCACAGGAGCATCAGAGGAGCATCAGAGGAGCATCAGAGGAGCATCAGAGGAGCATCAGAGGAGCATAAGAGGAGCCTCAGAGGAGCATCAGAGGAGCATCAGAGGAGCATCAGAGGAGGATCAGAGGAGCATCAGAGGAGCATCAGAGGAGCAGGAGCAGGAGCAGGAGCAGGAGCAGGAGCAGGAGCATCAGAGGTCATCAGAGGAGCATCAGAGGAGCAGGAGCAGGAGCAGGAGCATCAGAGGAGCATCAGAGGAGCATCAGAGGAGCGTCAGAGGAGCATCAGAGGAGCATCAGAGGAGCATCAGAGGAGCATCAGAGGAGCATCAGAGGAGCATCAGTGGAGCATCAGAGGAGCATCAGTGGAGCATCAGAGGAGGATCAGAGGAGCATCAGAGGAGCATCAGAGGAGCATCAGAGGACCATCAGAGGAGCATCAGAGGAGCATCAGAGGAGCATCAGAGGAGCATCAGAGGAGCAGGAGCAGGAGCCGGAGCAGGAGCAGGAGCAGGAGCAGGAGCAGGAGCAGGAGCATCAGAGGAGCATCAGAGGAGCATCAGAGGAGCATCAGAGGAGCATCAGTGGAGCATCAGAGGAGGATCAGAGGAGCATCAGAGGAGCATCAGAGGAGCATTAGAGGAGCATCAGAGGAGCATCAGAGGAGCATCAGAGGAGCATCAGAGGAGCATCAGAGGAGGATCAGAGGAGCATCAGAGGAGCATGAGAGGAGCATCAGAGGAGCATCAGAGGAGCATCAGAGGAGCATCAGAGGAGCATCAGAGGAGGATCAGAGGAGCATCAGAGGAGCATCAGAGGAGCATCAGAGGAGCATCAGAGGAGCATCAGAGGAGCATCTGAGGAGCATCAGAGGAGTATCAGAGGAGCATCAGAGGAGCATCTGAGGAGCATCAGAGGAGTATCAGAGGAGCATCAGAGGAGCATCAGAGGTGCATCAGAGGAGCATCAGAGGTGCATCAGAGGAGCATCAGAGGAGCATCAGAGGAGCATCAGAGGAGCATCAGAGGAGCATCTGAGGAGCATCAGAGGAGCATCAGAGCAGCATCAGAGGAGCATCAGAGGAGCATCTGAGGAGCATCAGAGGAGTATCAGAGGAGAATCAGAGGAGCATCAGAGGTGCATCAGAGGAGCATCAGAGGTGCAGGAGCAGGAGCAGGAGCTGGAACAGGAGCAGGAGCAGGAGCAGGAGCAGGAGCAGGAGCAGGAGCAGGAGCAGGAGCAGGAGCAGGAGCAGGAGCAGGAGCAGGAGCAGGAGCAGGAGCAGGAGCAGGAGCAGGAGCAGGAGCAGGAGCAGGAGCAGGAGCAGGAGCAGGAGCAGGAGCAGGAGCAGGAGAGGAGCAGGAGCATCAGAGGAGCATCAGAGGAGCATCAGAGGAGCATCAGAGGAGCATCAGAGGAGCATCAGAGGAGCATCAGAGGAGCATCAGAGGAGCATTACAGGAGCAAAACAGGAGCAGGAGCAGGAGCAGGAGCAGGAGCAGGAGCATCAGAGGAGCATCAGAGGAGCATCAGAGGAGCATCATAGGAGCATCAGAGGAGCATCAGAGGAGTATCAGAGGAGCATCAGAGGAGGATCAGAGGAGCATCAGAGGAGCATCAGAGGAGCCTCAGAGGAGCATCAGAGGAGCATCAGAGGAGCATCAGAGGAGCATCAGAGGAACATCAGAGGAACAGCAGAGGAGCATCACAGGAGCTTCAGAGGAGCATCACAGGAGCATCAGAGGAGCATCAGAGGAGCATCAGAGGAGCATCAGAGGAGCATCAGTGGAGCATCAGAGGAGCATCAGTGGAGCATCAGAGGAGGATCAGAGGAGCATCAGAGGAGCATCAGAGGAGCATCAGAGGACCATCAGAGGAGCATCAGAGGAGCATCAGAGGAGCATCAGAGGAGCCTCAGAGGAGCATCAGAGGAGCATCAGAGGAGCATCAGAGGAGCATCAGAGGAGGATCACAGGAGCATCAGAGGAGCATCACAGGAGCATCAGAGGAGCATCAGAGGAGCATCAGAGGAGCATCAGAGGAGCATCAGAGGAGCATCAGAGGAACATCAGAGGAGCCTCAGAGAAGCATCAGAGGAGCATCAGAGGAGCATCAGAGGAGCATCAGAGGAGCAGCAGAGGAGGATCAGAGGAGCATCAGATGAGCATCAGAGGAGCAGCAGAGGAGCATCAGAGGAGCATCACAGGAGCATCAGAGGAGCATCAGAGGAGCATCAGAGGAGCATCAGAGGTGGATCAGAGGAGCATCAGAGGAGCATCAGAGGAGCATCAGAGGAGAATCAGAGGAGCATCAGATGAGCATCAGAGGAGCAGCAGAGGAGCATCAGAGGAGCATCACAGGAGCATCAGAGGAGCATCAGAGGAGTATCAGAGGAGCATCAGAGGAGCATCAGAGGAGCATCAGAGGAGCATCAGAGGAGCCTCAGATGAGCATCAGAGGAGCATCAGAGGAGCATCAGAGGAGCATCAGAGGAGGATCAGAGGAGCATCAGAGGAGCATCAGAGGAGCATCAGAGGAGCATCAGAGGAGCATCAGAGGAGAATCAGATCAGCATCAGAGGAGCAGCAGAGGAGCATCAGAGGAGCATCACAGGAGCATCAGAGGAGCATCAGAGGAGCATCAGAGGAGCATCACAGGAGCATCAGAGGAGCATCAGAGGAGCATCAGAGGAGCATCAGAGGAGCATCAGAGGAGCATAAGAGGAGCCTCAGAGGAGCATCAGAGGAGCATCAGAGGAGCATCAGAGGAGGATCAGAGGAGCATCAGAGGAGCATCAGAGGAGCAGGAGCAGGAGCAGGAGCAGGAGCAGGAGCAGGAGCATCAGAGGTCATCAGAGGAGCATCAGAGGAGCAGGAGCAGGAGCAGGAGCATCAGAGGAGCATCAGAGGAGCATCAGAGGAGCGTCAGAGGAGCATCAGAGGAGCATCAGAGGAGCATCAGAGGAGCATCAGAGGAGCATCAGAGGAGCATCAGTGGAGCATCAGAGGAGCATCAGTGGAGCATCAGAGGAGGATCAGAGGAGCATCAGAGGAGCATCAGAGGAGCATCAGAGGACCATCAGAGGAGCATCAGAGGAGCATCAGAGGAGCATCAGAGGAGCATCAGAGGAGCAGGAGCAGGAGCCGGAGCAGGAGCAGGAGCAGGAGCAGGAGCAGGAGCAGGAGCATCAGAGGAGCATCAGAGGAGCATCAGAGGAGCATCAGAGGAGCATCAGTGGAGCATCAGAGGAGGATCAGAGGAGCATCAGAGGAGCATCAGAGGAGCATTAGAGGAGCATCAGAGGAGCATCAGAGGAGCATCAGAGGAGCATCAGAGGAGCATCAGAGGAGGATCAGAGGAGCATCAGAGGAGCATGAGAGGAGCATCAGAGGAGCATCAGAGGAGCATCAGAGGAGCATCAGAGGAGCATCAGAGGAGGATCAGAGGAGCATCAGAGGAGCATCAGAGGAGCATCAGAGGAGCATCAGAGGAGCATCAGAGGAGCATCTGAGGAGCATCAGAGGAGTATCAGAGGAGCATCAGAGGAGCATCTGAGGAGCATCAGAGGAGTATCAGAGGAGCATCAGAGGAGCATCAGAGGTGCATCAGAGGAGCATCAGAGGTGCATCAGAGGAGCATCAGAGGAGCATCAGAGGAGCATCAGAGGAGCATCAGAGGAGCATCTGAGGAGCATCAGAGGAGCATCAGAGCAGCATCAGAGGAGCATCAGAGGAGCATCTGAGGAGCATCAGAGGAGTATCAGAGGAGAATCAGAGGAGCATCAGAGGTGCATCAGAGGAGCATCAGAGGTGCAGGAGCAGGAGCAGGAGCTGGAACAGGAGCAGGAGCAGGAGCAGGAGCAGGAGCAGGAGCAGGAGCAGGAGCAGGAGCAGGAGCAGGAGCAGGAGCAGGAGCAGGAGCAGGAGCAGGAGCAGGAGCAGGAGCAGGAGCAGGAGCAGGAGCAGGAGCAGGAGCAGGAGCAGGAGCAGGAGCAGGAGCAGGAGCAGGAGAGGAGCAGGAGCATCAGAGGAGCATCAGAGGAGCATCAGAGGAGCATCAGAGGAGCATCAGAGGAGCATCAGAGGAGCATCAGAGGAGCATCAGAGGAGCATTACAGGAGCAAAACAGGAGCAGGAGCAGGAGCAGGAGCAGGAGCAGGAGCATCAGAGGAGCATCAGAGGAGCATCAGAGGAGCATCATAGGAGCATCAGAGGAGCATCAGAGGAGTATCAGAGGAGCATCAGAGGAGGATCAGAGGAGCATCAGAGGAGCATCAGAGGAGCCTCAGAGGAGCATCAGAGGAGCATCAGAGGAGCATCAGAGGAGCATCAGAGGAACATCAGAGGAACAGCAGAGGAGCATCACAGGAGCTTCAGAGGAGCATCACAGGAGCATCAGAGGAGCATCAGAGGAGCATCAGAGGAGCATCAGAAGAGAATCAGAGGAGCCTCAGAGGTGCCTCAGAGGAGCATCAGAGGAGCATCAGAGGAGCATCAGAGGAGCATCAGAGGAGCATCAGAGGAGGATCAGAGGAGCATCAGAGGAGCATCAGAGGAGCATCAGAGGAGGATCACAGGAGCATCAGAGGAGCATCACAGGAGCATCAGAGGAGCATCAGAGGAGCATCAGAGGAGCATCAGAGGAGCATCAGAGGAGCATCAGAGGAGCCTCAGAGGAGCATCAGAGGAGCATCAGAGGAGCATCAGAGGAGCATCAGAGGGGCAGCAGAGGAGGATCAGAGGAGCATCAGAGGAGCATCAGAGGAGTATCAGAGGAGCATCAGAGGAGCATCAGAGGAGCATCAGAGGAGCATCAGAGGAGCATCAGAGTAGCATCAGAGGAGCATCAGAGGAGCATCAGAGGAGCATCAGAGGAGCATCAGAGGAGGATCAGAGGAGCATAAGAGGAGCATCAGAGGAGCATCAGAGGAGCATCAGAGGAGAATCAGAGGAGCATCAGATGAGCATCAGAGGAGCAGCAGAGGAGCATCAGAGGAGCATCAGAGGAGCAGCAGAGGAGCATCAGAGGAGCATCAGAGGAGCATCAGAGGAGAATCAGAGGAGCATCAGATGAGCATCAGAGGAGCAGCAGAGGAGCATCAGAGGAGCATCAGAGGAGGATCAGAGGAGCATCAGAGGAGCATCAGAGGAGCATCAGAGGAGCATCAGAGGAGCATCAGAGGAGAATCAGATCAGCATCAGAGGAGCAGCAGAGGAGCATCAGAGGAGCATCACAGGAGCATCAGAGGAGCATCAGAGGAGCATCACAGGAGCATCAGAGGAGCATCAGAGGAGCATCAGAGGAGCATCAGAGGAGCATCAGAGGAGCCTCAGAGGAGCATCAGAGGAGCATCAGAGGAGCATCAGAGGAGGATCAGAGGAGCATCAGAGGAGCATCAGAGGAGCATCAGAGGAGCAGGAGCAGGAGCAGGAGCAGGAGCAGGAGCAGGAGCATCAGAGGTCATCAGAGGAGCATCAGAGGAGCAGGAGCAGGAGCAGGAGCATTAGAGGAGCATCAGAGGAGCATCAGAGGAGCGTCAGAGGAGCATCAGAGGAGCATCATAGGAGCATCAGAGGAGCATCAGAGGTGCATCAGAGGAGCATCAGAGGAGCCTCAGAGGAGCATCAGAGGAGCATCTGAGGAGCATCATTGGAGCATCAGAGGAGCATCAGAGGAGCATCAGAGGAGCAACAGAGGAGCATCAGAGGAGCATCAGAGGAGCATCAGAGGAGCATCAGAGGAGCATCAGAGGTGCATCAGAGGAGCATCTGAGGAACATCAGAGGAGCATCACAGGAGCATCAGAGGAGCATCAGAGGAGCATCAGAGGAGCATCAGAGGAGCATCAGAGGAGCCTCAGATGAGCATCAGAGGAGTATCAGAGGAGCATCAGAGGAGCATCAGAGGAGCATCAGAGGAGCATCAGAGGTGCATCAGAGGAGCATCTGAGGAGCATCAGAGGAGCATCATAGGAGCATCAGAGGAGCATCAGAGGTGCATCAGAGGAGCATCTGAGAAGCATCAGTGGAGCATCAGAGGAGCATCAGAGGAGCATCAGAGGTGCATCAGAGGAGCATCGAGCAGGAGCAGGAGCATCGGAGGTGCAGGAGCAGGAGCCGGAGCAGGAGCCGGAGCAGGAGCCGGAGTAGGAGCAGGTGCAGGAGCAGGAGCAGGAGCAGGAGCAGGAGCAGGGGCAGGAGCATGAGCAGGAGCAGGAGCAGGAGCAGGAGCAGGAGCAGGAGCAGGAGCAGGAGCAGGAGCAGGAGCAGGAGCAGGAGCAGGAGCAGGAGCAGGAGCATCAAAGGAGCATCAGAGGAGCATCAGAGGAACATCAGAGGAGCATCAGAGGAGCATCAGAGGAGCATCAGAGGAGCATCAGAGGAGATTCAGAGGAGCATCAGAGGAGCATCAGAGGAGCATCAGTGGAGCATCAGAGGAGGATCAGAGGAGCATCAGCGGAGCATCAGAGGAGAATCAGAGGAGCATCAGAGGAGCATCACAGAGGCATCAGAGGAGCATCAGAGGAGCATCAGAGGAGCATCAGAGGAGCATCTAAGGAGCATCAGAGGAGTATCAGAGGAGCATCAGAGGAGCATCAGAGGTGCATCAGAGGAGCATCAGAGGTGCAGGAGCAGGAGCAGCAGCAGGAGCAGGAACAGGAGCAGGAGCAGGAGCAGGAGCAGGAGCAGCAGCAGGAGCAGGAGCAGGAGCAGGAGCAGGAGCAGGAGCAGGAGCAGGAGCATCAGAGGAGCATCAGAGGAGCATCAGAGGAGCATCAGAGGAGCATCAGAGGAGCATCAGAGGAGCATCAGAGGAGGATCAGAGGAGCATCAGAGGAGCATCAGAGGAGCATCAGAGGAGCATCAGAGGAGCATCAGAGGAGCATCAGAGGAGCATCAGAGGAGGATCAGAGGAGCATCAGAGGAGTATCAGAGGAGCATCAGAGGAGGATCAGAGGAGCATCAGAGGAGCATCAGAGGAGCCTCAGAGGAGCATCAGAGGAGCATCAGAGGAGCATCAGAGGAGCATCAGAGGAACATCAGAGGAACAGCAGAGCAGCATCACAGGAGCATCAGAGGAGCATCACAGGAGCATCAGAGGAGCATCAGAGGAGCATCAGAGGAGCATCAGAAGAGAATCAGAGGAGCCTCAGAGGTGCCTCAGAGGAGCATCAGAGGAGCATCAGAGGAGCATCAGAGGAGCATCAGAGGAGCATCAGAGGAGCATCAGAGGAGCACCAGAGGAGGATCAGAGGAGCATCAGAGGAGCATCAGAGGAGCATCAGAGGAGGATCACAGGAGCATCAGAGGAGCATCACAGGAGCATCAGAGGAGCATCAGAGGAGCATCAGAGGAGCATCAGAGGAGCATCAGAGGAGCATCAGAGGAGCATCAGAGGAGCATCAGAGGAGCATCAGAGGAGCATCAGAGGAGCATCAGAGGAGCAGCAGAGGAGGATCAGAGGAGCATCAGAGGAGCATCAGAGGAGCATCAGAGGAGCATCAGAGGAGCATCAGAGGAGCATCAGAGGAGCATCAGAAGAGCATCAGAGGAGCATCAGAGGAGCATCAGAGGAGGATCAGAGGAGCATAAGAGGAGCATCAGAGGAGCATCAGAGGAGCATCAGAGGAGAATCAGAGGAGCATCAGATGAGCATCAGAGGAGCAGCAGAGGAGCATCAGAGGAGCATCACAGGAGCATCAGAGGAGCATCAGAGGAGCATCAGAGGAGCATCAGAGGTGGATCAGAGGAGCATCAGAGGAGCATCAGAGGAGCATCAGAGGAGCATCAGAGGAGAATCAGAGGAGCATCAGATGAGCATCAGAGGAGCAGCAGAGGAGCATCACAGGAGCATCAGAGGAGCATCAGAGAAGCATCAGAGGAGCATCAGAGGAGCATCAGAGGAGCATCAGAGGAGCATCAGAGGAGCATCAGAGGAGCATCAGAGGAGCATTACAGGAGCATCACAGGAGCATCAGAGGAGCATCAGTGGAGCATCAGAGGAGGATCAGAGGATCATCAGAGGAGCATCAGAGGAGCATCAGAGGAGCATCAGCGGAGCATCAGAGGAGAATCAGAGGAGCATCAGAGGAGCATTACAGAGGCATCAGAGGAGCATCAGAGGAGCATCAGAGGAGCATCAGAGGAGCATCTAAGGAGCATCAGAGGAGTATCAGAGGAGCATCAGAGGAGCATCAGAGGAGCATCAGCGGAGCATCAGAGGAGAATCAGAGGAGCATCAGAGGAGCATTACAGAGGCATCAGAGGAGCATCAGAGGAGCATCAGAGGAGCATCAGAGGAGCATCTAAGGAGCATCAGAGGAGTATCAGAGGAGCATCAGAGGAGCATCAGAGGTGCATCAGAGGAGCATCAGAGGTGCAGGAGCAGGAGCAGCAGCAGGAGCAGGAACAGGAGCAGGAGCAGGAGCAGGAGCAGGAGCAGGAGCAGGAGCAGGAGCAGGAGCAGGAGCAGGGGCAGGAGCATGAGCAGGAGCAGGAGCAGGAGCAGGAGCAGGAGCAGGAGCAGGAGCAGGAGCAGGAGCAGGAGCAGGAGCAGGAGCAGGAGCAGGAGCATCAAAGGAGCATCAGAGGAACATCAGAGGAGCATCAGAGGAGCATCAGAGGAGCATCAGAGGAGCATCAGAGGAGCATCAGAGGAGCATCAGAGGAGCATCAGAGGAGAATCAGAGGAGCATTACAGGAGCATCACAGGAGCATCAGAGGAGCATCAGTGGAGCATCAGAGGAGGATCAGAGGATCATCAGAGGAGCATCAGAGGAGCATCAGAGGAGCATCAGCGGAGCATCAGAGGAGAATCAGAGGAGCATCAGAGGAGCATCACAGAGGCATCAGAGGAGCATCAGAGGAGCATCAGAGGAGCAACAGAGGAGCATCTAAGGAGCATCAGAGGAGTATCAGAGGAGCATCAGAGGAGCATCAGAGGTGCATCAGAGGAGCATCAGAGGTGCAGGAGCAGGAGCAGCAGCAGGAGCAGGAACAGGAGCAGGAGCAGGAGCAGGAGCAGTAGCAGGAGCAGGAGCAGGAGCAGGAGCAGGAGCAGGAGCAGGAGCAGGAGCAGGAGCATCAGAGGAGCATCAGAGGAGCATCAGAGGAGCATCAGAGGAGCATCAGAGGAGCATCAGAGGAGCATCAGAGGAGGATCAGAGGAGCATCAGAGGAGCATCAGAGGGAGCATCAGAGGAGCATCAGAGGAGCATCAGAGGAGCATCAGAGGAGCATCAGAGGAGCATCAGAGGAGCATCAGAGGAGCATCAGAGGAGCATCAGAGGAGCATCATAGGAGCATCAGAGGAGCATCAGAGGAGCATCAGAGGAGTATCAGAGGAGCATCAGAGGAGGATCAGAGGAGCATCAGAGGAGCATCAGAGGAGCCTCAGAGGAGCATCAGAGGAGCATCAGAGGAACATCAGAGGAACAGCAGAGGAGCATCACAGGAGCATCAGAGGAGCATCACAGGAGCATCAGAGGAGCATCAGAGGAGCATCAGAGGAGCATCAGAAGAGAATCAGAGGAGCCTCAGAGGTGCCTCAGAGGAGCATCAGAGGAGCATCAGAGGAGCATCAGAGGAGCATCAGAGGAGCATCAGAGGAGCATCAGAGGAGCATCAGAGGAGGATCAGAGGAGCATCAGAGGAGCATCAGAGGAGCATCAGAGGAGGATCACAGGAGCATCAGAGGAGCATCACAGGAGCATCAGAGGAGCATCAGAGGAGCATCAGAGGAGCATCAGAGGAGCATCAGAGGAGCATCAGAGGAGCATCAGAGGAGCATCAGAGGAGCAGCAGAGGAGGATCACAGGAGCATCAGAGGAGCATCACAGGAGAATCAGAGGAGCATCAGAGGAGCCTCAGAGGAGCATCAGAGGAGCATCAGAGGAGCATCAGAGGAGCAGCAGAGGAGCATCAGAGGAGCATCAGAGGAGCATCAGAGGAGCATCAGAGGAGCATCAGAGGAGGATCACAGGAGCATCAGAGGAGCATCACAGGAGCATCAGAGGAGCATCAGAGGAACCTCAGAGGAGCATCAGAGGAGCATCAGAGGAGCATCAGAGGAGCATCAGAGGAGCAGCAGAGGAGGATCACAGGAGCATCAGAGGAGCATCAGAGGAGCATCAGAGGAGCATCAGAGGAGCATCAGAGGAGCATCAGAGGAGCATCAGAGGAGCAACAGAGTAGCATCAGAGGAGCATCAGAGGAGGATCAGAGGAGCATAAGAGGAGCATCAGAGGAGCATCAGAGGAGCATCAGAGGAGAATCAGAGGAGCATCAGATGAGCATCAGAGGAGCAGCAGAGGAGCATCAGAGGAGCATCACAGGAGCATCAGAGGAGCTTCAGAGGAGCATCAGAGGAGCATCAGAGGTGGATCAGAGGAGCATCAGAGGAGCATCAGAGGAGCATCAGTGGAGCATCAGAGGAGAATCAGAGGAGCATCAGATGAGCATCAGAGGAGCAGCAGAGGAGCATCAGAGGAGCATCACAGGAGCATCAGAGGAGCATCAGAGGAGCATCAGAGGAGCATCAGAGGAGCATCAGAGGAGCATCAGAGGAGCATCAGAGGAGCCTCAGAGGAGCATCAGAGGAGCATCAGAGGAGCATCAGAGGAGCATCAGAGGAGCATCAGAGGAGCATCAGAGGAGCATCAGAGGAGCATCAGAGGAGAATCAGATCAGCATCAGAGGAGCAGCAGAGGAGCATCAGAGGAGCATCACAGGAGCTTCAGAGGAGCATCAGAGGAGCATCAGAGGAGCATCACAGGAGCATCAGAGGAGCATCAGAGGAGCATCAGAGGAGGATCAGAGGAGCATCAGAGGAGCATCACAGGAGCATCAGAGGAGGATCACAGGAGCATCAGAGGAGCATCACAGGAGCATCAGAGGAGCATCAGAGGAGCATCAGAGGAGCATCAGAGGAGCATCAGAGGAGCAGCAGAGGAGGATCAGAGGAGCATCAGAGGAGCATCAGAGGAGCATCAGAGGAGCATCAGAGGAGCATCAGAGGAGCATCAGAGGAGCATCAGAGGAGCAACAGAGTAGCATCAGAGGAGCATCAGAGGAGGATCAGAGGAGCATAAGAGGAGCATCAGAGGAGCATCAGAGGAGCATCAGAGGAGCATCAGAGGAGCATCAGAGGAGAATCAGAGGAGCATCAGAGGAGCATCAGAGGAGCAGCAGAGGAGCATCAGAGGAGCATCACAGGAGCATCAGAGGAGCATCAGAGGAGCATCAGAGGAGCATCAGAGGTGGATCAGAGGAGCAGCAGAGGAGGATCAGAGGAGCATCAGAGGAGCATCAGAGGAGCATCAGAGGAGCATCAGAGGAGCATCAGAGGAGCATCAGAGGAGCATCAGAGGAGCAACAGAGTAGCATCAGAGGAGCATCAGAGGAGGATCAGAGGAGCATAAGAGGAGCATAAGAGGAGCATCAGAGGAGCATCAGAGGAGCATCAGAGGAGAATCAGAGGAGCATCAGATGAGCATCAGAGGAGCAGCAGAGGAGCATCAGAGGAGCATCACAGGAGCATCAGAGGAGCATCAGAGGAGCATCAGAGGAGCATCAGAGGTGGATCAGAGGAGCATCAGAGGAGCATCAGAGGAGCATCAGAGGAGCATCAGAGGAGAATCAGAGGAGCATCAGATGAGCATCAGAGGAGCAGCAGAGGAGCATCAGAGGAGCATCACAGGAGCATCAGAGGAGCATCAGAGGAGTATCAGAGGAGCATCAGAGGAGCATCAGAGGAGCATCAGAGGAGCAGCAGAGGAGCATCAGAGGAGCCTCAGAGGAGCATCAGAGGAGCATCAGAGGAGCATCAGAGGAGCATCAGAGGAGGATCACAGGAGCATCAGAGGAGCATCACAGGAGCATCAGAGGAGCTTCAGAGGAGCATCAGAGGAGCATCAGAGGAGCATCAGAGGAGCATCAGAGGAGCATCAGAGGAGCCTCAGAGGAGCGTCAGAGGAGCATCAGAGGAGCATCAGAGGAGCATCAGAGGAGCAGCAGAGGAGGATCAGAGGAGCATCAGAGGAGCATCAGAGGAGCATCAGAGGAGCATCAGAGGAGCATCAGAGGAGCATCAGAGGAGCATCAGAGGAGCAACAGAGTAGCATCAGAGGAGCATCAGAGGAGGATCAGAGGAGCATAAGAGGAGCATCAGAGGAGCATCAGAGGAGCATCAGAGGAGAATCAGAGGAGCATCAGATGAGCATCAGAGGAGCAGCAGAGGAGCATCAGAGGAGCATCACAGGAGCATCAGAGGAGCATCAGAGGAGCATCAGAGGAGCATCAGAGGTGGATCAGAGGAGCATCAGAGGAGCATCAGAGGAGCATCAGAGGAGAATCAGAGGAGCATCAGATGAGCATCAGAGGAGCAGCAGAGGAGCATCAGAGGAGCATCACAGGAGCATCAGAGGAGCATCAGAGGAGTATCAGAGGAGCATCAGAGGAGCATCAGAGGAGCATCAGAGGAGCATCAGAGGAGCATCAGAGGAGCCTCAGAGGAGCATCAGAGGAGCATCAGAGGAGCATCAGAGGAGCATCAGAGGAGGATCAGAGGAGCATCAGAGGAGCATCAGAGGAGCATCAGAGGAGCATCAGAGGAGCATCAGAGGAGAATCAGATCAGCATCAGAGGAGCAGCAGAGGAGCATCAGAGGAGCATCACAGGAGCATCAGAGGAGCATCAGAGGAGCATCAGAGGAGCATCACAGGAGCATCAGAGGAGCATCAGAGGAGCATCAGAGGAGCATCAGAGGAGCATAATAGGAGCCTCAGAGGAGCATCAGAGGAGCATCAGAGGAGCATCAGAGGAGGATCAGAGGAGCATCAGAGGAGCATCAGAGGAGCAGGAGCAGGAGCAGGAGCAGGAGCAGGAGCAGGAGCATCAGAGGTCATCAGAGGAGCATCAGAGGAGCAGGAGCAGGAGCAGGAGCATCAGAGGAGCATCAGAGGAGCATCAGAGGAGCGTCAGAGGAGCATCAGAGGAGCATCAGAGGAGCATCAGAGGAGCATCAGAGGAGCATCAGAGGAGCATCAGTGGAGCATCAGAGGAGCATCAGTGGAGCATCAGAGGAGGATCAGAGGAGCATCAGTGGAGCATCAGAGGAGCATCAGAGGACCATCAGAGGAGCATCAGAGGATCATCAGAGGAGCATCAGAGGAGCATCAGAGGAGCAGGAGCAGGAGCAGGAGCAGGAGCAGGAGCAGGAGCAGGAGCAGGAGCATCAGAGGAGCATCACAGGAGCATCAGAGGAGCATCAGAGGAGCATCACAGGAGCATCAGAGGAGCATCAGAGGAGCATCAGAGGAGCATCAGAGGAGCATCAGAGGAGCATCAGAGGAGCCTCAGAGGAGCATCAGAGGAGCATCAGAGGAGCATCAGAGGAGGATCAGAGGAGCATCAGAGGAGCATCAGAGGAGCAGTAGCAGGAGCAGGAGCAGGAGCAGGAGCAGGAGCATCAGAGGTCATCAGAGGAGCATCAGAGGAGCAGGAGCAGGAGCAGGAGCATTAGAGGAGCATCAGAGGAGCATCAGAGGATCGTCAGAGGAGCATCAGAGGAGCATCATAGGAGCATCAGAGGAGCATCAGAGGTGCATCAGAGGAGCATCAGAGGAGCCTCAGAGGAGCATCAGAGGAGCATCTGAGGAGCATCATTGGAGCATCAGAGGAGCATCAGAGGAGCATCAGAGGAGCAACAGAGGAGCATCAGAGGAGCATCAGAGGAGCATCAGAGGAGCATCAGAGGAGCATCAGAGGTGCATCAGAGGAGCATCTGAGGAACATCAGAGGAGCATCACAGGAGCATCAGAGGAGCATCAGAGGAGCATCAGAGGAGCATCAGAGGAGCATCAGAGGAGCCTCAGAGGAGCATCAGAGGAGTATCAGAGGAGCATCAGAGGAGCATCAGAGGAGCATCAGAGGAGCATCAGAGGTGCATCAGAGGAGCATCTGAGGAGCATCAGAGGAGCATCATAGGAGCATCAGAGGAGCATCAGAGGTGCATCAGAGGAGCATCTGAGAAGCATCAGTGGAGCATCAGAGGAGCATCAGAGGAGCATCAGAGGTGCATCAGAGGAGCATCGAGCAGGAGCAGGAGCATCGGAGGTGCAGGAGCAGGAGCCGGAGCAGGAGCCGGAGCAGGAGCCGGAGTAGGAGCAGGTGCAGGAGCAGGAGCAGGAGCAGGAGCAGGAGCAGGGGCAGGAGCATGAGCAGGAGCAGGAGCAGGAGCAGGAGCAGGAGCAGGAGCAGGAGCAGGAGCAGGAGCAGGAGCAGGAGCAGGAGCAGGAGCAGGAGCAGGAGCAGGAGCATCAAAGGAGCATCAGAGGAGCATCAGAGGAACATCAGAGGAGCATCAGAGGAGCATCAGAGGAGCATCAGAGGAGCATCAGAGGAGATTCAGAGGAGCATCAGAGGAGCATCAGAGGAGCATCAGTGGAGCATCAGAGGAGGATCAGAGGAGCATCAGCGGAGCATCAGAGGAGAATCAGAGGAGCATCAGAGGAGCATCACAGAGGCATCAGAGGAGCATCAGAGGAGCATCAGAGGAGCATCAGAGGAGCATCTAAGGAGCATCAGAGGAGTATCAGAGGAGCATCAGAGGAGCATCAGAGGTGCATCAGAGGAGCATCAGAGGTGCAGGAGCAGGAGCAGCAGCAGGAGCAGGAACAGGAGCAGGAGCAGGAGCAGGAGCAGGAGCAGCAGCAGGAGCAGGAGCAGGAGCAGGAGCAGGAGCAGGAGCAGGAGAATCAGAGGAGCATCAGAGGAGCATCAGAGGAGCATCAGAGGAGCATCAGAGGAGCATCAGAGGAGCATCAGAGGAGGATCAGAGGAGCATCAGAGGAGCATCAGAGGAGCATCAGAGGAGCATCAGAGGAGCATCAGAGGAGCATCAGAGGAGCATCAGAGGAGCATCATAGGAGCATCAGAGGAGCATCAGAGGAGCATCAGAGGAGTATCAGAGGAGCATCAGAGGAGGATCAGAGGAGCATCAGAGGAGCATCAGAGGAGCCTCAGAGGAGCATCAGAGGAGCATCAGAGGAGCATCAGAGGAGCATCAGAGGAACATCAGAGGAACAGCAGAGCAGCATCACAGGAGCATCAGAGGAGCATCACAGGAGCATCAGAGGAGCATCAGAGGAGCATCAGAGGAGCATCAGAAGAGAATCAGAGGAGCCTCAGAGGTGCCTCAGAGGAGCATCAGAGGAGCATCAGAGGAGCATCAGAGGAGCATCAGAGGAGCATCAGAGGAGCATCAGAGGAGCACCAGAGGAGGATCAGAGGAGCATCAGAGGAGCATCAGAGGAGCATCAGAGGAGGATCACAGGAGCATCAGAGGAGCATCACAGGAGCATCAGAGGAGCATCAGAGGAGCATCAGAGGAGCATCAGAGGAGCATCAGAGGAGCATCAGAGGAGCATCAGAGGAGCATCAGAGGAGCATCAGAGGAGCATCAGAGGAGCATCAGAGGAGCATCAGAGGAGCAGCAGAGGAGGATCAGAGTAGCATCAGAGGAGCATCAGAGGAGCATCAGAGGAGCATCAGAGGAGCATCAGAGGAGCATCAGAGGAGCATCAGAGGAGCATCAGAGGAGCATCAGAGGAGCATCAGAGGAGGATCAGAGGAGCATAAGAGGAGCATCAGAGGAGCATCAGAGGAGCATCAGAGGAGAATCAGAGGAGCATCAGATGAGCATCAGAGGAGCAGCAGAGGAGCATCAGAGGAGCATCGCAGGAGCATCAGAGGAGCATCAGAGGAGCATCAGAGGAGCATCAGAGGTGGATCAGAGGAGCATCAGAGGAGCATCAGAGGAGCATCAGAGGAGCATCAGAGGAGAATCAGAGGAGCATCAGATGAGCATCAGAGGAGCAGCAGAGGAGCATCACAGGAGCATCAGAGGAGCATCAGAGGAGTATCAGAGGAGCATCAGAGGAGCATCAGAGGAGCATCAGAGGAGCATCAGAGGAGCATCAGAGGAGCCTCAGAGGAGCATCAGAGGAGCATTAGAGGAGCATCAGAGGAGCATCAGAGGAGGATCAGAGGAGCATCAGAGGAGCATCAGAGGAGCATCAGAGGAGCATCAGAGGAGCATCAGAGGAGAATCAGATCAGCATCAGAGGAGCAGCAGAGGAGCATCAGAGGAGCATCACAGGAGCATCAGAGGAGCATCAGAGGAGCATCAGAGGAGCATCACAGGAGCATCAGAGGAGCATCAGAGAAGCATCAGAGGAGCATCAGAGGAGCATCAGAGGAGCATCAGAGGAGCATCAGAGGAGCATCAGAGGAGCATCAGAGGAGCATCAGAGGAGCATTACAGGAGCATCACAGGAGCATCAGAGGAGCATCAGTGGAGCATCAGAGGAGGATCAGAGGATCATCAGAGGAGCATCAGAGGAGCATCAGAGGAGCATCAGCGGAGCATCAGAGGAGAATCAGAGGAGCATCAGAGGAGCATTACAGAGGCATCAGAGGAGCATCAGAGGAGCATCAGAGGAGCATCAGAGGAGCATCTAAGGAGCATCAGAGGAGTATCAGAGGAGCATCAGAGGAGCATCAGAAGAGCATCAGCGGAGCATCAGAGGAGAATCAGAGGAGCATCAGAGGAGCATTACAGAGGCATCAGAGGAGCATCAGAGGAGCATCAGAGGAGCATCAGAGGAGCATCTAAGGAGCATCAGAGGAGTATCAGAGGAGCATCAGAGGAGCATCAGAGGTGCATCAGAGGAGCATCAGAGGTGCAGGAGCAGGAGCAGCAGCAGGAGCAGGAACAGGAGCAGGAGCAGGAGCAGGAGCAGGAGCAGGAGCAGGAGCAGGAGCAGGAGCAGGAGCAGGGGCAGGAGCATGAGCAGGAGCAGGAGCAGGAGCAGGAGCAGGAGCAGGAGCAGGAGCAGGAGCAGGAGCAGGAGCAGGAGCAGGAGCAGGAGCAGGAGCAGGAGCAGGAGCATCAAAGGAGCATCAGAGGAACATCAGAGGAGCATCAGAGGAGCATCAGAGGAGCATCAGAGGAGCATCAGAGGAGCATCAGAGGAGCATCAGAGGAGAATCAGTGGAGCATTACAGGAGCATCACAGGAGCATCAGAGGAGCATCAGTGGAGCATCAGAGGAGGATCAGAGGATCATCAGAGGAGCATCAGAGGAGCATCAGAGGAGCATCAGCGGAGCATCAGAGGAGAATCAGAGGAGCATCAGAGGAGCATCACAGAGGCATCAGAGGAGCATCAGAGGAGCATCAGAGGAGCAACAGAGGAGCATCTAAGGAGCATCAGAGGAGTATCAGAGGAGCATCAGAGGAGCATCAGAGGTGCATCAGAGGAGCATCAGAGGTGCAGGAGCAGGAGCAGCAGCAGGAGCAGGAACAGGAGCAGGAGCAGGAGCAGGAGCAGGAGCAGGAGCAGGAGCAGGAGCAGGAGCAGGAGCAGGAGCAGGAGCAGGAGCAGGAGCAGGAGCATCAGAGGAGCATCAGAGGAGCATCAGAGGAGCATCAGAGGAGCATCAGAGGAGCATCAGAGGAGCATCAGAGGAGGATCAGAGGAGCATCAGAGGAGCATCAGAGGAGCATCAGAGGAGAATCAGAGGAGCATCAGAGGAGCATCAGAGGAGCATCAGAGGAGCATCAGAGGAGCATCAGAGGAGCATCAGAGGAGCATCAGAGGAGCATCAGAGGAGCATCATAGGAGCATCAGAGGAGCATCAGAGGAGCATCAGAGGAGTATCAGAGGAGCATCAGAGGAGGATCAGAGGAGCATCAGAGGAGCATCAGAGGAGCCTCAGAGGAGCATCAGAGGAGCATCAGAGGAACATCAGAGGAACAGCAGAGGAGCATCACAGGAGCATCAGAGGAGCATCACAGGAGCATCAGAGGAGCATCAGAGGAGCATCAGAGGAGCATAAGAAGAGAATCAGAGGAGCCTCAGAGGTGCCTCAGAGGAGCATCAGAGGAGCATCAGAGGAGCATCAGAGGAGCATCAGAGGAGCATCAGAGGAGCATCAGAGGAGCATCAGAGGAGGATCAGAGGAGCATCAGAGGAGCATCAGAGGAGCATCAGAGGAGGATCACAGGAGCATCAGAGGAGCATCACAGGAGCATCAGAGGAGCATCAGAGGAGCATCAGAGGAGCATCAGAGGAGCATCAGAGGAGCATCAGAGGAGCAGCAGAGGAGGATCACAGGAGCATCAGAGGAGCATCACAGGAGCATCAGAGGAGCATCAGAGGAGCCTCAGAAGAGCATCAGAGGAGCATCAGAGGAGCATCAGAGGAGCATCAGAGGAGCAGCAGAGGAGCATCAGAGGAGCATCAGAGGAGCATCAGAGGAGCATCAGAGGAGCATCAGAGGAGGATCACAGGAGCATCAGAGGAGCATCACAGGAGCATCAGAGGAGCATCAGAGGAACCTCAGAGGAGCATCAGAGGAGCATCAGAGGAGCATCAGAGGAGCATCAGAGGAGCAGCAGAGGAGGATCACAGGAGCATCAGAGGAGCATCAGAGGAGCATCAGAGGAGCATCAGAGGAGCATCAGAGGAGCATCAGAGGAGCATCAGAGGAGCAACAGAGTAGCATCAGAGGAGCATCAGAGGAGGATCAGAGGAGCATAAGAGGAGCATCAGAGGAGCATCAGAGGAGCATCAGAGGAGAATCAGAGGAGCATCAGATGAGCATCAGAGGAGCAGCAGAGGAGCATCAGAGGAGCATCACAGGAGCATCAGAGGAGCTTCAGAGGAGCATCAGAGGAGCATCAGAGGTGGATCAGAGGAGCATCAGAGGAGCATCAGAGGAGCATCAGTGGAGCATCAGAGGAGAATCAGAGGAGCATCAGATGAGCATCAGAGGAGCAGCAGAGGAGCATCAGAGGAGCATCACAGGAGCATCAGAGGAGCATCAGAGGAGCATCAGAGGAGCATCAGAGGAGCATCAGAGGAGCATCAGAGGAGCATCAGAGGAGCCTCAGAGGAGCATCAGAGGAGCATCAGAGGAGCATCAGAGGAGCATCAGAGGAGGATCAGAGGAGCATCAGAGGAGCATCAGAGGAGCATCAGAGGAGCATCAGAGGAGAATCAGATCAGCATCAGAGGAGCAGCAGAGGAGCATCAGAGGAGCATCAGAGGAGCATCAGAGGAGCATCAGAGGAGCATCAGAGGAGCATCACAGGAGCATCAGAGGAGCATCAGAGGAGCATCAGAGGAGGATCAGAGGAGCATCAGAGGAGCATCACAGGAGCATCAGAGGAGGATCACAGGAGCATCAGAGGAGCATCACAGGAGCATCAGAGGAGCATCAGAGGAGCATCAGAGGAGCATCAGAGGAGCATCAGAGGAGCAGCAGAGGAGGATCAGAGGAGGATCAGAGGAGCATCAGAGGAGCATCAGAGGAGCATCAGAGGAGCATCAGAGGAGCATCAGAGGAGCATCAGAGGAGCAACAGAGTAGCATCAGAGGAGCATCAGAGGAGGATCAGAGGAGCATAAGAGGAGCATCAGAGGAGCATCAGAGGAGCATCAGAGGAGCATCAGAGGAGAATCAGAGGAGCATCAGAGGAGCATCAGAGGAGCAGCAGAGGAGCATCAGAGGAGCATCACAGGAGCATCAGAGGAGCATCAGAGGAGCATCAGAGGAGCATCAGAGGTGGATCAGAGGAGCAGCAGAGGAGGATCAGAGGAGCATCAGAGGAGCATCAGAGGAGCATCAGAGGAGCATCAGAGGAGCATCAGAGGAGCATCAGAGGAGCATCAGAGGAGCAACAGAGTAGCATCAGAGGAGCATCAGAGGAGGATCAGAGGAGCATAAGAGGAGCATAAGAGGAGCATCAGAGGAGCATCAGAGGAGCATCAGAGGAGAATCAGAGGAGCATCAGATGAGCATCAGAGGAGCAGCAGAGGAGCATCAGAGGAGCATCACAGGAGCATCAGAGGAGCATCAGAGGAGCATCAGAGGAGCATCAGAGGTGGATCAGAGGAGCATCAGAGGAGCATCAGAGGAGCATCAGAGGAGCATCAGAGGAGAATCAGAGGAGCATCAGATGAGCATCAGAGGAGCAGCAGAGGAGCATCAGAGGAGCATCACAGGAGCATCAGAGGAGCATCAGAGGAGTATCAGAGGAGCATCAGAGGAGCATCAGAGGAGCATCAGAGGAGCAGCAGAGGAGCATCAGAGGAGCCTCAGAGGAGCATCAGAGGAGCATCAGAGGAGCATCAGAGGAGCATCAGAGGAGGATCACAGGAGCATCAGAGGAGCATCACAGGAGCATCAGAGGAGCATCAGAGGAGCATCAGAGGAGCATCAGAGGAGCATCAGAGGAGCATCAGAGGAGCATCAGAGGAGCCTCAGAGGAGCGTCAGAGGAGCATCAGAGGAGCATCAGAGGAGCATCAGAGGAGCAGCAGAGGAGGATCAGAGGAGCATCAGAGGAGCATCAGAGGAGCATCAGAGGAGCATCAGAGGAGCATCAGAGGAGCATCAGAGGAGCATCAGAGGAGCAACAGAGTAGCATCAGAGGAGCATCAGAGGAGGATCAGAGGAGCATAAGAGGAGCATCAGAGGAGCATCAGAGGAGCATCAGAGGAGAATCAGAGGAGCATCAGATGAGCATCAGAGGAGCAGCAGAGGAGCATCAGAGGAGCATCACAGGAGCATCAGAGGAGCATCAGAGGAGCATCAGAGGAGCATCAGAGGTGGATCAGAGGAGCATCAGAGGAGCATCAGAGGAGCATCAGAGGAGCATCAGAGGAGAATCAGAGGAGCATCAGATGAGCATCAGAGGAGCAGCAGAGGAGCATCAGAGGAGCATCACAGGAGCATCAGAGGAGCATCAGAGGAGTATCAGAGGAGCATCAGAGGAGCATCAGAGGAGCATCAGAGGAGCATCAGAGGAGCATCAGAGGAGCCTCAGAGGAGCATCAGAGGAGCATCAGAGGAGCATCAGAGGAGCATCAGAGGAGGATCAGAGGAGCATCAGAGGAGCATCAGAGGAGCATCAGAGGAGCATCAGAGGAGCATCAGAGGAGAATCAGATCAGCATCAGAGGAGCAGCAGAGGAGCATCAGAGGAGCATCACAGGAGCATCAGAGGAGCATCAGAGGAGCATCAGAGGAGCATCACAGGAGCATCAGAGGAGCATCAGAGGAGCATCAGAGGAGCATCAGAGGAGCATCAGAGGAGCATAATAGGAGCCTCAGAGGAGCATCAGAGGAGCATCAGAGGAGCATCAGAGGAGGATCAGAGGAGCATCAGAGGAGCATCAGAGGAGCAGGAGCAGGAGCAGGAGCAGGAGCAGGAGCAGGAGCATCAGAGGTCATCAGAGGAGCATCAGAGGAGCAGGAGCAGGAGCAGGAGCATCAGAGGAGCATCAGAGGAGCATCAGAGGAGCGTCAGAGGAGCATCAGAGGAGCATCAGAGGAGCATCAGAGGAGCATCAGAGGAGCATCAGAGGAGCATCAGTGGAGCATCAGAGGAGCATCAGTGGAGCATCAGAGGAGGATCAGAGGAGCATCAGTGGAGCATCAGAGGAGCATCAGAGGACCATCAGAGGAGCATCAGAGGAGCATCAGAGGAGCATCAGAGGAGCATCAGAGGAGCAGGAGCAGGAGCAGGAGCAGGAGCAGGAGCAGGAGCAGGAGCAGGAGCATCAGAGGAGCATCAGAGGAGCATCAGAGGAGCATCAGAGGAGCATCAGTGGAGCATCAGAGGAGGATCAGAGGAGCATCAGAGGAGCATCAGAGGAGCATTAGAGGAGCATCAGAGGAGCATCAGAGGAGCATCAGAGGAGCATCAGAGGAGCATCAGAGGAGGATCAGAGGAGCATCAGAGGAGCATCAGAGGAGCATCAGAGGAGCATCAGAGGAGCATCAGAGGAGCATCAGAGGAGCATCAGAGGAGCATCAGAGGAGAATCAGAGGAGCATCAGAGGTGCATCAGAGGAGCATCAGAGGTGCAGGAGCAGGAGCAGGAGCTGGAACAGGAGCAGGAGCAGGAGCAGGAGCAGGAGCAGGAGCAGGAGCAGCAGCAGGAGCAGGAGCAGGAGAAGGAGCAGGAGCAGGAGCAGGAGCAGGAGCAGGAGCAGGAGCAGGAGCAGGAGCAGGAGCAGGAGCAGGAGCAGGAGCAGGAGCATCAGAGGAGCATCAGAGGAGCATCAGAGGAGCATCAGAGGAGCATCAGAGGAGCATCAGAGGAGCATCAGAGGAGCATCAGAGGAGCATTACAGGAGCAAAACAGGAGCATCAGAGGAGCATCAGTGGAGCATCAGAGGAGGATCAGAGGATCATCAGAGGAGCATCAGAGGAGCATCAGAGGAGCATCAGCGGAGCATCAGAGGAGAATCAGAGGAGCATCAGAGGAGCATTACAGAGGCATCAGAGGAGCATCAGAGGAGCATCAGAGGAGCATCAGAGGAGCATCTAAGGAGCATCAGAGGAGTATCAGAGGAGCATCAGATGAGCATCAGAGGTGCATCAGAGGAGCATCAGAAGTGCAGGAGCAGGAGCAGCAGCAGGAGCAGGAACAGGAGCAGGAGCAGGAGCAGGAGCAAGAGCAGGAGCAGGAGCAGGAGCAGGAGCAGGAGCAGGAGCAGGAGCAGGGGCAGGAGCATGAGCAGGAGCAGGAGCAGGAGCAGGAGCAGGAGCAGGAGCAGGAGCAGGAGCAGGAGCAGGAGCAGGAGCAGGAACAGGAGCAGGAGCAGGAGCATCAAAGGAGCATCAGAGGAGCATCAGAGGAACATCAGAGGAGCATCAGAGGAGCATCAGAGGAGCATCAGAGGAGCATCAGAGGAGCATCAGAGGAGCATCAGAGGAGCATCAGAGGAGAATCAGAGGAGCATTACAGGAGCATCACAGGAGCATCAGAGGAGCATCAGTGGAGCATCAGAGGAGGATCAGAGGATCATCAGAGGAGCATTAGAGGAGCATCAGAGGAGCATCAGCGGAGCATCAGAGGAGAATCAGAGGAGCATCAAAGGAGCATCACAGAGGCATCAGAGGAGCATCAGAGGAGCATCAGAGGAGCATCAGAGGAGCATCTAAGGAGCATCAGAGTAGTATCAGAGGAGCATCAGAGGAGCATCAGAGGTGCATCAGAGGAGCATCAGAGGTGCAGGAGCAGGAGCAGCAGCAGGAGCTGGAACAGGAGCAGGAGCAGGAGCAGGAGCAGGAGCAGGAGCAGGAGCAGGAGCAGGAGCAGGAGCAGGAGCAGGAGCAGGAGCAGGAGCAGGAGCAGGAGCAGGAGCATCAGAGGAGCATCAGAGGAGCATCAGAGGAGCATCAGAGGAGCATCAGAGGAGCATCAGAGGAGCATCAGAGGAGGATCAGAGGAGCATCAGAGGAGCATCAGAGGAGCATCAGAGGAGCATCAGAGGAGCATCAGAGGAGCATCAGAGGAGCATCAGAGGAGCATCAGAGGAGCATCATAGGAGCATCAGAGGAGCATCAGAGGAGCATCAGAGGAGCATCAGAGGAGCATCATAGGAGCATCAGAGGAGGATCACAGGAGCATCAGAGGAGCATCACAGGAGCATCAGAGGAGCATCAGAGGAGCATCAGAGGAGCATCAGAGGAGCATCAGAGGAGCATCAGAGGAGCATCAGAGGAGCCTCAGAGGAGCGTCAGAGGAGCATCAGAGGAGCATCAGAGGAGCATCAGAGGAGCAGCAGAGGAGGATCAGAGGAGCATCAGAGGAGCATCAGAGGAGCATCAGAGGAGCATCAGAGGAGCATCAGAGGAGCATCAGAGGAGCATCAGAGGAGCAACAGAGTAGCATCAGAGGAGCATCAGAGGAGGATCAGAGGAGCATAAGAGGAGCATCAGAGGAGCATCAGAGGAGCATCAGAGGAGAATCAGAGGAGCATCAGATGAGCATCAGAGGAGCAGCAGAGGAGCATCAGAGGAGCATCACAGGAGCATCAGAGGAGCATCAGAGGAGCATCAGAGGAGCATCAGAGGTGGATCAGAGGAGCATCAGAGGAGCATCAGAGGAGCATCAGAGGAGCATCAGAGGAGAATCAGAGGAGCATCAGATGAGCATCAGAGGAGCAGCAGAGGAGCATCAGAGGAGCATCACAGGAGCATCAGAGGAGCATCAGAGGAGTATCAGAGGAGCATCAGAGGAGCATCAGAGGAGCATCAGAGGAGCATCAGAGGAGCATCAGAGGAGCCTCAGAGGAGCATCAGAGGAGCATCAGAGGAGCATCAGAGGAGCATCAGAGGAGGATCAGAGGAGCATCAGAGGAGCATCAGAGGAGCATCAGAGGAGCATCAGAGGAGCATCAGAGGAGAATCAGATCAGCATCAGAGGAGCAGCAGAGGAGCATCAGAGGAGCATCACAGGAGCATCAGAGGAGCATCAGAGGAGCATCAGAGGAGCATCACAGGAGCATCAGAGGAGCATCAGAGGAGCATCAGAGGAGCATCACAGGAGCATCAGAGGAGCATAATAGGAGCCTCAGAGGAGCATCAGAGGAGCATCAGAGGAGCATCAGAGGAGGATCAGAGGAGCATCAGAGGAGCATCAGAGGAGCAGGAGCAGGAGCAGGAGCAGGAGCAGGAGCAGGAGCATCAGAGGTCATCAGAGGAGCATCAGAGGAGCAGGAGCAGGAGCAGGAGCATCAGAGGAGCATCAGAGGAGCATCAGAGGAGCGTCAGAGGAGCATCAGAGGAGCATCAGAGGAGCATCAGAGGAGCATCAGAGGAGCATCAGAGGAGCATCAGTGGAGCATCAGAGGAGCATCAGTGGAGCATCAGAGGAGGATCAGAGGAGCATCAGTGGAGCATCAGAGGAGCATCAGAGGACCATCAGAGGAGCATCAGAGGAGCATCAGAGGAGCATCAGAGGAGCATCAGAGGAGCAGGAGCAGGAGCAGGAGCAGGAGCAGGAGCAGGAGCAGGAGCAGGAGCATCAGAGGAGCATCAGAGGAGCATCAGAGGAGCATCAGAGGAGCATCAGTGGAGCATCAGAGGAGGATCAGAGGAGCATCAGAGGAGCATCAGAGGAGCATTAGAGGAGCATCAGAGGAGCATCAGAGGAGCATCAGAGGAGCATCAGAGGAGCATCAGAGGAGGATCAGAGGAGCATCAGAGGAGCATCAGAGGAGCATCAGAGGAGCATCAGAGGAGCATCAGAGGAGCATCAGAGGAGCATCAGAGGAGCATCAGAGGAGAATCAGAGGAGCATCAGAGGTGCATCAGAGGAGCATCAGAGGTGCAGGAGCAGGAGCAGGAGCTGGAACAGGAGCAGGAGCAGGAGCAGGAGCAGGAGCAGGAGCAGGAGCAGCAGCAGGAGCAGGAGCAGGAGAAGGAGCAGGAGCAGGAGCAGGAGCAGGAGCAGGAGCAGGAGCAGGAGCAGGAGCAGGAGCAGGAGCAGGAGCAGGAGCATCAGAGGAGCATCAGAGGAGCATCAGAGGAGCATCAGAGGAGCATCAGAGGAGCATCAGAGGAGCATCAGAGGAGCATCAGAGGAGCATCAGAGGAGCATTACAGGAGCAAAACAGGAGCATCAGAGGAGCATCAGTGGAGCATCAGAGGAGGATCAGAGGATCATCAGAGGAGCATCAGAGGAGCATCAGAGGAGCATCAGCGGAGCATCAGAGGAGAATCAGAGGAGCATCAGAGGAGCATTACAGAGGCATCAGAGGAGCATCAGAGGAGCATCAGAGGAGCATCAGAGGAGCATCTAAGGAGCATCAGAGGAGTATCAGAGGAGCATCAGATGAGCATCATAGGTGCATCAGAGGAGCATCAGAAGTGCAGGAGCAGGAGCAGCAGCAGGAGCAGGAACAGGAGCAGGAGCAGGAGCAGGAGCAAGAGCAGGAGCAGGAGCAGGAGCAGGAGCAGGAGCAGGAGCAGGAGCAGGGGCAGGAGCATGAGCAGGAGCAGGAGCAGGAGCAGGAGCAGGAGCAGGAGCAGGAGCAGGAGCAGGAGCAGGAGCAGGAGCAGGAACAGGAGCAGGAGCAGGAGCATCAAAGGAGCATCAGAGGAGCATCAGAGGAACATCAGAGGAGCATCAGAGGAGCATCAGAGGAGTATCAGAGGAGCATCAGAGGAGCATCAGAGGAGCATCAGAGGAGCATCAGAGGAGAATCAGAGGAGCATTACAGGAGCATCACAGGAGCATCAGAGGAGCATCAGTGGAGCATCAGAGGAGGATCAGAGGATCATCAGAGGAGCATTAGAGGAGCATCAGAGGAGCATCAGCGGAGCATCAGAGGAGAATCAGAGGAGCATCAAAGGAGCATCACAGAGGCATCAGAGGAGCATCAGAGGAGCATCAGAGGAGCATCAGAGGAGCATCTAAGGAGCATCAGAGTAGTATCAGAGGAGCATCAGAGGAGCATCAGAGGTGCATCAGAGGAGCATCAGAGGTGCAGGAGCAGGAGCAGCAGCAGGAGCTGGAACAGGAGCAGGAGCAGGAGCAGGAGCAGGAGCAGGAGCAGGAGCAGGAGCAGGAGCAGGAGCAGGAGCAGGAGCAGGAGCAGGAGCAGGAGCAGGAGCAGGAGCAGGAGCATCAGAGGAGCATCAGAGGAGCATCAGAGGAGCATCAGAGGAGCATCAGAGGAGCATCAGAGGAGCATCAGAGGAGGATCAGAGGAGCATCAGAGGAGCATCAGAGGAGCATCAGAGGAGCATCAGAGGAGCATCAGAGGAGCATCAGAGGAGCATCAGAGGAGCATCATAGGAGCATCAGAGGAGCATCAGAGGAGCATCAGAGGAGTATCAGAGGAGCATCAGAGGAGGATCAGAGGAGCATCAGAGGAGCATCAGAGGAGCCTCAGAGGAGCATCAGAGGAGCATCAGAGGAGCATCAGAGGAGCATCAGAGGAACATCAGAGGAACAGCAGAGGAGCATCACAGGAGCATCAGAGGAGCATCACAGGAGCATCAGAGGAGCATCAGAGGAGCATCAGAGGAGCATCAGAAGAGAATCAGAGGAGCCTCAGAGGTGCCTCAGAGGAGCATCAGAGGAGCATCAGAGGAGCATCAGAGGAGCATCAGAGGAGCATCAGAGGAGCATCAGAGGAGCATCAGAGGAGGATCAGAGGAGCATCAGAGGAGCATCAGAGGAGCATCAGAGGAGGATCACAGGAGCATCAGAGGAGCATCACAGGAGCATCAGAGGAGCATCAGAGGAGCATCAGAGGAGCATCAGAGGAGCATCAGAGGAGCATCAGAGCAGCATCAGAGGAGCATCAGAGGAGCATCAGAGGTGGATCAGAGGAGCATCAGAGGAGCATCAGAGGAGCATCAGAGGAGCATCAGAGGAGAATCAGAGGAGCATCAGATGAGCATCAGAGGAGCAGCAGAGGAGCATCACAGGAGCATCACAGGAGCATCAGAGGAGCATCAGAGGAGTATCAGAGGAGCATCAGAGGAGCATCAGAGGAGCATCAGAGGAGCATCAGAGGAGCATCAGAGGAGCCTCAGAGGAGCATCAGAGGAGCATCAGAGGAGCATCAGAGGAGCATCAGAGGAGGATCAGAGGAGCATCAGAGGAGCATCAGAGGAGCATCAGAGGAGCATCAGAGGAGCATCAGAGGAGAATCAGATCAGCATCAGAGGAGCAGCAGAGTAGCATCAGAGGAGCATCACAGGAGCATCAGAGGAGCATCAGAGGAGCATCACAGGAGCATCAGAGGAGCATCAGAGGAGCATCAGAGGAGCATCAGAGGAGCCTCAGAGGAGCATCAGAGGAGCATCAGAGGAGCATCAGAGGAGGATCAGAGGAGCATCAGAGGAGCATCAGAGGAGCAGGAGCAGGGGCAGGAGCAGGAGCAGGAGCAGGAGCATCAGACGTCATCAGAGGAGCATCAGAGGAGCAGGAGCAGGAGCAGGAGCATCAGAGGAGCATCAGAGGAGCATCAGAGGAGCGTCAGAGGAGCATCAGAGGAGCATCAGAGGAGCATCAGAGGAGCATCAGAGGAGCATCAGAGGAGCATCAGTGGAGCATCAGAGGAGCATCAGTGGAGCATCAGAGGAGGATCAGAGGAGCATCAGAGGAGCATCAGAGGAGCATCAGAGGAGCATCAGAGGAGCATCAGAGGAGCATCAGAGGAGCATCAGAGGAGCATCAGTGGAGCAGGAGCAGGAGCAGGAGCAGGAGCAGGAGCAGGAGCAGGAGGATCAGAGGAGCATCAGAGGAGCATCAGAGGAGCATCAGAGGAGCATCAGAGGAGCATCAGAGGAGCATCAGAGGAGCATCAGAGGAGCATCAGAGGAGGATCAGAGGAGCATCAGAGGAGCATCAGAGGAGCATCAGAGGAGCATCAGAGGAGCATCAGAGGAGCATCTGAGGAGCATCAGAGGAGTATCAGAGGAGCATCAGAGGAGCATCTGAGGAGCATCAGAGGAGTATCAGAGGAGCATCAGAGGAGCATCAGAGGTGCATCAGACGAGCATCAGAGGAGCATCAGAGGAGCATCAGAGGAGCATCTGAGGAGCATCTGAGGAGCATCAGAGGAGTATCAGAGGAGCATCAGAGGAGCATCAGAGGAGCATCAGAGGAGCATCTGAGGAGCATCAGAGGAGTATCAGAGGAGAATCAGAGGAGCATCAGAGGTGCATCAGAGGAGCATCAGAGGTGCAGGAGCAGGAGCAGGAGCAGGAACAGGAGCAGGAGCAGGAGCAGGAGCAGGAGCAGGAGCAGGAGCAGGAGCAGGAGCAGGAGCAGGAGCAGGAGCAGGAGCAGGAGCAGGAGCAGGAGCAGGAGCAGGAGCAGGAGCAGGAGCAGGAGCAGGAGCAGGAGCAGGAGCAGGAGCATCAGAGGAGCATCAGAGGAGCATCAGAGGAGCCTCAGAGGAGCATCAGAGGAGCATCAGAGGAGCATCAGAGGAGCAGCACAGGAGCATCAGAGGAGGATCACAGGAGCATCAGAGGAGCATCAGAGGAGCATCAGAGGAGCATCAGAGGAGCATCAGAGGAGCATCAGAGGAGCCTCAGAGGAGCATCAGAGGAGTATCAGAGGAGCATCAGATGAGCATCAGAGGAGCATCAGAGGAGCATCAGAGGAGGATCAGAGGAGCATCAGAGGAGCATCAGAGGAGCATCAGAGGAGCCTCAGAGGAGCATCAGAGGAGCATCAGAGGAGCATCAGAGGAGCCTCAGAGGAGCCTCAGAGGAGCATCAGAGGAACATCAGAGGAGCATCAGAGGAGCATCAGAGGAGCATCAGAGGAGCCTCAGAGGAGCCTCAGAGGAGCCTCAGAGGAGCATCAGAGGACCATCAGAGGAGCATCAGAGGAGCATCAGAGGAGCATCAGAGGAGCATCAGAGGAGCATCAGAGGAGCATCAGAGGAGCATCAGAGGAGCATCAGAGTAGCATTACAGGAGCAAAACAGGAGCATCAGAGGAGCATCAGTGGAGCATCAGAGGAGGATCAGAGGATCATCAGAGGAGCATCAGAGGAGCATCAGAGGAGCATCAGCGGAGCATCAGAGGAGAATCAGAGGAGCATCAGAGGAGCATTACAGAGGCATCAGAGGAGCATCAGAGGAGCATCAGAGGAGCATCAGAGGAGCATCTAAGGAGCATCAGAGGAGTATCAGAGGAGCATCAGAGGAGCATCAGAGGTGCATCAGAGGAGCATCAGAAGTGCAGGAGCAGGAGCAGCAGCAGGAGCAGGAACAGGAGCAGGAGCAGGAGCAGGAGCAAGAGCAGGAGCAGGAGCAGGAGCAGGAGCAGGAGCAGGAGCAGGAGCAGGGGCAGGAGCATGAGCAGGAGCAGGAGCAGGAGCAGGAGCAGGAGCAGGAGCAGGAGCAGGAGCAGGAGCAGGAGCAGGAGCAGGAACAGGAGCAGGAGCAGGAGCATCAAAGGAGCATCAGAGGAGCATCAGAGGAACATCAGAGGAGCATCAGAGGAGCATCAGAGGAGCATCAGAGGAGCATCAGAGGAGCATCAGAGGAGCATCAGAGGAGCATCAGAGGAGAATCAGAGGAGCATTACAGGAGCATCACAGGAGCATCAGAGGAGCATCAGTGGAGCATCAGAGGAGGATCAGAGGATCATCAGAGGAGCATCAGAGGAGCATCAGAGGAGCATCAGCGGAGCATCAGAGGAGAATCAGAGGAGCATCAAAGGAGCATCACAGAGGCATCAGAGGAGCATCAGAGGAGCATCAGAGGAGCATCAGAGGAGCATCTAAGGAGCATCAGAGTAGTATGAGAGGAGCATCAGAGGAGCATCAGAGGTGCATCAGAGGAGCATCAGAGGTGCAGGAGCAGGAGCAGCAGCAGGAGCAGGAACAGGAGCAGGAGCAGGAGCAGGAGCAGGAGCAGGAGCAGGAGCAGGAGCAGGAGCAGGAGCAGGAGCAGGAGCAGGAGCAGGAGCATCAGAGGAGCATCAGAGGAGCATCAGAGGAGCATCAGAGGAGCATCAGAGGAGCATCAGAGGAGGATCAGAGGAGCATCAGAGGAGCATCAGAGGAGCATCAGAGGAGCATCAGAGGAGCATCAGAGGAGCATCAGAGGAGCATCAGAGGAGCATCAGAGGAGCATCAGAGGAGCATCAGAGGAGCATCAGAGGAGTATCAGAGGAGCATCAGAGGAGGATCAGAGGAGCATCAGAGGAGCATCAGAGGAGCCTCAGAGGAGCATCAGAGGAGCATCAGAGGAGCATCAGAGGAGCATCAGAGGAACATCAGAGGAACAGCAGAGGAGCATCACAGGAGCATCAGAGGAGCATCACAGGAGCATCAGAGGAGCATCAGAGGAGCATCAGAGGAGCATCAGAAGAGAATCAGAGGAGCCTCAGAGGTGCCTCAGAGGAGCATCAGAGGAGCATCAGAGGAGCATCAGAGGAGCATCAGAGGAGCATCAGAGGAGCATCAGAGGAGCATCAGAGGAGGATCAGAGGAGCATCAGAGGAGCATCAGAGGAGCATCAGAGGAGGATCACAGGAGCATCAGAGGAGCATCACAGGAGCATCAGAGGAGCATCAGAGGAGCATCAGAGGAGCATCAGAGGAGCATCAGAGGAGCATCAGAGCAGCATCAGAGGAGCATCAGAGGAGCATCAGAGGTGGATCAGAGGAGCATCAGAGGAGCATCAGAGGAGCATCAGAGGAGCATCAGAGAAGAATCAGAGGAGCATCAGATGAGCATCAGAGGAGCAGCAGAGGAGCATCACAGGAGCATCACAGGAGCATCAGAGGAGCATCAGAGGAGTATCAGAGGAGCATCAGAGGAGCATCAGAGGAGCATCAGAGGAGCATCAGAGGAGCATCAGAGGAGCCTCAGAGGAGCATCAGAGGAGCATCAGAGGAGCATCAGAGGAGCATCAGAGGAGGATCAGAGGAGCATCAGAGGAGCATCAGAGGAGCATCAGAGGAGCATCAGAGGAGCATCAGAGGAGAATCAGATCAGCATCAGAGGAGCAGCAGAGGAGCATCAGAGGAGCATCACAGGAGCATCAGAGGAGCATCAGAGGAGCATCACAGGAGCATCAGAGGAGCATCAGAGGAGCATCAGAGGAGCATCAGAGGAGCATCAGAGGAGCCTCAGAGGAGCATCAGAGGAGCATCAGAGGAGCATCAGAGGAGGATCAGAGGAGCATCAGAGGAGCATCAGAGGAGCAGGAGCAGGGGCAGGAGCAGGAGCAGGAGCAGGAGCATCAGACGTCATCAGAGGAGCATCAGAGGAGCAGGAGCAGGAGCAGGAGCATCAGAGGAGCATCAGAGGAGCATCAGAGGAGCGTCAGAGGAGCATCAGAGGAGCATCAGAGGAGCATCAGAGGAGCATCAGAGGAGCATCAGAGGAGCATCAGTGGAGCATCAGAGGAGCATCAGTGGAGCATCAGAGGAGGATCAGAGGAGCATCAGAGGAGCATCAGAGGAGCATCAGAGGAGCATCAGAGGAGCATCAGAGGAGCATCAGAGGAGCAGGAGCAGGAGCAGGAGCAGGAGCAGGAGCAGGAGCAGGAGCAGGAGCATCAGAGGAGCATCAGAGGAGCATCAGAGGAGCATCAGAGGAGCATCAGTGGAGCATCAGAGGAGGATCAGAGGAGCATCAGAGGAGCATCAGAGGAGCATTAGAGGAGCATCAGAGGAGCATCAGAGGAGCATCAGAGGAGCATCAGAGGAGCATCAGAGGAGGATCAGAGGAGCATCAGAGGAGCATCAGAGGAGCATCAGAGGAGCATCAGAGGAGCATCAGAGGAGCATCAGAGGAGCATCAGAGGAGCATCAGAGGAGGATCAGAGGAGCATCAGAGGAGCATCAGAGGAGAATCAGAGGAGCATCAGAGGAGCATCAGAGGAGCATCTGAGGAGCATCAGAGGAGTATCAGAGGAGCATCAGAGGAGCATCTGAGGAGCATCAGAGGAGTATCAGAGGAGCATCAGAGGAGCATCAGAGGTGCATCAGAGGAGCATCAGAGGAGCATCAGAGGAGCATCAGAGGAGCATCAGAGGAGCATCTGAGGAGCATCAGAGGAGTATCAGAGGAGCATCAGAGGAGCATCAGAGGAGCATCAGAGGAGCATCTGAGGAGCATCAGAGGAGTATCAGAGGAGAATCAGAGGAGCATCAGAGGTGCATCAGAGGAGCATCAGAGGTGCAGGAGCAGGAGCAGGAGCAGGAACAGGAGCAGGAGCAGGAGCAGGAGCAGGAGCAGGAGCAGGAGCAGGAGCAGGAGCAGGAGCAGGAGCAGGAGCAGGAGCAGGAGCAGGAGCAGGAGCAGGAGCAGGAGCAGGAGCAGGAGCAGGAGCAGGAGCAGGAGCAGGAGCAGGAGCAGGAGCATCAGAGGAGCATCAGAGGAGCATCAGAGGAGCCTCAGAGGAGCATCAGAGGAGCATCAGAGGAGCATCAGAGGAGCAGCACAGGAGCATCAGAGGAGGATCACAGGAGCATCAGAGGAGCATCAGAGGAGCATCAGAGGAGCATCAGAGGAGCATCAGAGGAGCATCAGAGGAGCCTCAGAGGAGCATCAGAGGAGTATCAGAGGAGAATCAGATGAGCATCAGAGGAGCATCAGAGGAGCATCAGAGGAGGATCAGAGGAGCATCAGAGGAGCATCAGAGGAGCATCAGAGGAGCCTCAGAGGAGCATCAGAGGAGCATCAGAGGAGCATCAGAGGAGCCTCAGAGGAGCCTCAGAGGAGCATCAGAGGAACATCAGAGGAGCATCAGAGGAGCATCAGAGGAGCATCAGAGGAGCCTCAGAGGAGCCTCAGAGGAGCCTCAGAGGAGCATCAGAGGACCATCAGAGGAGCATCAGAGGAGCATCAGAGGAGCATCAGAAGAGCATCAGTGGAGCATCAGAGGAGCATCAGAGGAGCATCAGGGGAGCATCAGAGGAGCAACAGAGGAGCATCAGAGGAGCATCAGAGGAGCATCAGAGGAGCATCAGAGGAGCATCAGAGGAGCCTCAGAGGAGCATCAGAGGAGCAGCAGAGGAGCATCAGAGGAGGATCACAGGAGCATCACAGGAGCATCACAGGAGCATCAGAGGAGCATCAGAGGAGCATCAGAGGGGCATCAGAGGAGCATCAGAGGAGCATCAGAGGAGCATCAGAGGAGCATCAGAGGAGCCTCAGAGGAGCATCAGAGGAGCATCAGAGGAGCATCAGAGGAGCATCAGAGGAACAGCGAGGAGCATCAGATGAGCATCAGAGGAGCATCACAGGAGCATCAGAGGAGCATCAGAGGAGCATCACAGGAGCATCAGAGGAGCATCATTGGAGCATCAGTGGAGCATCAGAGGAACAGCAGAGGAGCATCAGATGAGCATCAGAGGAGCATCACAGGAGCATCAGAGGAGCATCAGTGGAGCATCACAGGAGCATCAGAGGAGCATCATTGGAGCATCAGAGGAGCATCAGAGGAGCATCAGAGGAGCATCAGAGGAGCATCAGAGGAGCATCAGAGGAGGATCAGAGGAGCATCAGAGGAGCATCAGAGGAGCATCAGAGGAGCATCAGAGGAGCATCAGAGGAGCATCAGAGGAGGATCAGAGGAGCATCAGAGGAGCATCAGAGGAGCCTCAGAGGAGCATCAGAGGAGCATCAGAGGAGCATCAGAGGAGCAGAAGAGGAGCAGCAGAGGAGCATCAGAGGAGGATCACAGGAGCATCAGAGGAGCATCACAGGATCATCAGAGGAGCATCAGAGGAGCATCAGAGGAGCATCAGAGGAGCATCAGAGGAGCATCAGAGGAGCCTCAGAGGAGCATCAGAGGAGCATCAGAGGAGCATCAGAAGAGCATCAGAGGAGCATCAGAGGAGCATCAGAGGAGGATCAGAGGAGCATCAGAGGAGCATCAGAGGAGCATCAGAGGAGCATCAGAGGAGCATCAGAGGAGCATCAGAGGAGCATCAGAGGAGCATCAGAGGAGCATCAGAGGAGCATCAGAGGAGCATCAGAGGAGCATCAGAGAGGCATCAGAGGAGCATCAGAGGAGGATCAGAGGAGCATCAAAGGAGCATCAGAGGAGCATCAGAGGAGCATCAGAGGAGCATCAGAGGAGGATCAGAGGAGCATCAGAGGAGCATCAGAGGAGCATCAGAGGAGCCTGTGCGGAATCGGAGATGGGGAATCAGAGGCAGTGAATCAGAGGCGGGGAATCAGAGGCAGGGAATCAGAATCAGAAGCGGGTAATCAGAGGCCAGGAATCAGAGGCCGGGAATCAGATGCTGGGAATAAGAGGCCGGGAATCAGAGGTGGGGAATCAGAGTCCGGGAATCAGAGATGGGGATTCAGAGGCGGGGAATGAGATATGGAGAATCAGAGGCGGGGAATCAGAGGCCGGGAAACAGAGGTGGGGAATCAGATATGGGGAGTCAGAGGTGGCGAATCAAAGGCGGTGAATCAGAGATGGGGAATCAGAGGCGGGGAATCAGAGGCAGGGAATCAGATGCGGGGAATCAGAGGCGGGGAATCAGAGCTGGCGAATCAGAGGCGGGGAATCAGAGGTGGGCAATCAGAGGCGGGGAATCAGATATGGGGAATCAGAGGCGGGGAATCAGAGGCGGGGAAACAGAGGCGGGGAATCAAATATAGGGAATCAGAGGTGGGGAATCAGAGGTTGTGAATCAGAGATGGGGAATCAAGGCGGGGAATCAGAGGCAGGGAATCAGACACGGGGAATCAGAGGCGGGGATTCAGAGCTGGGGAATCAGAGGCGGGGAATCAGAGTTGGGGAATCAGAGGCAGGGAATCAGATATGGGGAATCAGAGGCGGGGAATCAGAGGCGGGGAAACAGAGGCGGGGAATCAGATATGGGGAATCAGAGGTGGGGAATCAGGGGCAGGGAATCAGTGGCAGGGAATCAGAGGCAGGGAATCAGAGGCGGGGAATCAGAGGCAGGGAATCAGACACGGGGAATCAGAGGCGGGGAATCAGAGATGGGGAATCAGAGCTGGGGAATCAGAGGCGGGGAATCAGAGTTGGGGAATCAGAGGCGGGGATTCAGATATGGGGAAATAGAGGCGGGGAATCAGATATGGGGAATCAGAGGTGTGGAATCAGAGGTTGGGAATCAGAGGAAGGGAATCAGAGTCGGGGAAACAGAGGCGGGGAATCAGATATGTGGAATCAGAGGTGGCGAATCAAAGGCGGTGAAACAGAGATGGGGAATCAGGGCAGGGAATCAGAGGCAGGGAATCAAACACGGGGAATCAGAGCTGGGGAATCAGAGGCGGGGAATCAGAGTTGGGAATCAGAGGCGGGGAATCAGAGGTGGGGAAACAGAGGCGGGGAATCAGATATGGGGAATCAGAGGTGGGGAATCAGAGGTTGGGAATCAGAGGCAGGGAATCAGAGGCGGGGAATCAGAGGCGGGGAATCAGAGGAAGGGAATCAGATGTGCGGAATCGGAGATGGGGAATCAGAGGCAGGGAATCAGAGCTGGGGAATCAGAGGCGGGGTATTAGAGTTGGGGAATCGGAGGCGGGGAATCAGATATGGGGAAACAGAGGTAGGGAATCAGAGGCGGGGAAACAGAGGCAGGGAATCAGATATGGGGAATCAGAGGCGGGGAATCAGAGGTGGGGAAACATAGGCAGGGAATCGGATGTGCGGAATCAGAGATGGGGAATCAGAGGCCGGGAATCAGAGGTGGTGAATCAGAGATGGGGAATCAGAGGCGGGGAATCAGAGGCAGGGTATCAGACTCAGGGAATCAGAGGTGGGCAATCAGAGGCGGGGAATCAGATATGGGGAATCAGAGGCAGGGAATCAGAGGCGGGTAAAAAGAGGCGGGGAATCAGATATGGGGAATCAGAGGTGGGGCATCAGAGGTTGTGAATCACAGATGGGGAATCAGAGGCGGGGAATCAGAGGCAGGGAATCAGACGCGGGGAATCAGAGGCGGGGATTCAGAGCTGGGGAATCAGAAGCGGGGAATCAGAGTTGGGGAATCAGAGGCGGGGAATCAGATATGGGGAATCAGAGGCAGGGAATCAGAGGCGGGGAATCAGAGGCAGGGAATCAGACGCGGGGAATCTGAGGCGGGGAATCAGAGCTGGGGAATCAGAGGTGGGGAATCAGAGTTGGGGAATCAGAGGCAGGGAATTGGATGTGCGGAATCAGAGATGGGGAATCAGAGGTGGGGAATCAGAGGCGGTGAATCAGAGATGGGGAATCAGAGGCGGGGAATCAGAGGCAGGAAATCAGACACTGGGATTCAGAGGCTGGGAATCAGACGGGGGGAATCAAAGGCGGGGAATCAGAGCTGGGGAATCTGAGGCAGGGAATCAGAGTTGGGGATTCAGAGGCGGGGAATCAGATATGGGGAAACAGAGGCGGGGAATCAGAGGCGGGCAAACAGAGGCGGGGAATTAGATATGGGGAATCAGAGGTAGGGAATCAGAGGTGGTGAATCAGTGATTGGGAATCACAGGCGGGGAATCAGAGGCAGGGAATAGAACGCGGGGAATCAGAGGCAGGGAATCAGAGCTGGGGAATCAGAGGCGGGGAATCATAGTTGGGAATCAGAGGCGGGAATCAGATATGGGGAAACAGAGGCGGGGAATCAGAGGCGGGGAAACAGAGGCGTGGAATCAGATATGGGGAATCGGATGCATGGAATCAGAGGCGGGGAATCAGAGCTGGGGAATCAGAGGCGGGGAATCAGAGTTGGGGCATCAGAGGTGGGGAATTAGATATAGGGAAACAGAGGCGGGGAATCAGAGGCGGGGAAACAGAGGCGGGGAATCAGATATGGGGAATCAGAGGTGGGGAATCAGAGGCAGGGAATCAGATGTACGGAATCAGAGATGGGGAATCAGAGGCAGGGAATCAGAAGCGGGGAATCAGAGGCCGGGAATCAGAGGCCGGGAATCAGATGCTGGGAATAAGAGGCCGGGAATCAGAGGAGGGGAATCAGAGTCCGGGAATCAGAGATGGGGATTCAGAGGCGGGGAATGAGATATGGAGAATCAGAGGCGGGGAATCAGAGGCGGGGATACAGAGGTGGGGAATCAGATATGGGGAATCAGAGGTGGCGAATCAAAGGTGGTGAATCAGAGATGGGGAATCAGAGGCAGGGAATCAGAGGCAGGGAATCAGATGCGGGGAATCAGAGGCGGGGAATCAGAGCTGACGAATCAGAGGCTGGGAATCAGAGGTGGGCAATCAGAGGCGGGGAATCAGATATGGGGAATCAGAGGCGGGGAATCAGAGGCGGGGAAACAGAGGCGGGGAATCAAATATAGGGAATCAGATGTGGGGAATCAGAGGTTGTGAATCAGAGATGGGGAATCAAGGCGGGGAATCAGAGGCAGGGAATCAGACGCGGGGAATCAGAGGCGGTGATTCAGAGCTGGGGAATCAGAGGCGGGGAATCAGAGTTGGGGAATCAGAGGCAGGGAATCAGATATGGGGAATCAGAGGCAGGGAATTAGAGGCCGGGAATCAGATATGTGGAAACAGAGGCGGGGAATCCGAGGCGGGGAAACAGAGGCGGGGAATCAGATATGGGGAATCAGAGGTGGGGAATCAGAGGTTGGGAATCAGAGGCAGGGAATCAGAGGCTTGGAATCAGATGCAGGGTATAGGATGCGGGGAATCAGAGGCGGGGAATCAGAGCTGGGGAATCAGAGGTGGGGAATCAGATTTGGGGAATCAGAGGTGGGGACTTAGATATTGGGAAACAGAGGTGGGGAATCAGAGGCGGGGAAACAGAGGCGGGGAATCAGATATGGTGAATCAGAGGTGGGGAATCAGAGGCAGGGAATCAGATGTGCGGAATCAGAGATGGGGAATCAGAGGCAGGGAATCAGAATCAGAAGCAGGGAATCAGAGGCCGGGAATCAGAGGCCGGAATCAGATGCTGGGAATCAGAGGCCTGGAATCAGAGGCGTGGAATCAGAGGCAGGGAATCAGATGCGGGGAATCAGAGGCGGGGAATCAGAGCTGCGGAATCAGAGGCGGGGTATTAGAGTTGGGGAATCAGAGGCGGGGAATCAGATATGGGGAAACGGAGGTGTGGAATCAGAGGCGAGGAAACAGAGGCAGGGAATCAGATATGGGGAATCAGAGGAGGGGCATCAGAGGCTGTGAATCACAGATGGGGAATCAGAGGCGGGGAATCAGAGGCAGGGAATCAGACGCGGGGAATCAGAGGCGGGGATTCAGAGCTGGGGAATCAGAAGCGGGGAATCAGAGTTGGGGAATCAGAGGCGGGGAATCAGATATGGGGAATCAGAGGCAGGGAATCAGAGGCGGGGAATCAGAGGCAGGGAATCAGACGCGGGGAATCTGAGGCGGGGAATCAGAGCTGGGGAATCAGAGGTGGGGAATCAGAGTTGGGGAATCAGAGGCAGGGAATTGGATGTGCGGAATCAGAGAGGGGGAATCAGAGGTGGGGAATCAGAGGCGGTGAATCAGAGATGGGGAATCAGAGGCGGGGAATCAGAGGCAGGAAATCAGACACGGGGATTCAGAGGCTGGGAATCAGACGGGGGGAATCAAAGGTGGGGAATCAGAGCTGGGGAATCTGAGGCAGGGAATCAGAGTTGGGGATTCAGAGGCGGGGAATCAGATATGGGGAAACAGAGGCGGGGAATCAGAGGCGGGCAAACAGAGGCGGGGAATTAGATATGGGGAATCAGAGGTAGGGAATCAGAGGTGGTGAATCAGTGATGGGGAATCACAGGCGGGGAATCAGAGGCAGGGAATAGAACGCGGGGAATCAGAGGCAGGGAATCAGAGCTGGGGAATCAGAGGAGGGGATTCATAGTTGGGAAACAGAGGCGGGGAATCAGAGGCGGTGAAACAGAGGCGGGGAATCAGATATGGGGAATCGGATGCAGGGAATCAGAGGAGGGGAATCAGAGCTGGGGAATCAGAGGCGGGGAATCAGAGTTGGGGCATCAGAGGTGGGGAATTAGAGATATGGAAACAGAGGCGGGGAATCAGAGGCGGGGAAACAGAGGCGGGGAATCAGATATGGGGAATCAGAGGTGGGGAATCAGAGGCAGAGAATCAGATGTGCGGAATCAGAGATGGGGAATAAGTGGCAGGGAATCAGAATCAGAAGCGGGGAATCAGAGGCCAGGAATCAGAGGCCGGGAATCAGATGCTGGGAATAAGAGGCCGGGAATCAGAGGTGGGGAATCAGATATGGGGAATCAGAGGTGGCGAATCAAAGGCGGTGAATCAGAGATGGGGAATCAGAGGCGGGGAATCAGAGGCAGGGAATCAGATGCGGGGAATCAGAGGCGGGGAATCAGAGCTGGCGAATCAGAGGCTGGGAATCAGAGGTGGGCAATCAGAGGCGGGGAATCAGATATGGGGAATCAGAGGCGGGGAATCAGAGGCGGGGAAACAGAGGCGGGGAATCAAATATAGGGAATCAGAGGTGGGGAATCAGAGCTTGTGAATCAGAGATGGGGAATCAAGGCGGGGAATCAGAGGCAGGGAATCAGACGCGGGGAATCAGAGGCGGGGATTCAGAGCTGGGGAATCAGAGGCGGGGAATCAGAGTTGGGGAATCAGAGGCAGGGAATCAGATATGGGGAATCAGAGGCGGGGAATCAGAGGCGGGGAAACAGAGGCGGGGAATCAGATGTGGGGAATCAGAGGTGGGGAATCAGGGGCAGGGAATCAGTGGCAGGGAATCAGAGGCGGGGAATCAGAGGCGGGGAATCAAAGGCAGGGAATCAGACACGGGGAATCAGAGGCGGGGAATCAGAGATGGGGAATCAGAGGCAGGGAATCGTATGCCGGGAATCAGAGTCGGGGAATCAGAGCTGGGGAATAAGAGGCGGGGAATCAGAGTTGGGGAATCAGAGGCGGGGAATCAGATATGGGGAAATAGAGGCGGGGAATCAGATATGGGGAATCAGAGGTGTGGAATCAGAGGTTGGGAATCAGAGGCAGGGAATCAGAGTCGGGGAAACAGAGGCGGGAAATCAGATATGGGGAATCAGAGGTGGCGAATCAAAGGCGGTGAAACAGAGATGGGGAATCAGGGCAGGGAATCAGAGGCAGGGAATCAAACACGGGGAATCAGAGCTGGGGAATCAGAGGCGGGGAATCAGAGTTGGGAATCAGAGGCGGGGAATCAGAGGCGGGGAAACAGAGGCGGGGAATCAGATATGGGGAATCAGAGGTGGGGAATCCGAGTTTGGGAATCAGAGGCAGGGAATCAGAGGCGGAAAATCAGAGGCGGGGAATCAGAGGAAGGGAATCAGATGTGCGGAATCGGAGATGGGGAATCAGAGGCAGGGAATCAGAGGCGGGGAATCAGAGGCGGGGAATCAGAGGCCGGGAATCAGATATGGGGAAACAGAGGCGGGGAATCCGAGGCGGGGAAACAGAGGCGGGGAATCAGATATGGGGAATCAGAGGTGGGGAATCAGAGGTTGGGAATCAGAGGCAGGGAATCAGAGGCGGGGAATCAGAGGCAGGGAATCAGACGCGGGGAATCTGAGGCGGGGAATCAGAGCTGGGGAATCAGAGGTGGGGAATCAGAGTTGGGGAATCAGAGGCAGGGAATTGGATGTGCGGAATCAGAGAGGGGGAATCAGAGGTGGGGAATCAGAGGCGGTGAATCAGAGATGGGGAATCAGAGGCGGGGAATCAGAGGCAGGAAATCAGACACGGGGATTCAGAGGCTGGGAATCAGACGGGGGGAATCAAAGGCGGGGAATCAGAGCTGGGGAATCTGAGGCAGGGAATCAGAGTTGGGGATTCAGAGGCGGGGAATCAGATATGGGGAAACAGAGGCGGGGAATCAGAGGCGGGCAAACAGAGGCGGGGAATTAGATATGGGGAATCAGAGGTAGGGAATCAGAGGTGGTGAATCAGTGATGGGGAATCACAGGCGGGGAATCAGAGGCAGGGAATAGAACGCGGGGAATCAGAGGCAGGGAATCAGAGCTGGGGAATCAGAGGAGGGGATTCATAGTTGGGAAACAGAGGCGGGGAATCAGAGGCGGTGAAACAGAGGCGGGGAATCAGATATGGGGAATCGGATGCAGGGAATCAGAGGCGGGGAATCAGAGCTGGGGAATCAGAGGCGGGGAATCAGAGTTGGGGCATCAGAGGTGGGGAATTAGAGATATGGAAACAGAGGCGGGGAATCAGAGGCGGGGAAACAGAGGCGCGGAATCAGATATGGGGAATCAGAGGTGGGGAATCAGAGGCAGAGAATCAGATGTGCGGAATCAGAGATGGGGAATAAGTGGCAGGGAATCAGAATCAGAAGCGGGGAATCAGAGGCCAGGAATCAGAGGCCGGGAATCAGATGCTGGGAATAAGAGGCCGGGAATCAGAGGTGGGGAATCAGATATGGGGAATCAGAGGTGGCGAATCAAAGGCGGTGAATCAGAGATGGGGAATCAGAGGCGGGGAATCAGAGGCAGGGAATCAGATGCGGGGAATCAGAGGCGGGGAATCAGAGCTGGCGAATCAGAGGCTGGGAATCAGAGGTGGGCAATCAGAGGCGGGGAATCAGATATGGGGAATCAGAGGCGGGGAATCAGAGGCGGGGAAACAGAGGCGGGGAATCAAATATAGGGAATCAGAGGTGGGGAATCAGAGGTTGTGAATCAGAGATGGGGAATCAAGGCGGGGAATCAGAGGCAGGGAATCAGACGCGGGGAATCAGAGGCGGGGATTCAGAGCTGGGGAATCAGAGGCGGGGAATCAGAGTTGGGGAATCAGAGGCAGGGAATCAGATATGGGGAATCAGAGGCGGGGAATCAGAGGCGGGGAAACAGAGGCGGGGAATCAGATGTGGGGAATCAGAGGTGGGGAATCAGGGGCAGGGAATCAGTGGCAGGGAATCAGAGGCGGGGAATCAGAGGAGGGGAATCAAAGGCAGGGAATCAGACACGGGGAATCAGAGGCGGGGAATCAGAGATGGGGAATCAGAGGCAGGGAATCGTATGCCGGGAATCAGAGTCGGGGAATCAGAGCTGGGGAATCAGAGGCGGGGAATCAGAGTTGGGGAATTAGAGGCGGGGAATCAGATATGGGGAAATAGAGGCGGGGAATCAGATATGGGGAATCAGAGGTGTGGAATCAGAGGTTGGGAATCAGAGGCAGGGAATCAGAGTCGGGGAAACAGAGGCGGGAAATCAGATATGGGGAATCAGAGGTGGCGAATCAAAGGCGGTGAAACAGAGATGGGGAATCAGGGCAGGGAATCAGAGGCAGGGAATCAAACACGGGGAATCAGAGCTGGGGAATCAGAGGCGGGGAATAAGAGTTGGGAATCAGAGGCGGGGAATCAGAGGCGGGGAAACAGAGGCGGGGAATCAGATATGGGGAATCAGAGGTGGGGAATCCGAGTTTGGGAATCAGAGGCAGGGAATCAGAGGCGGAAAATCAGAGGCGGGGAATCAGAGGAAGGGAATCAGATGTGCGGAATCGGAGATGGGGAATCAGAGGCAGGGAATCAGAGGCGGGGAATCAGAGGCGGGGAATCAGAGGCCGGGAATCAGATATGGGGAAACAGAGGCGGGGAATCCGAGGCGGGGAAACAGAGGCGGGGAATCAGATATGGGGAATCAGAGGTGGGGAATCAGAGGTTGGGAATCAGAGGCAGGGAATCAGAGGCTTGGAATCAGATGCAGGGAATCAGATGCGGGGAATCAGAGGTGGGGAATCAGAGCTGGGGAATCAGAGGTGGGGAATCAGATTTGGGGAATCAGAGGCGGGGACTTAGATATTGGGAAACAGAGGCGGGGAATCAGAGGCGGGGAAACCCAGGCGGGGAATCAGATATGGGGAATCAGAGGTGGGGAATCAGAGGCAAGGAATCAGATGTGCGGAATCATAGATGGGGAAACAGAGGCAGGGAATCAGAATCAGAAGCAGGGAATCAGAGGCCGGGAATCAGAGGCCGGAATCAGATGCTGGGAATCAGAGGCCTGGAATCAGAGGCGGGGAATCAGAGGCAGGGAATCAGATGCGGGGAATCAGAGGCGGGGAATCAGAGCTGGGGAATCAGAGGCGGGGTATTAGAGTTGGGGAATCAGAGGAGGGGAATCAGATATGGGGAAACAGAGGTGGGGAATCAGACGCGGGGAAACAGAGGCAGGGAATCAGATATGGGGAATCAGAGGCGGGGAATCAGAGGTGGGGAATCATAGGCAGGGAATCGGATGTGCGGAATCAGAGATGGGGAATCAGAGGCTGGGAATCAGAGGTGGTGAATCAGAGATGGGGAATCAGATATGGGGAATCAGAGGCGGGGAATCAGAGGCGGGGAAACAGAGGCGGGGAATCAGATATGGGGAATCAGAGGTGGGGCATCAGAGGTTGTGAATCACAGATGGGGAATCAGAGGCGGGGAATCAGAGGCAGGGAATCAGACGCGGGGAATCAGAGGCGGGGATTCAGAGCTGGGGAATCAGAGGCTGGGAATCAGAGTTGGGGAATCAGAGGCGGGGAATCAGATATGGGGAATCAGAGGCAAGGAATCAGAGGCGGGAAAACAGAGGCGGGGAATCAGATATGGGGAATCAGAGGCAGGAAATCAGAGGCAGGGAATCAGACACGGGGTATCAGAGGCGGGGAATCAGAGATGGGGAATCAGAGGCGGGGAATCAGAGGCAGGGAATTGGATGCCGGGAATCAGAGGCGGGAAATCAGAGCTGGGGAATCAGAGGCGGGGAATCAGAGTTGGGGAATCAGAGGCGGCGAAGCAGATATGGGGAAATAGAGGCGGGGAATCAGATATGGGGAATCAGAGGCGGGGAATCAGATATGGGGAATCAGAGGCTGGGAATCAGAGGGGGGGAAACGGAGGCGGGGAATAAGATATGGGGAATCAGAGGTGGGGAATCAGGGGCGGGGAATCAGTGGCAGGGAATCAGAGGCGGGGAATCAGAGGCGGGGAATCAAAGGAAGGGAATCAGACACGGGGAATCAGAGGTGGGGAATCAGAGATGGGGAATCAGAGGCGGGGAATCACAGGCAGGGAATCAGACGCGGGGAATCAGAGGCGGGGAATCAGAGCTGGGGAATCAGAGGTGGGGAATCAGAGTCGGGGAATAATAGGCAGGGAATCGGTTGTGCGGAATCAGAGATGGGGAATCAGATGTGGGGAATCAGAGGCAGTGAATCAGAGGCGGGGAAACAGAGGCGGGTAATCAAATATAGGGAATCAGAGGTGGGAATCAGAGGTTGTGAATCAGAGATGGGGAATCAAGGCGGGGAATCAGAGGCAGGGAATCAGACGCGGGGAATCAGAGGCGGGGATTCAGAGCTGGGGAATCAGAGGCGGTGAATCAGAGTTGGGGAATCAGAGGCAGGGAATCAGATATGGGGAATCAGAGGTGGCGAATCAGAGGCGGGGAAACAGAGGCGGGGAATAAGATATGGGGAATCAGAATTGGGGAATCAGGGGCAGGGAATCAGTGGCAGGGAAACAGAGGCGGGGAATCAGAGGCGGGGAATCAGAGGCAGGGAATCAGACACGGGGAATCAGAGGCGGGGAATCAGAGATGGGGAATCAGAGGCGGGGAATCAGCGGCAGGGAATCGGACTCCGGGAATCAGAGTCGGGGAATCAGAGCTGGGGAATCAGAGGCGGGGAATCAGAGTTGGGGAATCAGAGGCGGAAATCAGATATGGGGAAATAGAGGCGGGGAATCAGATATGGGGAATCAGAGGTGTGGAATCAGAGGTTGGGAATCAGAGGCAGGGAATCAGAGTCGGGGAATCAGAGGCAGGGAATCAAACACGGGGAATCAGAGCTGGGGAATCAGAGGCGGGAAATCAGAGTTGGGAATCAGAGGCGGGGAATCAGAGGCGGGGAAACAGAGGCTGGGAATCAGATATGGGGAATCAGAGGTGGGGAATCCGAGGTTGGGAATCAGAGGCAGGGAATCAGAGGCGGGGAATCAGAGGCGGGGAATCAGAGGAAGGGAATCAGATGTGCGGAATCGGAGATGGGGAATGGAGGCAGGGAATCAGAGGCGGGGAATCAGAGGCGGGGAATCAGAGGCCGGGAATCAGATATGGGGAAACAGAGGCGGGGAATCCGAGGCGGGGAAACAGAGGCGGGGAATCAGATATGGGGAATCAGAGGTGGGGAATCAGAGGTTGGGAATCAGAGGCAGGGAATCAGAGGCTTGGAATCAGATGCAGGGAATCAGATGCGGGGAATCAGAGGCGGGGAATCAGAGCTGGGGAATCAGAGGTGGAGAATCAGATTTGGGGAATCAGAGGCGGGGACTTAGATATTGGGAAACAGAGGCGGGGAATCAGAGGCGGGGAAACCCAGGCGGGGAATCAGATATGGGGAATCAGAGGTGGGGAATCAGAGGCAAGGAATCAGATGTGCGGAATCAGAGATGGGGAATCAGAGGCAGGGAATCAGAATCAGAAGCAGGGAATCAGAGGCCGGGAATTAGAGGCCGGAATCAGATGCTGGGAATCAGAGGCCTGGAATCAGAGGCGGGGAATCAGAGGCAGGGAATCAGATGCGGGGAATCAGAGGCGGGGAATCAGAGCTGGGGAATCAGAGGCGGGGTATTAGAGTTGGGGAATCAGAGGCGGGGAATCAGATATGAGGAAACAGAGGTGGGGAATCAGAGGCGGGGAAACAGAGGCAGGGAATCAGATATGGGGAATCAGAGGCGGGGAATCAGAGGTGGGGAATCATAGGCAGGGAATCGGATGTGCGGAATCAGAGATGGGGAATCAGAGGCTGGGAATCAGAGGTGGAGAATCAGAGATGGGGAATCAGAGGCGGGGAATCAGAGGCGGGGAATCAGACGCGGGGAATCAGAGGTGGGCAATCAGAGGCGGGGAATCAGATATGGGGAATCAGAGGCGGGGAATCAGAGGCGGGGAAACAGAGGCGGGGAATCAGATATGGGGTATCAGAGGTGGGGCATCAGAGGTTGTGAATCACAGATGGGGAATCAGAGGCGGGGAATCAGAGGCAGGGAATCAGACGCGGGGAATCAGAGGCGGGGATTCAGAGCTGGGGAATCAGAGGCGGGGAATCAGAGTTGGGGAATCAGAGGCGGGGAATCAGATATGGGGAATCAGAGGCAGGGAATCAGAGGCGGGAAAACATAGGCGGGGAATCAGATATGGGGAATCAGAGGCGGGGAATCAGAGGCAGGGAATCAGACACGGGGAATCAGAGGCGGGGAATCAGAGATGGGGAATCAGAGGCGGGGATTCAGAGGCTGGGAATCAGACGGGGGGAATCAAAGGCGGGGAATCAGTGCTGGTGAATCAGAGGCAGGGAATCAGAGTTGGGGATTCAGAGGCGGGGAATCAGATATGGGGAAACAGAGGCGGGGAATGAGAGGCGGGCAAGCAGAGGCGGGGAATTAGATATGGGGAATCAGAGGTGGGAAATCAGAGGTGGTGAATCAGAGATGGGGAATCACAGGCGGGGAATCAGAGGCAGCGAATAGAACGCGGGGAATCAGAGGCAGGGAATCAGAGCTGGGGAATCAGAGGCGGGGAGTCAGATATGGGGAAACAGAAGCGGGGAATCAGAGGCGGGGAAACAGAGGCGGGGAATCAGACATGGGGAATCGGATGCGGGGAATCAGAGTCGGGGAATCAGAGCTGGGGAATCAGAGATGGGGCATCAGAGTTGGGGCATCAGAGGTGGGGAATTAGATATGGGGAAACAGAGGCGGGGAATCAGAGGCGGGGAAACAGAGGCGGGGAATCAGATATGGGGAATCAGAGGTGGGGAATCAGAGGCAGGGAATCAGATGTGCGGAATCAGAGATGGGGAATCAGAGGCAGGGAATCAGAATCAGAAGCGGGGAATCAGAGGCCGGGAATCAGAGGCCGGGAATCAGATGCTGGGAATAAGAGGCCGGGAATCAGAGGTGGGGAATCAGAGTCTGGGAATCAGAGATGGGGATTCAGAGGTGGGGAATGAGATATGGAGAATCAGAGACGGGGAATCAGAGGCGGGGAAACAGAGGTGGGGAATCAGATATGGAGAAATAGAGGCGGGGAATCAGATATGGGGAATCAGAGGTGTGGAATCAGAGGTTGGGAATCAGAGGCAGGGAATCAGAGTCGGGGAAACAGAGGCGGGTAATCAGATATGGGGAATCAGAGGTGGCGAATCAAGGGCGGTGAAACAGAGATGGGGAATCAGGGCAGGGAATCAGAGGCAGGGAATCAAACACGGGGAATCAGAGCTGGGGAATCAGAGGCGGGGAATCAGAGTTGGGAATCAGAGGCAGGGAATCAGAGGCGGGGAATCAGAGGTGGGGAATCAGAGGAAGGGAATCAGATGTGCGGAATCGGAGATGGGGAATCAGAGGCAGGGAATCAGAGGCGGGGAATCAGAGGCGGGGAATCAGAGGCCGGGAATCAGATATGGGGAAACAGAGGCAGGGAATCCGAGGCGGGGAAACAGAGGCGGGGAATCAGATATGGGGAATCAGAGGTGGGGAATCAGAGGTTGGGAATCAGAGGCAGGGAATCAGAGGCTTGGAATCAGATGCAGGGAATTAGATGCGGGGAATCAGAGGCGGGGAATCAGAGCTGGGGAATCAGAGGTAGGGAATCAGATTTGGGGAATCAGAGGCGGGGACTTAGATATTGGGAAACAGAGGCGGGGAATCAGAGGCGGGGAAACCCAAGCGGGGAATCAGATATGGGGAATCAGAGGTGGGGAATCAGAGGCAAGGAATCAGATGTGCGGAATCAGAGATGGGGAATCAGAGGCAGGGAATCAGAATCAGAAGCAGGGAATCAGAGGCCGGGAATTAGAGGCCGGAATCAGATGCTGGGAATCAGAGGCCTGGAATCAGAGGCGGGGAATCAGAGTCAGGGAATCAGATGCGGGGAATCAGAGGCGGGGAATCAGAGCTGGGGAATCAGAGGCAGGGTATTAGAGTTGGGGAATCAGAGGCGGGGAATCAGATATGGGGAAACAGAGGTGGGGAATCAGAGGCGGGGAAACAGAGGCAGGAAATCAGATATGGGGAATCAGAGGCGGGGAATCAGAGGTGGGGAATCATAGGCAGGGAATCGGATGTGCGGAATCAGAGATGGGGAATCAGAGGCTGGGAATCAGAGGTGGTGAATCAGAGATGGGGAATCAGAGGCGGGGAATCAGGGGCGGGGAATCAGACGCGGGGAATCAGAGGTGGGCAATCAGAGGCGGGGAATCAGATATGGGGAATCAGAGGAGGGGAATCAGAGGCGGGGAAACAGAGGCGGGGAATCAGATATGGGGAATCAGAGGTGGGGCATCAGAGGTTGTGAATCACAGATGGGGAATCAGAGGCGGGGAATCAGAGGCAGGTAATCAGACGCGGGGAATCAGAGGCGGGGATTCAGAGCTGGGGAATCAGAGGCGGGGAATCAGAGTTGGGGAATCAGAGGCGGGGAATCAGATATGGGGATTCAGAGGCAGGGAATCTGAGGTGGGAAAACAGAGGCGGGGAATCAGATATGGGGAATCAGAGGCGGGGAATCAGAGGCAGGGAATCAGACACGGGGAATCAGAGGCGGGGAATCAGATATGGGGAATCAGAGGCGGGGAATTAGATATGGGGAATCAGAGGCTGGGAATCAGAGGGGGGGAAACAGAGGCGGGGAATAAGATATGGGGAATCAGAGGTGGGGAATCAGGGGCGGGGAATCAGTGGCAGGGAATCAGAGGCGGGGAATCAGAGGCGGGGAATCAAAGGAAGGGAATCAGACACGGGGAATCAGAGGTGGGGAATCAGAGATGGGGAATCAGAGGCGGGGAATCACAGGCAGGGAATCAGACGCGGGGAATCAGGGGCGGGGAATCAGAGCTGGGGAATCAGAGGTGGGGAATCAGAGTCGGGGAATCAGAGGAAGGGAATCGGTTGTGCGGAATCAGAGATTGGGAATCAGATGTGGGGAATCAGAGGCAGTGAATCAGAGATGGGGAATCAGAGGCGGGGAATCAGAGGCAGGAAATAAGACAGGGATTCAGAGGCTGGGAATCAGACGGGGGGAATCAAAGGCGGGGAATCTGAGCTGGTGAATCAGAGGCAGGGAATCAGAGTTGGGGATTCAGAGGCGGGGAATCAGATATGGGGAAACAGAGGCGGGGAATGAGAGGCGGGCAAGCAGAGGCGGGGAATTAGATATGGGGAATCAGAGGTGGGAAATCAGAGGTGGTGAATCAGAGATGGGGAATCACAGGCGGGGAATCAGAGGCAGCGAATAGAACGCGGGGAATCAGAGGCAGGGAATCAGAGCTGGGGAATCAGAGGCGGGGAATCAGATATGGGGAAACAGAGGCGGGGAATCAGAGGCGGGGAAACAGAGGCGGGGAATCAGACATGGGGAATCGGATGTGGGGAATCAGAGGCAGGGAATCAGAGCTGGGGAATCAGAGGTGGGGAATCAGAGTTGGGGCATCAGAGGTGGGGAATTAGATATGGGGAAACAGGCGGGGAATCAGAGGCGGGGAAACAGAGGCGGGGAATCAGATATGGGGAATCAGAGGTGGGGAATCAGAGGCAGGGAATCAGATGTGCGGAATCAGAGATGGGGAATCAGAGGCAGGGAATCAGAATCAGAAGCGGGGAATCAGAGGCCGGGAATCAGATATGGGGAATCAGAGGCGGGGAATCAGAGGCGGGGAAACAGAGGCGGGGAATCAGATATGGGGAATCAGAGGTGGGGAATCAGGGGCAGGGAATCAGTGGCAGGGAATCAGAGGCGGGGAATCTGAGCCGGGGAATCAGAGGCAGGGAATCAGACACGGGGAATCAGAGGCGGGGAATCAGAATCAGAAGCGGGGAATCAGAGGCCGGGAATCAGATATGGGGAATCAGAGGCGGGGAATCAGAGGCGGGGAAACAGAGGCGGGGAATCAGATATGGGGAATCAGAGGTGGGGAATCAGGGGCAGGGAATCAGTGGCAGGGAATCAGAGGCGGGGAATCTGAGCCGGGGAATCAGAGGCAGGGAATCAGACACGGGGAATCAGAGGCGGGGAATCAGAGATGGTGAATCAGAGGCGGGGAATCAGAGGCAGGGAATCGGACGCCGGGAATCAGAGGCGGGGAATCAGAGCTGGGGAATCAGAGGCGGGGAATCAGAGTTGGGGAATCAGAGGTGGGGAATCAGATATGGGGAAATACAGGCGGGGAATCAGATATGGGGAATCAGAGGTGTGGAATCAGAGGTTGGGAATCAGAGGCAGGGAATCAGAGGCGGGGAAACAGAGGCGGGGAATCAGATATGGGGAATCAGAGGTGGCAAATCAAAGGCGGTGAAACAGAGATGGGGAATCAGGGCAGGGAATCAGAGGCAGGGAATCAGAGCTGGGGAAACAGAGGCGGGGAATCAGATATGGGGAATCAGAGGTGGGGAATCAGGGGCGGGGAATCAGTGGCAGGGAATCAGAGCTGGGGAATCAGAGCTGGGGAATCAGAGCTGGGGAAACAGAGGCGGGGAATCAGATATGGGGAATCAGAGGTGGGGAATCAGGGGCGGGGAATCAGTGGCAGGGAATCAGAGGCCGGGAATAAAAGGCGGGGAATCAGAGCTGGGGAATCAGAGGCGGGGAATCAGAGTTGGGGAATCAGAGGAGGGGAATCAGATACGGGGAAACAGAGGCCGGGAATCAGAGGCAGGGAAACAGAGGCGGGGAATCAGATATGGGGAATCAGAGGTGCGGAATTTGAGGTTGCGAATCAGAGGCGGGGAATCAGAGGCGGGGAATCAGAGGCAGGGAATCGGATGTGCGGAATCAGAGATGGGGAATCAGAGGTGGGGATTCAGAAGTGGTGAATCAGAAAAGGGGAATCAGAGGCTGGGAATCAGAGGCAGGGAATCAGACGCAGGGAATCAGAGGCGGGGAATCATAGCTGGCGAATTAGTGGAGGGGAATATGAGTTGGGGAATCAGAGGCGGGGAATCAGATATGGGGAAACAGAGGCGGGGAATCAGAGGCGGGGAAACAGAGGTAGGGAATCAGATATGGGGAATCAGAGGTGGGGAATCAGAGGCAGGGAATCAGATGTGCGGAATCAGAGATGGGGAATCAGAGGCAGGGAATCAGAATCTGAAGCAGGGAATCAGAGGCCGGGAATCAGAGGCCGGAATCAGATGCTGGGAATCAGAGGCCTGGAATCAGAGGCGGGGAATCAGAGGCAGGGAATCTGATGCGGGGAATCAGAGGCGGGGAATCAGAGGCGGGGAATCAGAGCTGGGGAATCAGAGGCAGGGTATTAGAGTTGGGGAATCAGAGGCGGGGAATCAGATATGGGGAAACAGAGGTGGGGAATAAAAGGCGGGGAAACAGAGGCAGGGAATCAGATATGGGGAATCAGAGGCGGGAATCAGAGGTGGGGAATCATAGGCAGGGAATCGGATGTGCGGAATCAGAGATGGGGAATCAGAGGCCGGGAATGAGAGGTGGTGAATCAGATATGGGGAATCAGAGGCGGGGAATCAGAGGCAGTGAATCAGATGCGGGGAATCAGAGGTGGGCAATCAGAGGCGGGGAATCAGATATGGGGAATCAGAGGCGGGGAATCAGAGGCGGGGAAACAGAGGCGGGCAATCAGATATGGGGAATCAGAGGTGGGGCATCAGATGTTGTGAATCACAGATGGGGAATTAGAGGCGGGGAATCAGAGGCAGGGAATCAGACTCGGGGAATCAGAGTCGGGGATTCAGAGCTGGAGAATCAGAAGCGGGGAATCAGAGTTGGGGAATCAGAGGTGGGGAATCAGATATGGGGAATCAGAGGCAGGGAGTCAGAGGCGGGGAATCAGAGGCAGGGAATCAGACGCGGGGAATCTGAGGCGGGGAATCAGAGCTGGGGAATCAGAGGTGGGGAATCAGAGTTGGGGAATCAGAGGCAGGGAATTGGATGTGCGGAATCAGAGATGGGGAATCAGAGGTGGGGAATCAGAGGCGTTGAATCAGAGATGGGGAATCAGAGGCGGGGAATCAGAGGCAGGAAATCAGACACGGGGATTCAGAGGCTGGGAATCAGACGGGGGGAATCAAAGGCGGGGAATCAGAGCTTGGGAATCTGAGGCAGGGAATCAGAGTTGGGGATTCAGAGGCGGGGAATCAGATATGGGGAAACAGAGGCGGGGAATCAGAGGTGGGAAAACAGAGGCGGGGAATTAGATATGGGGAATCAGAGGTGGGGAATCAGAGGTGGTGAATCAGAGATGGGGAATCAGAGGCGGGGATTCAGAGGCAGGGAATCGGACGCCGGGAATCAGAGGCGGGGAATCAGAGCTGGGGAATCAGAGGCGGGGAATCAGAGTTGGTGAATCAGAGGCGGGGAATCAGATATGGGGAAATAGAAGCGTGGAATCAGATATGGGGAATCAGAGGTGTGGAATCAGAGGTTGGGAATCAGAGGCAGGGAATAAGAGGCGGGGAAACAGAGGCGGGGAATCAGATATGGGGAATCAGAGGTGGCGAATCAAATGCGTTGAAACAGAGATGGGGAATCAGGGCAGGGAATCAGAGGCAGGGAATCAGAGCTGGGGAAACAGAGGCGGGGAATCAGATATGGGGAATCAGAGGTGGGGAATCAGGGGCGGGGAATCAGTGGCAGGGAATCAGAGCTGGGGAATCAGAGGTGGGGAATCAGAGCTGGGGAAACAGAGGCGGGGAATCAGATATGGGGAAACAGAGGTAGGGAATCAGAGGTGGTGAATCAGTGATGGGGAATCACAGGCGGGGAATCAGAGGCAGGGAATAGAACGCGGGGAATCAGAGGCAGGGAATCAGAGCTGGGGAATCAGAGGAGGGGATTCATAGTTGGGAATCAGAGGCGGGAATCAGATATGGGGAAACAGAGGCGGGGAATCAGAGGCGGTGAAACAGAGGCGGGGAATCAGATATGGGGAATCGGATGCAGGGAATCAGAGGCGGGGAATCAGAGCTGGGGAATCAGAGGCGGGGAATCAGAGTTGGGGCATCAGAGGTGGGGAATTAGATATAGGGAAACAGAGGCGGGGAATCAGAGGCGGGGAAACAGAGGCGGGGAATCAGATATGGGGAATCAGAGGTGGGGAATCAGAGGCAGGGAATCAGATGTGCGGATTCAGAGATGGGGAATAAGTGGCAGGGAATCAGAATCAGAAGCGGGGAATCAGAGGCCAGGAATCAGAGGCCGGGAATCAGATGCTGGGAATAAGAGGCCGGGAATCAGAGGTGGGGAATCAGATATGGGGAATCAGAGGTGGCGAATCAAAGGCGGTGAATCAGAGATGGGGAATCAGAGGCGGGGAATCAGAGGCAGGGAATCAGATGCGGGGAATCAGAGGCGGGGAATCAGAGCTGGCGAATCAGAGGCTGGGAATCAGAGGTGGGCAATCAGAGGCGGGGAATCAGATATGGGGAATCAGAGGCGGGGAATCAGAGGCGGGGAAACAGAGGCGGGGAATCAAATATAGGGAATCAGGGGTGGGGAATCAGAGGTTGTGAATCAGAGATGGGGAATCAAGGCGGGGAATCAGAAGCAGGGAATCAGACGCGGGGAATCAGAGGCGGGGATTCAGAGCTGGGGAATCAGAGGCGGGGAATCAGAGTTGGGGAATCAGAGGCAGGGAATCAGATATGGGGAATCAGAGGCGGGGAATCAGAGGCGGGGAAACAGAGGCGGGGAATCAGATGTGGGGAATCAGAGGTGGGGAATCAGGGGCAGGGAATCAGTGGCAGGGAATCAGAGGCGGGGAATCAGAGGCGGGGAATCAAAGGCAGGGAATCAGACACGGGGAATCAGAGGCGGGGAATCAGAGATGGGGAATCAGAGGCAGGGAATCGTATGCCGGGAATCAGAGTCGGGGAATCAGAGCTGGGGAATCAGAGGTGGGGAATCAGAGTTGGGGAATCAGAGGCGGGGAATCAGATATGGGGAAATAGAGGCGGGGAATCAGATATGGGGAATCAGAGGTGTGGAATCAGAGGTTGGGAATCAGAGGCAGGGAATCAGAGTCGGGGAAACAGAGGCGGGGAATCAGATATGGGGAATCAGAGGTGGCGAATCAAAGGCGGTGAAACAGAGATGGGGAATCAGGGCAGGGAATCAGAGGCAGGGAATCAAACACGGGGAATCAGAGCTGGGGAATCAGAGGCGGGGAATCAGAGTTGGGAATCAGAGGCGGGGAATCAGAGGCGGGGAAACAGAGGCGGGGAATCAGATATGGGGAATCAGAGGTGGGGAATCCGAGGTTGGGAATCAGAGGCAGGGAATCAGAGGCGGAAAATCAGAGGCGGGGAATCAGAGGAAGGGAATCAGATGTGCGGAATCGGAGATGGGGAATCAGAGGCAGGGAATCAGAGGCGGGGAATCAGAGGCGGGGAATCAGAGGCCGGGAATCAGATATGGGGAAACAGAGGCGGGGAATCCGAGGCGGGGAAACAGAGGCGGGGAATCAGATATGGGGAATCAGAGGTGGGGAATCAGAGGTTGGGAATCAGAGGCAGGGAATCAGAGGCTTGGAATCAGATGCAGGGAATCAGATGCGGGGAATCAGAGGCGGGGAATCAGAGCTGGGGAATCAGAGGTGGGGAATCAGATTTGGGGAATCAGAGGCGGGGACTTAGATATTGGGAAACAGAGGCGGGGAATCAGAGGCGGGGAAACCCAGGCGGGGAATCAGATATGGGGAATCAGAGGTGGGGAATCAGAGGCAAGGAATCAGATGTGCGGAATCATAGATGGGGAAACAGAGGCAGGGAATCAGAATCAGAAGCAGGGAATCAGAGGCCGGGAATCAGAGGCCGGAATCAGATGCTGGGAATCAGAGGCCTGGAATCAGAGGCGGGGAATCAGAGGCAGGGAATCAGATGCGGGGAATCAGAGGCGGGGAATCAGAGCTGGGGAATCAGAGGCGGGGTTTTAGAGTTGGGGAATCAGAGGCGGGGAATCAGATATGGGGAAACAGAGGTGGGGAATCAGACGCGGGGAAACAGAGGCAGGGAATCAGATATGGGGAATCAGAGGCGGGGAATCAGAGGTGGGGAATAATAGGCAGGGAATCGGATGTGCAGAATCAGAGATGGGGAATCAGAGGCTGGGAATCAGAATGGTGAATCAGAGATGGGGAATCAGAGGCGGGGAATCAGAGGCAGGGAATCAGACGCGGGGAATCAGAGGTGGGCAATCAGAGGCGTGGAATCAGATATGGGGAATCAGAGGCGGGGAATCAGAGGCGGGGAAACAGAGGCGGGGAATCAGATATGGGGAATCAGAGGTGGGGCATCAGAGGTTGTGAATCACAGATGGGGAATCAGAGGTGGGGAATCAGAGGCAGGGAATCAGACGCGGGGAATCAGAGGCGGGGATTCAGAGCTGGGGAATCAGAGGCTGGGAATCAGAGTTGGGGAATCAGAGGCGGGGAATCAGATATGGGGAATCAGAGGCAAGGAATCAGAGGCGGGAAAACAGAGGCGGGGAATCAGATATGGGGAATCAGAGGCGGGGAATCAGAGGCAGGGAATCAGACACGGGGAATCAGAGGCGGGGAATCAGAGATGGGGAATCAGAGGCGGGGAATCAGAGGCAGGGAATCGGATGCCGGGAATCAGAGGCGGGAAATCAGAGCTGGGGAATCAGAGGCGGGGAATCAGAGTTGGGGAATCAGAGGCGGCGAAGCAGATATGGGGAAATAGAGGCGGGGAATCAGATATGGGGAATCAGAGGCGGGGAATCAGATATGGGGAATCAGAGGCTGGGAATCAGAGGGGGGGAAACGGAGGCGGGGAATAAGATATGGGGAATGAGAGGTGGGGAATCAGGGGCGGGGAATCAGTGGCAGGGAATCAGAGGCGGGGAATCAGAGGCGGGGAATCAAAGGAAGGGAATCAGACACGGGGAATCAGAGGTGGGGAATCAGAGATGGGGAATCAGAGGCGGGGAATCACAGGCAGGGAATCAGACGCGGGGAATCAGAGGCGGGGAATCAGAGCTGGGGAATCAGAGGTGGGGAATCAGAGTCGGGGAATCATAGGCAGGGAATCGGTTGTGCGGAATCAGAGATGGGGAATCAGATGTGGGGAATCAGAGGCAGTGAATCAGAGGCGGGGAAACAGAGGCGGGTAATCAAATATAGGGAATCAGAGGTGGGAATCAGAGGTTGTGAATCAGAGATGGGGAATCAAGGCGGGGAATCAGAGGCAGGGAATCAGACGCGGGGAATCAGAGGCGGGGATTCAGAGCTGGGGAATCAGAGGCAGTGAATCAGAGTTGGGGAATCAGAGGCAGGGAATCAGATATGGGGAATCAGAGGTGGCGAATCAGAGGCGGGGAAACAGAGGCGGGGAATCAGATATGGGGAATCAGAATTGGGGAATCAGGGGCAGGGAATCAGTGGCAGGGAAACAGAGGCGGGGAATCTGAGGCGGGGAATCAGAGGCAGGGAATCAGACACGGGGAATCAGAGGCGGGGAATCAGAGATGGGGAATCAGAGGCGGGGAATCAGCGGCAGGGAATCGGACTCCAGGAATCAGAGTCGGGGAATCAGAGCTGGGGAATCAGAGGCGGGGAATCAGAGTTGGGGAATCAGAGGCGGAAATCAGATATGGGGAAATAGAGGCGGGGAATCAGATATGGGGAATCAGAGGTGTGGAATCAGAGGTTGGGAATCAGAGGCAGGGAATCAGAGTCGGGGAAACAGAGGCGGGTAATCAGATATGGGGAATCAGAGGTGGCGAATCAAAGGCGGTGAAACAGAGATGGGGAATCAGGGCAGGGAATCAGAGGCAGGGAATCAAACACGGGGAATCAGAGCTGGGGAATCAGAGGCGGGGAATCAGAGTTGGGAATCAGAGGCGGGGAATCAGAGGCGGGGAAACAGAGGCGGGGAATCAGATATGGGGAATCAGAGGTGGGGAATCCGAGGTTGGGAATCAGAGGCAGGGAATCAGAGGCGGGGAATCAGAGGCGGGGAATCAAAGGAAGGGAATCAGATGTGCGGAATCGGAGATGGGGAATCAGAGGCAGGGAATCAGAGGCGGGGAATCAGAGGCGGGGTATCAGAGGCCGGGAATCAGATATGGGGAAACAGAGGCGGGGAATCCGAGGCGGGGAAACAGAGGCGGGGAATCAGATATGGGGAATCAGAGGTGGGGAATCAGAGGTTGGGAATCAGAGGCAGGGAATCAGAGGCTTGGAATCAGATGCAGGGAATCAGATGCGGGGAATCAGAGGCGGGGAATCAGAGCTGGGGAATCAGAGGTGGAGAATCAGATTTGGGGAATCAGAGGCGGGGACTTAGATATTGGGAAAATGAGGCGGGGAATCAGAGGCGGGGAAACCCAGGCGGGGAATCAGATATGCGGAATCAGAGGTGGGGAATCAGAGGCAAGGAATCAGATGTGCGGAATCAGAGATGGGGAATCAGAGGCAGGGAATCAGAATCAGAAGCAGGGAATCAGAGGCCGGGAATTATAGGCCGGAATCAGATGCTGGGAATCAGAGGCCTGGAATCAGAGGCGGGGAATCGGAGGCAGGGAATCAGATGCGGGGAATCAGAGGCGGGGAATCAGAGCTGGGGAATCAGAGGCGGGGTATTAGAGTTGGGGAATCAGAGGCGGGGAATCAGATATGGGGAAACAGAGGTGGGGAATCAGAGGCGGGGAAACAGAGGCAGGGAATCAGATATGGGGAATCAGAGGCGGGGAATCAGAGGTGGGGAATCATAGGCAGGGAATCGGATGTGTGGAATCAGAGATGGGGAATCAGAGGCTGGGAATCAGAGGTGGTGAATCAGAGATGGGGAATCAGAGGCGGGGAATCAGAGGCGGGGAATCAGACGCGGGGAATCAGAGGTGGCCAATCAGAGGCGGGGAATCAGATATGGGGAATCAGAGGCGGGGAATCAGAGGCGGGGAAACAGAGGCGGGGAATCAGATATGGGGTATCAGAGGTGGGGCATCAGAGGTTGTGAATCACAGATGGGGAATCAGAGGCGGGGAATCAGAGGCAGGGAATCAGACGCGGGGAATCAGAGGCGGGGATTCAGAGCTGGGGAATCAGAGGCGGGGAATCAGAGTTGGGGAATCAGAGGCGGGGAATCAGATATGGGGAATCAGAGGCAGGGAATCAGAGGCGGGAAAACAGAGGCGGGGAATCAGATATGGGGAATCAGAGGCGGGGAATCAGAGGCAGGGAATCAGACACGGGGAGTCAGAGGCGGGGAATCAGAGATGGGGAATCAGAGGCGGGGAATCAGAGGCAGGGAATCGGATGCCGGGAATCAGAGGCGGTAAATCAGAGGCAGGAAATCAGACAGGGATTCAGAGGCTGGGAATCAGACGGGGGGAATCAAAGGCGGGGAATCAGAGCTGGTGAATCAGAGGCAGGGAATCAGAGTTGGGGATTCAGAGGCGGGGAATCAGATATGGGGAAACAGAGGCGGGGAATGAGAGGCGGGCAAGCAGAGGCGGGGAATTAGATATGGGAAATCAGAGGTGGGAAATCAGAGGTGGTGAATCAGAGATGGGGAATCACAGGCGGGGAATCAGAGGCAGCGAATAGAACGCGGGGAATCAGAGGCAGGGAATCAGAGCTGGGGAATCAGAGGCGGGGAATCAGATATGGGGAAACAGAGGCGGGGAATCAGAGGCGGGGAAACAGAGGCGGGGAATCAGACATGGGGAATCGGATGCGGGGAATCAGAGTCGGGGAATCAGAGCTGGGGAATCAGAGGTGGGGCATCAGAGTTGGGGCATCAGAGGTGGGGAATTAGATATGGGGAAACAGAGGCGGGGAATCAGAGGCGGGGAAACAGAGGCGGGGAATCAGATATGGGGAATCAGAGGTGGGGAATCAGAGGCAGGGAATCAGATGTGCGGAATCAGAGATGGGGAATCAGAGGCAGGGAATCAGAATCAGAAGCGGGGAATCAAAGGCCGGGAATCAGAGGCCGGGAATCAGATGCTGGGAATAAGAGGCCGGGAATCAGAGGTGGGGAATCAGAGTCTGGGAATCAGAGATGGGGATTCAGAGGTGGGGAATGAGATATGGAGAATCAGAGGCGGGGAATCAGAGGCGGGGAAACAGAGGTGGGGAATCAGATATGGGGAAATAGAGGCGGGGAATCAGATATGGGGAATCAGAGGTGTGGAATCAGAGGTTGGGAATCAGAGGCAGGGAATCAGAGTCGGGGAAACAGAGGCGGGTAATCAGATATGGGGAATCAGAGGTGGCGAATCAAGGGCGGTGAAACAGAGATGGGGAATCAGGGCAGGGAATCAGAGGCAGGGAATCAAACACGGGGAATCAGAGCTGGGGAATCAGAGGCGGGGAATCAGAGTTGGGAATCAGAGGCGGGGAATCAGAGGCGGGGAAACAGAGGCGGGGAATCAGATATGGGGAATCAGAGGTGGGGAATCCGAGGTTGGGAATCAGAGGCAGGGAATCAGAGGCGGGGAATCAGAGGCGGGGAATCAGAGGAAGGGAATCAGATGTGCGGAATCGGAGATGGGGAATCAGAGGCAGGGAATCAGAGGCGGGGAATCAGAGGCGGGGAATCAGAGGCCGGGAATCAGATATGGGGAAACAGAGGCGGGGAATCCGAGGCGGGGAAACAGAGGCGGGGAATCAGATATGGGGAATCAGAGGTGGGGAATCAGAGGTTGGGAATCAGAGGCAGGGAATCAGAGGCTTGGAATCAGATGCAGGGAATCAGATGCGGGGAATCAGAGGCGGGGAATCAGAGCTGGGGAATCAGAGATAGGGAATCAGATTTGGGAAATCAGAGGCGGGGACTTAGATATTGGGAAACAGAGGCGGGGAATCAGAGGCGGGGAAACCCAGGCGGGGAATCAGATATGGGGAATCAGAGGTGGGGAATCAGAGGCAAGGAATCAGATGTGCGGAATCAGAGATGGGGAATCAGAGGCAGGGAATCAGAATCAGAAGCAGGGAATCAGAGGCTGGGAATTAGAGGCCGGAATCAGATGCTGGGAATCAGAGGCCTGGAATCAGAGGCGGGGAATCAGAGGCAGGGAATCAGATGCGGGGAATCAGAGGCGGGGAATCAGAGCTGGGGAATCAGAGGCAGGGTATTAGAGTTGGGGAATCAGAGGCGGGGAATCAGATATGGGGAAACAGAGGTGGGGAATCAGAGGCGGGGAAACAGAGGCAGGGAATCAGATATGGGGAATTAGAGGCGGGGAATCAGAGGTGGGGAATCAAACACGGGGAATCAGAGCTGGGGAATCAGAGGCGGGGAATCAGAGTTGGGAATCAGAGGCGGGGAATCAGAGGCGGGGAAACAGAGGCGGGGAATCAGATATGGGGAATCAGATGTGGGGAATCCGAGGTTGGGAATCAGAGGCAGGGAATCAGAGGCGGAAAATCAGAGGCGGGGAATCAGAGGAAGGGAATCAGTTGTGCGGAATCGGAGATGGGGAATCAGAGGCAGGGAATCAGAGGCGGGGAATCAGAGGCGGGGAATCAGAGGCCGGGAATCAGATATGGGGAAACAGAGGCGGGGAATCCGAGGCGGGGAAACAGAGGCGGGGAATCAGATATGGGGAATCAGAGGTGGGGAATAAGAGGTTGGGAATCAGAGGCAGGGAATCAGAGGCTTGGAATCAGATGCAGGGAATCAGATGCGGGGAATCAGAGGCGGGGAATCAGAGCTGGGGAATCAGAGGTGGGGAATCAGATTTGGGGAATCAGAGGCGGGGACTTAGATATTGGGAAACAGAGGCGGGGAATCAGAGGCGGGGAAACCCAGGCGGGGAATCAGATATGGGGAATCAGAGGTGGGGAATCAGAGGCAAGGAATCAGATGTGCGGAATCATAGATGGGGAAACAGAGGCAGGGAATCAGAATCAGAAGCAGGGAATCAGAGGCCGGGAATCAGAGGCCGGAATCAGATGCTGGGAATCAGAGGCCTGGAATCAGAGGCGGTAAATCAGAGGCAGGGAATCAGATGCGGGGAATCAGAGGCGGGGAATCAGAGCTGGGGAATCAGAGGCGGGGTATTAGAGTTGGGGAATCAGAGGCGGGGAATCAGATATGGGGAAACAGAGGTGGGGAATCAGACGCGGGGAAACAGAGGCAGGGAATCAGATATGGGGAATCAGAGGCGGGGAATCAGAGGTGGGGAATCATAGGCAGGGAATCGGATGTGCGGAATCAGAGATGGGGAATCAGAGGCTGGGAATCAGAGGTGGTGAATCAGAGATGGGGAATCAGAGGCGGGGAATCAGAGGCAGGGAATCAGACGCGGGGAATCAGAGGTGGGCAATCAGAGGCGGGGAATCAGATATGGGGAATCAGAGGCGGGGAATCAGAGGCGGGGAAACAGAGGCGGGGAATCAGATATGGGGAATCAGAGGTGGGGCATCAGAGGTTGTGAATCACAGATGGGGAATCAGAGGCGGGGAATCAGAGGCAGGGAATCAGACGCGGGGAATCAGAGGCGGGGATTCAGAGCTGGGGAATCAGAGGCTGGGAATCAGAGTTGGGGAATCAGAGGCGGGGAATCAGATATGGGGAATCAGAGGCAAGGAATCAGAGGCGGGAAAACAGAGGCGGGGAATCAGATATGGGGAATCAGAGGCGGGGAATCAGAGGCAGGGAATCAGACACGGGGAATCAGAGGCGGGGAATCAGAGATGGGGAATCAGAGACGGGGAATCAGAGGCAGGGAATCGGATGCCGGGAATCAGAGGCGGGAAATCAGAGCTGGGGAATCAGAGGCGGGGAATCAGAGTTGGGGAATCAGAGGCGGCGAAGCAGATATGGGGAAATAGAGGCGGGGAATCAGATATGGGGAATCAGAGGCGGGGAATCAGATATGGGGAATCAGAGGCTGGGAATCAGAGGGGGGGAAACGGAGGCGGGGAATAAGATATGGGGAATCAGAGGTGGGGAATCAGGGGCGGGGAATCAGTGGCAGGGAATCAGAGGCGGGGAATCAGAGGCGGGGAATCAAAGGAAGGGAATCAGACACGGGGAATCAGAGGTGGGGAATCAGAGATGGGGAATCAGAGGCGGGGAATCACAGGCAGGGAATCAGACGCGGGGAATCAGAGGCGGGGAATCAGAGCTGGGGAATCAGAGGTGGGGAATCAGAGTCGGGGAATCATAGGCAGGGAATCGGTTGTGCGGAATCAGAGATGGGGAATCAGATGTGGGGAATCAGAGGCAGTGAATCAGAGGCGGGGAAACAGAGGCGGGTAATCAAATATAGGGAATCAGAGGTGGGAATCAGAGGTTGTGAATCAGAGATGGGGAATCAAGGCGGGGAATCAGAGGCAGGGAATCAGACGCGGGGAATCAGAGGCGGGGATTCAGAGCTGGGGAATCAGAGGCGGTGAATCAGAGTTGGGGAATCAGAGGCAGGGAATCAGATATGGGGAATCAGAGGTGGCGAATCAGAGGCGGGGAAACAGAGGCGGGGAATCAGATATGGGGAATCTGAATTGGGGAATCAGGGGCAGGGAATCAGTGGCAGGGAAACAGAGGCGGGGAATCAGAGGCGGGGAATCAGAGGCAGGGAATCAGACACGGGGAATCAGAGGCGGGGAATCAGAGATGGGGAAACAGAGGCGGGGAATCAGCGGCAGGGAATCGGACTCCGGGAATCAGAGTCGGGGAATCAGAGCTGGGGAATCAGAGGCGGGGAATCAGAGTTGGGAAATCAGAGGCGGAAATCAGATATGGGGAAATAGAGGCGGGGAATCAGATATGGGGAATCAGAGGTGTGGAATCAGAGGTTGGGAATCAGAGGCAGGGAATCAGAGTCGGGGAAACAGAGGCGGGTAATCAGATATGGGGAATCAGAGGTGGCGAATCAAAGGCGATGAAACAGAGATGGGGAATCAGGGCAGGGAATCAGAGGCAGGGAATCAAACACGGGGAATCAGAGCTGGGGAATCAGAGGCGGGGAATCAGAGTTGGGAATCAGAGGCGGTGAATCAGAGGCGGGGAAACAGAGGCGGGGAATCAGATATGGGGAATCAGAGGTGGGGAATCCGAGGTTGGGAATCAGAGGCAGGGAATCAGAGGCGGGGAATCAGAGGCGGGGAATCAGAGGAAGGGAATCAGATGTGCGGAATCGGAGATGGGGAATCAGAGGCAGGGAATCAGAGGCGGGGAATCAGAGGCGGGGAATCAGAGGCCGGGAATCAGATATGGGGAAACAGAGGCGGGGAATCTGAGGCGGGGAAACAGAGGCGGGGAATCAGATATGGGGAATCAGAGGTGGGGAATCAGAGGTTGGTAATCAGAGGCAGGGAATCAGAGGCTTGGAATCAGATGCAGGGAATCAGATGCGGGGAATCAGAGGCGGGGAATCAGAGCTGGGGAATCAGAGGTGGAGAATCAGATTTGGGGAATCAGAGGCGGGGACTTAGATATTGGGAAACAGAGGCGGGGAATCAGAGGCGGGGAAACCCAGGCGGGGAATCAGATATGGGGAATCAGAGGTGGGGAATCAGAGGCAAGGAATCAGATGTGCGGAATCAGAGATGGGGAATCAGAGGCAGGGAATCAGAATCAGAAGCAGGGAATCAGAGGCCGGGAATTAGAGGCCGGAATCAGATGCTGGGAATCAGAGGCCTGGAATCAGAGGCGGGGAATCAGAGGCAGGGAATCAGATGCGGGGAATCAGAGGCGGGGAATCAGAGCTGGGGAATCAGAGGCGGGGTATTAGAGTTGGGGAATCAGAGGCGGGGAATCAGAGGTGGGGAATCAGAGGCGGGGAAACAGAGGCAGGGAATCAGATATGGGGAATCAGAGGTGGGCAATCAGAGGCGGGGAATCAGATATGGGGAATCAGAGGCGGGGAATCAGAGGCGGGGAAACAGAGGCGGGGAATCATATATGGGGTATCAGAGGTGGGGCATCAGAGGTTGTGAATCACAGATGAGGAATCAGAGGCGGGGAATCAGAGGCAGGGAATCAGACGCGGGGAATCAGAGGCGGGGATTCAGAGCTGGGGAATCAGAGGCGGGGAATCAGAGTTGGGGAATCAGAGGCGGGGAATCAGATATGGGGAATCAGAGGCAGGGAATCAGAGGCGGGAAAACAGAGGCGGGGTATAAGATATGGGGAATCAGAGGCGTGGAATCAGAGGCAGGGAATCAGACACGGGGAATCAGAGGCGGGGAATCAGAGATGGGGAATCAGAGGCGGGGAATCAGAGGCAGGGAATCGGATGCCGGGAATCAGAGGCGGGAAATCAGAGGCAGGAAATCAGACAGGGATTCAGAGGCTGGGAATCAGACGGGGGGAATCAAAGGCGGGGAATCAGAGCTGGTGAATCAGAGGCAGGGAATCAGAGTTGGGGATTCAGAGGCGGTGAATCAGATATGGGGAAACAGAGGCGGGGAATGAGAGGCGGGCAAGCAGAGGCGGGGAATTAGATATGGGGAATCAGAGGTGGGAAATCAGAGGTGGTGAATCAGAGATGGGGAATCACAGGCGGGGAATCAGAGGCAGCGAATAGAACGCGGGGAATCAGAGGCAGGGAATCAGAGCTGGGGAATCAGAGGCGGGGAATCAGATATGGGGAAACAGAGGCGGGGAATCAGAGGCGGGGAAACAGAGGCGGGGAATCAGACATGGGGAATCGGATGCGGGGAATCAGAGTCGGGGAATCAGAGCTGGGGAATCAGAGGTGGGGCATCAGAGTTGGGGCATCAGAGGTGGGGAATTAGATATGGGGAAACAGAGGCGGGGAATCAGAGGCGGGGAAACAGAGGCGGGGAATCAGATATGGGGAATCAGAGGTGGGGAATCAGAGGCAGGGAATCAGATGTGCGGAATCAGAGATGGGGAATCAGAGGCAGGGAATCAGAATCAGAAGCGGGGAATCAGAGGCCGGGAATCAGAGGCCGGGAATCAGATGCTGGGAATAAGAGGCCGGGAATCAGAGGTGGGGAATCAGAGTCTGGGAATCAGAGATGGGGATTCAGAGGTGGGGAATGAGATATGGAGAATCAGAGGCGGGGAATCAGAGGCGGGGAAACAGAGGTGGGGAATCAGATATGGGGAAATAGAGGCGGGGAATCAGATATGGGGAATCAGAGGTGTGGAATCAGAGGTTGGGAATCAGAGGCAGGGAATCAGAGTCGGGGAAACAGAGGCGGGTAATCAGATATGTGGAATCAGAGGTGGCGAATCAAGGGCGGTGAAACAGAGATGGGGAATCAGGGCAGGGAATCAGAGGCAGGGAATCAAACACGGGGAATCAGAGCTGGGGAATCAGAGGCGGGGAATCAGAGTTGGGAATCAGAGGCGGGGAATCAGAGGCGGGGAAACAGAGGCGGGGAATCAGATATGGGGAATCAGAGGTGGGGAATCCGAGGTTGGGAATCAGAGGCAGGGAATCAGAGGCGGGGAATCAGAGGCGTGGAATCAGAGGAAGGGAATCAGATGTGCGGAATCGGAGATGGGGAATCAGAGGCAGGGAATCAGAGGCGGGGAATCAGAGGCGGGGAATCAGAGGCCGGGAATCAGATATGGGGAAACAGAGGCGGGGAATCCGAGGCGGGGAAACAGAGGCGGGGAATCAGATATGGGGAATCAGAGGTGGGGAATCAGAGGTTGGGAATCAGAGGCAGGGAATCAGAGGCTTGGAATCAGATGCAGGGAATCAGATGCGGGGAATCAGAGGCGGGGAATCAGAGCTGGGGAATCAGAGGTAGGGAATCAGATTTGGGGAATCAGAGGCGGGGACTTAGATATTGGGAAACAGAGGCGGGGAATCAGAGGCGGGGAAACCCAGGCGGGGAATCAGATATGGGGAATCAGAGGTGGGGAATCAGAGGCAAGGAATCAGATGTGCGGAATCAGAGATGGGGAATCAGAGGCAGGGAATCAGAATCAGAAGCAGGGAATCAGAGGCCGGGAATTAGAGGCCGGAATCAGATGCTGGGAATCAGAGGCCTGGAATCAGAGGCGGGGAATCAGAGGCAGGGAATCAGATGCGGGGAATCAGAGGCGGGGAATCAGAGCTGGGGAATCAGAGGCAGGGTATTAGAGTTGGGGAATCAGAGGCGGGGAATCAGATATGGGGAAACAGAGGTGGGGAATCAGAGGCGGGGAAACAGAGGCAGGGAATCAGATATGGGGTATCAGAGGCGGGGAATCAGAGGTGGGGAATCATAGGCAGGGAATCGGATGTGCGGAATCAGAGATGGGGAATCAGAGGCTGGGAATCAGAGGTGGTGAATCAGAGATGGGGAATCAGAGGCGGGGAATCAGAGGCGGGGAATCAGACGCGGGGAATCAGAGGTGGGCAATCAGAGGCGGGGAATCAGATATGGGGAATCAGAGGTGGGGAATCAGAGGCGGGGAAACAGAGGCGGGGAATCAGATATGGGGAATCAGAGGTGGGGCATCAGAGGTTGTGAATCACAGATGGGGAATCAGAGGCGGGGAATCAGAGGCAGGGAATCAGACGCGGGGAATCAGAGGCGGGGATTCAGAGCTGGGGAATCAGAGGCGGGGAATCAGAGTTGGGGAATCAGAGGCGGGGAATCAGATATGGGGAATCAGAGGCGGGGAATCAGAGGCAGGGAATCAGACACGGGGAATCAGAGGCGGGGAATCAGATATGGGGAATCAGAGGCGGGGAATTAGATATGGGGAATCAGAGGCTGGGAATCAGAGGGGGGAAACAGAGGCGGGGAATAAGATATGGGGAATCAGAGGTGGGGAATCAGGGGCGGGGAATCAGTGGCTGGGAATCAGAGGCGGGGAATCAGAGGCGGGGAATCAAAGGAAGGGAATCAGACACGGGGAATCAGAGGTGGGGAATCAGAGATGGGGAATCAGAGGCGGGGAATCACAGGCAGGGAATCAGACGCGGGGAATCAGAGGCGGGGAATCAGAGCTGGGGAATCAGAGGTGGGGAATCAGAGTCGGGGAATCAGAGGAAGGGAATCGGTTGTGCGGAATCAGAGATTGGGAATCAGATGTGGGGAATCAGAGGCAGTGAATCAGAGATGGGGAATCAGAGGCGGGGAATCAGAGGCAGGAAATAAGACAGGGATTCAGAGGCTGGGAATCAGACGGGGGGAATCAAAGGCGGGGAATCAGAGCTGGTGAATCAGAGCTGGGGAATCAGAGGCGGGGAATCAGATATGGGGAAACAGAGGCGGGGAATCAGAGGCGGGGAAACAGAGGCGGGGAATCAGACATGGGGAATCGGATGTGGGGAATCAGAGGCGGGGAATCAGAGATGGGGAATCAGAGGCGGGGAATCAGAGTTGGGGAATCGGAGGTGGGGAATTAGATATGAGGAAACAGGCGGGGAATCAGAGGCGGGGAAACAGAGGCGGGGAATCAGATATGGGGAATCAGAGGTGGGGAATCAGAGGCAGGGAATCAGATGTGCGGAATCAGAGATGGGGAATCAGAGGCAGGGAATCAGAATCAGAAGCGGGGAATCAGAGGCCGGGAATCAGATATGGGGAATCAGAGGCGGGGAATCAGAGGCGGGGAAACAGAGGCGGGGAATCAGATATGGGGAATCAGAGGTGGGGAATCAGGGGCAGGGAATCAGTGGCAGGGAATCAGAGGCGGGGAATCTGAGCCGGGGAATCAGAGGCAGGGAATCAGACACGGGGAATCAGAGGCGGGGAATCAGAGATGGTGAATCAGAGGCGGGGAATCAGAGGCAGGGAATCGGACGCCGGGAATCAGAGGCGGGGAATCAGAGCTGGGGAATCAGAGGCGGGGAATCAGAGTTGGGGAATCAGAGGCGGGGAATCAGATATGGGGAAATAGAGGCGGGGAATCAGATATGGGGAATCAGAGGTGTGGAATCAGAGGTTGGGAATCAGAGGCAGGGAATCAGAGGCGGGGAAACAGAGGCGGGGAATCAGATATGGGGAATCAGAGGTGGCGAATCAAAGGCGGTGAAGCAGAGATGGGGAATCAGGGCAGGGAATCAGAGGCAGGGAATCAGAGCTGGGGAAACAGAGGCGGGGAATCAGATATGGGGAATCAGAGGTGGGGAATCAGGGGCGGGGAATCAGTGGCAGGGAATCAGAGCTGGGGAATCAGAGGTGGGGAATCAGAGCTGGGGAAACAGAGGCCGGGAATCAGAGGCAGGGAATCGGACGCCGGGAATCAGAGGCGGGGAATCAGAGCTGGGGAATCAGAGGCGGGGAATCAGAGGAAGGGAATCAGATGTGCGGAATCGGAGATGGGGAATCAGAGGCAGGGAATCAGAGGCGGGGAATCAGAGGCGGGGAATCAGAGGCCGGGAATCAGATATGGGGAAACAGAGGCGGGGAATCCGAGGCGGGGAAACAGAGGCGGGGAATCAGATATGGGGAATCAGAGGTGGGGAATCAGAGGTTGGGAATCAGAGGCAGGGAATCAGAGGCTTGGAATCAGATGCAGGGAATCAGATGCGGGGAATCAGAGGCGGGGAATCAGAGCTGGGGAATCAGAGATAGGGAATCAGATTTGGGGAATCAGAGGCGGGGACTTAGATATTGGGAAACAGAGGCGGGGAATCAGAGGCGGGGAAACCCAGGCGGGGAATCAGATATGGGGAATCAGAGGTGGGGAATCAGAGGCAAGGAATCAGATGTGCGGAATCAGAGATGGGGAATCAGAGGCAGGGAATCAGAATCAGAAGCAGGGAATCAGAGGCTGGGAATTAGAGGCCGGAATCAGATGCTGGGAATCAGAGGCCTGGAATCAGAGGCGGGGAATCAGAGGCAGGGAATCAGATGCGGGGAGTCAGAGGCGGGGAATCAGAGCTGGGGAATCAGAGGCAGGGTATTAGAGTTGGGGAATCAGAGGCGGGGAATCAGATATGGGGAAACAGAGGTGGGGAATCAGAGGCGGGGAAACAGAGGCAGGGAATCAGATATGGGGAATCAGAGGCGGGGAATCAGAGGTGGGGAATCAAACACGGGGAATCAGAGCTGGGGAATCAGAGGCGGGGAATCAGAGTTGGGAATCAGAGGCGGGGAATCAGAGGCGGGGAAACAGAGGCGGGGAATCAGATATGGGGAATCAGAGGTGGGGAATCCGAGGTTGGGAATCAGAGGCAGGGAATCAGAGGCGGAAAATCAGAGGCGGGGAATCAGAGGAAGGGAATCAGATGTGCGGAATCGGAGATGGGGAATCAGAGGCAGGGAATCAGAGGCGGGGAATCAGAGGCGGGGAATCAGAGGCCGGGAATCAGATATGGGGAAACAGAGGCGGGGAATCCGAGGCGGGGAAACAGAGGCGGGGAATCAGATATGGGGAATCAGAGGTGGGGAATAAGAGGTTGGGAATCAGAGGCAGGGAATCAGAGGCTTGGAATCAGATGCAGTTAATCAGATGCGGGGAATCAGAGGCGGGGAATCAGAGCTGGGGAATCAGAGGTGGGGAATCAGATTTGGGGAATCAGAGGCGGGGACTTCGATATTGGGAAACAGAGGCGGGGAATCAGAGGCGGGGAAACCCAGGCGGGGAATCAGATATGGGGAATCAGAGGTGGGGAATCAGAGGCAAGGAATCAGATGTGCGGAATCATAGATGGGGAAACAGAGGCAGGGAATCAGAATCAGAAGCAGGGAATCAGAGGCCGGGAATCAGAGGCCGGAATCAGATGCTGGGAATCAGAGGCCTGGAATCAGAGGCGGTAAATCAGAGGCAGGGAATCAGATGCGGGGAATCAGAGGCGGGGAATCAGAGCTGGGGAATCAGAGGCGGGGTATTAGAGTTGGGGAATCAGAGGCGGGGAATCAGATATGGGGAAACAGAGGTGGGGAATCAGACGCGGGGAAACAGAGGCAGGGAATCAGATATGGGGAATCAGAGGCGGGGAATCAGAGGTGGGGAATCATAGGCAGGGAATCGGATGTGCGGAATCAGAGATGGGGAATCAGAGGCTGGGAATCAGAGGTGGTGAATCAGAGATGGGGAATCAGAGGCGGGGAAACAGAGGCAGGGAATCAGACGCGGGGAATCAGAGGTGGGCAATCAGAGGCGGGGAATCAGATATGGGGAATCAGAGGCGGGGAATCAGAGGCGGGGAAACAGAGGCGGGGAATCAGATATGGGGAATCAGAGGTGGGGCATCAGAGGTTGTGAATCACAGATGGGGAATCAGAGGCGGGGAATCAGAGGCAGGGAATCAGACGCGGGGAATCAGAGGCGGGGATTCAGAGCTGGGGAATCAGAGGCTGGGAATCAGAGTTGGGGAATCAGAGGCGGGGAATCAGATATGGGGAATCAGAGGCAAGGAATCAGAGGCGGGAAAACAGAGGCGGGGAATCAGATATGGGGAATCAGAGGCGGGGAATCAGAGGCAGGGAATCAGACACGGGGAATCAGAGGCGGGGAATCAGAGATGGGGAATCAGAGACGGGGAATCAGAGGCAGGGAATCGGATGCCGGGAATCAGAGGTGGGAAATCAGAGCTGGGGAATCAGAGGCGGGGAATCAGAGTTGGGGAATCAGAGGCGGCGAAGCAGATATGGGGAAATAGAGGCGGGGAATCAGATATGGGGAATCAGAGGCGGGGAATCAGATATGGGGAATCAGAGGCTGGGAATCAGAGGGGGGGAAACGGAGGCGGGGAATAAGATATGGGGAATCAGAGGTGGGGAATCAGGGGCGGGGAATCAGTGGCAGGGAATCAGAGGCGGGGAATCAGAGGCGGGGAATCAAAGGAAGGGAATCAGACACGGGGAATCAGAGGTGGGGAATCAGAGATGGGGAATCAGAGGCGGGGAATCACAGGCAGGGAATCAGACGCGGGGAATCAGAGGCGGGGAATCAGAGCTGGGGAATCAGAGGTGGGGAATCAGAGTCGGGGAATCATAGGCAGGGAATCGGTTGTGCGGAATCAGAGATGGGGAATCAGATGTGGGGAATCAGAGGCAGTGAATCAGAGGCGGGGAAACAGAGGCGGGTAATCAAATATAGGGAATCAGAGGTGGGAATCAGAGGTTGTGAATCAGAGATGGGGAATCAAGGCGGGGAATCAGAGGCAGGGAATCAGACGCGGGGAATCAGAGGCGGGGATTCAGAGCTGGGGAATCAGAGGCGGTGAATCAGAGTTGGGGAATCAGAGGCAGGGAATCAGATATGGGGAATCAGAGGTGGCGAATCAGAGGCGGGGAAACAGAGGCGGGGAATCAGATATGGGGAATCTGAATTGGGGAATCAGGGGCAGGGAATCAGTGGCAGGGAAACAGAGGCGGGGAATCAGAGGCGGGGAATCAGAGGCAGGGAATCAGACACGGGGAATCAGAGGCGGGGAATCAGAGATGGGGAATCAGAGGCGGGGAATCAGCGGCAGGGAATCGGACTCCGGGAATCAGAGTCGGGGAATCAGAGCTGGGGAATCAGAGGCGGGGAATCAGAGTTGGGAAATCAGAGGCGGAAATCAGATATGGGGAAATAGAGGCGGGGAATCAGATATGGGGAATCAGAGGTGTGGAATCAGAGGTTGGGAATCAGAGGCAGGGAATCAGAGTCGGGGAAACAGAGGCGGGTAATCAGATATGGGGAATCAGAGGTGGCGAATCAAAGGCGGTGAAACAGAGATGGGGAATCAGGGCAGGGAATCAGAGGCAGGGAATCAAACACGGGGAATCAGAGCTGGGGAATCAGAGGCGGGGAATCAGAGTTGGGAATCAGAGGCGGGGAATCAGAGGCGGGGAAACAGAGGCGGGGAATCAGATATGGGGAATCAGAGGTGGGGAATCCGAGGTTGGGAATCAGAGGCAGGGAATCAGAGGCGGGGAATCAGAGGCGGGGAATCAGAGGAAGGGAATAAGATGTGCGGAATCGGAGATGGGGAATCAGAGGCAGGGAATCAGAGGCGGGGAATCAGAGGCGGGGAATCAGAGGCCGGGAATCAGATATGGGGAAACAGAGGCGGGGAATCCGAGGCGGGGAAACAGAGGCGGGGAATCAGATATGGGGAATCAGAGGTGGGGAATCAGAGGTTGGTAATCAGAGGCAGGGAATCAGAGGCTTGGAATCAGATGCAGGGAATCAGATGCGGGGAATCAGAGGCGGGGAATCAGAGCTGGGGAATCAGAGGTGGGGAATCAGATTTGGGGAATCTGAGGCGGGGACTTAGATATTGGGAAACAGAGGCGGGGAATCAGAGGCGGGGAAACCCAGGCGGGGAATCAGATATGGGGAATCAGAGGTGGGGAATCAGAGGCAAGGAATCAGATGTGCGGAATCAGAGATGGGGAATCAGAGGCAGGGAATCAGAATCAGAAGCAGGGAATCAGAGGCCGGGAATTAGAGGCCGGAATCAGATGCTGGGAATCAGAGGCCTGGAATCAGAGGCGGGGAATCAGAGGCAGGGAATCAGATGCGGGGAATCAGAGGCGGGGAATCAGAGCTGGGGAATCAGAGGCGGGGTATTAGAGTTGGGGAATCAGAGGCGGGGAATCAGATATGGGGAAACAGAGGTGGGGAATCAGAGGCGGGGAAACAGAGGCAGGGAATCAGATATGGGGAATCAGAGGCGGGGAATCAGAGGTGGGGAATCATAGACAGGGAATCGGATGTGCGGAATCAGAGATGGGGAATCAGAGGCTGGGAATCAGAGGTGGTGAATCAGAGATGGGGAATCAGAGGCGGGGAATCAGAGGCGGGGAATCAGACGCGGGGAATCAGAGGTGGGCAATCAGAGGCGGGGAATCAGATATGGGGAATCAGAGGCGGGGAATCAGAGGCGGGGAAACAGAGGCGGGGAATCATATATGGGGTATCAGAGGTGGGGCATCAGAGGTTGTGAATCACAGATGAGGAATCAGAGGCGGGGAATCAGAGGCAGGGAATCAGACGCGGGGAATCACAGGCGGGGAATCAGAGGCAGCGAATAGAACGCGGGGAATCAGAGGCAGGGAATCAGAGCTGGGGAATCAGAGGCGGGGAATCAGATATGGGGAAACAGAGGCGGGGAATCAGAGGCGGGGAAACAGAGGCGGGGAATCAGACATGGGGAATCGGATGCGGGGAATCAGAGTCGGGGAATCAGAGCTGGGGAATCAGAGGTGGGGCATCAGAGTTGGGGCATCAGAGGTGGGGAATTAGATATGGGGAAACAGAGGCGGGGAATCAGAGGCGGGGAATCAGAGGCGGGGAATCAGAGGCCGGGAATCAGATATGGGGAAACAGAGGCGGGGAATCCGAGGCGGGGAAACAGAGGCGGGGAATCAGATATGGGGAATCAGAGGTGGGGAATCAGAGGTTGGTAATCAGAGGCAGGGAATCAGAGGCTTGGAATCAGATGCAGGGAATCAGATGCGGGGAATCAGAGGCGGGGAATCAGAGCTGGGGAATCAGAGGTGGGGAATCAGATTTGGGGAATCTGAGGCGGGGACTTAGATATTGGGAAACAGAGGCGGGGAATCAGAGGCGGGGAAACCCAGGCGGGGAATCAGATATGGGGAATCAGAGGTGGGGAATCAGAGGCAAGGAATCAGATGTGCGGAATCAGAGATGGGGAATCAGAGGCAGGGAATCAGAATCAGAAGCAGGGAATCAGAGGCCGGGAATTAGAGGCCGGAATCAGATGCTGGGAATCAGAGGCCTGGAATCAGAGGCGGGGAATCAGAGGCAGGGAATCAGATGCGGGGAATCAGAGGCGGGGAATCAGAGCTGGGGAATCAGAGGCGGGGTATTAGAGTTGGGGAATCAGAGGCGGGGAATCAGATATGGGGAAACAGAGGTGGGGAATCAGAGGCGGGGAAACAGAGGCAGGGAATCAGATATGGGGAATCAGAGGCGGGGAATCAGAGGTGGGGAATCATAGACAGGGAATCGGATGTGCGGAATCAGAGATGGGGAATCAGAGGCTGGGAATCAGAGGTGGTGAATCAGAGATGGGGAATCAGAGGCGGGGAATCAGAGGCGGGGAATCAGACGCGGGGAATCAGAGGTGGGCAATCAGAGGCGGGGAATCAGATATGGGGAATCAGAGGCGGGGAATCAGAGGCGGGGAAACAGAGGCGGGGAATCATATATGGGGTATCAGAGGTGGGGCATCAGAGGTTGTGAATCACAGATGAGGAATCAGAGGCGGGGAATCAGAGGCAGGGAATCAGACGCGGGGAATCACAGGCGGGGAATCAGAGGCAGCGAATAGAACGCGGGGAATCAGAGGCAGGGAATCAGAGCTGGGGAATCAGAGGCGGGGAATCAGATATGGGGAAACAGAGGCGGGGAATCAGAGGCGGGGAAACAGAGGCGGGGAATCAGACATGGGGAATCGGATGCGGGGAATCAGAGTCGGGGAATCAGAGCTGGGGAATCAGAGGTGGGGCATCAGAGTTGGGGCATCAGAGGTGGGGAATTAGATATGGGGAAACAGAGGCGGGGAATCAGAGGCGGGGAAACAGAGGCGGGGAATCAGATATGGGGAATCAGAGGTGGGGAATCAGAGGCAGGGAATCAGATGTGCGGAATCAGAGATGGGGAATCAGAGGCAGGGAATCAGAATCAGAAGCGGGGAATCAGAGGCCGGGAATCAGAGGCCGGGAATCAGATGCTGGGAATAAGAGGCCGGGAATCAGAGGTGGGGAATCAGAGTCTGGGAATCAGAGATGGGGATTCAGAGGTGGGGAATGAGATATGGAGAATCAGAGGCGGGGAATCAGAGGCGGGGAAACAGAGGTGGGGAATCAGATATGGGGAAATAGAGGCGGGGAATCAGATATGGGGAATCAGAGGTGTGGAATCAGAGGTTGGGAATCAGAGGCAGGGAATCAGAGTCGGGGAAACAGAGGCGGGTAATCAGATATGTGGAATCAGAGGTGGCGAATCAAGGGCGGTGAAACAGAAATGGGGAATCAGGGCAGGGAATCAGAGGCAGGGAATCAAACACGGGGAATCAGAGCTGGGGAATCAGAGGCGGGGAATCAGAGTTGGGAATCAGAGGCGGGGAATCAGAGGCGGGGAAACAGAGGCGGGGAATCAGATATGGGGAATCAGAGGTGGGGAATCCGAGGTTGGGAATCAGAGGCAGGGAATCAGAGGCGGGGAATCAGAGGCGGGGAATCAGAGGAAGGGAATCAGATGTGCGGAATCGGAGATGGGGAATCAGAGGCAGGGAATCAGAGGCGGGGAATCAGAGGCGGGGAATCAGAGGCCGGGAATCAGATATGGGGAAACAGAGGCGGGGAATCCGAGGCGGGGAAACAGAGGCGGGGAATCAGATATGGGGAATCAGAGGTGGGGAATCAGAGGTTGGGAATCAGAGGCAGGGAATCAGAAGCTTGGAATCAGATGCAGGGAATCAGATGCGGGGAATCAGAGGCGGGGAATCAGAGCTGGGGAATCAGAGGTAGGGAATCAGATTTGGGGAATCAGAGGCGGGGACTTAGATATTGGGAAACAGAGGCGGGGAATCAGAGGCGGGGAAACCCAGGCGGGGATTCAGATATGGGGAATCAGAGGTGGGGAATCAGAGGCAAGGAATCAGATGTGCGGAATCAGAGATGGGGAATCAGAGGCAGGGAATCAGAATCAGAAGCAGGGAATCAGAGGCCGGGAATTAGAGGCCGGAATCAGATGCTGCGAATCAGAGGCCTGGAATCAGAGGCGGGGAATCAGAGGCAGGGAATCAGATGCGGGGAATCAGAGGCGGGGAATCAGAGCTGGGGAATCAGAGGCGGGGTATTAGAGTTGGGGAATCAGAGGCGGGGAATCAGATATGGGGAAACAGAGGTGGGGAATCAGAGGCGGGGAAACAGAGGCAGGGAATCAGATATGGGGAATCAGAGGCGGGGAATCAGAGGCGGGGAATCATAGGCAGGGAATCGGATGTGCGGAATCAGAGGTGGGCAATCAGAGGCGGGGAATCAGATATGGGGAATCAGAGGCGGGGAATCAGAGGCGGGGAAACAGAGGCGGGGAATCATATATGGGGTATCAGAGGTGGGGCATCAGAGGTTGTGAATCACAGATGAGGAATCAGAGGCGGGGAATCAGAGGCAGGGAATCAGACGCGGGGAATCAGAGGCGGGGATTCAGAGCTGGGGAATCAGAGGCGGGGAATCAGAGTTGGGGAATCAGAGGCGGGGAATCAGATATGGGGAATCAGAGGCAGGGAATCAGAGGCGGGAAAACAGAGGCGGGGAATAAGATATGGGGAATCAGAGGCGGGGAATCAGAGGCAGGGAATCAGACACGGGGAATCAGAGGCGGGGAATCAGAGATGGGGAATCAGAGGCGGGGAATCAGAGGCAGGGAATCGGATGCCGGGAATCAGAGGCGGGAAATCAGAGGCAGGAAATCAGACAGGGATTCAGAGGCTGGGAATCAGACGGGGGGAATCAAAGGCGGGGAATCAGAGCTGGTAAATCAGAGGCAGGGAATCAGAGTTGGGGATTCAGAGGCGGGGAATCAGATATGGGGAAACAGAGGCGGGGAATGAGAGGCGGGCAAGCAGAGGCGGGGAATTAGATATGGGGAATCAGAGGTGGGAAATCAGAGGTGGTGAATCAGAGATGGGGAATCACAGGCGGGGAATCAGAGGCAGCGAATAGAACGCGGGGAATCAGAGGCAGGGAATCAGAGCTGGGGAATCAGAGGCGGGGAATCAGATATGGGGAAACAGAGGCGGGGAATCAGAGGCGGGGAAACAGAGGCGGGGAATCAGACATGGGGAATCGGATGCGGGGAATCAGAGTCGGGGAATCAGAGCTGGGGAATCAGAGGTGGGGCATCAGAGTTGGGGCATCAGAGGTGGGGAATTAGATATGGGGAAACAGAGGCGGGGAATCAGAGGCGGGGAAACAGAGGCGGGGAATCAGATATGGGGAATCAGAGGTGGGGAATCAGAGGCAGGGAATCAGATGTGCGGAATCAGAGATGGGGAATCAGAGGCAGGGAATCAGAATCAGAAGCGGGGAATCAGAGGCCGGGAATCAGAGGCCGGGAATCAGATGCTGGGAATAAGAGGCCGGGAATCAGAGGTGGGGAATCAGAGTCTGGGAATCAGAGATGGGGATTCAGAGGTGGGGAATGAGATATGGAGAATCAGAGGCGGGGAATCAGAGGCGGGGAAACAGAGGTGGGGAATCAGATATGGGGAAATAGAGGCGGGGAATCAGATATGGGGAATCAGAGGTGTGGAATCAGAGGTTGGGAATCAGAGGCAGGGAATCAGAGTCGGGGAAACAGAGGCGGGTAATCAGATATGTGGAATCAGAGGTGGCGAATCAAGGGCGGTGAAACAGAGATGGGGAATCAGGGCAGGGAATCAGAGGCAGGGAATCAAACACGGGGAATCAGAGCTGGGGAATCAGAGGCGGGGAATCAGAGTTGGGAATCAGAGGCGGGGAATCAGAGGCGGGGAAACAGAGGCGGGGAATCAGATATGGGGAATCAGAGGTGGGGAATCCGAGGTTGGGAATCAGAGGCAGGGAATCAGAGGCGGGGAATCAGAGGCGGGGAATCAGAGGAAGGGAATCAGATGTGCGGAATCGGAGATGGGGAATCAGAGGCAGGGAATCAGAGGCGGGGAATCAGAGGCGGGGAATCAGAGGCCGGGAATCAGATATGGGGAAACAGAGGCGGGGAATCCGAGGCGGGGAAACAGAGGCGGGGAATCAGATATGGGGAATCAGAGGTGGGGAATCAGAGGTTGGGAATCAGAGGCAGGGAATCAGAAGCTTGGAATCAGATGCAGGGAATCAGATGCGGGGAATCAGAGGCGGGGAATCAGAGCTGGGGAATCAGAGGTAGGGAATCAGATTTGGGGAATCAGAGGCGGGGACTTAGATATTGGGAAACAGAGGCGGGGAATCAGAGGCGGGGAAACCCAGGCGGGGAATCAGATATGGGGAATCAGAGGTGGGGAATCAGAGGCAAGGAATCAGATGTGCGGAATCAGAGATGGGGAATCAGAGGCAGGGAATCAGAATCAGAAGCAGGGAATCAGAGGCCGGGAATTAGAGGCCGGAATCAGATGCTGGGAATCAGAGGCCTGGAATCAGAGGCGGGGAATCAGAGGCAGGGAATCAGATGCGGGGAATCAGAGGCGGGGAATCAGAGCTGGGGAATCAGAGGCAGGGTATTAGAGTTGGGGAATCAGAGGCGGGGAATCAGATATGGGGAAACAGAGGTGGGGAATCAGAGGCGGGGAAACAGAGGCAGGGAATCAGATATGGGGAATCAGAGGCGGGGAATCGGAGGTGGGGAATCATAGGCAGGGAATCAGATGTGCGGAATCAGAGATGGGGAATCAGAGGCTGGGAATCAGAGGTGGTGAATCAGAGATGGGGAATCAGAGGCGGGGAATCAGAGGCGGGGAATCAGACGCGGGGAATCAGAGGTGGGCAATCAGAGGCGGGGAATCAGATATGGGGAATCAGAGGTGGGGAATCAGAGGCGGGGAAACAGAGGCGGGGAATCAGATATGGGGAATCAGAGGTGGGGCATCAGAGGTTGTGAATCACAGATGAGGAATCAGAGGCGGGGAATCAGAGGCAGGGAATCAGACGCGGGGAATCAGAGGCGGGGATTCAGAGCTGGGGAATCAGAGGCGGGGAATCAGAGTTGGGGAATCAGAGGCGGGGAATCAGATATGGGGAATCAGAGGCAGGGAATCTGAGGCGGGAAAACAGAGGCGGGGAATCAGATATGGGGAATCAGAGGCGGGGAATCAGAGGCAGGGAATCAGACACGGGGAATCAGAGGCGGGGAATCAGATATGGGGAATCAGAGGCGGGGAATTAGATATGGGGAATCAGAGGCTTGGAATCAGAGGGGGGGAAACAGAGGCGGGGAATAAGATATGGGGAATCAGAGGTGGGGAATCAGGGGCGGGGAATCAGTGGCAGGGAATCAGAGGCGGGGAATCAGAGGCGGGGAATCAAAGGAAGGGAATCAGACACGGGGAATCAGAGGTGGGGAATCAGAGATGGGGAATCAGAGGCGGGGAATCACAGGCAGGGAATCAGACGCGGGGAATCAGAGGCGGGGAATCATAGCTGGGGAATCAGAGGTGGGGAATCAGAGTCGGGGAATCAGAGGAAGGGAATCGGTTGTGCGGAATCAGAGATTGGGAATCAGATGTGGGGAATCAGAGGCAGTGAATCAGAGATGGGGAATCAGAGGCGGGGAATCAGAGGCAGGAAATAAGACAGGGATTCAGAGGCTGGGAATCAGACGGGGGGAATCAAAGGCGGGGAATCAGAGCTGGTGAATCAGAGGCAGGGAATCAGAGTTGGGGATTCAGAGGCGGGGAATCAGATATGGGGAAACAGAGTCGGGGAATGAGAGGCGGGCAAGCAGAGGCGGGGAATTAGATATGGGGAATCAGAGGTGGGAAATCAGAGGTGGTGAATCAGAGATGGGGAATCACAGGCGGGGAATCAGAGGCAGCGAATAGAACGCGGGGAATCAGAGGCAGGGAATCAGAGCTGGGGAATCAGAGGCGGGGAATCAGATATGGGGAAACAGAGGCGGGGAATCAGAGGCGGGGAAACAGAGGCGGGGAATCAGACATGGGGAATCGGATGTGGGGAATCAGAGGCGGGGAATCAGAGCTGGGGAATCAGAGGTGGGGAATCAGAGTTGGGGCATCAGAGGTGGGGAATTAGATATGGGGAAACAGGCTGGCAATCAGAGGCGGGGAAACAGAGGCGGGGAATCAGATATGGGGAATCAGAGGTGGGGAATCAGAGGCAGGGAATCAGATGTGCGGAATCAGAGATGGGGAATCAGAGGCAGGGAATCAGAATCAGAAGCGGGGAATCAGAGGCCGGGAATCAGATATGGGGAATCAGAGGCGGGGAATCAGAGGCGGGGAAACAGAGGCGGGGAATCAGATATGGGGAATCAGAGGTGGGGAATCAGGGGCAGGGAATCAGTGGCAGGGAATCAGAGGCGGGGAATCTGAGCCGGGGAATCAGAGGCAGGGAATCAGTCACGGGGAATCAGAGGCGGGGAATCAGAGATGGTGAATCAGAGGCGGGGAATCAGAGGCAGGGAATCGGACGCCGGGAATCAGAGGCGGGGAATCAGAGCTGGGGAATCAGAGGCGGGGAATCAGAGTTGGGGAATCAGAGGCGGGGAATCAGATATGGGGAAATAGAGGCGGGGAATCAGATATGGGGAATCAGAGGTGTGGAATCAGAGGTTGGGAATCAGAGGCAGGGAATCAGAGGCGGGGAAACAGAGGCGGGGAATCAGATATGGGGAATCAGAGGTGGCGAATCAAAGGCGGTGAAACAGAGATGGGGAATCAGGGCAGGGAATTAGAGGCAGGGAATCAGAGCTGGGGAAACAGAGGCGGGGAATCAGATATGGGGAATCAGAGGTGGGGAATCAGGGGCGGGGAATCAGTGGCAGGGAATCAGAGCTGGGGAATCAGAGGTGGGGAATCAGAGCTGGGGAAACAGAGGCGGGGAATCAGATATGGGGAATCAGAGGTGGGGAATCAGGGGCGGGGAATCAGTGGCAGGGAATCAGAGGCCGGGAATAAAAGGCGGGGAATCAGAGCTGGGGAATCAGAGGCGGGGAATCAGAGTTGGGGAATCAGAGGAGGGGAATCAGATATGGGGAAACAGAGGCCGGGAATCAGAGGCAGGGAAACAGAGGCGGGGAATCAGATATGGGGAATCAGAGGTGCGAAATTTGAGGTTGCGAATCAGAGGCGGGGAATCAGAGGCGGGGAATCAGAGGCAGGGAATCGGATGTGCGGAATCAGAGATGGGGAATCAGAGGTGGGGATTCAGAGGTGGTGAATCAGAAAAGGGGAATCAGAGGCTGGGAATCAGAGGCAGGGAATCAGACGCAGGGAATCAGAGGCGGGGAATCATAGCTGGCGAATTAGTGGAGGGGAATAAGAGTTGGGGAATCAGAGGCGGGGAATCAGATATGGGGAAACAGAGGCGGGGAATCAGAGGCGGGGAAACAGAGGTAGGGAATCAGATATGGGGTATCAGAGGTGGGGAATCAGAGGCAGGGAATCAGATGTGCGGAATCAGACACGGGGAATCAGAGGCGGGGAATCAGAGATGGGGAATCAGAGGCGGGGAATCAGAGGCAGGGAATCGGATGCCGGGAATCAGAGGCGGGGAATCAGAGCTGGGGAATCAGAGGCGGGGAATCAGAGTTTGGGAATCAAAGGCGGGGAATCAGATACGGGGAAATAGAGGCAGGGAATCAGATATGGGGAATCAGAGGTGTGGAATCAGAGGTTGGGAATCAGAGGCAGGGAATCAGAGGCGGGGAAACAGAGGCGGGGAATCAGATATGGGGAATCAGAGGTGGCGAATCAAAGGCGGTGAAACAGAGATGGGGAATCAGAGGCGGGGAATCAGAGGCAGGGAATCAGAGCTGGGGAAACAGAGGCGGGGAATCAGATATGGGGAATCAGAGGTGGGGAATCAGGGGCGGGGAATCAGTGGCAGGGAATCAGAGGCCGGGAATAAAAGGCGGGGAATCAGAGCTGGGGAATCAGAGGCGGGGAATCAGAGTTGGGGAATCAGAGGAGGGGAATCAGATATGGGGAAACAGAGGCCGGGAATCAGAGGCAGGGAAACAGAGGCGGGGAATCAGATATGGGGAATCAGAGGTGGGGAATTAGAGGTTGCGAATCAGAGGCGGGGAATCAGAGGCAGGGAATCAGAGGCAGGGAATCGGATGTGCGGAATCAGAGATGGGGAATCAGAGGTGGGGATTCAGAGGTTGTGAATCAGAGAAGGGGAATCAGAGGCTGGGAATCAGAGGCAGGGAATCAGACGCAGGGAATCAGAGGCGGGGAATCATAGCTGGCGAATTAGAGGAGGGGAATCAGAGTTGGGGAATCAGAGTCGGGGAATCAGATATGGGGAAACAGAGGCGGGGAATCAGAGGCGGGGAATCAGAGGCGGATAATCAGATATGGGGAATCAGAGGTGGGGAATCAGAGGCAGGGAATCAGAATCAGAAGCAGGGAATCAGAGGCCGGGAATCAGAGGCCGAAATCAGATGCTGGGAATCAGAGGCCTGGAATCAGAGGCGGGGAATCAGAGGCAGGGAATCAGATGCGGGGAATCAGAGGCGGGGAATCAGAGCTGGGGAATCAGAGGCAGGGTATTAGAGTTGGGGAATCAGAGGCGGGGAATCAGATATGGGGAAGCAGAGGTGGGGAATCAGAGGCGGGGAAACAGAGGCAGGGAATCAGATATGGGGAATCAGAGGCGGGGAATCAGAGGTGGGGAATCATAGGCAGGGAATCGGATGTGCGGAATCAGAGATGGGGAATCAGAAGCCGGGAATGAGAGGTGGTGAATCAGATATGGGGAATCAGAGGCGGGGAATCAGAGGCAGGGAATCAGACGCGGGGAATCAGAGGTGGGCAATCAGAGGCGGGGAATCAGATATGGGGAATCAGAGGCGGGGAATCAGAGGCGGGGAAACAGAGGCGGGGAATCAGATATGGGGAATCAGAGGTGGGGCATCAGAAGTTGTTAATCACAGATGGGGAATTAGAGGCGGGGAATCAGAGGCAGGGAATCAGACGCGGGGAATCAGAGGCGGGGATTCAGAGCTGGGGAATCAGAAGCGGGGAATCAGAGTTGGGGAATCAGAGGCGGGGATTCAGATATGGGGAATCAGAGGCAGGGAATCAGAGGCGGGGAATCAGAGGCAGGGAATCAGACGCGGGGAATCTGAGGCGGGGAATCAGAGCTGGGGAATCAGAGGTGGGGAATCAGAGTTGGGGAATCAGAGGCAGGGAATTGGATGTGCGGAATCAGAGATGGGGAATCAGAGGTGGGGAATCAGAGGCGGTGAATCAGAGATGGGGAATCAGAGGCGGGGAATCAGAGGCAGGAAATCAGACACGGGGATTCAGAGGCTGGGAATCAGACGGGGGGTATCAAAGGCGGGGAAACAGAGCTGGGGAATATGAGGCAGGGAATCAGATTTGGGGAATCAGAGGCGGGGAATCAGATATGGGGAATCAGAGGCAGGGAATCAGAGGCGGGGAATCAGATATGGGGAAACAGAGGCGGGGAATCAGAGGCGGGAAAACAGAGGCGGGGAATTAGATATGGGGAATCAGAGGTGGGGAATCAGAGGTGGTGAATCAGAGATGGGGAATCAGAGGCGGGGAATCAGAGGCGGGGAATCAGAGCTGGGGAATCAGAGGCGGGGAATCAGAGTTGGGGAATCAGAGGCGGGGAATCAGATATGGGGAAATAGAGGCGGGGAATCACATATGGGGAATCAGAGGTGTGGAATCAGAGGTTGGGAATCAGAGGCAGGGAATCAGAGGCTTGGAATCAGATGCAGGGTATCAGATGCGGGGAATCAGAGGCGGGGAATCAGAGCTGGGGAATCAGAGGTGGGGAATCAGATTTGGGGAATCAGAGGTGGGGACTTAGATATTGGGAAACAGAGGCGGGGAATCAGAGGCGGGGAAACAGAGGCGTGGAATCAGATATGGGGAATCAGAGGTGGGGAATCAGAGGCAGGGAATGAGATGTGCGGAATCAGAGATGGGGAATCAGAGGCAGGGAATCAGAATCAGAAGAAGGGAATCAGAGGCCGGGAATCAGAGGCCGGAATCAGATGCTGGGAATCAGAGGCCTGGAATCAGAGGCGGGGAATCAGAGGCAGGGAATCAGATGCGGGGAATCAGAGGCGGGGAATCAGAGCTGGGGAATCAGAGGCGGGGTATTAGAGTTGGGGAATCAGAGGCGGGGAATCAGATATGGGGAAACAGAGGTGGGGAATCAGAGGCGGGGAAAGAGAGGCAGGGAATCAGATATGGGGAATCAGAGGTGGGGCATCAGAGGTTGTGAATCACAGATGGGGAATCAGAGGCGGGGAATCAGAGGCAGGGAATCAGATGCGGGGAATCAGAGGCGGGGATTCAGAGCTGGGGAATCAGAAGCGGGGAATCAGAGTTGGGGAATCAGAGGCGGGGAATCAGATATGGGGAATCAGAGGCAGGGAATCAGAGGCGGGGAATCAGAGGCAGGGAATCAGACGCGGGGAATCTGAGGCGGGGAATCAGAGCTGGGGAATCAGAGGTGGGGAATCAGAGTTGGGGAATCAGAGGCAGGGAATTGGATGTGCGGAATCAGAGAGGGGGAATCAGAGGTGGGGAATCAGAGGCGGTGAATCAGAGATGGGGAATCAGAGGCGGGGAACCAGAGGCAGGAATTCAGACACGGGGATTCAGAGGCTGGGAATCAGACGGGGGGAATCAAAGGCGGGGAATCAGAGCTGGGGAATCTGAGGCAGGGAATCAGAGTTGGGGATTCAGAGGCGGGGAATCAGATATGGGGAAACAGAGGCGGGGAATCAAAGGCGGGCAAACTGAGGCGGGGAATTAGATATGGGGAATCAGAGGTGGGGAATCAGAGGTGGTGAATCAGTGATGGGGAATCACAGGCGGGGAATCAGAGGCAGGGAATAGGACGCGGGGAATCAGAGGCAGGGAATCAGAGCTGGGGAATCAGAGGAGGGGATTCATAGTTGGGAATCAGAGGCGGGAATCAGATATGGGGAAACAGAGGCGGGGAATCAGAGGCGGTGAAACAGAGGCGGGGAATCAGATATGGGGAATCGGATGCAGGGAATCAGAGGCGGGGAATCAGAGCTGGGGAATCAGAGGCGGGGAATCAGAGTTGGGGCATCAGAGGTGGGGAATTAGATATAGGGAAACAGAGGCGGGGAATCAGAGGCGGGGAAACAGAGGCGGGGAATCAGATATGGGGAATCAGAGGTGGGGAATCAGAGGCAGGGAATCAGATGTGCGGAATCAGAGATGGGGAATAAGAGGCAGGGAATCAGAATCAGAAGCGGGGAATCAGAGGCCGGGAATCAGAGGCCGGGAATCAGATGCTGGGAATATGAGGCCGGGAATCAGAGGTGGGGAATCAGATATGGGGAATCAGAGGTGGCGAATCAAAGGCGGTGAATCAGAGATGGGGAATCAGAGGCGGGGAATCAGAGGCAGGGAATCAGATGCGGGGAATCAGAGGCGGGGAATCAGAGCTGGCGAATCAGAGGCTGGGAATCAGAGGTGGGCAATCAGAGGCGGGGAATCAGATATGGGGAATCAGAGGCGGGGAATCAGAGGCGGGGAAACAGAGGCGGGGAATCAAATATAGGGAATCAGAGGTGGGGAATCAGAGGTTGTGAATCAGAGATGGGGAATCAAGGCGGTGAATCAGAGGCAGGGAATCAGACGCGGGGAATCAGAGGCGGGGATTCAGAGCGGGTGAATCAGAGGCGGGGAATCAGAGTTGGGGAATCAGAGGCAGGGAATCAGATATGGGGAATCAGAGGCGGGGAATCAGAGGCGGGGAAACAGAGGCGGGGAATCAGATGTGGGGAATCAGAGGTGGGGAATCAGGGGCAGGAAATCAGTGGCAGGGAATCAGAGGCGGGGAATCAGAGGCGGGGAGTCAAAGGCAGGGAATCAGACACGGGGAATCAGAGGCGGGGAATCAGAGATGGGGAATCAGAGGCGGGGAATCAGAGGCAGGGAATCGGATGCCGGGAATCAGAGTCGGGGAATCAGAGCTGGGGAATCAGAGGCGGGGAATCAGAGTTGGGGAATCAGAGGCGGGGAATCAGATATGGGGAAATAGAGGCGGGGAATCAGATATGGGGAATCAGAGGTGTGGAATCAGAGGCAGGGAATCAGAGTCGGGGAAACAGAGGCGGGGAATCAGATATGGGGAATCAGAGGTGGCGAATCAAAGGCGGTGAAACAGAGATGGGGAATCAGGGCAGGGAATCAGAGGCAGGGAATCAAACACGGGGAATCAGAGCTGGGGAATCAGAGGCGGGGAATCAGAGTTGGGAATCAGAGGCGGGGATACAGAGGCAGGGAATCAGAAGATATGGGGAATCAGAGGCAGGGAATCAGAATCAGAAGAAGGGAATCAGAGGCCGGGAATCAGAGGCCGGAATCAGATGCTGGGAATCAGAGGCCTGGAATCAGAGGCGGGGAATCAGAGGCAGGGAATCAGATGCGGGGAATCAGAGGCGGGGAATCAGAGCTGGGGAATCAGAGGCGGGGTATTAGAGTTGGGGAATCAGAGGCGGGGAATCAGATATGGGGAAACAGAGGTGGGGAATCAGAGGCGGGGAAACAGAAGCAGGGAATCAGATATGGGGAATCAGAGGTGGGGCATCAGAGGTTGTGAATCACAGATGGGGAATCAGAGGCGGGGAATCAGAGGCAGGGAATCAGACGCGGGGAATCAGAGGCGGGGATTCAGAGCTGGGGAATCAGAAGCGGGGAATCAGAGTTGGGGAATCAGAGGCGGGGAATCAGATATGGGGAATCAGAGGCAGGGAATCAGAGGCGGGGAATCAGAGGCAGGGAATCAGACGCGGGGAATCTGAGGCGGGGAATCAGAGCTGGGGAATCAGAGGTGGGGAATCAGAGTTGGGGAATCAGAGGCAGGGAATTGGATGTGCGGAATCAGAGAGGGGGAATCAGAGGTGGGGAATCAGAGGCGGTGAATCAGAGATGGGGAATCAGAGGCGGGGAATCAGAGGCAGGAAATCAGACACGGGGATTCAGAGGCTGGGAATCAGACGGGGGGAATCAAAGGCGGGGAATCAGAGCTGGGGAATCTGAGGCAGGGAATCAGAGTTGGGGATTCAGAGGCGGGGAATCAGATATGGGGAAACAGAGGCGGGGAATCAGAGGCGGGCAAACAGAGGCGGGGAATTAGATATGGGGAATCAGAGGTAGGGAATCAGAGGTGGTGAATCAGTGATGGGGAATCACAGGCGGGGAATCAGAGGCAGGGAATAGGACGCGGGGAATCAGAGGCAGGGAATCAGAGCTGGGGAATCAGAGGAGTGGATTCATAGTTGGGAATCAGAGGCGGGAATCAGATATAGGGAAACAGAGGCGGGGAATCAGAGGCGGGGAAACAGAGGCGGGGAATCAGATATGGGGAATCAGAGGTGGGGAATCAGAGGCAGGGAATCAGATGTGCGGAATCAGAGATGGGGAATAAGAGGCAGGGAATCAGAATCAGAAGCGGGGAATCAGAGGCCGGGAATCAGAGGCCGGGAATCAGATGCTGGGAATAAGAGGCCGGGAATCAGAGGTGGGGAATCAGATATGGGGAATCAGAGGTGGCGAATCAAAGGCGGTGAATCAGAGATGGGGAATCAGAGGCGGGGAATCAGAGGCAGGGAATCAGATGCGGGGAATCAGAGGCGGGGAATCAGAGCTGGCGAATCAGAGGCTGGGAATCAGAGGTGGGCAATCAGAGGCGGGGAATCAGATATGGGGAATCAGAGGCGGGGAATCAGAGGCGGGGAAACAGAGGCGGGGAATCAAATATAGGGAATCAGAGGTAGGGAATCAGAGGTTGTGAATCAGAGATGGGGAATCAAGGCGGGGAATCAGAGGCAGGGAATCAGACGCGGGGAATCAGAGGCGGGGATTCAGAGCTGGGGAATCAGAGGCGGGGAATCAGAGTTGGGGAATCAGAGGCAGGGAATCAGATATGGGGAATCAGAGGCGGGGAATCAGAGGCGGGGAAACAGAGGCGGGGAATCAGATGTGGGGAATCAGAGGTGGGGAATCAGGGGCAGGGAATCAGTGGCAGGGAATCAGAGGCGGGGAATCAGAGGCGGGGAATCAAAGGCAGGGAATCAGACACGGGGAATCAGAGGCGGGGAATCAGAGATGGGGAATCAGAGGCGGGGAATCAGAGGCAGGGAATCGGATGCCGGGAATCAGAGTCGGGGAATCAGAGCTGGGGAATCAGAGGCGGGGAATCAGAGTTGGGGAATCAGAGGCGGGGAATCAGATATGGGGAAATAGAGGCGGGGAATCAGATATGGGGAATCAGAGGTGTGGAATCATAGGTTGGGCATCAGAGGCAGGGAATCAGAGTCGGGGAAACAGAGGCGGGGAATCAGATATGGGGAATCAGAGGTGGCGAATCAAAGGCGGTGAAACAGAGATGGGGAATCAGGGCAGGGAATCAGAGGCAGGGAATCAAACACGGGGAATCAGAGCTGGGGAATCAGAGGCGGGGAATCAGAGTTGAGAATCAGAGGCGGGGAATCTGAGGCGGGGAAACAGAGGCGGGGAATCAGATATGGGGAATCAGAGGTGGGGAATCCGAGGTTGGGAATCAGAGGCAGGGAATCAGAGGCGGAAAATCAGAGGCGGGGAATCAGAGGAAGGGAATCAGATGTGCGGAATCGGAGATGGGGAATCAGAGGCAGGGAATCAGAGGCGGGGAATAAGTGGCGGGGAATCAGAGGCCGGGAATCAGATATGGGGAAACAGAGGCGGGGAATCCGAGGCGGGGAAACAGAGGCGGGGAATCAGATATGGGGAATCAGAGGTGGGGAATCAGAGGTTGGGAATCAGAGGCAGGGAATCAGAGGCTTGGAATCAGATGCAGGGAATCAGATGCGGGGAATCAGAGGCGGGGAATCAGAGCTGGTGAATCAGAGGTGGGGAATCAGATTTGGGGAATCAGAGGCGGGGACTTAGATATTGGGAAACAGAGGCGGGGAATCAGAGGCGGGGAAACCAAGGCGGGGATTCAGATATGGGGAATCAGAGGTGGGGAATCAGATGCAAGGAATCAGATGTGCGGAATCAGAGATGGGGAATCAGAGGCAGGGAATAAGAATCAGAAGCAGGGAATCAGAGGCCGGGAATCAGAGGCCGGAATCAGATGCTGGGAATCAGAGGCCTGGAATCAGAGGCGGGGAATCAGAGGCAGGGAATCAGATGCGGGGAATCAGAGGCGGGGAATCAGAGCTGGGGAATCAGAGGCGGGGTATTAGAGTTGGGGAATCAGAGGCGGGGAATCAGATATGGGGAAACAGAGGTGGGGAATCAGAGGCGGGGAAACAGAGGGAGGGAATCAAATATGGGGAATCAGAGGCGGGGAATCAGAGGTGGGGAATCATAGGCAGGGAATCGGATGTGCGGAATCAGAGATGGGGAATCAGAGGCTGGGAATCAGAGGTGGTGAATCAGAGATGGGGAATCAGAGGCGGGGAATCAGAGGCAGGGAATCAGACGCGGGGAAACAGAGGTGGGCAATCAGAGGCGGGGAATCAGATATGGGGAATCAGAGGCGGGGAATCAGAGGCGGGGAAACAGAGGCGGGGAATCAGATATGGGGAATCAGAGGTGGGGCATCAGAGGTTGTGAATCACAGATGGGGAATCAGAGGCGGGGAATCAGAGGCAGGGAATCAGACGCGGGGAATCAGAGGCGGGGATTCAGAGCTGGGGAATCAGAGGCTGGGAATCAGAGTTGGGGAATCAGAGGCGGGGAATCAGATATGGGGAATCAGAGGCGGGGAGTCAGAGTTGGGGAATCAGAGGCAGGGAATCAGATATGGGGAATCAGAGGCGGGGAATCAGAGGCGGGGAAACAGAGGCGGGGAATCAGATGTGGGGAATCAGAGGTGGGGAATCAGGGGCAGGAAATCAGTGGCAGGGAATCAGAGGCGGGGAATCAGAGGCGGGGAATCAAAGGCAGGGAATCAGACACGGGGAATCAGAGGCGGGGAATCAGAGATGGGGAATCAGAGGCGGGGAATCAGAGGCAGGGAATCGGATGCCGGGAATCAGAGTCGGGGAATCAGAGCTGGGGAATCAGAGGCGGGGAATCAGAGTTGGGGAATCAGAGGTGGGGAATCAGAGGTTGGGAATCAGAGGCAGGGAATCAGAGGCTTGGAATCAGATGCAGGGAATCAGATGCGGGGAATCAGAGGCGGGGAATCAAAGGAAGGGAATCAGACACGGGGAATCAGAGGTGGGGAATCAGAGATGGGGAATCAGAGGCGGGGAATCACAGGCAGGGAATCAGACGCGGGGAATCAGAGGCGGGGAATCAGAGCTGGGGTATCAGAGGTGGGGAATCAGAGTCGGGGAATCATAGGCAGGGAATCGGTTGTGCGGAATCAGAGATGGGGAATCAGATGTGGGGAATCAGAGGCAGTGAATCAGAGGCGGGGAAACAGAGGCGGGGAATCAAATATAGGGAATCAGAGGTGGGGAATCAGAGGTTGTGAATCAGAGATGGGGAATCAAGGCGGGGAATCAGAGGCAGGGAATCAGACGCGGGGAATCAGAGGCGGGGATTCAGAGCTGGGGAATCAGAGGCGGTGAATCAGAGTTGGGGAATCAGAGGCAGGGAATCAGATATGGGGAATCAGAGGTGGGGAATCAGAGGCGGGGAAACAGAGGCGGGGAATCAGATATGGGGAATCAGAATTGGGGAATCAGGGGCAGGGAATCAGTGGCAGGGAATCAGAGGCGGGGAATCAGAGGCGGGGAATCAGAGGCAGGGAATCATACACGGGGAATCAGAGGCGGGGAATCAGAGATGGGGAATCAGAGGCGGGGAATCAGAGGCAGGGAATCGGACTCCGGGAATCAGAGTCGGGGAATCAGAGCTGGGGAATCAGAGGCGGGGAATCAGAGTTGGGGAATCAGAGGCGGGGAATCAGATATGGGGAAATAGAGGCGGGGAATCAGATATGGGGAATCAGAGGTGTGGAATCAGAGGTTGGAAATCAGAGGCAGGGAATCAGAGTCGGGGAAACAGAGGTGGGGAATCAGATATGGGGAATCAGAGGTGGGGAATCAGAGGCGGGGAATCAGAGGCAGGGAATCAGATGCGGGGAATCAGAGGCGGGGAATCAGAGCTGGCGAATCAGAGGCGGGGAATCAGAGGTGGGCAATCAGAGGCGGGGAATCAGATATGGGGAATCAGAGGTGGGGAATCAGAGGCGGGGAAACAGAGGCGGGGAATCAAATATAGGTAATCAGAGGTGGGGAATCAGAGGTTGTGAATCAGAGATGGGGAATCAAGGCGGGGAATCAGAGGCAGGGAATCAGACACGGGGAATCAGAGGCGGGGATTCAGAGCTGGGGAATCAGAGGCGGGGAATCAGAGTTGGGGAATCAGAGGCGGGGAATCAGAGGCAGGGAATCAGACACGGGGAATCAGAGGCGGGGAATCAGAGATGGGGTATCAGAGGCGGGGAATCAGAGGCAGGGAATCGGACGCCGGGAATCAGAGTCGGGGAATCAGAGCTGGGGAATCAGAGGCGGGGAATCAGAGTTGGGGAATCAGAGGCGGGGATTCAGATATGGGGAAATAGAGGCGGGGAATCAGATATGGGGAATCAGAGGTGTGGAATCAGAGGTTGGGAATCAGAGGAAGGGAATCAGAGTCGGGGAAACAGAGGCGGGGAATCAGATATGTGGAATCAGAGGTGGCGAATCAAAGGCGGTGAAACAGAGATGGGGAATTAGGGCAGGGAATCAGAGGCAGGGAATCAAACACGGGGAATCAGAGCTGGGGAATCAGAGGCGGGGAATCAGAGTTGGGAATCAGAGGCGGGGAATCAGAGGCGGGGAAACAGAGGCGGGGAATCAGATATGGGGAATCAGAGGTGGGGAATCAGAGGTTGGGAATCAGAGGCAGGGAATCAGAGGCGGGGAATCAGAGGCGGGGAATCAGAGGAAGGGAATCAGATGTGCGGAATCGGAGATGGGGAATCAGAGGCAGGGAATCAGAGGCGGGGAATCAGAGGCGGGGAATCAGAGGCCGGGAATCAGATATGGGGAAACTGAGGCGGGGAATCCGAGGCGGGGAAACAGAGGCGGGGAATCAGATATGGGGAATCAGAGGTGGGGCATCAGAGGTTGTGAATCACAGATGGGGAATCAGAGGCGGGGAATCAGAGGCAGGGAATCAGATGCGGGGAATCAGAGGCGGGGATTCAGAGCTGGGGAATCAGAAGCGGGGAATCAGAGTTGGGGAATCAGAGGCGGGGAATCAGATATGGGGAATCAGAGGCAGGGAATCAGAGGCGGGGAATCAGAGGCAGGGAATCAAACGCGGGGAATCTGAGGCGGGGAATCAGAGCTGGGGAATCAGAGGTGGGGAATCAGAGTTGGGGAATCAGAGGCAGGGAATTGGATGTGCGGAATCAGAGATGGGGAATCAGAGGTGGGGAATCAGAGGCGGTGAATCAGAGATGGGGAATCAGAGGCGGGGAATCAGAGGCAGGAAATCAGACACGGGGATTCAGAGGCTGGGAATCAGAGGCAGGGAATCAGACGCGGGGAATCTGAGGCGGGGAATCAGAGCTGGGGAATCTGAGGCAGGGAATCAGAGTTGGGGATTCAGAGGCGGGGAATCAGATATGGGGAAACAGAGGCGGGGAATCAGAGGCGGGCAAACAGAGGCGGGGAATTAGATATGGGGAATCAGAGGTAGGGAATCAGAGGTGGTGAATCAGTGATGGGGAATCACAGGCGGGGAATCAGAGGCAGGGAATAGAACGCGGGGAATCAGAGGCAGGGAATCAGAGCTGGGGAATCAGAGGCGGGGAATCATAGTTGGGAATCAGAGGCGGGAATCAGATATGGGGAAACAGAGGCGGGGAATCAGAGGCGGGGAAACAGAGGCGGGGAATCAGATATGGGGAATCGGATGCAGGGAATCAGAGGCGGGGAATCAGAGCTGGGGAATCAGAGGCGGGGAATCAGAGTTGGGGCATCAGAGGTGGGGAATTAGATATAGGGAAACAGAGGCGGGGAATCAGAGGCGGGGAAACAAAGGCGGGGAATCAGATATGGGGAATCAGAGGTGGGGAATCAGAGGCAGGGAATCAGATGTGCGGAATCAGAGATGGGGAATCAGAGGCAGGGAATCAGAAGCGGGGAATCAGAGGCCGGGAATCAGAGGCCGGGAATCAGATGCTGGGAATAAGAGGCCGGGAATCAGAGGAGGGGGATCAGAGTCCGGGAATCAGAGATGGGGATTGAGAGGCGGGGAATGAGATATGGAGAATCAGAGGCGGGGAATAAGAGGCGGGGAAACAGAGGTGGGGAATCAGATATGGGGAATCAGAGGTGGGGAATCAGGGGCGGGGAATCAGTGGCAGGGAATCAGAGCTGGGGAATCAGAGGTGGGGAATCAGAGCTGTGGAAACAGAGGCGGGGAATCAGATATGGGGAATCAGAGGTGGGGAATCCGGGGCGGGGAATCAGTGGCAGGGAATCAGAGCTGGGGAATCAGAGGTGGGGAATCAGAGCTGTGGAAACAGAGGCGGGGAATCAGATATGGGGAATCAGAGGTGGGGAATCCGGGGCGGGGAATCAGAGGCAGGGAATCATACACGGGGAATCAGAGGCGGGGAATCAGAGATGGGGAATCAGAGGCGGGGAATCAGAGGCAGGGAATCGGACTCCGGGAATCAGAGTCGGGGAATCAGAGCTGGGGAATCAGAGGCGGGGAATCAGAGTTGGGGAATCAGAGGCGGGGAATCAGATATGGGGAAATAGAGGCGGGGAATCAGATATGGGGAATCAGAGGTGTGGAATCAGAGGTTGGGAATGAGAGGCAGGGAATCAGAGTCGGGGAAACAGAGGTGGGGAATCAGATATGGGGAATCAGATGTGGGGAATCAGAGGCGGGGAATCAGAGGCAGGGAATCAGATGCGGGGAATCAGAGGAGGGGAATCAGAGCTGGCGAATCAGAGGCGGGGAATCAGAGGTGGGCAATCAGAGGCGGGGAATCAGATATGGGGAATCAGAGGTGGGGAATCAGAGGCGGGGAAACAGAGGCGGGGAATCAAATATAGGTAATCAGAGGTGGGGAATCAGAGGTTGTGAATCAGAGATGGGGAAACAAGGCGGGGAATCAGAGGCAGGGAATCAGACACGGGGAATCAGAGGCGGGGATTCAGAGCTGGGGAATCAGAGGCGGGGAATCAGAGTTGGGAAATCAGAGGCAGGGAATCAGATATGGGGAATCAGAGGCGGGGAATCAGAGGCGGGGAAACAGAGGCGGGGAATCAGATATGGGGAATCAGAGGTGGGGAATCAGGGGCAGGGAATCAGTGGCAGGGAATCAGAGGCGGGGAATCAGAGGCGGGGAATCAGAGGCAGGGAATCAGACACGGGGAATCAGAGGCGGGGAATCAGAGATGGGGTATCAGAGGCGGGGAATCAGAGGCAGGGAATCGGACGCCGGGAATCAGAGTCGGGGAATCAGAGCTGGGGAATCAGAGGCGGGGAATCAGAGTTGGGGAATCAGAGGCGGGGATTCAGATATGGGGAAATAGAGGCGGGGAATCAGATATGGGGAATCAGAGGTGTGGAATCAGAGGTTGGGAATCAGAGGAAGGGAATCAGAGTCGGGGAAACAGAGGCGGGGAATCAGATATGTGGAATCAGAGGTGGCGAATCAAAGGCGGTGAAACAGAGATGGGGAATCAGGGCAGGGAATCAGAGGCAGGGAATCAAACACGGGGAATCAGAGCTGGGGAATCAGAGGCGGGGAATCAGAGTTGGGAATCAGAGGCGGGGAATCAGAGGCGGGGAAACAGAGGCGGGGAATCAGATATGGGGAATCAGAGGTGGGGAATCAGAGGTTGGGAATCAGAGGCAGGGAATCAGAGGCGGGGAATCAGAGGCGGGGAATCAGAGGAAGGGAATCAGATGTGCGGAATCGGAGATGGGGAATCAGAGGCAGGGAATCAGAGGCGGGGAATCAGAGGCGGGGATTCAGAGGCCGGGAATCAGATATGGGGAAACTGAGGCGGGGAATCCGAGGCGGGGAAACAGAGGCGGGGAATCAGATATGGGGAATCAGAGGTGGGGCATCAGAGGTTGTGAATCACAGATGGGGAATCAGAGGCGGGGATTCAGAGGCAGGGAATCAGACGCGGGGAATCAGAGGCGGGGATTCAGAGCTGGGGAATCAGAAGCGGGGAATCAGAGTTGGGGAATCAGAGGCGGGGAATCAGATATGGGGAATCAGTGGCAGGGAATCAGAGGCGGGGAATCAGAGGCAGGGAATCAAACGCGGGGAATCTGAGGCGGGGAATCAGAGCTGGGGAATCAGAGGTGGGGAATCAGAGTTGGGGAATCAGAGGCAGGGAATTGGATGTGCGGAATCAGAGATGGGGAATCAGAGGTGGGGAATCAGAGGCGGTGAATCAGAGATGGGGAATCAGAGGCGGGGAATCAGAGGCAGGAAATCAGACACGGGGATTCAGAGGCTGGGAATCAGAGGCAGGGAATCAGACGCGGGGAATCTGAGGCGGGGAATCAGAGCTGGGGAATCTGAGGCAGGGAATCAGAGTTGGGGATTCAGAGGCGGGGAATCAGATATGGGGAAACAGAGGCGGGGAATCAGAGGCGGGCAAACAGAGGCGGGGAATTAGATATGGGGAATCAGAGGTAGGGAATCAGAGGTGGTGAATCAGTGATGGGGAATCACAGGCGGGGAATCAGAGGCAGGGAATAGAACGCGGGGAATCAGAGGCAGGGAATCAGAGCTGGGGAATCAGAGGCGGGGAATCATAGTTGGGAATCAGAGGCGGGAATCAGATATGGGGAAACAGAGGCGGGGAATCAGAGGCGGGGAAACAGAGGCGGGGAATCAGATATGGGGAATCGGATGCAGGGAATCAGAGGCGGGGAATCAGAGCTGGGGAATCAGAGGCGGGGAATCAGAGTTGGGGCATCAGAGGTGGGGAATTAGATATAGGGAAACAGAGGCGGGGAATCAGAGGCGGGGAAACAGAGGCGGGGAATCAGATATGGGGAATCAGAGGTGGGGAATCAGAGGCAGGGAATCAGATGTGCGGAATCAGAGATGGGGAATCAGAGGCAGGGAATCAGAAGCGGGGAATCAGAGGCCGGGAATCAGAGGCCGGGAATCAGATGCTGGGAATAAGAGGCCGGGAATCAGAGGAGGGGGATCAGAGTCCGGGAATCAGAGATGGGGATTGAGAGGCGGGGAATGAGATATGGAGAATCAGAGGCGGGGAATAAGAGGCGGGGAAACAGAGGTGGGGAATCAGATATGGGGAATCAGAGGTGGGGAATCAGGGGCGGGGAATCAGTGGCAGGGAATCAGAGCTGGGGAATCAGAGGTGGGGAATCAGAGCTGTGGAAACAGAGGCGGGGAATCAGATATGGGGAATCAGAGGTGGGGAATCCGGGGCGGGGAATCAGTGGCAGGGAATCAGAGGCCGGGAATAAAAGGCGGGGAATCAGAGCTGGGGAATCAGAGGCGGGGAATCAGAGTTGGGGAATCAGAGGAGGGGAATCAGATATGGGGAAACAGAGGCCGGAATCAGAGGCAGGGAAACAGAGGCGGGGAATCAGATATGGGGAATCAGATGCTGGGAATAAGAGGCCGGGAATCAGAGGTGGGGAATCAGAGTCTGGGAATCAGAGATGGGGATTCAGAGGCGGGGAATGAGATATGTAGAATCAGAGGCGGGGAATCAGGGGCGGGGAAACAGAGGTGGAGAATCAGATATGGGGAATCAGAGGTGGCGAATCAAAGGCGGTGAATCAGAGATGGGGAATCAGAGGCAGGGAATCAGATGCGGGGATTCAGAAGCGGGGAATCAGAGCTGGCGAATCAGAGGCGGGGAATCAGAGGTGGGCAATCAGAGCCGGGGAATCAGATATGGGGAATCAGAGGCGGGGAATCAGAGGCGGGGAAACAGAGGCGGGGAATCAGATATGGGGAATCAGAGGTGGGGAATCAGAGATGGGGAATCAAGGCGGGGAATCAGAGGGAGGGAATCAGACGCGGGGAATCAGAGGCGGGGATTCAGAGCTGGGGAATCAGAGGCGGGGAATCAGAGTTCGGGAATCAGAGGCAGGGAATCAGATATGGGGTATCAGAGGCGGGGAATCAGAGGCGGGGAAACAGAGGTGGGGAATCAGATATGGGGAATCAGAGGTGGGGAATCAGGGGCAGGGAATCAGTGGCAGGGAATCAGAGGCGGGGAATCTGAGGCGGGGAATCAGTGGCTGGGAATCAGACACGGGGAATCAGAGGCGGGAAATCAGAGATGGGGAATCAGAGGCGGGGAATCAGAGGCAGGGAATCGGATGCCGGGAATCAGAGGCGGGGAATCAGAGCTGGGGAATCAGAGGCGGGGAATCAGAGTTGGGGAATCAGAGGCGGGGAATCAGATATGGGGAAATAGAGGCGGGGAATCAGATATGGGGAATCAGAGGTGTGGAATCAGAGGTTGGGAATCAGAGGCAGGGAATCAGAGGCGGGGAAACAGAGGCGGGGAATCAGATATGGGGAATCAGAGGTGGCGAATCAAAGGCGGTGAAACAGAGATGGGGAATCAGAGGCGGGGAATCAGAGGCAGGGAATCAGAGCTGGGGAAACAGAGGCGGGGAATCAGATATGGGGAATCAGAGGTGGGGAATCAGGGGCGGGGAATCAGTGGCAGGGAATCAGAGGCAGGGAATAAAAGGCGGGGAATCAGAGCTGGGGAATCAGAGGCGGGGAATCAGAGTTGGGGAATCAGAGGAGGGGAATCAGATATGGGGAAACAGAGGCCGGGAATCAGAGGCAGGGAAACAGAGGCGGGGAATCAGATATGGGGAATCAGAGGTGGGGAATTAGAGGTTGCGAATCAGAGGCGGGGAATCAGAGGCAGGGAATCAGAGGCAGGGAATCGGATGTGCGGAATCAGAGATGGGGAATCAGAGGTGGGGATTCAGAGGTTGTGAATCAGAGAAGGGGAATCAGAGGCTGGGAATCAGAGGCAGGGAATCAGACGCAGGGAATCAGAGGCGGGGAATCATAGCTGGCGAATTAGAGGAGGGGAATCAGAGTTGGGGAATCAGAGTCGGGGAATCAGATATGGGGAAACAGAGGCGGGAAATCAGAGGTGGCGAATCAAAGGCGGTGAAACAGAGATGGGGAATCAGGGCAGGGAATCAGAGGCAGGGAATCAAACACGGGGAATCAGAGCTGGGGAATCAGAGGCGGGGAATCAGAGTTGGGAATCAGAGGCGGGGAATCAGAGGCGGGGATACAGAGGCAGGGAATCAGATATGGGGAATCAGAGGCAGGGAATCAGAATCAGAAGAAGGGAATCAGAGGCCGGGAATCAGAGGCCGTAATCAGATGCTGGGAATCAGAGGCCTGGAATCAGAGGCGGGGAATCAGAGGCAGGGAATCAGATGCGGGGAATCAGAGGCGGGGAATCAGAGCTGGGGAATCAGAGGCGGGGTATTAGAGTTGGGGAATCAGAGGCGGGGAATCAGATATGGGGAAACAGAGGTGGGGAATCAGAGGCGGGGAAACAGAAGCAGGGAATCAGATATGGGGAATCAGAGGTGGGGCATCAGAGGTTGTGAATCACAGATGGGGAATCAGAGGCGGGGAATCAGAGGCAGGGATTCAGACGCGGGGAATCAGAGGCGGGGATTCAGAGCTGGGGAATCAGAAGCGGGGAATCAGAGTTGGGGAATCAGAGGCGGGGAATCAGATATGGGGAATCAGAGGCAGGGAATCAGAGGCGGGGAATCAGAGGCAGGGAATCAGACGCGGGGAATCTGAGGCGGGGAATCAGAGCTGGGGAATCAGAGGTGGGGAATCAGAGTTGGGGAATCAGAGGCAGGGAATTGGATGTGCGGAATCAGAGAGGGGGAATCAGAGGTGGGGAATCAGAGGCGGTGAATCAGAGATGGGGAATCAGAGGCGGGGAATCAGAGGCAGGAAATCAGACACGGGGATTCAGAGGCTGGGAATCAGACGGGGGGAATCAAAGGCGGGGAATCAGTGCTGGGGAATCTGAGGCAGGGAATCAGAGTTGGGGATTCAGAGGCGGGGAATCAGATATGGGGAAACAGAGGCGGGGAATCAGAGGCGGGCAAACAGAGGCGGGGAATTAGATATGGGGAATCAGAGGTAGGGAATCAGAGGTGGTGAATCAGTGATGGGGAATCACAGGCGGGGAATCAGAGGCAGGGAATAGGATGCGGGGAATCAGAGGCAGGGAATCAGAGCTGGGGAATCAGAGGAGGGGATTCATAGTTGGGAATCAGAGGCGGGAATCAGATATGGGGAAACAGAGGCGGGGAATCAGAGGCGGTGAAACAGAGGCGGGGAATCAGATATGGGGAATCGGATGCAGGGAATCAGAGGCGGGGAATCAGAGCTGGGGAATCAGAGGCGGGGAATCAGAGTTGGGGCATCAGAGGTGGGGAATTAGATATAGGGAAACAGAGGCGGGGAATCAGAGGCGGGGAAACAGAGGCGGGGAATCAGATATGGGGAATCAGAGGTGGGGAATCAGAGGCAGGGAATCAGATGTGCGGAATCAGAGATGGGGAATAAGAGGCAGGGAATCAGAATCAGAAGCGGGGAATCAGAGGCCGGGAATCAGAGGCCGGGAATCAGATGCTGGGAATAAGAGGCCGGGAATCAGAGGTGGGGAATCAGATATGGGGAATCAGAGGTGGCGAATCAAAGGCGGTGAATCAGAGATGGGGAATCAGAGGCGGGGAATCAGAGGCAGGGAATCAGATGCGGGGAATCAGAGGCGGGGAATCAGAGCTGGCGAATCAGAGGCTGGGAATCAGAGGTGGGCAATCAGAGGCGGGGAATCAGATATGGGGAATCAGAGGCGGGGAATCAGAGGCGGGGAAACAGAGGCGGGGAATCAAATATAGGGAATCAGAGGTGGGGAATCAAAGGTTGTGAATCAGAGATGGGGAATGAAGGCGGGGAATCAGAGGCAGGGAATCAGACGCGGGGAATCAGAGGCGGGGATTCAGAGCTGGGGAATCAGAGGCGGGGAATCAGAGTTGGGGAATCAGAGGCAGGGAATCAGATATGGGGAATCAGAGGCGGGGAATCAGAGGCGGGGAAACAGAGGCGGGGAATCAGATGTGGGGAATCAGAGGTGGGGAATCAAGGGCAGGGAATCAGTGGCAGGGAATCAGAGGCGGGGAATCAGAGGCGGGGAATCAAAGGCAGGGAATCAGACACGGGGAATCAGAGGCGGGGAATCAGAGATGGGGAATCAGAGGCGGGAATTCAGAGGCAGGGAATCGGATGCCGGGAATCAGAGTCGGGGAATCAGAGCTGGGGAATCAGAGGCGGGGAATCAGAGTTGGGGAATCAGAGGCGGGGAATCAGATATGGGGAAATAGAGGCGGGGAATCAGATATGGGGAATCAGAGGTGTGGAATCATAGGTTGGGCATCAGAGGCAGGGAATCAGAGTCGGGGAAACAGAGGCGGGGAATCAGATATGGGGAATCAGAGGTGGCGAATCAAAGGCGGTGAAACAGAGATGGGGAATCAGGGCAGGGAATCAGAGGCAGGGAATCAAACACGGGGAATCAGAGCTGGGGAATCAGAGGCGGGGAATCAGAGTTGGGAATCAGAGGCGGGGAATCTGAGGCGGGGAAACAGAGGCGGGGAATCAGATATGGGGAATCAGAGGTGGGGAATCCGAGGTTGGGAATCAGAGGCAGGGAATCAGAGGCGGAAAATCAGAGGCGGGGAATCAGAGGAAGGGAATCAGATGTGCGGAATCGGAGATGGGGAATCAGAGGCAGGGAATCAGAGGCGGGGAATCAGTGGCGGGGAATCAGAGGCCGGGAATCAGAAATGGGGAAACAGAGGCGGGGAATCCGAGGCGGGGAAACAGAGGCGGGGAATCAGATATGGGGAATCAGAGGTGGGGAATCAGAGGTTGGGAATCAGAGGCAGGGAATCAGAGGCTTGGTATCAGATGCAGGGAATCAGATGCGGGGAATCAGAGGCGGGGAATCAGAGCTGGGGAATCAGAGGTGGGGAATCAGATTTGGGGAATCAGAGGCGGGGACTTAGATATTGGGAAACAGAGGCGGGGAATCAGAGGCGGGGAAACCCAGGCGGGGATTCAGATATGGGGAATCAGAGGTGGGGAATCAGAGGCAAGGAATCAGATGTGCGGAATCAGAGATGGGGAATCAGAGGCAGGGAATCAGAATCAGAAGCAGGGAATCAGAGGCCGGGAATCAGAGGCCGGAATCAGATGCTGGGAATCAGAGGCCTGGAATCAGAGGCGGGGAATCAGAGGCAGGGAATCAGATGCGGGGAATCAGAGGCGGGGAATCAGAGCTGGGGAATCAGAGGCGGGGTATTAGAGTTGGGGAATCAGAGGCGGGGAATCAGATATGGGGAAACAGAGGTGGGGAATCAGAGGCGGGGAATCAGAGGTGGGGAATCATAGGCAGGGAATCGGATGTGCGGAATCAGAGATGGGGAATCAGAGGCTGGGAATCAGAGGTGGTGAATCAGAGATGGGGAATCAGAGGCGGGGAATCAGAGGCAGGGAATCAGACGCGGGGAATCAGAGGTGGGCAATCAGAGGTGGGGAATCAGATATGGGGAATCAGAGGCGGGGAATCAGAGGTGGGGAATCATAGGCAGGGAATCGGATGTGCGGAATCAGAGATGGGGAATCAGAGGCTGGGAATCAGAGGTGGTGAATCAGAGATGGGGAATCAGAGGCGGGGAATCAGAGGCAGGGAATCAGACGCGGGGAATCAGAGGTGGGCAATCAGAGGTGGGGAATCAGATATGGGGAATCAGAGGCGGGGAATCAGAGGCGGGGAAACAGAGGCGGGGAATCAGATATGGGGAATCAGAGGTGGGGCATCAGAGGTTGTGAATCACAGATGGGGAATCAGAGGCGGGGAATCAGAGGCAGGGAATCAGACGCGGGGAATCAGAGGCGGGGTTCAGAGCTAGGGAATCAGAGGCTGGGAATCAGAGTTGGGGAATCAGAGGCGGGGAATCAGATATGGGGAATCAGAGGCGGGGAGTCAGAGTTGGGGAATCAGAGGCAGGGAATCAGATATGGGGAATCAGAGGCGGGGAATCAGAGGCGGGGAAACAAAGGCGGGGAATCAGATGTGGGGAATCAGAGGTGGGGAATCAGGGGCAGGAAATTAGTGGCAGGGAATCAGAGGCGGGGAATCAGAGGCGGGGAATCAAAGGCAGGGAATCAGACACGGGGAATCAGAGGCGGGGAATCAGAGATGGGGAATCAGAGGCGGGGAATCAGAGGCAGGGAATCGGATGCCGGGAATCAGAGTCGGGGAATCAGAGCTGGGGAATCAGAGGCGGGGAATCAGAGTTGGGGAATCAGAGGTGGGGAATCAGAGGTTGGGAATCAGAGGCAGGGAATCAGAGGCTTGGAATCAGATGCAGGGAATCAGATGCGGGGAATCAGAGGCGGGGAATCAAAGGAAGGGAATCAGACACGGGGAATCAGAGGTGGGGAATCAGAGATGGGGAATCAGAGGCGGGGAATCACAGGCAGGGAATCAGACGCGGGGAATCAGAGGCGGGGAATCAGAGCTGGGGATTCAGAGGTGGGGAATCAGAATCGGGGAATCATAGGCAGGGAATCGGTTGTGCGGAATCAGAGATGGGGAATCAGATGTGGGGAATCAGAGGCAGTGATTCAGAGGCGGGGAAACAGAGGCGGGGAATCAAATATAGGGAATCAGAGGTGGGGAATCAGAGGCGGGGAATCTGAGGCGGGGAAACAGAGGCGGGGAATCAGATATGGGGAATCAGAGGTGGGGAATCCGAGGTTGGGAATCAGAGGCAGGGAATCATAGGCGGAAAATCAGAGGCGGGGAATCAGAGGAAGGGAATCAGATGTGCGGAATCGGAGATGGGGAATCAGAGGCAGGGAATCAGAGGCGGGGAATCAGTGGCGGGGAATCAGAGGCCGGGAATCAGATATGGGGAAACAGAGGCGGGGAATCCGAGGCGGGGAAACAGAGGCGGGGAATCCGATATGGGGAATCAGAGGTGGGGAATCAGAGGTTGGGAATCAGAGGCAGGGAATCAGAGGCTTGGAATCAGATGCAGTGAATCAGATGCGGGGAATCAGAGGCGGGGAATCAGAGCTGGGGAATCAGAGGTGGGGAATCAGATTTGGGGAATCAGAGGCGGGGACTTAGATATTGGGAAACAGAGGCGGGGAATCAGAGGCGGGGAAACCCAGGCGGGGATTCAGATATGGGGAATCAGAGGTGGGGAATCAGAGGCAAGAAATCAGATGTGCGGAATCAGAGATGGGGAATCAGAGGCAGGGAATCAGAATCAGAAGCAGGGAATCAGAGGCCGGGAATCAGAGGCCGGAATCAGATGCTGGGAATCAGAGGCCTGGAATCAGAGGCGGGGAATCAGAGGCAGGGAATCAGATGCGGGGAATCAGAGGCGGGGAATCAGAGCTGGGGAATCAGAGGCGGGGTATTAGAGTTGGGGAATCAGAGGCGGGGAATCAGATATGGGGAAACAGAGGTGGGGAATCAGAGGCGGGGAAACAGAGGGAGGGAATCAAATATGGGGAATCAGAGGCGGGGAATCAGAGGTGGGGAATCATAGGCAGGGAATCGGATGTGCGGAATCAGAGATGGGGAATCAGAGGCTGGGAATCAGAGGTGGTGAATCAGAGATGGGGAATCAGAGGCGGGGAATCAGAGGCAGGGAATCAGACGCGGGGAATCAGAGGTGGGCAATCAGAGGTGGGGAATCAGATATGGGGAATCAGAGGCGGGGAATCAGAGGCGGGGAAACAGAGGCGGGGAATCAGATATGGGGAATCAGAGGTGGGGCATCAGAGGTTGTGAATCACAGATGGGGAATCAGAGGCGGGGAATCAGAGGCAGGGAATCAGACGCGGGGAATCAGAGGCGGGGTTCAGAGCTGGGGAATCAGAGGCTGGGAATCAGAGTTGGGGAATCAGAGGCGGGGAATCAGATATGGGGAATCAGAGGCGGGGAGTCAGAGTTGGGGAATCAGAGGCAGGGAATCAGATATGGGGAATCAGAGGCGGGGAATCAGAGGCGGGGAAACAGAGGCGGGGAATCAGATGTGGGGAATCAGAGGTGGGGAATCAGGGGCAGGAAATCAGTGGCAGGGAATCAGAGGCGGGGAATCAGAGGCGGGGAATCAAAGGCAGGGAATCAGACACGGGGAATCAGAGGCGGGGAATCAGAGATGGGGAATCAGAGGCGTGGAATCAGAGGCAGGGAATCAGACGCAGGGAATCAGAGGCGGGGAATCATAGCTGGCGAATTAGAGGAGGGGAATCAGAGTTGGGGAATCAGAGTCGGGGAATCAGATATGGGGAAACAGAGGCGGGAAATCAGAGGTGGCGAATCAAAGGCGGTGAAACAGAGATGGGGAATCAGGGCAGGGAATCAGAGGCAGGGAATCAAACACGGGGAATCAGAGCTGGGGAATCAGAGGCGGGGAATCAGAGTTGGGAATCAGAGGCGGGGAATCAGAGGCGGGGATACAGAGGCAGGGAATCAGATATGGGGAATCAGAGGCAGGGAATCAGAATCAGAAGAAGGGAATCAGAGGCCGGGAATCAGAGGCCGTAATCAGATGCTGGGAATCAGAGGCCTGGAATCAGAGGCGGGGAATCAGAGGCAGGGAATCAGATGCGGGGAATCAGAGGCGGGGAATCAGAGCTGGGGAATCAGAGGCGGGGTATTAGAGTTGGGGAATCAGAGGCGGGGAATCAGATATGGGGAAACAGAGGTGGGGAATCAGAGGCGGGGAAACAGAAGCAGGGAATCAGATATGGGGAATCAGAGGTGGGGCATCAGAGGTTGTGAATCACAGATGGGGAATCAGAGGCGGGGAATCAGAGGCAGGGATTCAGACGCGGGGAATCAGAGGCGGGGATTCAGAGCTGGGGAATCAGAAGCGGGGAATCAGAGTTGGGGAATCAGAGGCGGGGAATCAGATATGGGGAATCAGAGGCAGGGAATCAGAGGCGGGGAATCAGAGGCAGGGAATCAGACGCGGGGAATCTGAGGCGGGGAATCAGAGCTGGGGAATCAGAGGTGGGGAATCAGAGTTGGGGAATCAGAGGCAGGGAATTGGATGTGCGGAATCAGAGAGGGGGAATCAGAGGTGGGGAATCAGAGGCGGTGAATCAGAGATGGGGAATCAGAGGCGGGGAATCAGAGGCAGGAAATCAGACACGGGGATTCAGAGGCTGGGAATCAGACGGGGGGAATCAAAGGCGGGGAATCAGTGCTGGGGAATCTGAGGCAGGGAATCAGAGTTGGGGATTCAGAGGCGGGGAATCAGATATGGGGAAACAGAGGCGGGGAATCAGAGGCGGGCAAACAGAGGCGGGGAATTAGATATGGGGAATCAGAGGTAGGGAATCAGAGGTGGTGAATCAGTGATGGGGAATCACAGGCGGGGAATCAGAGGCAGGGAATAGGACGCGGGGAATCAGAGGCAGGGAATCAGAGCTGGGGAATCAGAGGAGGGGATTCATAGTTGGGAATCAGAGGCGGGAATCAGATATGGGGAAACAGAGGCGGGGAATCAGAGGCGGTGAAACAGAGGCGGGGAATCAGATATGGGGAATCGGATGCAGGGAATCAGAGGCGGGGAATCAGAGCTGGGGAATCAGAGGCGGGGAATCAGAGTTGGGGCATCAGAGGTGGGGAATTAGATATAGGGAAACAGAGGCGGGGAATCAGAGGCGGGGAAACAGAGGCGGGGAATCAGATATGGGGAATCAGAGGTGGGGAATCAGAGGCAGGGAATCAGATGTGCGGAATCAGAGATGGGGAATAAGAGGCAGGGAATCAGAATCAGAAGCGGGGAATCAGAGGCCGGGAATCAGAGGCCGGGAATCAGATGCTGGGAATAAGAGGCCGGGAATCAGAGGTGGGGAATCAGATATGGGGAATCAGAGGTGGCGAATCAAAGGCGGTGAATCAGAGATGGGGAATCAGAGGCGGGGAATCAGAGGCAGGGAATCAGATGCGGGGAATCAGAGGCGGGGAATCAGAGCTGGCGAATCAGAGGCTGGGAATCAGAGGTGGGCAATCAGAGGCGGGGAATCAGATATGGGGAATCAGAGGCGGGGAATCAGAGGCGGGGAAACAGAGGCGGGGAATCAAATATAGGGAATCAGAGGTGGGGAATCAAAGGTTGTGAATCAGAGATGGGGAATGAAGGCGGGGAATCAGAGGCAGGGAATCAGACGCGGGGAATCAGAGGCGGGGATTCAGAGCTGGGGAATCAGAGGCGGGGAATCAGAGTTGGGGAATCAGAGGCAGGGAATCAGATATGGGGAATCAGAGGCGGGGAATCAGAGGCGGGGAAACAGAGGCGGGGAATCAGATGTGGGGAATCAGAGGTGGGGAATCAGGGGCAGGGAATCAGTGGCAGGGAATCAGAGGCGGGGAATCAGAGGCGGGGAATCAAAGGCAGGGAATCAGACACGGGGAATCAGAGGCGGGGAATCAGAGATGGGGAATCAGAGGCGGGAATTCAGAGGCAGGGAATCGGATGCCGGGAATCAGAGTCGGGGAATCAGAGCTGGGGAGTCAGAGGCGGGGAATCAGAGTTGGGGAATCAGAGGCGGGGAATCAGATATGGGGAAATAGAGGCGGGGAATCAGATATGGGGAATCAGAGGTGTGGAATCATAGGTTGGGCATCAGAGGCAGGGAATCAGAGTCGGGGAAACAGAGGCGGGGAATCAGATATGGGGAATCAGAGGTGGCGAATCAAAGGCGGTGAAACAGAGATGGGGAATCAGGGCAGGGAATCAGAGGCAGGGAATCAAACACGGGGAATCAGAGCTGGGGAATCAGAGGCGGGGAATCAGAGTTGGGAAACAGAGGCGGGGAATCAGATATGGGGAATCAGAGGTGGGGAATCCGAGGTTGGGAATCAGAGGCAGGGAATCAGAGGCGGAAAATCAGAGGCGGGGAATCAGAGGAAGGGAATCAGATGTGCGGAATCGGAGATGGGGAATCAGAGGCAGGGAATCAGAGGCGGGGAATCAGTGGCGGGGAATCAGAGGCCGGGAATCAGATATGGGGAAACAGAGGCGGGGAATCCGAGGCGGGGAAACAGAGGCGGGGAATCAGATATGGGGAATCAGAGGTGGGGAATCAGAGGTTGGGAATCAGAGGCAGGGAATCAGAGGCTTGGAATCAGATGCAGGGAATCAGATGCGGGGAATCAGAGGCGGGGAATCAGAGCTGGGGAATCAGAGGTGGGGAATCAGATTTGGGGAATCAGAGGCGGGGACTTAGATATTGGGAAACAGAGGCGGGGAATCAGAGGCGGGGAAACCCAGGCGGGGATTCAGATATGGGGAATCAGAGGTGGGGAATCAGAGGCAAGGAATCAGATGTGCGGAATCAGAGATGGGGAATCAGAGGCAGGGAATCAGAATCAGAAGCAGGGAATCAGAGGCCGGGAATCAGAGGCCGGAATCAGATGCTGGGAATCAGAGGCCTGGAATCAGAGGCGGGGAATCAGAGGCAGGGAATCAGATGCGGGGATCAGAGGCGGGGAATCAGAGCTGGGGAATCAGAGGCGGGGTATTAGAGTTGGGGAATCAGAGGCGGGGAATCAGATATGGGGAAACAGAGGTGGGGAATCAGAGGCGGGGAATCAGAGGTGGGGAATCATAGGCAGGGAATCGGATGTGCGGAATCAGAGATGGGGAATCAGAGGCTGGGAATCAGAGGTGGTGAATCAGAGATGGGGAATCAGAGGCGGGGAATCAGAGGCAGGGAATCAGACGCGGGGAATCAGAGGTGGGCAATCAGAGGTGGGGAATCAGATATGGGGAATCAGAGGCGGGGAATCAGAGGTGGGGAATCATAGGCAGGGAATCGGATGTGCGGAATCAGAGATGGGGAATCAGAGGCTGGGAATCAGAGGTGGTGAATCAGAGATGGGGAATCAGAGGCGGGGAATCAGAGGCAGGGAATCAGACGCGGGGAATCAGAGGTGGGCAATCAGAGGTGGGGAATCAGATATGGGGAATCAGAGGCGGGGAATCAGAGGCGGGGAAACAGAGGCGGGGAATCAGATATGGGGAATCAGAGGTGGGGCATCAGAGGTTGTGAATCACAGATGGGGAATCAGAGGCGGGGAATCAGAGGCAGGGAATCAGACGCGGGGAATCAGAGGCGGGGTTCAGAGCTAGGGAATCAGAGGCTGGGAATCAGAGTTGGGGAATCAGAGGCGGGGAATCAGATATGGGGAATCAGAGGCGGGGAGTCAGAGTTGGGGAATCAGAGGCAGGGAATCAGATATGGGGAATCAGAGGCGGGGAATCAGAGGCGGGGAAACAGAGGCGGGGAATCAGATGTGGGGAATCAGAGGTGGGGAATCAGGGGCAGGAAATTAGTGGCAGGGAATCAGAGGCGGGGAATCAGAGGCGGGGAATCAAAGGCAGGGAATCAGACACGGGGAATCAGAGGCGGGGAATCAGAGATGGGGAATCAGAGGCGGGGAATCAGAGGCAGGGAATCGGATGCCGGGAATCAGAGTCGGGGAATCAGAGCTGGGGAATCAGAGGCGGGGAATCAGAGTTGGGGAATCAGAGGTGGGGAATCAGAGGTTGGGAATCAGAGGCAGGGAATCAGAGGCTTGGAATCAGATGCAGGGAATCAGATGCGGGGAATCAGAGGCGGGGAATCAAAGGAAGGGAATCAGACACGGGGAATCAGAGGTGGGGAATCAGAGATGGGGAATCAGAGGCGGGGAATCACAGGCAGGGAATCAGACGCGGGGAATCAGAGGCGGGGAATCAGAGCTGGGGATTCAGAGGTGGGGAATCAGAATCGGGGAATCATAGGCAGGGAATCGGTTGTGCGGAATCAGAGATGGGGAATCAGATGTGGGGAATCAGAGGCAGTGATTCAGAGGCGGGGAAACAGAGGCAGGGAATCAAATATAGGGAATCAGAGGTGGGGAATCAGAGGCGGGGAATCTGAGGCGGGGAAACAGAGGCGGGGAATCAGATATGGGGAATCAGAGGTGGGGAATCCGAGGTTGGGAATCAGAGGCAGGGAATCAGAGGCGGAAAATCAGAGGCGGGGAATCAGAGGAAGTGAATCAGATGTGCGGAATCGGAGATGGGGAATCAGAGGCAGGGAATCAGAGGCGGGGAATCAGTGGCGGGGAATCAGAGGCCGGGAATCAGATATGGGGAAACAGAGGCGGGGAATCCGAGGCGGAGAAACAGAGGCGGGGAATCAGATATGGGGAATCAGAGGTGGGGAATCAGAGGTTGGGAATCAGAGGCAGGGAATCAGAGGCTTGGAATCAGATGCAGGGAATCAGATGCGGGGAATCAGAGGCGGGGAATCAGAGCTGGGGAATCAGAGGTGGGGAATCAGATTTGGGAAATCAGAGGCGGGGACTTAGATATTGGGAAACAGAGGCGGGGAATCAGAGGCGGGGAAACCCAGGCGGGGATTCAGATATGGGGAATCAGAGGTGGGGAATCAGAGGCAAGAAATCAGATGTGCGGAATCAGAGATGGGGAATCAGAGGCAGGGAATCAGAATCAGAAGCAGGGAATCAGAGGCCGGGAATCAGAGGCCGGAATCAGATGCTGGGAATCAGAGGCCTGGAATCAGATGCGGGGAATCAGAGGCGGGGAATCAGAGCTGGGGAATCAGAGGCGGGGTATTAGAGTTGGGGAATCAGAGGCGGGGAATCAGATATGGGGAAACAGAGGTGGGGAATCAGAGGCGGGGAAACAGAGGGAGGGAATCAAATATGGGGAATCAGAGGCGGGGAATCAGAGGTGGGGAATCATAGGCAGGGAATCGGATGTGCGGAATCAGAGATGGGGAATCAGAGGCTGGGAATCAGAGGTGGTGAATCAGAGATGGGGAATCAGAGGCGGGGAATCAGAGGCAGGGAATCAGACGCGGGGAATCAGAGGTGGGCAATCAGAGGTGGGGAATCAGATATGGGGAATCAGAGGCGGGGAATCAGAGGCGGGGAAACAGAGGCGGGGAATCAGATATGGGGAATCAGAGGTGGGGCATCAGAGGTTGTGAATCACAGATGGGGAATCAGAGGCGGGGAATCAGAGGCAGGGAATCAGACGCGGGGAATCAGAGGCGGGGTTCAGAGCTGGGGAATCAGAGGCTGGGAATCAGAGTTGGGGAATCAGAGGCGGGGAATCAGATATGGGGAATCAGAGGCGGGGAGTCAGAGTTGGGGAATCAGAGGCAGGGAATCAGATATGGGGAATCAGAGGCGGGGAATCAGAGGCGGGGAAACAGAGGCGGGGAATCAGATGTGGGGAATCAGAGGTGGGGAATCAGGGGCAGGAAATCAGTGGCAGGGAATCAGAGGCGGGGAATCAGAGGCGGGGAATCAAAGGCAGGGAATCAGACACGGGGAATCAGAGGCGGGGAATCAGAGATGGGGAATCAGAGGCGTGGAATCAGAGGCAGGGAATCGGATGCCGGGAATCAGAGTCGGGGAATCAGAGCTGGGGAATCAGAGGCGGGGAATCAGAGTTGGGGAATCAGAGGTGGGGAATCAGAGGTTGGGAATCAGAGGCAGGGAATCAGAGGCTTGGAATCAGATGCAGGGAATCAGATGCGGGGAATCAGAGGCGGGGAATCAAAGGAAGGGAATCAGACACGGGGAATCAGAGGTGGGGAATCAGAGATGGGGAATCAGAGGCGGGGAATCACAGGCAGGGAATCAGACGCGGGGAATCAGAGGCGGGGAATCAGAGCTGGGGATTCAGAGGTGGGGAATCAGAATCGGGGAATCATAGGCAGGGAATCGGTTGTGCGGAATCAGAGATGGGGAATCAGATGTGGGGAATCAGAGGCAGTGATTCAGAGGCGGGGAAACAGAGGCGGGGAATCAAATATAGGGAATCAGAGGTGGGGAATCAGAGGTTGTGAATCAGAGATGGGGAATCAAGGCGGGGAATCAGAGGCAGGGAATCAGACGCGGGGAATCAGAGGCGGGGATTCAGAGCTGGGGAATCAGAGGCGGTGAATCAGAGTTGGGGAATCAGAGGCAGGGAATCAGATATGGGGAATCAGAGGTGGGGAATCAGAGGCGGGGAAACAGAGGCGGGGAATCAGATTTGGGGAATCAGAATTGGGGAATCAGGGGCAGGGAATCAGTGGCAGGGAATCAGAGGCGGGGAATCAGAGGCGGGGAATCAGAGGCAGGGAATCAGACACGGGGAATCAGAGGCAGGGAATCGGACTCCGGGAATCAGAGTCGGGGAATCAGAGCTGGGGAATCAGAGGCGGGGAATCAGAGTTGGGGAATCAGAGGCGAGGAATCAGATATGGGGAAATAGAGGCGGGGAATCAGATATGGGGAATCAGAGGTGTGGAATCAGAGGTTGGGAATCAGAGGCAGGGAATCAGAGTCGGGGAAACAGAGGTGGGGAATCAGATATGGGGAATCAGAGGTGGGGAATCAGAGGCGGGGAATCAGAGGCAGGGAATCAGATGCGGGGAATCAGAGGCGGGGAATCAGAGCTGGCGAATCAGAGGCGGGGAATCAGAGGTGGGCAATCAGAGGCGGGGAATCAGATATGGGGAATCAGAGGCGGGGAATCAGAGGCGGGGAAACAGAGGCGGGGAATCAAATATAGGTAATCAGAGGTGGGGAATCAGAGGTTGTGAATCAGAGATGGGGAATCAAGGCGGGGAATCAGAGGCAGGGAATCAGACACGGGGAATCAGAGGCGGGGATTCAGAGCTGGGGAATCAGAGGCGGGGAATCAGAGTTGGGGAATCAGAGGCAGTGAATCAGATATGGGGAATCAGAGGCGGGGAATCAGAGGCGGGGAAACAGAGGTGGGGAATCAGATATGGGGAATCAGAGGTGGGGAATCAGGGGCAGGGAATCAGTGGCAGGGAATCAGAGGCGGGGAATCAGAGGCGGGGAATCAGAGGCAGGGAATCAGACACGGGGAATCAGAGATGGGGTATCAGAGGCGGGGATTCAGAGGCATGGAATCGGACGCCGGGAATCAGAGTCGGGGAATCAGAGCTGGGGAATCAGAGGCGGGGAATCAGAGTTGGGGAATCAGAGGCGGGGATTCAGATATGGGGAAATAGAGGCGGGGAATCAGATATGGGGAATCAGAGGTGTGGAATCAGAGGTTGGGAATCAGAGGAAGGGAATCAGAGTCGGGGAAACAGAGACGGGGAATCAGATATGTGGAATCAGAGGTGGCGAATCAAAGGCGGTGAAACAGAGATGGGGAATCAGGGCAGGGAATCAGAGGCAGGGAATCAAACACGGGGAATCAGAGCTGGGGAATCAGAGGCGGGGAATCAGAGTTGGGGAATCAGAGGCGAGGAATCAGATATGGGGAAATAGAGGCGGGGAATCAGATATGGGGAATCAGAGGTGTGGAATCAGAGGTTGGGAATCAGAGGCAGGGAATCAGAGTCGGGGAAACAGAGGTGGGGAATCAGATATGGGGAATCAGAGGTGGGGAATCAGAGGCGGGGAATCAGAGGCAGGGAATCAGATGCGGGGAATCAGAGGCGGGGAATCAGAGCTGGCGAATCAGAGGCGGGGAATCAGAGGTGGGCAATCAGAGGCGGGGAATCAGATATGGGGAATCAGAGGCGGGGAATCAGAGGCGGGGAAACAGAGGCGGGGAATCAAATATAGGTAATCAGAGGTGGGGAATCAGAGGTTGTGAATCAGAGATGGGGAATCAAGGCGGGGAATCAGAGGCAGGGAATCAGATATGGGGAATCAGAGGCGGGGAATCAGAGGCGGGGAAACAGAGGTGGGGAATCAGATATGGGGAATCAGAGGTGGGGAATCAGGGGCAGGGAATCAGTGGCAGGGAATCAGAGGCGGGGAATCAGAGGCGGGGAATCAGAGGCAGGGAATCAGACACGGGGAATCAGAGGCGGGGAATCAGAGATGGGGTATCAGAGGCGGGGAATCAGAGGCAGGGAATCGGACGCCGGGAATCAGAGTCGGGGAATCAGAGCTGGGGAATCAGAGGCGGGGAATCAGAGTTGGGGAATCAGAGGCGGGGATTCAGATATGGGGAAATAGAGGCGGGGAATCAGATATGGGGAATCAGAGGTGTGGAATCAGAGGTTGGGAATCAGAGGAAGGGAATCAGAGTCGGGGAAACAGAGGCGGGGAATCAGATATGTGGAATCAGAGGTGGCGAATCAAAGGCGGTGAAACAGAGATGGGGAATCAGGGCAGGGAATCAGAGGCAGGGAATCAAACACGGGGAATCAGAGCTGGGGAATCAGAGGCGGGGAATCAGAGTTGGGAATCAGAGGCGGGGAATCAGAGGCGGGGAAACAGAGGCGGGGAATCAGATATGGGGAATCAGAGGTGGGGAATCAGAGGTTGGGAATCAGAGGCAGGGAATCAGAGGCGGGGAATCAGAGGCGGGGAATCAGAGGAAGGGAATCAGATGTGCGGAATCGGAGATGGGGAATCAGAGGCAGGGAATCAGAGGCGGGGAATCAGAGGCGGGGAATCAGAGGCCGGGAATCAGATATGGGGAAACTGAGGCGGGGAATCCGAGGCGGGGAAACAGAGGCGGGGAATCAGATATGGGGAATCAGAGGTGGGGAATCAGAGGTTGGGAATCAGAGGCAGGGAATCAGAGGCTTGGAATCAGATGCAGGGAATCAGATGCGGGGCATTAGAGGCGGGGAATCAGAGCTGGGGAATCAGAGGTGGGGAATCAGATTTGGGGAATCAGAGGTGGGGACTTAGATATTGGGAAACAGAGGCGGGGAATCAGAGGCGGGGAAACAGAGGCGGGGAATCAGATATGGGGAATCAGAGGTGGGGAATCAGAGGCAGGGAATCAGATGTGCGGAATCAGAGATGGGGAATCAGAGGCAGGGAATCAGAATCAGAAGCAGGGAATCAGAGGCCGGGAATCAGAGGCCGGAATCAGATGATGGGAATCAGAGGCCTGGAATCAGAGGCGGGGAATCAGAGGCAGGGAATCAGATGCGGGGAATCAGAGGCGGGGAATCAGAGCTGGGGAATCAGAGGCGGGGTATTTGAGTTGGGGAATCAGAGGCGGGGAATCAGATATGGGGAAACAGAGGTAGGGAATCAGAGGCGGGGAAACAGAGGCAGGGAATCAGATATGGGGAATCAGAGGCGGGGAATCAGAGGTGGGGAAACATAGGCAGGGAATCGGATGTGCGGAATCAGAGATGGGGAATCAGAGGCCGGGAATCAGAGGTGGTGAATCAGAGATGGGGAATCAGAGGCGGGGAATCAGAGGCAGGGTATCAGACGCGGGGAATCAGAGGTGGGCAATCAGAGGCGGGGAATCAGATATGGGGAATCAGAGGCGGGGAATCAGAGGCGGGGAAGCAGAGGCGGGGAATCAGATATGGGGAATCAGAGGTGGGGCATCAGAGGTTGTGAATCACAGATGGGGAATCAGAGGCGGGGAATCAGAGGCAGGGAATCAGACGCGGGGAATCAGAGGCGGGGATTCAGAGCTGGGGAATCAGAAGCGGGGAATCAGAGTTGGGGAATCAGAGGCGGGGAATCAGATATGGGGAATCAGAGGCAGGGAATCAGAGGCGGGGAATCAGAGGCAGGGAATCAAACGCGGGGAATCTGAGGCGGGGAATCAGAGCTGGGGAATCAGAGGTGGGGAATCAGAGTTGGGGAATCAGAGGCAGGGAATTGGATGTGCGGAATCAGAGATGGGGAATCAGAGGTGGGGAATCAGAGGCGGTGAATCAGAGATGGGGAATCAGAGGCGGGGAATCAGAGGCAGGAAATCAGACACGGGGATTCAGAGGCTGGGAATCAGAGGCAGGGAATCAGACGCGGGGAATCTGAGGCGGGGAATCAGAGCTGGGGAATCTGAGGCAGGGAATCAGAGTTGGGGATTCAGAGGCGGGGAATCAGATATGGGGAAACAGAGGCGGGGAATCAGAGGCGGGCAAACAGAGGCGGGGAATTAGATATGGGGAATCAGAGGTAGGGAATCAGAGGTGGTGAATCAGTGATGGGGAATCACAGGCGGGGAATCAGAGGCAGGGAATAGAACGCGGGGAATCAGAGGCAGGGAATCAGAGCTGGGGAATCAGAGGCGGGGAATCATAGTTGGGAATCAGAGGCGGGAATCAGATATGGGGAAACAGAGGCGGGGAATCAGAGGCGGGGAAACAGAGGCGGGGAATCAGATATGGGGAATCGGATGCAGGGAATCAGAGGCGGGGAATCAGAGCTGGGGAATCAGAGGCGGGGAATCAGAGTTGGGGCATCAGAGGTGGGGAATTAGATATAGGGAAACAGAGGCGGGGAATCAGAGGCGGGGAAACAGAGGCGGGGAATCAGATATGGGGAATCAGAGGTGGGGAATCAGACGCAGGGAATCAGATGTGCGGAATCAGAGATGGGGAATCAGAGGCAGGGAATCAGAAGCGGGGAATCAGAGGCCGGGAATCAGAGGCCGGGAATCAGATGCTGGGAATAAGAGGCCGGGAATCAGAGGAGGGGAATCAGAGTCCGGGAATCAGAGATGGGGATTCAGAGGCGGGGAATGAGATATGGAGAATCAGAGGCGGGGAATAAGAGGCGGGGAAACAGAGGTGGGGAATCAGATATGGGGAATCAGATGTGGCGAATCAAAGGCGGTGAATCAGAGATGGGGAATCAGAGGCGGGGAATCAGAGGCAGGGAATCAGATGTGGGGAATCAGAGGTGGGGAATCAGAGGCGGGGAATCAGAGGCGGAGAATCAGAGGCGGGCAATCAGATGCAGGGAATCAGAGGCAGGGAATCAGAGGCGGAGAATCAGAGGCGGGCAATCAGATGCAGGGAATCAGAGGCAGGGAATCAGAGGCAGGGAATCAGAAGCGGGGAATCAGAGGTGGGGAATCAGAGGCGGGGAATCAGAGGCAGGGAATCAGAAGCGGGGAATCAGAGGTGGGGAATCAGAGGCGGGGAATCAGAGGCGGAGAATCAGAGGCGGGCAATCAGATGCAGGGAATCAGAGGCAGGGAATCAGAGGCAGGGAATCAGAGGCATGGAATCTGAGGCAGGGAATCTGAGGTGGGGAATCAGAGGCGGGGAAACAGGTGGGTAAACAGAGGCGGGTAAACATAGGCGGTGAATCAGAGGCGCGGAATCAGAGGCGGGGAATCAGAGGCAGGGAATCAGAGGCGGGGAATCAGAGGCGGGGAATCAGATGCGGGGAATCAGAGGTGGGGAATCAGAGGCGGGGTATCAGAGGAGGGGTATCAGAGGCGGGGAATCAGAGGCGGAGAATCAGAGGCGGGGAATCAGAGGCGTGCAATCAGAGGCGGGGAATCAGAGGTGGGGAATCAGAAGTGTGGAATCAGAGGCGGGGAAACAGAGGCGGGGAATCAGATATGGGGAATCAGAGGTGGGGCATCAGAGGTTGTGAATCACAGATGGGGAATCAGAGGCGGGGAATCAGAGGCAGGGAATCAGACGCGGGGAATCAGAGGCGGGGATTCAGAGCTGGGGAATCAGAGGCGGGGAATCAGAGTTGGGGAATCAGAGGCGGGGAATCAGATATGGGGAATCAGAGGCAGGGAATCAGAGGCGGGAAAACAGAGGCGGGGAATCAGATATGGGGAATCAGAGGCGGGGAATCAGAGGCAGGGAATTAGACACGGGGAATCAGAGGCGGGGAATCAGAGATGGGGAATCAGAGGCGGGGAATCAGAGGCAGGGAATCGGATGCCGGGAATCAGAGGCGGGAAATCAGAGCTGGGTAATCAGAGGCGGGGAATCAGAGTTGGGGAATCAGAGGTGGCGAAGCAGATATGGGGAAATAGAGGTGGGGAATCAGATATGGGGAATCAGAGGCGGGGAATCAGATATGGGGAATCAGAGGCTGGGAATCAGAGGGGGGGAAACAGAGGCGGGGAATAAGATATGGGGAATCAGAGGTGGGGAATCAGGGGCGGGGAATCAGTGGCAGGGAATCAGAGGCGGGGAATCAGAGGCGGGGAATCAAAGGAAGGGAATCAAAGGAAGGGAATCAGACACGGGGAATCAGAGGTGGGGAATCACAGGCAGGGAATCAGACGCGGGGAATCAGAGGCGGGGAATCAGAGCTGGGGAATCAGAGGTGGGGAATCAGAGCTGGGGAATCAGATGTGCGGAATCAGAGATGGGGAATCAGAGGCAGGGAATCAGAATCAGAAGCGGGGAATCAGAGGCCGGGAATCAGAGGCCGGGAATCAGATGCTGGGAATAAGAGGCCGGGAATCAGAGGTGGGGATTCAGAGTCTGGGAATCAGAGATGGGGATTCAGAGGCGGGGAATGAGATATGGAGAATCAGAGGCGGGGAATCAGAGGCGGGGAAACAGAGGTGGGGAATCAGATATGGGGAATCAGAGGTGGCGAATCAAATGCAGTGAATCAGAGATGGGGAATCAGAGGCGGGGAATCAGAGGCAGGGAATCAGATGCGGGGATTCAGAGGCGGGGAATCAGAGCTGGCGAATCAGAGGCGGGGAATCAGAGGTGGGCAATCAGAGACGGGGAATCAGATATGGGGAATCAGAGGCGGGGAAACAGAGGCGGGGAATCAGATATGGGGAATCAGAGGTGGGGAATCAGAGGTTGTGAATCAGAGATGGGGAATCAAGGCGGGGAATCAGAGGGAGGGAATCAGACGCGGGGAATCAGAGGCGGGGATTCAGAGCTGGGGAATCAGAGGCGGGGAATCAGAGTTGGGGAATCAGAGGCAGGGAATCAGATATGGGGAATCAGAGGCGGGGAATCAGAGGCGGGGAAACAGAGGCGGGGAATCAGATATGGGGAATCAGAGGTGGGGAATCAGGGGCAGGGAATCAGTGGCAGGGAATCAGAGGCGGGGAATCTGAGCCGGGGAATCAGAGGCAGGGAATCAGACACGGGGAATCAGAGGCGGGGAATCAGAGATTGTGAATCAGAGGCGGGGAATCAGAGGCAGGGAATCGGACGCCGGGAATCAGAAGCGGGGAATCAGAGGTGGGGAATCAGAGGCGGGGAATCAGAGGCATGGAATCTGAGGCAGGGAATCTGAGGTGGGGAATCAGAGGCGGGGAAACAGGTGGGTAAACAGAGGCGGGTAAACATAGGCGGGGAATCAGAGGCGCGGAATCAGAGGCGGGGAATCAGAGGCAGGGAATCAGAGGCGGGGAATCAGAGGCGGGGAATCAGATGCGGGGAATCAGAGGTGGGGAATCAGAGGCGGGGTATCAGAGGAGGGGAATCAGAGGCGGGGAATCAGAGGCGGGGAATCAGAGGCGGGGAATCAGAGGCGTGCAATCAGAGGCGGGGAATCAGAGGTGGGGAATCAGAAGTGTGGAATCAGAGGCGGGGAAACAGAGGCGGGGAATCAGATATGGGGAATCAGTGGTGGGGCATCAGAGGTTGTGAATCACAGATGGGGAATCAGAGGCGGGGAATCAGAGGCAGGGAATCAGACGCGGGGAATCAGAGGCGGGGATTCAGAGCTGGGGAATCAGAGGCGGGGAATCAGAGTTGGGGAATCAGAGGCGAAGAATCAGATATGGGGAATCAGAGGCAGGGAATCAGAGGCGGGAAAACAGAGGCGGGGAATCAGATATGGGGAATCAGAGGCGGGGAATCAGAGGCAGGGAATTAGACACGGGGAATCAGAGGCGGGGAATCAGAGATGGGGAATCAGAGGCGGGGAATCAGAGGCAGGGAATCGGATGCCGGGAATCAGAGGCGGGAGATCAGAGCTGGGTAATCAGAGGCGGGGAATCAGAGTTGGGGAATCAGAGGCGGCGAAGCAGATATGGGGAAATAGAGGCGGGGAATCAGATATGGGGTATCAGAGGCGGGGAATCAGATATGGGGAATCAGAGGCTGGGAATCAGAGGGGGGGAAACAGAGGCGGGGAATAAGATATGGGGAATCAGAGGTGGGGAATCAGGGGCGGGGAATCAGTGGCAGGGAATCAGAGGCGGGGAATCAGAGGCGGGGAATCAAAGGAAGGGAATCAAAGGAAGGGAATCAGACACGGGGAATCAGAGGTGGGGAATCACAGGCAGGGAATCAGACGCGGGGAATCAGAGGCGGGGAATCAGAGCTGGGGAATCAGAGGTGGGGAATCAGAGTCGGGGAATCAGAGGCAGGGAATCGGTTGTGCAGAATCAGAGATGGGGAATCAGATGTGGGGAATCAGAGGCAGTGAATCAGAGATGGGGAATCAGAGGCGGGGAATCAGAGGCAGGAAATCAGACAGGGATTCAGAGGCTGGGAATCAGACGGGGGGAATCAAAGGCGGGGAATCAGAGCTGGTGAATCAGAGGCAGGGAATCAGAGTTGGGGATTCAGAGGCGGGGAATCAGATATGGGGAAACAGAGGCGGGGAATGAGAGGTGGGCAAGCAGAGGCGGGGAATTAGATATGGGGAATCAGAGGTGGGAAATCAGACATGGGGAATCGGATGCGGGGAATCAGAGGCGGGGAATCAGAGCTGGGGAATCAGATGTGGGGAATCAGAGTTGGGGCATCAGAGGTGGGGAATCAGATATGGGGAAATAGAGGCGGGGAATCAGATATGGGGAATCAGAGGTGTGGAATCAGAGGTTGGGAATCAGAGGCAGGGAATCAGAGTCGGGGAAACAGAGGTGGGGAATCAGATATGGGGAATCAGAGGTGGGGAATCAGAGGCGGGGAATCAGAGGCAGGGAATCAGATGCGGGGAATCAGAGGCGGGGAATCAGAGCTGGCGAATCAGAGGCGGGGAATCAGAGGTGGGCAATCAGAGGCGGGGAATCAGATATGGGGAATCAGAGGCGGGGAATCAGAGGCGGGGAAACAGAGGCGGGGAATCAAATATAGGTAATCAGAGGTGGGGAATCAGAGGTTGTGAATCAGAGATGGGGAATCAAGGCGGGGAATCAGAGGCAGGGAATCAGATATGGGGAATCAGAGGCGGGGAATCAGAGGCGGGGAAACAGAGGTGGGGAATCAGATATGGGGAATCAGAGGTGGGGAATCAGGGGCAGGGAATCAGTGGCAGGGAATCAGAGGCGGGGAATCAGAGGCGGGGAATCAGAGGCAGGGAATCAGACACGGGGAATCAGAGGCGGGGAATCAGAGATGGGGTATCAGAGGCGGGGAATCAGAGGCAGGGAATCGGACGCCGGGAATCAGAGTCGGGGAATCAGAGCTGGGGAATCAGAGGCGGGGAATCAGAGTTGGGGAATCAGAGGCGGGGATTCAGATATGGGGAAATAGAGGCGGGGAATCAGATATGGGGAATCAGAGGTGTGGAATCAGAGGTTGGGAATCAGAGGAAGGGAATCAGAGTCGGGGAAACAGAGGCGGGGAATCAGATATGTGGAATCAGAGGTGGCGAATCAAAGGCGGTGAAACAGAGATGGGGAATCAGGGCAGGGAATCAGAGGCAGGGAATCAAACACGGGGAATCAGAGCTGGGGAATCAGAGGCGGGGAATCAGAGTTGGGAATCAGAGGCGGGGAATCAGAGGCGGGGAAACAGAGGCGGGGAATCAGATATGGGGAATCAGAGGTGGGGAATCAGAGGTTGGGAATCAGAGGCAGGGAATCAGAGGCGGGGAATCAGAGGCGGGGAATCAGAGGAAGGGAATCAGATGTGCGGAATCGGAGATGGGGAATCAGAGGCAGGGAATCAGAGGCGGGGAATCAGAGGCGGGGAATCAGAGGCCGGGAATCAGATATGGGGAAACTGAGGCGGGGAATCCGAGGCGGGGAAACAGAGGCGGGGAATCAGATATGGGGAATCAGAGGTGGGGAATCAGAGGTTGGGAATCAGAGGCAGGGAATCAGAGGCTTGGAATCAGATGCAGGGAATCAGATGCGGGGCATTAGAGGTGGGGAATCAGAGCTGGGGAATCAGAGGTGGGGAATCAGATTTGGGGAATCAGAGGTGGGGACTTAGATATTGGGAAACAGAGGCGGGGAATCAGAGGCGGGGAAACAGAGGCGGGGAATCAGATATGGGGAATCAGAGGTGGGGAATCAGAGGCAGGGAATCAGATGTGCGGAATCAGAGATGGGGAATCAGAGGCAGGGAATCAGAATCAGAAGCAGGGAATCAGAGGCCGGGAATCAGAGGCCGGAATCAGATGATGGGAATCAGAGGCCTGGAATCAGAGGCGGGGAATCAGAGGCAGGGAATCAGATGCGGGGAATCAGAGGCGGGGAATCAGAGCTGGGGAATCAGAGGCGGGGTATTTGAGTTGGGGAATCAGAGGCGGGGAATCAGATATGGGGAAACAGAGGTAGGGAATCAGAGGCGGGGAAACAGAGGCAGGGAATCAGATATGGGGAATCAGAGGCGGGGAATCAGAGGTGGGGAAACATAGGCAGGGAATCGGATGTGCGGAATCAGAGATGGGGAATCAGAGGCCGGGAATCAGAGGTGGTGAATCAGAGATGGGGAATCAGAGGCGGGGAATCAGAGGCAGGGTATCAGACGCGGGGAATCAGAGGTGGGCAATCAGAGGCGGGGAATCAGATATGGGGAATCAGAGGCGGGGAATCAGAGGCGGGGAAGCAGAGGCGGGGAATCAGATATGGGGAATCAGAGGTGGGGCATCAGAGGTTGTGAATCACAGATGGGGAATCAGAGGCGGGGAATCAGAGGCAGGGAATCAGACGCGGGGAATCAGAGGCGGGGATTCAGAGCTGGGGAATCAGAAGCGGGGAATCAGAGTTGGGGAATCAGAGGCGGGGAATCAGATATGGGGAATCAGAGGCAGGGAATCAGAGGCGGGGAATCAGAGGCAGGGAATCAAACGCGGGGAATCTGAGGCGGGGAATCAGAGCTGGGGAATCAGAGGTGGGGAATCAGAGTTGGGGAATCAGAGGCAGGGAATTGGATGTGCGGAATCAGAGATGGGGAATCAGAGGTGGGGAATCAGAGGCGGTGAATCAGAGATGGGGAATCAGAGGCGGGGAATCAGAGGCAGGAAATCAGACACGGGGATTCAGAGGCTGGGAATCAGAGGCAGGGAATCAGACGCGGGGAATCTGAGGCGGGGAATCAGAGCTGGGGAATCTGAGGCAGGGAATCAGAGTTGGGGATTCAGAGGCGGGGAATCAGATATGGGGAAACAGAGGCGGGGAATCAGAGGCGGGCAAACAGAGGCGGGGAATTAGATATGGGGAATCAGAGGTAGGGAATCAGAGGTGGTGAATCAGTGATGGGGAATCACAGGCGGGGAATCAGAGGCAGGGAATAGAACGCGGGGAATCAGAGGCAGGGAATCAGAGCTGGGGAATCAGAGGCGGGGAATCATAGTTGGGAATCAGAGGCGGGAATCAGATATGGGGAAACAGAGGCGGGGAATCAGAGGCGGGGAAACAGAGGCGGGGAATCAGATATGGGGAATCGGATGCAGGGAATCAGAGGCGGGGAATCAGAGCTGGGGAATCAGAGGCGGGGAATCAGAGTTGGGGCATCAGAGGTGGGGAATTAGATATAGGGAAACAGAGGCGGGGAATCAGAGGCGGGGAAACAGAGGCGGGGAATCAGATATGGGGAATCAGAGGTGGGGAATCAGAGGCAGGGAATCAGATGTGCGGAATCAGAGATGGGGAATCAGAGGCAGGGAATCAGAAGCGGGGAATCAGAGGCCGGGAATCAGAGGCCGGGAATCAGATGCTGGGAATAAGAGGCCGGGAATCAGAGGAGGGGAATCAGAGTCCGGGAATCAGAGATGGGGATTCAGAGGCGGGGAATGAGATATGGAGAATCAGAGGCGGGGAATAAGAGGCGGGGAAACAGAGGTGGGGAATCAGATATGGGGAATCAGATGTGGCGAATCAAAGGCGGTGAATCAGAGATGGGGAATCAGAGGCGGGGAATCAGAGGCAGGGAATCAGATGTGGGGAATCAGAGGTGGGGAATCAGAGGCGGGGAATCAGAGGCGGAGAATCAGAGGCGGGCAATCAGATGCAGGGAATCAGAGGCAGGGAATCAGAGGCGGAGAATCAGAGGCGGGCAATCAGATGCAGGGAATCAGAGGCAGGGAATCAGAGGCAGGGAATCAGAAGCGGGGAATCAGAGGTGGGGAATCAGAGGCGGGGAATCAGAGGCAGGGAATCAGAAGCGGGGAATCAGAGGTGGGGAATCAGAGGCGGGGAATCAGAGGCGGAGAATCAGAGGCGGGCAATCAGATGCAGGGAATCAGAGGCAGGGAATCAGAGGCAGGGAATCAGAGGCATGGAATCTGAGGCAGGGAATCTGAGGTGGGGAATCAGAGGCGGGGAAACAGGTGGGTAAACAGAGGCGGGTAAACATAGGCGGTGAATCAGAGGCGCGGAATCAGAGGCGGGGAATCAGAGGCAGGGAATCAGAGGCGGGGAATCAGAGGCGGGGAATCAGCTGCGGGGAATCAGAGGTGGGGAATCAGAGGCGGGGTATCAGAGGAGGGGTATCAGAGGCGGGGAATCAGAGGCGGAGAATCAGAGGCGGGGAATCAGAGGCGTGCAATCAGAGGCGGGGAATCAGAGGTGGGGAATCAGAAGTGTGGAATCAGAGGCGGGGAAACAGAGGCGGGGAATCAGATATGGGGAATCAGAGGTGGGGCATCAGAGGTTGTGAATCACAGATGGGGAATCAGAGGCGGGGAATCAGAGGCAGGGAATCAGACGCGGGGAATCAGAGGCGGGGATTCAGAGCTGGGGAATCAGAGGCGGGGAATCAGAGTTGGGGAATCAGAGGCGGGGAATCAGATATGGGGAATCAGAGGCAGGGAATCAGAGGCGGGAAAACAGAGGCGGGGAATCAGATATGGGGAATCAGAGGCGGGGAATCAGAGGCAGGGAATTAGACACGGGGAATCAGAGGCGGGGAATCAGAGATGGGGAATCAGAGGCGGGGAATCAGAGGCAGGGAATCGGATGCCGGGAATCAGAGGCGGGAAATCAGAGCTGGGTAATCAGAGGCGGGGAATCAGAGTTGGGGAATCAGAGGTGGCGAAGCAGATATGGGGAAATAGAGGTGGGGAATCAGATATGGGGAATCAGAGGCGGGGAATCAGATATGGGGAATCAGAGGCTGGGAATCAGAGGGGGGGAAACAGAGGCGGGGAATAAGATATGGGGAATCAGAGGTGGGGAATCAGGGGCGGGGAATCAGTGGCAGGGAATCAGAGGCGGGGAATCAGAGGCGGGGAATCAAAGGAAGGGAATCAAAGGAAGGGAATCAGACACGGGGAATCAGAGGTGGGGAATCACAGGCAGGGAATCAGACGCGGGGAATCAGAGGCGGGGAATCAGAGCTGGGGAATCAGAGGTGGGGAATCAGAGCTGGGGAATCAGATGTGCGGAATCAGAGATGGGGAATCAGAGGCAGGGAATCAGAATCAGAAGCGGGGAATCAGAGGCCGGGAATCAGAGGCCGGGAATCAGATGCTGGGAATAAGAGGCCGGGAATCAGAGGTGGGGATTCAGAGTCTGGGAATCAGAGATGGGGATTCAGAGGCGGGGAATGAGATATGGAGAATCAGAGGCGGGGAATCAGAGGCGGGGAAACAGAGGTGGGGAATCAGATATGGGGAATCAGAGGTGGCGAATCAAATGCAGTGAATCAGAGATGGGGAATCAGAGGCGGGGAATCAGAGGCAGGGAATCAGATGCGGGGATTCAGAGGCGGGGAATCAGAGCTGGCGAATCAGAGGCGGGGAATCAGAGGTGGGCAATCAGAGCCGGGGAATCAGATATGGGGAATCAGAGGCGGGGAAACAGAGGCGGGGAATCAGATATGGGGATTCAGAGGTGGGGAATCAGAGGTTGTGAATCAGAGATGGGGAATCAAGGCGGGGAATCAGAGGGAGGGAATCAGACGCGGGGAATCAGAGGCGGGGATTCAGAGCTGGGGAATCAGAGGCGGGGAATCAGAGTTGGGGAATCAGAGGCAGGGAATCAGATATGGGGAATCAGAGGCGGGGAATCAGAGGCGGGGAAACAGAGGCGGGGAATCAGATATGGGGAATCAGAGGTGGGGAATCAGGGGCAGGGAATCAGTGGCAGGGAATCAGAGGCGGGGAATCTGAGCCGGGGAATCAGAGGCAGGGAATCAGACACGGGGAATCAGAGGCGGGGAATCAGAGATGGTGAATCAGAGGCGGGGAATCAGAGGCAGGGAATCGGACGCCGGGAATCAGAAGCGGGGAATCAGAGGTGGGGAATCAGAGGCGGGGAATCAGAGGCATGGAATCTGAGGCAGGGAATCTGAGGTGGGGAATCAGAGGCGGGGAAACAGGTGGGTAAACAGAGGCGGGTAAACATAGGCGGGGAATCAGAGGCGCGGAATCAGAGGCGGGGAATCAGAGGCAGGGAATCAGAGGCGGGGAATCAGAGGCGGGGAATCAGATGCGGGGAATCAGAGGTGGGGAATCAGAGGCGGGGTATCAGAGGAGGGGAATCAGAGGCGGGGAATCAGAGGCGGGGAATCAGAGGCGGGGAATCAGAGGCGTGCAATCAGAGGCGGGGAATCAGAGGTGGGGAATCAGAAGTGTGGAATCAGAGGCGGGGAAACAGAAGCGGGGAATCAGATATGGGGAATCAGTGGTGGGGCATCAGAGGTTGTGAATCACAGATGGGGAATCAGAGGCGGGGAATCAGAGGCAGGGAATCAGACGCGGGGAATCAGAGGCGGGGATTCAGAGCTGGGGAATCTGAGGCGGGGAATCAGAGTTGGGGAATCAGAGGCGGGGAATCAGATATGGGGAATCAGAGGCAGGGAATCAGAGGCGGGAAAACAGAGGCGGGGAATCAGATATGGGGAATCAGAGGCGGGGAATCAGAGGCAGGGAATTAGACACGGGGAATCAGAGGCGGGGAATCAGAGATGGGGAATCAGAGGCGGGGAATCAGAGGCAGGGAATCGGATGCCGGGAATCAGAGGCGGGAGATCAGAGCTGGGTAATCAGAGGCGGGGAATCAGAGTTGGGGAATCAGAGGCGGCGAAGCAGATATGGGGAAACAGAGGCGGGGAATCAGATATGGGGTATCAGAGGCGGGGAATCAGATATGGGGAATCAGAGGCTGGGAATCAGAGGGGGGGAAACAGAGGCGGGGAATAAGATATGGGGAATCAGAGGTGGGGAATCAGGGGCGGGGAATCAGTGGCAGGGAATCAGAGGCGGGGAATCAGAGGCGGGGAATCAAAGGAAGGGAATCAAAGGAAGGGAATCAGACACGGGGAATCAGAGGTGGGGAATCACAGGCAGGGAATCAGACGCGGGGAATCAGAGGCGGGGAATCAGAGCTGGGGAATCAGAGGTGGGGAATCAGAGTCGGGGAATCAGAGGCAGGGAATCGGTTGTGCAGAATCAGAGATGGGGAATCAGATGTGGGGAATCAGAGGCAGTGAATCAGAGATGGGGAATCAGAGGCGGGGAATCAGAGGCAGGAAATCAGACAGGGATTCAGAGGCTGGGAATCAGACGGGGGGAATCAAAGGCGGGGAATCAGAGCTGGTGAATCAGAGGCAGGGAATCAGAGTTGGGGATTCAGAGGCGGGGAATCAGATATGGGGAAACAGAGGCGGGGAATGAGAGGTGGGCAAGCAGAGGCGGGGAATTAGATATGGGGAATCAGAGGTGGGAAATCAGACATGGGGAATCGGATGCGGGGAATCAGAGGCGGGGAATCAGAGCTGGGGAATCAGATGTGGGGAATCAGAGTTGGGGCATCAGAGGTGGGGAATTAGATATGGGGAATCAGAGGCGGGGAATCAGAGGCGGGGAAACAGAGGCGGGGAATCAGATATGGGGAAACAGAGGCGGGGAATCAGAGGCGGGGAAACAGAGGCGGGGAATCAGACATGGGGAATCGGATGCGGGGAATCAGAGGCGGGGAATCAGAGCTGGGGAATCAGAGGTGGGGAATCAGAGTTGGGGCATCAGAGGTGGGGAATAAGATATGGGGAAACAGAGGCGGGGAATCAGAGGCGGGGAAACAGAGGCAGGGAATCAGATATGGGGAATCAGAGGTGGGGAATCAGAGGCAGGGAATCAGATGTGCGGAATCAGAGATGGGGAATCAGAGGCAGGGAATCAGAATCAGAAGCGGGGAATCAGAGGCCGGGAATCAGAGGCCGGGAATCAGATGCTGGGAATAAGAGGCCGGGAATCAGAGGTGGGGATTCAGAGTCTGGGAATCAGAGATGGGGATTCAGAGGCGGGGAATGAGATATGGAGAATCAGAGGCGGGGAATCAGATGCGGGGAAACAGAGGTGGGGAATCAGATATGGGGAATAAGAGGTGGCGAATCAAAGGCAGTGAATCAGAGATGGGGAATCAGAGGCGGGGAATCAGAGGCAGGGAATCAGAGGAGGGGTATCAGAGGCGGGGAATCAGAGGCGGGGAATCAGAGGCGGGGAATCAGAGGCGTGCAATCAGAGGCGGGGAATCAGAGGTGGGGAATCAGAAGTGTGGAATCAGAGGCGGGGAAACAGAAGCGGGGAATCAGATATGGGGAATCAGAGGTGGGGCATCAGAGGTTGTGAATCACAGATGGGGAATCAGAGGCGGGGAATCAGAGGCAGGGAATCAGACGCGGGGAATCAGAGGCGGGGATTCAGAGCTGGGGAATCAGAGGCGGGGAATCAGAGTTGGGGAATCAGAGGCGGGGAATCAGATATGGGGAATCAGAGGCAGGGAATCAGAGGCGGGAAAACAGAGGCGGGGAATCAGATATGGGGAATCAGAGGCGGGGAATCAGAGGCAGGGAATTAGACACGGGGAATCAGAGGCGGGGAATCAGAGATGGGGAATCAGAGGCGGGGAATCAGAGGCAGGGAATCGGATGCCGGGAATCAGAGGCGGGAAATCAGAGCTGGGTAATCAGAGGCGGGGAATCAGAGTTGGGGAATCAGAGGCGGCGAAGCAGATATGGGGAAATAGAGGTGGGGAATCAGATATGGGGAATCAGAGGCGGGGAATCAGATATGGGGAATCAGAGGCTGGGAATCAGAGGGGGGGAAACAGAGGCGGGGAATAAGATATGGGGAATCAGAGGTGGGGAATCAGGGGCGGGGAATCAGTGGCAGGGAATCAGAGGCGGGGAATCAGAGGCGGGGAATCAAAGGAAGGGAATCAAAGGAAGGGAATCAGACACGGGGAATCAGAGGTGGGGAATCACAGGCAGGGAATCAGACGCGGGGAATCAGAGGCGGGGAATCAGAGCTGGGGAATCAGAGGTGGGGAATCAGAGTCGGGGAATCAGAGGCAGGGAATCGGTTGTGCAGAATCAGAGATGGGGAATCAGATGTGGGGAATCAGAGGCAGTGAATCAGAGATGGGGAATCAGAGGCGGGGAATCAGAGGCAGGAAATCAGACAGGGATTCAGAGGCTGGGAATCAGACGGGGGGAATCAAAGGCGGGGAATCAGAGCTGGTGAATCAGAGGCAGGGAATCAGAGTTGGGGATTCAGAGGCGGGGAATCAGATATGGGGAAACAGAGGCGGGGAATGAGAGGCGGGCAAGCAGAGGCGGGGAATTAGATATGGGGAATCAGAGGTAGGAAATCAGACATGGGGAATCGGATGCGGGGAATCAGAGGCGGGGAATCAGAGCTGGGGAATCAGATGTGGGGAATCAGAGTTGGGGCATCAGAGGTGGGGAATTAGATATGGGGAATCAGAGGCGGGGAATCAGAGGCGGGGAAACAGAGGCGGGGAATCAGATATGGGGAAACAGAGGCGGGGAATCAGAGGCGGGGAAACAGAGGCGAGGAATCAGACATGGGGAATCGGATGCGGGGAATCAGAGGCGGGGAATCGGAGCTGGGGAATCAGAGGTGGGGAATCAGAGTTGGGGCATCAGAGGTGGGGAATAAGATATGGGGAAACAGAGGCGGGGAATCAGAGGCGGGGAAACAGAGGCGGGGAATCAGATATGGGGAATCAGAGGTGGGGAATCAGAGGCAGGGAATCAGATGTGCGGAATCAGAGATGGGGAATCAGAGGCAGGGAATCAGAATCAGAAGAGGGGAATCAGAGGCCGGGAATCAGAGGCCGGGAATCAGATGCTGGGAATAAGAGGCCGGGAATCAGAGGTGGGGATTCAGAGTCTGGGAATCAGAGATGGGGATTCAGAGGCGGGGAATGAGATATGGAGAATCAGAGGCGGGGAATCAGATGCGGGGAAACAGAGGTGGGGAATCAGATATGGGGAATAAGAGGTGGCGAATCAAAGGCAGTGAATCAGAGATGGGGAATCAGAGGCGGGGAATCAGAGGCAGGGAATCAGAGGAGGGGTATCAGAGGCGGGGAATCAGAGGCGGGGAATCAGAGGCGGGGAATCAGAGGCGTGCAATCAGAGGCGGGGAATCAGAGGTGGGGAATCAGAAGTGTGGAATCAGAGGCGGGGAAACAGAGGCGGGGAATCAGATATGGGGAATCAGAGGTGGGGCATCAGAGGTTGTGAATCACAGATGGGGAATCAGAGGCGGGGAATCAGAGGCAGGGAATCAGATGCGGGGAATCAGAGGCGGGGATTCAGAGCTGGGGAATCAGAGGCGGGGAATCAGAGTTGGGGAATCAGAGGCGGGGAATCAGATATGGGGAATCAGAGGCAGGGAATCAGAGGCGGGAAAACAGAGGCGGGGAATCAGATATGGGGAATCAGAGGCGGGGAATCAGAGGCAGGGAATTAGACATGGGGAATCAGAGGCGGGGAATCAGAGATGGGGAATCAGAGGCTGGGAATCAGAGGGGGGGAAACAGAGGCGGGGAATAAGATATGGGGAATCAGAGGTGGGGAATCAGGGGCGGGGAATCAGTGGCAGGGAATCAGAGGCGGGGAATCAGAGGCGGGGAATCAAAGGAAGGGAATCAAAGGAATGGAATCAGACACGGGGAATCAGAGGTGGGGAATCACAGGCAGGGAATCAGACGCGGGGAATCAGAGGCGGGGAATCAGAGCTGGGGAATCAGAGGTGGGGAATCAGAGTCGGGGAATCAGAGGCAGGGAATCGGTTGTGCAGAATCAGAGATGGGGAATCAGATGTGGGGAATCAGAGGCAGTGAATCAGAGATGGGGAATCAGAGGCGGGGAATCAGAGGCAGGAAATCAGACAGGGATTCAGAGGCTGGGAATCAGACGGGGGGAATCAAAGGCGGGGAATCAGAGCTGGTGAATCAGAGGCAGGGAATCAGAGTTGGGGATTCAGAGGCGGGGAATCAGATATGGGGAAACAGAGGCGGGGAATGAGAGGCGGGCAAGCAGAGGCGGGGAATTAGATATGGGGAATCAGAGGTAGGAAATCAGACATGGGGAATCGGATGCGGGGAATCAGAGGCGGGGAATCAGAGCTGGGGAATCAGATGTGGGGAATCAGAGTTGGGGCATCAGAGGTGGGGAATTAGATATGGGGAATCAGAGGCGGGGAATCAGAGGCGGGGAAACAGAGGCGGGGAATCAGATATGGGGAAACAGAGGCGGGGAATCAGAGGCGGGGAAACAGAGGCGGGGAATCAGACATGGGGAATCGGATGCGGGGAATCAGAGGCGGGGAATCAGAGCTGGGGAATCAGAGGTGGGGAATCAGAGTTGGGGCATCAGAGGTGGGGAATAAGATATGGGGAAACAGAGGCGGGGAATCAGAGGCGGGGAAACAGAGGCGGGGAATCAGATATGGGGAATTTGAGGTGGGGAATCAGAGGCAGGGAATCAGATGTGCGGAATCAGAGATGGGGAATCAGAGGCAGGGAATCAGAATGAGAAGCGGGGAATCAGAGGCCGGGAATCAGAGGCCGGGAATCGGAGGTGGGGATTCAGAGTCTGGGAATCAGAGATGGGGATTCAGAGGCGGGGAATGAGATATGGAGAATCAGAGGCGGGGAATCAGAGGCGGGGAAACAGAGGTGGGGAATCAGATATGGGGAATCAGAGGTGGCGAATCAAAGGCAGTGAATCAGAGATGGGGTATCAGAGGCGGGGAATCAGAGGCAGGGAAGCAGATGCGGGGATTCAGGGGCGGGGAATCAGAGCTGGCGAATCAGAGGCGGGGAATCAGAGGTGGGCAATCAGAGCCGGGGAATCAGATATGGGGAATCAGAGGCGGGGAAACAGAGGCGGGGAATCAGATATGGGGAATCAGAGGTGGGGAATCAGAGGTTGTGAATCAGAGATGGGGAATCAAGGCGGGGAATCAGAGGGAGGGAATCAGACGCGGGGAATCAGAGGCGGGGATTCAGAGCTGGGGAATCAGAGGCGGGGAATCAGAGTTGGGGAATCAGAGGCAGGGAATCAGATATGGGGAATCAGAGGCGGGGAATCAGAGGCGGGGAAACAGAGGCGGGGAATCAGATATGGGGAATCAGAGGTGGGGAATCAGGGGCAGGGAATCAGTGGCAGGGAATCAGAGGCGGGGTATCTGAGCCGGGGAATCAGAGGCAGGGAATCAGACACGGGGAATCAGAGGCGGGGAATCAGAGATGGTGAATCAGAGGCGGGGAATCAGAGGCAGGGAATCGGACGCCGGGAATCAGAAGCGGGGAATCAGAGGTGGGGAATCAGAGGCGGGGAATCAGAGGCGGAGAATCAGAGGCGGGCAATCAGATGCAGGGAATCAGAGGCAGGGAATCAGAGGCAGGGAATCAGAGGCATGGAATCTGAGGCAGGGAATCTGAGGTGGGGAATCAGAGGCGGGGAAACAGGTGGGTAAACAGAGGCGGGTAAACATAGGCGGGGAATCAGAGGCGCGGAATCAGAGGCGGGGAATCAGAGGCAGGGAATCAGAGGCGGGGAATCAGAGGCGGGGAATCAGATGCGGGGAATCAGAGGTGGGGAATCAGAGGCGGGGTATCAGAGGAGGGGAATCAGAGGCGGGGAATCAGAGGCGGGGAATCAGAGGCGGGGAATCAGAGGTGTGCAATCAGAGGCGGGGAATCAGAGGTGGGGAATCAGAAGTGTGGAATCAGAGGCGGGGAAACAGAGGCGGGGAATCAGATATGGGGAATCAGTGGTGGGGCATCAGAGGTTGTGAATCACAGATGGGGAATCAGAGGCGGGGAATCAGAGGCAGGGAATCAGACGCGGGGAATCAGAGGCGGGGATTCAGAGCTGGGGAATCAGAGGCGGGGAATCAGAGTTGGGGAATCAGAGGCGGGGAATCAGATATGGGGAATCAGAGGCAGGGAATCAGAGGCGGGAAAACAGAGGCGGGGAATCAGATATGGGGAATCAGAGGCGGGGAATCAGAGGCAGGGAATTAGACACGGGGAATCAGAGGCGGGGAATCAGAGATGGGGAATCAGAGGCGGGGAATCAGAGGCAGGGAATCGGATGCCGGGAATCAGAGGCGGGAAATCAGAGCTGGGTAATCAGAGGCGGGGAATCAGAGTTGGGGAATCAGAGGCGGCGAAGCAGATATGGGGAAATAGAGGCGGGGAATCAGATATGGGGTATCAGAGGCGGGGAATCAGATATGGGGGATCAGAGGCTGGGAATCAGAGGGGGGGAAACAGAGGCGGGGAATAAGATATGGGGAATCAGAGGTGGGGAATCAGGGCCGGGGAATCAGTGGCAGGGAATCAGACGCGGGGAATCAGAGGCGGGGAATCAGAGCTGGGGAATCAGAGGTGGGGAATCAGAGTCGGGGAATCAGAGGCAGGGAATCGGTTGTGCAGAATCAGAGATGGGGAATCAGATGTGGGGAATCAGAGGCAGTGAATCAGAGATGGGGAATCAGAGGCGGGGAATCAGAGGCAGGAAATCAGACAGGGATTCAGAGGCTGGGAATCAGACGGGGGGAATCAAAGGCGGGGAATCAGAGCTGGTGAATCAGAGGCAGGGAATCAGAGTTGGGGATTCAGAGGCGGGGAATCAGATATGGGGAAACAGAGGCGGGGAATGAGAGGCGGGCAAGCAGAGGCGGGGAATTAGATATGGGGAATCAGAGGTGGGAAATCAGACATGGGGAATCGGATGCGGGGAATCAGAGGCGGGGAATCAGAGCTGGGGAATCAGATGTGGGGAATCAGAGTTGGGGCATCAGAGGTGGGGAATTAGATATGGGGAATCAGAGGCGGGGAATCAGAGGCGGAGAAACAGAGGCGGGGAATCAGATATGGGGAAACAGAGGCGGGGAATCAGAGGCGGGGAAACAGAGGCGGGGAATCAGACATGGGGAATCGGATGCTGGGAATCAGAGGCGGGGAATCAGAGCTGGGGAATCAGAGGTGGGGAATCAGAGTTGGGGCATCAGAGGTGGGGAATAAGATATGGGGAAACAGAGGCGGGGAATCAGAGGCGGGGAAACAGAGGCGGGGAATCAGATATTGGGAATCAGAGGTGGGGAATCAGAGGCAGGGAATCAGATGTGCGGAATCAGAGATGGGGAATCAGAGGCAGGGAATCAGAATCAGAAGCGGGGAATCAGAGGCCGGGAATCAGAGGCCGGGAATCAGATGCTGGGAATAAGAGGCCGGGAATCAGAGGTGGGGATTCAGAGTCTGGGAATCAGAGATGGGGATTCAGAGGCGGGGAATGAGATATGGAGAATCAGAGGCGGGGAATCAGATGCGGGGAAACAGAGGTGGGGAATCAGATATGGGGAATAAGAGGTGGCGAATCAAAGGCAGTGAATCAGAGATGGGGAATCAGAGGCGGGGAATCAGAGATGGGGAATCAGAGGCGGGGAATCAGAGGCAGGGAATCGGATGCCGGGAATCAGAGGCGGGAAATCAGAGCTGGGTAATCAGAGGCGGGGAATCAGAGTTGGGGAATCAGAGGCGGCGAAGCAGATATGGGGAAATAGAGGCGGGGAATCAGATATGGGGTATCAGAGGCGGGGAATCAGATATGGGGAATCAGAGGCTGGGAATCAGAGGGGGGGAAACAGAGGCGGGGAATAAGATATGGGGAATCAGAGGTGGGGAATCAGGGGCGGGGAATCAGTGGCAGGGAATCAGAGGCGGGGAATCAGAGGCGGGGAATCAAAGGAAGGGAATCAAAGGAAGGGAATCAGACACGGGGAATCAGAGGTGGGGAATCACAGGCAGGGAATCAGAAGCGGGGAATCAGAGGCGGGGAATCAGAGCTGGGGAATCAGAGGTGGGGAATCAGAGTCGGGGAATCAGAGGCAGGGAATCGGTTGTGCAGAATCAGAGATGGGGAATCAGATGTGGGGAATCAGAGGCAGTGAATCAGAGATGGGGAATCAGAGGCGGGGAATCAGAGGCAGGAAATCAGACAGGGATTCAGAGGCTGGGAATCAGACGGGGGGAATCAAAGGCGGGGAATCAGAGCTGGTGAATCAGAGGCAGGGAATCAGAGTTGGGGATTCAGAGGCGGGGAATCAGATATGGGGAAACAGAGGCGGGGAATGAGAGGCGGGCAAGCAGAGGCGGGGAATTAGATATGGGGAATCAGAGGTGGGAAATCAGACATGGGGAATCGGATGCGGGGAATCAGAGGCGGGGAATCAGAGCTGGGGAATCAGATGTGGGGAATCAGAGTTGGGGCATCAGAGGTGGGGAATTAGATATGGGGAATCAGAGGCGGGGAATCAGAGGCGGGGAAACAGAGGCGGGGAATCAGATATGGGGAAACAGAGGCGGGGAATCAGAGGCGGGTAAACAGAGGCGGGGAATCAGACATGGGGAATCGGATGCGGGGAATCAGAGGCGGGGAATCAGAGCTGGGGAATCAGAGGTGGGGAATCAGAGTTGGGGTATCAGAGGTGGGGAATAAGATATGGGGAAACAGAGGCGGGGAATCAGAGGCGGGGAAACAGAGGCGGGGAATCAGATATGGGGAATCAGAGGTGGGGAGTCAGAGGCAGGGAATCAGATGTGCGGAATCAGAGATGGGGAATCAGAGGCAGGGAATCAGAATCAGAAGCGGGGAATCAGAGGCCGGGAATCAGAGGCCGGGAATCAGATGCTGGGAATAAGGGGCCGGGAATCAGAGGTGGGGATTCAGAGTCTGGGAATCAGAGATGGGGATTCAGAGGCGGGGAATGAGATATGGAGAATCAGAGGCGGGGAATCAGATGCGGGGAAACAGAGGTGGGGATTCAGATATGGGGAATAAGAGGTGGCGAATCAAAGGCAGTGAATCAGAGATGGGGAATCAGAGGCGGGGAATCAGAGGCAGGGAATCAGATGCGGGGATTCAGAGGCGGGGAATCAGAGCTGGCGAATCAGAGGCGGGGAATCAGAGGTGGGCAATCAGAGCCGGGGAATCAGATATGGGGAATCAGAGGCGGGGAAACAGAGGCGGGGAATCAGATATGGGGAATCAGAGGCGGGGAATCAGAGGCGGGGAAACAGAGGCGGGGAATCAGATATGGGGAATCAGAGGTGGGGAATCAGGGGCAGGGAATCAGTGGCAGGGAATCAGAGGCGGGGAATCTGAGCCGGGGAATCAGAGGCAGGGAATCAGACACGGGGAATCAGAGGCGGGGAATCAGAGATGGTGAATCAGAGGCGGGGAATCAGAGGCAGGGAATCGGACGCCGGGAATCAGAGGCGGGGAATCAGAGCTGGGGAATCAGAGGCGGGGAATCAGAGTTGGGGAATCAGAGGCGGGGAATCAGATATGGGGAAATAGAGGCGGGGAATCAGATATGGGGAATCAGAGGTGTGGAATCAGAGGTTGGGAATCAGAGGCAGGGAATCAGAGGCGGGGAAACAGAGGCGGGGAATCAGATATGGGGAATCAGAGGTGGCGAATCAAAGGCGGTGAAACAGAGATGGGGAATCAGGGCAGGGAATCAGAGGCAGGGAATCAGAGCTGGGGAAACAGAGGCGGGGAATCAGATATGGGGAATCAGAGGTGGGGAATCAGGGGCGGGGAATCAGTTGCAGGGAAACAGAGCTGGGGAATCAGAGGTGGGGAATCAGAGCTGGGGAAACAGAGGCGGGGAATCAGATATGGGGAATCAGAGGTGGGGAATCAGGGGCGGGGAATCAGTGGCAGGGAATCAGAGGCCGGGAATAAAAGGCGGGGAATCAGAGCTGGGGAATCAGAGGCGGGGAATCAGAGTTGGGGAATCAGAGGAGGGGAATCAGATATGGGGAAACAGAGGCCGGGAATCAGAGGCAGGGAAACAGAGGCGGGGAATCAGATATGGGGAATCAGAGGTGGGGAATTTGAGGTTGCGAATCAGAGGCGGGGAATCAGAGGCGGGGAATCAGAGGCAGGGTATCGGATGTGCGGAATCAGAGATGGGGAATCAGAGGTGGGGATTCAGAGGTGGTGAATCAGAAAAGGGGAATCAGAGGCTGGGAATCAGAGGCAGGGAATCAGACGCAGGGAATCAGAGGCGGGAAATCATAGCTGGCGAATTAGAGGAGGGGAATCAGAGTTGGGGAATCAGAGGCGGGGAATCAGATATGGGGAAACAGTCGGGGAATCAGAGGCGGGGAAACAGAGGCGGGGAATCAGATATGGGGAATCAGAGGTGGGGAATCAGAGGCAGGGAATCAGATGTGCGGAATGGGAGATGGGGAATCAGAGGCAGGGAATCAGAATCAGAAGCAGGGAATCAGAGGCCGGGAATCAGAGGCAGGGAATCAGATGCGGGGAATCAGAGGCGGGGAATCAGAGCTGGCGAATCAGAGGCTGGGAATCAGAGGTGGGCAATCAGAGGCGGGGAATCAGATATGGGGAATCAGACACGGGGAATCAGAGGCGGGGAATCAGAGATGTGGAATCAGAGGCGGGGAATCAGAGGCAGGGAATCGGACGCCGGGAATCAGAGTCGGGGAATCAGAGCTGGGGAATCAGAGGCGGGGAATCAGAGTTGGGGAATCAGAGGCGGGGATTCAGATATGGGGAAATAGAGGCGGGGAATCAGATATGGGGAATCAGAGGTGTGGAATCAGAGGTTGGGAATCAGAGGAAGGGAATCAGAGTCGGGGAAACAGAGGCGGGGAATCAGATATGTGGAATCAGAGGTGGCGAATCAAAGGCGGTGAAACAGAGATGGGGAATCAGGGCAGGGAATCAGAGGCAGGGAATCAAACACGGGGAATCAGAGCTGGGGAATCAGAGGCGGGGAATCAGAGTTGGGAATCAGAGGCGGGGAATCAGAGGCGGGGAAACAGAGGCGGGGAATCAGAGGTGGGGAATCAGAGGTTGGGAATCAGAGGCAGGGAATCAGGGGCGGGGAATCAGAGGCGGGGAATCAGAGGAAGGGAATCAGATGTGCGGAATCGGAGATGGGGAATCAGAGGCAGGGAATCAGAGGCGGGGAATCAGAGGCGGGGAATCAGAGGCCGGGAATCGGAGGCCGGGAATCAGATATGGGGAAACTGAGGCGGGGAATCCGAGGCGGGGAAACAGAGGCGGGGAATCAGATATGGGGAATCAGAGGTGGGGAATCAGAGGTTGGGAATCAGAGGCAGGGAATCAGAGGCTTGGAATCAGATGCAGGGAATCAGATGCGGGGCATCAGAGGCGGGGAATCAGAGCTGGGGAATCAGAGGTGGGGAATCAGATTTGGGGAATCAGAGGTGGGGACTTAGATATTGGGAAACAGAGGCGGGGAATCAGAGGCGGGGAAACAGAGGCGGGGAATCAGATATGGGGAATCAGAGGTGGGGAATCAGAGGCAGGGAATCAGATGTGCGGAATCAGAGATGGGGAATCAGAGGCAGGGAATCAGAATCAGAAGCAGGGAATCAGAGGCCGGAAATCAGAGGCCGGAATCAGATGATGGGAATCAGAGGCCTGGAATCAGAGGCGGGGAATCAGAGGCAGGGAATCAGATGCGGGGAATCAGAGGCGGGGAATCAGAGCTGGGGAATCAGAGGCGGGGTATTAGAGTTGGGGAATCAGAGGCGGGGAATCAGATATGGGGAAACAGAGGTAGGGAATCAGAGGCCGGGAAACAGAGGCAGGGAATCAGATATGGGGAATCAGAGGCGGGGAATCAGAGGTGGGGAAACATAGGCAGGGAATCAGAGGTGGTGAATCAGTGATGGGGAATCACAGGCGGGGAATCAGAGGCAGGGAATAGAACGCGGGGAATCAGAGGCAGGGAATCAGAGCTGGGGAATCGGAGGCGGGGAATCATAGTTGGGAATCAGAGGCGGGAATCAGATATGGGGAAACAGAGGCGGGGAATCAGAGGCGGGGAAACAGAGGCGGGGAATCAGACATGGGGAATCGGATGCGGGGAATCAGAGGCGGGGAATCAGAGCTGGGGAATCAGATGTGGGGAATCAGAGTTGGGGCATCAGAGGTGGGGAATTAGATATGGGGAATCAGAGGCGGGGAATCAGAGGCGGGGAAACAGAGGCGGGGAATCAGATATGGGGAAACAGAGGCGGGGAATCAGAGGCGGGGAAACAGAGGCGGGGAATCAGACATGGGGAATCGGTTGCGGGGAATCAGAGGCGGGGAATCAGAGCTGGGGAATCAGAGGTGGGGAATCAGAGTTGGGGCATCAGAGGTGGGGAATAAGATATGGGGAAACAGAGGCGGGGAATCAGAGGCGGGGAAACAGAGGCGGGGAATCAGATATGGGGAATCAGAGGTGGGGAATCAGAGGCAGGGAATCAGATGTGCGGAATCAGAGATGGGGAATCAGAGGCAGGGAATCAGAATCAGAAGCGGGGAATCAGAGGCCGGGAATCAGAGGCCGGGAATCAGATGCTGGGAATAAGAGGCCGGGAATCAGAGGTGGGGATTCAGAGTCTGGGAATCAGAGATGGGGATTCAGAGGCGGGGAATGAGATATGGAGAATCAGAGGCGGGGAATCAGATGCGGGGAAACAGAGGTGGGGAATCAGATATGGGGAATAAGAGGTGGCGAATCAAAGGCAGTGAATCAGAGATGGGGAATCAGAGGCGGGGAATCAGAGGAAGGGAATCAGAGGAGGGGTATCAGAGGCGGGGAATCAGAGGCGGGGAATCAGAGGCGGGGAATCAGAGGCGTGCAATCAGAGGCGGGGAATCAGAGGTGGGGAATCAGAAGTGTGGAATCAGAGGCGGGGAAACAGAGGCGGGGAATCAGATATGGGGAATCAGAGGTGGGGCATCAGAGGTTGTGAATCACAGATGGGGAATCAGAGGCGGGGAATCAGAGGCAGGGAATCAGAGGCGGGGAATCAGAGGCGGGGATTCAGAGCTGGGGAATCAGAGGCGGGGAATCAGAGTTGGGGAATCAGAGGCGGGGAATCAGATATGGGGAATCAGAGGCAGGGAATCAGAGGCGGGAAAACAGAGGCGGGGAATCAGATATGGGGAATCAGAGGCGGGGAATCAGAGGCAGGGAATTAGACACGGGGAATCAGAGGCGGGGAATCAGAGATGGGGAATCAGAGGCGGGGAATCAGAGGCAGGGAATCGGATGCCGGGAATCAGAGGCGGGAAATCAGAGCTGGGTAATCAGAGGCGGGGAATCAGAGTTGGGGAATCAGAGGCGGCGAAGCAGATATGGGGAAATAGAGGTGGGGAATCAGATATGGGGAATCAGAGGCGGGGAATCAGATATGGGGAATCAGAGGCTGGGAATCAGAGGGGGGGAAACAGAGGCGGGGAATAAGATATGGGGAATCAGAGGTGGGGAATCAGGGGCGGGGAATCAGTGGCAGGGAATCAGAGGCGGGGAATCAGAGGCGGGGAATCAAAGGAAGGGAATCAAAGGAAGGGAATCAGACACGGGGAATCAGAGGTGGGGAATCACAGGCAGGGAATCAGACGCGGGGAATCAGAGGCGGGGAATCAGAGCTGGGGAATCAGAGGTGGGGAATCAGAGTCGGGGAATCAGAGGCAGGGAATCGGTTGTGCAGAATCAGAGATGGGGAATCAGATGTGGGGAATCAGAGGCAGTGAATCAGAGATGGGGAATCAGAGGCGGGGAATCAGAGGCAGGAAATCAGACAGGGATTCAGAGGCTGGGAATCAGACGGGGGGAATCAAAGGCGGGGAATCAGAGCTGGTGAATCAGAGGCAGGGAATCAGAGTTGGGGATTCAGAGGCGGGGAATCAGATATGGGGAAACAGAGGCGGGGAATGAGAGGCGGGCAAGCAGAGGCGGGGAATTAGATATGGGGAATCAGAGGTAGGAAATCAGACATGGGGAATCGGATGCGGGGAATCAGAGGCGGGGAATCAGAGCTGGGGAATCAGATGTGGGGAATCAGAGTTGGGGCATCAGAGGTGGGGAATTAGATATGGGGAATCAGAGGCGGGGAATCAGAGGCGGGGAAACAGAGGCGGGGAATCAGATATGGGGAAACAGAGGCGGGGAATCAGAGGCGGGGAAACAGAGGCGGGGAATCAGACATGGGGAATCGGATGCGGGGAATCAGAGGCGGGGAATCAGAGCTGGGGAATCAGAGGTGGGGAATCAGAGTTGGGGCATCAGAGGTGGGGAATAAGATATGGGGAAACAGAGGCGGGGAATCAGAGGCGGGGAAACAGAGGCGGGGAATCAGATATGGGGAATCAGAGGTGGGGAATCAGAGGCAGGGAATCAGATGTGCGGAATCAGAGATGGGGAATCAGAGGCAGGGAATCAGAATCAGAAGCGGGGAATCAGAGGCCGGGAATCAGAGGCCGGGAATCAGATGCTGGGAATAAGAGGCCGGGAATCAGAGGTGGGGATTCAGAGTCTGGGAATCAGAGATGGGGATTCAGAGGCGGGGAATGAGATATGGAGAATCAGAGGCGGGGAATCAGATGCGGGGAAACAGAGGTGGGGAATCAGATATGGGGAATAAGAGGTGGCGAATCAAAGGCAGTGAATCAGAGATGGGGAATCAGAGGCGGGGAATCAGAGGCAGGGAATCAGAGGAGGGGTATCAGAGGCGGGGAATCAGAGGCGGGGAATCAGAGGCGGGGAATCAGAGGCGTGCAATCAGAGGCGGGGAATCAGAGGTGGGGAATCAGAAGTGTGGAATCAGAGGCGGGGAAACAGAGGCGGGGAATCAGATATGGGGAATCAGAGGTGGGGCATCAGAGGTTGTGAATCACAGATGGGGAATCAGAGGCGGGGAATCAGAGGCAGGGAATCAGAGGCGGGGAATCAGAGGCGGGGATTCAGAGCTGGGGAATCAGAGGCGGGGAATCAGAGTTGGGGAATCAGAGGCGGGGAATCAGATATGGGGAATCAGAGGCAGGGAATCAGAGGCGGGAAAACAGAGGCGGGGAATCAGATATGGGGAATCAGATATGGGGAATCAGAGGCAGTGAATTAGACACGGGGAATCAGAGGCGGGGAATCAGAGATGGGGAATCAGAGGCGGGGAATCAGAGGCAGGGAATCGGATGCCGGGAATCAGAGGCGGGAAATCAGAGCTGGGTAATCAGAGGCGGGGAATCAGATTTTGGGAATCAGAGGCGGCGAAGCAGATATGGGGAAATAGAGGTGGGGAATCAGAGGCGGGGAATCAGATATGGGGAATCAGAGGCTGGGAATCAGAGGGGGGGAATCAGAGGCGGGGAATAAGATATGGGGAATCAGAGGTGGGGAATCAGGGGCGGGGAATCAGTGGCAGGGAATCAGAGGCGGGGAATCAGAGGCGGGGAATCAAAGGAAGGGAATCAAAGGAAGGGAATCAGACACGGGGAATCAGAGGTGGGGAATCACAGGCAGGGAATCAGACACGGGGAATCAGAGGCGGGGAATCAGAGCTGGGGAATCAGAGGTGGGGAATCAGAGTCGGGGAATCAGAGGCAGGGAATCGGTTGTGCAGAATCAGAGATGGGGAATCAGATGTGGGGAATCAGAGGCAGTGAATCAGAGATGGGGAATCAGAGGCGGGGAATCAGAGGCAGGAAATCAGACAGGGATTCAGAGGCTGGGAATCAGACGGGGGGAATCAAAGGCGGGGAATCAGAGCTGGTGAATCAGAGGCAGGGAATCAGAGTTGGGGATTCAGAGGCGGGGAATCAGATATGGGGAAACAGAGGCGGGGAATGAGAGGCGGGCAAGCAGAGGCGGGGAATTAGATATGGGGAATCAGAGGTAGGAAATCAGACATGGGGAATCGGATGCGGGGAATCAGAGGCGGGGAATCAGAGCTGGGGAATCAGATGTGGGGAATCAGAGTTGGGGCATCAGAGGTGGGGAATTAGATATGGGGAATCAGAGGCGGGGAATCAGAGGCGGGGAAACAGAGGCGGGGAATCAGATATGGGGAAACAGAGGCGGGGAATCAGAGGCGGGGAAACAGAGGCTGGGAATCAGACATGGGGAATCGGATGCGGGGAATCAGAGGCGGGGAATCAGAGCTGGGGAATCAGAGGTGGGGAATCAGAGTTGGGGCATCAGAGGTGGGGAATAAGATATGGGGAAACAGAGGCGGGGAATCAGAGGCGGGGAAACAGAGGCGGGGAATCAGATATGGGGAATTTGAGGTGGGGAATCAGAGGCAGGGAATCAGATGTGCGGAATCAGAGATGGGGAATCAGAGGCAGGGAATCAGAATCAGAAGCGGGGAATCAGAGGCCGGGAATCAGAGGCCGGGAATCAGATGCTGGGAATAAGAGGCCGGGAATCAGAGGTGGGGATTCAGAGTCTGGGAATCAGAGATGGGGATTCAGAGGCGGGGAATGAGATATGGAGAATCAGAGGCGGGGAATCAGAGGCGGGGAAACAGAGGTGGGGAATCAGATATGGGGAATCAGAGGTGGCGAATCAAAGGCAGTGAATCAGAGATGGGGAATCAGAGGCGGGGAATCAGAGGCAGGGAATCAGATGCGGGGATTCAGAGGCGGGGAATCAGAGCTGGCGAATCAGAGGCGGGGAATCAGAGGTGGGCAATCAGAGCCGGGGAATCAGATATGGGGAATCAGAGGCGGGGAAACAGAGGCGGGGAATCAGATATGGGGAATCAGAGGTGGGGAATCAGAGGTTGTGAATCAGAGATGGGGAATCAAGGCAGGGAATCAGAGGGAGGGAATCAGACGCGGGGAATCAGAGGCGGGGATTCAGAGCTGGGGAATCAGAGGCGGGGAATCAGAGTTGGGGAATCAGAGGCAGGGAATCAGATATGGGGAATCAGAGGCGGGGAATCAGAGGCGGGGAAACAGAGGTGGGGAATCAGATATGGGGAATCAGAGGTGGGGAATCAGGGGCAGGGAATCAGTGGCAGGGAATCAGAGGCGGGGAATCTGAGCCGGGGAATCAGAGGCAGGGAATCAGACACGGGGAATCAGAGGCGGGGAATCAGAGATGGTGAATCAGAGGCGGGGAATCAGAGGCAGGGAATCGGACGCCGGGAATCAGAAGCGGGGAATCAGAGGTGGGGAATCAGAGGCGGGGAATCAGGCGGAGAATCAGAGGCGGGCAATCAGATGCAGGGAATCAGAGGCAGGGAATCAGAGGCAGGGAATCAGAGGCATGGAATCTGAGGCAGGGAATCTGAGGTGGGGAATCAGAGGCGGGGAAACAGGTGGGTAAACAGAGGCGGGTAAACATAGGCGGGGAATCAGAGGCGCGGAATCAGAGGCGGGGAATCAGAGGCAGGGAATCAGAGGCGGGGAATCAGAGGCGGGGAATCAGATGCGGGGAATCAGAGGTGGGGAATCAGAGGCGGGGTATCAGAGGAGGGGAATCAGAGGCGGGGAATCAGAGGCGGGGAATCAGAGGCGGGGAATCAGAGGCGTGCAATCAGAGGCGGGGAATCAGAGGTGGGGAATCAGAAGTGTGGAATCAGAGGCGGGGAAACAGAGGCGGGGAATCAGATATGGGGAATCAGTGGTGGGGCATCAGAGGTTGTGAATCACAGATGGGGAATCAGAGGCGGGGAATCAGAGGCAGGGAATCAGACGCGGGGAATCAGAGGCGGGGATTCAGAGCTGGGGAATCAGAGGCGGGGAATCAGAGTTGGGGAATCAGAGGCGGGGAATCAGATATGGGGAATCAGAGGCAGGGAATCAGAGGCGGGAAAACAGAGGCGGGGAATCAGATATGGGGAATCAGAGGCGGGGAATCAGAGGCAGGGAATTAGACACGGGGAATCAGAGGCGGGGAATCAGAGATGGGGAATCAGAGGCGGGGAATCAGAGGCAGGGAATCGGATGCCGGGAATCAGAGGCGGGAAATCAGAGCTGGGTAATCAGAGGCGGGGAATCAGAGTTGGGGAATCAGAGGCGGCGAAGCAGATATGGGGAAATAGAGGCGGGGAATCAGATATGGGGTATCAGAGGCGGGGAATCAGATATGGGGAATCAGAGGCTGGGAATCAGATTGGGGGAAACAGAGGCGGGGAATAAGATATGGGGAATCAGAGGTGGGGAATCAGGGGCGGGGAATCAGTGGCAGGGAATCAGAGGCGGGGAATCAGAGGCGGGGAATCAAAGGAAGGGAATCAAAGGAAGGGAATCAGACACGGGGAATCAGAGGTGGGGAATCACAGGCAGGGAATCAGACGCGGGGAATCAGAGGCGGGGAATCAGAGCTGGGGAATCAGAGGTGGGGAATCAGAGTCGGGGAATCAGAGGCAGGGAATCGGTTGTGCAGAATCAGAGCTGGGGAATCAGATGTGGGGAATCAGAGTTGGGGCATCAGAGGTGGGGAATTAGATATGGGGAATCAGAGGCGGGGAATCAGAGGCGGGGAAACAGAGGCGGGGAATCAGATATGGGGAAACAGAGGCGGGGAATCAGAGGCGGGGAAACAGAGGCGGGGAATCAGACATGGGGAATCGGATGCGGGGAATCAGAGGCGGGGAATCAGAGCTGGGGAATCAGAGGTGGGGAATCAGAGTTGGGGCATCAGAGGTGGGGAATAAGATATGGGGAAACAGAGGCGGGGAATCAGAGGCGGGGAAACAGAGGCGGGGAATCAGATATGGGGAATCAGAGGTGGGGAATCAGAGGCAGGGAATCAGATGTGCGGAATCAGAGATGGGGAATCAGAGGCAGGGAATCAGAATCAGAAGCGGGGAATCAGAGTCCGGGAATCAGAGGCCGGGAATCAGATGCTGGGAATAAGGGGCCGGGAATCAGAGGTGGGGATTCAGAGTCTGGGAATCAGAGATGGGGATTCAGAGGCGGGGAATGAGATATGGAGAATCAGAGGCGGGGAATCAGATGCGGGGAAACAGAGGTGGGGAATCAGATATGGGGAATAAGAGGTGGCGAATCAAAGGCAGTGAATCAGAGATGGGGAATCAGAGGCGGGGAATCAGAGGCAGGGAATCAGATGCGGGGATTCAGAGGCGGGGAATCAGAGCTGGCGAATCAGAGGCGGGGAATCAGAGGTGGGCAATCAGAGCCGGGGAATCAGATATGGGGAATCAGAGGCGGGGAAACAGAGGCGGGGAATCAGATATGGGGAATCAGAGGTGGGGAATCAGAGGTTGTGAATCAGAGATGGGGAATCAAGGCGGGGAATCAGAGGGAGCGAATCAGACGCGGGGAATCAGAGGCGGGGATTCAGAGCTGGGGAATCAGAGGCGGGGAATCAGAGTTGGGGAATCAGAGGCAGGGAATCAGATATGGGGAATCAGAGGCGGGGAATCAGAGGCGGGGAAACAGAGGCGGGGAATCAGATATGGGGAATCAGAGGTGGGGAATCAGGGGCAGGGAATCAGTGGCAGGGAATCAGAGGCGGGGAATCTGAGCCGGGGAATCAGAGGCAGGGAATCAGACACGGGGAATCAGAGGCGGGGAATCAGAGATGGTGAATCAGAGGCGGGGAATCAGAGGCAGGGAATCGGACGCCGGGAATCAGAGGCGGGGAATCAGAGCTGGGGAATCAGAGGCGGGGAATCAGAGTTGGGGAATCAGAGGCGGGGAATCAGATATGGGGAAATAGAGGCGGGGAATCAGATATGGGGAATCAGAGGTGTGGAATCAGAGGTTGGGAATCAGAGGCAGGGAATCAGAGGCGGGGAAACAGAGGCGGGGAATCAGATATGGGGAATCAGAGGTGGCGAATCAAAGGCGGTGAAACAGAGATGGGGAATCAGGGCAGGGAATCAGAGGCAGGGAATCAGAGCTGGGGAAACAGAGGCGGGGAATCAGATATGGGGAATCAGAGGTGGGGAATCAGGGGCGGGGAATCAGTTGCAGGGAATCAGAGCTGGGGAATCAGAGGTGGGGAATCAGAGCTGGGGAAACAGAGGCGGGGAATCAGATATGGGGAATCAGAGGTGGGGAATCAGGGGCGGGGAATCAGTGGCAGGGAATCAGAGGCCGGGAATAAAAGGCGGGGAATCAGAGCTGGGGAATCAGAGGCGGGGAATCAGAGTTGGGGAATCAGAGGAGGGGAATCAGATATGGGGAAACAGAGGCCGGGAATCAGAGGCAGGGAAACAGAGGCGGGGAATCAGATATGGGGAATCAGAGGTGGGGAATTTGAGGTTGCGAATCAGAGGCGGGGAATCAGAGGCGGGGAATCAGAGGCAGGGAATCGGATGTGCGGAATCAGAGATGGGGAATCAGAGGTGGGGATTCAGAGGTGGTGAATCAGAAAAGGGGAATCAGAGGCTGGGAATCAGAGGCAGGGAATCAGACGCAGGGAATCAGAGGCGGGGAATCATAGCTGGCGAATTAGAGGAGGGGAATCAGAGTTGGGGAATCAGAGGCGGGGAATCAGATATGGGGAAACAGTCGGGGAATCAGAGGCGGGGAAACAGAGGCGGGGAATCAGATATGGGGAATCAGAGGTGGGGAATCAGAGGCAGGGAATCAGGTGCGGAATCGGAGATGGGGAATCAGAGGCAGGGAATCAGAATCAGAAGCAGGGAATCAGAGGCCGGGAATCAGAGGCAGGGAATCAGATGCGGGGAATCAGAGGCGGGGAATCAGAGCTGGCGAATCAGAGGCTGGGAATCAGAGGTGGGCAATCAGAGGCGGGGAATCAGATATGGGGAATCAGACACGGGGAATCAGAGGCGGGGAATCAGAGATGTGGAATCAGAGGCGGGGAATCAGAGGCAGGGAATCGGACGCCGGGAATCAGAGTCGGGGAATCAGAGCTGGGGAATCAGAGGCGGGGAATCAGAGTTGGGGAATCAGAGGCGGGGATTCAGATATGGGGAAATAGAGGCGGGGAATCAGATATGGGGAATCAGAGGTGTGGAATCAGAGGTTGGGAATCAGAGGAAGGGAATCAGAGTCGGGGAAACAGAGGCGGGGAATCAGATATGTGGAATCAGAGGTGGCGAATCAAAGGCGGTGAAACAGAGTTGGGGAATCAGAGTTGGGAATCAGAGGTGGGGAATCAGAGGTTGGGAATCAGAGGCAGGGAATCAGGTGCGGGGAATCAGAGGCGGGGAATCAGAGGAAGGGAATCAGATGTGCAGAATCGGAGATGGGGAATCAGAGGCAGGGAATCAGAGGCGGGGAATCAGAGGCGGGGAATCAGAGGCCGGGAATAGGAGGCCGGGAATCAGATATGGGGAAACTGAGGCGGGGAATCCGAGGCGGGGAAACAGAGGCGGGGAATCAGATATGGGGAATCAGAGGTGGGGAATCAGAGGTTGGGAATCAGAGGCAGGGAATCAGAGGCTTGGAATCAGATGCAGGGAATCAGATGCGGGGCATCAGAGGCGGGGAATCAGAGCTGGGGAATCAGAGGTGGGGAATCAGATTTGGGGAATCAGAGGTGGGGACTTAGATATTGGGAAACAGAGGCGGGGAATCAGAGGCGGGGAAACAGAGGCGGGGAATCAGATATGGGGAATCAGAGGTGGGGAATCAGAGGCAGGGAATCAGATGTGCGGAATCAGAGATGGGGAATCAGAGGCAGGGAATCAGAATCAGAAGCAGGGAATCAGAGGCCGGAAATCAGAGGCCGGAATCAGATGATGGGAATCAGAGGCCTGGAATCAGAGGCGGGGAATCAGAGGCAGGGAATCAGATGCGGGGAATCAGAGGCGGGGAATCAGAGCTGGGGAATCAGAGGCGGGGTATTAGAGTTGGGGAATCAGAGGCGGGGAATCAGATATGGGGAAACAGAGGTAGGGAATCAGAGGCGGGGAAACAGAGGCAGGGAATCAGATATGGGGAATCAGAGGCGGGGAATCAGAGGTGGGGAAACATAGGCAGGGAATCGGATGTGCGGAATCAGAGATGGGGAAGCAGAGGCCGGGAATCAGAGGTGGTGAATCAGAGATGGGGAATCAGAGGCGGGGAATCAGAGGCAGGGTATCAGACGCGGGGAATCAGAGGTGGGCAATCAGAGGCGGGGAATCAGATATGGGGAATCAGAGGCGGGGAATCAGAGGCGGGGAAACAGAGGCGGGGAATCAGATATGGGGAATCAGAGGTGGGGCATCAGAGGTTGTGAATCACAGATGGGGAATCAGAGGCGGGGAATCAGAGGCAGGGAATCAGACGCGGGAAATCAGAGGCGGTGATTCAGAGCTGGGGAATCAGAGGCGGGGAATCAGAGTTGGGGAATCAGAGGCGGGGAATCAGATATGGGGAATCAGAGGCAGGGAATCAGAGGCGGGGAATCAGAAGCAGGGAATCAGACGCGGGGAATCTGAGGCGGGGAATCAGAGCTGGGGAATCAGAGGTGGGGAATCAGAGGCCGGGAATCAGATGCTGGGAATAAGAGGCCGGGAATCAGAGGTGGGGATTCAGAGTCTGGGAATCAGAGATGGGGATTCAGAGGCGGGGAATGAGATATGGAGAATCAGAGGAGGGGAATCAGATGCGGGGAAACAGAGGTGGGGAATCAGATATGGGGAATAAGAGGTGGCGAATCAAAGGCAGTGAATCAGAGATGGGGAATCAGAGGCGGGGAATCAGAGATGGGGAATCAGAGGCGGGGAATCAGAGGCAGGGAATCGGATGCCGGGAATCAGAGGCGGGAAATCAGAGCTGAGTAATCAGAGGCGGGGAATCAGAGTTGGGGAATCAGAGGCGGCGAAGCAGATATGGGGAAATAGAGGCGGGGAATCAGATATGGGGTATCAGAGGCGGGGAATCAGATATGGGGAATCAGAGGCTGGGAATCAGAGGGGGGGAAACAGAGGCGGGGAATAAGATATGGGGAATGAGAGGTGGGGAATCAGGGGCGGGGAATCAGTGGCAGGGAATCAGAGGCGGGGAATCAGAGGCGGGGAATCAAAGGAAGGGAATCAAAGGAAGGGAATCAGACACGGGGAATCAGAGGTGGGGAATCACAGGCAGGGAATCAGACGCGGGGAATCAGAGGCGGGGAATCAGAGCTGGGGAATCAGAGGTGGGGAATCAGAGTCGGGGAATCAGAGGCAGGGAATCGGTTGTGCAGGATCAGAGATGGGGAATCAGATGTGGGGAATCAGAGGCAGTGAATCAGAGATGGGGAATCAGAGGCGGGGAATCAGAGGCAGGAAATCAGACAGGGATTCAGAGGCTGGGAATCAGACGGGGGGAATCAAAGGCGGGGAATCAGAGCTGGTGAATCAGAGGCAGGGAATCAGAGTTGGGGATTCAGAGGCGGGGAATCAGATATGGGGAAACAGAGGCGGGGAATGAGAGGCGGGCAAGCAGAGGCGGGGAATTAGATATGGGGAATCAGAGGTGGGAAATCAGACATGGGGAATCGGATGCGGGGAATCAGAGGCGGGGAATCAGAGCTGGGGAATCAGATGTGGGGAATCAGAGTTGGGGCATCAGAGGTGGGGAATTAGATATGGGGAATCAGAGGCGGGGAATCAGAGGCGGGGAAACAGAGGCGGGGAATCAGATATGGGGAAACAGAGGCGGGGAATCAGAGGCGGGGAAACAGAGGCGGGGAATCAGACATGGGGAATCGGATGCGGGGAATCAGAGGCGGGGAATCAGAGCTGGGGAATCAGAGGTGGGGAATCAGAGTTGGGGCATCAGAGGTGGGGAATAAGATATGGGGAAACAGAGGCGGGGAATCAGAGGCGGGGAAACAGAGGCGGGGAATCAGATATGGGGAATCAGAGGTGGGGAATCAGAGGCAGGGAATCAGATGTGCGGAATCAGAGATGGGGAATCAGAGGCAGGGAATCAGAATCAGAAGCGGGGAATCAGAGGCCGGGAATCAGAGGCCGGGAATCAGATGCTGGGAATAAGGGGCCGGGAATCAGAGGTGGGGATTCAGAGTCTGGGAATCAGAGATGGGGATTCAGAGGCGGGGAATGAGATATGGAGAATCAGAGGCGGGGAATCAGATGCGGGGAAACAGAGGTGGGGATTCAGATATGGGGAATAAGAGGTGGCGAATCAAAGGCAGTGAATCAGAGATGGGGAATCAGAGGCGGGGAATCAGAGGCAGGGAATCAGATGCGGGGATTCAGAGGCGGGGAATCAGAGCTGGCGAATCAGAGGCGGGGAATCAGAGGTGGGCAATCAGAGCCGGGGAATCAGATATGGGGAATCAGAGGCGGGGAAACAGAGGCGGGGAATCAGATATGGGGAATCAGAGGTGGGGAATCAGAGGTTGTGAATCAGAGATGGGGAATCAAGGCGGGGAATCAGAGGGAGGGAATCAGACGCGGGGAATCAGAGGCGGGGATTCAGAGCTGGGGAATCAGAGGCGGGGAATCAGAGTTGGGGAATCAGAGGCAGGGAATCAGATATGGGGAATCAGAGGCGGGGAATCAGAGGCGGGGAAACAGAGGCGGGGAATCAGATATGGGGAATCAGAGGTGGGGAATCAGGGGCAGGGAATCAGTGGCAGGGAATCAGAGGCGGGGAATCTGAGCCGGGGAATCAGAGGCAGGGAATCAGACACGGGGAATCAGAGGCGGGGAATCAGAGATGGTGAATCAGAGGCGGGGAATCAGAGGCAGGGAATCGGACGCCGGGAATCAGAGGCGGGGAATCAGAGCTGGGGAATCAGAGGCGGGGAATCAGAGTTGGGGAATCAGAGGCGGGGAATCAGATATGGGGAAATAGAGGCGGGGAATCAGATATGGGGAATCAGAGGTGTGGAATCAGAGGTTGGGAATCAGAGGCAGGGAATCAGAGGCGGGGAAACAGAGGCAGGGAATCAGATATGGGGAATCAGAGGTGGCGAATCAAAGGCGGTGAAACAGAGATGGGGAATCAGGGCAGGGAATCAGAGACAGGGAATCAGAGCTGGGGAAACAGAGGCGGGGAATCAGATATGGGGAATCAGAGGTGGGGAATCAGGGGCGGGGAATCAGTTGCAGGGAATCAGAGCTGGGGAATCAGAGGTGGGGAATCAGAGCTGGGGAAACAGAGGCGGGGAATCAGATATGGGGAATCAGAGGTGGGGAATCAGGGGCGGGGAATCAGTGGCAGGGAATCAGAGGCCGGGAATAAAAGGCGGGGAATCAGAGCTGGGGAATCAGAGGCGGTGAATCAGAGTTGGGGAATCAGAGGAGGGGAATCAGATATGGGGAAACAGAGGCCGGGAATCAGAGGCAGGGAAACAGAGGCGGGGAATCAGATATGGGGAATCAGAGGTGGGGAATTTGAGGTTGCGAATCAGAGGCGGGGAATCAGAGGCGGGGAATCAGAGGCAGGGTATCGGATGTGCGGAATCAGAGATGGGGAATCAGAGGTGGGGATTCAGAGGTGGTGAATCACAAAAGGGGAATCAGAGGCTGGGAATCAGAGGCAGGGAATCAGACGCAGGGAATCAGAGGCGGGGAATCATAGCTGGCGAATTAGAGGAGGGGAATCAGAGTTGGGGAATCAGAGGCGGGGAATCAGATATGGGGAAACAGTCGGGGAATCAGAGGCGGGGAAACAGAGGCGGGGAATCAGATATGGGGAATCAGAGGTGGGGAATCAGAGGCAGGGAATCAGATGTGCGGAATCGGAGATGGGGAATCAGAGGCAGGGAATCAGAATCAGAAGCAGGGAATCAGAGGCCGGGAATCAGAGGCAGGGAATCAGATGCGGGGAATCAGAGGCGGGGAATCAGAGCTGGCGAATCAGAGGCTGGGAATCAGAGGTGGGCAATCAGAGGCGGGGAATCAGATATGGGGAATCAGACACGGGGAATCAGAGGCGGGGAATCAGAGATGTGGAATCAGAGGCGGGGAATCAGAGGCAGGGAATCGGACGCCGGGAATCAGAGTCGGGGAATCAGAGCTGGGGAATCAGAGGCGGGGAATCAGAGTTGGGGAATCAGAGGCGGGGATTCAGATATGGGGAAATAGAGGCGGGGAATCAGATATGGGGAATCAGAGGTGTGGAATCAGAGGTTGGGAATCAGAGGAAGGGAATCAGAGTCGGGGAAACAGAGGCGGGGAATCAGATATGTGGAATCAGAGGTGGCGAATCAAAGGCGGTGAAACAGAGATGGGGAATCAGGGCAGGGAATCAGAGGCAGGGAATCAAACACGGGGAATCAGAGCTGGGGAATCAGAGGCGGGGAATCAGAGTTGGGAATCAGAGGCGGGGAATCAGAGGCGGGGAAACAGAGGCGGGGAATCAGAGGTGGGGAATCAGAGGTTGGGAATCAGAGGCAGGGAATCAGGGGCGGGGAATCAGAGGCGGGGAATCAGAGGAAGGGAATCAGATGTGCGGAATCGGAGATGGGGAATCAGAGGCAGGGAATCAGAGGCGGGGAATCAGAGGCGGGGAATCAGAGGCCGGGAATCGGAGGCCGGGAATCAGATATGGGGAAACTGAGGCGGGGAATCCGAGGCGGGGAAACAGAGGCGGGGAATCAGATATGGGGAATCAGAGGTGGGGAATCAGAGGTTGGGAATCAGAGGCAGGGAATCAGAGGCTTGGAATCAGATGCAGGGAATCAGATGCGGGGCATCAGAGGCGGGGAATCAGAGCTGGGGAATCAGAGGTGGGGAATCAGATTTGGGGAATCAGAGGTGGGGACTTAGATATTGGGAAACAGAGGCGGGGAATCAGAGGCGGGGAAACAGAGGCGGGGAATCAGATATGGGGAATCAGAGGTGGGGAATCAGAGGCAGGGAATCAGATGTGCGGAATCAGAGATGGGGAATCAGAGGCAGGGAATCAGAATCAGAAGCAGGGAATCAGAGGCCGGAAATCAGAGGCCGGAATCAGATGATGGGAATCAGAGGCCTGGAATCAGAGGCGGGGAATCAGAGGCAGGGAATCAGATGCGGGGAATCAGAGGCGGGGAATCAGAGCTGGGGAATCAGAGGCGGGGTATTAGAGTTGGGGAATCAGAGGCGGGGAATCAGATATGGGGAAACAGAGGTAGGGAATCAGAGGCGGGGAAACAGAGGCAGGGAATCAGATATGGGGAATCAGAGGCGGGGAATCAGAGGTGGGGAAACATACGCAGGGAATCAGAGGTGGTGAATCAGTGATGGGGAATCACAGGCGGGGAATCAGAGGCAGGGAATAGAACGCGGGGAATCAGAGGCAGGGAATCAGAGCTGGGGAATCGGAGGCGGGGAATCATAGTTGGGAATCAGAGGCGGGAATCAGATATGGGGAAACAGAGGCGGGGAATCAGAGGCGGGGAAACAGAGGCGGGGAATCAGACATGGGGAATCGGATGCGGGGAATCAGAGGCGGGGAATCAGAGCTGGGGAATCAGATGTGGGGAATCAGAGTTGGGGCATCAGAGGTGGGGAATTAGATATGGGGAATCAGAGGCGGGGAATCAGAGGCGGGGAAACAGAGGCGGGGAATCAGATATGGGGAAACAGAGGCGGGGAATCAGAGGCGGGGAAACAGAGGCGGGGAATCAGACATGGGGAATCGGATGCGGGGAATCAGAGGCGGGGAATCAGAGCTGGGGAATCAGAGGTGGGGAATCAGAGTTGGGGCATCAGAGGTGGGGAATAAGATATGGGGAAACAGAGGCGGGGAATCAGAGGCGGGGAAACAGAGGCGGGGAATCAGATATGGGGAATCAGAGGTGGGGAATCAGAGGCAGGGAATCAGATGTGCGGAATCAGAGATGGGGAATCAGAGGCAGGGAATCAGAATCAGAAGCGGGGAATCAGAGGCCGGGAATCAGAGGCCGGGAATCAGATGCTGGGAATAAGAGGCCGGGAATCAGAGGTGGGGATTCAGAGTCTGGGAATCAGAGATGGGGATTCAGAGGCGGGGAATGAGATATGGAGAATCAGAGGCGGGGAATCAGATGCGGGGAAACAGAGGTGGAGAATCAGATATGGGGAATAAGAGGTGGCGAATCAAAGGCAGTGAATCAGAGATGGGGAATCAGAGGCGGGGAATCAGAGGAAGGGAATCAGAGGAGGGGTATCAGAGGCGGGGAATCAGAGGCGGGGAATCAGAGGCGGGGAATCAGAGGCGTGCAATCAGAGGCGGGGAATCAGAGGTGGGGAATCAGAAGTGTGGAATCAGAGGCGGGGAAACAGAGGCGGGGAATCAGATATGGGGAATCAGAGGTGGGGCATCAGAGGTTGTGAATCACAGATGGGGAATCAGAGGTGGGGAATCAGAGGCAGGGAATCAGACGCGGGGAATCAGAGGCGGGGATTCAGAGCTGGGGAATCAGAGGCGGGGAATCAGAGTTGGGGAATCAGAGGCGGGGAATCAGATATGGGGAATCAGAGGCAGGGAATCAGAGGCGGGAAAACAGAGGCGGGGAATCAGATATGGGGAATCAGAGGCGGGGAATCAGAGGCAGGGAATTAGACACGGGGAATCAGAGGCGGGGAATCAGAGATGGGGAATCAGAGGCGGGGAATCAGAGGCAGGGAATCGGATGCCGGGAATCAGAGGCGGGAAATCAGAGCTGGGTAATCAGAGGCGGGGAATCAGAGTTGGGGAATCAGAGGCGGCGAAGCAGATATGGGGAAATAGAGGTGGGGAATCAGATATGGGGAATCAGAGGCGGGGAATCAGATATGGGGAATCAGAGGCTGGGAATCAGAGGGGGGGAAACAGAGGCGTGGAATAAGATATGGGGAATCAGAGGTGGGGAATCAGGGGCGGGGAATCAGTGGCAGGGAATCAGAGGCGGGGAATCAGAGGCGGGGAATCAAAGGAAGGGAATCAAAGGAAGGGAATCAGACACGGGGAATCAGAGGTGGGGAATCACAGGCAGGGAATCAGACGCGGGGAATCAGAGGCGGGGAATCAGAGCTGGGGAATCAGAGGTGGGGAATCAGAGTCGGGGAATCAGAGGCAGGGAATCGGTTGTGCAGAATCAGAGATGGGGAATCAGATGTGGGGAATCAGAGGCAGTGAATCAGAGATGGGGAATCAGAGGCGGGGAATCAGAGGCAGGAAATCAGACAGGGATTCAGAGGCTGGGAATCAGACGGGGGGAATCAAAGGCGGGGAATCAGAGCTGGTGAATCAGAGGCAGGGAATCAGAGTTGGGGATTCAGAGGCGGGGAATCAGATATGGGGAAACAGAGGCGGGGAATGAGAGGCGGGCAAGCAGAGGCGGGGAATTAGATATGGGGAATCAGAGGTAGGAAATCAGACATGGGGAATCGGATGCGGGGAATCAGAGGCGGGGAATCAGAGCTGGGGAATCAGATGTGGGGAATCAGAGTTGGGGCATCAGAGGTGGGGAATTAGATATGGGGAATCAGAGGCGGGGAATCAGAGGCGGGGAAACAGAGGCGGGGAATCAGATATGGGGAAACAGAGGCGGGGAATCAGAGGCGGGGAAACAGAGGCGGGGAATCAGACATGGGGAATCGGATGCGGGGAATCAGAGGCGGGGAATCAGAGCTGGGGAATCAGAGGTGGGGAATCAGAGTTGGGGCATCAGAGGTGGGGAATAAGATATGGGGAAACAGAGGCGGGGAATCAGAGGCGGGGAAACAGAGGCGGGGAATCAGATATGGGGAATCAGAGGTGGGGAATCAGAGGCAGGGAATCAGATGTGCGGAATCAGAGATGGGGAATCAGAGGCAGGGAATCAGAATCAGAAGCGGGGAATCAGAGGCCGGGAATCAGAGGCCGGGAATCAGATGCTGGGAATAAGAGGCCGGGAATCAGAGGTGGGGATTCAGAGTCTGGGAATCAGAGATGGGGATTCAGAGGCGGGGAATGAGATATGGAGAATCAGAGGCGGGGAATCAGATGCGGGGAAACAGAGGTGGGGAATCAGATATGGGGAATAAGAGGTGGCGAATCAAAGGCAGTGAATCAGAGATGGGGAATTTGAGGCGGGGAATCAGAGGCAGGGAATCAGAGGAGGGGTATCAGAGGCGGGGAATCAGAGGCGGGGAATCAGAGGCGGGGAATCAGAGGCGTGCAATCAGAGGCGGGGAATCAGAGGTGGGGAATCAGAAGTGTGGAATCAGAGGCGGGGAAACAGAGGCGGGGAATCAGATATGGGGAATCAGAGGTGGGGCATCAGAGGTTGTGAATCACAGATGGGGAATCAGAGGCGGGGAATCAGAGGCAGGGAATCAGACGCGGGGAATCAGAGGCGGGGATTCAGAGCTGGGGAATCAGAGGCGGGGAATCAGAGTTGGGGAATCAGAGGCGGGGAATCAGATATGGGGAATCAGAGGCAGGGAATCAGAGGCGGGAAAACAGAGGCGGGGAATCAGATATGGGGAATCAGAGGCGGGGAATCAGAGGCAGGGAATTAGACACGGGGAATCAGAGGCGGGGAATCAGAGATGGGGAATCAGAGGCGGGGAATCAGAGGCAGGGAATCGGATGCCGGGAATCAGAGGCGGTTAATCAGAGCTGGGTAATCAGAGGCGGGGAATCAGATTTTGGGAATCAGAGGCGGCGAAGCAGATATGGGGAAATAGAGGTGGGGAATCAGAGGCGGGGAATCAGATATGGGGAATCAGAGGCTGGGAATCAGAGGGGGGGAAACAGAGGCGGGGAATAAGATATGGGGAATCAGAGGTGGGGAATCAGGGGCGGGGAATCAGTGGCAGGGAATCAGAGGCGGGGAATCAGAGGCGGGGAATCAAAGGAAGGGAATCAAAGGAAGGGAATCAGACACGGGGAATCAGAGGTGGGGAATCACAGGCAGGGAATCAGACGCGGGGAATCAGAGGCGGGGAATCAGAGCTGGGGAATCAGAGGCAGGGAATCAGACACGGGGAATCAGAGGCGGGGAATCAGAGATGGTGAATCAGAGGCGGGGAATCAGAGGCAGGGAATCGGACGCCGGGAATCAGAGGCGGGGAATCAGAGCTGGGGAATCAGAGGCGGGGAATCAGAGTTGGGGAATCAGAGGCGGGGAATCAGATATGGGGAAATAGAGGCGGGGAATCAGATATGGGGAATCAGAGGTGTGGAATCAGAGGTTGGGAATCAGAGGCAGGGAATCAGAGGCGGGGAAACAGAGGCAGGGAATCAGATATGGGGAATCAGAGGTGGCGAATCAAAGGCGGTGAAACAGAGATGGGGAATCAGGGCAGGGAATCAGAGACAGGGAATCAGAGCTGGGGAAACAGAGGCGGGGAATCAGATATGGGGAATCAGAGGTGGGGAATCAGGGGCGGGGAATCAGTTGCAGGGAATCAGAGCTGGGGAATCAGAGGTGGGGAATCAGAGCTGGGGAAACAGAGGCGGGGAATCAGATATGGGGAATCAGAGGTGGGGAATCAGGGGCGGGGAATCAGTGGCAGGGAATCAGAGGCCGGGAATAAAAGGCGGGGAATCAGAGCTGGGGAATCAGAGGCGGTGAATCAGAGTTGGGGAATCAGAGGAGGGGAATCAGATATGGGGAAACAGAGGCCGGGAATCAGAGGCAGGGAAACAGAGGCGGGGAATCAGATATGGGGAATCAGAGGTGGGGAATTTGAGGTTGCGAATCAGAGGCGGGGAATCAGAGGCGGGGAATCAGAGGCAGGGTATCGGATGTGCGGAATCAGAGATGGGGAATCAGAGGTGGGGATTCAGAGGTGGTGAATCACAAAAGGGGAATCAGAGGCTGGGAATCAGAGGCAGGGAATCAGACGCAGGGAATCAGAGGCGGGGAATCATAGCTGGCGAATTAGAGGAGGGGAATCAGAGTTGGGGAATCAGAGGCGGGGAATCAGATATGGGGAAACAGTCGGGGAATCAGAGGCGGGGAAACAGAGGCGGGGAATCAGATATGGGGAATCAGAGGTGGGGAATCAGAGGCAGGGAATCAGATGTGCGGAATCGGAGATGGGGAATCAGAGGCAGGGAATCAGAATCAGAAGCAGGGAATCAGAGGCCGGGAATCAGAGGCAGGGAATCAGATGCGGGGAATCAGAGGCGGGGAATCAGAGCTGGCGAATCAGAGGCTGGGAATCAGAGGTGGGCAATCAGAGGCGGGGAATCAGATATGGGGAATCAGACACGGGGAATCAGAGGCGGGGAATCAGAGATGTGGAATCAGAGGCGGGGAATCAGAGGCAGGGAATCGGACGCCGGGAATCAGAGTCGGGGAATCAGAGCTGGGGAATCAGAGGCGGGGAATCAGAGTTGGGGAATCAGAGGCGGGGATTCAGATATGGGGAAATAGAGGCGGGGAATCAGATATGGGGAATCAGAGGTGTGGAATCAGAGGTTGGGAATCAGAGGAAGGGAATCAGAGTCGGGGAAACAGAGGCGGGGAATCAGATATGTGGAATCAGAGGTGGCGAATCAAAGGCGGTGAAACAGAGATGGGGAATCAGGGCAGGGAATCAGAGGCAGGGAATCAAACACGGGGAATCAGAGCTGGGGAATCAGAGGCGGGGAATCAGAGTTGGGAATCAGAGGCGGGGAATCAGAGGCGGGGAAACAGAGGCGGGGAATCAGAGGTGGGGAATCAGAGGTTGGGAATCAGAGGCAGGGAATCAGGGGCGGGGAATCAGAGGCGGGGAATCAGAGGAAGGGAATCAGATGTGCGGAATCGGAGATGGGGAATCAGAGGCAGGGAATCAGAGGCGGGGAATCAGAGGCGGGGAATCAGAGGCCGGGAATCGGAGGCCGGGAATCAGATATGGGGAAACTGAGGCGGGGAATCCGAGGCGGGGAAACAGAGGCGGGGAATCAGATATGGGGAATCAGAGGTGGGGAATCAGAGGTTGGGAATCAGAGGCAGGGAATCAGAGGCTTGGAATCAGATGCAGGGAATCAGATGCGGGGCATCAGAGGCGGGGAATCAGAGCTGGGGAATCAGAGGTGGGGAATCAGATTTGGGGAATCAGAGGTGGGGACTTAGATATTGGGAAACAGAGGCGGGGAATCAGAGGCGGGGAAACAGAGGCGGGGAATCAGATATGGGGAATCAGAGGTGGGGAATCAGAGGCAGGGAATCAGATGTGCGGAATCAGAGATGGGGAATCAGAGGCAGGGAATCAGAATCAGAAGCAGGGAATCAGAGGCCGGAAATCAGAGGCCGGAATCAGATGATGGGAATCAGAGGCCTGGAATCAGAGGCGGGGAATCAGAGGCAGGGAATCAGATGCGGGGAATCAGAGGCGGGGAATCAGAGCTGGGGAATCAGAGGCGGGGTATTAGAGTTGGGGAATCAGAGGCGGGGAATCAGATATGGGGAAACAGAGGTAGGGAATCAGAGGCGGGGAAACAGAGGCAGGGAATCAGATATGGGGAATCAGAGGCGGGGAATCAGAGGTGGGGAAACATACGCAGGGAATCAGAGGTGGTGAATCAGTGATGGGGAATCACAGGCGGGGAATCAGAGGCAGGGAATAGAACGCGGGGAATCAGAGGCAGGGAATCAGAGCTGGGGAATCGGAGGCGGGGAATCATAGTTGGGAATCAGAGGCGGGAATCAGATATGGGGAAACAGAGGCGGGGAATCAGAGGCGGGGAAACAGAGGCGGGGAATCAGACATGGGGAATCGGATGCGGGGAATCAGAGGCGTGGAATCAGAGCTGGGGAATCAGATGTGGGGAATCAGAGTTGGGGCATCAGAGGTGGGGAATTAGATATGGGGAATCAGAGGCGGGGAATCAGAGGTGGGGAAACAGAGGCGGGGAATCAGATATGGGGAAACAGAGGCGGGGAATCAGAGGCGGGGAAACAGAGGCGGGGAATCAGACATGGGGAATCGGATGCGGGGAATCAGAGGCGGGGAATCAGAGCTGGGGAATCAGAGGTGGGGAATCAGAGTTGGGGCATCAGAGGTGGGGAATAAGATATGGGGAAACAGAGGCGGGGAATCAGAGGCGGGGAAACAGAGGCGGGGAATCAGATATGGGGAATCAGAGGTGGGGAATCAGAGGCAGGGAATCAGATGTGCGGAATCAGAGATGGGGAATCAGAGGCAGGGAATCAGAATCAGAAGCGGGGAATCAGAGGCCGGGAATCAGAGGCCGGGAATCAGATGCTGGGAATAAGAGGCCGGGAATCAGAGGTGGGGATTCAGAGTCTGGGAATCAGAGATGGGGATTCAGAGGCGGGGAATGAGATATGGAGAATCAGAGGCGGGGAATCAGATGCGGGGAAACAGAGGTGGGGAATCAGATATGGGGAATAAGAGGTGGCGAATCAAAGGCAGTGAATCAGAGATGGGGAATCAGAGGCGGGGAATCAGAGGAAGGGAATCAGAGGAGGGGTATCAGAGGCGGGGAATCAGAGGCGGGGAATCAGAGGCGGGGAATCAGAGGCGTGCAATCAGAGGCGGGGATTCAGAGGTGGGGAATCAGAAGTGTGGAATCAGAGGCGGGGAAACAGAGGCGGGGAATCAGATATGGGGAATCAGAGGTGGGGCATCAGAGGTTGTGAATCACAGATGGGGAATCAGAGGCGGGGAATCAGAGGCAGGGAATCAGACGCGGGGAATCAGAGGCGGGGATTCAGAGCTGGGGAATCAGAGGCGGGGAATCAGAGTTGGGGAATCAGAGGCGGGGAATCAGATATGGGGAATCAGAGGCAGGGAATCAGAGGCGGGAAAACAGAGGCGGGGAATCAGATATGGGGAATCAGAGGCGGGGAATCAGAGGCAGGGAATTAGACACGGGGAATCAGAGGCGGGGAATCAGAGATGGGGAATCAGAGGCGGGGAATCAGAGGCAGGGAATCGGATGCCGGGAATCAGAGGCGGGAAATCAGAGCTGGGTAATCAGAGGCGGGGAATCAGAGTTGGGGAATCAGAGGCGGCGAAGCAGATATGGGGAAATAGAGGTGGGGAATCAGATATGGGGAATCAGAGGCGGGGAATCAGATATGGGGAATCAGAGGCTGGGAATCAGAGGGGGGGAAACAGAGGCGGGGAATAAGATATGGGGAATCAGAGGTGGGGAATCAGGGGCGGGGAATCAGTGGCAGGGAATCAGAGGCGGGGAATCAGAGGCGGGGAATCAAAGGAAGGGAATCAAAGGAAGGGAATCAGACACGGGGAATCAGAGGTGGGGAATCACAGGCAGGGAATCAGACGCGGGGAATCAGAGGCGGGGAATCAGAGCTGGGGAATCAGAGGTGGGGAATCAGAGTCGGGGAATCAGAGGCAGGGAATCGGTTGTGCAGAATCAGAGATGGGGAATCAGATGTGGGGAATCAGAGGCAGTGAATCAGAGATGGGGAATCAGAGGCGGGGAATCAGAGGCAGGAAATCAGACAGGGATTCAGAGGCTGGGAATCAGACGGGGGGAATCAAAGGCGGGGAATCAGAGCTGGTGAATCAGAGGCAGGGAATCAGAGTTGGGGATTCAGAGGCGGGGAATCAGATATGGGGAAACAGAGGCGGGGAATGAGAGGCGGGCAAGCAGAGGCGGGGAATTAGATATGGGGAATCAGAGGTAGGAAATCAGACATGGGGAATCGGATGCGGGGAATCAGAGGCGGGGAATCAGAGCTGGGGAATCAGATGTGGGGAATCAGAGTCGGGGAATCAGAGGCAGGGAATCGGTTGTGCAGAATCAGAGTTGGGGCATCAGAGGTGGGGAATTAGATATGGGGAATCAGAGGCGGGGAATCAGAGGCGGGGAAACAGAGGCGGGGAATCAGATATGGGGAAACAGAGGCGGGGAATCAGAGGCGGTGAAACAGAGGCGGGGAATCAGACATGGGGAATCGGATGCGGGGAATCAGAGGCGGGGAATCAGAGCTGGGGAATCAGAGGTGGGGAATCAGAGTTGGGGCATCAGAGGTGCGGAATAAGATATGGGGAAACAGAGGCGGGGAATCAGAGGCGGGGAAACAGAGGCGGGGAATCAGATATGGGGAATCAGAGGTGGGGAATCAGAGGCAGGGAATCAGATGTGCGGAATCAGAGATGGGGAATCAGAGGCAGGGAATCAGAATCAGAAGCGGGGAATCAGAGGCCGGGAATCAGAGGCCGGGAATCAGATGCTGGGAATAAGAGGCCGGGAATCAGAGGTGGGGATTCAGAGTCTGGGAATCAGAGATGGGGATTCAGAGGCGGGGAATGAGATATGGAGAATCAGAGGCGGGGAATCAGATGCGGGGAAACAGAGGTGGGGAATCAGATATGGGGAATAAGAGGTGGCGAATCAAAGGCAGTGAATCAGAGATGGGGAATTTGAGGCGGGGAATCAGAGGCAGGGAATCAGAGGAGGGGTATCAGAGGCGGGGAATCAGAGGCGGGGAATCAGAGGCGGGGAATCAGAGGCGTGCAATCAGAGGCGGGGAATCAGAGGTGGGGAATCAGAAGTGTGGAATCAGAGGCGGGGAAACAGAGGCGGGGAATCAGATATGGGGAATCAGAGGTGGGGCATCAGAGGTTGTGAATCACAGATGGGGAATCAGAGGCGGGGAATCAGAGGCAGGGAATCAGACGCGGGGAATCAGAGGCGGGGATTCAGAGCTGGGGAATCAGAGGCGGGGAATCAGAGTTGGGGAATCAGAGGCGGGGAATCAGATATGGGGAATCAGAGGCAGGGAATCAGAGGCGGGAAAACAGAGGCGGGGAATCAGATATGGGGAATCAGAGGCGGGGAATCAGAGGCAGGGAATTAGACACGGGGAATCAGAGGCGGGGAATCAGAGATGGGGAATCAGAGGCGGGGAATCAGAGGCAGGGAATCGGATGCCGGGAATCAGAGGCGGTTAATCAGAGCTGGGTAATCAGAGGCGGGGAATCAGATTTTGGGAATCAGAGGCGGCGAAGCAGATATGGGGAAATAGAGGTGGGGAATCAGAGGCGGGGAATCAGATATGGGGAATCAGAGGCTGGGAATCAGAGGGGGGGAAACAGAGGCGGGGAATAAGATATGGGGAATCAGAGGTGGGGAATCAGGGGCGGGGAATCAGTGGCAGGGAATCAGAGGCGGGGAATCAGAGGCGGGGAATCAAAGGAAGGGAATCAAAGGAAGGGAATCAGACACGGGGAATCAGAGGTGGGGAATCACAGGCAGGGAATCAGACGCGGGGAATCAGAGGCGGGGAATCAGAGCTGGGGAATCAGAGGTGGGGAATCAGAGTCGGGGAATCAGAGGCAGGGAATCGGTTGTGCAGAATCAGAGATGGGGAATCAGATGTGGGGAATCAGAGGCAGTGAATCAGAGATGGGGAATCAGAGGCGGGGAATCAGAGGCAGGAAATCAGACAGGGATTCAGAGGCTGGGAATCAGACGGGGGGAATCAAAGGCGGGGAATCAGAGCTGGTGAATCAGAGGCAGGGAATCAGAGTTGGGGATTCAGAGGCGGGGAATCAGATATGGGGAAACAGAGGCGGGGAATGAGAGGCGGGCAAGCAGAGGCGGGGAATTAGATATGGGGAATCAGAGGTAGGAAATCAGACATGGGGAATCGGATGCGGGGAATCAGAGGCGGGGAATCAGAGCTGGGGAATCAGATGTGGGGAATCAGAGTTGGGGCATCAGAGGTGGGGAATTAGATATGGGGAATCAGAGGCGGGGAATCAGAGGCGGGGAAACAGAGGCGGGGAATCAGATATGGGGAAACAGAGGCGGGGAATCAGAGGCGGGGAAACAGAGGCGGGGAATCAGACATGGGGAATCGGATGCGGGGAATCAGAGGCGGGGAATCAGAGCTGGGGAATCAGAGGTGGGGAATCAGAGTTGGGGCATCAGAGGTGGGGAATAAGATATGGGGAAACAGAGGCGGGGAATCAGAGGCGGGGAAACAGAGGCGGGGAATCAGATATGGGGAATTTGAGGTGGGGAATCAGAGGCAGGGAATCAGATGTGCGGAATCAGAGATGGGGAATCAGAGGCAGGGAATCAGAATCAGAAGCGGGGAATCAGAGGCCGGGAATCAGAGGCCGGGAATCAGATGCTGGGAATAAGAGGCCGGGAATCAGAGGTGGGGATTCAGAGTCTGGGAATCAGAGATGGGGATTCAGAGGCGGGGAATGAGATATGGAGAATCAGAGGCGGGGAATCAGAGGCGGGGAAACAGAGGTGGGGAATCAGATATGGGGAATCAGAGGTGGCGAATCAAAGGCAGTGAATCAGAGATGGGGAATTTGAGGCGGGGAATCAGAGGCAGGGAATCAGATGCGGGGATTCAGAGGCGGGGAATCAGAGCTGGCGAATCAGAGGCGGGGAATCAGAGGTGGGCAATCAGAGCCGGGGAATCAGATATGGGGAATCAGAGGCGGGGAAACAGAGGCGGGGAATCAGATATGGGGAATCAGAGGTGGGGAATCAGAGGTTGTGAATCAGAGATGGGGAATCAAGGCAGGGAATCAGAGGGAGGGAATCAGACGCGGGGAATCAGAGGCGGGGATTCAGAGCTGGGGAATCAGAGGCGGGGAATCAGAGTTGGGGAATCAGAGGCAGGGAATCAGATATGGGGAATCAGAGGCGGGGAATCAGAGGCGGGGAAACAGAGGTGGGGAATCAGATATGGGGAATCAGAGGTGGGGAATCAGGGGCAGGGAATCAGTGGCAGGGAATCAGAGGCGGGAAATCTGAGCCGGGGAATCAGAGGCAGGGAATCAGACACGGGGAATCAGAGGCGGGGAATCAGAGATGGTGAATCAGAGGCGGGGAATCAGAGGCAGGGAATCGGACGCCGGGAATCAGAAGCGGGGAATCAGAGGTGGGGAATCAGAGGCGGGGAATCAGGCGGAGAATCAGAGGCGGGCAATCAGATGCAGGGAATCAGAGGCAGGGAATCAGAGGCAGGGAATCAGAGGCATGGAATCTGAGGCAGGGAATCTGAGGTGGGGAATCAGAGGCGGGGAAACAGGTGGGTAAACAGAGGCGGGTAAACATAGGCGGGGAATCAGAGGCGCGGAATCAGAGGCGGGGAATCAGAGGCAGGGAATCAGAGGCGGGGAATCAGAGGAGGGGAATCAGATGCGGGGAATCAGAGGTGGGGAATCAGAGGCGGGGTATCAGAGGAGGGGAATCAGAGGCGGGGAATCAGAGGCGGGGAATCAGAGGCGGGGAATCAGAGGCGTGCAATCAGAGGCGGGGAATCAGAGGTGGGGAATCAGAAGTGTGGAATCAGAGGCGGGGAAACAGAGGCGGGGAATCAGATATGGGGAATCAGTGGTGGGGCATCAGAGGTTGTGAATCACAGATGGGGAATCAGAGGCGGGGAATCAGAGGCAGGGAATCAGACGCGGGGAATCAGAGGCGGGGATTCAGAGCTGGGGAATCAGAGGCGGGGAATCAGAGTTGGGGAATCAGAGGCGGGGAATCAGATATGGGGAATCAGAGGCAGGGAATCAGAGGCGGGAAAACAGAGGCGGGGAATCAGATATGGGGAATCAGAGGCGGGGAATCAGAGGCAGGGAATTAGACACGGGGAATCAGAGGCGGGGAATCAGAGATGGGGAATCAGAGGCGGGGAATCAGAGGCAGGGAATCGGATGCCGGGAATCAGAGGCGGGAAATCAGAGCTGGGTAATCAGAGGCGGGGAATCAGAGTTGGGGTATCAGAGGCGGGGAATCAGATATGGGGAATCAGAGGCTGGGAATCAGAGGGGGGGAAACAGAGGCGGGGAATAAGATATGGGGAATCAGATGTGGGGAATCAGGGGCGGGGAATCAGTGGCAGGGAATCAGAGGCGGGGAATCAGAGGCGGGGAATCAAAGGAAGGGAATCAAAGGAAGGGAATCAGACACGGGGAATCAGAGGTGGGGAATCACAGGCAGGGAATCAGACGCGGGGAATCAGAGGCGGGGAATCAGAGCTGGGGAATCAGAGGTGGGGAATCAGAGTCGGGGAATCAGAGGCAGGGAATCGGTTGTGCAGAATCAGAGATGGGGAATCAGATGTGGGGAATCAGAGGCAGTGAATCAGAGATGGGGAATCAGAGGCGGGGAATCAGAGGCAGGAAATCAGACAGGGATTCAGAGGCTGGGAATCAGACGGGGGGAATCAAAGGCGGGGAATCAGAGCTGGTGAATCAGAGGCAGGGAATCAGAGTTGGGGATTCAGAGGCGGGGAATCAGATATGGGGAAACAGAGGCGGGGAATGAGAGGCGGGCAAGCAGAGGCGGGGAATTAGATATGGGGAATCAGAGGTGGGAAATCAGACATGGGGAATCGGATGCGGGGAATCAGAGGCGGGGAATCAGAGCTGGGGAATCAGATGTGGGGAATCAGAGTTGGGGCATCAGAGGTGGGGAATTAGATATGGGGAATCAGAGGCGGGGAATCAGAGGCGGGGAAACAGAGGCGGGGAATCAGATATGGGGAAACAGAGGCGGGGAATCAGAGGCGGGGAAACAGAGGCGGGGAATCAGACATGGGGAATCGGATGCGGGGAATCAGAGGCGGGGAATCAGAGCTGGGGAATCAGAGGTGGGGAATCAGAGTTGGGGCATCAGAGGTGGGGAATAAGATATGGGGAAACAGAGGCGGGGAATCAGAGGCGGGGAAACAGAGGCGGGGAATCAGATATGGGGAATCAGAGGTGGGGAATCAGAGGCAGGGAATCAGATGTGCGGAATCAGAGATGGGGAATCAGAGGCAGGGAATCAGAATCAGAAGCGGGGAATCAGAGGCCGGGAATCAGAGGCCGGGAATCAGATGCTGGGAATAAGGGGCCGGGAATCAGAGGTGGGGATTCAGAGTCTGGGAATCAGAGATGGGGATTCAGAGGCGGGGAATGAGATATGGAGAATCAGAGGCGGGGAATCAGATGCGGGGAAACAGAGGTGGGGAATCAGATATGGGGAATAAGAGGTGGCGAATCAAAGGCAGTGAATCAGAGATGGGGAATCAGAGGCGGGGAATCAGAGGCAGGGAATCAGATGCGGGGATTCAGAGGCGGGGAATCAGAGCTGGCGAATCAGAGGCGGGGAATCAGAGGTGGGCAATCAGAGCCGGGGAATCAGATATGGGGAATCAGAGGCGGGGAAACAGAGGCGGGGAATCAGATATGGGGAATCAGAGGTGGGGAATCAGAGGTTGTGAATCAGAGATGGGGAATCAAGGCGGGGAATCAGAGGGAGGGAATCAGACGCGGGGAATCAGAGGCGGGGATTCAGAGCTGGGGAATCAGAGGCGGGGAATCAGAGTTGGGGAATCAGAGGCAGGGAATCAGATATGGGGAATCAGAGGCGGGGAATCAGAGGCGGGGAAACAGAGGCGGGGAATCAGATATGGGGAATCAGAGGTGGGGAATCAGGGGCAGGGAATCAGTGGCAGGGAATCAGAGGCGGGGAATCTGAGCCGGGGAATCAGAGGCAGGGAATCAGACACGGGGAATCAGAGGCGGGGAATCAGAGATGGTGAATCAGAGGCGGGGAATCAGAGGCAGGGAATCGGACGCCGGGAATCAGAGGCGGGGAATCAGAGCTGGGGAATCAGAGGCGGGGAATCAGAGTTGGGGAATCAGAGGCGGGGAATCAGATATGGGGAAATAGAGGCGGGGAATCAGATATGGGGAATCAGAGGTGTGGAATCAGAGGTTGGGAATCAGAGGCAGGGAATCAGAGGCGGGGAAACAGAGGCGGGGAATCAGATATGGGGAATCAGAGGTGGCGAATCAAAGGCGGTGAAACAGAGATGGGGAATCAGGGCAGGGAATCAGAGGCAGGGAATCAGAGCTGGGGAAACAGAGGCGGGGAATCAGATATGGGGAATCAGAGGTGGGGAATCAGGGGCGGGGAATCAGTTGCAGGGAATCAGAGCTGGGGAATCAGAGGTGGGGAATCAGAGCTGGGGAAACAGAGGCGGGGAATCAGATATGGGGAATCAGAGGTGGGGAATCAGGGGCGGGGAATCAGTGGCAGGGAATCAGAGGCCGGGAATAAAAGGCGGGGAATCAGAGCTGGGGAATCAGAGGCGGGGAATCAGAGTTGGGGAATCAGAGGAGGGGAATCAGATATGGGGAAACAGAGGCCGGGAATCAGAGGCAGGGAAACAGAGGCGGGGAATCAGATATGGGGAATCAGAGGTGGGGAATTTGAGGTTGCGAATCAGAGGCGGGGAATCAGAGGCGGGGAATCAGAGGCAGGGAATCGGATGTGCGGAATCAGAGATGGGGAATCAGAGGTGGGGATTCAGAGGTGGTGAATCAGAAAAGGGGAATCAGAGGCTGGGAATCAGAGGCAGGGAATCAGACGCAGGGAATCAGAGGCGGGGAATCATAGCTGGCGAATTAGAGGAGGGGAATCAGAGTTGGGGAATCAGAGGCGGGGAATCAGATATGGGGAAACAGTCGGGGAATCAGAGGCGGGGAAACAGAGGCGGGGAATCAGATATGGGGAATCAGAGGTGGGGAATCAGAGGCAGGGAATCAGATGTGCGGAATCGGAGATGGGGAATCAGAGGCAGGGAATCAGAATCAGAAGCAGGGAATCAGAGGCCGGGAATCAGAGGCAGGGAATCAGATGCGGGGAATCAGAGGCGGGGAATCAGAGCTGGCGAATCAGAGGCTGGGAATCAGAGGTGGGCAATCAGAGGCGGGGAATCAGATATGGGGAATCAGACACGGGGAATCAGAGGCGGGGAATCAGAGATGTGGAATCAGAGGCGGGGAATCAGAGGCAGGGAATCGGACGCCGGGAATCAGAGTCGGGGAATCAGAGCTGGGGAATCAGAGGCGGGGAATCAGAGTTGGGGAATCAGAGGCGGGGATTCAGATATGGGGAAATAGAGGCGGGGAATCAGATATGGGGAATCAGAGGTGTGGAATCAGAGGTTGGGAATCAGAGGAAGGGAATCAGAGTCGGGGAAACAGAGGCGGGGAATCAGATATGTGGAATCAGAGGTGGCGAATCAAAGGCGGTGAAACAGAGATGGGGAATCAGGGCAGGGAATCAGAGGCAGGGAATCAAACACGGGGAATCAGAGCTGGGGAATCAGAGGCGGGGAATCAGAGTTGGGAATCAGAGGCGGGGAATCAGAGGCGGGGAAACAGAGGCGGGGAATCAGAGGTGGGGAATCAGAGGTTGGGAATCAGAGGCAGGGAATCAGGGGCGGGGAATCAGAGGCGGGGAATCAGAGGAAGGGAATCAGATGTGCGGAATCGGAGAAGGGGAATCAGAGGCAGGGAATCAGAGGCGGGGAATCAGAGGCGGGGAATCAGAGGCCGGGAATCGGAGGCCGGGAATCAGATATGGGGAAACTGAGGCGGGGAATCCGAGGCGGGGAAACAGAGGCGGGGAATCAGATATGGGGAATCAGAGGTGGGGAATCAGAGGTTGGGAATCAGAGGCAGGGAATCAGAGGCTTGGAATCAGATGCAGGGAATCAGATGCGGGGCATCAGAGGCGGGGAATCAGAGCTGGGGAATCAGAGGTGGGGAATCAGATTTGGGGAATCAGAGGTGGGGACTTAGATATTGGGAAACAGAGGCGGGGAATCAGAGGCGGGGAAACAGAGGCGGGGAATCAGATATGGGGAATCAGAGGTGGGGAATCAGAGGCAGGGAATCAGATGTGCGGAATCAGAGATGGGGAATCAGAGGCAGGGAATCAGAATCAGAAGCAGGGAATCAGAGGCCGGAAATCAGAGGCCGGAATCAGATGATGGGAATCAGAGGCCTGGAATCAGAGGCGGGGAATCAGAGGCAGGGAATCAGATGCGGGGAATCAGAGGCGGGGAATCAGAGCTGGGGAATCAGAGGCGGGGTATTAGAGTTGGGGAATCAGAGGCGGGGAATCAGATATGGGGAAACAGAGGTAGGGAATCAGAGGCGGGGAAACAGAGGCAGGGAATCAGATATGGGGAATCAGAGGCGGGGAATCAGAGGTGGGGAAACATAGGCAGGGAATCGGATGTGCGGAATCAGAGATGGGGAAGCAGAGGCCGGGAATCAGAGGTGGTGAATCAGAGATGGGGAATCAGAGGCGGGGAATCAGAGGCAGGGTATCAGACGCGGGGAATCAGAGGTGGGCAATCAGAGGCGGGGAATCAGATATGGGGAATCAGAGGCGGGGAATCAGAGGCGGGGAAACAGAGGCGGGGAATCAGATATGGGGAATCAGAGGTGGGGCATCAGAGGTTGTGAATCACAGATGGGGAATCAGAGGCGGGGAATCAGAGGCAGGGAATCAGACGCGGGAAATCAGAGGCGGTGATTCAGAGCTGGGGAATCAGAGGCGGGGAATCAGAGTTGGGGAATCAGAGGCGGGGAATCAGATATGGGGAATCAGAGGCAGGGAATCAGAGGCGGGGAATCAGAAGCAGGGAATCAGACGCGGGGAATCTGAGGCGGGGAATCAGAGCTGGGGAATCAGAGGTGGGGAATCAGAGTTGGGGAATCAGAGGCAGGGAATTGGATGTGCGGAATCAGAGATGGGGAATCAGAGGTGGGGAATCAGAGGCGGTGAATCAGAGATGGGGAATCAGAGGCGGGGAATCAGAGGCAGGAAATCAGACACGGGGATTCAGAGGCTGGGAATCAGAGGCAGGGAATCAGACGCGGGGAATCTGAGGCGGGGAATCAGAGCTGGGGAATCTGAGGCAGGGAATCAGAGTTGGGGATTCAGAGGCGGGGAATCAGATATGGGGAAACAGAGGCGGGGAATCAGAGGCGGGCAAACAGATGCGGGGAATTAGATATGGGGAATCAGAGGTAGGGAATCAGAGGTGGTGAATCAGTGATGGGGAATCACAGGCGGGGAATCAGAGGCAGGGAATAGAACGCGGGGAATCAGAGGCAGGGAATCAGAGCTGGGGAATCGGAGGCGGGGAATCATAGTTGGGAATCAGAGGCGGGAATCAGATATGGGGAAACAGAGGCGGGGAATCAGAGGCGGGGAAACAGAGGCGGGGAATCAGATATGGGGAATCGGATGCAGGGAATCAGAGGTGTGGAATCAGAGCTGGGGAATCAGAGGCGGGGAATCAGAGTTGGGGCATCAGAGGTGGGGAATTAGATATAGGGAAACAGAGGCGGGGAATCAGAGGCGGGGAAACAGAGGCGGGGAATCAGATATGGAGAATCAGAGGTGGGGAATCAGAGGCAGGGAATCAGATGTGCGGAATCAGAGATGGGGAATCAGAGGCAGGGAATCAGAAGCGGGGAATCAGAGGCTGGGAATCAGAGGCCGGGAATCAGATGCTGGGAATAAGAGGCCGGGAATCAGAGGAGGGGAATCAGAGTCCGGGAATCAGAGATGGGGATTCAGAGGCGGGGAATGAGATATGGAGAATCAGAGGCGGGGAATAAGAGGCGGGGAAACAGAGGTGGGGAATCAGATATGGGGAATCAGAGGTGGCGAATCAAAGGCGGTGAATCAGAGATGGGGAATCAGAGGCGGGGAATCAGAGGCAGGGAATCAGATGCGGGGAATCAGAGGCGGGGAATCAGAGCTGGCGAATCAGAGGCTGGGAATCAGAGGTGGGCAATCAGAGGCGGGGAATCAGATATGGGGAATCAGAGGCGGGGAATCAGAGGCGGGGAAACAGAGGCGGGGAATCAAATATAGGGAATCAGAGGTGGGGAATCAGAGGTTGTGAATCATAAATGGGGAATCAAGGGGGGGAATCAGAGGCAGGGAATCAGACGCGGGGAAACAGCGGCGGGGATTCAGAGCTAGGGAATCAGAGGCGGGGAATCAGATATGGGGAATCAGAGGTGGGGAATCAGAGGCCGGGAATCAGATATGGCAAACAGAGGCGGGGAATCCGAGGCGGGGAAACAGAGGCGGGGAATCAGATATGGGGAATCAGAGGTGGGGAATCAGAGGTTGGGAATCAGAGGCAGGGAATCAGAGGCTTGGAATCAGAGGCGGGGAAACAGAGGCGGGGAATCAGATATGGGGAATCAGAGGTGGGGAATCAGAGGCAGGGAATGAGATGTGCGGAATCAGAGATGGGGAATCAGAGGCAGGGAATCAGAATCAGAAGAAGGGAATCAGAGGCCGGGAATCAGAGGCCGGAATCAGATGCTGGGAATCAGAGGCCTGGAATCAGAGGCGGGGAATCAGAGGCAGGGAATCAGATGCGGGGAATCAGAGGCGGGGAATCAGAGCTGGGGAATCAGAGGCGGGGTATTAGAGTTGGGGAATCAGAGGCGGGGAATCAGATATGGGGAAACAGAGGTGGGGAATCTGAGGCGGGGAAACAGAGGCAGGGAATCAGATATGGGGAATCAGAGGTGGGGCATCAGAGGTTGTGAATCACAGATGGGGAATCAGAGGCGGGGAATCAGAGGCAGGGAATCAGACGCGGGGAATCAGAGGCGGGGATTCAGAGCTGGGGAATCAGAAGCGGGGAATCAGAGTTGGGGAATCAGAGGCGGGGAATCAGATATGGGGAATCAGAGGCAGGGAATAAGAGGCGGGGAATCAGAGGCAGGGAATCAGACGCGGGGAATCTGATGCGGGGAATCAGAGCTGGGGAATCAGAGGTGGGGAATCAGAGTTGGGGAATCAGAGGCAGGGAATTGGATGTGCGGAATCAGAGAGGGGGAATCAGAGGTGGGGAATCAGAGGCGGTGAATCAGAGATGGGGAATCAGAGGCGGGGAATCAGAGGCAGGAAATCAGACACGGGGATTCAGAGGCTGGGAATCAGACGGGGGGAATCAAAGGCGGGGAATCAGAGCTGGGGAATCTGAGGCAGGGAATCAGAGTTGGGGATTCAGAGGCGGGGAATCAGATATGGGGAAACAGAGGCGGGGAATCAGAGGCGGGCAAACAGAGGCGGGGAATTAGATATGGGGAATCAGAGGTAGGGAATCAGAGGTGGTGAATCAGTGATGGGGAATCACAGGCGGGGAATCAGAGGCAGGGAATAGGACGCGGGGAATCAGAGGCAGGGAATCAGAGCTGGGGAATCAGAGGAGGGGATTCATAGTTGGGAATCAGAGGCGGGAATCAGATATGGGGAAACAGAGGCGGGGAATCAGAGGCGGTGAAACAGAGGCGGGGAATCAGATATGGGGAATCGGATGCAGGGAATCAGAGGTGGGGAATCAGAGCTGGGGAATCAGAGGCGGGGAATCAGAGTTGGGGCATCAGAGGTGGGGAATTAGATATAGGGAAACAGAGGCGGGGAATCAGAGGCGGGGAAACAGAGGCGGGGAATCAGATATGGGGTATCAGAGGTGGGGAATCAGAGGCAGGGAATCAGATGTGCGGAATCAGAGATGGGGAATAAGAGGCAGGGAATCAGAATCAGAAGCGGGGAATCAGAGGCCGGGAATCAGAGGCCGGGAATCAGATGCTGGGAATAAGAGGCCGGGAATCAGAGGTGGGGAATCAGATATGGGGAATCAGAGGTGGCGAATCAAAGGCGGTGAATCAGAGATGGGGAATCAGAGGCGGGGAATCAGAGGCAGGGAATCAGATGCGGGGAATCAGAGGCGGGGAATCAGAGCTGGCGAATCAGAGGCTGGGAATCAGAGGTGGGCAATCAGAGGCGGGGAATCAGATATGGGGAATCAGAGGCGGGGAATCAGAGGCGGGGAAACAGAGGCGGGGAATCAAATATAGGGAATCAGAGGTGGGGAATCAGAGGTTGTGAATCAGAGATGGGGAATCAAGGCGGGGAATCAGAGGCAGGGAATCAGACGCGGGGAATCAGAGTCGGGGATTCAGAGCTGGGGAATCAGAGGCGGGGAATCAGAGTTGGGGAATCAGAGGCAGGGAATCAGATATGGGGAATCAGAGGTGGGGAATCAGAGGCGGGGAAACAGAGGCGGGGAATCAGATGTGGGGAATCAGAGGTGGGGAATCAGGGGCAGGAAATCAGTGGCAGGGAATCAGAGGCGGGGAATCAGAGGCGGGGAATCAAAGGCAGGGAATCAGACACGGGGAATCAGAGGCGGGGAATCAGAGATGGGGAATCAGAGGCGGGGAATCAGAGGCAGGGAATCGGATGCCGGGAATCAGAGTCGGGGAATCAGAGCTGGGGAATCAGAGGCGGGGAATCAGAGTTGGGGAATCAGAGGCGGGGAATCAGATATGGGGAAATAGAGGCGGGGAATCAGATATGGGGAATCAGAGGTGTGGAATCAGAGGTTGGGAATCAGAGGCAGGGAATCAGAGTCGGGGAAACAGAGGCGGGGAATCAGATATGGGGAATCAGAGGTGGCGAATCAAAGGCGGTGAAACAGAGATGGGGAATCAGGGCAGGGAATCAGAGGCAGGGAATCAAACACGGGGAATCAGAGCTGGGGAATCAGAGGCGGGGAATCAGAGTTGGGAATCAGAGGCGGGGAATCAGAGGCGGGGAAACAGAGGCAGGGAATCAGATATGGGGAATCAGAGGCAGGGAATCAGAATCAGAAGAAGGGAATCAGAGGCCGGGAATCAGAGGCCGGAATCAGATGCTGGGAATCAGAGGCCTGGAATCAGAGGCGGGGAATCAGAGGCAGGGAATCAGATGCGGGGAATCAGAGGCGGGGAATCAGAGCTGGGGAATCAGAGGCGGGGTATTAGAGTTGGGGAATCAGAGGCGGGGAATCAGATATGGGGAAACAGAGGTGGGGAATCTGAGGCGGGGAAACAGAAGCAGGGAATCAGATATGGGGAATCAGAGGTGGGGCATCAGAGGTTGTGAATCACAGATGGGGAATCAGAGGCGGGGAATCAGAGGCAGGGAATCAGACGCGGGGAATCAGAGGCGGGGATTCAGAGCTGGGGAATCTGAAGCGGGGAATCAGAGTTGGGGAATCAGAGGCGGGGAATCAGATATGGGGAATCAGAGGCAGGGAATCAGAGGCGGGGAATCAGAGGCAGGGAATCAGACGCGGGGAATCTGAGGCGGGGAATCAGAGCTGGGGAATCAGAGGTGGTGAATCAGAGTTGGGGAATCAGAGGCAGGGAATTGGATGTGCGGAATCAGAGAGGGGGAATCAGAGGTGGGGAATCAGAGGCGGTGAATCAGAGATGGGGAATCAGAGGCGGGGAATCAGAGGCAGGAAATCAGACACGGGAATTCAGAGGCTGGGAATCAGACGGGGGGAATCAAAGGCGGGGAATCAGAGCTGGGGAATCTGAGGAAGGGAATCAGAGTTGGGGATTCAGAGGCGGGGAATCAGATATGGGGAAACAGAGGCGGGGAATCAGAGGCGGTGAAACAGAGGCGGGGAATCAGATATGGGGAATCGGATGCAGGGAATCAGAGGCGGGGAATCAGAGCTGGGGAATCAGAGGCGGGGAATCAGAGTTGGGGCATCAGAGGTGGGGAATTAGATATAGGGAAACAGAGGCGGGGAATCAGAGGCGGGGAAACAGAGGCGGGGAATCAGATATGGGGAATCAGAGGTGGGGAATCAGAGGCAGGGAATCAGATGTGCAGAATCAGAGATGGGGAATAAGAGGCAGGGAATCAGAATCAGAAGCGGGGAATCAGAGGCCGGGAATCAGAGGCCGGGAATCAGATGCTGGGAATAAGAGGCCGGGAATCAGAGGTGGGGAATCAGATATGGGGAATCAGAGGTGGCGAATCAAAGGCGGTGAATCAGAGATGGGGAATCAGAGGCGGGGAATCAGAGGCAGGGAATCAGATGCGGGGAATCAGAGGCGGGGAATCAGAGCTGGCGAATCAGAGGCTGGGAATCAGAGGTGGGCAATCAGAGGCGGGGAATCAGAGGCAGGGAATCAGATGCGGGGAATCAGAGGCGGGGAATCAGAGCTGGCGAATCAGAGGCTGGGAATCAGAGGTGGGCAATCAGAGGCGGGGAATCAGATATGGGGAATCAGAGGAGGGGAATCAGAGGCGTGGAAACAGAGGCGGGGAATCAAATATAGGGAATCAGAGGTGGTGAATCAGAGGTTGTGAATCAGAGATGGGGAATCAAGGCGGGGAATCAGAGGCAGGGAATCAGACGCGGGGAATCAGAGGCGGGGATTCAGAGCTGGGGAATCAGAGGCGGGGAATCAGAGTTGGGGAATCAGAGGCAGGGAATCAGATATGGGGAATCAGAGGCGGGGAATCAGAGGCGGGGAAACAGAGGCGGGGAATCAGATGTGGGGAATCAAAGGTGGGGAATCAGGGGCAGGGAATCAGTGGCAGGGAATCAGAGGCGGGGAATCAGAGGCGGGGAATCAAAGGCAGGGAATCAGACACGGGGAATCAGAGGCGGGGAATCAGAGATGGGGAATCAGAGGCGGGGAATCAGAGGCAGGGAATCGGATGCCGGGAATCAGAGTCGGGGAATCAGAGCTGGGGAATCAGAGTTGGGGAATCAGAGGCGGGGAATCAGATATGGGGAAATAGAGGCGGGGAATCAGATATGGGGAATCAGAGGTGTGGAATCAGAGGTTGGGAATCAGAGGCAGGGAATCAGAGTCGGGGAAACAGAGGCGGGGAATCAGATATGGGGAATCAGAGGTGGCGAATCAAAGGCGGTGAAACAGAGATGGGGAATCAGGGCAGGGAATCAGAGGCAGGGAATCAAACACGGGGAATCAGAGCTGGGGAATCAGAGGCGGGGAATCAGAGTTTGGAATCAGAGGCGGGGAATCTGAGGCGGGGAAACAGAGGCGGGGAATCAGATATGGGGAATCAGAGGTGGGGAATCCGAGGTTGGGAATCAGAGGCAGGGAATCAGAGGCGGAAAATCAGAGGCGGGGAATCAGAGGAAGGGAATCAGATGTGCGGAATCGGAGATGGGGAATCAGAGGCAGGGAATCAGAGGCGGGGAATCAGAGGCGGGGAATCAGAGGCCGGGAATCAGATATGGGGAAACAGAGGCGGGGAATCCGAGGCGGGGAAACAGAGGCGGGGAATCAGATATGGGGAATCAGAGGTGGGGAATCAGAGGTTGGGAATCAGAGGCAGGGAATCAGAGGCTTGGAATCAGATGCAGGGAATCAGATGCGGGGAATCAGAGGCGGGGAATTAGAGCTGGGGAATCAGAGGTGGGGAATCAGATTTGGGGTATCAGAGGCGGGGACTTAGATATTGGGAAACAGAGGCGGGGAATCAGAGGCGGGGAAACCCAGGCGGGGAATCAGATATGGGTTATCAGAGGTGGGGAATCAGAGGCAAGGAATCAGATGTGCGGAATCAGAGATGGGGAATCAGAGGCAGGGAATCAGAATCAGAAGCAGGGAATCAGAGGCCGGGAATCAGAGGCCGGAATCAGATGCTGGGAATCAGAGGCCTGGAATCAGAGGCGGGGAATCAGAGGCAGGGAATCAGATGCGGGGAATCAGAGGCGGGGAATCAGAGCTGGGGAATCAGAGGCGGGGTATTAGAGTTGGGGAATCAGAGGCGGGGAATCAGATATGGGGAAACAGAGGTGGGGAATCAGAGGCGGGGAAACAGAGGCAGGGAATCAGATATGGGGAATCAGAGGCGGGAAATCAGAGGTGGGGAATCATAGGCAGGGAATCGGATGTGCGGAATCAGAGATGGGGAATCAGAGGCTGGGAATCAGAGGTGGTGAATCAGAGATGGGGAATCAGAGGCGGGGAATCAGAGGCAGGGAATCAGACGCGGGGAATCAGAGGTGGGCAATCAGAGGCGGGGAATCAGATATGGGGAATCAGAGGCGGGGAATCAGAGGCGGGGAAACAGAGGCGGGGAATCAGATATGGGGAATCAGAGGTGGGGCATCAGAGGTTGTGAATCACAGATGGGGAATCAGAGGCGGGGAATCAGAGGCAGGGAATCAGACGCGGGGAATCAGAGGCGGGGATTCAGAGCTGGGGAATCAGAGGCTGGGAATCAGAGTTGGGGAATCAGAGGCGGGGAATCAGATATGGGGAATCAGAGGCAGGGAATCAGAGGCGGGAAAACAGAGGAGGGGAATCAGATATGGGGAATCAGAGGCGGGGAATCAGAGGCAGGGAATCAGACACGGGGAATCAGAGGCGGGGAATCAGAGATGGGGAATCAGAGGCGGGGAATCAGAGGCAGGGAATCGGATGCCGGGAATCAGAGGCGGGAAATCAGAGCTGGGGAATCAGAGGCGGGGAATCAGAGTTGGGGAATCAGAGGCGGCGAAGCAGATATGGGGAAATAGAGGCGGGGAATCAGATATGGGGAATCAGAGGCGGGGTATCAGATATGGGGAATCAGAGGCTGGGAATCAGAGGGGGGGAAACAGAGGCGGGGAATAAGATATGGGGAATCAGAGGTGGGGAATCAGTGGCGGGGAATCAGTGGCAGGGAATCAGAGGCGGGGAATCAGAGGCGGGGAATCAAAGGAAGGGAATCAGACACGGGGAATCAGAGGTGGGGAATCAGAGATGGGGAATCAGAGGCGGGGAATCACAGGCAGGGAATCAGACGCGGGGAATCAGAGGCGGGGAATCAGAGCTGGGGAATCAGAGGTGGGGAATCAGAGTCGGGGAATCATAGGCAGGGAATCGGTTGTGCGGAATCAGAGATGGGGAATCAGATGTGGGGAATCAGAGGCAGTGAATCAGACGCGGGGAAACAGAGGCGGGGAATCAAATATAGGGAATCAGAGGTGAGGAATCAGAGGTTGTGAATCAGAGATGGGGAATCAAGGCGGGGAATCAGAGGCAGGGAATCAGACGCGGGGAATCAGAGGCGGGGATTCAGAACTGGGGAATCAGAGGCGGTGAATCAGAGTTGGGGAATCAGAGGCAGGGAATCAGATATGGGGAATCAGAGGTGGGGAATCAGAGGCGGGGAAACAGAGGCGGGGAATCAGATATGGGGAATCAGAATTGGGGAATCAGGGGCAGGGAATCAGTGGCAGGGAATCAGAGGCGGGGAATCAGAGGCGGGGAATCAGAGGCAGGGAATCAGACACGGGGAACCAGAGGCGGGGAATCAGAGATGGGGAATCAGAGGCGGGGAATCAGAGGCAGGGAATCGGACTCCGGGAATCAGAGTCGGGGAATCAGAGCTGGGGAATCAGAGACGGGGAATCAGAGTTGGGGAATCAGAGGCGGGGAATCAGATATGGGGAAATAGAGGCGGGGAATCAGATATGGGGAATCAGAGGTGTGGAATCAGAGGTTGGGAATCAGAGGCAGGGAATCAGAGTCGGGGAAACAGAGGCGGGTAATCAGATATGGGGAATCAGAGGTGGCGAATCAAAGGCGGTGAAACAGAGATGGGGAATCAGGGCAGGGAATCAGAGGCTGGGAGTCAAACACGGGGAATCAGAGCTGGGGAATCAGAGGCGGGGAATCAGAGTTGGGAATCAGAGGCGGGGAATCAGAGGCGGGGAAACAGAGGCGGGGAATCAGATATGGGGAATCAGAGGTGGGGAATCCGAGGTTGGGAATCAGAGGCAGGGAATCAGAGGCGGGGAATCAGAGGCGGGGAATCAGAGGAAGGGAATCAGATGTGCGGAATCGGAGATGGGGAATCAGAGGCAGGGAATCAGAGGCGGGGAATCAGATGCTGGGAATAAGAGGTCGGGAATCAGAGGTGGGGAATCAGATATGGGGAATCAGAGGTGGCGAATCAAAGGCGGTGAATCAGAGATGGGGAATCAGAGGCGGGGAATCAGAGGCAGGGAATCAGATGCGGGGAATCAGAGGCGGGGAATCAGAGGCAGGGAATCGGATGCCGGGAATCAGAGTCGGGGAATCAGAGCTGGGGAATCAGAGGCGGGGAATCAGAGTTGGGGAATCAGAGGCGGGGAATCAGATATGGGGAAATAGAGGCGGGGAATCAGATATGGGGAATCAGAGGTGTGGAATCAGAGGTTGGGAATCAGAGGCAGGGAATCAGAGTCGGGGAAACAGAGGCGGGGAATCAGATATGGGGAATCAGAGGTGGTGAATCAAAGGCGGTGAAACAGAGATGGGGAATCAGGGCAGGGAATCAGAGGCAGGGAATCAAACACGGGGAATCAGAGCTGGGGAATCAGAGGCGGGGAATCAGAGTTGGGAATCAGAGGCGGGGAATCAGAGGTGGGGATACAGAGGCAGGGAATCAGATATGGGGAATCAGAGGCAGGGAATCAGAATCAGAAGAAGGGAATCAGAGGCCGGGAATCAGAGGCCGGAATCAGATGCTGGGAATCAGAGGCCTGGAATCAGAGGCGGGGAATCAGAGGCAGGGAATCAGATGCGGGGAATCAGAGGCGGGGAATCAGAGCTGGGGAATCAGAGGCGGGGTATTAGAGTTGGGGAATCAGAGGCGGGGAATCAGATATGGGGAAACAGAGGTGGGGAATCAGAGGCGGGGAAACAGAGGCAGGGAATCAGATATGGGGAATCAGAGGTGGGGCATCAGAGGTTGTGAATCACAGATGGGGAATCAGAGGCGGGGAATCAAAGGCAGGGAATCAGACGCGGGGAATCAGAGGCGGGGATTCAGAGCTGGGGAATCAGAAGCGGGGAATCAGAGTTGGGGAATCAGAGGAGGGAATCAGATATGGGGAATCAGAGGCAGGGAATCAGAGGCGGGGAATCAGAGGCAGGGAATCAGACGCGGGGAATCTGAGGCGGGGAATCAGAGCTGGGGAATCAGAGGTGGGGAATCAGAGTTGGGGAATCAGAGGCAGGGAATTGGATGTGCGGAATCAGAGAGGGGGAATCAGAGGTGGGGAATCAGAGGCGGTGAATCAGAGATGGGGAATCAGAGGCGGGGAATCAGAGGCAGGAAATCAGACACGGGGATTCAGAGGCTGGGAATCAGACGGGGGGAATCAAAGGCGGGGAATCAGAGCTGGGGAATCTGAGGCAGGGAATCAGAGTTGGGGATTCAGAGGCGGGGAATCAGATATGGGGAAACAGAGGCGGGGAATCAGAGGCGGGCAAACAGAGGCGGGGAATTAGATATGGGGAATCAGAGGTAGGGAATCAGAGGTGGTGAATCAGTGATGGGGAATCACAGGCGGGGAATCAGAGGCAGGGAATAGGACGCGGGGAATCAGAGGCAGGGAATCAGAGCTGGGGAATCAGAGGAGGGGATTCATAGTTGGGAATCAGAGGCGGGAATCAGATATGGGGAAACAGAGGCGGGGAATCAGAGGCGGTGAAACAGAGGCGGGGAATCAGATATGGGGAATCGGATGCAGGGAATCAGAGGCGGGGAATCAGAGCTGGGGAATCAGAGGCGGGGAATCAGAGTTGGGGCATCAGAGGTGGGGAATTAGATATAGGGAAACAGAGGCGGGGAATCAGAGGCGGGGAAACAGAGGCGGGGAATCAGATATGGGGAATCAGAGGTGGGGAATCAGAGGCAGGGAATCAGATGTGCGGAATCAGAGATGGGGAATAAGAGGCAGGGAATCAGAATCAGAAGCGGGGAATCAGAGGCCGGGAATCAGAGGCCGGGAATCAGATGCTGGGAATAAGAGGCCGGGAATCAGAGGTGGGATATCAGATATGGGGAATCAGAGGTGGCGAATCAAAGGCGGTGAATCAGAGATGGGGAATCAGAGGCGGGGAATCAGAGGCAGGGAATCAGATGCGGGGAATCAGAGGCGGGGAATCAGAGCTGGCGAATCAGAGGCTGGGAATCAGAGGTGGGCAATCAGAGGCGGGGAATCAGATATGGGGAATCAGAGGCGGGGAATCAGAGGCGGGGAAACAGAGGCGGGGAATCAAATATAGGGAATCAGAGGTGGGGAATCAGAGGTTGTGAATCAGAGATGGGGAATCAAGGCGGGGAATCAGAGGCAGGGAATCAGACGCGGGGAATCAGATATGGGGAAACAGTCGGGGAATCAGAGGCGGGGAAACAGAGGCGGGGAATCAGATATGGGGAATCAGAGGTGGGGAATCAGAGGCAGGGAATCAGATGTGCGGAATCGGAGATGGGGAATCAGAGGCAGGGAATCAGAATCAGAAGCAGGGAATCAGAGGCCGGGAATCAGAGGCAGGGAATCAGATGCGGGGAATCAGAGGCGGGGAATCAGAGCTGGCGAATCAGAGGCTGGGAATCAGAGGTGGGCAATCAGAGGCGGGGAATCAGATATGGGGAATCAGACACGGGGAATCAGAGGCGGGGAATCAGAGATGTGGAATCAGAGGCGGGGAATCAGAGGCAGGGAATCGGACGCCGGGAATCAGAGTCGGGGAATCAGAGCTGGGGAATCAGAGGCGGGGAATCAGAGTTGGGGAATCAGAGGCGGGGATTCAGATATGGGGAAATAGAGGCGGGGAATCAGATATGGGGAATCAGAGGTGTGGAATCAGAGGTTGGGAATCAGAGGAAGGGAATCAGAGTCGGGGAAACAGAGGCGGGGAATCAGATATGTGGAATCAGAGGTGGCGAATCAAAGGCGGTGAAACAGAGATGGGGAATCAGGGCAGGGAATCAGAGGCAGGGAATCAAACACGCGGAATCAGAGCTGGGGAATCAGAGGCGGGGAATCAGAGTTGGGAATCAGAGGCGGGGAATCAGAGGCGGGGAAACAGAGGCGGAAAATCAGAGGTGGGGAATCAGAGGTTGGGAATCAGAGGCAGGGAATCAGGGGCGGGGAATCAGAGGCGGGGAATCAGAGGAAGGGAATCAGATGTGCGGAATCGGAGATGGGGAATCAGAGGCAGGGAATCAGAGGCGGGGAATCAGAGGCGGGGAATCAGAGGCCGGGAATCGGAGGCCGGGAATCAGATATGGGGAAACTGAGGCGGGGAATCCGAGGCGGGGAAACAGAGGCGGGGAATCAGATATGGGGAAACAGAGGTGGGGAATCAGAGGTTGGGAATCAGAGGCAGGGAATCAGAGGCTTGGAATCAGATGCAGGGAATCAGATGCGGGGCATCAGAGGCGGGGAATCAGAGCTGGGGAATCAGAGGTGGGGAATCAGATTTGGGGAATCAGAGGTGGGGACTTAGATATTGGGAAACAGAGGCGGGGAATCAGAGGCGGGGAAACAGAGGCGGGGAATCAGATATGGGGAATCAGAGGTGGGGAATCAGAGGCAGGGAATCAGATGTGCGGAATCAGAGATGGGGAATCAGAGGCAGGGAATCAGAATCAGAAGCAGGGAATCAGAGGCCGGAAATCAGAGGCCGGAATCAGATGATGGGAATCAGAGGCCTTGAATCAGAGGCGGGGAATCAGAGGCAGGGAATCAGATGCGGGGAATCAGAGGCGGGGAATCAGAGCTGGGGAATCAGAGGCGGGGTATTAGAGTTGGGGAATCAGAGGCGGGGAATCAGATATGGGGAAACAGAGGTAGGGAATCAGAGGTGGGGAAACAGAGGCAGGGAATCAGATATGGGGAATCAGAGGCGGGGAATCAGAGGTGGGGAAACATAGGCAGGGAATCGGATGTGCGGAATCAGAGATGGGGAAGCAGAGGCCGGGAATCAGAGGTGGTGAATCAGAGATGGGGAATCAGAGGCGGGGAATCAGAGGCAGGGTATCAGACGCGGGGAATCAGAGGTGGGCAATCAGAGGCGGGGAATCAGATATGGGGAATCAGAGGCGGGGAATCAGAGGCGGGGAAACAGAGGTGGGGAATCAGATATGGGGAATCAGAGGTGGGGCATCAGAGGTTGTGAATCACAGATGGGGAATCAGAGGCGGGGAATCAGAGGCAGGGAATCAGACGCGGGGAATCAGAGGCGGTGATTCAGAGCTGGGGAATCAGAGGCGGGGAATCAGAGTTGGGGAATCAGAGGCGGGGAATCAGATATGGGGAATCAGAGGCAGGGAATCAGAGGCGGGGAATCAGAAGCAGGGAATCAGACGCGGGGAATCTGAGGCGGGGAATCAGAGCTGGGGAATCAGAGGTGGGGAATCAGAGTTGGGGAATCAGAGGCAGGGAATTGGATGTGCGGAATCAGAGATGGGGAATCAGAGGTGGGGAATCAGAGGCGGTGAATCAGAGATGGGGAATCAGAGGCGGGGAATCAGAGGCAGGAAATCAGACACGGGGATTCAGAGGCTGGGAATCAGAGGCAGGGAATCAGACGCGGGGAATCTGAGGCGGGGAATCAGAGCTGGGGAATCTGAGGCAGGGAATCAGAGTTGGGGATTCAGAGGCGGGGAATCAGATATGGGGAAACAGAGGCGGGGAATCAGAGGCGGGCAAACAGAGGCGGGGAATTAGATATGGGGAATCAGAGGTAGGGAATCAGAGGTGGTGAATCAGTGATGGGGAATCACAGGCGGGGAATCAGAGGCAGGGAATAGAACGCGGGGAATCAGAGGCAGGGAATCAGAGCTGGGGAATCGGAGGCGGGGAATCATAGTTGGGAATCAGAGGCGGGAATCAGATATGGGGAAACAGAGGCGGGGAATCAGAGGCGGGGAAACAGAGGCGGGGAATCATATATGGGGAATCGGATGCAGGGAATCAGAGGCGGGGAATCAGAGCTGGGGAATCAGAGGCGGGGAATCAGAGTTGGGGCATCAGAGGTGGGGAATTAGATATAGGGAAACAGAGGCGGGGAATCAGAGGCGGGGAAACAGAGGCGGGGAATCAGATATGGAGAATCAGAGGTGGGGAATCAGAGGCAGGGAATCAGATGTGCGGAATCAGAGATGGGGAATCAGAGGCAGGGAATCAGAAGCGGGGAATCAGAGGCCGGGAATCAGAGGCCGGGAATCAGATGCTGGGAATAAGAGGCCGGGAATCAGAGGAGGGGAATCGGAGTCCGGGAATCAGAGATGGGGATTCAGAGGCGGGGAATGAGATATGGAGAATCAGAGGCGGGGAATAAGAGGCGGGGAAACAGAGGTGTGGAATCAGATATGGGGAATCAGAGGTGGCGAATCAAAGGCGGTGAATCAGAGATGGGGAATCAGAGGCGGGGAATCAGAGGCAGGGAATCAGATGCGGGGAATCAGAGGCGGTGAATCAGAGCTGGCGAATCAGAGGCTGGGAATCAGAGGTGGGCAATCAGAGGCGGGGAATCAGATATGGGGAATCAGAGGCGGGGAATCAGAGGCGGGGAAACAGAGGCGGGGAATCAAATATAGGGAATCAGAGGTGGGGAATCAGAGGTTGTGAATCATAAATGGGGAATCAAGGCGGGGAATCAGAGGCAGGGAATCAGACGCGGGGAAACAGCGGCGGGGATTCAGAGCTAGGGAATCAGAGGCGGGGAATCAGATATGGGGAATCAGAGGCGGGGAATCAGAGGCCGGGAATCAGATATGGGGAAACAGAGGCGGGGAATCCGAGGCGGGGAAACAGAGGCGGGGAATCAGATATGGGGAATCAGAGGTGGGGAATTAGAGGTTGGGAATCAGAGGCAGGGAATCAGAGGCTTGGAATCAGAGGCGGGGAAACAGAGGCGGGGAATCAGATATGGGGAATCAGAGGTGGGGAATCAGAGGCAGGGAATGAGATGTGCGGAATCAGAGATGGGGAATCAGAGGCAGGGAATCAGAATCAGAAGAAGGGAATCAGAGGCCGGGAATCAGAGGCCGGAATCAGATGCTGGGAATCAGAGGCCTGGAATCAGAGGCGGGGAATCAGAGGCAGGGAATCAGATGCGGGGAATCAGAGGCGGGGAATCAGAGCTGGGGAATCAGAGGCGGGGTATTAGAGTTGGGGAATCAGAGGCGGGGAATCAGATATGGGGAAACAGAGGTGGGGAATCTGAGGCGGGGAAACAGAGGCAGGGAATCAGATATGGGGAATCAGAGGTGGGGCATCAGAGGTTGTGAATCACAGATGGGGAATCAGAGGCGGGGAATCAGAGGCAGGGAATCAGACGCGGGGAATCAGAGGCGGGGATTCAGAGCTGGGGAATCAGAAGCGGGGAATCAGAGTTGGGGAATCAGAGGCGGGGAATCAGATATGGGGAATCAGAGGCAGGGAATCAGAGGCGGGGAATCAGAGGCAGGGAATCAGACGCGGGGAATCTGAGGCGGGGAATCAGAGCTGGGGAATCAGAGGTGGGGAATTAGAGTTGGGGAATCAGAGGCAGGGAATTGGATGTGCGGAATCAGAGAGGGGGAATCAGAGGTGGGGAATCAGAGGCGGTGAATCAGAGATGGGGAATCAGAGGCGGGGAATCAGAGGCAGGAAATCAGACACGGGGATTCAGAGGCTGGGAATCAGACGGGGGGAATCAAAGGCGGGGAATCAGAGCTGGGGAATCTGAGGCAGGGAATCAGAGTTGGGGATTCAGAGGCGGGGAATCAGATATGGGGAAACAGAGGCGGGGAATCAGAGGCGGGCAAACAGAGGCGGGGAATTAGATATGGGGAATCAGAGGTAGGGAATCAGAGGTGGTGAATCAGTGATGGGGAATCACAGGCGGGGAATCAGAGGCAGGGAATAGGACGCGGGGAATCAGAGGCAGGGAATCAGAGCTGGGGAATCAGAGGAGGGGATTCATAGTTGGGAATCAGAGGCGGGAATCAGATATGGGGAAACAGAGGCGGGGAATCAGAGGCGGTGAAACAGAGGCGGGGAATCAGATATGGGGAATCGGATGCAGGGAATCAGAGGCGGGGAATCAGAGCTGGGGAATCAGAGGCGGGGAATCAGAGTTGGGGCATCAGAGGTGGGGAATTAGATATAGGGAAACAGAGGCGGGGAATCAGAGGCGGGGAAACAGAGGCGGGGAATCAGATATGGGGTATCAGAGGTGGGGAATCAGAGGCAGGGAATCAGATGTGCGGAATCAGAGATGGGGAATAAGAGGCAGGGAATCAGAATCAGAAGCGGGGAATCAGAGGCCGGGAATCAGAGGCCGGGAATCAGATGCTGGGAATAAGAGGCCGGGAATCAGAGGTGGGGAATCAGATATGGGGAATCAGAGGTGGCGAATCAAAGGCGGTGAATCAGAGATGGGGAGTCAGAGGCGGGGAATCAGAGGCAGGGAATCAGATGCGGGGAATCAGAGGCGGGGAATCAGAGCTGGCGAATCAGAGGCTGGGAATCAGAGGTGGCCAATCAGAGGCGGGGAATCAGATATGGGGAATCAGAGGCGGGGAATCAGAGGCGGGGAAACAGAGGCGGGGAATCAAATATAGGGAATCAGAGGTGGGGAATCAGAGGTTGTGAATCAGAGATGGGGAATCAAGGCGGGGAATCAGAGGCAGGGAATCAGACGCGGGGAATCAGAGTCGGGGATTCAGAGCTGGGGAATCAGAGGCGGGGAATCAGAGTTGGGGAATCAGAGGCAGGGAATCAGATATGGGGAATCAGAGGCGGGGAATCAGAGGCGGGGAAACAGAGGCGGGGAATCAGATGTGGGGAATCAGAGGTGGGGAATCAGGGGCAGGAAATCAGTGGCAGGGAATCAGAGGCGGGGAATCAGAGGCGGGGAATCAAAGGCAGGGAATCAGACACGGGGAATCAGAGGCGGGGAATCAGAGATGGGGAATCAGAGGCGGGGAATCAGAGGCAGGGAATCGGATGCCGGGAATCAGAGTCGGGGAATCAGAGCTGGGGAATCAGAGGCGGGGAATCAGAGTTGGGGAATCAGAGGCGGGGAATCAGATATGGGGAAATAGTGGCGGGGAATCAGATATGGGGAATCAGAGGTGTGGAATCAGAGGTTGGGAATCAGAGGCAGGGAATCAGAGTCGGGGAAACAGAGGCGGGGAATCAGATATGGGGAATCAGAGGTGGCGAATCAAAGGCGGTGAAACAGAGATGGGGAATCAGGGCAGGGAATCAGAGGCAGGGAATCAAACACGGGGAATCAGAGCTGGGGAATCAGAGGCGGGGAATCAGAGTTGGGAATCAGATATGGGGAATCAGAGGCAGGGAATCAGAATCAGAAGAAGGGAATCAGAGGCCGGGAATCAGAGGCCGGAATCAGATGCTGGGAATCAGAGGCCTGGAATCAGAGGCGGGGAATCAGAGGCAGGGAATCAGATGCGGGGAATCAGAGGCGGGGAATCAGAGCTGGGGAATCAGAGGCGGGGTATTAGAGTTGGGGAATCAGAGGCGGGGAATCAGATATGGGGAAACAGAGGTGGGGAATCTGAGGCGGGGAAACAGAGGCAGGGAATCAGATATGGGGAATCAGAGGTGGGGCATCAGAGGTTGTGAATCACAGATGGGGAATCAGAGGCGGGGAATCAGAGGCAGGGAATCAGACGCGGGGAATCAGAGGCGGGGATTCAGAGCTGGGGAATCAGAAGCGGGGAATCAGAGTTGGGGAATCAGAGTCGGGGAAACAGAGGCGGGTAATCAGATATGGGGAATCAGAGGTGGCGAATCAAAGGCGGTGAAACAGAGATGGGGAATCAGGGCAGGGAATCAGAGGCTGGGAGTCAAACACGGGGAATCAGAGCTGGGGAATCAGAGGCGGGGAATCAGAGTTGGGAATCAGAGGCGGGGAATCAGAGGCGGGGAAACAGAGGCGGGGAATCAGATATGGGGAATCAGAGTTGGGGAATCAGAGGCGGGGAATCAGATATGGGGAATCAGAGGCAGGGAATCAGAGGCGGGGAATCAGAGGCAGGGAATCAGACGCGGGGAATCTGAGGCGGGGAATCAGAGCTGGGGAATCAGAGGTGGTGAATCAGAGTCGGGGAAACAGAGGCGGGGAATCAGATATGGGGAATCAGAGGTGGGGAATCCGAGGTTGGGAATCAAAGGCAGGGAATCAGAGGCGGGGAATCAGAGGCGGGGAATCAGAGGAAGGGAATCAGATGTGCGGAATCGGAGATGGGGAATCAGAGGCAGGGAATCAGAGGCGGGGAATCAGATGCTGGGAATAAGAGGCCGGGAATCAGAGGTGGGGAATCAGATATGGGGAATCAGAGGTGGCGAATCAAAGGCGGTGAATCAGAGATGGGGAATCAGAGGCGGGGAATCAGAGGCAGGGAATCAGATGCGGGGAATCAGAGGCGGGGAATCAGAGGCAGGGAATCGGATGCCGGGAATCAGAGTCGGGGAATCAGAGCTGGGGAATCAGAGGCGGGGAATCAGAGTTGGGGAATCAGAGGCGGGGAATCAGATATGGGGAAATAGAGGCGGGGAATCAGATATGGGGAATCAGAGGTGTGGAATCAGAGGTTGGGAATCAGAGGCAGGGAATCAGAGTCGGGGAAACAGAGGCGGGGAATCAGATATGGGGAATCAGAGGTGGCGAATCAAAGGCGGTGAAACAGAGATGGGGAATCAGGGCAGGGAATCAGAGGCAGGGAATCAAACACGGGGAATCAGAGCTGGGGAATCAGAGGCGGGGAATCAGAGTTGGGAATCAGAGGCGGGGAATCAGAGGCGGGGATACAGAGGCAGGGAATCAGATATGGGGAATCAGAGGCAGGGAATCAGAATCAGAAGAAGGGAATCAGAGGCCGGGAATCAGAGGCAGGAATCAGATGCTGGGAATCAGAGGCCTGGAATCAGAGGCGGGGAAACAGAGGAAGGGAATCAGATGCGGGGAATCAGAGGCGGGGTATTAGAGTTGGGGAATCAGAGGCGGGGAATCAGATATGGGGAAACAGAGGTGGGGAATCAGAGGCGGGGAAACAGAGGCAGGGAATCAGATATGGGGAATCAGAGGTGGGGCATCAGAGGTTGTGAATCACAGATGGGGAATCAGAGGCAATGAATCAAAGGCAGGGAATCAGACGCGGGGAATCAGAGGCGGGGATTCAGAGCTGGGGAATCAGAAGCGGGGAATCAGAGTTGGGGAATCAGAGGAGGGAATCAGATATGGGGAATCAGAGGCAGGGAATCAGAGGCGGGGAATCAGAGGCAGGGAATCAGACGCGGGGAATCTGAGGCGGGGAATCAGAGCTGGGGAATCAGAGGTGGGGAATCAGAGTTGGGGAATCAGATATGGGGAATCAGAGGTGGCGAATCAAAGGCGGTGAATCAGAGATGGGGAATCAGAGGCGGGGAATCAGAGGCAGGGAATCAGATGCGGGGAATCAGAGGCGGTGAATCAGAGCTGGCGAATCAGAGGCTGGGAATCAGAGGTGGGCAATCAGAGGCGGGGAATCAGATATGGGGAATCAGAGGCGGGGAATCAGAGGCGGGGAAACAGAGGCGGGGAATCAAATATAGGGAATCAGAGGTGGGGAATCAGAGGTTGTGAATCATAAATGGGGAATCAAGGCGGGGAATCAGAGGCAGGGAATCAGACGCGGGGAAACAGCGGCGGGGATTCAGAGCTAGGGAATCAGAGGCGGGGAATCAGATATGGGGAATCAGAGGCGGGGAATCAGAGGCCGGGAATCAGATATGGGGAAACAGAGGCGGGGAATCCGAGGCGGGGAAACAGAGGCGGGGAATCAGATATGGGGAATCAGAGGTGGGGAATCAGAGGTTGGGAATCAGAGGCAGGGAATCAGAGGCTTGGAATCAGAGGCGGGGAAACAGAGGCGGGGAATCAGATATGGGGAATCAGAGGTGGGGAATCAGAGGCAGGGAATGAGATGTGCGGAATCAGAGATGGGGAATCAGAGGCAGGGAATCAGAATCAGAAGAAGGGAATCAGTGGCCGGGAATCAGAGGCCGGAATCAGATGCTGGGAATCAGAGGCCTGGAATCAGAGGCGGGGAATCAGAGGCAGGGAATCAGATGCGGGGAATCAGAGGCGGGGAATCAGAGCTGGGGAATCAGAGGCGGGGTATTAGAGTTGGGGAATCAGAGGCGGGGAATCAGATATGGGGAAACAGAGGTGGGGAATCTGAGGCGGGGAAACAGAGGCAGGGAATCAGATATGGGGAATCAGAGGTGGGGCATCAGAGGTTGTGAATCACAGATGGGGAATCAGAGGCGGGGAATCAGAGGCAGGGAATCAGACGCGGGGAATCAGAGGCGGGGATTCAGAGCTGGGGAATCAGAAGCGGGGAATCAGAGTTGGGGAATCAGAGGCGGGGAATCAGATATGGGGAATCAGAGGCAGGGAATCAGAGGCGGGGAATCAGAGGCAGGGAATCAGACACGGGGAATCTGAGGCGGGGAATCAGAGCTGGGGAATCAGAGGTGGGGAATCAGAGTTGGGGAATCAGAGGCAGGGAATTTGATGTGCGGAATCAGAGAGGGGGAATCAGAGGTGGGGAATCAGAGGCGGTGAATCAGAGATGGGGAATCAGAGGCGGGGAATCAGAGGCAGGGAATCAGATGCTGGGAATCAGAGGCGGGGAATCAGAGCTGGCGAATCAGAGGCTGGGAATCAGAGGTGGGCAATCAGAGGCGGGGAATCAGATATGGGGAATCAGAGGCGGGGAATCAGAGGCGGGGAAACAGAGGCGGGGAATCAAATATAGGGAATCAGAGGTGGGGAATCAGAGGTTGTGAATCAGAGATGGGGAATCAAGGCGGGGAATCAGAGGCAGGGAATCAGACGCGGGGAATCAGAGTCGGGGATTCAGAGCTGGGGAATCAGAGGCGGGGAATCAGAGTTGGGGAATCAGAGGCAGGAAATCAAATATGGGGAATCAGAGGCGGGGAATCAGAGGCGGGGAAACAGAGGCGGGGAATCAGATGTGGGGAATCAGAGGTGGGGAATCAGGGGCAGGAAATCAGTGGCAGGGAATCAGAGGCGGGGAATCAGAGGCGGGGAATCAAAGGCAGGGAATCAGACACGGGGAATCAGAGGCGGGGAATCAGAGATGGGGAATCAGAGGCGGGGAATCAGAGGCAGGGAATCGGATGCCGGGAATCAGAGTCGGGGAATCAGAGCTGGGGAATCAGAGGCGGGGAATCAGAGTTGGGGAATCAGAGGCGGGGAATCAGATATGGGGAAATAGTGGCGGGGAATCAGATATGGGGAATCAGAGGTGTGGAATCAGAGGTTGGGAATCAGAGGCAGGGAATCAGAGTCGGGGAAACAGAGGCGGGGAATCAGATATGGGGAATCAGAGGTGGCGAATCAAAGGCGGTGAAACAGAGATGGGGAATCAGGGCAGGGAATCAGAGGCAGGGAATCAAACACGGGGAATCAGAGCTGGGGAATCAGAGGCGGGGAATCAGAGTTGGGAATCAGATATGGGGAATCAGAGGCAGGGAATCAGAATCAGAAGAAGGGAATCAGAGGCCGGGAATCAGAGGCCGGAATCAGAGCTGGGGAATCAGAGGCGGGGAATCAGAGTTGGGGAATCAGAGGCGGGGAATCAGATATGGGGAAATAGAGGCGGGGAATCAGATATGGGGAATCAGAGGTGTGGAATCAGAGGTTGGGAATCAGAGGCAGGGAATCAGAGTCGGGGAAACAGAGGCGGGGAATCAGATATGGGGAATCAGAGGTGGCGAATCAAAGGCGGTGAAACAGAGATGGGGAATCAGGGCAGGGAATCAGAGGCAGGGAATCAAACACGGGGAATCAGAGCTGGGGAATCAGAGGCGGGGAATCAGAGTTGGGAATCAGAGGCGGGGAATCAGAGGCGGGGATACAGAGGCAGGGAATCAGATATGGGGAATCAGAGGCAGGGAATCAGAATCAGAAGAAGGGAATCAGAGGCCGGGAATCAGAGGCAGGAATCAGATGCTGGGAATCAGAGGCCTGGAATCAGAGGCGGGGAAACAGAGGAAGGGAATCAGATGCGGGGAATCAGAGGCGGGGTATTAGAGTTGGGGAATCAGAGGCGGGGAATCAGATATGGGGAAACAGAGGTGGGGAATCAGAGGCGGGGAAACAGAGGCAGGGAATCAGATATGGGGAATCAGAGGTGGGGCATCAGAGGTTGTGAATCACAGATGGGGAATCAGAGGCAATGAATCAAAGGCAGGGAATCAGACGCGGGGAATCAGAGGCGGGGATTCAGAGCTGGGGAATCAGAAGCGGGGAATCAGAGTTGGGGAATCAGAGGAGGGAATCAGATATGGGGAATCAGAGGCAGGGAATCAGAGGCGGGGAATCAGAGGCAGGGAATCAGACGCGGGGAATCTGAGGCGGGGAATCAGAGCTGGGGAATCAGAGGTGGGGAATCAGAGTTGGGGAATCAGATATGGGGAATCAGAGGTGGCGAATCAAAGGCGGTGAATCAGAGATGGGGAATCAGAGGCGGGGAATCAGAGGCAGGGAATCAGATGCGGGGAATCAGAGGCGGTGAATCAGAGCTGGCGAATCAGAGGCTGGGAATCAGAGGTGGGCAATCAGAGGCGGGGAATCAGATATGGGGAATCAGAGGCGGGGAATCAGAGGCGGGGAAACAGAGGCGGGGAATCAAATATAGGGAATCAGAGGTGGGGAATCAGAGGTTGTGAATCATAAATGGGGAATCAAGGCGGGGAATCAGAGGCAGGGAATCAGACGCGGGGAAACAGCGGCGGGGATTCAGAGCTAGGGAATCAGAGGCGGGGAATCAGATATGGGGAATCAGAGGCGGGGAATCAGAGGCCGGGAATCAGATATGGGGAAACAGAGGCGGGGAATCCGAGGCGGGGAAACAGAGGCGGGGAATCAGATATGGGGAATCAGAGGTGGGGAATCAGAGGTTGGGAATCAGAGGCAGGGAATCAGAGGCTTGGAATCAGAGGCGGGGAAACAGAGGCGGGGAATCAGATATGGGGAATCAGAGGTGGGGAATCAGAGGCAGGGAATGAGATGTGCGGAATCAGAGATGGGGAATCAGAGGCAGGGAATCAGAATCAGAAGAAGGGAATCAGTGGCCGGGAATCAGAGGCCGGAATCAGATGCTGGGAATCAGAGGCCTGGAATCAGAGGCGGGGAATCAGAGGCAGGGAATCAGATGCGGGGAATCAGAGGCGGGGAATCAGAGCTGGGGAATCAGAGGCGGGGTATTAGAGTTGGGGAATCAGAGGCGGGGAATCAGATATGGGGAAACAGAGGTGGGGAATCTGAGGCGGGGAAACAGAGGCAGGGAATCAGATATGGGGAATCAGAGGTGGGGCATCAGAGGTTGTGAATCACAGATGGGGAATCAGAGGCGGGGAATCAGAGGCAGGGAATCAGACGCGGGGAATCAGAGGCGGGGATTCAGAGCTGGGGAATCAGAAGCGGGGAATCAGAGTTGGGGAATCAGAGGCGGGGAATCAGATATGGGGAATCAGAGGCAGGGAATCAGAGGCGGGGAATCAGAGGCAGGGAATCAGACACGGGGAATCTGAGGCGGGGAATCAGAGCTGGGGAATCAGAGGTGGGGAATCAGAGTTGGGGAATCAGAGGCAGGGAATTTGATGTGCGGAATCAGAGAGGGGGAATCAGAGGTGGGGAATCAGAGGCGGTGAATCAGAGATGGGGAATCAGAGGCGGGGAATCAGAGGCAGGAAATCAGACACGGGGATTCAGAGGCTGGGAATCAGACGGGGGGAATCAAAGGCGGGGAATCAGAGCTGGGGAATCTGAGGCAGGGAATCAGAGTTGGGGATTCAGAGGCGGGGAATCAGATATGGGGAAACAGAGGCGGGGAATCAGAGGCGGGCAAACAGAGGCGGGGAATTAGATATGGGGAATCAGAGGTAGGGAATCAGAGGTGGTGAATCAGTGATGGGGAATCACAGGCGGGGAATCAGAGGCAGGGAATAGGACGCGGGGAATCAGAGGCAGGGAATCAGAGCTGGGGAATCAGAGGTGGGGATTCATAGTTGGGAATCAGAGGCGGGAATCAGATATGGGGAAACAGAGGCGGGGAATCAGAGGCGGTGAAACAGAGGCGGGGAATCAGATATGGGGAATCGGATGCAGGGAATCAGAGGCGGGGAATCAGAGCTGGGGAATCAGAGGCGGGGAATCAGAGTTGGGGCATCAGAGGTGGGGAATTAGATATAGGGAAACAGAGGCGGGGAATCAGAGGCGTGGAAACAGAGGCGGGGAATCAGATATGGGGTATCAGAGGTGGGGAATCAGAGGCAGGGAATCAGATGTGCGGAATCAGAGATGGGGAATAAGAGGCAGGGAATCAGAATCAGAAGCGGGGAATCAGAGGCCGGGAATCAGAGGCCGGGAATCAGATGCTGGGAATAAGAGGCCGGGAATCAGAGGTGGGGAATCAGATATGGGGAATCAGAGGTGGCGAATCAAAGGCGGTGAATCAGAGATGGGGAATCAGAGGCGGGGAATCAGAGGCAGGGAATCAGATGCTGGGAATCAGAGGCGGGGAATCAGAGCTGGCGAATCAGAGGCTGGGAATCAGAGGTGGGCAATCAGAGGCGGGGAATCAGATATGGGGAATCAGAGGCGGGGAATCAGAGGCGGGGAAACAGAGGCGGGGAATCAAATATAGGGAATCAGAGGTGGGGAATCAGAGGTTGTGAATCAGAGATGGGGAATCAAGGCGGGGAATCAGAGGCAGGGAATCAGACGCGGGGAATCAGAGTCGGGGATTCAGAGCTGGGGAATCAGAGGCGGGGAATCAGAGTTGGGGAATCAGAGGCAGGAAATCAAATATGGGGAATCAGAGGCGGGGAATCAGAGGCGGGGAAACAGAGGCGGGGAATCAGATGTGGGGAATCAGAGGTGGGGAATCAGGGGCAGGAAATCAGTGGCAGGGAATCAGAGGCGGGGAATCAGAGGCGGGGAATCAAAGGCAGGGAATCAGACACGGGGAATCAGAGGCGGGGAATCAGAGATGGGGAATCAGAGGCGGGGAATCAGAGGCAGGGAATCGGATGCCGGGAATCAGAGTCGGGGAATCAGAGCTGGGGAATCAGAGGCGGGGAATCAGAGTTGGGGAATCAGAGGCGGGGAATCAGATATGGGGAAATAGTGGCGGGGAATCAGATATGGGGAATCAGAGGTGTGGAATCAGAGGTTGGGAATCAGAGGCAGGGAATCAGAGTCGGGGAAACAGAGGCGGGGAATCAGATATGGGGAATCAGAGGTGGCGAATCAAAGGCGGTGAAACAGAGATGGGGAATCAGGGCAGGGAATCAGAGGCAGGGAATCAAACACGGGGAATCAGAGCTGGGGAATCAGAGGCGGGGAATCAGAGTTGGGAATCAGATATGGGGAATCAGAGGCAGGGAATCAGAATCAGAAGAAGGGAATCAGAGGCCGGGAATCAGAGGCCGGAATCAGATGCTGGGAATCAGAGGCCTGGAATCAGAGGCGGGGAATCAGAGGCAGGGAATCAGATGCGGGGAATCAGAGGCGGGGAATCAGAGCTGGGGAATCAGAGGCGGGGTATTAGAGTTGGGGAATCAGAGGCGGGGAATCAGATATGGGGAAACAGAGGCGGGGAATCAGAGTTGGGGCATCAGAGGTGGGGAATTAGATATAGGGAAACAGAGGCGGGGAATCAGAGGCGGGGAAACAGAGGCGGGGAATCAGATATGGGGTATCAGAGGTGGGGAATCAGAGGCAGGGAATCAGATGTGCGGAATCAGAGATGGGGAATAAGAGGCAGGGAATCAGAATCAGAAGCGGGGAATCAGAGGCCGGGAATCAGAGGCCGGGAATCAGATGCTGGGAATAAGAGGCCGGGAATCAGAGGTGGGGAATCAGATATGGGGAATCAGAGGTGGCGAATCAAAGGCGGTGAATCAGAGATGGGGAATCAGAGGCGGGGAATCAGAGGCAGGGAATCAGATGCGGGGAATCAGAGGCGGGGAATCAGAGCTGGCGAATCAGAGGCTGGGAATCAGAGGTGGGCAATCAGAGGCGGGGAATCAGATATGGGGAATCAGAGGCGGGGAATCAGAGGCGGGGAAACAGAGGCGGGGAATCAAATATAGGGAATCAGAGGTGGGGAATCAGAGGTTGTGAATCAGAGATGGGGAATCAAGGCGGGGAATCAGAGGCAGGGAATCAGACGCGGGGAATCAGAGTCGGGGATTCAGAGCTGGGGATTCAGAGGCGGGGAATCAGAGTTGGGGAATCAGAGGCAGGGAATCAAATATGGGGAATCAGAGGCGGGGAATCAGAGGCGGGGAAACAGAGGCGGGGAATCAGATGTGGGGAATCAGAGGTGGGGAATCAGGGGCAGGAAATCAGTGGCAGGGAATCAGAGGCGGGGAATCAGAGGCGGGGAATCAAAGGCAGGGAATCAGACACGGGGAATCAGAGGCGGGGAATCAGAGATGGGGAATCAGAGGCGGGGAATCAGAGGCAGGGAATCGGATGCCGGGAATCAGAGTCGGGGAATCAGAGCTGGGGAATCAGAGGCGGGGAATCAGAGTTGGGGAATCAGAGGCGGGGAATCAGATATGGGGAAATAGTGGCGGGGAATCAGATATGGGGAATCAGAGGTGTGGAATCAGAGGTTGGGAATCAGAGGCAGGGAATCAGAGTCGGGGAAACAGAGGTGGGGAATCAGATATGGGGAATCAGAGGTGGCGAATCAAAGGCGGTGAAACAGAGATGGGGAATCAGGGCAGGGAATCAGAGGCAGGGAATCAAACACGGGGAATCAGAGCTGGGGAATCAGAGGCGGGGAATCAGAGTTGGGAATCAGATATGGGGAATCAGAGGCAGGGAATCAGAATCAGAAGAAGGGAATCAGAGGCCGGGAATCAGAGGCCGGAATCAGATGCTGGGAATCAGAGGCCTGGAATCAGAGGCGGGGAATCAGAGGCAGGGAATCAGATGCGGGGAATCAGAGGCGGGGAATCAGAGCTGGGGAATCAGAGGCGGGGTATTAGAGTTGGGGAATCAGAGGCGGGGAATCAGATATGGGGAAACAGAGGTGGGGAATCTGAGGCGGGGAAACAGAGGCAGGGAATCAGATATGGGGAATCAGAGGTGGGGCATCAGAGGTTGTGAATCACAGATGGGGAATCAGAGGCGGGGAATCAGAGGCAGGGAATCAGACGCGGGGAATCAGAGGCGGGGATTCAGAGCTGGGGAATCAGAAGCGGGGAATCAGAGTTGGGGAATCAGAGGCGGGGAATCAGATATGGGGAATCAGAGGCAGGGAATCAGAGGCGGGGAATCAGAGGCAGGGAATCAGACGCGGGGAATCTGAGGCGGGGAATCAGAGCTGGGGAATCAGAGGTGGTGAATCAGAGTTGGGGAATCAGAGGCAGGGAATTGGATGTGCGGAATCAGAGAGGGGGAATCAGAGGTGGGGAATCAGAGGCGGTGAATCAGAGATGGGGAATCAGAGGCGGGGAATCAGAGGCAGGAAATCAGACACGGGAATTCAGAGGCTGGGAATCAGACGGGAGGAATCAAAGGCGGGGAATCAGAGCTGGGGAATCTGAGGAAGGGAATCAGAGTTGGGGATTCAGAGGCGGGGAATCAGATATGGGGAAACAGAGGCGGGGAATCAGAGGCGGTGAAACAGAGGCGGGGAATCAGATATGGGGAATCGGATGCAGGGAATCAGAGGCGGGGAATCAGAGCTGGGGAATCAGAGGCGGGGAATCAGAGTTGGGGCATCAGAGGTGGGGAATTAGATATAGGGAAACAGAGGCGGGGAATCAGAGGCGGGGAAACAGAGGCGGGGAATCAGATATGGGGAATCAGAGGTGGCGAATCAGAGGCAGGGAATCAGATGTGCAGAATCAGAGATGGGGAATAAGAGGCAGGGAATCAGAATCAGAAGCGGGGAATCAGAGGCCGGGAATCAGAGGCCGGGAATCAGATGCTGGGAATAAGAGGCCGGGAATCAGAGGTGGGGAATCAGATATGGGGAATCAGAGGTGGCGAATCAAAGGCGGTGAATCAGAGATGGGGAATCAGAGGCGGGGAATCAGAGGCAGGGAATCAGATGCGGGGAATCAGAGGCGTGGAATCAGAGCTGGCGAATCAGAGGCTGGGAATCAGAGGTGGGCAATCAGAGGCGGGGAATCAGATATGGGGAATCAGAGGAGGGGAATCAGAGGCGTGGAAACAGAGGCGGGGAATCAAATATAGGGAATCAGAGGTGGGGAATCAGAGGTTGTGAATCAGAGATGGGGAATCAAGGCGGGGAATCAGAGGCAGGGAATCAGACGCGGGGAATCAGAGGCAGGGATTCAGAGCTGGGGAATCAGAGGCGGCGAATCAGAGTTGGGGAATCAGAGGCAGGGAATCAGATATGGGGAATCAGAGGCGGGGAATCAGAGGCGGGGAAACAGAGGCGGGGAATCAGATGTGGGGAATCAAAGGTGGGGAATCAGAGGCGGGGAATCAAAGGCAGGGAATCAGACACGGGGAATCAGAGGCGGGGAATCAGAGATGGGGAATCAGAGGCGGGGAATCAGAGGCAGGGAATCGGATGCCGGGAATCAGAGTCGGGGAATCAGAGCTGGGGAATCAGAGGCGGGGAATCAGAGTTGGGGAATCAGAGGCGGGGAATCAGATATGGGGAAATAGAGGCGGGGAATCAGATATGGGGAATCAGAGGTGTGGAATCAGAGGTTGGGAATCAGAGGCAGGGAATCAGAGTCGGGGAAACAGAGGCGGGGAATCAGATATGGGGAATCAGAGGTGGCGAATCAAAGGCGGTGAAACAGAGATGGGGAATCAGGGCAGGGAATCAGAGGCAGGGAATCAAACACGGGGAATCAGAGCTGGGGAATCAGAGGTGGGGAATCAGAGTTTGGAATCAGAGGCGGGGAATCTGAGGCGGGGAAACAGAGGCGGGGAATCAGATATGGGGAATCAGAGGTGGGGTATCCGAGGTTGGGAATCAGAGGCAGGGAATCAGAGGCGGAAAATCAGAGGCGGGGAATCAGAGGAAGGGAATCAGATGTGCGGAATCGGAGATGGGGAATCAGAGGCAGGGAATCAGAGGCGGGGAATCAGAGGCGGGGAATCAGAGGCCGGGCATCAGATATGGGGAAACAGAGGCGGGGAATCCGAGGCGGGGAAACAGAGGCGGGGAATCAGATATGGGGAATCAGAGGTGGGGAATCAGAGGTTGGGAATCAGAGGCAGGGAATCAGAGGCTTGGAATCAGATGCAGGGAATCAGATGCTGGGAATCAGAGGCGGGGAATTAGAGCTGGGGAATCAGAGGTGGGGAATCAGATTTGGGGAATCAGAGGCGGGGACTTAGATATTGGGAAACAGAGGCGGGGAATCAGAGGCGGGGAAACCCAGGCGGGGAATCAGATATGGGTTATCAGAGGTGGGGAATCAGAGGCAAGGAATCAGATGTGCGGAATCAGAGATGGGGAATCAGAGGCAGGGAATCAGAATCAGAAGCAGGGAATCAGAGGCCGGGAATCAGAGGCCGGAATCAGATGCTGGGAATCAGAGGCCTGGAATCAGAGGCGGGGAATCAGAGGCAGGGAATCAGATGCGGGGAATCAGAGGCGGGGAATCAGAGCTGGGGAATCAGAGGCGGGGTATTAGAGTTGGGGAATCAGAGGCGGGGAATCAGATATGGGGAAACAGAGGTGGGGAATCAGAGGAGGGGAAACAGAGGCAGGGAATCAGATATGGGGAATCAGAGGCGGGGAATCAGAGGTGGGGAATCATAGGCAGGGAATCGGATGTGCGGAATCAGAGATGGGGAATCAGAGGCTGGGAATCAGAGGTGGTGAATCAGAGATGGGGAATCAGAGGCGGGGAATCAGAGGCAGGGAATCAGACGCGGGGAATCAGAGGTGGGCAATCAGAGGCGGGGAATCAGATATGGGGAATCAGAGGCGGGGAATCAGAGGCGGGGAAACAGAGGCGGGGAATCAGATATGGGGAATCAGAGGTGGGGCATCAGAGGTTGTGAATCACAGATGGGGAATCAGAGGCGGGGAATCAGAGGCAGGGAATCAGACGCGGGGAATCAGAGGCGGGGATTCAGAGCTGGGGAATCAGAGGCTGGGAATCAGAGTTGGGGAATCAGAGGCGGGGAATCAGATATGGGGAATCAGAGGCAGGGAATCAGAGGCGGGAAAACAGAGGCGGGGAATCAGATATGGGGAATCAGAGGCGGGGAATCAGAGGCAGGGAATCAGACACGGGGAATCAGAGGCGGGGAATCAGAGATGGGGAATCAGAGGCGGGGAATCAGAGGCAGGGAATCGGATGCCGGGAATCAGAGGCGGGAAATCAGAGCTGGGGAATCAGAGGCGGGGAATCAGAGTTGGGGAATCAGAGGCGGCGAAGCAGATATGGGGAAATAGAGGCGGGAAATCAGATATGGGGAATCAGAGGCGGGGTATCAGATATGGGGAATCAGAGGCTGGGAATCAGAGGGGGGGAAACAGAGGCGGGGAATAAGATATGGGGAATCAGAGGTGGGGAATCAGGGGCGGGGAATCAGTGGCAGGGAATCAGAGGCGGGGAATCAGAGGCGGGGAATCAAAGGAAGGGAATCAGACACGGGGAATCAGAGGTGGGGAATCAGAGATGGGGAATCAGAGGCGGGGAATCACAGGCAGGGAATCAGACGCGGGGAATCAGAGGCGGGGAATCAGAGCTGGGGAATCAGAGGTGGGGAATCAGAGTCGGGGAATCATAGGCAGGGAATCGGTTGTGCGGAATCAGAGATGGGGAATCAGATGTGGGGAATCAGAGGCAGTGAATCAGACGCGGGGAAACAGAGGCGGGGAATCAAATATAGGGAATCAGAGGTGAGGAATCAGAGGTTGTGAATCAGAGATGGGGAATCAAGGCGGGGAATCAGAGGCAGGGAATCAGATATGGGGAATCAGAGGTGGGGAATCAGAGGCGGGGAAACAGAGGCGGGGAATCAGATATGGGGAATCAGAATTGGGGAATCAGGGGCAGGGAATCAGTGGCAGGGAATCAGAGGCGGGGAATCAGAGGCGGGGAATCAGAGGCAGGGAATCAGACACGGGGAACCAGAGGCGGGGAATCAGAGATGGGGAATCAGAGGCGGGGAATCAGAGGCAGGGAATCGGACTCCGGGAATCAGAGTCGGGGAATCAGAGCTGGGGAATCAGAGACGGGGAATCAGAGTTGGGGAATCAGAGGCGGGGAATCAGATATGGGGAAATAGAGGCGGGGAATCAGATATGGGGAATCAGAGGTGTGGAATCAGAGGTTGGGAATCAGAGGCAGGGAATCAGAGTCGGGGAAACAGAGGCGGGTAATCAGATATGGGGAATCAGAGGTGGCGAATCAAAGGCGGTGAAACAGAGATGGGGAATCAGGGCAGGGAATCAGAGGCTGGGAGTCAAACACGGGGAATCAGAGCTGGGGAATCAGAGGCGGGGAATCAGAGTTGGGAATCAGAGGCGGGGAATCAGAGGCGGGGAAACAGAGGCGGGGAATCAGATATGGGGAATCAGAGGTGGGGATTCCGAGGTTGGGAATCAGAGGCAGGGAATCAGAGGCGGGTAATCAGAGGCGGGGAATCAGAGGAAGGGAATCAGATGTGCGGAATCGGAGATGGGGAATCAGAGGCAGGGAATCAGAGGCGGGGAATCAGATGCTGGGAATAAGAGGCCGGGAATCAGAGGAGGGAATCAGATATGGGGAATCAGAGGCAGGGAATCAGAGGCGGGGAATCAGAGGCAGGGAATCAGACGCGGGGAATCTGAGGCGGGGAATCAGAGCTGGGGAATCAGAGGTGGGGAATCAGAGTTGGGGAATCAGAGGCAGGGAATTGGATGTGCGGAATCAGAGAGGGGGAATCAGAGGTGGGGAATCAGAGGCGGTGAATCAGAGATGGGGAATCAGAGGCGGGGAATCAGAGGCAGGAAATCAGACACGGGGATTCAGAGGCTGGGAATCAGACGGGGGGAATCAAAGGCGGGGAATCAGAGCTGGGGAATCTGAGGCAGGGAATCAGAGTTGGGGATTCAGAGGCGGGGAATCAGATATGGGGAAACAGAGGCGGGGAATCAGAGGCGGGCAAACAGAGGCGGGGAATTAGATATGGGGAATCAGAGGTAGGGAATCAGAGGTAGGGAATCAGAGGTGGTGAATCAGTGATGGGGAATCACAGGCGGGGAATCAGAGGCAGGGAATAGGACGCGGGGAATCAGAGGCAGGGAATCAGAGCTGGGGAATCAGAGGAGGGGATTCATAGTTGGGAATCAGAGGCGGGAATCAGATATGGGGAAACAGAGGCGGGGAATCAGAGGCGGTGAAACAGAGGCGGGGAATCAGATATGGGGAATCGGATGCAGGGAATCAGAGGCGGGGAATCAGAGCTGGGGAATCAGAGGCGGGGAATCAGAGTTGGGGCATCAGAGGTGGGGAATTAGATATAGGGAAACAGAGGCGGGGAATCAGAGGCGGGGAAACAGAGGCGGGGAATCAGATATGGGGAATCAGAGGTGGGGAATCAGAGGCAGGGAATCAGATGTGCGGAATCAGAGATGGGGAATAAGAGGCAGGGAATCAGAATCAGAAGCGGGGAATCAGAGGCCGGGAATCAGAGGCCGGGAATCAGATGCTGGGAATAAGAGGCCGGGAATCAGAGGTGGGGAATCAGATATGGGGAATCAGAGGTGGCGAATCAAAGGCGGTGAATCAGAGATGGGGAATCAGAGGCGGGGAATCAGAGGCAGGGAATCAGATGCGGGGAATCAGAGGCTGGGAATCAGAGCTGGCGAATCAGAGGCTGGGAATCAGAGGTTGGCAATCAGAGGCGGGGAATCAGATATGGGGAATCAGAGGCGGGGAATCAGAGGCGGGGAAACAGAGGCGGGGAATCAAATATAGGGAATCAGAGGTGGGGAATCAGAGGTTGTGAATCAGAGATGGGGAATCAAGGCGGGGAATCAGAGGCAGGGAATCAGACGCGGGGAATCAGAGGCGGGGATTCAGAGCTGGGGAATCAGAGGCGGGGAATCAGAGTTGGGGAATCAGAGGCAGGGAATCAGATATGGGGAATCAGAGGCGGGGAATCAGAGGCGGGGAAACAGAGGCGGGGAATCAGATGTGGGGAATCAGAGGTGGGGAATCAGGGGCAGGGAATCAGTGGCAGGGAATCAGAGGCGGGGAATCAGAGGCGGGGAATCAAAGGCAGGGAATCAGACACGGGGAATCAGAGGCGGGGAATCAGAGATGGGGAATCAGAGGCGGGGAATCAGAGGCAGGGAATCGGATGCCGGGAATCAGAGTCGGGGAATCAGAGCTGGGGAATCAGAGGCGGGGAATCAGAGTTGGGGAATCAGAGGCGGGGAATCAGATATGGGGAAATAGAGGCGGGGAATCAGATATGGGGAATCAGAGGTGTGGAATCATAGGTTGGGCATCAGAGGCAGGGAATCAGAGTCGGGGAAACGGAGGCGGGGAATCAGATATGGGGAATCAGAGGTGGCGAATCAAAGGCGGTGAAACAGAGATGGGGAATCAGGGCAGGTAATCAGAGGCAGGGAATCAAACACGGGGAATCAGAGCTGGGGAATCAGAGGCGGGGAATCAGAGTTGGGAATCAGAGGCGGGGAATCTGAGGCGGGGAAACAGAGGCGGGGAATCAGATATGGGGAATCAGAGGTGGGGAATCCGAGGTTGGGAATCAGAGGCAGGGAATCAGAGGCGGAAAATCAGAGGCGGGGAATCAGAGGAAGGGAATCAGATGTGCGGAATCGGAGATGGGGAATCAGAGGCAGGGAATCAGAGGCGGGGAATCAGAGGCGGGGAATCAGAGGCCGGGAATCAGATATGGGGAAACAGAGGCGGGGAATCCGAGGCGGGGAAACAGAGGCGGGGAATCAGATATGGGGAATCAGAGGTGGGGAATCAGAGGTTGGGAATCAGAGGCAGTGAATCAGAGGCTTGGAATCAGATGCAGGGAATCAGATGCGGGGAATCAGAGGCGGGGAATCAGAGCTGGGGAATCAGAGGTGGGGAATCAGATTTGGGGAATCAGAGGCGGGGACTTAGATATTGGGAAACAGAGGAGGGGAATCAGAGGCGGGGAAACCCAGGCGGGGATTCAGATATGGGGAATCAGAGGTGGGGAATCAGAGGCAAGGAATCAGATGTGCGGAATCAGAGATGGGGAATCAGAGGCAGGGAATCAGAATCAGAAGCAGGGAATCAGAGGCCGGGAATCAGAGGCCGGAATCAGATGCTGGGAATCAGAGGCAGTGAATCAGAGGCGGGGAAACGGAGGCGGGGAATCAAATATAGGGAATCAGAGGTGGGGAATCAGAGGTTGTGAATCAGAGATGGGGAATCAAGGCGGGGAATCAGAGGCAGGGAATCAGACGCGGGGAATCAGAGGCGGGGATTCAGAGCTGGGGAATCAGAGGCGGTGAATCAGAGTTGGGGAATCAGAGGCAGGGAATCAGATATGGGGAATCAGAGGTGGGGATTCAGAGGCGGGGAAACAGAGGCGGGGAATCAGATATGGGGAATCAGAATTGGGGAATCAGGGGCAGGGAATCAGTGGCAGGGAATCAGAGGCGGGGAATCAGAGGCGGGGAATCAGAGGCAGGGAATCAGACACGGGGAATCAGAGGCGGGGAATCAGAGATGGGGAATCAGAGGCGGGGAATCAGAGGCAGGGAATCAGACGCGGGGAAACAGAGGCGGGGAATCAAATATAGGGAATCAGAGGTGAGGAATCAGAGGTTGTGAATCAGAGATGGGGAATCAAGGCGGGGAATCAGAGGCAGGGAATCAGACGCGGGGAATCAGAGGCGGGGATTCAGAACTGGGGAATCAGAGGCGGTGAATCAGAGTTGGGGAATCAGAGGCAAGGAATCAGATATGGGGAATCAGAGGTGGGGAATCAGAGGCGGGGAAACAGAGGCGGGGAATCAGATATGGGGAATCAGAATTGGGGAATCAGGGGCAGGGAATCAGTGGCAGGGAATCAGAGGCGGGGAATCAGAGGCGGGGAATCAGAGGCAGGGAATCAGACACGGGGAACCAGAGGCGGGGAATCAGAGATGGGGAATCAGAGGCGGGGAATCAGAGGCAGGGAATCGGACTCCGGGAATCAGAGTCGGGGAATCAGAGCTGGGGAATCAGAGACGGGGAATCAGAGTTGGGGAATCAGAGGCGGGGAATCAGATATGGGGAAATAGAGGCGGGGAATCAGATATGGGGAATCAGAGGTGTGGAATCAGAGGTTGGGAATCAGAGGCAGGGAATCAGAGTCGGGGAAACAGAGGCGGGTAATCAGATATGGGGAATCAGAGGTGGCGAATCAAAGGCGGTGAAACAGAGATGGGGAATCAGGGCAGGGAATCAGAGGCTGGGAGTCAAACACGGGGAATTAGAGCTGGGGAATCAGAGGCGGGGAATCAGAGTTGGGAATCAGAGGCGGGGAATCAGAGGCGGGGAAACAGAGGCGGGGAATCAGACACGGGGAATCAGAGGCGGGGAATCAGAGATGGGGAATCAGAGGCGGGGAATCAGAGGCAGGGAATCAGACACGGGGAATCAGAGGCGGGGAATCAGAGATGGGGAATCAGAGGCGGGGAATCAGAGGCAGGGAATCGGATGCCGGGAATCAGAGGCGGGAAATCAGAGCTGGGGAATCAGAGGCGGGGAATCAGAGTTGGGGAATCAGAGGCGGCGAAGCAGATATGGGGAAATAGAGGCGGGAAATCAGATATGGGGAATCAGAGGCGGGGTATCAGATATGGGGAATCAGAGGCTGGGAATCAGAGGGGGGGACACAGAGGCGGGGAATAAGATATGGGGAATCAGAGGTGGGGAATCAGGGGCGGGGAATCAGTGGCAGGGAATCAGAGGCGGGGAATCAGAGGCGGGGAATCAAAGGAAGGGAATCAGACACGGGGAATCAGAGGTGGGGAATCAGAGATGGGGAATCAGAGGCGGGGAATCACAGGCAGGGAATCAGACGCGGGGAATCAGAGGCGGGGAATCAGAGCTGGGGAATCAGAGGTGGGGAATCAGAGTCGGGGAATCATAGGCAGGGAATCGGTTGTGCGGAATCAGAGATGGGGAATCAGATGTGGGGAATCAGAGGCAGTGAATCAGACGCGGGGAAACAGAGGCGGGGAATCAAATATAGGGAATCAGAGGTGAGGAATCAGAGGTTGTGAATCAGAGATGGGGAATCAAGGCGGGGAATCAGAGGCAGGGAATCAGACGCGGGGAATCAGAGGCGGGGATTCAGAACTGGGGAATCAGAGGCGGTGAATCAGAGTTGGGGAATCAGAGGCAGGGAATCAGATATTGGGAATCAGAGGTGGGGAATCAGAGGCGGGGAAACAGAGGCGGGGAATCAGATATGGGGAATCAGAATTGGGGAATCAGGGGCAGGGAATCAGTGGCAGGGAATCAGAGGCGGGGAATCAGAGGCGGGGAATCAGAGGCAGGGAATCAGACACGGGGAACCAGAGGCGGGGAATCAGAGATGGGGAATCAGAGGCGGGGAATCAGAGGCAGGGAATCGGACTCCGGGAATCAGAGTCGGGGAATCAGAGCTGGGGAATCAGAGACGGGGAATCAGAGTTGGGGAATCAGAGGCGGGGAATCAGATATGGGGAAATAGAGGCGGGGAATCAGATATGGGGAATCAGAGGTGTGGAATCAGAGGTTGGGAATCAGAGGCAGGGAATCAGAGTCGGGGAAACAGAGGCGGGTAATCAGATATGGGGAATCAGAGGTGGCGAATCAAAGGCGGTGAAACAGAGATGGGGAATCAGGGCAGGGAATCAGAGGCTGGGAGTCAAACACGGGGAATCAGAGCTGGGGAATCAGAGGCGGGGAATCAGAGTTGGGAATCAGAGGCGGGGAATCAGAGGCGGGGAAACAGAGGCGGGGAATCAGATATGGGGAATCAGAGGTGGGGATTCCGAGGTTGGGAATCAGAGGCAGGGAATCAGAGGCGGGTAATCAGAGGCGGGGAATCAGAGGAAGGGAATCAGATGTGCGGAATCGGAGATGGGGAATCAGAGGCAGGGAATCAGAGGCGGGGAATCAGATGCTGGGAATAAGAGGCCGGGAATCAGAGGAGGGAATCAGATATGGGGAATCAGAGGCAGGGAATCAGAGGCGGGGAATCAGAGGCAGGGAATCAGACGCGGGGAATCTGAGGCGGGGAATCAGAGCTGGGGAATCAGAGGTGGGGAATCAGAGTTGGGGAATCAGAGGCAGGGAATTGGATGTGCGGAATCAGAGAGGGGGAATCAGAGGTGGGGAATCAGAGGCGGTGAATCAGAGATGGGGAATCAGAGGCGGGGAATCAGAGGCAGGAAATCAGACACGGGGATTCAGAGGCTGGGAATCAGACGGGGGGAATCAAAGGCGGGGAATCAGAGCTGGGGAATCTGAGGCAGGGAATCAGAGTTGGGGATTCAGAGGCGGGGAATCAGATATGGGGAAACAGAGGCGGGGAATCAGAGGCGGGCAAACAGAGGCGGGGAATTAGATATGGGGAATCAGAGGTAGGGAATCAGAGGTGGTGAATCAGTGATGGGGAATCACAGGCGGGGAATCAGAGGCAGGGAATAGGACGCGGGGAATCAGAGGCAGGGAATCAGAGCTGGGGAATCAGAGGAGGGGATTCATAGTTGGGAATCAGAGGCGGGAATCAGATATGGGGAAACAGAGGCGGGGAATCAGAGGCGGTGAAACAGAGGCGGGGAATCAGATATGGGGAATCGGATGCAGGGAATCAGAGGCGGGGAATCAGAGCTGGGGAATCAGAGGCGGGGAATCAGAGTTGGGGCATCAGAGGTGGGGAATTAGATATAGGGAAACAGAGGCGGGGAATCAGAGGCGGGGAAACAGAGGCGGGGAATCAGATATGGGGAATCAGAGGTGGGGAATCAGAGGCAGGGAATCAGATGTGCGGAATCAGAGATGGGGAATAAGAGGCAGGGAATCAGAATCAGAAGCGGGGAATCAGAGGCCGGGAATCAGAGGCCGGGAATCAGATGCTGGGAATAAGAGGCCGGGAATCAGAGGTGGGGAATCAGATATGGGGAATCAGAGGTGGCGAATCAAAGGCGGTGAATCAGAGATGGGGAATCAGAGGCGGGGAATCAGAGGCAGGGAATCAGATGCGGGGAATCAGAGGCTGGGAATCAGAGCTGGCGAATCAGAGGCTGGGAATCAGAGGTTGGCAATCAGAGGCGGGGAATCAGATATGGGGAATCAGAGGCGGGGAATCAGAGGCGGGGAAACAGAGGCGGGGAATCAAATATAGGGAATCAGAGGTGGGGAATCAGAGGTTGTGAATCAGAGATGGGGAATCAAGGCGGGGAATCAGAGGCAGGGAATCAGACGCGGGGAATCAGAGGCGGGGATTCAGAGCTGGGGAATCAGAGGCGGGGAATCAGAGTTGGGGAATCAGAGGCAGGGAATCAGATATGGGGAATCAGAGGCGGGGAATCAGAGGCGGGGAAACAGAGGCGGGGAATCAGATGTGGGGAATCAGAGGTGGGGAATCAGGGGCAGGGAATCAGTGGCAGGGAATCAGAGGCGGGGAATCAGAGGCGGGGAATCAAAGGCAGGGAATCAGACACGGGGAATCAGAGGCGGGGAATCAGAGATGGGGAATCAGAGGCGGGGAATCAGAGGCAGGGAATCGGATGCCGGGAATCAGAGTCGGGGAATCAGAGCTGGGGAATCAGAGGCGGGGAATCAGAGGCGGGGAATCAGAGTTGGGGAATCAGAGGCGGGGAATCAGATATGGGGAAATAGAGGCGGGGAATCAGATATGGGGAATCAGAGGTGTGGAATCATAGGTTGGGCATCAGAGGCAGGGAATCAGAGTCGGGGAAACGGAGGCGGGGAATCAGATATGGGGAATCAGAGGTGGCGAATCAAAGGCGGTGAAACAGAGATGGGGAATCAGGGCAGGTAATCAGAGGCAGGGAATCAAACACGGGGAATCAGAGCTGGGGAATCAGAGGCGGGGAATCAGAGTTGGGAATCAGAGGCGGGGAATCTGAGGCGGGGAAACAGAGGCGGGGAATCAGATATGGGGAATCAGAGGTGGGGAATCCGAGGTTGGGAATCAGAGGCAGGGAATCAGAGGCGGAAAATCAGAGGCGGGGAATCAGAGGAAGGGAATCAGATGTGCGGAATCGGAGATGGGGAATCAGAGGCAGGGAATCAGAGGCGGGGAATCAGAGGCGGGGAATCAGAGGCCGGGAATCAGATATGGGGAAACAGAGGCGGGGAATCCGAGGCGGGGAAACAGAGGCGGGGAATCAGATATGGGGAATCAGAGGTGGGGAATCAGAGGTTGGGAATCAGAGGCAGTGAATCAGAGGCTTGGAATCAGATGCAGGGAATCAGATGCGGGGAATCAGAGGCGGGGAATCAGAGCTGGGGAATCAGAGGTGGGGAATCAGATTTGGGGAATCAGAGGCGGGGACTTAGATATTGGGAAACAGAGGAGGGGAATCAGAGGCGGGGAAACCCAGGCGGGGATTCAGATATGGGGAATCAGAGGTGGGGAATCAGAGGCAAGGAATCAGATGTGCGGAATCAGAGATGGGGAATCAGAGGCAGGGAATCAGAATCAGAAGCAGGGAATCAGAGGCCGGGAATCAGAGGCCGGAATCAGATGCTGGGAATCAGAGGCAGTGAATCAGAGGCGGGGAAACGGAGGCGGGGAATCAAATATAGGGAATCAGAGGTGGGGAATCAGAGGTTGTGAATCAGAGATGGGGAATCAAGGCGGGGAATCAGAGGCAGGGAATCAGACGCGGGGAATCAGAGGCGGGGATTCAGAGCTGGGGAATCAGAGGCGGTGAATCAGAGTTGGGGAATCAGAGGCAGGGAATCAGATATGGGGAATCAGAGGTGGGGAATCAGAGGCGGGGAAACAGAGGCGGGGAATCAGATATGGGGAATCAGAATTGGGGAATCAGGGGCAGGGAATCAGTGGCAGGGAATCAGAGGCGGGGAATCAGAGGCGGGGAATCAGAGGCAGGGAATCAGACACGGGGAATCAGAGGCGGGGAATCAGAGATGGGGAATCAGAGGCGGGGAATCAGAGGCAGGGAATAAGACGCGGGGAAACAGAGGCGGGGAATCAAATATAGGGAATCAGAGGTGAGGAATCAGAGGTTGTGAATCAGAGATGGGGAATCAAGGCGGGGAATCAGAGGCAGGGAATCAGACGCGGGGAATCAGAGGCGGGGATTCAGAACTGGGGAATCAGAGGCGGTGAATCAGAGTTGGGGAATCAGAGGCAAGGAATCAGATATGGGGAATCAGAGGTGGGGAATCAGAGGCGGGGAAACAGAGGCGGGGAATCAGATATGGGGAATCAGAATTGGGGAATCAGGGGCAGGGAATCAGTGGCAGGGAATCAGAGGCGGGGAATCAGAGGCGGGGAATCAGAGGCAGGGAATCAGACACGGGGAACCAGAGGCGGGGAATCAGAGATGGGGAATCAGAGGCGGGGAATCAGAGGCAGGGAATCGGACTCCGGGAATCAGAGTCGGGGAATCAGAGCTGGGGAATCAGAGACGGGGAATCAGAGTTGGGGAATCAGAGGCGGGGAATCAGATATGGGGAAATAGAGGCGGGGAATCAGATATGGGGAATCAGAGGTGTGGAATCAGAGGTTGGGAATCAGAGGCAGGGAATCAGAGTCGGGGAAACAGAGGCGGGTAATCAGATATGGGGAATCAGAGGTGGCGAATCAAAGGCGGTGAAACAGAGATGGGGAATCAGGGCAGGGAATCAGAGGCTGGGAGTCAAACACGGGGAATTAGAGCTGGGGAATCAGAGGCGGGGAATCAGAGTTGGGAATCAGAGGCGGGGAATCAGAGGCGGGGAAACAGAGGCGGGGAATCAGATATGGGGAATCAGAGGTGGGGAATCCGAGGTTGGGAATCAGAGGCAGGGAATCAGAGGCGGAAAATCAGAGGCGGGGAATCAGAGGAAGGGAATCAGATGTGCGGAATCGGAGATGGGGAATCAGAGGCAGGGAATCAGAGGCGGGGAATCAGAGGCGGGGATTCAGAGGCCGGGAATCAGATATGGGGAAACAGAGGCGGGGAATCCGAGGCGGGGAAACAGAGGCGGGGAATCAGATATGGGGAATCAGAGGCAGGGAATCAGATGCGGGGAATCAGAGGCGGGGAATCAGAGCTGGCGAATCAGAGGCGGGGAATCAGAGGTGGGCAATCAGAGGCGGGGAATCAGATATGGGGAATCAGAGGCGGGGAATCAGAGGCGGGGAAACAGAGGCGGGGAATCAAATATAGGTAATCAGAGGTGGGGAATCAGAGGTTGTGAATCAGAGAAGGGGAATCAAGGCGGGGAATCAGAGGCAGGGAATCAGACACGGGGAATCAGAGGCGGGGATTCAGAGCTGGGGAATCAGAGGCGGGGAATCAGAGGAAGGGAATCAGATGTGCGGAATCGGAGATGGGGAATCAGAGGCAGGGAATCAGAGGCGGGGAATCAGATGCTGGGAATAAGAGGCCGGGAATCAGAGGTGGGGAATCAGATATGGGGAATCAGAGGTGGCGAATCAAAGGCGGTGAATCAGAGATGGGGAATCAGAGGCGGGGAATCAGAGGCAGGGAATCAGATGCGGGGAATCAGAGGCGGGGAATCAGAGGCAGGGAATCGGATGCCGGGAATCAGAGTCGGGGAATCAGAGCTGGGGAATCAGAGGCGGGGAATCAGAGTTGGGGAATCAGAGGCGGGGAATCAGATATGGGGAAATAGAGGCGGGGAATCAGATATGGGGAATCAGAGGTGTGGAATCAGAGGTTGGGAATCAGAGGCAGGGAATCAGAGTCGGGGAAACAGAGGCGGGGAATCAGATATGGGGAATCAGGGCAGGGAATCAGAGGCAGGGAATCAAACACGGGGAATCAGAGCTGGGGAATCAGAGGCGGGGAATCAGAGTTGGGAATCAGAGGCGGGGAATCAGAAGCGGGGATACAGAGGCAGGGAATCAGATATGGGGAATCAGAGGCAGGGAATCAGAATCAGAAGAAGGGAATCAGAGGCCGGGAATCAGAGGCCGGAATCAGATGCTGGGAATCAGAGGCCTGGAATCAGAGGCGGGGAATCAGAGGCAGGGAATCAGATGCGGGGAATCAGAGGCGGGGTATTAGAGTTGGGGAATCAGAGGCGGGGAATCAGATATGGGGAAACAGAGGTGGGGAATCAGAGGCGGGGAAACAGAGGCAGGGAATCAGATATGGGGAATCAGAGGTGGGGCATCAGAGGTTGTGAATCACAGATGGGGAATCAGAGGCGGGGAATCAAAGGCAGGGAATCAGACGCGGGGAATCAGAGGCGGGGATTCAGAGCTGGGGAATCAGAAGCGGGGAATCAGAGTTGGGGAATCAGAGGAGGGAATCAGATATGGGGAATCAGAGGCAGGGAATCAGAGGCGGGGAATCAGAGGCAGGGAATCAGACGCGGGGAATCTGAGGCGGGGAATCAGAGCTTGGGAATCAGAGGTGGGGAATCAGAGTTTGGGAATCAGAGGCAGGGAATTGGATGTGCGGAATCAGAGAGGGGGAATCAGAGGTGGGGAATCAGAGGCGGTGAATCAGAGATGGGGAATCAGAGGCGGGGAATCAGAGGCAGGAAATCAGACACGGGGATTCAGAGGCTGGGAATCAGACGGGGGGAATCAAAGGCGGGGAATCAGAGCTGGGGAATCTGAGGCAGGGAATCAGAGTTGGGGATTCAGAGGCGGGGAATCAGATATGGGGAAACAGAGGCGGGGAATCAGAGGCGGGCAAACAGAGGCGGGGAATTAGATATGGGGAATCAGAGGTAGGGAATCAGAGGTGGTGAATCAGTGATGGGGAATCACAGGCGGGGAATCAGAGGCAGGGAATAGGACGCGGGGAATCAGAGGCAGGGAATCAGAGCTGGGGAATCAGAGGAGGGGATTCATAGTTGGGAATCAGAGGCGGGAATCAGATATGGGGAAACAGAGGCGGGGAATCAGAGGCGGTGAAACAGAGGCGGGGAATCAGATATGGGGAATCGGATGCAGGGAATCAGAGGCGGGGAATCAGAGCTGGGGAATCAGAGGCGGGGAATCAGAGTTGGGGCATCAGAGGTGGGGAATTAGATATAGGGAAACAGAGGCGGGGAATCAGAGGCGGGGAAACAGAGGCGGGGAATCAGATATGGGGAATCAGAGGTGGGGAATCAGAGGCAGGGAATCAGATTGCGGAATCAGAGATGGGGAATAAGAGGCAGGGAATCAGAATCAGAAGCGGGGAATCAGAGGCCGGGAATCAGAGGCCGGGAATCAGATGCTGGGAATAAGAGGCCGGGAATCAGAGGTGGGGAATCAGATATGGGGAATCAGAGGTGGCGAATCAAAGGCGGTGAATCAGAGATGGGGAATCAGAGGCGGGGAATCAGAGGCAGGGAATCAGATGCGGGGAATCAGAGGCGGGGAATCAGAGCTGGCGAATCAGAGGCTGGGAATCAGAGGTGGGCAATCAGAGGCGGGGAATCAGATATGGGGAATCAGAGGCGGGGAATCAGAGGCGGGGAAACAGAGGCGGGGAATCAAATATAGGGAATCAGAGGTGGGGAATCAGAGGTTGTGAATCAGAGATGGGGAATCAAGGCGGGGAATCAGAGGCAGGGAATCAGACGCGGGGAATCAGAGGCGGGGATTCAGAGCTGGGGAATCAGAGGCGGGGAATCAGAGTTGGGGAATCAGAGGCAGGGAATCAGATATGGGGAATCAGAGGCGGGGAATCAGAGGCGGGGAAACAGAGGCGGGGAATCAGATGTGGGGAATCAGAGGTGGGGAATCAGGGGCAGGGAATCAGTGGCAGGGAATCAGAGGCGGGGAATCAGAGGCGGGGAATCAAAGGCAGGGAATCAGACACGGGGAATCAGAGGCGGGGAATCAGAGATGGGGAATCAGAGGCGGGGAATCAGAGGCAGGGAATCGGATGCCGGGAATCAGAGTCGGGGAATCAGAGCTGGGGAATCAGAGGCGGGGAATCAGATATGGGGAAATAGAGGCGGGGAATCAGATATGGGGAATCAGAGGTGTGGAATCATAGGTTGGGCATCAGAGGCAGGGAATCAGAGTCGGGGAAACGGAGGCGGGGAATCAGATATGGGGAATCAGAGGTGGCGAATCAAAGGCGGTGAAACAGAGATGGGGAATCAGGGCAGGGAATCAGAGGCAGGGAATCAAACACGGGGAATCAGAGCTGGGGAATCAGAGGCGGGGAATCAGAGTTGGGAATCAGAGGCGGGGAATCTGAGGCGGGGAAACAGAGGCGGGGAATCAGATATGGGGAATCAGAGGTGGGGAATCCGAGGTTGGGAATCAGAGGCAGGGAATCAGAGGCGGAAAATCAGAGGCGGGGAATCAGAGGAAGGGAATCAGATGTGCGGAATCGGAGATGGGGAATCAGAGGCAGGGAATCAGAGGCGGGGAATCAGAGGCGGGGAATCAGAGGCCGGGAATCAGATATGGGGAAACAGAGGCGGGGAATCCGAGGCGGGGAAACAGAGGCGGGGAATCAGATATGGGGAATCAGAGGTGGGGAATCAGAGGTTGGGAATCAGAGGCAGTGAATCAGAGGCTTGGAATCAGATGCAGGGAATCAGATGCGGGGAATCAGAGGCGGGGAATCAGAGCTGGGGAATCAGAGGTGGGGAATCAGATTTGGGGAATCAGAGGCGGGGACTTAGATATTGGGAAACAGAGGAGGGGAATCAGAGGCGGGGAAACCCAGGCGGGGATTCAGATATGGGGAATCAGAGGTGGGGAATCAGAGGCAAGGAATCAGATGTGCGGAATCAGAGATGGGGAATCAGAGGCAGGGAATCAGAATCAGAAGCAGGGAATCAGAGGCCGGGAATCAGAGGCCGGAATCAGATGCTGGGAATCAGAGGCAGTGAATCAGAGGCGGGGAAACGGAGGCGGGGAATCAAATATAGGGAATCAGAGGTGGGGAATCAGAGGTTGTGAATCAGAGATGGGGAATCAAGGCGGGGAATCAGAGGCAGGGAATCAGACGCGGGGAATCAGAGGCGGGGATTCAGAGCTGGGGAATCAGAGGCGGTGAATCAGAGTTGGGGAATCAGAGGCAGGGAATCAGATATGGGGAATCAGAGGTGGGGAATCAGAGGCGGGGAAACAGAGGCGGGGAATCAGATATGGGGAATCAGAATTGGGGAATCAGGGGCAGGGAATCAGTGGCAGGGAATCAGAGGCGGGGAATCAGAGGCGGGGAATCAGAGGCAGGGAATCAGACACGGGGAATCAGAGGCGGGGAATCAGAGATGGGGAATCAGAGGCGGGGAATCAGAGGCAGGGAATCAGACTCCGGGAATCAGAGTCGGGGAATCAGAGCTGGGGAATCAGAGGCGGGGAATCAGAGTTGGGGAATCAGAGGCGGGGAATCAGATATGGGGAAATAGAGGCGGGGAATCAGATATGGGGAATCAGAGGTGTGGAATCAGAGTTGGGGAATCAGAGGCGGGGAATCAGATATGGGGAAATAGAGGCGGGGAATCAGATATGGGGAATCAGAGGTGTGGAATCAGAGGTTGGGAATCAGAGGCAGGGAATCAGAGTCGGGGAAACAGAGGCGGGGAATCGGATATGGGGAATCAGAGGTGGCGAATCAAAGGCGGTGAAACAGAGATGGGGAATCAGGGCAGGGAATCAGAGGCAGGGAATCAAACACGGGGAATCAGAGCTGGGGAATCAGAGGCGGGGAATCAGAGTTGGGAATCAGAGGCGGGGAATCAGAGGCGGGGATACAGAGGCAGGGAATCAGATATGGGGAATCAGAGGCAGGGAATCAGAATCAGAAGAAGGGAATCAGAGGCCGGGAATCAGAGGCCGGAATCAGATGCTGGGAATCAGAGGCCTGGAATCAGAGGCGGGGAATCAGAGGCAGGGAATCAGATGCGGGGAATCAGAGGCGGGGTATTAGAGTTGGGGAATCAGAGGCGGGGAATCAGATATGGTGAAACAGAGGTGGGGAATCAGAGGCGGGGAAACAGAGGCAGGGAATCAGATATGGGGAATCAGAGGTGGGGCATCAGAGGTTGTGAATCACAGATGGGGAATCAGAGGCGGGGAATCAAAGGCAGGGAATCAGACGCGGGGAATCAGAGGCGGCGATTCAGAGCTGGGGAATCAGAAGCGGGGAATCAGAGTTGGGGAATCAGAGGAGGGAATCAGATATGGGGAATCAGAGGCAGGGAATCAGAGGCGGGGAATCAGAGGCAGGGAATCAGACGCGGGGAATCTGAGGCGGGGAATCAGAGCTGGGGAATCAGAGGTGGGGAATCAGAGTTGGGGAATCAGAGGCAGGGAATTGGATGTGCGGAATCAGAGAGGGGGAATCAGAGGTGGGGAATCAGAGGCGGTGAATCAGAGATGGGGAATCAGAGGCGGGGAATCAGAGGCAGGAAATCAGACACGGGGATTCAGAGGCTGGGAATCAGACGGGGGGAATCAAAGGCGGGGAATCAGAGCTGGGGAATCTGAGGCAGGGAATCAGAGTTGGGGATTCAGAGGCGGGGAATCAGATATGGGGAAACAGAGGCGGGGAATCAGAGGCGGGCAAACAGAGGCGGGGAAACAGAGGCGGGGAATCAAATATAGGGAATCAGAGGTGGGGAATCAGAGGTTGTGAATCAGAGATGGGGAATCAAGGCGGGGAATCAGAGGCAGGGAATCAGACGCGGGGAATCAGAGGCGGAGATTCAGAGCTGGGGAATCAGAGGCGGGGAATCAGAGTTGGGGAATCAGAGGCAGGGAATCAGATATGGGGAATCAGAGGCGGGGAATCAGAGGCGGGGAAACAGAGGCGGGGAATCAGATGTGGGGAATCAGAGGTGGGGAATCAGGGGCAGGGAATCAGTGGCAGGGAATCAGAGGCGGGGAATCAGAGGCGGGGAATCAAAGGCAGGGAATCAGACACGGGGAATCAGAGGCGGGGAATCAGAGATGGGGAATCAGAGGCGGGGAATCAGAGGCAGGGAATCGGATGCCGGGAATCAGAGTCGGGGAATCAGAGCTGGGGAATCAGAGGCGGGGAATCAGAGTTGGGGAATCAGAGGCGGGGAATCAGATATGGGGAAATAGAGGCGGGGAATCAGATATGGGGAATCAGAGGTGTGGAATCATAGGTTGGGCATCAGAGGCAGGGAATCAGAGTCGGGGAAACGGAGGCGGGGAATCAGATATGGGGAATCAGAGGTGGCGAATCAAAGGCGGTGAAACAGAGATGGGGAATCAGGGCAGGGAATCAGAGGCAGGGAATCAAACACGGGGAATCAGAGCTGGGGAATCAGAGGCGGGGAATCAGAGTTGGGAATCAGAGGCGGGGAATCTGAGGCGGGGAAACAGAGGCGGGGAATCAGATATGGGGAATCAGAGGTGGGGAATCCGAGGTTGGGAATCAGAGGCAGGGAATCAGAGGCGGAAAATCAGAGGCGGGGAATCAGAGGAAGGGAATCAGATGTGCGGAATCGGAGATGGGGAATCAGAGGCAGGGAATCAGAGGCGGGGAATCAGAGGCGGGGAATCAGAGGCCGGGAATCAGATATGGGGAAACAGAGGCGGGGAATCCGAGGCGGGGAAACAGAGGCGGGGAATCAGATATGGGGAATCAGAGGTGGGGAATCAGAGGTTGGGAATCAGAGGCAGTGAATCAGAGGCTTGGAATCAGATGCAGGGAATCAGATGCGGGGAATCAGAGGCGGGGAATCAGAGCTGGGGAATCAGAGGTGGGGAATCAGATTTGGGGAATCAGAGGCGGGGACTTAGATATTGGGAAACAGAGGAGGGGAATCAGAGGCGGGGAAACCCAGGCGGGGATTCAGATATGGGGAATCAGAGGTGGGGAATCAGAGGCAAGGAATCAGATGTGCGGAATCAGAGATGGGGAATCAGAGGCAGGGAATCAGAATCAGAAGCAGGGAATCAGAGGCCGGGAATCAGAGGCCGGAATCAGATGCTGGGAATCAGAGGCAGTGAATCAGAGGCGGGGAAACGGAGGCGGGGAATCAAATATAGGGAATCAGAGGTGGGGAATCAGAGGTTGTGAATCAGAGATGGGGAATCAAGGCGGGGAATCAGAGGCAGGGAATCAGACGCGGGGAATCAGAGGCGGGGATTCAGAGCTGGGGAATCAGAGGCGGTGAATCAGAGTTGGGGAATCAGAGGCAGGGAATCAGATATGGGGAATCAGAGGTGGGGAATCAGAGGCGGGGAAACAGAGGCGGGGAATCAGATATGGGGAATCAGAATTGGGGAATCAGGGGCAGGGAATCAGTGGCAGGGAATCAGAGGCGGGGAATCAGAGGCGGGGAATCAGAGGCAGGGAATCAGACACGGGGAATCAGAGGCGGGGAATCAGAGATGGGGAATCAGAGGCGGGGAATCAGAGGCAGGGAATCAGACTCCGGGAATCAGAGTCGGGGAATCAGAGCTGGGGAATCAGAGGCGGGGAATCAGAGTTGGGGAATCAGAGGCGGGGAATCAGATATGGGGAAATAGAGGCGGGGAATCAGATATGGTGAATCAGAGGTGTGGAATCAGAGTTGGGGAATCAGAGGCGGGGAATCAGATATGGGGAAATAGAGGCGGGGAATCAGATATGGGGAATCAGAGGTGTGGAATCAGAGGTTGGGAATCAGAGGCAGGGAATCAGAGTCGGGGAAACAGAGGCGGGGAATCAGATATGGGGAATCAGAGGTGGCGAATCAAAGGCGGTGAAACAGAGATGGGGAATCAGGGCAGGGAATCAGAGGCAGGGAATCAAACACGGGGAATCAGAGCTGGGGAATCAGAGGCGGGGAATCAGAGTTGGGAATCAGAGGCGGGGAATCAGAGGCGGGGATACAGAGGCAGGGAATCAGATATGGGGAATCAGAGGCAGGGAATCAGAATCAGAAGAAGGGAATCAGAGGCCGGGAATCAGAGGCCGGAATCAGATGCTGGGAATCAGAGGCCTGGAATCAGAGACGGGGAATCAGAGGCAGGGAATCAGATGCGGGGAATCAGAGGCGGGGTATTAGAGTTGGGGAATCAGAGGCGGGGAATCAGATATGGTGAAACAGAGGTGGGGAATCAGAGGCGGGGAAACAGAGGCAGGGAATCAGATATGGGGAATCAGAGGTGGGGCATCAGAGGTTGTGAATCACAGATGGGGAATCAGAGGCGGGGAATCAATGGCAGGGAATCAGACGCGGGGAATCAGAGGCGGGGATTCAGAGCTGGGGAATCAGAAGCGGGGAATCAGAGTTGGGGAATCAGAGGAGGGAATCAGATATGGGGAATCAGAGGCAGGGAATCAGAGGCGGGGAATCAGAGGCAGGGAATCAGACGCGGGGAATCTGAGGCGGGGAATCAGAGCTGGGGAATCAGAGGTGGGGAATCAGAGTTGGGGAATCAGAGGCAGGGAATTGGATGTGCGGAATCAGAGAGGGGGAATCAGAGGTGGGGAATCAGAGGCGGTGAATCAGAGATGGGGAATCAGAGGCGGGGAATCAGAGGCAGGAAATCAGACACGGGGATTCAGAGGCTGGGAATCAGACGGGGGGAATCAAAGGCGGGGAATCAGAGCTGGGGAATCTGAGGCAGGGAATCAGAGTTGGGGATTCAGAGGCGGGGAATCAGATATGGGGAAACAGAGGCGGGGAATCAGAGGCGGGCAAACAGAGGCGGGGAATTAGATATGGGGAATCAGAGGTAGGGAATCAGAGGTGGTGAATCAGTGATGGGGAATCACAGGCGGGGAATCAGAGGCAGGGAATAGGACGCGGGGAATCAGAGGCAGGGAATCAGAGCTGGGGAATCAGAGGAGGGGATTCATAGTTGGGAATCAGAGGCGGGAATCAGATATGGGGAAACAGAGGCGGGGAATCAGAGGCGGTGAAACAGAGGCGGGGAATCAGATATGGGGAATCGGATGCAGGGAATCAGAGGCGGGGAATCAGAGCTGGGGAATCAGAGGCGGGGAATCAGAGTTGGGGCATCAGAGGTGGGGAATTAGATATAGGGAAACAGAGGCGGGGAATCAGAGGCGGGGAAACAGAGGCGGGGAATCAGATATGGGGAATCAGAGGTGGGGAATCAGAGGCAGGGAATCAGAATCAGAAGCGGGGAATCAGAGGCCGGGAATCAGAGGCCGGGAATCAGATGCTGGGAATAAGAGGCCGGGAATCAGAGGTGGGGAATCAGATATGGGGAATCAGAGGTGGCGAATCAAAGGCGGTGAATCAGAGATGGGGAATCAGAGGCGGGGAATCAGAGGCAGGGAATCAGATGCGGGGAATCAGAGGCGGGGAATCAGAGCTGGCGAATCAGAGGCTGGGAATCAGAGGTGGGCAATCAGAGGCTGGGAATCAGATATGGGGAATCAGAGGCGGGGAATCAGAGGCGGGGAAACAGAGGCGGGGAATCAAATATAGGGAATCAGAGGTGGGGAATCAGAGGTTGTGAATCAGAGATGGGGAATCAAGGCGGGGAATCAGAGGCAGGGAATCAGACGCGGGGAATCAGAGGCGGGGATTCAGAGCTGGGGAATCAGAGGCGGGGAATCAGAGTTGGGGAATCAGAGGCAGGGAATCAGATATGGGGAATCAGAGGCGGGGAATCAGAGGCGGGGAAACAGAGGCGGGGAATCAGATGTGGGGAATCAGAGGTGGGGAATCAGGGGCAGGGAATCAGTGGCAGGGAATCAGAGGCGGGGAATCAGAGGCGGGGAATCAAAGGCAGGGAATCAGACACGGGGAATCAGAGGCGGGGAATCAGAGATGGGGAATCAGAGGCGGGGAATCAGAGGCAGGGAATCGGATGCCGGGAATCAGAGTCGGGGAATCAGAGCTGGGGAATCAGAGGCGGGGAATCAGAGTTGGGGAATCAGAGGCGGGGAATCAGATATGGGGAAATAGAGGTGGGGAATCAGATATGGGGAATCAGAGGTGTGGAATCATAGGTTGGGCATCAGAGGCAGGGAATCAGAGTCGGGGAAACGGAGGCGGGGAATCAGATATGGGGAATCAGAGGTGGCGAATCAAAGGCGGTGAAACAGAGATGGGGAATCAGGGCAGGGAATCAGAGGCAGGGAATCAAACACGGGGAATCAGAGCTGGGGAATCAGAGGCGGGGAATCAGAGTTGGGAATCAGAGGCGGGGAATCTGAGGCGGGGAAACAGAGGCGGGGAATCAGATATGGGGAATCAGAGGTGGGGAATCCGAGGTTGGGAATCAGAGGCAGGGAATCAGAGGCGGAAAATCAGAGGCGGGGAATCAGAGGAAGGGAATCAGATGTGCGGAATCGGAGATGGGGAATCAGAGGCAGGGAATCAGAGGCGGGGAATCAGAGGCGGGGAATCAGAGGCCGGGAATCAGATATGGGGAATCAGAGGTGGGGAATCAGAGGTTGGGAATCAGAGGCAGTGAATCAGAGGCTTGGAATCAGATGCAGGGAATCAGATGCGGGGAATCAGAGGCGGGGAATCAGAGCTGGGGAATCAGAGGTGGGGAATCAGATTTGGGGAATCAGAGGCGGGGACTTAGATATTGGGAAACAGAGGAGGGGAATCAGAGGCGGGGAAACCCAGGCGGGGATTCAGATATGGGGAATCAGAGGTGGGGAATCAGAGGCAAGGAATCAGATGTGCAGAATCAGAGATGGGGAATCAGAGGCAGGGAATCAGAATCAGAAGCAGGGAATCAGAGGCCGGGAATCAGAGGCCGGAATCAGATGCTGGGAATCAGAGGCAGTGAATCAGAGGCGGGGAAACGGAGGCGGGGAATCAAATATAGGGAATCAGAGGTGGGGAATCAGAGGTTGTGAATCAGAGATGGGGAATCAAGGCGGGGAATCAGAGGCAGGGAATCAGACGCGGGGAATCAGAGGCGGGGATTCAGAGCTGGGGAATCAGAGGCGGTGAATCAGAGTTGGGGAATCAGAGGCAGGGAATCAGATATGGGGAATCAGAGGTGGGGAATCAGAGGCGGGGAAACAGAGGCGGGGAATCAGATATGGGGAATCAGAATTGGGGAATCAGGGGCAGGGAATCAGTGGCAGGGAATCAGAGGCGGGGAATCAGAGGCGGGGAATCAGAGGCAGGGAATCAGACACGGGGAATCAGAGGCGGGGAATCAGAGATGGGGAATCAGAGGCGGGGAATCAGAGGCAGGGAATCAGACTCCGGGAATCAGAGTCGGGGATTCAGAGCTGGGGAATCAGAGGCGGGGAATCAGAGTTGGGGAATCAGAGGCGGGGAATCAGATATGGGGAAATAGAGGCGGGGAATCAGATATGGGGAATCAGAGGTGTGGAATCAGAGTTGGGGAATCAGAGGCGGGGAATCAGATATGGGGAAATAGAGGCGGGGAATCAGATATGGGGAATCAGAGGTGTGGAATCAGAGGTTGGGAATCAGAGGCAGGGAATCAGAGTCGGGGAAACAGAGGCGGGGAATCAGATATGGGGAATCAGAGGTGGCGAATCAAAGGCGGTGAAACAGAGATGGGGAATCAGGGCAGGGAATCAGAGGCAGGGAATCAAACACGGGGAATCAGAGCTGGGGAATCAGAGGCGGGGAATCAGAGTTGGGAATCAGAGGCGGGGAATCAGAGGCGGGGATACAGAGGCAGGGAATCAGATATGGGGAATCAGAGGCAGGGAATCAGAATCAGAAGAAGGGAATCAGAGGCCGGGAATCAGAGGCCGGAATCAGATGCTGGGAATCAGAGGCCTGGAATCAGAGGCGGGGAATCAGAGGCAGGGAATCAGATGCGGGGAATCAGAGGCGGGGTATTAGAGTTGGGGAATCAGAGGCGGGGAATCAGATATGGGGAAACAGAGGTGGGGAATCAGAGGCGGGGAAACAGAGGCAGGGAATCAGATATGGGGAAGCAGAGGTGGGGCATCAGAGGTTGTGAATCACAGATGGGGAATCAGAGGCGGGGAATCAAAGGCAGGGAATCAGACGCGGGGAATCAGAGGCGGGGATTCAGAGCTGGGGAATCAGAAGCGGGGAATCAGAGTTGGGGAATCAGAGGAGGGAATCAGATATGGGGAATCAGAGGCAGGGAATCAGAGGCGGGGAATCAGAGGCAGGGAATCAGACGCGGGGAATCTGAGGCGGGGAATCAGAGCTGGGGAATCAGAGGTGGGGAATCAGAGTTGGGGAATCAGAGGCAGGGAATTGGATGTGCGGAATCAGAGAGGGGGAATCAGAGGTGGGGAATCAGAGGCGGTGAATCAGAGATGGGGAATCAGAGGCGGGGAATCAGAGGCAGGAAATCAGACACGGGGATTCAGAGGCTGGGAATCAGACGGGGGGAATCAAAGGCGGGGAATCAGAGCTGGGGAATCTGAGGCAGGGAATCAGAGTTGGGGATTCAGAGGCGGGGAATCAGATATGGGGAAACAGAGGCGGGGAATCAGAGGCGGGCAAACAGAGGCGGGGAATTAGATATGGGGAATCAGAGGTAGGGAATCAGAGGTGGTGAATCAGTGATGGGGAATCACAGGCGGGGAATCAGAGGCAGGGAATAGGACGCGGGGAATCAGAGGCAGGGAATCAGAGCTGAGGAATCAGAGGAGGGGATTCATAGTTGGGAATCAGAGGCGGGAATCAGATATGGGGAAACAGAGGTGGGGAATCAGAGGCGGTGAAACAGAGGCGGGGAATCAGATATGGGGAATCGGATGCAGGGAATCAGAGGCGGGGAATCAGAGCTGGGGAATCAGAGGCGGGGAATCAGAGTTGGGGCATAAGAGGTGGGGAATTAGATATAGGGAAACAGAGGCGGGGAATCAGAGGCGGGGAAACAGAGGCGGGGAATCAGATATGGGGAATCAGAGGTGGGGAATCAGAGGCAGGGAATCAGATTGCGGAATCAGAGATGGGGAATAAGAGGCAGGGAATCAGAATCAGAAGCGGGGAATCAGAGGCCGGGAATCAGAGGCCGGGAATCAGATGCTGGGAATAAGAGGCCGGGAATCAGAGGTGGGGAATCAGATATGGGGAATCAGAGGTGGCGAATCAAAGGCGGTGAATCAGAGATGGGGAATCAGAGGCGGGGAATCAGAGGCAGGGAATCAGATGCGGGGAATCAGAGGCGGGGAATCAGAGCTGGCGAATCAGAGGCTGGGAATCAGAGGTGGGCAATCAGAGGCGGGGAATCAGATATGGGGAATCAGAGGCGGGGAATCAGAGGCGGGGAAACAGAGGCGGGGAATCAAATATAGGGAATCAGAGGTGGGGAATCAGAGGTTGTGAATCAGAGATGGGGAATCAAGGCGGGGAATCAGAGGCAGGGAATCAGACGCGGGGAATCAGAGGCGGGGATTCAGAGCTGGGGAATCAGAGGCGGGGAATCAGAGTTGGGGAATCAGAGGCAGGGAATCAGATATGGGGAATCAGAGGCGGGGAATCAGAGGCGGGGAAACAGAGGCGGGGAATCAGATGTGGGGAATCAGAGGTGGGGAATCAGGGGCAGGGAATCAGTGGCAGGGAATCAGAGGCGGGGAATCAGAGGCGGGGAATCAAAGGCAGGGAATCAGACACGGGGAATCAGAGGCGGGGAATCAGAGATGGGGAATCAGAGGCGGGGAATCAGAGGCAGGGAATCGGATGCCGGGAATCAGAGTCGGGGAATCAGAGCTGGGGAATCAGAGGCGGGGAATCAGAGTTGGGGAATCAGAGGCGGGGAATCAGATATGGGGAAATAGAGGCGGGGAATCAGATATGGGGAATCAGAGGTGTGGAATCATAGGTTGGGCATCAGAGGCAGGGAATCAGAGTCGGGGAAACGGAGGCGGGGAATCAGATATGGGGAATCAGAGGTGGCGAATCAAAGGCGGTGAAACAGAGATGGGGAATCAGGGCAGGGAATCAGAGGCAGGGAATCAAACACGGGGAATCAGAGCTGGGGAATCAGAGGCGGGGAATCAGAGTTGGGAATCAGAGGCGGGGAATCTGAGGCGGGGAAACAGAGGCGGGGAATCAGATATGGGGAATCAGAGGTGGGGAATCCGAGGTTGGGAATCAGAGGCAGGGAATCAGAGGCGGAAAATCAGAGGCGGGGAATCAGAGGAAGGGAATCAGATGTGCGGAATCGGAGATGGGGAATCAGAGGCAGGGAATCAGAGGCGGGGAATCAGAGGCGGGGAATCAGAGGCCGGGAATCAGATATGGGGAAACAGAGGCGGGGAATCCGAGGCGTGGAAACAGAGGCGGGGAATCAGATATGGGGAATCAGAGGTGGGGAATCAGAGGTTGGGAATCAGAGGCAGTGAATCAGAGGCTTGGAATCAGATGCAGGGAATCAGATGCGGGGAATCAGAGGCGGGGAATCAGAGCTGGGGAATCAGAGGTGGGGAATCAGATTTGGGGAATCAGAGGCGGGGACTTAGATATTGGGAAACAGAGGAGGGGAATCAGAGGCGGGGAAACCCAGGCGGGGATTCAGATATGGGGAATCAGAGGTGGGGAATCAGAGGCAAGGAATCAGATGTGCGGAATCAGAGATGGGGAATCAGAGGCAGGGAATCAGAATCAGAAGCAGGGAATCAGAGGCCGGGAATCAGAGGCCGGAATCAGATGCTGGGAATCAGAGGCAGTGAATCAGAGGCGGGGAAACGGAGGCGGGGAATCAAATATAGGGAATCAGAGGTGGGGAATCAGAGGTTGTGAATCAGAGATGGGGAATCAAGGCGGGGAATCAGAGGCAGGGAATCAGACGCGGGGAATCAGAGGCGGGGATTCAGAGCTGGGGAATCAGAGGCGGTGAATCAGAGTTGGGGAATCAGAGGCAGGGAATCAGATATGGGGAATCAGAGGTGGGGAATCAGAGGCGGGGAAACAGAGGCGGGGAATCAGATATGGGGAATCAGAATTGGGGAATCAGGGGCAGGGAATCAGTGGCAGGGAATCAGAGGCGGGGAATCAGAGGCGGGGAATCAGAGGCAGGGAATCAGACACGGGGAATCAGAGGCGGGGAATCAGAGATGGGGAATCAGAGGCGGGGAATCAGAGGCAGGGAATCAGACTCCGGGAATCAGAGTCGGGGAATCAGAGCTGGGGAATCAGAGGCGGGGAATCAGAGTTGGGGAATCAGAGGCGGGGAATCAGATATGGGGAAATAGAGGCGGGGAATCAGATATGGGGAATCAGAGGTGTGGAATCAGAGGTTGGGAATCAGAGGCAGGGAATCTGAGTCGGGGAAACAGAGGTGGGGAATCAGATATGGGGAATCAGAGGTGGCGAATCAAAGGCGGTGAATCAGAGATGGGGAATCAGAGGCGGGGAATCAGAGGCAGGGAATCAGATGCGGGGAATCAGAGGCGGGGAATCAGAGCTGGCGAATCAGAGGCGGGGAATCAGAGGTGGGCAATCAGAGGCGGGGAATCAGATATGGGGAATCAGAGGCGGGGAATCAGAGGCGGGGAAACAGAGGCGGGGAATCAAATATAGGTAATCAGAGGTGGGGAATCAGAGGTTGTGAATCAGAGATGGGGAATCAAGGCGGGGAATCAGAGGCAGGGAATCAGACACGGGGAATCAGAGGCGAGGATTCAGAGCTGGGGAATCAGAGGCGGGGAATCAGAGTTGGGGAATCAGAGGCAGGGAATCAGATATGGGGAATCAGAGGCGGGGAATCAGAGGCGGGGAAACAGAGGCGGGGAATCAGATATGGGGAATCAGAGGTGGGGAATCAGGGGCAGGGAATCAGTGGCAGGGAATCAGAGGCGGGGAATCAGAGGCGGGGAATCAGAGGCAGGGAATCAGACACGGGGAATCAGAGGCGGGGAATCAGAGATGGGGTATCAGAGGCGGGGAATCAGAGGCCGGGAATCAGATATGGGGAAACAGAGGCGGGGAATCCGAGGCGGGGAAACAGAGGCGGGGAATCAGATATGGGGAATCAGAGGTGGGGAATCAGAGGTTGGGAATCAGAGGCAGGGAATCAGAGGCTTGGAATCAGATGCAGGGAATCAGATGCTGGGAATCAGAGGCGGGGAATTAGAGCTGGGGAATCAGAGGTGGGGAATCAGATTTGGGGAATCAGAGGCGGGGACTTAGATATTGGGAAACAGAGGCGGGGAATCAGAGGCGGGGAAACCCAGGCGGGGAATCAGATATGGGTTATCAGAGGTGGGGAATCAGAGGCAAGGAATCAGATGTGCGGAATCAGAGATGGGGAATCAGAGGCAGGGAATCAGAATCAGAAGCAGGGAATCAGAGGCCGGGAATCAGAGGCCGGAATCAGATGCTGGGAATCAGAGGCCTGGAATCAGAGGCGGGGAATCAGAGGCAGGGAATCAGATGCGGGGAATCAGAGGCGGGGAATCAGAGCTGGGGAATCAGAGGCGGGGTATTAGAGTTGGGGAATCAGAGGCGGGGAATCAGATATGGGGAAACAGAGGTGGGGAATCAGAGGCGGGGAAACAGAGGCAGGGAATCAGATATGGGGAATCAGAGGCGGGGAATCAGAGGTGGGGAATCATAGGCAGGGAATCGGATGTGCGGAATCAGAGATGGGGAATCAGAGGCTGGGAATCAGAGGTGGTGAATCAGAGATGGGGAATCAGAGGCGGGGAATCAGAGGCAGGGAATCAGACGCGGGGAATCAGAGGTGGGCAATCAGAGGCGGGGAATCAGATATGGGGAATCAGAGGCGGGGAATCAGAGGCGGGGAAACAGAGGCGGGGAATCAGATATGGGGAATCAGAGGTGGGGCATCAGAGGTTGTGAATCACAGATGGGGAATCAGAGGCGGGGAATCAGAGGCAGGGAATCAGACGCGGGGAATCAGAGGCGGGGATTCAGAGCTGGGGAATCAGAGGCTGGGAATCAGAGTTGGGGAATCAGAGGCGGGGAATCAGATATGGGGAATCAGAGGCAGGGAATCAGAGGCGGGAAAACAGAGGCGGGGAATCAGATATGGGGAATCAGAGGCGGGGAATCAGAGGCAGGGAATCAGACACGGGGAATCAGAGGCGGGGAATCAGAGATGGGGAATCAGAGGCGGGGAATCAGAGGCAGGGAATCGGATGCCGGGAATCAGAGGCGGGAAATCAGAGCTGGGGAATCAGAGGCGGGGAATCAGAGTTGGGGAATCAGAGGCGGCGAAGCAGATATGGGGAAATAGAGGCGGGGAATCAGATATGGGGAATCAGAGGCGGGGTATCAGATATGGGGAAGCAGAGGCTGGGAATCAGAGGGGGGGAAACAGAGGCGGGGAATAAGATATGGGGAATCAGAGGTGGGGAATCAGGGGCGGGGAATCAGTGGCAGGGAATCAGAGGCGGGGAATCAGAGGCGGGGAATCAAAGGAAGGGAATCAGACACGGGGAATCAGAGGTGGGGAATCAGAGATGGGGAATCAGAGGCGGGGAATCACAGGCAGGGAATCAGACGCGGGGAATCAGAGGCGGGGAATCAGAGCTGGGGAATCAGAGGTGGGGAATCAGAGTCGGGGAATCATAGGCAGGGAATCGGTTGTGCGGAATCAGAGATGGGGAATCAGATGTGGGGAATCAGAGGCAGTGAATCAGACGCGGGGAAACAGAGGCGGGGAATCAAATATAGGGAATCAGAGGTGAGGAATCAGAGGTTGTGAATCAGAGATGGGGAATCAAGGCGGGGAATCAGAGGCAGGGAATCAGACGCGGGGAATCAGAGGCGGGGATTCAGAACTGGGGAATCAGAGGCGGTGAATCAGAGTTGGGGAATCAGAGGCAGGGAATCAGATATGGGGAATCAGAGGTGGGGAATCAGAGGCGGGGAAACAGAGGCGGGGAATCAGATATGGGGAATCAGAATTGGGGAATCAGGGGCAGGGAATCAGTGGCAGGGAATCAGAGGCGGGGAATCAGAGGCGGGGAATCAGAGGCAGGGAATCAGACATGGGGAACCAGAGGCGGGGAATCAGAGATGGGGAATCAGAGGCGGGGAATCAGAGGCAGGGAATCGGACTCCGGGAATCAGAGTCGGGGAATCAGAGCTGGGGAATCAGAGACGGGGAATCAGAGTTGGGGAATCAGAGGCGGGGAATCAGATATGGGGAAATAGAGGCGGGGAATCAGATATGGGGAATCAGAGGTGTGGAATCAGAGGTTGGGAATCAGAGGCAGGGAATCAGAGTCGGGGAAACAGAGGCGGGTAATCAGATATGGGGAATCAGAGGTGGCGAATCAAAGGCGGTGAAACAGAGATGGGGAATCAGGGCAGGGAATCAGAGGCTGGGAGTCAAACACGGGGAATCAGAGCTGGGGAATCAGAGGCGGGGAATCAGAGTTGGGAATCAGAGGCGGGGAATCAGAGGCGGGGAAACAGAGGCGGGGAATCAGATATGGGGAATCAAAGGTGGGGAATCCGAGGTTGGGAATCAGAGGCAGGGAATCAGAGGCGGGGAATCAGAGGCGGGGAATCAGAGGAAGGGAATCAGATGTGCGGAATCGGAGATGGGGAATCAGAGGCAGGGAATCAGAGGCGGGGAATCAGATGCTGGGAATAAGAGGCCGGGAATCAGAGGTGGGGAATCAGATATGGGGAATCAGAGGTGGTGAATCAAAGGTGGTGAATCAGAGATGGGGAATCAGAGGCGGGGAATCAGAGGCAGGGAATCAGATGCGGGGAATCAGAGGTGGGGAATCAGAGGCAGGGAATCGGATGCCGGGAATCAGAGTCGGGGAATCAGAGCTGGGGAATCAGAGGCGGGGAATCAGAGTTGGGGAATCAGAGGCGGGGAATCAGATATGGGGAAATAGAGGCGGGGAATCAGATATGGGGAATCAGAGGTGTGGAATCAGAGGTTGGGATTCAGAGGCAGGGAATCAGAGTCGGGGAAACAGAGGCGGGGAATCAGATATGGGGAATCAGAGGTGGCGAATCAAAGGCGGTGAAACAGAGATGGGGAATCAGGGCAGGGAATCAGAGGCAGGGAATCAAACACGGGGAATCAGAGCTGGGGAATCAGAGGCGGGGAATCAGAGTTGGGAATCAGAGGCGGGGAATCAGAGGCGGGGATACAGAGGCAGGGAATCAGATATGGGGAATCAGAGGCAGGGAATCAGAATCAGAAGAAGGGAATCAGAGGCCGGGAATCAGAGGCTGGAATCAGATGCTGGGAATCAGAGGCCTGGAATCAGAGGCGGGGAATCAGAGGCAGGGAATCAGATGCGGGGAATCAGAGGCGGGGTATTAGAGTTGGGGAATCAGAGGCGGGGAATCAGATATGGGGAAACAGAGGTGGGGAATCAGAGGCGGGGAAACAGAGGCAGGGAATCAGATATGGGGAATCAGAGGTGGGGCATCAGAGGTTGTGAATCACAGATGGGGAATCAGAGGCGGGGAATCAAAGGCAGGGAATCAGACGCGGGGAATCAGAGGCGGGGATTCAGAGCTGGGGAATCAGAAGCGGGGAATCAGAGTTGGGGAATCAGAGGAGGGAATCAGATATGGGGAATCAGAGGCAGGGAATCAGAGGCGGGGAATCAGAGGCAGGGAATCAGACGCGGGGAATCTGAGGCGGGGAATCAGAGCTGGGGAATCAGAGGTGGGGAATCAGAGTTGGGGAATCAGAGGCAGGGAATTGGATGTGCGGAATCAGAGAGGGGGAATCAGAGGTGGGGAATCAGAGGCGGTGAATCAGAGATGGGGAATCAGAGGCGGGGAATCAGAGGCAGGAAATCAGACACGGGGATTCAGAGGCTGGGAATCAGACGGGGGGAATCAAAGGCGGGGAATCAGAGCTGGGGAATCTGAGGCAGGGAATCAGAGTTGGGGATTCAGAGGCGGGGAATCAGATATGGGGAAACAGAGGCGGGGAATCAGAGGCGGGCAAACAGAGGCGGGGAATTAGATATGGGGAATCAGAGGTAGGGAATCAGAGGTGGTGAATCAGTGATGGGGAATCACAGGCGGGGAATCAGAGGCAGGGAATAGGACGCGGGGAATCAGAGGCAGGGAATCAGAGCTGGGGAATCAGAGGAGGGGATTCATAGTTGGGAATCAGAGGCGGGAATCAGATATGGGGAAACAGAGGCGGGGAATCAGAGGCGGTGAAACAGAGGCGGGGAATCAGATATGGGGAATCGGATGCAGGGAATCAGAGGCGGGGAATCAGAGCTGGGGAATCAGAGGCGGGGAATCAGAGTTGGGGCATCAGAGGTGGGGAATTAGATATAGGGAAACAGAGGCGGGGAATCAGAGGCGGGGAAACAGAGGCGGGGAATCAGATATGGGGAATCAGAGGTGGGGAATCAGAGGCAGGGAATCAGATGTGCGGAATCAGAGATGGGGAATAAGAGGCAGGGAATCAGAATCAGAAGCGGGGAATCAGAGGCCGGGAATCAGAGGCCGGGAATCAGATGCTGGGAATAAGAGGCCGGGAATCAGAGGTGGGGAATCAGATATGGGGAATCAGAGGTGGCGAATCAAAGGCGGTGAATCAGAGATGGGGAATCAGAGGCGGGGAATCAGAGGCAGGGAATCAGATGCGGGGAATCAGAGGCGGGGAATCAGAGCTGGCGAATCAGAGGCTGGGAATCAGAGGTTGGCAATCAGAGGCGGGGAATCAGATATGGGGAATCAGAGGCGGGGAATCAGAGGCGGGGAAACAGAGGCGGGGAATCAAATATAGGGAATCAGAGGTGGGGAATCAGAGGTTGTGAATCAGAGATGGGGAATCAAGGCGGGGAATCAGAGGCAGGGAATCAGACGCGGGGAATCAGAGGCGGGGATTCAGAGCTGGGGAATCAGAGGCGGGGAATCAGAGTTGGGGAATCAGAGGCAGGGAATCAGATATGGGGAATCAGAGGCGGGGAATCAGAGGCGGGGAAACAGAGGCGGGGAATCAGATGTGGGGAATCAGAGGTGGGGAATCAGGGGCAGGGAATCAGTGGCAGGGAATCAGAGGCGGGGAATCAGAGGCGGGGAATCAAAGGCAGGGAATCAGACATGGGGAATCAGAGGCGGGGAATCAGAGATGGGGAATCAGAGGCGGGGAATCAGAGGCAGGGAATCGGATGCCGGGAATCAGAGTCGGGGAATCAGAGCTGGGGAATCAGAGGCGGGGAATCAGAGTTGGGGAATCAGAGGCGGGGAATCAGATATGGGGAAATAGAGGCGGGGAATCAGATATGGGGAATCAGAGGTGTGGAATCATAGGTTGGGCATCAGAGGCAGGGAATCAGAGTCGGGGAAACGGAGGCGGGGAATCAGATATGGGGAATCAGAGGTGGCGAATCAAAGGCGGTGAAACAGAGATGGGGAATCAGGGCAGGGAATCAGAGGCAGGGAATCAAACACGGGGAATCAGAGCTGGGGAATCAGAGGCGGGGAATCAGAGTTGGGAATCAGAGGCGGGGAATCTGAGGCGGGGAAACAGAGGCGGGGAATCAGATATGGGGAATCAGAGGTGGGGAATCCGAGGTTGGGAATCAGAGCCAGGGAATCAGAGGTGGAAAATCAGAGGCGGGGAATCAGAGGAAGGGAATCAGATGTGCGGAATCGGAGATGGGGAATCAGAGGCAGGGAATCAGAGGCGGGGAATCAGAGGCGGGGAATCAGAGGCCGGGAATCAGATATGGGGAAACAGAGGCGGGGAATTCGAGGCGGGGAAACAGAGGCGGGGAATCAGATATGGGGAATCAGAGGTGGGGAATCAGAGGTTGGGAATCAGAGGCAGTGAATCAGAGGCTTGGAATCAGATGCAGGGAATCAGATGTGGGGAATCAGAGGCGGGGAATCAGAGCTGGGGAATCAGAGGTGGGGACTTAGATATTGGGAAACAGAGGAGGGGAATCAGAGGCGGGGAAACCCAGGCGGGGATTCAGATATGGGGAATCAGAGGTGGGGAATCAGAGGCAAGGAATCAGATGTGCGGAATCAGAGATGGGGAATCAGAGGCAGGGAATCAGAATCAGAAGCAGGGAATCAGAGGCCGGGAATCAGAGGCCGGAATCAGATGCTGGGAATCAGAGGCAGTGAATCAGAGGCGGGGAAACGGAGGCGGTGAATCAAATATAGGGAATCAGAGGTGGGGAATCAGAGGTTGTGAATCAGAGATGGGGAATCAAGGCGGGGAATCAGAGGCAGGGAATCAGACGCGGGGAATCAGAGGCGGGGATTCAGAGCTGGGGAATCAGAGGCGGTGAATCAGAGTTGGGGAATCAGAGGCAGGGAATCAGATATGGGGAATCAGAGGTGGGGAATCAGAGGCGGGGAAACAGAGGCGGGGAATCAGATATGGGGAATCAGAATTGGGGAATCAGGGGCAGGGAATCAGTGGCAGGGAATCAGAGGCGGGGAATCAGAGGCGGGGAATCAGAGGCAGGGAATCAGACACGGGGAATCAGAGGCGGGGAATCAGAGATGGGGAATCAGAGGCGGGGAATCAGAGGCAGGGAATCAGACGCGGGGAAACAGAGGCGGGGAATCAAATATAGGGAATCAGAGGTGAGGAATCAGAGGTTGTGAATCAGAGATGGGGAATCAAGGCGGGGAATCAGAGGCAGGGAATCAGACGCGGGGAATCAGAGGCGGGGATTCAGAACTGGGGAATCAGAGGCGGTGAATCAGAGTTGGGGAATCAGAGGCAGGGAATCAGATATGGGGAATCAGAGGTGGGGAATCAGAGGCGCGGAAACAGAGGCGGGGAATCAGATATGGGGAATCAGAATTGGGGAATCAGGGGCAGGGAATCAGTGGCAGGGAATCAGAGGCGGGGAATCAGAGGCGGGGAATCAGAGGCAGGGAATCAGACACGGGGAACCAGAGGCGGGGAATCAGAGATGGGGAATCAGAGGCGGGGAATCAGAGGCAGGGAATCGGACTCCGGGAATCAGAGTCGGGGAATCAGAGCTGGGGAATCAGAGACGGGGAATCAGAGTTGGGGAATCAGAGGCGGGGAATCAGATATGGGGAAATAGAGGCGGGGAATCAGATATGGGGAATCAGAGGTGTGGAATCAGAGGTTGGGAATCAGAGGCAGGGAATCAGAGTCGGGGAAACAGAGGCGGGTAATCAGATATGGGGAATCAGAGGTGGCGAATCAAAGGCGGTGAAACAGAGATGGGGAATCAGGGCAGGGAATCAGAGGCTGGGAGTCAAACACGGGGAATTAGAGCTGGGGAATCAGAGGCGGGGAATCAGAGTTGGGAATCAGAGGCGGGGAATCAGAGGCGGGGAAACAGAGGCGGGGAATCAGATATGGGGAATCAGAGGTGGGGAATCCGAGGTTGGGAATCAGAGGCAAGGAATCAGAGGCGGAAAATCAGAGGCGGGGAATCAGAGGAAGGGAATCAGATGTGCGGAATCGGAGATGGGGAATCAGAGGCAGGGAATCAGAGGCGGGGAATCAGAGGCGGGGATTCAGAGGCCGGGAATCTGATATGGGGAAACAGAGGCGGGGAATCCGAGGCGGGGAAACAGAGGCGGGGAATCAGATATGGGGAATCAGAGGCAGGGAATCAGATGCGGGGAATCAGAGGCGGGGAATCAGAGCTGGCGAATCAGAGGCGGGGAATCAGAGGTGGGCAATCAGAGGCGGGGAATCAGATATGGGGAATCAGAGGCGAGGAATCAGAGGCGGGGAAACAGAGGCGGGGAATCAAATATAGGTAATCAGAGGTGGGGAATCAGAGGTTGTGAATCAGAGATGGGGAATCAAGGCGGGGAATCAGAGGCAGGGAATCAGACACGGGGAATCAGAGGCGGGGATTCAGAGCTGGGGAATCAGAGGCGGGGAATCAGAGGAAGGGAATCAGATGTGCGGAATCGGAGATGGTGAATCAGAGGCAGGGAATCAGAGGCGGGGAATCAGATGCTGGGAATAAGAGGCCGGGAATCAGAGGTGGGGAATCAGATATGGGGAATCAGAGGTGGCGAATCAAAGGCGGTGAATCAGAGATGGGGAATCAGAGGCGGGGAATCAGAGGCAGGGAATCAGATGCGGGGAATCAGAGGCGGGGAATCAGAGGCAGGGAATCGGATGCCGGGAATCAGAGTCGGGGAATCAGAGCTGGGGAATCAGAGGCGGGGAATCAGAGTTGGGGAATCAGAGGCGGGGAATCAGATATGGGGAAATAGAGGCGGGGAATCAGATATGGGGAATCAGAGGTGGCGAATCAAAGGCGGTGAAACAGAGATGGGGAATCAGGGCAGGGAATCAGAGGCAGGGAATCAAACACGGGGAATCAGAGCTGGGGAATCAGAGGCGGGGAATCAGAGTTGGGAATCAGAGGCGGGGAATCAGAGGCGGGGATACAGAGGCAGGGAATCAGATATGGGGAATCAGAGGCAGGGAATCAGAATCAGAAGAAGGGAATCAGAGGCCGGGAATCAGAGGCCGGAATCAGATGCTGGGAATCAGAGGCCTGGAATCAGAGGCGGGGAATCAGAGGCAGGGAATCAGATGCGGGGAATCAGAGGCGGGGTATTAGAGTTGGGGAATCAGAGGCGGGGAATCAGATATGGGGAAACAGAGGTGGGGAATCAGAGGCGGGGAAACAGAGGCAGGGAATCAGATATGGGGAATCAGAGGTGGGGCATCAGAGGTTGTGAATCACAGATGGGGAATCAGAGGCGGGGAATCAAAGGCAGGGAATCAGACGCGGGGAATCAGAGGCGGGGATTCAGAGCTGGGGAATCAGAAGCGGGGAATCAGAGTTGGGGAATCAGAGGAGGGAATCAGATATGGGGAATCAGAGGCAGGGAATCAGAGGCGGGGAATCAGAGGCAGGGAATCAGACGCGGGGAATCTGAGGCGGGGAATCAGAGCTGGGGAATCAGAGGTGGGGAATCAGAGTTGGGGAATCAGAGGCAGGGAATTGGATGTGCGGAATCAGAGAGGGGGAATCAGAGGTGGGGAATCAGAGGCGGTGAATCAGAGATGGGGAATCAGAGGCGGGGAATCAGAGGCAGGAAATCAGACACGGGGATTCAGAGGCTGGGAATCAGACGGGGGGAATCAAAGGCGGGGAATCAGAGCTGGGGAATCTGAGGCAGGGAATCAGAGTTGGGGATTCAGAGGCGGGGAATCAGATATGGGGAAACAGAGGCGGGGAATCAGAGGCGGGCAAACAGAGGCGGGGAATTAGATATGGGGAATCAGAGGTAGGGAATCAGAGGTGGTGAATCAGTGATGGGGAATCACAGGCGGGGAATCAGAGGCAGGGAATAGGACGCGGGGAATCAGAGGCAGGGAATCAGAGCTGGGGAATCAGAGGAGGGGATTCATAGTTGGGAATCAGAGGCGGGAATCAGATATGGGGAAACAGAGGCGGGGAATCAGAGGCGGTGAAACAGAGGCGGGGAATCAGATATGGGGAATCGGATGCAGGGAATCAGAGGCGGGGAATCAGAGCTGGGGAATCAGAGGCGGGGAATCAGAGTTGGGGCATCAGAGGTGGGGAATTAGATATAGGGAAACAGAGGCGGGGAATCAGAGGCGGGGAAACAGAGGCGGGGAATCAGATATGGGGAATCAGAGGTGGGGAATCAGAGGCAGGGAATCAGATTGCGGAATCAGAGATGGGGAATAAGAGGCAGGGAATCAGAATCAGAAGCGGGGAATCAGAGGCCGGGAATCAGAGGCCGGGAATCAGATGCTGGGAATAAGAGGCCGGGAATCAGAGGTGGGGAATCAGATATGGGGAATCAGAGGTGGCGAATCAAAGGCGGTGAATCAGAGATGGGGAATCAGAGGCGGGGAATCAGAGGCAGGGAATCAGATGCGGGGAATCAGAGGCGGGGAATCAGAGCTGGCGAATCAGAGGCTGGGAATCAGAGGTGGGCAATCAGAGGCGGGGAATCAGATATGGGGAATCAGAGGCGGGGAATCAGAGGCGGGGAAACAGAGGCGGGGAATCAAATATAGGGAATCAGAGGTGGGGAATCAGAGGTTGTGAATCAGAGATGGGGAATCAAGGCGGGGAATCAGAGGCAGGGAATCAGACGCGGGGAATCAGAGGCGGGGATTCAGAGCTGGGGAATCAGAGGCGGGGAATCAGAGTTGGGGAATCAGAGGCAGGGAATCAGATATAGGGAATCAGAGGCGGGGAATCAGAGGCGGGGAAACAGAGGCGGGGAATCAGATGTGGGGAATCAGAGGTGGCGAATCAAAGGCGGTGAATCAGAGATGGGGAATCAGAGGCGGGGAATCAGAGGCAGGGAATCAGATGCGGGGAATCAGAGGCGGGGAATCAGAGCTGGCGAATCAGAGGCTGGGAATCAGAGGTTGGCAATCAGAGGCGGGGAATCAGATATGGGGAATCAGAGGCGGGGAATCAGAGGCGGGGAAACAGAGGCGGGGAATCAAATATAGGGAATCAGAGGTGGGGAATCAGAGGTTGTGAATCAGAGATGGGGAATCAAGGCGGGGAATCAGAGGCAGGGAATCAGACGCGGGGAATCAGAGGCGGGGATTCAGAGCTGGGGAATCAGAGGCGGGGAATCAGAGTTGGGGAATCAGAGGCAGGGAATCAGATATGGGGAATCAGAGGCGGGGAATCAGAGGCGGGGAAACAGAGGCGGGGAATCAGATGTGGGGAATCAGAGGTGGGGAATCAGGGGCAGGGAATCAGTGGCAGGGAATCAGAGGCGGGGAATCAGAGGCGGGGAATCAAAGGCAGGGAATCAGACATGGGGAATCAGAGGCGGGGAATCAGAGATGGGGAATCAGAGGCGGGGAATCAGAGGCAGGGAATCGGATGCCGGGAATCAGAGTCGGGGAATCAGAGCTGGGGAATCAGAGGCGGGGAATCAGAGTTGGGGAATCAGAGGCGGGGAATCAGATATGGGGAAATAGAGGCGGGGAATCAGATATGGGGAATCAGAGGTGTGGAATCATAGGTTGGGCATCAGAGGCAGGGAATCAGAGTCGGGGAAACGGAGGCGGGGAATCAGATATGGGGAATCAGAGGTGGCGAATCAAAGGCGGTGAAACAGAGATGGGGAATCAGGGCAGGGAATCAGAGGCAGGGAATCAAACACGGGGAATCAGAGCTGGGGAATCAGAGGCGGGGAATCAGAGTTGGGAATCAGAGGCGGGGAATCTGAGGCGGGGAAACAGAGGCGGGGAATCAGATATGGGGAATCAGAGGTGGGGAATCCGAGGTTGGGAATCAGAGCCAGGGAATCAGAGGCGGAAAATCAGAGGCGGGGAATCAGAGGAAGGGAATCAGATGTGCGGAATCGGAGATGGGGAATCAGAGGCAGGGAATCAGAGGCGGGGAATCAGAGGCGGGGAATCAGAGGCCGGGAATCAGATATGGGGAAACAGAGGCGGGGAATCCGAGGCGGGGAAACAGAGGCGGGGAATCAGATATGGGGAATCAGAGGTGGGGAATCAGAGGTTGGGAATCAGAGGCAGTGAATCAGAGGCTTGGAATCAGATGCAGGGAATCAGATGCGGGGAATCAGAGGCGGGGAATCAGAGCTGGGGAATCAGAGGTGGGGACTTAGATATTGGGAAACAGAGGAGGGGAATCAGAGGCGGGGAAACCCAGGCGGGGATTCAGATATGGGGAATCAGAGGTGGGGAATCAGAGGCAAGGAATCAGATGTGCGGAATCAGAGATGGGGAATCAGAGGCAGGGAATCAGAATCAGAAGCAGGGAATCAGAGGCCGGGAATCAGAGGCCGGAATCAGATGCTGGGAATCAGAGGCAGTGAATCAGAGGCGGGGAAACGGAGGCGGTGAATCAAATATAGGGAATCAGAGGTGGGGAATCAGAGGTTGTGAATCAGAGATGGGGAATCATGGCGGGGAATCAGAGGCAGGGAATCAGACGCGGGGAATCAGAGGCGGGGATTCAGAGCTGGGGAATCAGAGGCGGTGAATCAGAGTTGGGGAATCAGAGGCAGGGAATCAGATATGGGGAATCAGAGGTGGGGAATCAGAGGCGGGGAAACAGAGGCGGGGAATCAGATATGGGGAATCAGAATTGGGGAATCAGGGGCAGGGAATCAGTGGCAGGGAATCAGAGGCGGGGAATCAGAGGCGGGGAATCAGAGGCAGGGAATCAGACACGGGGAATCAGAGGCGGGGAATCAGAGATGGGGAATCAGAGGCGGGGAATCAGAGGCAGGGAATCAGACGCGGGGAAACAGAGGCGGGGAATCAAATATAGGGAATCAGAGGTGAGGAATCAGAGGTTGTGAATCAGAGATGGGGAATCAAGGCGGGGAATCAGAGGCAGGGAATCAGACGCGGGGAATCAGAGGCGGGGATTCAGAACTGGGGAATCAGAGGCGGTGAATCAGAGTTGGGGAATCAGAGGCAGGGAATCAGATATGGGGAATCAGAGGTGGGGAATCAGAGGCGCGGAAACAGAGGCGGGGAATCAGATATGGGGAATCAGAATTGGGGAATCAGGGGCAGGGAATCAGTGGCAGGGAATCAGAGGCGGGGAATCAGAGGCGGGGAATCAGAGGCAGGGAATCAGACACGGGGAACCAGAGGCGGGGAATCAGAGATGGGGAATCAGAGGCGGGGAATCAGAGGCAGGGAATCGGACTCCGGGAATCAGAGTCGGGGAATCAGAGCTGGGGAATCAGAGACGGGGAATCAGAGTTGGGGAATCAGAGGCGGGGAATCAGATATGGGGAAATAGAGGCGGGGAATCAGATATGGGGAATCAGAGGTGTGGAATCAGAGGTTGGGAATCAGAGGCAGGGAATCAGAGTCGGGGAAACAGAGGCGGGTAATCAGATATGGGGAATCAGAGGTGGCGAATCAAAGGCGGTGAAACAGAGATGGGGAATCAGGGCAGGGAATCAGAGGCTGGGAGTCAAACACGGGGAATTAGAGCTGGGGAATCAGAGGCGGGGAATCAGAGTTGGGAATCAGAGGCGGGGAATCAGAGGCGGGGAAACAGAGGCGGGGAATCAGATATGGGGAATCAGAGGTGGGGAATCCGAGGTTGGGAATCAGAGGCAGGGAATCAGAGGCGGAAAATCAGAGGCGGGGAATCAGAGGAAGGGAATCAGATGTGCGGAATCGGAGATGGGGAATCAGAGGCAGGGAATCAGAGGCGGGGAATCAGAGGCGGGGATTCAGAGGCCGGGAATCTGATATGGGGAAACAGAGGCGGGGAATCCGAGGCGGGGAAACAGAGGCGGGGAATCAGATATGGGGAATCAGAGGCAGGGAATCAGATGCGGGGAATCAGAGGCGGGGAATCAGAGCTGGCGAATCAGAGGCGGGGAATCAGAGGTGGGCAATCAGAGGCGGGGAATCAGATATGGGGAATCAGAGGCGAGGAATCAGAGGCGGGGAAACAGAGGCGGGGAATCAAATATAGGTAATCAGAGGTGGGGAATCAGAGGTTGTGAATCAGAGATGGGGAATCAAGGCGGGGAATCAGAGGCAGGGAATCAGACACGGGGAATCAGAGGCGGGGATTCAGAGCTGGGGAATCAGAGGCGGGGAATCAGAGGAAGGGAATCAGATGTGCGGAATCGGAGATGGTGAATCAGAGGCAGGGAATCAGAGGCGGGGAATCAGATGCTGGGAATAAGAGGCCGGGAATCAGAGGTGGGGAATCAGATATGGGGAATCAGAGGTGGCGAATCAAAGGCGGTGAATCAGAGATGGGGAATCAGAGGCGGGGAATCAGAGGCAGGGAATCAGATGCGGGGAATCAGAGGCGGGGAATCAGAGGCAGGGAATCGGATGCCGGGAATCAGAGTCGGGGAATCAGAGCTGGGGAATCAGAGGCGGGGAATCAGAGTTGGGGAATCAGAGGCGGGGAATCAGATATGGGGAAATAGAGGCGGGGAATCAGATATGGGGAATCAGAGGTGTGGAATCAGAGGTTGGGAATCAGAGGCAGGGAATCAGAGTCGGGGAAACAGAGGCGGGGAATCAGATATGGGGAATCAGAGGTGGCGAATCAAAGGCGGTGAAACAGAGATGGGGAATCAGGGCAGGGAATCAGAGGCAGGGAATCAAACACGGGGAATCAGAGCTGGGGAATCAGAGGCGGGGAATCAGAGTTGGGAATCAGAGGCGGGGAATCAGAGGCGGGGATACAGAGGCAGGGAATCAGATATGGGGAATCAGAGGCAGGGAATCAGAATCAGAAGAAGGGAATCAGAGGCCGGGAATCAGAGGCCGGAATCAGATGCTGGGAATCAGAGGCCTGGAATCAGAGGCGGGGAATCAGAGGCAGGGAATCAGATGCGGGGAATCAGAGGCGGGGTATTAGAGTTGGGGAATCAGAGGCGGGGAATCAGATATGGGGAAACAGAGGTGGGGAATCAGAGGCGGGGAAACAGAGGCAGGGAATCAGATATGGGGAATCAGAGGTGGGGCATCAGAGGTTGTGAATCACAGATGGGGAATCAGAGGCGGGGAATCAAAGGCAGGGAATCAGACGCGGGGAATCAGAGGCGGGGATTCAGAGCTGGGGAATCAGAAGCGGGGAATCAGAGTTGGGGAATCAGAGGAGGGAATCAGATATGGGGAATCAGAGGCAGGGAATCAGAGGCGGGGAATCAGAGGCAGGGAATCAGACGCGGGGAATCTGAGGCGGGGAATCAGAGCTGGGGAATCAGAGGTGGGGAATCAGAGTTGGGGAATCAGAGGCAGGGAATTGGATGTGCGGAATCAGAGAGGGGGAATCAGAGGTGGGGAATCAGAGGTGGTGAATCAGAGATGGGGAATCAGAGGCGGGGAATCAGAGGCAGGAAATCAGACACGGGGATTCAGAGGCTGGGAATCAGACGGGGGGAATCAAAGGCGGGGAATCAGAGCTGGGGAATCTGAGGCAGGGAATCAGAGTTGGGGATTCAGAGGCGGGGAATCAGATATGGGGAAACAGAGGCGGGGAATCAGAGGCGGGCAAACAGAGGCGGGGAATTAGATATGGGGAATCAGAGGTAGGGAATCAGAGGTGGTGAATCAGTGATGGGGAATCACAGGCGGGGAATCAGAGGCAGGGAATCAGACGCGGGGAATCAGAGGCGGGGATTCAGAGCTGGGGAATCAGAGGCGGGGAATCAGAGTTGGGGAATCAGAGGCAGGGAATCAGATATAGGGAATCAGAGGCGGGGAATCAGAGGCGGGGAAACAGAGGCGGGGAATCAGATGTGGGGAATCAGAGGTGGCGAATCAAAGGCGGTGAATCAGAGATGGGGAATCAGAGGCGGGGAATCAGAGGCAGGGAATCAGATGCGGGGAATCAGAGGCGGGGAATCAGAGCTGGCGAATCAGAGGCTGGGAATCAGAGGTTGGCAATCAGAGGCGGGGAATCAGATATGGGGAATCAGAGGCGGGGAATCAGAGGCGGGGAAACAGAGGCGGGGAATCAAATATAGGGAATCAGAGGTGGGGAATCAGAGGTTGTGAATCAGAGATGGGGAATCAAGGCGGGGAATCAGAGGCAGGGAATCAGACGCGGGGAATCAGAGGCGGGGATTCAGAGCTGGGGAATCAGAGGCGGGGAATCAGAGTTGGGGAATCAGAGGCAGGGAATCAGATATGGGGAATCAGAGGCGGGGAATCAGAGGCGGGGAAACAGAGGCGGGGAATCAGATGTGGGGAATCAGAGGTGGGGAATCAGGGGCAGGGAATCAGTGGCAGGGAATCAGAGGCGGGGAATCAGAGGCGGGGAATCAAAGGCAGGGAATCAGACATGGGGAATCAGAGGCGGGGAATCAGAGATGGGGAATCAGAGGCGGGGAATCAGAGGCAGGGAATCGGATGCCGGGAATCAGAGTCGGGGAATCAGAGCTGGGGAATCAGAGGCGGGGAATCAGAGTTGGGGAATCAGAGGCGGGGAATCAGATATGGGGAAATAGAGGCGGGGAATCAGATATGGGGAATCAGAGGTGTGGAATCATAGGTTGGGCATCAGAGGCAGGGAATCAGAGTCGGGGAAACGGAGGCGGGGAATCAGATATGGGGAATCAGAGGTGGCGAATCAAAGGCGGTGAAACAGAGATGGGGAATCAGGGCAGGGAATCAGAGGCAGGGAATCAAACACGGGGAATCAGAGCTGGGGAATCAGAGGCGGGGAATCAGAGTTGGGAATCAGAGGCGGGGAATCTGAGGCGGGGAAACAGAGGCGGGGAATCAGATATGGGGAATCAGAGGTGGGGAATCCGAGGTTGGGAATCAGAGCCAGGGAATCAGAGGCGGAAAATCAGAGGCGGGGAATCAGAGGAAGGGAATCAGATGTGCGGAATCGGAGATGGGGAATCAGAGGCAGGGAATCAGAGGCGGGGAATCAGAGGCGGGGAATCAGAGGCCGGGAATCAGATATGGGGAAACAGAGGCGGGGAATCCGAGGCGGGGAAACAGAGGCGGGGAATCAGATATGGGGAATCAGAGGTGGGGAATCAGAGGTTGGGAATCAGAGGCAGTGAATCAGAGGCTTGGAATCAGATGCAGGGAATCAGATGCGGGGAATCAGAGGCGGGGAATCAGAGCTGGGGAATCAGAGGTGGGGACTTAGATATTGGGAAACAGAGGAGGGGAATCAGAGGCGGGGAAACCCAGGCGGGGATTCAGATATGGGGAATCAGAGGTGGGGAATCAGAGGCAAGGAATCAGATGTGCGGAATCAGAGATGGGGAATCAGAGGCAGGGAATCAGAATCAGAAGCAGGGAATCAGAGGCCGGGAATCAGAGGCCGGAATCAGATGCTGGGAATCAGAGGCAGTGAATCAGAGGCGGGGAAACGGAGGCGGTGAATCAAATATAGGGAATCAGAGGTGGGGAATCAGAGGTTGTGAATCAGAGATGGGGAATCATGGCGGGGAATCAGAGGCAGGGAATCAGACGCGGGGAATCAGAGGCGGGGATTCAGAGCTGGGGAATCAGAGGCGGTGAATCAGAGTTGGGGAATCAGAGGCAGGGAATCAGATATGGGGAATCAGAGGTGGGGAATCAGAGGCGGGGAAACAGAGGCGGGGAATCAGATATGGGGAATCAGAATTGGGGAATCAGGGGCAGGGAATCAGTGGCAGGGAATCAGAGGCGGGGAATCAGAGGCGGGGAATCAGAGGCAGGGAATCAGACACGGGGAATCAGAGGCGGGGAATCAGAGATGGGGAATCAGAGGCGGGGAATCAGAGGCAGGGAATCAGACGCGGGGAAACAGAGGCGGGGAATCAAATATAGGGAATCAGAGGTGAGGAATCAGAGGTTGTGAATCAGAGATGGGGAATCAAGGCGGGGAATCAGAGGCAGGGAATCAGACGCGGGGAATCAGAGGCGGGGATTCAGAACTGGGGAATCAGAGGCGGTGAATCAGAGTTGGGGAATCAGAGGCAGGGAATCAGATATGGGGAATCAGAGGTGGGGAATCAGAGGCGCGGAAACAGAGGCGGGGAATCAGATATGGGGAATCAGAATTGGGGAATCAGGGGCAGGGAATCAGTGGCAGGGAATCAGAGGCGGGGAATCAGAGGCGGGGAATCAGAGGCAGGGAATCAGACACGGGGAACCAGAGGCGGGGAATCAGAGATGGGGAATCAGAGGCGGGGAATCAGAGGCAGGGAATCGGACTCCGGGAATCAGAGTCGGGGAATCAGAGCTGGGGAATCAGAGACGGGGAATCAGAGTTGGGGAATCAGAGGCGGGGAATCAGATATGGGGAAATAGAGGCGGGGAATCAGATATGGGGAATCAGAGGTGTGGAATCAGAGGTTGGGAATCAGAGGCAGGGAATCAGAGTCGGGGAAACAGAGGCGGGTAATCAGATATGGGGAATCAGAGGTGGCGAATCAAAGGCGGTGAAACAGAGATGGGGAATCAGGGCAGGGAATCAGAGGCTGGGAGTCAAACACGGGGAATTAGAGCTGGGGAATCAGAGGCGGGGAATCAGAGTTGGGAATCAGAGGCGGGGAATCAGAGGCGGGGAAACAGAGGCGGGGAATCAGATATGGGGAATCAGAGGTGGGGAATCCGAGGTTGGGAATCAGAGGCAGGGAATCAGAGGCGGAAAATCAGAGGCGGGGAATCAGAGGAAGGGAATCAGATGTGCGGAATCGGAGATGGGGAATCAGAGGCAGGGAATCAGAGGCGGGGAATCAGAGGCGGGGATTCAGAGGCCGGGAATCTGATATGGGGAAACAGAGGCGGGGAATCCGAGGCGGGGAAACAGAGGCGGGGAATCAGATATGGGGAATCAGAGGCAGGGAATCAGATGCGGGGAATCAGAGGCGGGGAATCAGAGCTGGCGAATCAGAGGCGGGGAATCAGAGGTGGGCAATCAGAGGCGGGGAATCAGATATGGGGAATCAGAGGCGAGGAATCAGAGGCGGGGAAACAGAGGCGGGGAATCAAATATAGGTAATCAGAGGTGGGGAATCAGAGGTTGTGAATCAGAGATGGGGAATCAAGGCGGGGAATCAGAGGCAGGGAATCAGACACGGGGAATCAGAGGCGGGGATTCAGAGCTGGGGAATCAGAGGCGGGGAATCAGAGGAAGGGAATCAGATGTGCGGAATCGGAGATGGTGAATCAGAGGCAGGGAATCAGAGGCGGGGAATCAGATGCTGGGAATAAGAGGCCGGGAATCAGAGGTGGGGAATCAGATATGGGGAATCAGAGGTGGCGAATCAAAGGCGGTGAATCAGAGATGGGGAATCAGAGGCGGGGAATCAGAGGCAGGGAATCAGATGCGGGGAATCAGAGGCGGGGAATCAGAGGCAGGGAATCGGATGCCGGGAATCAGAGTCGGGGAATCAGAGCTGGGGAATCAGAGGCGGGGAATCAGAGTTGGGGAATCAGAGGCGGGGAATCAGATATGGGGAAATAGAGGCGGGGAATCAGATATGGGGAATCAGAGGTGTGGAATCAGAGGTTGGGAATCAGAGGCAGGGAATCAGAGTCGGGGAAACAGAGGCGGGGAATCAGATATGGGGAATCAGAGGTGGCGAATCAAAGGCGGTGAAACAGAGATGGGGAATCAGGGCAGGGAATCAGAGGCAGGGAATCAAACACGGGGAATCAGAGCTGGGGAATCAGAGGCGGGGAATCAGAGTTGGGAATCAGAGGCGGGGAATCAGAGGCGGGGATACAGAGGCAGGGAATCAGATATGGGGAATCAGAGGCAGGGAATCAGAATCAGAAGAAGGGAATCAGAGGCCGGGAATCAGAGGCCGGAATCAGATGCTGGGAATCAGAGGCCTGGAATCAGAGGCGGGGAATCAGAGGCAGGGAATCAGATGCGGGGAATCAGAGGCGGGGTATTAGAGTTGGGGAATCAGAGGCGGGGAATCAGATATGGGGAAACAGAGGTGGGGAATCAGAGGCGGGGAAACAGAGGCAGGGAATCAGATATGGGGAATCAGAGGTGGGGCATCAGAGGTTGTGAATCACAGATGGGGAATCAGAGGCGGGGAATCAAAGGCAGGGAATCAGACGCGGGGAATCAGAGGCGGGGATTCAGAGCTGGGGAATCAGAAGCGGGGAATCAGAGTTGGGGAATCAGAGGAGGGAATCAGATATGGGGAATCAGAGGCAGGGAATCAGAGGCGGGGAATCAGAGGCAGGGAATCAGACGCGGGGAATCTGAGGCGGGGAATCAGAGCTGGGGAATCAGAGGTGGGGAATCAGAGTTGGGGAATCAGAGGCAGGGAATTGGATGTGCGGAATCAGAGAGGGGGAATCAGAGGTGGGGAATCAGAGGTGGTGAATCAGAGATGGGGAATCAGAGGCGGGGAATCAGAGGCAGGAAATCAGACACGGGGATTCAGAGGCTGGGAATCAGACGGGGGGAATCAAAGGCGGGGAATCAGAGCTGGGGAATCTGAGGCAGGGAATCAGAGTTGGGGATTCAGAGGCGGGGAATCAGATATGGGGAAACAGAGGCGGGGAATCAGAGGCGGGCAAACAGAGGCGGGGAATTAGATATGGGGAATCAGAGGTAGGGAATCAGAGGTGGTGAATCAGTGATGGGGAATCACAGGCGGGGAATCAGAGGCAGGGAATAGGACGCGGGGAATCAGAGGCAGGGAATCAGAGCTGGGGAATCAGAGGAGGGGATTCATAGTTGGGAATCAGAGGCGGGAATCAGATATGGGGAAACAGAGGCGGGGAATCAGAGGCGGTGAAACAGAGGCGGGGAATCAGATATGGGGAATCGGATGCAGGGAATCAGAGGCGGGGAATCAGAGCTGGGGAATCAGAGGCGGGGAATCAGAGTTGGGGCATCAGAGGTGGGGAATTAGATATAGGGAAACAGAGGCGGGGAATCAGAGGCGGGGAAACAGAGGCGGGCAATCAGATATGGGGAATCAGAGGTGGGGAATCAGAGGCAGGGAATCAGATTGCGGAATCAGAGATGGGGAATAAGAGGCAGGGAATCAGAATCAGAAGCGGGGAATCAGAGGCCGGGAATCAGAGGCCGGGAATCAGATGCTGGGAATAAGAGGCCGGGAATCAGAGGTGGGGAATCAGATATGGGGAATCAGAGGTGGCGAATCAAAGGCGGTGAATCAGAGATGGGGAATCAGAGGCGGGGAATCAGAGGCAGGGAATCAGATGCGGGGAATCAGAGGCGGGGAATCAGAGCTGGCGAATCAGAGGCTGGGAATCAGAGGTGGGCAATCAGAGGCGGGGAATCAGATATGGGGAATCAGAGGCGGGGAATCAGAGGCGGGGAAACAGAGGCGGGGAATCAAATATAGGGAATCAGAGGTGGGGAATCAGAGGTTGTGAATCAGAGATGGGGAATCAAGGCGGGGAATCAGAGGCAGGGAATCAGACGCGGGGAATCAGAGGCGGGGATTCAGAGCTGGGGAATCAGAGGCGGGGAATCAGAGTTGGGGAATCAGAGGCAGGGAATCAGATATAGGGAATCAGAGGCGGGGAATCAGAGGCGGGGAAACAGAGGCGGGGAATCAGATGTGGGGAATCAGAGGTGGGGAATCAGGGGCAGGGAATCAGTGGCAGGGAATCAGAGGCGGGGAATCAGAGGCGGGGAATCAAAGGCAGGGAATCAGACACGGGGAATCAGAGGCGGGGAATCAGAGATGGGGAATCAGAGGCGGGGAATCAGAGGCAGGGAATCGGATGCCGGGAATCAGAGTCGGGGAATCAGAGCTGGGGAATCAGAGGCGGGGAATCAGAGTTGGGGAATCAGAGGCGGGGAATCAGATATGGGGAAATAGAGGCGGGGAATCAGATATGGGGAATCAGAGGTGTGGAATCATAGGTTGGGCATCAGAGGCAGGGAATCAGAGTCGGGGAAACGGAGGCGGGGAATCAGATATGGGGAATCAGAGGTGGCGAATCAAAGGCGGTGAAACAGAGATGGGGAATCAGGGCAGGGAATCAGAGGCAGGGAATCAAACACGGGGAATCAGAGCTGGGGAATCAGAGGCGGGGAATCAGAGTTGGGAATCAGAGGCGGGGAATCTGAGGCGGGGAAACAGAGGCGGGGAATCAGATATGGGGAATCAGAGGTGGGGAATCCGAGGTTGGGAATCAGAGGCAGGGAATCAGAGGCGGAAAATCAGAGGCGGGGAATCAGAGGAAGGGAATCAGATGTGCGGAATCGGAGATGGGGAATCAGAGGCAGGGAATCAGAGGCGGGGAATCAGAGGCGGGGAATCAGAGGCCGGGAATCAGATATGGGGAAACAGAGGCGGGGAATCCGAGGCGGGGAAACAGAGGCGGGGAATCAGATATGGGGAATCAGAGGTGGGGAATCAGAGGTTGGGAATCAGAGGCAGTGAATCAGAACTTGGAATCAGATGCAGGGAATCAGATGCGGGGAATCAGAGGCGGGGAATCAGAGCTGGGGAATCAGAGGTGGGGAATCAGATTTGGGGAATCAGAGGCGGGGACTTAGATATTGGGAAACAGAGGAGGGGAATCAGAGGCGGGGAAACCCAGGCGGGGATTCAGATATGGGGAATCAGAGGTGGGGAATCAGAGGCAAGGAATCAGATGTGCGGAATCAGAGATGGGGAATCAGAGGCAGGGAATCAGAATCAGAAGCAGGGAATCAGAGGCCGGGAATCAGAGGCCGGAATCAGATGCTGGGAATCAGAGGCAGTGAATCAGAGGCGGGGAAACGGAGGCGGGGAATCAAATATAGGGAATCAGAGGTGGGGAATCAGAGGTTGTGAATCAGAGATGGGGAATCAAGGCGGGGAATCAGAGGCAGGGAATCAGACGCGGGGAATCAGAGGCAGGGAATCAGATATGGGGAATCAGAGGTGGGGAATCAGAGGCGCGGAAACAGAGGCGGGGAATCAGATATGGGGAATCAGAATTGGGGAATCAGGGGCAGGGAATCAGTGGCAGGGAATCAGAGGCGGGGAATCAGAGGCGGGGAATCAGAGGCAGGGAATCAGACACGGGGAACCAGAGGCGGGGAATCAGAGATGGGGAATCAGAGGCGGGGAATCAGAGGCAGGGAATCGGACTCCGGGAATCAGAGTCGGGGAATCAGAGCTGGGGAATCAGAGACGGGGAATCAGAGTTGGGGAATCAGAGGCGGGGAATCAGATATGGGGAAATAGAGGCGGGGAATCAGATATGGGGAATCAGAGGTGTGGAATCAGAGGTTGGGAATCAGAGGCAGGGAATCAGAGTCGGGGAAACAGAGGCGGGTAATCAGATATGGGGAATCAGAGGTGGCGAATCAAAGGCGGTGAAACAGAGATGGGGAATCAGGGCAGGGAATCAGAGGCTGGGAGTCAAACACGGGGAATTAGAGCTGGGGAATCAGAGGCGGGGAATCAGAGTTGGGAATCAGAGGCGGGGAATCAGAGGCGGGGAAACAGAGGCGGGGAATCAGATATGGGGAATCAGAGGTGGGGAATCCGAGGTTGGGAATCAGAGGCAGGGAATCAGAGGCGGAAAATCAGAGGCGGGGAATCAGAGGAAGGGAATCAGATGTGCGGAATCGGAGATGGGGAATCAGAGGCAGGGAATCAGAGGCGGGGAATCAGAGGCGGGGATTCAGAGGCCGGGAATCTGATATGGGGAAACAGAGGCGGGGAATCCGAGGCGGGGAAACAGAGGCGGGGAATCAGATATGGGGAATCAGAGGCAGGGAATCAGATGCGGGGAATCAGAGGCGGGGAATCAGAGCTGGCGAATCAGAGGCGGGGAATCAGAGGTGGGCAATCAGAGGCGGGGAATCAGATATGGGGAATCAGAGGCGAGGAATCAGAGGCGGGGAAACAGAGGCGGGGAATCAAATATAGGTAATCAGAGGTGGGGAATCAGAGGTTGTGAATCAGAGATGGGGAATCAAGGCGGGGAATCAGAGGCAGGGAATCAGACACGGGGAATCAGAGGCGGGGATTCAGAGCTGGGGAATCAGAGGCGGGGAATCAGAGGAAGGGAATCAGATGTGCGGAATCGGAGATGGTGAATCAGAGGCAGGGAATCAGAGGCGGGGAATCAGATGCTGGGAATAAGAGGCCGGGAATCAGAGGTGGGGAATCAGATATGGGGAATCAGAGGTGGCGAATCAAAGGCGGTGAATCAGAGATGGGGAATCAGAGGCGGGGAATCAGAGGCAGGGAATCAGATGCGGGGAATCAGAGGCGGGGAATCAGAGGCAGGGAATCGGATGCCGGGAATCAGAGTCGGGGAATCAGAGCTGGGGAATCAGAGGCGGGGAATCAGAGTTGGGGAATCAGAGGCGGGGAATCAGATATGGGGAAATAGAGGCGGGGAATCAGATATGGGGAATCAGAGGTGTGGAATCAGAGGTTGGGAATCAGAGGCAGGGAATCAGAGTCGGGGAAACAGAGGCGGGGAATCAGATATGGGGAATCAGAGGTGGCGAATCAAAGGCGGTGAAACAGAGATGGGGAATCAGGGCAGGGAATCAGAGGCAGGGAATCAAACACGGGGAATCAGAGCTGGGGAATCAGAGGCGGGGAATCAGAGTTGGGAATCAGAGGCGGGGAATCAGAGGCGGGGATACAGAGGCAGGGAATCAGATATGGGGAATCAGAGGCAGGGAATCAGAATCAGAAGAAGGGAATCAGAGGCCGGGAATCAGAGGCCGGAATCAGATGCTGGGAATCAGAGGCCTGGAATCAGAGGCGGGGAATCAGAGGCAGGGAATCAGATGCGGGGAATCAGAGGCGGGGTATTAGAGTTGGGGAATCAGAGGCGGGGAATCAGATATGGGGAAACAGAGGTGGGGAATCAGAGGCGGGGAAACAGAGGCAGGGAATCAGATATGGGGAATCAGAGGTGGGGCATCAGAGGTTGTGAATCACAGATGGGGAATCAGAGGCGGGGAATCAAAGGCAGGGAATCAGACGCGGGGAATCAGAGGCGGGGATTCAGAGCTGGGGAATCAGAAGCGGGGAATCAGAGTTGGGGAATCAGAGGAGGGAATCAGATATGGGGAATCAGAGGCAGGGAATCAGAGGCGGGGAATCAGAGGCAGGGAATCAGACGCGGGGAATCTGAGGCGGGGAATCAGAGCTGGGGAATCAGAGGTGGGGAATCAGAGTTGGGGAATCAGAGGCAGGGAATTGGATGTGCGGAATCAGAGAGGGGGAATCAGAGGTGGGGAATCAGAGGTGGTGAATCAGAGATGGGGAATCAGAGGCGGGGAATCAGAGGCAGGAAATCAGACACGGGGATTCAGAGGCTGGGAATCAGACGGGGGGAATCAAAGGCGGGGAATCAGAGCTGGGGAATCTGAGGCAGGGAATCAGAGTTGGGGATTCAGAGGCGGGGAATCAGATATGGGGAAACAGAGGCGGGGAATCAGAGGCGGGCAAACAGAGGCGGGGAATTAGATATGGGGAATCAGAGGTAGGGAATCAGAGGTGGTGAATCAGTGATGGGGAATCACAGGCGGGGAATCAGAGGCAGGGAATAGGACGCGGGGAATCAGAGGCAGGGAATCAGAGCTGGGGAATCAGAGGAGGGGATTCATAGTTGGGAATCAGAGGCGGGAATCAGATATGGGGAAACAGAGGCGGGGAATCAGAGGCGGTGAAACAGAGGCGGGGAATCAGATATGGGGAATCGGATGCAGGGAATCAGAGGCGGGGAATCAGAGCTGGGGAATCAGAGGCGGGGAATCAGAGTTGGGGCATCAGAGGTGGGGAATTAGATATAGGGAAACAGAGGCGGGGAATCAGAGGCGGGGAAACAGAGGCGGGCAATCAGATATGGGGAATCAGAGGTGGGGAATCAGAGGCAGGGAATCAGATTGCGGAATCAGAGATGGGGAATAAGAGGCAGGGAATCAGAATCAGAAGCGGGGAATCAGAGGCCGGGAATCAGAGGCCGGGAATCAGATGCTGGGAATAAGAGGCCGGGAATCAGAGGTGGGGAATCAGATATGGGGAATCAGAGGTGGCGAATCAAAGGCGGTGAATCAGAGATGGGGAATCAGAGGCGGGGAATCAGAGGCAGGGAATCAGATGCGGGGAATCAGAGGCGGGGAATCAGAGCTGGCGAATCAGAGGCTGGGAATCAGAGGTGGGCAATCAGAGGCGGGGAATCAGATATGGGGAATCAGAGGCGGGGAATCAGAGGCGGGGAAACAGAGGCGGGGAATCAAATATAGGGAATCAGAGGTGGGGAATCAGAGGTTGTGAATCAGAGATGGGGAATCAAGGCGGGGAATCAGAGGCAGGGAATCAGACGCGGGGAATCAGAGGCGGGGATTCAGAGCTGGGGAATCAGAGGCGGGGAATCAGAGTTGGGGAATCAGAGGCAGGGAATCAGATATAGGGAATCAGAGGCGGGGAATCAGAGGCGGGGAAACAGAGGCGGGGAATCAGATGTGGGGAATCAGAGGTGGGGAATCAGGGGCAGGGAATCAGTGGCAGGGAATCAGAGGCGGGGAATCAGAGGCGGGGAATCAAAGGCAGGGAATCAGACACGGGGAATCAGAGGCGGGGAATCAGAGATGGGGAATCAGAGGCGGGGAATCAGAGGCAGGGAATCGGATGCCGGGAATCAGAGTCGGGGAATCAGAGCTGGGGAATCAGAGGCGGGGAATCAGAGTTGGGGAATCAGAGGCGGGGAATCAGATATGGGGAAATAGAGGCGGGGAATCAGATATGGGGAATCAGAGGTGTGGAATCATAGGTTGGGCATCAGAGGCAGGGAATCAGAGTCGGGGAAACGGAGGCGGGGAATCAGATATGGGGAATCAGAGGTGGCGAATCAAAGGCGGTGAAACAGAGATGGGGAATCAGGGCAGGGAATCAGAGGCAGGGAATCAAACACGGGGAATCAGAGCTGGGGAATCAGAGGCGGGGAATCAGAGTTGGGAATCAGAGGCGGGGAATCTGAGGCGGGGAAACAGAGGCGGGGAATCAGATATGGGGAATCAGAGGTGGGGAATCCGAGGTTGGGAATCAGAGGCAGGGAATCAGAGGCGGAAAATCAGAGGCGGGGAATCAGAGGAAGGGAATCAGATGTGCGGAATCGGAGATGGGGAATCAGAGGCAGGGAATCAGAGGCGGGGAATCAGAGGCGGGGAATCAGAGGCCGGGAATCAGATATGGGGAAACAGAGGCGGGGAATCCGAGGCGGGGAAACAGAGGCGGGGAATCAGATATGGGGAATCAGAGGTGGGGAATCAGAGGTTGGGAATCAGAGGCAGTGAATCAGAACTTGGAATCAGATGCAGGGAATCAGATGCGGGGAATCAGAGGCGGGGAATCAGAGCTGGGGAATCAGAGGTGGGGAATCAGATTTGGGGAATCAGAGGCGGGGACTTAGATATTGGGAAACAGAGGAGGGGAATCAGAGGCGGGGAAACCCAGGCGGGGATTCAGATATGGGGAATCAGAGGTGGGGAATCAGAGGCAAGGAATCAGATGTGCGGAATCAGAGATGGGGAATCAGAGGCAGGGAATCAGAATCAGAAGCAGGGAATCAGAGGCCGGGAATCAGAGGCCGGAATCAGATGCTGGGAATCAGAGGCAGTGAATCAGAGGCGGGGAAACGGAGGCGGGGAATCAAATATAGGGAATCAGAGGTGGGGAATCAGAGGTTGTGAATCAGAGATGGGGAATCAAGGCGGGGAATCAGAGGCAGGGAATCAGACGCGGGGAATCAGAGGCGGGGATTCAGAGCTGGGGAATCAGAGGCGGTGAATCAGAGTTGGGGAATCAGAGGCAGGGAATCAGATATGGGGAATCAGAGGTGGGGAATCAGAGGCGGGGAAACAGAGGCGGGGAATCAGATATGGGGAATCAGAATTGGGGAATCAGGGGAAGGGAATCAGTGGCAGGGAATCAGAGGCGGGGAATCAGAGGCGGGGAATCAGAGGCAGGGAATCAGACACGGGGAATCAGAGGCGGGGAATCAGAGATGGGGAATCAGAGGCGGGGAATCAGAGGCAGGGAATCAGACTCCGGGAATCAGAGTCGGGGAATCAGAGCTGGGGAATCAGAGGCGGGGAATCAGAGTTGGGGAATCAGAGGCGGGGAATCAGATATGGGGAAATAGAGGCGGGGAATCAGATATGGGGAATCAGAGGTGTGGAATCAGAGGTTGGGAATCAGAGGCAGGGAATCTGAGTCGGGGAAACAGAGGTGGGGAATCAGATATGGGGAATCAGAGGTGGCGAATCAAAGGCGGTGAATCAGAGATGGGGAATCAGAGGCGGGGAATCAGAGGCAGGGAATCAGATGCGGGGAATCAGAGGCGGGGAATCAGAGCTGGCGAATCAGAGGCGGGGAATCAGAGGTGGGCAATCAGAGGCGGGGAATCAGATATGGGGAATCAGAGGCGGGGAATCAGAGGCGGGGAAACAGAGGCGGGGAATCAAATATAGGTAATCAGAGGTGGGGAATCAGAGGTTGTGAATCAGAGATGGGGAATCAAGGCGGGGAATCAGAGGCAGGGAATCAGACACGGGGAATCAGAGGCGGGGATTCAGAGCTGGGGAATCAGAGGCGGGGAATCAGAGTTGGGGAATCAGAGGCAGGGAATCAGATATGGGGAATCAGAGGCGGGGAATCAGAGGCGGGGAAACAGAGGCGGGGAATCAGATATGGGGAATCAGAGGTGGGGAATCAGGGGCAGGGAATCAGTGGCAGGGAATCAGAGGCGGGGAATCAGAGGCGGGGAATCAGAGGCAGGGAATCAGACACGGGGAATCAGAGGCGGGGAATCAGAGATGGGGTATCAGAGGCGGGGAATCAGAGGCAGGGAATCGGACGCCGGGAATCAGAGTCGGGGAATCAGAGCTGGGGAATCAGAGGCGGGGAATCAGAGTTGGGGAATCAGAGGCGGGGATTCAGATATGGGGAAATAGAGGCGGGGAATCAGATATGGGGAATCAGAGGTGTGGAATCAGAGGTTGGGAATCAGAGGAAGGGAATCAGAGTCGGGGAAACAGAGGCGGGGAATCAGATATGTGGAATCAGAGGTGGCGAATCAAAGGCGGTGAAACAGAGATGGGGAATCAGGGCAGGGAATCAGAGGCAGGGAATCAAACACGGGGAATCAGAGCTGGGGAATCAGAGGCGGGGAATCAGAGTTGGGAATCAGAGGAAGGGAATCAGAGGCGGGGAAACAGAGGCGGGGAATCAGATATGGGGAATCAGAGGTGGGGAATCAGAGGTTGGGAATCAGAGGCAGGGAATCAGAGGCGGGGAATCAGAGGCGGGGAATCAGAGGAAGGGAATCAGATGTGCGGAATCGGAGATGGGGAATCAGAGGCAGGGAATCAGAGGCGGGGAATCAGAGGCGGGGAATCAGAGGCCGGGAATCAGATATGGGGAAACTGAGGCGGGGAATCCGAGGCGGGGAAACAGAGGCGGGGAATCAGATATGGGGAATCAGAGGTGGGGAAACAGAGGTTGGGAATCAGAGGCAGGGAATCAGAGGCTTGGAATCAGATGCAGGGAATCAGATGCGGGGCATCAGAGGCGGGGAATCAGAGCTGGGGAATCAGAGGTGGGGAATCAGATTTGGGGAATCAGAGGTGGGGACTTAGATATTGGGAAACAGAGGCGGGGAATCAGAGGCGGGGAAACAGAGGCGGGGAATCAGATGTGGGGAATCAGAGGTGGGGAATCAGGGGCAGGGAATCAGTGGCAGGGAATCAGAGGCGGGGAATCAGAGGCGGGGAATCAAAGGCAGGGAATCAGACACGGGGAATCAGAGGCGGGGAATCAGAGATGGGGAATCAGAGGCGGGGAATCAGAGGCAGGGAATCGGATGCCGGGAATCAGAGTCGGGGAATCAGAGCTGGGGAATCAGAGGCGGGGAATCAGAGTTGGGGAATCAGAGGCGGGGAATCAGATATGGGGAAATAGAGGCGAGGAATCAGATATGGGGAATCAGAGGTGTGGAATCATAGGTTGGGCATCAGAGGCAGGGAATCAGAGTCGGGGAAACGGAGGCGGGGAATCAGATATGGGGAATCAGAGGTGGCGAATCAAAGGCGGTGAAACAGAGATGGGGAATCAGGGCAGGGAATCAGAGGCAGGGAATCAAACACGGGGAATCAGAGCTGGGGAATCAGAGGCGGGGAATCAGAGTTGGGAATCAGAGGCGGGGAATCTGAGGCGGGGAAACAGAGGCGGGGAATCAGATATGGGGAATCAGAGGTGGGGAATCCGAGGTTGGGAATCAGAGGCAGGGAATCAGAGGCGGAAAATCAGAGGCGGGGAATCAGAGGAAGGGAATCAGATGTGCGGAATCGGAGATGGGGAATCAGAGGCAGGGAATCAGAGGCGGGGAATCAGAGGCGGGGATTCAGAGGCCGGGAATCAGATATGGGGAAACAGAGGCGGGGAATCCGAAGCGGGGAAACAGAGGCGGGGAATCAGATATGGGGAATCAGAGGCAGGGAATCAGATGCGGGGAATCAGAGGCGGGGAATCAGAGCTGGCGAATCAGAGGCGGGGAATCAGAGGTGGGCAATCAGAGGCGGGGAATCAGATATGGGGAATCAGAGGCGGGGAATCAGAGGCGGGGAAACAGAGGCGGGGAATCAAATATAGGTAATCAGAGGTGGGGAATCAGAGGTTGTGAATCAGAGATGGGGAATCAAGGCGGGGAATCAGAGGCAGGGAATCAGACACGGGGAATCAGAGGCGGGGATTCAGAGCTGGGGAATCAGAGGCGGGGAATCAGAGTTGGGGAATCAGAGGCAGGGAATCAGATATGGGGAATCAGAGGCGGGGAATCAGAGGCGGGGAAACAGAGGTGGGGAATCAGATATGGGGAATCAGAGGTGGGGAATCAGGGGCGGGGAATCAGAGGCAGGGAATCAGACACGGGGAATCAGAGGCGGGGAATCAGAGATGGGGTATCAGAGGCGGGGAATCAGAGGCAGGGAATCGGACGCCGGGAATCAGAGTCGGGGAATCAGAGCTGGGGAATCAGAGGCGGGGATTCAGATATGGGGAAATAGAGGCGGGGAATCAGATATGGGGAATCAGAGGTGTGGAATCAGAGGTTGGGAATCAGAGGAAGGGAATCAGAGTCGGGGAAACAGAGGCGGGGAATCAGATATGTGGAATCAGAGGTGGCGAATCAAAGGCGGTGAAACAGAGATGGGGAATCAGGGCAGGGAATCAGAGGCAGGGAATCAAACACGGGGAATCAGAGCTGGGGAATCAGAGGCGGGGAATCAGAGTTGGGAATCAGAGGCGGGGAATCAGAGGCGGGGAAACAGAGGCGGGGAATCAGATATGGGGAATCAGAGGTGGGGAATCAGAGGTTGGGAATCAGAGGCAGGGAATCAGAGGCGGGGAATCAGAGGCGGGGAATCAGAGGAAGGGAATCAGATGTGCGGAATCGGAGATGGGGAATCAGAGGCAGGGAATCAGAGGCGGGGAATCAGAGGCGGGGAATCAGAGGCCGGGAATCAGATATGGGGAAACTGAGGCGGGGAATCCGAGGCGGGGAAACAGAGGCGGGGAATCAGATATGGGGAATCAGAGGTGGGGAATCAGAGGTTGGGAATCAGAGGCAGGGAATCAGAGGCTTGGAATCAGATGCAGGGAATCAGATGCGGGGCATCAGAGGCGGGGAATCAGAGCTGGGGAATCAGAGGTGGGGAATCAGATTTGGGGAATCAGAGGTGGGGACTTAGATATTGGGAAACAGAGGCGGGGAATCAGAGGCGGGGAAACAGAGGCGGGGAATCAGATGTGGGGAATCAGAGGTGGGGAATCAGGGGCAGGGAATCAGTGGCAGGGAATCAGAGGCGGGGAATCAGAGGCGGGGAATCAAAGGCAGGGAAACAGAGGCGGGGAATCAAATATAGGTAATCAGAGGTGGGGAATCAGAGGTTGTGAATCAGAGATGGGGAATCAAGGCGGGGAATCAGAGGCAGGGAATCAGACACGGGGAATCAGAGGCGGGGAATCAGAGGTGGGCAATCAGAGGCGGGGAATCAGATATGGGGAATCAGAGGCGGGGAATCAGAGGCGGGGAAACAGAGGCGGGGAATCAAATATAGGTAATCAGAGGTGGGGAATCAGAGGTTGTGAATCAGAGATGGGGAATCAAGGCGGGGAATCAGAGGCAGGGAATCAGACACGGGGAATCAGAGGCGGGGATTCAGAGCTGGGGAATCAGAGGCGGGGAATCAGAGTTGGGGAATCAGAGGCAGGGAATCAGATATGGGGAATCAGAGGCGGGGAATCAGAGGCGGGGAAACAGAGGTGGGGAATCAGATATGGGGAATCAGAGGTGGGGAATCAGGGGCGGGGAATCAGAGGCAGGGAATCAGACACGGGGAATCAGAGGCGGGGAATCAGAGATGGGGTATCAGAGGCGGGGAATCAGAGGCAGGGAATCGGACGCCGGGAATCAGAGTCGGGGAATCAGAGCTGGGGAATCAGAGGCGGGGAATCAGAGTTGTGGAATCAGAGGCGGGGATTCAGATATGGGGAAATAGAGGCGGGGAATCAGATATGGGGAATCAGAGGTGTGGAATCAGAGGTTGGGAATCAGAGGAAGGGAATCAGAGTCGGGGAAACAGAGGCGGGGAATCAGATATGTGGAATCAGAGGTGGCGAATCAAAGGCGGTGAAACAGAGATGGGGAATCAGGGCAGGGAATCAGAGGCAGGGAATCAAACACGGGGAATCAGAGCTGGGGAATCAGAGGCGGGGAATCAGAGTTGGGAATCAGAGGCGGGGAATCAGAGGCGGGGAAACAGAGGCGGGGAATCAGATATGGGGAATCAGAGGTGGGGAATCAGAGGTTGGGAATCAGAGGCAGGGAATCAGAGGCGGGGAATCAGAGGCGGGGAATCAGAGGAAGGGAATCAGATGTGCGGAATCGGAGATGGGGAATCAGAGGCAGGGAATCAGAGGCGGGGAATCAGAGGCGGGGAATCAGAGGCCGGGAATCAGATATGGGGAAACTGAGGCGGGGAATCCGAGGCGGGGAAACAGAGGCGGGGAATCAGATATGGGGAATCAGAGGTGGGGAATCAGAGGTTGGGAATCAGAGGCAGGGAATCAGAGGCTTGGAATCAGATGCAGGGAATCAGATGCGGGGCATCAGAGGCGGGGAATCAGAGCTGGGGAATCAGAGGTGGGGAATCAGATTTGGGGAATCAGAGGTGGGGACTTAGATATTGGGAAACAGAGGCGGGGAATCAGAGGCGGGGAAACAGAGGCGGGGAATCAGATGTGGGGAATCAGAGGTGGGGAATCAGGGGCAGGGAATCAGTGGCAGGGAATCAGAGGCGGGGAATCAGAGGCGGGGAATCAAAGGCAGGGAATCAGACACGGGGAATCAGAGGCGGGGAATCAGAGATGGGGAATCAGAGGCGGGGAATCAGAGGCAGGGAATCGGATGCCGGGAATCAGAGTCGGGGAATAAGAGCTGGGGAATCAGAGGCGGGGAATCAGAGTTGGGGAATCAGAGGCGGGGAATCAGATATGGGGAAATAGAGGCGGGGAATCAGATATGGGGAATCAGAGGTGTGGAATCATAGGTTGGGCATCAGAGGCAGGGAATCAGAGTCGGGGAAACGGAGGCGGGGAATCAGATATGGGGAATCAGAGGTGGCGAATCAAAGGCGGTGAAACAGAGATGGGGAATCAGGGCAGGGAATCAGAGGCAGGGAATCAAACACGGGGAATCAGAGCTGGGGAATCAGAGGCGGGGAATCAGAGTTGGGAATCAGAGGCGGGGAATCTGAGGCGGGGAAACAGAGGCGGGGAATCAGATATGGGGAATCAGAGGTGGGGAATCCGAGGTTGGGAATCAGAGGCAGGGAATCAGAGGTGGAAAATCAGAGGCGGGGAATCAGAGGAAGGGAATCAGATGTGCGGAATCGGAGATGGGGAATCAGAGGCAGGGAATCAGAGGCGGGGAATCAGAGGCGGGGATTCAGAGGCCGGGAATCAGATATGGGGAAACAGAGGCGGGGAATCCGAGGCGGGGAAACAGAGGCGGGGAATCAGATATGGGGAATCAGAGGTGGGGAATCAGAGGTTGGGAATCAGAGGCAGTGAATCAGAGGCTTGGAATCAGATGCAGGGAATCAGATGCGGGGAATCAGAGGCGGGGAATCAGAGCTGGGGAATCAGAGGTGGGGAATCAGATTTGGGGAATCAGAGGCGGGGACTTAGATATTGGGAAACAGAGGAGGGGAATCAGAGGCGGGGAAACCCAGGCGGGGATTCAGATATGGGGAATCAGAGGTGGGGAATCAGAGGCAAGGAATCAGATGTGCGGAATCAGAGATGGGGAATCAGAGGCAGGGAATCAGAATCAGAAGCAGGGAATCAGAGGCCGGGAATCAGAGGCCGGAATCAGATGCTGGGAATCAGAGGCAGTGAATCAGAGGCGGGGAAACGGAGGCGGGGAATCAAATATAGGGAATCAGAGGTGGGGAATCAGAGGTTGTGAATCAGAGATGGGGAATCAAGGCGGGGAATCAGAGGCAGGGAATCAGACGCGGGGAATCAGAGGCGGGGATTCAGAGCTGGGGAATCAGAGGCGGTGAATCAGAGTTGGGGAATCAGAGGCAGGGAATCAGATATGGGGAATCAGAGGTGGGGAATCAGCGGCGGGGAAACAGAGGCGGGGAATCAGATATGGGGAATCAGAATTGGGGAATCAGGGGCAGGAAATCAGTGGCAGGGAATCAGAGGCGGGGAATCAGAGGCGGGGAATCAGAGGCAGGGAATCAGACACGGGGAATCAGAGGCGGGGAATCAGAGATGGGGAATCAGAGGCGGGGAATCAGAGGCAGGGAATCGGACTCCGGGAATCAGAGTCGGGGAATCAGAGCTGGGGAATCAGAGGCGGGGAATCAGAGTTGGGGAATCAGAGGCGGGGAATCAGATATGGGGAAATAGAGGCGGGGAATCAGATATGGGGAATCAGAGGTGTGGAATCAGAGGTTGGGAATCAGAGGCAGGGAATCTGAGTCGGGGAAACAGAGGTGGGGAATCAGATATGGGGAATCAGAGGTGGCGAATCAAAGGCGGTGAATCAGAGATGGGGAATCAGAGGCGGGGAATCAGAGGCAGGGAATCAGATGCGGGGAATCAGAGGCGGGGAATCAGAGCTGGCGAATCAGAGGCGGGGAATCAGAGGTGGGCAATCAGAGGCGGGGAATCAGATATGGGGAATCAGAGGCGGGGAATCAGAGGCGGGGAAACAGAGGCGGGGAATCAAATATAGGTAATCAGAGGTGGGGAATCAGAGGTTGTGAATCAGAGATGGGGAATCAAGGCGGGGAATCAGAGGCAGGGAATCAGACACGGGGAATCAGAGGCGGGGATTCAGAGCTGGGGAATCAGAGGCGGGGAATCAGAGTTGGGGAATCAGAGGCAGGGAATCAGATATGGGGAATCAGAGGCGGGGAATCAGAGGCGGGGAAACAGAGGCGGGGAATCAGATATGGGGAATCAGAGGTGGGGAATCAGGGGCAGGGAATCAGTGGCAGGGAATCAGAGGCGGGGAATCAGAGGCGGGGAATCAGAGGCAGGGAATCAGACACGGGGAATCAGAGGCGGGGAATCAGAGATGGGGTATCAGAGGCGGGGAATCAGAGGCAGGGAATCGGACGCCGGGAATCAGAGTCGGGGAATCAGAGCTGGGGAATCAGAGGCGGGGAATCAGAGTTGGGGAATCAGAGGCGGGGATTCAGATATGGGGAAATAGAGGCGGGGAATCAGATATGGGGAATCAGAGGTGTGGAATCAGAGGTTGGGAATCAGAGGAAGGGAATCAGAGTCGGGGAAACAGAGGCGGGGAATCAGATATGTGGAATCAGAGGTGGCGAATCAAAGGCGGTGAAACAGAGATGGGGAATCAGGGCAGGGAATCAGAGGCAGGGAATCAAACACGGGGAATCAGAGCTGGGGAATCAGAGCCGGGGAATCAGAGTTGGGAATCAGAGGCGGGGAATCAGAGGCGGGGAAACAGAGGCGGGGAATCAGATATGGGGAATCAGAGGTGGGGAATCAGAGGTTGGGAATCAGAGGCAGGGAATCAGAGGCGGGGAATCAGAGGCGGGGAATCAGAGGAAGGGAATCAGATGTGCGGAATCGGAGATGGGGAATCAGAGGCAGGGAATCAGAGGCGGGGAATCAGAGGCGGGGAATCAGAGGCCGGGAATCAGATATGGGGAAACTGAGGCGGGGAATCCGAGGCGGGGAAACAGAGGCGGGGAATCAGATATGGGGAATCAGAGGTGGGGAATCAGAGGTTGGGAATCAGAGGCAGGGAATCAGAGGCTTGGAATCAGATGCAGGGAATCAGATGCGGGGCATCAGAGGCGGGGAATCAGAGCTGGGGAATCAGAGGTGGGGAATCAGATTTGGGGAATCAGAGGTGGGGACTTAGATATTGGGAAACAGAGGCGGGGAATCAGAGGCGGGGAAACAGAGGCGGGGAATCAGATATGGGGAATCAGAGGTGGGGAATCAGAGGCAGGGAATCAGATGTGCGGAATCAGAGATGGGGAATCAGAGGCAGGGAATCAGAATCAGAAGCAGGGAATCAGAGGCCGGGAATCAGAGGCCGGAATCAGATGATGGGAATCAGAGGCGGGGAATCAGAGTTGGGGAATCAGAGGCGGGGAATCAGATATGGGGAAATAGAGGCGAGGAATCAGATATGGGGAATCAGAGGTGTGGAATCATAGGTTGGGCATCAGAGGCAGGGAATCAGAGTCGGGGAAACGGAGGCGGGGAATCAGATATGGGGAATCAGAGGTGGCGAATCAAAGGCGGTGAAACAGAGATGGGGAATCAGGGCAGGGAATCAGAGGCAGGGAATCAAACACGGGGAATCAGAGCTGGGGAATCAGAGGCGGGGAATCAGAGTTGGGAATCAGAGGCGGGGAATCTGAGGCGGGGAAACAGAGGCGGGGAATCAGATATGGGGAATCAGAGGTGGGGAATCCGAGGTTGGGAATCAGAGGCAGGGAATCAGAGGCGGAAAATCAGAGGCGGGGAATCAGAGGAAGGGAATCAGATGTGCGGAATCGGAGATGGGGAATCAGAGGCAGGGAATCAGAGGCGGGGAATCAGAGGCGGGGATTCAGAGGCCGGGAATCAGATATGGGGAAACAGAGGCGGGGAATCCGAAGCGGGGAAACAGAGGCGGGGAATCAGATATGGGGAATCAGAGGCAGGGAATCAGATGCGGGGAATCAGAGGCGGGGAATCAGAGCTGGCGAATCAGAGGCGGGGAATCAGAGGTGGGCAATCAGAGGCGGGGAATCAGATATGGGGAATCAGAGGCGGGGAATCAGAGGCGGGGAAACAGAGGCGGGGAATCAAATATAGGTAATCAGAGGTGGGGAATCAGAGGTTGTGAATCAGAGATGGGGAATCAAGGCGGGGAATCAGAGGCAGGGAATCAGACACGGGGAATCAGAGGCGGGGATTCAGAGCTGGGGAATCAGAGGCGGGGAATCAGAGTTGGGGAATCAGAGGCAGGGAATCAGATATGGGGAATCAGAGGCGGGGAATCAGAGGCGGGGAAACAGAGGTGGGGAATCAGATATGGGGAATCAGAGGTGGGGAATCAGGGGCGGGGAATCAGAGGCAGGGAATCAGACACGGGGAATCAGAGGCGGGGAATCAGAGATGGGGTATCAGAGGCGGGGAATCAGAGGCAGGGAATCGGACGCCGGGAATCAGAGTCGGGGAATCAGAGCTGGGGAATCAGAGGCGGGGATTCAGATATGGGGAAATAGAGGCGGGGAATCAGATATGGGGAATCAGAGGTGTGGAATCAGAGGTTGGGAATCAGAGGAAGGGAATCAGAGTCGGGGAAACAGAGGCGGGGAATCAGATATGTGGAATCAGAGGTGGCGAATCAAAGGCGGTGAAACAGAGATGGGGAATCAGGGCAGGGAATCAGAGGCAGGGAATCAAACACGGGGAATCAGAGCTGGGGAATCAGAGGCGGGGAATCAGAGTTGGGAATCAGAGGCGGGGAATCAGAGGCGGGGAAACAGAGGCGGGGAATCAGATATGGGGAATCAGAGGTGGGGAATCAGAGGTTGGGAATCAGAGGCAGGGAATCAGAGGCGGGGAATCAGAGGCGGGGAATCAGAGGAAGGGAATCAGATGTGCGGAATCGGAGATGGGGAATCAGAGGCAGGGAATCAGAGGCGGGGAATCAGAGGCGGGGAATCAGAGGCCGGGAATCAGATATGGGGAAACTGAGGCGGGGAATCCGAGGCGGGGAAACAGAGGCGGGGAATCAGATATGGGGAATCAGAGGTGGGGAATCAGAGGTTGGGAATCAGAGGCAGGGAATCAGAGGCTTGGAATCAGATGCAGGGAATCAGATGCGGGGCATCAGAGGCGGGGAATCAGAGCTGGGGAATCAGAGGTGGGGAATCAGATTTGGGGAATCAGAGGTGGGGACTTAGATATTGGGAAACAGAGGCGGGGAATCAGAGGCGGGGAAACAGAGGCGGGGAATCAGATGTGGGGAATCAGAGGTGGGGAATCAGGGGCAGGGAATCAGTGGCAGGGAATCAGAGGCGGGGAATCAGAGGCGGGGAATCAAAGGCAGGGAAACAGAGGCGGGGAATCAAATATAGGTAATCAGAGGTGGGGAATCAGAGGTTGTGAATCAGAGATGGGGAATCAAGGCGGGGAATCAGAGGCAGGGAATCAGACACGGGGAATCAGAGGCGGGGAATCAGAGGTGGGCAATCAGAGGCGGGGAATCAGATATGGGGAATCAGAGGCGGGGAATCAGAGGCGGGGAAACAGAGGCGGGGAATCAAATATAGGTAATCAGAGGTGGGGAATCAGAGGTTGTGAATCAGAGATGGGGAATCAAGGCGGGGAATCAGAGGCAGGGAATCAGACACGGGGAATCAGAGGCGGGGATTCAGAGCTGGGGAATCAGAGGCGGGGAATCAGAGTTGGGGAATCAGAGGCAGGGAATCAGATATGGGGAATCAGAGGCGGGGAATCAGAGGCGGGGAAACAGAGGTGGGGAATCAGATATGGGGAATCAGAGGTGGGGAATCAGGGGCGGGGAATCAGAGGCAGGGAATCAGACACGGGGAATCAGAGGCGGGGAATCAGAGATGGGGTATCAGAGGCGGGGAATCAGAGGCAGGGAATCGGACGCCGGGAATCAGAGTCGGGGAATCAGAGCTGGGGAATCAGAGGCGGGGAATCAGAGTTGGGGAATCAGAGGCGGGGATTCAGATATGGGGAAATAGAGGCGGGGAATCAGATATGGGGAATCAGAGGTGTGGAATCAGAGGTTGGGAATCAGAGGAAGGGAATCAGAGTCGGGGAAACAGAGGCGGGGAATCAGATATGTGGAATCAGAGGTGGCGAATCAAAGGCGGTGAAACAGAGATGGGGAATCAGGGCAGGGAATCAGAGGCAGGGAATCAAACACGGGGAATCAGAGCTGGGGAATCAGAGGCGGGGAATCAGAGTTGGGAATCAGAGGCGGGGAATCAGAGGCGGGGAAACAGAGGCGGGGAATCAGATATGGGGAATCAGAGGTGGGGAATCAGAGGTTGGGAATCAGAGGCAGGGAATCAGAGGCGGGGAATCAGAGGCGGGGAATCAGAGGAAGGGAATCAGATGTGCGGAATCGGAGATGGGGAATCAGAGGCAGGGAATCAGAGGCGGGGAATCAGAGGCGGGGAATCAGAGGCCGGGAATCAGATATGGGGAAACTGAGGCGGGGAATCCGAGGCGGGGAAACAGAGGCGGGGAATCAGATATGGGGAATCAGAGGTGGGGAATCAGAGGTTGGGAATCAGAGGCAGGGAATCAGAGGCTTGGAATCAGATGCAGGGAATCAGATGCGGGGCATCAGAGGCGGGGAATCAGAGCTGGGGAATCAGAGGTGGGGAATCAGATTTGGGGAATCAGAGGTGGGGACTTAGATATTGGGAAACAGAGGCGGGGAATCAGAGGCGGGGAAACAGAGGCGGGGAATCAGATGTGGGGAATCAGAGGTGGGGAATCAGGGGCAGGGAATCAGTGGCAGGGAATCAGAGGCGGGGAATCAGAGGCGGGGAATCAAAGGCAGGGAATCAGACACGGGGAATCAGAGGCGGGGAATCAGAGATGGGGAATCAGAGGCGGGGAATCAGAGGCAGGGAATCGGATGCCGGGAATCAGAGTCGGGGAATAAGAGCTGGGGAATCAGAGGCGGGGAATCAGAGTTGGGGAATCAGAGGCGGGGAATCAGATATGGGGAAATAGAGGCGGGGAATCAGATATGGGGAATCAGAGGTGTGGAATCATAGGTTGGGCATCAGAGGCAGGGAATCAGAGTCGGGGAAACGGAGGCGGGGAATCAGATATGGGGAATCAGAGGTGGCGAATCAAAGGCGGTGAAACAGAGATGGGGAATCAGGGCAGGGAATCAGAGGCAGGGAATCAAACACGGGGAATCAGAGCTGGGGAATCAGAGGCGGGGAATCAGAGTTGGGAATCAGAGGCGGGGAATCTGAGGCGGGGAAACAGAGGCGGGGAATCAGATATGGGGAATCAGAGGTGGGGAATCCGAGGTTGGGAATCAGAGGCAGGGAATCAGAGGTGGAAAATCAGAGGCGGGGAATCAGAGGAAGGGAATCAGATGTGCGGAATCGGAGATGGGGAATCAGAGGCAGGGAATCAGAGGCGGGGAATCAGAGGCGGGGATTCAGAGGCCGGGAATCAGATATGGGGAAACAGAGGCGGGGAATCCGAGGCGGGGAAACAGAGGCGGGGAATCAGATATGGGGAATCAGAGGTGGGGAATCAGAGGTTGGGAATCAGAGGCAGTGAATCAGAGGCTTGGAATCAGATGCAGGGAATCAGATGCGGGGAATCAGAGGCGGGGAATCAGAGCTGGGGAATCAGAGGTGGGGAATCAGATTTGGGGAATCAGAGGCGGGGACTTAGATATTGGGAAACAGAGGAGGGGAATCAGAGGCGGGGAAACCCAGGCGGGGATTCAGATATGGGGAATCAGAGGTGGGGAATCAGAGGCAAGGAATCAGATGTGCGGAATCAGAGATGGGGAATCAGAGGCAGGGAATCAGAATCAGAAGCAGGGAATCAGAGGCCGGGAATCAGAGGCCGGAATCAGATGCTGGGAATCAGAGGCAGTGAATCAGAGGCGGGGAAACGGAGGCGGGGAATCAAATATAGGGAATCAGAGGTGGGGAATCAGAGGTTGTGAATCAGAGATGGGGAATCAAGGCGGGGAATCAGAGGCAGGGAATCAGACGCGGGGAATCAGAGGCGGGGATTCAGAGCTGGGGAATCAGAGGCGGTGAATCAGAGTTGGGGAATCAGAGGCAGGGAATCAGATATGGGGAATCAGAGGTGGGGAATCAGCGGCGGGGAAACAGAGGCGGGGAATCAGATATGGGGAATCAGAATTGGGGAATCAGGGGCAGGAAATCAGTGGCAGGGAATCAGAGGCGGGGAATCAGAGGCGGGGAATCAGAGGCAGGGAATCAGACACGGGGAATCAGAGGCGGGGAATCAGAGATGGGGAATCAGAGGCGGGGAATCAGAGGCAGGGAATCGGACTCCGGGAATCAGAGTCGGGGAATCAGAGCTGGGGAATCAGAGGCGGGGAATCAGAGTTGGGGAATCAGAGGCGGGGAATCAGATATGGGGAAATAGAGGCGGGGAATCAGATATGGGGAATCAGAGGTGTGGAATCAGAGGTTGGGAATCAGAGGCAGGGAATCTGAGTCGGGGAAACAGAGGTGGGGAATCAGATATGGGGAATCAGAGGTGGCGAATCAAAGGCGGTGAATCAGAGATGGGGAATCAGAGGCGGGGAATCAGAGGCAGGGAATCAGATGCGGGGAATCAGAGGCGGGGAATCAGAGCTGGCGAATCAGAGGCGGGGAATCAGAGGTGGGCAATCAGAGGCGGGGAATCAGATATGGGGAATCAGAGGCGGGGAATCAGAGGCGGGGAAACAGAGGCGGGGAATCAAATATAGGTAATCAGAGGTGGGGAATCAGAGGTTGTGAATCAGAGATGGGGAATCAAGGCGGGGAATCAGAGGCAGGGAATCAGACACGGGGAATCAGAGGCGGGGATTCAGAGCTGGGGAATCAGAGGCGGGGAATCAGAGTTGGGGAATCAGAGGCAGGGAATCAGATATGGGGAATCAGAGGCGGGGAATCAGAGGCGGGGAAACAGAGGCGGGGAATCAGATATGGGGAATCAGAGGTGGGGAATCAGGGGCAGGGAATCAGTGGCAGGGAATCAGAGGCGGGGAATCAGAGGCGGGGAATCAGAGGCAGGGAATCAGACACGGGGAATCAGAGGCGGGGAATCAGAGATGGGGTATCAGAGGCGGGGAATCAGAGGCAGGGAATCGGACGCCGGGAATCAGAGTCGGGGAATCAGAGCTGGGGAATCAGAGGCGGGGAATCAGAGTTGGGGAATCAGAGGCGGGGATTCAGATATGGGGAAATAGAGGCTGGGAATCAGATATGGGGAATCAGAGGTGTGGAATCAGAGGTTGGGAATCAGAGGAAGGGAATCAGAGTCGGGGAAACAGAGGCGGGGAATCAGATATGTGGAATCAGAGGTGGCGAATCAAAGGCGGTGAAACAGAGATGGGGAATCAGGGCAGGGAATCAGAGGCAGGGAATCAAACACGGGGAATCAGAGCTGGGGAATCAGAGCCGGGGAATCAGAGTTGGGAATCAGAGGCGGGGAATCAGAGGCGGGGAAACAGAGGCGGGGAATCAGATATGGGGAATCAGAGGTGGGGAATCAGAGGTTGGGAATCAGAGGCAGGGAATCAGAGGCGGGGAATCAGAGGCGGGGAATCAGAGGAAGGGAATCAGATGTGCGGAATCGGAGATGGGGAATCAGAGGCAGGGAATCAGAGGCGGGGAATCAGAGGCGGGGAATCAGAGGCCGGGAATCAGATATGGGGAAACTGAGGCGGGGAATCCGAGGCGGGGAAACAGAGGCGGGGAATCAGATATGGGGAATCAGAGGTGGGGAATCAGAGGTTGGGAATCAGAGGCAGGGAATCAGAGGCTTGGAATCAGATGCAGGGAATCAGATGCGGGGCATCAGAGGCGGGGAATCAGAGCTGGGGAATCAGAGGTGGGGAATCAGATTTGGGGAATCAGAGGTGGGGACTTAGATATTGGGAAACAGAGGCGGGGAATCAGAGGCGGGGAAACAGAGGCGGGGAATCAGATATGGGGAATCAGAGGTGGGGAATCAGAGGCAGGGAATCAGATGTGCGGAATCAGAGATGGGGAATCAGAGGCAGGGAATCAGAATCAGAAGCAGGGAATCAGAGGCCGGGAATCAGAGGCCGGAATCAGATGATGGGAATCAGAGGCCTGGAATCAGAGGCGGGGAATCAGAGGCAGGGAATCAGATGCGGGGAATCAGAGGCGGGGAATCAGAGCTGGGGAATCAGAGGCGGGGTATTTGAGTTGGGGATTCAGAGGCGGGGAATCAGATATGGGGAAACAAAGGTAGGGAATCAGAGGCGGGGAAACAGAGGCAGGGAATCAGATATGGGGAATCAGAGGCGGGGAATCAGAGGTGGGGAAACATAGGCAGGGAATCGGATGTGCGGAATCAGAGATGGGGAATCAGAGGCCGGGAATCAGAGGTGGTGAATCAGAGATGGGGAATCAGAGGCGGGGAATCAGAGGCAGGGTATCAGACGCGGGGAATCAGAGGTGGGCAATCAGAGGCGGGGAATCAGATATGGGGAATCAGAGGCGGGGAATCAGAGGCGGGGAAACAGAGGCGGGGAATCAGATATGGGGAATCAGAGGTGGGGCATCAGAGGTTGTGAATCACAGATGGGGAATCAGAGGCGGGGAATCAGAGGCAGGGAATGAGACGCGGGGAATCAGAGGCGGGGATTCAGAGCTGGGGAATCAGAAGCGGGGAATCAGAGTTGGGGAATCAGAGGCGGGGAATCAGATATGGGGAATCAGAGGCAGGGAATCAGAGGCGGGGAATCAGAGGCAGGGAATCAAACGCGGGGAATCTGAGGCGTGGAATCAGAGCTGGGGAATCAGAGGTGGGGAATCAGAGGCAGGGAATTGGATGTGCGGAATCAGAGATGGGGAATCAGAGGTGGGGAATCAGAGGCGGTGAATCAGAGATGGGGAATCAGAGGCGGGGAATCAGAGGCAGGAAATCAGACACGGGGATTCAGAGGCTGGGAATCAGAGGCAGGGAATCAGACGCGGGGAATCTGAGGCGGGGAATCAGAGCTGGGGAATCTGAGGCAGGGAATCAGAGTTGGGGATTCAGAAGCGGGGAATCAGATATGGGGAAACAGAGGCGGGGAATCAGAGGCGGGCAAACAGAGGCGGGGAATTAGATATGGGGAATCAGAGGTAGGGAATCAGAGGTGGTGAATCAGTGATGGGGAATCACAGGCGGGGAATCAGAGGCAGGGAATAGAACGCGGGGAATCAGAGGCAGGGAATCAGAGCTGGGGAATCAGAGGCGGGGAATCATAGTTGGGAATCAGAGGCGGGAATCAGATATGGTGAAACAGAGGCGGGGAATCAGAGGCGGGGAAACAGAGGCGGGGAATCAGATATGGGGAATCGGATGCAGGGAATCAGAGGCGGGGAATCAGAGCTGGGGAATCAGAGGCGGGGAATCAGAGTTGGGGCATCAGAGGTGGGGAATTAGATATAGGGAAACAGAGGCGGGGAATCAGAGGCGGGGAAACAGAGGCGGGGAATCAGATATGGGGAATCAGAGGTGGGGAATCAGAGGCAGGGAATCAGATGTGCGGAATCAGAGATGGGGAATCAGAGGCAGGGAATCAGAAGCGGGGAATCAGAGGCCGGGAATCAGAGGCCGGGAATCAGATGCTGGGAATAAGAGGCCGGGAATCAGAGGAGGGGAATCAGAGTCCGGGAATCAGAGATGGGGATTCAGAGGCGGGGAATGAGATATGGAGAATCAGAGGCGGGGAATAAGAGGCGGGGAAACAGAAGTGGGGAATCAGATATGGGGAATCAGATGTGGCGAATCAAAGGCGGTGAATCAGAGATGGGGAATCAGAGGCGGGGAATCAGAGGCAGGGAATCAGATGTGGGGAATCAGAGGTGGGGAATCAGAGGTGGGGAATCAGAGGCGGAGAATCAGAGGCGGGCAATCAGATGCAGGGAATCAGAGGCAGGGAATCAGAGGCGGAGAATCAGAGGCGGGCAATCAGATGCAGGGAATCAGAGGCAGGGAATCAGAGGCAGGGAATCAGAAGCGGGGAATCAGAGGTGGGGAATCAGAGGCGGGGAATCAGAGGCAGGGAATCAGAAGCGGGGAATCAGAGGTGGGGAATCAGAGGCGGGGAATCAGAGGCGGAGAATCAGAGGCGGGCAATCAGATGCAGGGAATCAGAGGCAGGGAATCAGAGGCAGGGAATCAGAGGCATGGAATCTGAGGCAGGGAATCTGAGGTGGGGAATCAGAGGCGGGGAAACAGGTGGGTAAACAGAGGGGGGTAAACATAGGCGGGGAATCAGAGGCGCGGAATCAGAGGCGGGGAATCAGAGGCAGGGAATCAGAGGCGGGGAATCAGAGGCGGGGAATCAGATGCGGGGAATCAGAGGTGGGGAATCAGAGGCGGGGTATCAGAGGAGGGGAATCAGAGGCGGGGAATCAGAGGCGGGGAATCAGAGGCAGGGAATCAGAGGCGTGCAATCAGAGGCGGGGAATCAGAGGTGGGGAATCAGAAGTGTGGAATCAGAGGCGGGGAAACAGAGGCGGGGAATCAGATATGGGGAATCAGAGGTGGGGCATCAGAGGTTGTGAATCACAGATGGGGAATCAGAGGCGGGGAATCAGAGGCAGGGAATCAGACGCGGGGAATCAGAGGCGGGGATTCAGAGCTGGGGAATCAGAGGCGGGGAATCAGAGTTGGGGAATCAGAGGCGTGGAATCAGATATGGGGAATCAGAGGCAGGGAATCAGAGGCGGGAAAACAGAGGCGGGGAATCAGATATGGGGAATCAGAGGCGGGGAATCAGAGGCAGGGAATTAGACACGGGGAATCAGAGGCGGGGAATCAGAGATGGGGAATCAGAGGCGGGGAATCAGAGGCAGGGAATCGGATGCCGGGAATCAGAGGCGGGAAATCAGAGCTGGGTAATCAGAGGCGGGGAATCAGAGTTGGGGAATCAGAGGCGGCGAAGCAGATATGGGGAAATAGAGGCGGGGAATCAGATATGGGGAGTCAGAGGCGGGGAATCAGATATGGGGAATCAGAGGCTGGGAATCAGAGGGGGGGAAACAGAGGCGGGGAATAAGATATGGGGAATCAGAGGTGGGGAATCAGGGGCGGGGAATCAGTGGCAGGGAATCAGAGGCGGGGAATCAGAGGCGGGGAATCAAAGGAAGGGAATCAAAGGAAGGGAATCAGACACGGGGAATCAGAGGTGGGGAATCAGAGATGGGGAATCAGAGGCGGGGAATCACAGGCAGGGAATCAGACGCGGGGAATCAGAGGCGGGGAATCAGAGCTGGGGAATCAGAGGTGGGGAATCAGAGTCGGGGAATCAGAGGCAGGGAATCGGTTGTGCAGAATCAGAGATGGGGAATCAGATGTGGGGAATCAGAGGCAGTGAATCAGAGATGGGGAATCAGAGGCGGGGAATCAGAGGCAGGAAATCAGACAGGGATTCAGAGGCTGGGAATCAGACGGGGGGAATCAAAGGCGGGGAATCAGAGCTGGTGAATCAGAGGCAGGGAATCAGAGTTGGGGATTCAGAGGCGGAGAATCAGATATGGGGAAACAGAGGCGGGGAATGAGAGGCGGGCAAGCAGAGGCGGGGAATTAGATATGGGGAATCAGAGGTGGGAAATCAGACATGGGGAATCGGATGCGGGGAATCAGAGGCGGGGAATCAGAGCTGGGGAATCAGATGTGGGGAATCAGAGTTGGGGCATCAGAGGTGGGGAATTAGATATGGGGAATCAGAGGCGGGGAATCAGAGGCGGGGAAACAGAGGCGGGGAATCAGATATGGGGAAACAGAGGTGGGGAATCAGAGGCGGGGAAACAGAGGCGGGGAATCAGACATGGGGAATCGGATGCGGGGAATCAGAGGCGGGGAATCAGAGCTGGGGAATCAGAGGTGGGGAATCAGAGTTGGGGCATCAGAGGTGGGGAATAAGATATGGGGAAACAGAGGCAGGGAATCAGAGGCGGGGAAACAGAGGCGGGGAATCAGATATGGGGAATCAGAGGTGGGGAATCAGAGGCAGGGAATCAGATGTGCGGAATCAGAGATGGGGAATCAGAGGCAGGGAATCAGAATCAGAAGCGGGGAATCAGAGGCCGGGAATCAGAGGCCGGGAATCAGATGCTGGGAATAAGAGGCCGGGAATCAGAGGTGGGGATTCAGAGTCTGGGAATCAGATATGGGGAAACAGAGGCGGGGAATCCGAGGCGGGGAAACAGAGGCGGGGATTCAGAGCTGGGGAATCAGAGGCGGGGAATCAGAGTTGGGGAATCAGAGGCAGGGAATCAGATATGGGGAATCAGAGGCGGGGAATCAGAGGCGGGGAAACAGAGGCGGGGAATCAGATATGGGGAATCAGAGGTGGGGAATCAGGGGCAGGGAATCAGTGGCAGGGAATCAGAGGCGGGGAATCAGAGGCGTGGAATCAGAGGCAGGGAATCAGACACGGGGAATCAGAGGCGGGGAATCAGAGATGGGGAATCAGAGGTTGGGAATCAGAGGCAGTGAATCAGAGGCTTGGAATCAGATGCAGGGAATCAGATGCGGGGAATCAGAGGCGGGGAATCAGAGCTGGGGAATCAGAGGTGGGGAATCAGATTTGGGGAATCAGAGGCGGGGACTTAGATATTGGGAAACAGAGGAGGGGAATCAGAGGCGGGGAAACCCAGGCGGGGATTCAGATATGGGGAATCAGAGGTGGGGAATCAGAGGCAAGGAATCAGATGTGCGGAATCAGAGATGGGGAATCAGAGGCAGGGAATCAGAATCAGAAGCAGGGAATCAGAGGCCGGGAATCAGAGGCCGGAATCAGATGCTGGGAATCAGAGGCAGTGAATCAGAGGCGGGGAAACGGAGGCGGGGAATCAAATATAGGGAATCAGAGGTGGGGAATCAGATATGGGGAATCAGAGGTGGCGAATCAAAGGCGGTGAATCAGAGATGGGGAATCAGAGGCGGGGAATCAGAGGCAGGGAATCAGATGCGGGGAATCAGAGGCGGGGAATCAGAGCTGGCGAATCAGAGGCGGGGAATCAGAGGTGGGCAATCAGAGGCGGGGAATCAGATATGGGGAATCAGAGGCGGGGAATCAGAGGCGGGGAAACAGAGGCGGGGAATCAAATATAGGTAATCAGAGGTGGGGAATCAGAGGTTGTGAATCAGAGATGGGGAATCAAGGCGGGGAATCAGAGGCAGGGAATCAGACACGGGGAATCAGAGGCGGGGATTCAGAGCTGGGGAATCAGAGGCGGGGAATCAGAGTTGGGGAATCAGAGGCAGGGAATCAGATATGGGGAATCAGAGGCGGGGAATCAGAGGCGGGGAAACAGAGGCGGGGAATCAGATATGGGGAATCAGAGGTGGGGAATCAGGGGCAGGGAATCAGTGGCAGGGAATCAGAGGCGGGGAATCAGAGGCGTGGAATCAGAGGCAGGGAATCAGACACGGGGAATCAGAGGCGGGGAATCAGAGATGGGGTATCAGAGGAGGGGAATCAGAGGCAGGGAATCGGACGCCGGGAATCAGAGTCGGGGAATCAGAGCTGGGGAATCAGAGGCGGGGAATCAGAGTTGGGGAATCAGAGGCGGGGATTCAGATATGGGGAAATAGAGGCGGGGAATCAGATATGGGGAATCAGAGGTGTGGAATCAGAGGTTGGGAATCAGAGGAAGGGAATCAGAGTCGGGGAAACAGAGGCGGGGAATCAGATATGTGGAATCAGAGGTGGCGAATCAAAGGCGGTGAAACAGAGATGGGGAATCAGGGCAGGGAATCAGAGGCAGGGAATCAAACACGGGGAATCAGAGCTGGGGAATCAGAGGCGGGGAATCAGAGTTGGGAATCAGAGGCGGGGAATCAGAGGCGGGGAAACAGAGGCGGGGAATCAGATATGGGGAATCAGAGGTGGGGAATCAGAGGTTGGGAATCAGAGGCAGGGAATCAGAGGCGGGGAATCAGAGGCGGGGAATCAGAGGAAGGGAATCAGATGTGCGGAATCGGAGATGGGGAATCAGAGGCAGGGAATCAGAGGCGGAGAATCAGAGGCGGGGAATCAGAGGCCGGGAATCAGATATGGGGAAACTGAGGCGGGGAATCCGAGGCGGGGAAACAGAGGCGGGGAATCAGATATGGGGAATCAGAGGTGGGGAATCAGAGGTTGGGAATCAGAGGCAGGGAATCAGAGGCTTGGAATCAGATGCAGGGAATCAGATGCGGGGCATCAGAGGCGGGGAATCAGAGCTGGGGAATCAGAGGTGGGGAATCAGATTTGGGGAATCAGAGGTGGGGACTTAGATATTGGGAAACAGAGGCGGGGAATCAGAGGCGGGGAAACAGAGGCGGGGAATCAGATATGGGGAATCAGAGGTGGGGAATCAGAGGCAGGGAATCAGATGTGCGGAATCAGAGATGGGGAATCAGAGGCAGGGAATCAGAATCAGAAGCAGGGAATCAGAGGCCGGGAAACAGAGGCCGGAATCAGATGATGGGAATCAGAGGCCTGGAATCAGAGGCGGGGAATCAGAGGCAGGGAATCAGATGCGGGGAATCAGAGACGGGGAATCAGAGCTGGGGAATCAGAGGCGGGGTATTTGAGTTGGGGAATCAGAGGCGGGGAATCAGATATGGGGAAACAAAGGTAGGGAATCAGAGGCGGGGAAACAGAGGCAGGGAATCAGATATGGGGAATCAGAGGCGGGGAATCAGAGGTGGGGAAACATAGGCAGGGAATCGGATGTGCGGAATCAGAGATGGGGAATCAGAGGCCGGGAATCAGAGGTGGTGAATCAGAGATGGGGAATCAGAGGCGGGGAATCAGAGGCAGGGTATCAGACGCGGGGAATCAGAGGTGGGCAATCAGAGGCGGGGAATCAGATATGGGGAATCAGAGGCGGGGAATCAGAGGCGGGGAAACAGAGGCGGGGAATCAGATATGGGGAATCAGAGGTGGGGCATCAGAGGTTGTGAATCACAGATGGGGAATCAGAGGCGGGGAATCAGAGGCAGGGAATCAGACGCGGGGAATCAGAGGCGGGGATTCAGAGCTGGGGAATCAGAAGCGGGGAATCAGAGTTGGGGAATCAGAGGCGGGGAATCAGATATGGGGAATCAGAGGCAGGGAATCAGAGGCGGGGAATCAGAGGCAGGGAATCAAACGCGGGGAATCTGAGGCGTGGAATCAGAGCTGGGGAATCAGAGGTGGGGAATCAGAGGCAGGGAATTGGATGTGCGGAATCAGAGATGGGGAATCAGAGGTGGGGAATCAGAGGCGGTGAATCAGAGATGGGGAATCAGAGGCGGGGAATCAGAGGCAGGAAATCAGACACGGGGATTCAGAGGCTGGGAATCAGAGGCAGGGAATCAGACGCGGGGAATCTGAGGCGGGGAATCAGAGCTGGGGAATCTGAGGCAGGGAATCAGAGTTGGGGATTCAGAGGCGGGGAATCAGATATGGGGAAACAGAGGCGGGGAATCAGAGGCGGGCAAACAGAGGCGGGGAATTAGATATGGGGAATCAGAGGTAGGGAATCAGAGGTGGTGAATCAGTGATGGGGAATCACAGGCGGGGAATCAGAGGCAGGGAATAGAACGCGGGGAATCAGAGGCAGGGAATCAGAGCTGGGGAATCAGAGGCGGGGAATCATAGTTGGGAATCAGAGGCGGGAATCAGATATGGTGAAACAGAGGCGGGGAATCAGAGGCGGGGAAACAGAGGCGGGGAATCAGATATGGGGAATCGGATGCAGGGAATCAGAGGCGGGGAATCAGAGCTGGGGAATCAGAGGCGGGGAATCAGAGTTGGGGCATCAGAGGTGGGGAATTAGATATAGGGAAACAGAGGCGGGGAATCAGAGGCGGGGAAACAGAGGCGGGGAATCAGATATGGGGAATCAGAGGTGGGGAATCAGAGGCAGGGAATCAGATGTGCGGAATCAGAGATGGGGAATCAGAGGCAGGGAATCAGAAGCGGGGAATCAGAGGCCGGGAATCAGAGGCCGGGAATCAGATGCTGGGAATAAGAGGCCGGGAATCAGAGGAGGGGAATCAGAGTCCGGGAATCAGAGATGGGGATTCAGAGGCGGGGAATGAGATATGGAGAATCAGAGGCGGGGAATAAGAGGCGGGGAAACAGAGGTGGGGAATCAGATATGGGGAATCAGATGTGGCGAATCAAAGGCGGTGAATCAGAGATGGGGAATCAGAGGCGGGGAATCAGAGGCAGGGAATCAGATGTGGGGAATCAGAGGTGGGGAATCAGAGGCGGGGAATCAGAGGCGGAGAATCAGAGGCGGGCAATCAGATGCAGGGAATCAGAGGCAGGGAATCAGAGGCGGAGAATCAGAGGCGGGCAATCAGATGCAGGGAATCAGAGGCAGGGAATCAGAGGCAGGGAATCAGAAGCGGGGAATCAGAGGTGGGGAATCAGAGGCGGGGAATCAGAGGCAGGGAATCAGAAGCGGGGAATCAGAGGTGGGGAATCAGAGGCGGGGAATCAGAGGCGGAGAATCAGATATGGGGAAACAGAGGCGGGGAATGAGAGGCGGGCAAGCAGAGGCGGGGAATTAGATATGGGGAATCAGAGGTGGGAAATCAGACATGGGGAATCGGATGCGGGGAATCAGAGGCGGGGAATCAGAGCTGGGGAATCAGATGTGGGGAATCAGAGTTGGGGCATCAGAGGTGGGGAATTAGATATGGGGAATCAGAGGCGGGGAATCAGAGGCGGGGAAACAGAGGCGGGGAATCAGATATGGGGAAACAGAGGTGGGGAATCAGAGGCGGGGAAACAGAGGCGGGGAATCAGACATGGGGAATCGGATGCGGGGAATCAGAGGCGGGGAATCAGAGCTGGGGAATCAGAGGTGGGGAATCAGAGTTGGGGCATCAGAGGTGGGGAATAAGATATGGGGAAACAGAGGCAGGGAATCAGAGGCGGGGAAACAGAGGCGGGGAATCAGATATGGGGAATCAGAGGTGGGGAATCAGAGGCAGGGAATCAGATGTGCGGAATCAGAGATGGGGAATCAGAGGCAGGGAATCAGAATCAGAAGCGGGGAATCAGAGGCCGGGAATCAGAGGCCGGGAATCAGATGCTGGGAATAAGAGGCCGGGAATCAGAGGTGGGGATTCAGAGTCTGGGAATCAGATATGGGGAAACAGAGGCGGGGAATCCGAGGCGGGGAAACAGAGGCGGGGATTCAGAGCTGGGGAATCAGAGGCGGGGAATCAGAGTTGGGGAATCAGAGGCAGGGAATCAGATATGGGGAATCAGAGGCGGGGAATCAGAGGCGGGGAAACAGAGGCGGGGAATCAGATATGGGGAATCAGAGGTGGGGAATCAGGGGCAGGGAATCAGTGGCAGGGAATCAGAGGCGGGGAATCAGAGGCGTGGAATCAGAGGCAGGGAATCAGACACGGGGAATCAGAGGCGGGGAATCAGAGATGGGGAATCAGAGGTTGGGAATCAGAGGCAGTGAATCAGAGGCTTGGAATCAGATGCAGGGAATCAGATGCGGGGAATCAGAGGCGGGGAATCAGAGCTGGGGAATCAGAGGTGGGGAATCAGATTTGGGGAATCAGAGGCGGGGACTTAGATATTGGGAAACAGAGGAGGGGAATCAGAGGCGGGGAAACCCAGGCGGGGATTCAGATATGGGGAATCAGAGGTGGGGAATCAGAGGCAAGGAATCAGATGTGCGGAATCAGAGATGGGGAATCAGAGGCAGGGAATCAGAATCAGAAGCAGGGAATCAGAGGCCGGGAATCAGAGGCCGGAATCAGATGCTGGGAATCAGAGGCAGTGAATCAGAGGCGGGGAAACGGAGGCGGGGAATCAAATATAGGGAATCAGAGGTGGGGAATCAGATATGGGGAATCAGAGGTGGCGAATCAAAGGCGGTGAATCAGAGATGGGGAATCAGAGGCGGGGAATCAGAGGCAGGGAATCAGATGCGGGGAATCAGAGGCGGGGAATCAGAGCTGGCGAATCAGAGGCGGGGAATCAGAGGTGGGCAATCAGAGGCGGGGAATCAGATATGGGGAATCAGAGGCGGGGAATCAGAGGCGGGGAAACAGAGGCGGGGAATCAAATATAGGTAATCAGAGGTGGGGAATCAGAGGTTGTGAATCAGAGATGGGGAATCAAGGCGGGGAATCAGAGGCAGGGAATCAGACACGGGGAATCAGAGGCGGGGATTCAGAGCTGGGGAATCAGAGGCGGGGAATCAGAGTTGGGGAATCAGAGGCAGGGAATCAGATATGGGGAATCAGAGGCGGGGAATCAGAGGCGGGGAAACAGAGGCGGGGAATCAGATATGGGGAATCAGAGGTGGGGAATCAGGGGCAGGGAATCAGTGGCAGGGAATCAGAGGCGGGGAATCAGAGGCGTGGAATCAGAGGCAGGGAATCAGACACGGGGAATCAGAGGCGGGGAATCAGAGATGGGGTATCAGAGGAGGGGAATCAGAGGCAGGGAATCGGACGCCGGGAATCAGAGTCGGGGAATCAGAGCTGGGGAATCAGAGGCGGGGAATCAGAGTTGGGGAATCAGAGGCGGGGATTCAGATATGGGGAAATAGAGGCGGGGAATCAGATATGGGGAATCAGAGGTGTGGAATCAGAGGTTGGGAATCAGAGGAAGGGAATCAGAGTCGGGGAAACAGAGGCGGGGAATCAGATATGTGGAATCAGAGGTGGCGAATCAAAGGCGGTGAAACAGAGATGGGGAATCAGGGCAGGGAATCAGAGGCAGGGAATCAAACACGGGGAATCAGAGCTGGGGAATCAGAGGCGGGGAATCAGAGTTGGGAATCAGAGGCGGGGAATCAGAGGCGGGGAAACAGAGGCGGGGAATCAGATATGGGGAATCAGAGGTGGGGAATCAGAGGTTGGGAATCAGAGGCAGGGAATCAGAGGCGGGGAATCAGAGGCGGGGAATCAGAGGAAGGGAATCAGATGTGCGGAATCGGAGATGGGGAATCAGAGGCAGGGAATCAGAGGCGGAGAATCAGAGGCGGGGAATCAGAGGCCGGGAATCAGATATGGGGAAACTGAGGCGGGGAATCCGAGGCGGGGAAACAGAGGCGGGGAATCAGATATGGGGAATCAGAGGTGGGGAATCAGAGGTTGGGAATCAGAGGCAGGGAATCAGAGGCTTGGAATCAGATGCAGGGAATCAGATGCGGGGCATCAGAGGCGGGGAATCAGAGCTGGGGAATCAGAGGTGGGGAATCAGATTTGGGGAATCAGAGGTGGGGACTTAGATATTGGGAAACAGAGGCGGGGAATCAGAGGCGGGGAAACAGAGGCGGGGAATCAGATATGGGGAATCAGAGGTGGGGAATCAGAGGCAGGGAATCAGATGTGCGGAATCAGAGATGGGGAATCAGAGGCAGGGAATCAGAATCAGAAGCAGGGAATCAGAGGCCGGGAAACAGAGGCCGGAATCAGATGATGGGAATCAGAGGCCTGGAATCAGAGGCGGGGAATCAGAGGCAGGGAATCAGATGCGGGGAATCAGAGACGGGGAATCAGAGCTGGGGAATCAGAGGCGGGGTATTTGAGTTGGGGAATCAGAGGCGGGGAATCAGATATGGGGAAACAAAGGTAGGGAATCAGAGGCGGGGAAACAGAGGCAGGGAATCAGATATGGGGAATCAGAGGCGGGGAATCAGAGGTGGGGAAACATAGGCAGGGAATCGGATGTGCGGAATCAGAGATGGGGAATCAGAGGCCGGGAATCAGAGGTGGTGAATCAGAGATGGGGAATCAGAGGCGGGGAATCAGAGGCAGGGTATCAGACGCGGGGAATCAGAGGTGGGCAATCAGAGGCGGGGAATCAGATATGGGGAATCAGAGGCGGGGAATCAGAGGCGGGGAAACAGAGGCGGGGAATCAGATATGGGGAATCAGAGGTGGGGCATCAGAGGTTGTGAATCACAGATGGGGAATCAGAGGCGGGGAATCAGAGGCAGGGAATCAGACGCGGGGAATCAGAGGCGGGGATTCAGAGCTGGGGAATCAGAAGCGGGGAATCAGAGTTGGGGAATCAGAGGCGGGGAATCAGATATGGGGAATCAGAGGCAGGGAATCAGAGGCGGGGAATCAGAGGCAGGGAATCAAACGCGGGGAATCTGAGGCGTGGAATCAGAGCTGGGGAATCAGAGGTGGGGAATCAGAGGCAGGGAATTGGATGTGCGGAATCAGAGATGGGGAATCAGAGGTGGGGAATCAGAGGCGGTGAATCAGAGATGGGGAATCAGAGGCGGGGAATCAGAGGCAGGAAATCAGACACGGGGATTCAGAGGCTGGGAATCAGAGGCAGGGAATCAGACGCGGGGAATCTGAGGCGGGGAATCAGAGCTGGGGAATCTGAGGCAGGGAATCAGAGTTGGGGATTCAGAGGCGGGGAATCAGATATGGGGAAACAGAGGCGGGGAATCAGAGGCGGGCAAACAGAGGCGGGGAATTAGATATGGGGAATCAGAGGTAGGGAATCAGAGGTGGTGAATCAGTGATGGGGAATCACAGGCGGGGAATCAGAGGCAGGGAATAGAACGCGGGGAATCAGAGGCAGGGAATCAGAGCTGGGGAATCAGAGGCGGGGAATCATAGTTGGGAATCAGAGGCGGGAATCAGATATGGTGAAACAGAGGCGGGGAATCAGAGGCGGGGAAACAGAGGCGGGGAATCAGATATGGGGAATCGGATGCAGGGAATCAGAGGCGGGGAATCAGAGCTGGGGAATCAGAGGCGGGGAATCAGAGTTGGGGCATCAGAGGTGGGGAATTAGATATAGGGAAACAGAGGCGGGGAATCAGAGGCGGGGAAACAGAGGCGGGGAATCAGATATGGGGAATCAGAGGTGGGGAATCAGAGGCAGGGAATCAGATGTGCGGAATCAGAGATGGGGAATCAGAGGCAGGGAATCAGAAGCGGGGAATCAGAGGCCGGGAATCAGAGGCCGGGAATCAGATGCTGGGAATAAGAGGCCGGGAATCAGAGGAGGGGAATCAGAGTCCGGGAATCAGAGATGGGGATTCAGAGGCGGGGAATGAGATATGGAGAATCAGAGGCGGGGAATAAGAGGCGGGGAAACAGAGGTGGGGAATCAGATATGGGGAATCAGATGTGGCGAATCAAAGGCGGTGAATCAGAGATGGGGAATCAGAGGCGGGGAATCAGAGGCAGGGAATCAGATGTGGGGAATCAGAGGTGGGGAATCAGAGGTGGGGAATCAGAGGCGGAGAATCAGAGGCGGGCAATCAGATGCAGGGAATCAGAGGCAGGGAATCAGAGGCGGAGAATCAGAGGCGGGCAATCAGATGCAGGGAATCAGAGGCAGGGAATCAGAGGCAGGGAATCAGAAGCGGGGAATCAGAGGTGGGGAATCAGAGGCGGGGAATCAGAGGCAGGGAATCAGAAGCGGGGAATCAGAGGTGGGGAATCAGAGGCGGGGAATCAGAGGCGGAGAATCAGAGGCGGGCAATCAGATGCAGGGAATCAGAGGCAGGGAATCAGAGGCAGGGAATCAGAGGCAGGGAATCAGATGTGCGGAATCAGAGATGGGGAATCAGAGGCAGGGAATCAGAATCAGAAGCGGGGAATCAGAGGCCGGGAATCAGAGGCCGGGAATCAGATGCTGGGAATAAGAGGCCGGGAATCAGAGGTGGGGATTCAGAGTCTGGGAATCAGATATGGGGAAACAGAGGCGGGGAATCAGAGGCGGGGAAACAGAGGCGGGGAATCCGATATGGGGAATCAGAGGTGGGGAATCAGAGGCAGGGAATCAGATGTGCGGAATCAGAGATGGGGAATCAGAGGCAGGGAATCAGAATCAGAAGCGGGGAATCAGAGGCCGGGAATCAGAGGCCGGGAATCAGATGCTGGGAATAAGAGGCCGGGAATCAGAGGTGGGGATTCAGAGTCTGGGAATCAGATATGGGGAAACAGAGGCGGGGAATCCGAGGCGGGGAAACAGAGGCGGGGAATCAGATATGGGGAATCAGAGGTGGGGAATCAGAGGTTGGGAATCAGAGGCAGTGAATCAGAGGCTTGGAATCAGATGCAGGGAATCAGATGCGGGGAATCAGAGGCGGGGAATCAGAGCTGGGGAATCAGAGGTGGGGAATCAGATTTGGGGAATCAGAGGCGGGGACTTAGATATTGGGAAACAGAGGAGGGGAATCAGAGGCGGGGAAACCCAGGCGGGGATTCAGATATGGGGAATCAGAGGTGGGGAATCAGAGGCAAGGAATCAGATGTGCGGAATCAGAGATGGGGAATCAGAGGCAGGGAATCAGAATCAGAAGCAGGGAATCAGAGGCCGGGAATCAGAGGCCGGAATCAGATGCTGGGAATCAGAGGCAGTGAATCAGAGGCGGGGAAACGGAGGCGGGGAATCAAATATAGGGAATCAGAGGTGGGGAATCAGAGGTTGTGAATCAGAGATGGGGAATCAAGGCGGGGAATCAGAGGCAGGGAATCAGACGCGGGGAATCAGAGGCGGGGATTCAGAGCTGGGGAATCAGAGGCGGTGAATCAGAGTTGGGGAATCAGAGGCAGGGAATCAGATATGGGGAATCAGAGGTGGGGAATCAGAGGCGGGGAAACAGAGGCGGGGAATCAGATATGGGGAATCAGAATTGGGGAATCAGGGGCAGGGAATCAGTGGCAGGGAATCAGAGGCGGGGAATCAGAGGCGGGGAATCAGAGGCAGGGAATCAGACACGGGGAATCAGAGGCGGGGAATCAGAGATGGGGAATCAGAGGCGGGGAATCAGAGGCAGGGAATCGGACTCCGGGAATCAGAGTCGGGGAATCAGAGCTGGGGAATCAGAGGCGGGGAATCAGAGTTGGGGAATCAGAGGCGGGGAATCAGATATGGGGAAATAGAGGCGGGGAATCAGATATGGGGAATCAGAGGTGTGGAATCAGAGGTTGGGAATCAGAGGCAGGGAATCAGAGTCGGGGAAACAGAGGTGGGGAATCAGATATGGGGAATCAGAGGTGGCGAATCAAAGGCGGTGAATCAGAGATGGGGAATCAGAGGCGGGGAATCAGAGGCAGGGAATCAGATGCGGGGAATCAGAGGCGGGGAATCAGAGCTGGCGAATCAGAGGCGGGGAATCAGAGGTGGGCAATCAGAGGCGGGGAATCAGATATGGGGAATCAGAGGCGGGGAATCAGAGGCGGGGAAACAGAGGCGGGGAATCAGAGGCGGGCAAACAGAGGCGGGGAATTAGATATGGGGAATCAGAGGTAGGGAATCAGAGTCGGGGAAACAGAGGCGGGGAATCAGATATGTGGAATCAGAGGTGGCGAATCAAAGGCGGTGAAACAGAGATGGGGAATCAGGGCAGGGAATCAGAGGCAGGGAATCAAACACGGGGAATCAGAGCTGGGGAATCAGAGGCGGGGAATCAGAGTTGGGAATCAGAGGCGGGGAATCAGAGGCGGGGAAACAGAGGCGGGGAATCAGATATGGGGAATCAGAGGTGGGGAATCAGAGGTTGGGAATCAGAGGCAGGGAATCAGAGGCGGGGAATCAGAGGCGGGGAATCAGAGGAAGGGAATCAGATGTGCGGAATCGGAGATGGGGAATCAGAGGCAGGGAATCAGAGGCGGAGAATCAGAGGCGGGGAATCAGAGGCCGGGAATCAGATATGGGGAAACTGAGGCGGGGAATCCGAGGCGGGGAAACAGAGGCGGGGAATCAGATATGGGGAATCAGAGGTGGGGAATCAGAGGTTGGGAATCAGAGGCAGGGAATCAGAGGCTTGGAATCAGATGCAGGGAATCAGATGCGGGGCATCAGAGGCGGGGAATCAGAGCTGGGGAATCAGAGGTGGGGAATCAGATTTGGGGAATCAGAGGTGGGGACTTAGATATTGGGAAACAGAGGCGGGGAATCAGAGGCGGGGAAACAGAGGCGGGGAATCAGATATGGGGAATCAGAGGTGGGGAATCAGAGGCAGGGAATCAGATGTGCGGAATCAGAGATGGGGAATCAGAGGCAGGGAATCAGAATCAGAAGCAGGGAATCAGAGGCCGGGAAACAGAGGCCGGAATCAGATGATGGGAATCAGAGGCCTGGAATCAGAGGCGGGGAATCAGAGGCAGGGAATCAGATGCGGGGAATCAGAGACGGGGAATCAGAGCTGGGGAATCAGAGGCGGGGTATTTGAGTTGGGGAATCAGAGGCGGGGAATCAGATATGGGGAAACAAAGGTAGGGAATCAGAGGCGGGGAAACAGAGGCAGGGAATCAGATATGGGGAATCAGAGGCGGGGAATCAGAGGTGGGGAAACATAGGCAGGGAATCGGATGTGCGGAATCAGAGATGGGGAATCAGAGGCCGGGAATCAGAGGTGGTGAATCAGAGATGGGGAATCAGAGGCGGGGAATCAGAGGCAGGGTATCAGACGCGGGGAATCAGAGGTGGGCAATCAGAGGCGGGGAATCAGATATGGGGAATCAGAGGCGGGGAATCAGAGGCGGGGAAACAGAGGCGGGGAATCAGATATGGGGAATCAGAGGTGGGGCATCAGAGGTTGTGAATCACAGATGGGGAATCAGAGGCGGGGAATCAGAGGCAGGGAATCAGACGCGGGGAATCAGAGGCGGGGATTCAGAGCTGGGGAATCAGAAGCGGGGAATCAGAGTTGGGGAATCAGAGGCGGGGAATCAGATATGGGGAATCAGAGGCAGGGAATCAGAGGCGGGGAATCAGAGGCAGGGAATCAAACGCGGGGAATCTGAGGCGTGGAATCAGAGCTGGGGAATCAGAGGTGGGGAATCAGAGGCAGGGAATTGGATGTGCGGAATCAGAGATGGGGAATCAGAGGTGGGGAATCAGAGGCGGTGAATCAGAGATGGGGAATCAGAGGCGGGGAATCAGAGGCAGGAAATCAGACACGGGGATTCAGAGGCTGGGAATCAGAGGCAGGGAATCAGACGCGGGGAATCTGAGGCGGGGAATCAGAGCTGGGGAATCTGAGGCAGGGAATCAGAGTTGGGGATTCAGAGGCGGGGAATCAGATATGGGGAAACAGAGGCGGGGAATCAGAGGCGGGCAAACAGAGGCGGGGAATTAGATATGGGGAATCAGAGGTAGGGAATCAGAGGTGGTGAATCAGTGATGGGGAATCACAGGCGGGGAATCAGAGGCAGGGAATAGAACGCGGGGAATCAGAGGCAGGGAATCAGAGCTGGGGAATCAGAGGCGGGGAATCATAGTTGGGAATCAGAGGCGGGAATCAGATATGGTGAAACAGAGGCGGGGAATCAGAGGCGGGGAAACAGAGGCGGGGAATCAGATATGGGGAATCGGATGCAGGGAATCAGAGGCGGGGAATCAGAGCTGGGGAATCAGAGGCGGGGAATCAGAGTTGGGGCATCAGAGGTGGGGAATTAGATATAGGGAAACAGAGGCGGGGAATCAGAGGCGGGGAAACAGAGGCGGGGAATCAGATATGGGGAATCAGAGGTGGGGAATCAGAGGCAGGGAATCAGATGTGCGGAATCAGAGATGGGGAATCAGAGGCAGGGAATCAGAAGCGGGGAATCAGAGGCCGGGAATCAGAGGCCGGGAATCAGATGCTGGGAATAAGAGGCCGGGAATCAGAGGAGGGGAATCAGAGTCCGGGAATCAGAGATGGGGATTCAGAGGCGGGGAATGAGATATGGAGAATCAGAGGCGGGGAATAAGAGGCGGGGAAACAGAGGTGGGGAATCAGATATGGGGAATCAGATGTGGCGAATCAAAGGCGGTGAATCAGAGATGGGGAATCAGAGGCGGGGAATCAGAGGCAGGGAATCAGATGTGGGGAATCAGAGGTGGGGAATCAGAGGCGGGGAATCAGAGGCGGAGAATCAGAGGCGGGCAATCAGATGCAGGGAATCAGAGGCAGGGAATCAGAGGCGGAGAATCAGAGGCGGGCAATCAGATGCAGGGAATCAGAGGCAGGGAATCAGAGGCAGGGAATCAGAAGCGGGGAATCAGAGGTGGGGAATCAGAGGCGGGGAATCAGAGGCAGGGAATCAGAAGCGGGGAATCAGAGGTGGGGAATCAGAGGCGGGGAATCAGAGGCGGAGAATCAGAGGCGGGCAATCAGATGCAGGGAATCAGAGGCAGGGAATCAGAGGCAGGGAATCAGAGGCAGGGAATCAGATGTGCGGAATCAGAGATGGGGAATCAGAGGCAGGGAATCAGAATCAGAAGCGGGGAATCAGAGGCCGGGAATCAGAGGCCGGGAATCAGATGCTGGGAATAAGAGGCCGGGAATCAGAGGTGGGGATTCAGAGTCTGGGAATCAGATATGGGGAAACAGAGGCGGGGAATCAGAGGCGGGGAAACAGAGGCGGGGAATCCGATATGGGGAATCAGAGGTGGGGAATCAGAGGCAGGGAATCAGATGTGCGGAATCAGAGATGGGGAATCAGAGGCAGGGAATCAGAATCAGAAGCGGGGAATCAGAGGCCGGGAATCAGAGGCCGGGAATCAGATGCTGGGAATAAGAGGCCGGGAATCAGAGGTGGGGATTCAGAGTCTGGGAATCAGATATGGGGAAACAGAGGCGGGGAATCCGAGGCGGGGAAACAGAGGCGGGGAATCAGATATGGGGAATCAGAGGTGGGGAATCAGAGGTTGGGAATCAGAGGCAGTGAATCAGAGGCTTGGAATCAGATGCAGGGAATCAGATGCGGGGAATCAGAGGCGGGGAATCAGAGCTGGGGAATCAGAGGTGGGGAATCAGATTTGGGGAATCAGAGGCGGGGACTTAGATATTGGGAAACAGAGGAGGGGAATCAGAGGCGGGGAAACCCAGGCGGGGATTCAGATATGGGGAATCAGAGGTGGGGAATCAGAGGCAAGGAATCAGATGTGCGGAATCAGAGATGGGGAATCAGAGGCAGGGAATCAGAATCAGAAGCAGGGAATCAGAGGCCGGGAATCAGAGGCCGGAATCAGATGCTGGGAATCAGAGGCAGTGAATCAGAGGCGGGGAAACGGAGGCGGGGAATCAAATATAGGGAATCAGAGGTGGGGAATCAGAGGTTGTGAATCAGAGATGGGGAATCAAGGCGGGGAATCAGAGGCAGGGAATCAGACGCGGGGAATCAGAGGCGGGGATTCAGAGCTGGGGAATCAGAGGCGGTGAATCAGAGTTGGGGAATCAGAGGCAGGGAATCAGATATGGGGAATCAGAGGTGGGGAATCAGAGGCGGGGAAACAGAGGCGGGGAATCAGATATGGGGAATCAGAATTGGGGAATCAGGGGCAGGGAATCAGTGGCAGGGAATCAGAGGCGGGGAATCAGAGGCGGGGAATCAGAGGCAGGGAATCAGACACGGGGAATCAGAGGCGGGGAATCAGAGATGGGGAATCAGAGGCGGGGAATCAGAGGCAGGGAATCGGACTCCGGGAATCAGAGTCGGGGAATCAGAGCTGGGGAATCAGAGGCGGGGAATCAGAGTTGGGGAATCAGAGGCGGGGAATCAGATATGGGGAAATAGAGGCGGGGAATCAGATATGGGGAATCAGAGGTGTGGAATCAGAGGTTGGGAATCAGAGGCAGGGAATCAGAGTCGGGGAAACAGAGGTGGGGAATCAGATATGGGGAATCAGAGGTGGCGAATCAAAGGCGGTGAATCAGAGATGGGGAATCAGAGGCGGGGAATCAGAGGCAGGGAATCAGATGCGGGGAATCAGAGGCGGGGAATCAGAGCTGGCGAATCAGAGGCGGGGAATCAGAGGTGGGCAATCAGAGGCGGGGAATCAGATATGGGGAATCAGAGGCGGGGAATCAGAGGCGGGGAAACAGAGGCGGGGAATCAAATATAGGTAATCAGAGGTGGGGAATCAGAGGTTGTGAATCAGAGATGGGGAATCAAGGCGGGGAATCAGAGGCAGGGAATCAGACACGGGGAATCAGAGGCGGGGATTCAGAGCTGGGGAATCAGAGGCGGGGAATCAGAGTTGGGGAATCAGAGGCAGGGAATCAGATATGGGGAATCAGAGGCGGGGAATCAGAGGCGGGGAAACAGAGGCGGGGAATCAGATATGGGGAATCAGAGGTGGGGAATCAGGGGCAGGGAATCAGTGGCAGGGAATGAGAGGCGGGGAATCAGAGGCGTGGAATCAGAGGCAGGGAATCAGACACGGGGAATCAGAGGCGGGGAATCAGAGATGGGGTATCAGAGGCGGGGAATCAGAGGCAGGGAATCGGACGCCGGGAATCAGAGTCGGGGAATCAGAGCTGGGGAATCAGAGGCGGGGAATCAGAGTTGGGGAATCAGAGGCGGGGATTCAGATATGGGGAAATAGAGGCGGGGAATCAGATATGGGGAATCAGAGGTGTGGAATCAGAGGTTGGGAATCAGAGGAAGGGAATCAGAGTCGGGGAAACAGAGGCGGGGAATCAGATATGTGGAATCAGAGGTGGCGAATCAAAGGCGGTGAAACAGAGATGGGGAATCAGGGCAGGGAATCAGAGGCAGGGAATCAAACACGGGGAATCAGAGCTGGGGAATCAGAGGCGGGGAATCAGAGTTGGAAATCAGAGGCGGGGAATCAGAGGCGGGGAAACAGAGGCGGGGAATCAGATATGGGGAATCAGAGGTGGGGAATCAGAGGTTGGGAATCAGAGGCAGGGAATCAGAGGCGGGGAATCAGAGGCGGGGAATCAGAGGAAGGGAATCAGATGTGCGGAATCGGAGATGGGGAATCAGAGGCAGGGAATCAGAGGCGGGGAATCAGAGGCGGGGAATCAGAGGCCGGGAATCAGATATGGGGAAACTGAGGCGGGGAATCCGAGGCGGGGAAACAGAGGCGGGGAATCAGATATGGGGAATCAGAGGTGGGGAATCAGAGGTTGGGAATCAGAGGCAGGGAATAAGAGGCTTGGAATCAGATGCAGGGAATCAGATGCGGGGCATCAGAGGCGGGGAATCAGAGCTGGGGAATCAGAGGTGGGGAATCAGATTTGGGGAATCAGAGGTGGGGACTTAGATATTGGGAAACAGAGGCGGGGAATCAGAGGCGGGGAAACAGAGGCGGGGAATCAGATATGGGGAATCAGAGGTGGGGAATCAGAGGCAGGGAATCAGATGTGCGGAATCAGAGATGGGGAATCAGAGGCAGGGAATCAGAATCAGAAGCAGGGAATCAGAGGCCGGGAAACAGAGGCCGGAATCAGATGATGGGAATCAGAGGCCTGGAATCAGAGGCGGGGAATCAGAGGCAGGGAATCAGATGCGGGGAATCAGAGGCGGGGAATCAGAGCTGGGGAATCAGAGGCGGGGTATTTGAGTTGGGGAAACAGAGGCGGGGAATCAGATATGGGGAAACAAAGGTAGGGAATCAGAGGCGGGGAAACAGAGGCAGGGAATCAGATATGGGGAATCAGAGGCGGGGAATCAGAGGTGGGGAAACATAGGCAGGGAATCGGATGTGCGGAATCAGAGATGTGGAATCAGAGGCCGGGAATCAGAGGTGGTGAATCAGAGATGGGGAATCAGAGGCGGGGAATCAGAGGCAGGGTATCAGACGCGGGGAATCAGAGGTGGGCAATCAGAGGCGGGGAATCAGATATGGGGAATCAGAGGCGGGGAATCAGAGGCGGGGAAACAGAGGCGGGGAATCAGATATGGGGAATCAGAGGTGGGGCATCAGAGGTTGTGAATCACAGATGGGGAATCAGAGGCGGGGAATCAGAGGCAGGGAATCAGACGCGGGGAATCAGAGGCGGGGATTCAGAGCTGGGGAATCAGAAGCGGGGAATCAGAGTTGGGGAATCAGAGGCGGGGAATCAGATATGGGGAATCAGAGGCAGGGAATCAGAGGCGGGGAATCAGAGGCAGGGAATCAAACGCGGGGAATCTGAGGCGTGGAATCAGAGCTGGGGAATCAGAGGTGGGGAATCAGAGGCAGGGAATTGGATGTGCGGAATCAGAGATGGGGAATCAGAGGTGGGGAATCAGAGGCGGTGAATCAGAGATGGGGAATCAGAGGCGGGGAATCAGAGGCAGGAAATCAGACACGGGGATTCAGAGGCTGGGAATCAGAGGCAGGGAATCAGACGCGGGGAATCTGAGGCGTGGAATCAGAGCTGGGGAATCTGAGGCAGGGAATCAGAGTTGGGGATTCAGAGGCGGGGAATCAGATATGGGGAAACAGAGGCGGGGAATCAGAGGCGGGCAAACAGAGGCGGGGAATTAGATATGGGGAATCAGAGGTAGGGAATCAGAGGTGGTGAATCAGTGATGGGGAATCACAGGCGGGGAATCAGAGGCAGGGAATAGAACGTGGGGAATCAGAGGCAGGGAATCAGAGCTGGGGAATCAGAGGCGGGGAATCATAGTTGGGAATCAGAGGCGGGAATCAGATATGGTGAAACAGAGGCGGGGAATCAGAGGCGGGGAAACAGAGGCGGGGAATCAGATATGGGGAATCGGATGCAGGGAATCAGAGGCGGGGAATCAGAGCTGGGGAATCAGAGGCGGGGAATCAGAGTTGGGGCATCAGAGGTGGGGAATTAGATATAGGGAAACAGAGGCGGGGAATCAGAGGCGGGGAAACAGAGGCGGGGAATCAGATATGGGGAATCAGAGGTGGGGAATCAGAGGCAGGGAATCAGATGTGCGGAATCAGAGATGGGGAATCAGAGGCAGGGAATCAGAAGCGGGGAATCAGAGGCCGGGAATCAGAGGCCGGGAATCAGATGCTGGGAATAAGAGGCCGGGAATCAGAGGAGGGGAATCAGAGTCCGGGAATCAGAGATGGGGATTCAGAGGCGGGGAATGAGATATGGAGAATCAGAGGCGGGGAATAAGAGGCGGGGAAACAGAGGTGGGGAATCAGATATGGGGAATCAGATGTGGCGAATCAAAGGCGGTGAATCAGAGATGGGGAATCAGAGGCGGGGAATCAGAGGCAGGGAATCAGATGTGGGGAATCAGAGGTGGGGAATCAGAGGCGGGGAATCAGAGGCGGAGAATCAGAGGCGGGCAATCAGATGCAGGGAATCAGAGGCAGGGAATCAGAGGCGGAGAATCAGAGGCGGGCAATCAGATGCAGGGAATCAGAGGCAGGGAATCAGAGGCAGGGAATCAGAAGCGGGGAATCAGAGGTGGGGAATCAGAGGCGGGGAATCAGAGGCAGGGAATCAGAAGCGGGGAATCAGAGGTGGGGAATCAGAGGCGGGGAATCAGAGGCGGAGAATCAGAGGCGGGCAATCAGATGCAGGGAATCAGAGGCAGGGAATCAGAGGCAGGGAATCAGAGGCATGGAATCTGAGGCAGGGAATCTGAGGTGGGGAATCAGAGGCGGGGAAACAGGTGGGTAAACAGAGGGGGGTAAACATAGGCGGGGAATCAGAGGCGCGGAATCAGAGGCGGGGAATCAGAGGCAGGGAATCAGAGGCGGGGAATCAGAGGCGGGGAATCAGATGCGGGGAATCAGAGGTGGGGAATCAGAGGCGGGGTATCAGAGGAGGGGAATCAGAGGCGGGGAATCAGAGGCGGGGAATCAGAGGCGGGGAATCAGAGGCGTGCAATCAGAGGCGGGGAATCAGAGGTGGGGAATCAGAAGTGTGGAATCAGAGGCGGGGAAACAGAGGCGGGGAATCAGATATGGGGAATCAGAGGTGGGGCATCAGAGGTTGTGAATCACAGATGGGGAATCAGAGGCGGGGAATCAGAGGCAGGGAATCAGACGCGGGGAATCAGAGGCGGGGATTCAGAGCTGGGGAATCAGAGGCGGGGAATCAGAGTTGGGGAATCAGAGGCGGGGAATCAGATATGGGGAATCAGAGGCAGGGAATCAGAGGCGGGAAAACAGAGGCGGGGAATCAGATATGGGGAATCAGAGGCGGGGAATCAGAGGCAGGGAATTAGACACGGGGAATCAGAGGCGGGGAATCAGAGATGGGGAATCAGAGGCGGGGAATCAGAGGCAGGGAATCGGATGCCGGGAATCAGAGGCGGGAAATCAGAGCTGGGTAATCAGAGGCGGGGAATCAGAGTTGGGGAATCAGAGGCGGCGAAGCAGATATGGGGAAATAGAGGCGGGGAATCAGATATGGGGAATCAGAGGCGGGGAATCAGATATGGGGAATCAGAGGCTGGGAATCAGAGGGGGGGGAACAGAGGCGGGGAATAAGATATGGGGAATCAGAGGTGGGGAATCAGGGGCGGGGAATCAGTGGCAGGGAATCAGAGGCGGGGAATCAGAGGCGGGGAATCAAAGGAAGGGAATCAAAGGAAGGGAATCAGACACGGGGAATCAGAGGTGGGGAATCAGAGATGGGGAATCAGAGGCGGGGAATCACAGGCAGGGAATCAGACGCGGGGAATCAGAGGCGGGGAATCAGAGCTGGGGAATCAGAGGTGGGGAATCAGAGTCGGGGAATCAGAGGCAGGGAATCGGTTGTGCAGAATCAGAGATGGGGAATCAGATGTGGGGAATCAGAGGCAGTGAATCAGAGATGGGGAATCAGAGGCGGGGAATCAGAGGCAGGAAATCAGACAGGGATTCAGAGGCTGGGAATCAGACGGGGGGAATCAAAGGCGGGGAATCAGAGCTGGTGAATCAGAGGCAGGGAATCAGAGTTGGGGATTCAGAGGCGGGGAATCAGATATGGGGAAACTGAGGCGGGGAATGAGAGGCGGGCAAGCAGAGGCGGGGAATTAGATATGGGGAATCAGAGGTGGGAAATCAGACATGGGGAATCGGATGCGGGGAATCAGAGGCGGGGAATCAGAGCTGGGGAATCAGATGTGGGGAATCAGAGTTGGGGCATCAGAGGTGGGGAATTAGATATGGGGAATCAGAGGCGGGGAATCAGAGGCGGGGAAACAGAGGCGGGGAATCAGATATGGGGAAACAGAGGTGGGGAATCAGAGGCGGGGAAACAGAGGCGGGGAATCAGACATGGGGAATCGGAAGCGGGGAATCAGAGGCGGGGAATCAGAGCTGGGGAATCAGAGGTGGGGAATCAGAGTTGGGGCATCAGAGGTGGGGAATAAGATATGGGGAAACAGAGGCGGGGAATCAGAGGCGGGGAAACAGAGGCGGGGAATCAGATATGGGGAATCAGAGGTGGGGAATCAGAGGCAGGGAATCAGATGTGCGGAATCAGAGATGGGGAATCAGAGGCAGGGAATCAGAATCAGAAGCGGGGAATCAGAGGCCGGGAATCAGAGGCCGGGAATCAGATGCTGGGAATAAGAGGCCGGGAATCAGAGGTGGGGATTCAGAGTCTGGGAATCAGAGATGGGGATTCAGAGGCGGGGAATGAGATATGGAGAATCAGAGGCGGGGAAACAGAGGTGGGGAATCAGATATGGGGAATCAGAGGTGGCGAATCAAAGGCAGTGAATCAGAGATGGGGAATCAGAGGCGGGGAATCAGAGGCAGGGAATCAGATGCGGGGATTCAGAGGCGGGGAATCAGAGCTGGCGAATCAGAGGCGGGGAATCAGAGGTGGGCAATCAGAGCCGGGGAATCAGATATGGGGAATCAGAGGTGGCGAATCAAAGGCGGTGAAACAGAGATGGGGAATCAGGGCAGGGAATCAGAGGCAGGGAATCAAACACGGGGAATCAGAGCTGGGGAATCAGAGGCGGGGAATCAGAGTTGGGAATCAGAGGCGGGGAATCAGAGGCGGGGAAACAGAGGCGGGGAATCAGATATGGGGAATCAGAGGTGGGGAATCAGAGGTTGGGAATCAGAGGCGGGGAATCAGAGGCGGGGAATCAGAGGAAGGGAATCAGATGTGCGGAATCGGAGATGGGGAATCAGAGGCAGGGAATCAGAGGCGGGGAATCAGAGGCGGGGAATCAGAGGCCGGGAATCAGATATGGGGAAACTGAGGCGGGGAATCCGAGGCGGGGAAACAGAGGCGGGGAATCAGATATGGGGAATCAGAGGTGGGGAATCAGAGGTTGGGAATCAGAGGCAGGGAATCAGAGGCTTGGAATCAGATGCAGGGAATCAGATGCGGGGCATCAGAGGCGGGGAATCAGAGCTGGGGAATCAGAGGTGGGGAATCAGATTTGGGGAATCAGAGGTGTGGACTTAGATATTGGGAAACAGAGGCGGGGAATCAGAGGCGGGGAAACAGAGGCGGGGAATCAGATATGGGGAATCAGAGGTGGGGAATCAGAGGCAGGGAATCAGATGTGCGGAATCAGAGATGGGGAATCAGAGGCAGGGAATCAGAATCAGAAGCAGGGAATCAGAGGCCGGGAATCAGAGGCCGGAATCAGACGATGGGAATCAGAGGCCTGGAATCAGAGGCGGGGAATCAGAGGCAGGGAATCAGATGCGGGGAATCAGAGGCGGGGAATCAGAGCTGGGGAATCAGAGGCGGGGTATTTGAGTTGGGGAATCAGAGGCGGGGAATCAGATATGGGGAAACAGAGGTAGGGAATCAGAGGCGGGGAAACAGAGGCAGGGAATCAGATATGGGGAATCAGAGGCGGGGAATCAGAGGTGGGGAAACATAGGCAGGGAATCGGATGTGCGGAATCAGAGATGGGGAATCAGAGGCCGGGAATCAGAGGTGGTGAATCAGAGATGGGGAATCAGAGGCGGGGAATCAGAGGCAGGGTATCAGACGCGGGGAATCAGAGGTGGGCAATCAGAGGCGGGGAATCAGATATGGGGAATCAGAGGCGGGGAATCAGAGGCGGGGAAACAGAGGCGGGGAATCAGATATGGGGAATCAGAGGTGGGGAATCAGAGGTTGTGAATCACAGATGGGGAATCAGAGGCGGGGAATCAGAGGCAGGGAATCAGACGCGGGGAATCAGAGGCGGGGATTCAGAGCTGGGGAATCAGAAGCGGGGAATCAGAGTTGGGGAATCAGAGGCGGGGAATCAGATATGGGGAATCAGAGGCAGGGAATCAGAGGCGGGGAATCAGAGGCAGGGAATCAAACGCGGGGAATCTGAGGCGTGGAATCAGAGCTGGGGAATCAGAGGTGGGGAATCAGAGTTGGGGAATCAGAGGCAGGGAATTGGATGTGCGGAATCAGAGATGGGGAATCAGAGGTGGGGAATCAGAGGCGGTGAATCAGAGATGGGGAATCAGAGGCGGGGAATCAGAGGCAGGAAATCAGACACGGGGATTCAGAGGCTGGGAATCAGAGGCAGGGAATCAGACGCGGGGAATCTGAGGCGGGGAATCAGAGCTGGGGAATCTGAGGCAGGGAATCAGAGTTGGGGATTCAGAGGCGGGGAATCAGATATGGGGAAACAGAGGCGGGGAATCAGAGGCGGGCAAACAGAGGCGGGGAATTAGATATGGGGAATCAGAGGTAGGGAATCAGAGGTGGTGAATCAGTGATGGGGAATCACAGGCGGGGAATCAGAGGCAGGGAATAGAACGCGGGGAATCAGAGGCAGGGAATCAGAGCTGGGGAATCAGAGGCGGGGAATCATAGTTGGGAATCAGAGGTGGGGAATCAGATATGGGGAATCGGATGCAGGGAATCAGAGGCGGGGAATCAGAGCTGGGTAATCAGAGGCGGGGAATCAGAGTTGGGGAAACAGAGGCGGGGAATCAGATATGGGGAATCAGAGGTGGGGAATCAGAGGCAGGGAATCAGATGTGCGGAATCAGAGATGGGGAATCAGAGGCAGGGAATCAGAAGCGGGGAATGAGAGGCCGGGAATCAGAGGCCGGGAATCAGATGCTGGGAATAAGAGGCCGGGAATCAGAGGAGGGGAATCAGAGTCCGGGAATCAGAGATGGGGATTCAGAGGCGGGGAATGAGATATGGAGAATCAGAGGCGGGGAATAAGAGGCGGGGAAACAGAAGTGGGGAATCAGATATGGGGAATCAGATGTGGCGAATCAAAGGCGGTGAATCAGAGATGGGGAATCAGAGGCGGGGAATCAGAGGCAGGGAATCAGATGTGGGGAATCAGAGGTGGGGAATCAGAGGCGGGGAATCAGAGGCGGAGAATCAGAGGCGGGCAATCAGATGCAGGGAATCAGAGGCAGGGAATCAGAGGCGGAGAATCAGAGGCGGGCAATCAGATGCAGGGAATCAGAGGCAGGGAATCAGAGGCAGGGAATCAGAAGCGGGGAATCAGAGGTGGGGAATCAGAGGCGGGGAATCAGAGGCAGGGAATCAGAAGCGGGGAATCAGAGGTGGGGAATCAGAGGCGGGGAATCAGAGGCGGAGAATCAGAGGCGGGCAATCAGATGCAGGGAATCAGAGGCAGGGAATCGGAGGCAGGGAATCAGAGGCATGGAATCTGAGGCAGGGAATCTGAGGTGGGGAATCAGAGGCGGGGAAACAGGTGGGTAAACAGAGGGGGGTAAACATAGGCGGGGAATCAGAGGCGCGGAATCAGAGGCGGGGAATCAGAGGCAGGGAATCAGAGGCGGGGAATCAGAGGCGGGGAATCAGATGCGGGGAATCAGAGGTGGGGAATCAGAGGCGGGGTATCAGAGGAGGGGAATCAGAGGCGGGGAATCAGAGGCGGGGAATCAGAGGCGGGGAATCAGAGGCGTGCAATCAGAGGCGGGGAATCAGAGGTGGGGAATCAGAAGTGTGGAATCAGAGGCGGGGAAACAGAGGCGGGGAATCAGATATGGGGAATCAGAGGTGGGGCATCAGAGGTTGTGAATCACAGATGGGGAATCAGAGGCGGGGAATCAGAGGCAGGGAATCAGACGCGGGGAATCAGAGGCGGGGATTCAGAGCTGGGGAATCAGAGGCGGGGAATCAGAGTTGGGGAATCAGAGGCGGGGAATCAGATATGGGGAATCAGAGGCAGGGAATCAGAGGCGGGAAAACAGAGGCGGGGAATCAGATATGGGGAATCAGAGGCGGGGAATCAGAGGCAGGGAATTAGACACGGGGAATCAGAGGCGGGGAATCAGAGATGGGGAATCAGAGGCGGGGAATCAGAGGCAGGGAATCGGATGCCGGGAATCAGAGGCGGGAAATCAGAGCTGGGTAATCAGAGGCGGGGAATCAGAGTTGGGGAATCAGAGGCGGCGAAGCAGATATGGGGAAATAGAGGCGGGGAATCAGATATGGGGAATCAGAGGCGGGGAATCAGATATGGGGAATCAGAGGCTGGGAATCAGAGGGGGGGAAACAGAGGCGGGGAATAAGATATGGGGAATCAGAGGCGGGGAATCAAAGGAAGGGAATCAAAGGAAGGGAATCAGACACGGGGAATCAGAGGTGGGGAATCAGAGATGGGGAATCAGAGGCGGGGAATCACAGGCAGGGAATCAGACGCGGGGAATCAGAGGCGGGGAATCAGAGCTGGGGAATCAGAGGTGGGGAATCAGAGTCGGGGAATCAGAGGCAGGGAATCGGTTGTGCAGAATCAGAGATGGGGAATCAGATGTGGGGAATCAGAGGCAGTGAATCAGAGATGGGGAATCAGAGGCGGGGAATCAGAGGCAGGAAATCAGACAGGGATTCAGAGGCTGGGAATCAGACGGGGGGAATCAAAGGCGGGGAATCAGAGCTGGTGAATCAGAGGCAGGGAATCAGAGTTGGGGAATCAGAGGCGGGGAATCAGATATGGGGAAACAGAGGCGGGGAATGAGAGGCGGGCAAGCAGAGGCGGGGAATTAGATATGGGGAATCAGAGGTGGGAAATCAGACATGGGGAATCGGATGCGGGGAATCAGAGGCGGGGAATCAGAGCTGGGGAATCAGATGTGGGGAATCAGAGTTGGGGCATCAGAGGTGGGGAATTAGATATGGGGAATCAGAGGCGGGGAATCAGAGGCGGGGAAACAGAGGCGGGGAATCAGATATGGGGAAACAGAGGTGGGGAATCAGAGGCGGGGAAACAGAGGCGGGGAATCAGACATGGGGAATCGGATGCGGGGAATCAGAGGCGGGGAATCAGAGCTGGGGAATCAGAGGTGGGGAATCAGAGTTGGGGCATCAGAGGTGGGGAATAAGATATGGGGAAACAGAGGCGGGGAATCAGAGGCGGGGAAACAGAGGCGGGGAATCAGATATGGGGAATCAGAGGTGGGGAATCAGAGGCAGGGAATCAGATGTGCGGAATCAGAGATGGGGAATCAGAGGCAGGGAATCAGAATCAGAAGCGGGGAATCAGAGGCCGGGAATCAGAGGCCGGGAATCAGATGCTGGGAATAAGAGGCCGGGAATCAGAGGTGGGGATTCAGAGTCTGGGAATCAGAGATGGGGATTCAGAGGCGGGGAATGAGATATGGAGAATCAGAGGTGGGGAAACAGAGGTGGGGAATCAGATATGGGGAATCAGAGGTGGCGAATCAAAGGCAGTGAATCAGAGATGGGGAATCAGAGGCGGGGAATCAGAGGCAGGGAATCAGATGCGGGGATTCAGAGGCGGGGAATCAGAGCTGGCGAATCAGAGGCGGGGAATCAGAGGTGGGCAATCAGAGCCGGGGAATCAGATATGGGGAATCAGAGGCGGGGAAACAGAGGCGGGGAATCAGAGCTGGGGAATCAGAGGCGGGGAATCAGAGTTGGGGAATCAGAGGCGGGGAATCAGATATGGGGAAATAGAGGCGGGGAATCAGATATGGGGAATCAGAGGTGTGGAATCAGAGGTTGGGAATCAGAGGCAGGGAATCAGAGGCGGGGAAACAGAGGCGGGGAATCAGATATGGGGAATCAGAGGTGGCGAATCAAAGGCGGTGAAACAGAGATGGGGAATCAGGGCAGGGAATCAGAGGCAGGGAATCAGAGCTGGGGAAACAGAGGCGGGGAATCAGATATGGGGAATCAGAGGTGGGGAATCAGGGGCGGGGAATCAGTTGCAGGGAATCAGAGCTGGGGAATCAGAGGTGGGGAATCAGAGCTGGGGAAACAGAGGCCGGGAATCAGATATGGGGAATCAGAGGTGGGGAATCAGGGGCGGGGAATCAGTGGCAGGGAATCAGAGGCCGGGAATAAAAGGCGGGGAATCAGAGCTGGGGAATCAGAGGCGGGGAATCAGAGTTGGGGAATCAGAGGAGGGGAATCAGATATGGGGAAACAGAGGCCGGGAATCAGAGGCAGGGAAACAGAGGCGGGAAATCAGATATGGGGAATCAGAGGTGGGGAATTTGAGGTTGCGAATCAGAGGCGGGGAATCAGAGGCGGGGAATCAGAGGCAGGGAATCGGATGTGCGGAATCAGAGATGGGGAATCAGAGGTGGGGATTCAGAGGTGGTGAATCAGAAAAGGGGAATCAGAGGCTGGGAATCAGAGGCATGGAATCAGACGCAGGGAATCAGAGGCGGGGAATCATAGCTGGCGAATTAGAGGAGGGGAATCAGAGTTGGGGAATCAGAGGCGGGGAATCAGATATGGGGAAACAGTCGGGGAATCAGAGGCGGGGAAACAGAGGTGGGGAATCAGATATGGGGAATCAGAGGTGGGGAATCAGAGGCAGGGAATCAGATGTGCGGAATCAGAGATGGGGAATCAGAGGCAGGGAATCAGAATCAGAAGCAGGGAATCAGAGGCCGGGAATCAGAGGCAGGGAATCAGATGCGGGGAATCAGAGGCGGGGAATCAGAGCTGGCGAATCAGAGGCTGGGAATCAGAGGCAGGGAATCGGACGCCGGGAATCAGAGTCGGGGAATCAGAGCTGGGGAATCAGAGGCGGGGAATCAGAGTTGGGGAATCAGAGGCGGGGATTCAGATATGGGGAAATAGAGGCGGGGAATCAGATATGGGGAATCAGAGGTGTGGAATCAGAGGTTGGGAATCAGAGGAAGGGAATCAGAGTCGGGGAAACAGAGGCGGGGAATCAGATATGTGGAATCAGAGGTGGCGAATCAAAGGCGGTGAAACAGAGATGGGGAATCAGGGCAGGGAATTAGAGGCAGGGAATCAAACACGGGGAATCAGAGCTGGGGAATCAGAGGCGGGGAATCAGAGTTGGGAATCAGAGGCGGGGAATCAGAGGCGGGGAAACAGAGGCGGGGAATCAGAGGTGGGGAATCAGAGGTTGGGAATCAGAGGCAGGGAATCAGAGGCGGGGAATCAGAGGCGGGGAATCAGAGGAAGGGAATCAGATGTGCGGAATCGGAGATGGGGAATCAGAGGCAGGGAATCAGAGGCGGGGAATCAGAGGCGGGGAATCAGAGGCCGGGAATCAGAGGCCGGGAATCAGATATGGGGAAACTGAGGCGGGGAATCAGAGGCGGGGAAACAGAGGCAGGGAATCAGATATGGGGAATCAGAGGTGGGGCATCAGAGGTTGTGAATCACAGATGGGGAATCAGAGGCGGGGAATCAGAGGCAGGGAATCAGACGCGGGGAATCAGAGGCGGGGATTCAGAGCTGGGGAATCAGAAGCGGGGAATCAGAGTTGGGGAATCAGAGGCGGGGAATCAGATATGGGGAATCAGAGGCAGGGAATCAGAGGCGGGGAATCAGAGGCAGGGAATCAGACGCGGGGAATCTGAGGCGGGGAATCAGAGCTGGGGAATCAGAGGTGGGGAATCAGAGTTGGGGAATCAGAGGCAGGGAATTGGATGTGCGGGATCAGAGAGGGGGAATCAGAGGTGGGGAATCAGAGGCGGTGAATCAGAGATGGGGAATCAGAGGCGGGGAATCAGAGGCAGGAAATCAGACACGGGGATTCAGAGGCTGGGAATCAGACGGGGGGAATCAAAGGCGGGGAATCAGAGCTGGGGAATCTGAGGCAGGGAATCAGAGTTGGGGATTCAGAGGCGGGGAATCAGATATGGGGAAACAGAGGCGGGGAATCAGAGGCGGGCAAACAGAGGCGGGGAATTAGATATGGGGAATCAGAGGTAGGGAATCAGAGGTGGTGAATCAGTGATGGGGAATCACAGGCGGGGAATCAGAGGCAGGGAATAGGACGCGGGGAATCAGAGGCAGGGAATCAGAGCTGGGGAATCAGAGGAGGGGATTCATAGTTGGGAATCAGAGGCGGGAATCAGATATGGGGAAACAGAGGCGGGGAATCAGAGGCGGTGAAACAGAGGCGGGGAATCAGATATGGGGAATCGGATGCAGGGAATCAGAGGCGGGGAATCAGAGCTGGGGAATCAGAGGCGGGGAATCAGAGTTGGGGCATCAGAGGTGGGGAATTAGATATAGGGAAACAGAGGCGGGGAATCAGAGGCGGGGAAACAGAGGCGGGGAATCAGATATGGGGTATCAGAGGTGGGGAATCAGAGGCAGGGAATCAGATGTGCGGAATCAGAGATGGGGAATAAGAGGCAGGGAATCAGAATCAGAAGCGGGGAATCAGAGGCCGGGAATCAGAGGCCGGGAATCAGATGCTGGGAATAAGAGGCCGGGAATCAGAGGTGGGGAATCAGATATGGGGAATCAGAGGTGGCGAATCAAAGGCGGTGAATCAGAGATGGGGAATCAGAGGCGGGGAATCAGAGGCAGGGAATCAGATGCGGGGAATCAGAGGCGGGGAATCAGAGCTGGCGAATCAGAGGCTGGGAATCAGAGGTGGGCAATCAGAGGCGGGGAATCAGATATGGGGAATCAGAGGCGGGGAATCAGAGGCGGGGAAACAGAGGCGGGGAATCAAATATAGGGAATCAGAGGTGGGGAATCAGAGGTTGTGAATCAGAGATGGGGAATCAAGGCGGGGAATCAGAGGCAGGGAATCAGACGCGGGGAATCAGAGTCGGGGATTCAGAGCTGGGGAATCAGAGGCGGGGAATCAGAGTTGGGGAATCAGAGGCAGGGAATCAGATATGGGGAATCAGAGGCGGGGAATCAGAGGCGGGGAAACAGAGGCGGGGAATCAGATGTGGGGAATCAGAGGCGGGGAATCAGAGGCAGGGAATTAGACACGGGGAATCAGAGGCGGGGAATCAGAGATGGGGAATCAGAGGCGGGGAATCAGAGGCAGGGAATCGGATGCCGGGAATCAGAGGCGGGAAATCAGAGCTGGGTAATCAGAGGCGGGGAATCAGAGTTGGGGAATCAGAGGCGGCGAAGCAGATATGGGGAAATAGAGGCGGGGAATCAGATATGGGGAATCAGAGGCGGGGAATCAGATATGGGGAATCAGAGGCTGGGAATCAGAGGGGGGGAAACAGAGGCGGGGAATAAGATATGGGGAATCAGAGGTGGGGAATCAGGGGCGGGGAATCAGTGGCAGGGAATCAGAGGCGGGGAATCAGAGGCGGGGAATCAAAGGAAGGGAATCAAAGGAAGGGAATCAGACACGGGGAATCAGAGGTGGGGAATCAGAGATGGGGAATCAGAGGCGGGGAATCACAGGCAGGGAATCAGACGCGGGGAATCAGAGGCGGGGAATCAGAGCTGGGGAATCAGAGGTGGGGAATCAGAGTCGGGGAATCAGAGGCAGGGAATCGGTTGTGCAGAATCAGAGATGGGGAATCAGATGTGGGGAATCAGAGGCAGTGAATCAGAGATGGGGAATCAGAGGCGGGGAATCAGAGGCAGGAAATCAGACAGGGATTCAGAGGCTGGGAATCAGACGGGGGGAATCAAAGGCGGGGAATCAGAGCTGGTGAATCAGAGGCAGGGAATCAGAGTTGGGGAATCAGAGGCGGGGAATCAGATATGGGGAAACAGAGGCGGGGAATGAGAGGCGGGCAAGCAGAGGCGGGGAATTAGATATGGGGAATCAGAGGTGGGAAATCAGACATGGGGAATCGGATGCGGGGAATCAGAGGCGGGGAATCAGAGCTGGGGAATCAGATGTGGGGAATCAGAGTTGGGGCATCAGAGGTGGGGAATTAGATATGGGGAATCAGAGGCGGGGAATCAGAGGCGGGGAAACAGAGGCGGGGAATCAGATATGGGGAAACAGAGGTGGGGAATCAGAGGCGGGGAAACAGAGGCGGGGAATCAGACATGGGGAATCGGATGCGGGGAATCAGAGGCGGGGAATCAGAGCTGGGGAATCAGAGGTGGGGAATCAGAGTTGGGGCATCAGAGGTGGGGAATAAGATATGGGGAAACAGAGGCGGGGAATCAGAGGCGGGGAAACAGAGGCGGGGAATCAGATATGGGGAATCAGAGGTGGGGAATCAGAGGCAGGGAATCAGATGTGCGGAATCAGAGATGGGGAATCAGAGGCAGGGAATCAGAATCAGAAGCGGGGAATCAGAGGCCGGGAATCAGAGGCCGGGAATCAGATGCTGGGAATAAGAGGCCGGGAATCAGAGGTGGGGATTCAGAGTCTGGGAATCAGAGATGGGGATTCAGAGGCGGGGAATGAGATATGGAGAATCAGAGGTGGGGAAACAGAGGTGGGGAATCAGATATGGGGAATCAGAGGTGGCGAATCAAAGGCAGTGAATCAGAGATGGGGAATCAGAGGCGTGGAATCAGAGGCAGGGAATCAGATGCGGGGATTCAGAGGCGGGGAATCAGAGCTGGCGAATCAGAGGCGGGGAATCAGAGGTGGGCAATCAGAGCCGGGGAATCAGATATGGGGAATCAGAGGCGGGGAAACAGAGGCGGGGAATCAGAGCTGGGGAATCAGAGGCGGGGAATCAGAGTTGGGGAATCAGAGGCGGGGAATCAGATATGGGGAAATAGAGGCGGGGAATCAGATATGGGGAATCAGAGGTGTGGAATCAGAGGTTGGGAATCAGAGGCAGGGAATCAGAGGCGGGGAAACAGAGGCGGGGAATCAGATATGGGGAATCAGAGGTGGCGAATCAAAGGCGGTGAAACAGAGATGGGGAATCAGGGCAGGGAATCAGAGGCAGGGAATCAGAGCTGGGGAAACAGAGGCGGGGAATCAGATATGGGGAATCAGAGGTGGGGAATCAGGGGCGGGGAATCAGTTGCAGGGAATCAGAGCTGGGGAATCAGAGGCGGGGAATCAGATATGGGGAATCAGAGGTGGGGCATCAGAGGTTGTGAATCACAGATGGGGAATCAGAGGCGGGGAATCAGAGGCAGGGAATCAGACGCGGGGAATCAGAGGCGGGGATTCAGAGCTGGGGAATCAGAGGCGGGGAATCAGAGTTGGGGAATCAGAGGCGGGGAATCAGATATGGGGAATCAGAGGCAGGGAATCAGAGGCGGGAAAACAGAGGCGGGGAATCAGATATGGGGAATCAGAGGCGGGGAATCAGAGGCAGGGAATTAGACACGGGGAATCAGAGGCGGGGAATCAGAGATGGGGAATCAGAGGCGGGGAATCAGAGGCAGGGAATCGGATGCCGGGAATCAGAGGCGGGAAATCAGAGCTGGGTAATCAGAGGCGGGGAATCAGAGTTGGGGAATCAGAGGCGGCGAAGCAGATATGGGGAAATAGAGGCGGGGAATCAGATATGGGGAATCAGAGGCGGGGAATCAGATATGGGGAATCAGAGGCTGGGAATCAGAGGGGGGGAAACAGAGGCGGGGAATAAGATATGGGGAATCAGAGGTGGGGAATCAGGGGCGGGGAATCAGTGGCAGGGAATCAGAGGCGGGGAATCAGAGGCGGGGAATCAAAGGAAGGGAATCAAAGGAAGGGAATCAGACACGGGGAATCAGAGGTGGGGAATCAGAGATGGGGAATCAGAGGCGGGGAATCACAGGCAGGGAATCAGACGCGGGGAATCAGAGGCGGGGAATCAGAGCTGGGGAATCAGAGGTGGGGAATCAGAGTCGGGGAATCAGAGGCAGGGAATCGGTTGTGCAGAATCAGAGATGGGGAATCAGATGTGGGGAATCAGAGGCAGTGAATCAGAGATGGGGAATCAGAGGCGGGGAATCAGAGGCAGGAAATCAGACAGGGATTCAGAGGCTGGGAATCAGACGGGGGGAATCAAAGGCGGGGAATCAGAGCTGGTGAATCAGAGGCAGGGAATCAGAGTTGGGGAATCAGAGGCGGGGAATCAGATATGGGGAAACAGAGGCGGGGAATGAGAGGCGGGCAAGCAGAGGCGGGGAATTAGATATGGGGAATCAGAGGTGGGAAATCAGACATGGGGAATCGGATGCGGGGAATCAGAGGCGGGGAATCAGAGCTGGGGAATCAGATGTGGGGAATCAGAGTTGGGGCATCAGAGGTGGGGAATTAGATATGGGGAATCAGAGGCGGGGAATCAGAGGCGGGGAAACAGAGGCGGGGAATCAGATATGGGGAAACAGAGGTGGGGAATCAGAGGCGGGGAAACAGAGGCGGGGAATCAGACATGGGGAATCGGATGCGGGGAATCAGAGGCGGGGAATCAGAGCTGGGGAATCAGAGGTGGGGAATCAGAGTTGGGGCATCAGAAGTGGGGAATAAGATATGGGGAAACAGAGGCGGGGAATCAGAGGCGGGGAAACAGAGGCGGGGAATCAGATATGGGGAATCAGAGGTGGGGAATCAGAGGCAGGGAATCAGATGTGCGGAATCAGAGATGGGGAATCAGAGGCAGGGAATCAGAATCAGAAGCGGGGAATCAGAGGCCGGGAATCAGAGGCCGGGAATCAGATGCTGGGAATAAGAGGCCGGGAATCAGAGGTGGGGATTCAGAGTCTGGGAATCAGAGATGGGGATTCAGAGGCGGGGAATGAGATATGGAGAATCAGAGGTGGGGAAACAGAGGTGGGGAATCAGATATGGGGAATCAGAGGTGGCGAATCAAAGGCAGTGAATCAGAGATGGGGAATCAGAGGCGGGGAATCAGAGGCAGGGAATCAGATGCGGGGATTCAGAGGCGGGGAATCAGAGCTGGCGAATCAGAGGCGGGGAATCAGAGGTGGGCAATCAGAGCCGGGGAATCAGATATGGGGAATCAGAGGCGGGGAAACAGAGGCGGGGAATCAGAGCTGGGGAATCAGAGGCGGGGAATCAGAGTTGGGGAATCAGAGGCGGGGAATCAGATATGGGGAAATAGAGGCGGGGAATCAGATATGGGGAATCAGAGGTGTGGAATCAGAGGTTGGGAATCAGAGGCAGGGAATCAGAGGCGGGGAAACAGAGGCGGGGAATCAGATATGGGGAATCAGAGGTGGCGAATCAAAGGCGGTGAAACAGAGATGGGGAATCAGGGCAGGGAATCAGAGGCAGGGAATCAGAGCTGGGGAAACAGAGGCGGGGAATCAGATATGGGGAATCAGAGGTGGGGAATCAGGGGCGGGGAATCAGTTGCAGGGAATCAGAGCTGGGGAATCAGAGGTGGGGAATCAGAGCTGGGGAAACAGAGGCCGGGAATCAGATATGGGGAATCAGAGGTGGGGAATCAGGGGCGGGGAATCAGTGGCAGGGAATCAGAGGCCGGGAATAAAAGGCGGGGAATCAGAGCTGGGGAATCAGAGGCGGGGAATCAGAGTTGGGGAATCAGAGGAGGGGAATCAGATATGGGGAAACAGAGGCCGGGAATCAGAGGCAGGGAAACAGAGGCGGGGAATCAGATATGGGGAATCAGAGGTGGGGAATTTGAGGTTGCGAATCAGAGGCGGGGAATCAGAGGCGGGGAATCAGAGGCAGGGAATCGGATGTGCGGAATCAGAGATGGGGAATCAGAGGTGGGGATTCAGAGGTGGTGAATCAGAAAAGGGGAATCAGAGGCTGGGAATCAGAGGCAGGGAATCAGACGCAGGGAATCAGAGGCGGGGAATCATAGCTGGCGAATTAGAGGAGGGGAATCAGAGTTGGGGAATCAGAGGCGGGGAATCAGATATGGGGAAACAGTCGGGGAATCAGAGGCGGGGAAACAGAGGTGGGGAATCAGATATGGGGAATCAGAGGTGGGGAATCAGAGGCAGGGAATCAGATGTGCGGAATCAGAGATGGGGAATCAGAGGCAGGGAATCAGAATCAGAAGCAGGGAATCAGAGGCCGGGAATCAGAGGCAGGGAATCAGATGCGGGGAATCAGAGGCGGGGAATCAGAGCTGGCGAATCAGAGGCTGGGAATCAGAGGCAGGGAATCGGACGCCGGGAATCAGAGTCGGGGAATCAGAGCTGGGGAATCAGAGGCGGGGAATCAGAGTTGGGGAATCAGAGGCGGGGATTCAGATATGGGGAAATAGAGGCGGGGAATCAGATATGGGGAATCAGAGGTGTGGAATCAGAGGTTGGGAATCAGAGGAAGGGAATCAGAGTCGGGGAAACAGAGGCGGGGAATCAGATATGTGGAATCAGAGGTGGCGAATCAAAGGCGGTGAAACAGAGATGGGGAATCAGGGCAGGGAATTAGAGGCAGGGAATCAAACACGGGGAATCAGAGCTGGGGAATCAGAGGCGGGGAATCAGAGTTGGGAATCAGAGGCGGGGAATCAGAGGCGGGGAAACAGAGGCGGGGAATCAGAGGTGGGGAATCAGAGGTTGGGAATCAGAGGCAGGGAATCAGAGGCGGGGAATCAGAGGCGGGGAATCAGAGGAAGGGAATCAGATGTGCGGAATCGGAGATGGGGAATCAGAGGCAGGGAATCAGAGGCGGGGAATCAGAGGCGGGGAATCAGAGGCCGGGAATCAGAGGCCGGGAATCAGATATGGGGAAACTGAGGCGGGGAATCAGAGGCGGGGAAACAGAGGCAGGGAATCAGATATGGGGAATCAGAGGTGGGGCATCAGAGGTTGTGAATCACAGATGGGGAATCAGAGGCGGGGAATCAGAGGCAGGGAATCAGACGCGGGGAATCAGAGGCGGGGATTCAGAGCTGGGGAATCAGAAGCGGGGAATCAGAGTTGGGGAATCAGAGGCGGGGAATCAGATATGGGGAATCAGAGGCAGGGAATCAGAGGCGGGGAATCAGAGGCAGGGAATCAGACGCGGGGAATCTGAGGCGGGGAATCAGAGCTGGGGAATCAGAGGTGGGGAATCAGAGTTGGGGAATCAGAGGCAGGGAATTGGATGTGCGGGATCAGAGAGGGGGAATCAGAGGTGGGGAATCAGAGGCGGTGAATCAGAGATGGGGAATCAGAGGCGGGGAATCAGAGGCAGGAAATCAGACACGGGGATTCAGAGGCTGGGAATCAGACGGGGGGAATCAAAGGCGGGGAATCAGAGCTGGGGAATCTGAGGCAGGGAATCAGAGTTGGGGATTCAGAGGCGGGGAATCAGATATGGGGAAACAGAGGCGGGGAATCAGAGGCGGGCAAACAGAGGCGGGGAATTAGATATGGGGAATCAGAGGTAGGGAATCAGAGGTGGTGAATCAGTGATGGGGAATCACAGGCGGGGAATCAGAGGCAGGGAATAGGACGCGGGGAATCAGAGGCAGGGAATCAGAGCTGGGGAATCAGAGGAGGGGATTCATAGTTGGGAATCAGAGGCGGGAATCAGATATGGGGAAACAGAGGCGGGGAATCAGAGGCGGTGAAACAGAGGCGGGGAATCAGATATGGGGAATCGGATGCAGGGAATCAGAGGCGGGGAATCAGAGCTGGGGAATCAGAGGCGGGGAATCAGAGTTGGGGCATCAGAGGTGGGGAATTAGATATAGGGAAACAGAGGCGGGGAATCAGAGGCGGGGAAACAGAGGCGGGGAATCAGATATGGGGTATCAGAGGTGGGGAATCAGAGGCAGGGAATCAGATGTGCGGAATCAGAGATGGGGAATAAGAGGCAGGGAATCAGAATCAGAAGCGGGGAATCAGAGGCCGGGAATCAGAGGCCGGGAATCAGATGCTGGGAATAAGAGGCCGGGAATCAGAGGTGGGGAATCAGATATGGGGAATCAGAGGTGGCGAATCAAAGGCGGTGAATCAGAGATGGGGAATCAGAGGCGGGGAATCAGAGGCAGGGAATCAGATGCGGGGAATCAGAGGCGGGGAATCAGAGCTGGCGAATCAGAGGCTGGGAATCAGAGGTGGGCAATCAGAGGCGGGGAATCAGATATGGGGAATCAGAGGCGGGGAATCAGAGGCGGGGAAACAGAGGCGGGGAATCAAATATAGGGAATCAGAGGTGGGGAATCAGAGGTTGTGAATCAGAGATGGGGAATCAAGGCGGGGAATCAGAGGCAGGGAATCAGACGCGGGGAATCAGAGTCGGGGATTCAGAGCTGGGGAATCAGAGGCGGGGAATCAGAGTTGGGGAATCAGAGGCAGGGAATCAGATATGGGGAATCAGAGGCGGGGAATCAGAGGCGGGGAAACAGAGGCGGGGAATCAGATGTGGGGAATCAGAGGTGGGGAATCAGGGGCAGGAAATCAGTGGCAGGGAATCAGAGGCGGGGAATCAGAGGCGGGGAATCAAAGGCAGGGAATCAGACACGGGGAATCAGAGGCGGGGAATCAGAGATGGGGAATCAGAGGCGGGGAATCAGAGGCAGGGAATCGGATGCCGGGAATCAGAGTCGGGGAATCAGAGCTGGGGAATCAGAGGCGGGGAATCAGAGGCAGGGAATCAAACGCGGGGAATCTGAGGCGTGGAATCAGAGCTGGGGAATCAGAGGTGGGGAATCAGAGTTGGGGAATCAGAGGCAGGGAATTGGATGTGCGGAATCAGAGATGGGGAATCAGAGGTGGGGAATCAGAGGCGGTGAATCAGAGATGGGGAATCAGAGGCGGGGAATCAGAGGCAGGAAATCAGACACGGGGATTCAGAGGCTGGGAATCAGAGGCAGGGAATCAGACGCGGGGAATCTGAGGCGGGGAATCAGAGCTGGGGAATCTGAGGCAGGGAATCAGAGTTGGGGATTCAGAGGCGGGGAATCAGATATGGGGAAACAGAGGCGGGGAATCAGAGGCGGGCAAACAGAGGCAGGGAATTAGATATGGGGAATCAGAGGTAGGGAATCAGAGGTGGTGAATCAGTGATGGGGAATCACAGGCGGGGAATCAGAGGCAGGGAATAGAACGCGGGGAATCAGAGGCAGGGAATCAGAGCTGGGGAATCAGAGGCGGGGAATCATAGTTGGGAATCAGAGGTGGGGAATCAGATATGGGGAATCGGATGCAGGGAATCAGAGGCGGGGAATCAGAGCTGGGTAATCAGAGGCGGGGAATCAGAGTTGGGGAAACAGAGGCGGGGAATCAGATATGGGGAATCAGAGGTGGGGAATCAGAGGCAGGGAATCAGATGTGCGGAATCAGAGATGGGGAATCAGAGGCAGGGAATCAGAAGCGGGGAATCAGAGGCCGGGAATCAGAGGCCGGGAATCAGATGCTGGGAATAAGAGGCCGGGAATCAGAGGAGGGGAATCAGAGTCCGGGAATCAGAGATGGGGATTCAGAGGCGGGGAATGAGATATGGAGAATCAGAGGCGGGGAATAAGAGGCGGGGAAACAGAGGTGGGGAATCAGATATGGGGAATCAGATGTGGCGAATCAAAGGCGGTGAATCAGAGATGGGGAATCAGAGGCGGGGAATCAGAGGCAGGGAATCAGATGTGGGGAATCAGAGGTGGGGAATCAGAGGCGGGGAATCAGAGGCGGAGAATCAGAGGCGGGCAATCAGATGCAGGGAATCAGAGGCAGGGAATCAGAGGCGGAGAATCAGAGGCGGGCAATCAGATGCAGGGAATCAGAGGCAGGGAATCAGAGGCAGGGAATCAGAAGCGGGGAATCAGAGGTGGGGAATCAGAGGCGGGGAATCAGAGGCAGGGAATCAGAAGCGGGGAATCAGAGGTGGGGAATCAGAGGCGGGGAATCAGAGGCGGAGAATCAGAGGCGGGCAATCAGATGCAGGGAATCAGAGGCAGGGAATCAGAGGCAGGGAATCAGAGGCATGGAATCTGAGGCAGGGAATCTGAGGTGGGGAATCAGAGGCGGGGAAACAGGTGGGTAAACGGAGGGGGGTAAACATAGGCGGGGAATCAGAGGCGCGGAATCAGAGGCGGGGAATCAGAGGCAGGGAATCAGAGGCGGGGAATCAGAGGCGGGGAATCAGATGCGGGGAATCAGAGGTGGGGAATCAGAGGCGGGGTATCAGAGGAGGGGAATCAGAGGCGGGGAATCAGAGGCGGGGAATCAGAGGCGGGGAATCAGAGGCGTGCAATCAGAGGCGGGGAATCAGAGGTGGGGAATCAGAAGTGTGGAATCAGAGGCGGGGAAACAGAGGCGGGGAATCAGATATGGGGAATCAGAGGTGGGGCATCAGAGGTTGTGAATCACAGATGGGGAATCAGAGGCGGGGAATCAGAGGCAGGGAATCAGACGCGGGGAATCAGAGGCGGGGATTCAGAGCTGGGGAATCAGAGGCGGGGAATCAGAGTTGGGGAATCAGAGGCGGGGAATCAGATATGGGGAATCAGAGGCAGGGAATCAGAGGCGGGAAAACAGAGGCGGGGAATCAGATATGGGGAATCAGAGGCGGGGAATCAGAGGCAGGGAATTAGACACGGGGAATCAGAGGCGGGGAATCAGAGATGGGGAATCAGAGGCGGGGAATCAGAGGCAGGGAATCGGATGCCGGGAATCAGAGGCGGGAAATCAGAGCTGGGTAATCAGAGGCGGGGAATCAGAGTTGGGGAATCAGAGGCGGCGAAGCAGATATGGGGAAATAGAGGCGGGGAATCAGATATGGGGAATCAGAGGCGGGGAATCAGATATGGGGAATCAGAGGCTGGGAATCAGAGGGGGGGAAACAGAGGCGGGGAATAAGATATGGGGAATCAGAGGTGGGGAATCAGGGGCGGGGAATCAGTGGCAGGGAATCAGAGGCGGGGAATCAGAGGCGGGGAATCAAAGGAAGGGAATCAAAGGAAGGGAATCAGACACGGGGAATCAGAGGTGGGGAATCAGAGGCGGGGAATCACAGGCAGGGAATCAGACGCGGGGAATCAGAGGCGGGGAATCAGAGCTGGGGAATCAGAGGTGGGGAATCAGAGTCGGGGAATCAGAGGCAGGGAATCGGTTGTGCAGAATCAGAGATGGGGAATCAGATGTGGGGAATCAGAGGCAGTGAATCAGAGATGGGGAATCAGAGGCGGGGAATCAGAGGCAGGAAATCAGACAGGGATTCAGAGGCTGGGAATCAGACGGGGGGAATCAAAGGCGGGGAATCAGAGCTGGTGAATCAGAGGCAGGGAATCAGAGTTGGGGATTCAGAGGCGGGGAATCAGATATGGGGAAACAGAGGCGGGGAATGAGAGGCGGGCAAGCAGAGGCGGGGAATTAGATATGGGGAATCAGAGGTGGGAAATCAGACATGGGGAATCGGATGCGGGGAATCAGAGGCGGGGAATCAGAGCTGGGGAATCAGATGTGGGGAATCAGAGTTGGGGCATCAGAGGTGGGGAATTAGATATGGGGAATCAGAGGCGGGGAATCAGAGGCGGGGAAACAGAGGCGGGGAATCAGATATGGGGAAACAGAGGTGGGGAATCAGAGGCGGGGAAACAGAGGCGGGGAATCAGACATGGGGAATCGGATGCGGGGAATCAGAGGCGGGGAATCAGAGCTGGGGAATCAGAGGTGGGGAATCAGAGTTGGGGCATCAGAGGTGGGGAATAAGATATGGGGAAACAGAGGCGGGGAATCAGAGGCGGGGAAACAGAGGCGGGGAATCAGATATGGGGAATCAGAGGTGGGGAAACAGAGGTGGGGAATCAGATATGGGGAATCAGAGGTGGCGAATCAAAGGCAGTGAATCAGAGATGGGGAATCAGAGGCGGGGAATCAGAGGCAGGGAATCAGATGCGGGGATTCAGAGGCGGGGAATCAGAGCTGGCGAATCAGAGGCGGGGAATCAGAGGTGGGCAATCAGAGCCGGGGAATCAGATATGGGGAATCAGAGGCGGGGAAACAGAGGCGGGGAATCAGAGCTGGGGAATCAGAGGCGGGGAATCAGAGTTGGGGAATCAGAGGCGGGGAATCAGATATGGGGAAATAGAGGCGGGGAATCAGATATGGGGAATCAGAGGTGTGGAATCAGAGGTTGGGAATCAGAGGCAGGGAATCAGAGGCGGGGAAACAGAGGCGGGGAATCAGATATGGGGAATCAGAGGTGGCGAATCAAAGGCGGTGAAACAGAGATGGGGAATCAGGGCAGGGAATCAGAGGCAGGGAATCAGAGCTGGGGAAACAGAGGCGGGGAATCAGATATGGGGAATCAGAGGTGGGGAATCAGGGGCGGGGAATCAGTTGCAGGGAATCAGAGCTGGGGAATCAGAGGTGGGGAATCAGAGCTGGGGAAACAGAGGCCGGGAATCAGATATGGGGAATCAGAGGTGGGGAATCAGGGGCGGGGAATCAGTGGCAGGGAATCAGAGGCCGGGAATAAAAGGCGGGGAATCAGAGCTGGCGAATCAGAGGCGGGGAATCAGAGTTGGGGAATCAGAGGAGGGGAATCAGATATGGGGAAACAGAGGCCGGGAATCAGAGGCAGGGAAACAGAGGCGGGGAATCAGATATGGGGAATCAGAGGTTGGGAATTTGAGGTTGCGAATCAGAGGCGGGGAATCAGAGGCGGGGAATCAGAGGCAGGGAATCGGATGTGCGGAATCAGAGATGGGGAATCAGAGGTGGGGATTCAGAGGTGGTGAATCAGAAAAGGGGAATCAGAGGCTGGGAATCAGAGGCAGGGAATCAGACGCAGGGAATCAGAGGCGGGGAATCATAGCTGGCGAATTAGAGGAGGGGAATCAGAGTTGGGGAATCAGAGGCGGGGAATCAGATATGGGGAAACAGTCGGGGAATCAGAGGCGGGGAAACAGAGGCGGGGAATCAGATATGGGGAATCAGAGGTGGGGAATCAGAGGCAGGGAATCAGATGTGCGGAATCAGAGATGGGGAATCAGAGGCAGGGAATCAGAATCAGAAGCAGGGAATCAGAGGCCGGGAATCAGAGGCAGGGAATCAGATGCGGGGAATCAGAGGCGGGGAATCAGAGCTGGCGAATCAGAGGCTGGGAATCAGAGGCAGGGAATCGGACGCCGGGAATCAGAGTCGGGGAATCAGAGCTGGGGAATCAGAGGCGGGGATTCAGATATGGGGAAATAGAGGCGGGGAATCAGATATGGGGAATCAGAGGTGTGGAATCAGAGGTTGGGAATCAGAGGAAGGGAATCAGAGTCGGGGAAACAGAGGCGGGGAATCAGATATGTGGAATCAGAGGTGGCGAATCAAAGGCGGTGAAACAGAGATGTGGAATCAGGGCAGGGAATTAGAGGCAGGGAATCAAACACGGGGAATCAGAGCTGGGGAATCAGAGGCGGGGAATCAGAGTTGGGAATCAGAGGCGGGGAATCAGAGGCGGGGAAACAGAGGCGGGGAATCAGAGGTGGGGAATCAGAGGTTGGGAATCAGAGGCAGGGAATCAGAGGCGGGGAATCAGAGGCGGGGAATCAGAGGAAGGGAATCAGATGTGCGGAATCGGAGATGGGGAATCAGAGGCAGGGAATCAGTGGCGGGGAATCAGAGGCGGGGAATCAGAGGCCGGGAATCAGAGGGCGGGAATCAGATATGGGGAAACTGAGGCGGGGAATCAGAGGCGGGGAAACAGAGGCAGGGAATCAGATATGGGGAATCAGAGGTGGGGCATCAGAGGTTGTGAATCACAGATGGGGAATCAGAGGCGGGGAATCAGAGGCAGGGAATCAGACGCGGGGAATCAGAGGCGGGGATTCAGAGCTGGGGAATCAGAAGCGGGGAATCAGAGTTGGGGAATCAGAGGCGGGGAATCAGATATGGGGAATCAGAGGCAGGGAATCAGAGGCGGGGAATCAGAGGCAGGGAATCAGACGCGGGGAATCTGAGGCGGGGAATCAGAGCTGGGGAATCAGAGGTGGGGAATCAGAGTTGGGGAATCAGAGGCAGGGAATTGGATGTGCGGAATCAGAGAGGGGGAATCAGAGGTGGGGAATCAGAGGCGGTGAATCAGAGATGGGGAATCAGAGGCGGGGAATCAGAGGCAGGAAATCAGACACGGGGATTCAGAGGCTGGGAATCAGACGGGGGGAATCAAAGGCGGGGAATCAGAGCTGGGGAATCTGAGGCAGGGAATCAGAGTTGGGGATTCAGAGGCGGGGAATCAGATATGGGGAAACAGAGGCGGGGAATCAGAGGCGGGCAAACAGAGGCGGGGAATTAGATATGGGGAATCAGAGGTAGGGAATCAGAGGTGGTGAATCAGTGATGGGGAATCACAGGCGGGGAATCAGAGGCAGGGAATAGGACGCGGGGAATCAGAGGCAGGGAATCAGAGCTGGGGAATCAGAGGAGGGGATTCATAGTTGGGAATCAGAGGCGGGAATCAGATATGGGGAAACAGAGGCGGGGAATCAGAGGCGGTGAAACAGAGGCGGGGAATCAGATATGGGGAATCGGATGCAGGGAATCAGAGGCGGGGAATCAGAGCTGGGGAATCAGAGGCGGGGAATCAGAGTTGGGGCATCAGAGGTGGGGAATTAGATATAGGGAAACAGAGGCGGGGAATCAGAGGCGGGGAAACAGAGGCGGGGAATCAGATATGGGGTATCAGAGGTGGGGAATCAGAGGCAGGGAATCAGATGTGCGGAATCAGAGATGGGGAATAAGAGGCAGGGAATCAGAATCAGAAGCGGGGAATCAGAGGCCGGGAATCAGAGGCCGGGAATCAGATGCTGGGAATAAGAGGCCGGGAATCAGAGGTGGGGAATCAGATATGGGGAATCAGAGGTGGCGAATCAAAGGCGGTGAATCAGAGATGGGGAATCAGAGGCGGGGAATCAGAGGCAGGGAATCAGATGCGGGGAATCAGAGGCGGGGAATCAGAGCTGGCGAATCAGAGGCTGGGAATCAGAGGTGGGCAATCAGAGGCGGGGAATCAGATATGGGGAATCAGAGGCGGGGAATCAGAGGCGGGGAAACAGAGGCGGGGAATCAAATATAGGGAATCAGAGGTGGGGAATCAGAGGTTGTGAATCAGAGATGGGGAATCAAGGCGGGGAATCAGAGGCAGGGAATCAGACGCGGGGAATCAGAGTCGGGGATTCAGAGCTGGGGAATCAGAGGCGGGGAATCAGAGTTGGGGAATCAGAGGCAGGGAATCAGATATGGGGAATCAGAGGCGGGGAATCAGAGGCGGGGAAACAGAGGCGGGGAATCAGATGTGGGGAATCAGAGGTGGGGAATCAGGGGCAGGAAATCAGTGGCAGGGAATCAGAGGCGGGGAATCAGAGGCGGGGAATCAAAGGCAGGGAATCAGACACGGGGAATCAGAGGCGGGGAATCAGAGATGGGGAATCAGAGGCGGGGAATCAGAGGCAGGGAATCGGATGCCGGGAATCAGAGTCGGGGAATCAGAGCTGGGGAATCAGAGGCGGGGAATCAGAGTTGGGGAATCAGAGGCGGGGAATCAGATATGGGAAAATAGAGGCGGGGAATCAGATATGGGGAATCAGAGGTGTGGTATCAGAGGTTGGGAATCAGAGGCAGGGAATCAGAGTCGGGGAAACAGAGGCGGGGAATCAGATATGGGGTATCAGAGGTGGCGAATCAAAGGCGGTGAAACAGAGATGGGGAATCAGGGCAGGGAATCAGAGGCAGGGAATCAAACACGGGGAATCAGAGCTGGGGAATCAGAGGCGGGGAATCAGAGTTGGGAATCAGAGGCAGGGAATCAGAATCAGAAGAAGGGAATCAGAGGCCGGGAATCAGAGGCCGGAATCAGATGCTGGGAATCAGAGGCCTGGAATCAGAGGCGGGGAATCAGAGGCAGGGAATCAGATGCGGGGAATCAGAGGCGGGGAATCAGAGCTGGGGAATCAGAGGCGGGGTATTAGAGTTGGGGAATCAGAGGCGGGGAATCAGATATGGGGAAACAGAGGTGGGGAATCAGAGGCGGGGAAACAGAGGCAGGGAATCAGATATGGGGAATCAGAGGTGGGGCATCAGAGGTTGTGAATCACAGATGGGGAATCAGAGGCGGGGAATCAGAGGCAGGGAATCAGACGCGGGGAATCAGAGGCGGGGATTCAGAGCTGGGGAATCAGAAGCGGGGAATCAGAGTTGGGGAATCAGAGGCGGGGAATCAGATATGGGGAATCAGAGGCAGGGAATCAGAGGCGGGGAATCAGAGGCAGGGAATCAGACGCGGGGAATCTGAGGCGGGGAATCAGAGCTGGGGAATCAGAGGTGGGGAATCAGAGGCGGTGAATCAGAGATGGGGAATCAGAGGCGGGGAATCAGAGGCAGGAAATCAGACACGGGAATTCAGAGGCTGGGAATCAGACGGGGGGAATCAAAGGCGGGGAATCAGAGCTGGGGAATCTGAGGAAGGGAATCAGAGTTGGGGATTCAGAGGCGGGGAATCAGATATGGGGAAACAGAGGCGGGGAATCAGAGGCGGGCAAACAGAGGCGGGGAATTAGATATGGGGAATCAGAGGTAGGGAATCAGAGGTGGTGAATCAGTGATGGGGAATCACAGGCGGGGAATCAGAGGCAGGGAATAGGACGCGGGGAATCAGAGGCAGGGAATCAGAGCTGGGGAATCAGAGGAGGGGATTCATAGTTGGGAATCAGAGGCGGGAATCAGATATGGGGAAACAGAGGAGGGGAATCAGAGGCGGTGAAACAGAGGCGGGAAATCAGATATGGGGAATCGGATGCAGGGAATCAGAGGCGGGGAATCAGAGCTGGGGAATCAGAGGCGGGGAATCAGAGTTGGGGCATCAGAGGTGGGGAATTAGATATAGGGAAACAGAGGCGGGGAATCAGAGGCGGGGAAACAGAGGCGGAGAATCAGATATGGGGAATCAGAGGTGGGGAATCAGAGGCAGGGAATCAGATGTGCAGAATCAGAGATGGGGAATAAGAGGCAGGGAATCAGAATCAGAAGCGGGGAATCAGAGGCCGGGAATCAGAGGCCGGGAATCAGATGCTGGGAATAAGAGGCCGGGAATCAGAGGTGGGGAATCAGATATGGGGAATCAGAGGTGGCGAATCAAAGGCGGTGAATCAGAGATGGGGAATCAGAGGCGGGGAATCAGAGGCAGGGAATCAGATGCGGGGAATCAGAGGCGGGGAATCAGAGCTGGCGAATCAGAGGCTGGGAATCAGAGGTGGGCAATCAGAGGCGGGGAATCAGATATGGGGAATCAGAGGAGGGGAATCAGAGGCGGGGAAACAGAGGCGGGGAATCAAATATAGGGAATCAGAGGTGGGGAATCAGAGGTTGTGAATCAGAGATGGGGAATCAAGGCGGGGAATCAGAGGCAGGGAATCAGACGCGGGGAATCAGAGGCGGGGATTCAGAGCTGGGGAATCAGAGGCGGGGAATCAGAGTTGGGGAATCAGAGGCAGGGAATCAGATATGGGGAATCAGAGGCGGGGAATCAGAGGCGGGGAAACAGAGGCGGGGAATCAGATGTGGGGAATCAGAGGTGGGGAATCAGGGGCAGGGAATCAGTGGCAGGGAATCAGAAGCGGGGAATCAGAGGCGGGGAATCAAAGGCAGGGAATCAGACACGGGGAATCAGAGGCGGGGAATCAGAGATGGGGAATCAGAGGCGGGGAATCTGAGGCAGGGAATCGGATGCCGGGAATCAGAGTCGGGGAATCAGAGCTGGGGAATCAGAGGCGGGGAATCAGAGTTGGGGAATCAGAGGCGGGGAATCAGATATGGGGAAATAGAGGCGGGGAATCAGATATGGGGAATCAGAGGTGTGGAATCAGAGGTTGGGAATCAGAGGCAGGGAATCAGAGTCGGGGAAACAGAGGCGGGGAATCAGATAATGGGAATCAGAGGTGGCGAATCAAAGGCGGTGAAACAGAGATGGGGAATCAGGTCAGGGAATCAGAGGCAGGGAATCAAACACGGGGAATCAGAGCTGGGGAATCAGAGGCGGGGAATCAGAGTTGGGAATCAGAGGCGGGGAATCTGAGGCGGGGAAACAGAGGCGGGGAATCAGATATGGGGAATCAGAGGTGGGGAATCCGAGGTTGGGAATCAGAGGCAGGGAATCAGAGGCGGAAAATCAGAGGCGGGGAATCAGAGGAAGAGAATCAGATGTGCGGAATCGGAGATGGGGAATCAGAGGCAGGGAATCAGAGGCGGGGAATCAGAGGCGGGGAATCAGAGGCCGGGAATCAGATATGGGGAAACAGAGGCGGGGAATCCGAGGCGGGGAAACAGAGGCGGGGAATCAGATATGGGGAATCAGAGGTGGGGAATCAGAGGTTGGGAATCAGAGGCAGGGAATCAGAGGCTTGGAATCAGATGCAGGGAATCAGATGCGGGGAATCAGAGGCGGGGAATTAGAGCTGGGGAATCAGAGGTGGGGAATCAGATTTGGGGAATCAGAGGCGGGGACTTAGATATTGGGAAACAGAGGCGGGGAATCAGAGGCGGGGAAACCCAGGCGGGGAATCAGATATGGGTTATCAGAGGTGGGGAATCAGAGGCAAGGAATCAGATGTGCGGAATCAGAGATGGGGAATCAGAGGCAGGGAATCAGAATCAGAAGCAGGGAATCAGAGGCCGGGAATCAGAGGCCGGAATCAGATGCTGGGAATCAGAGGCCTGGAATCAGAGGCGGGGAATCAGAGGCAGGGAATCAGATGCGGGGAATCAGAGGCGGGGAATCAGAGCTGGGGAATCAGAGGCGGGGTATTAGAGTTGGGGAATCAGAGGCGGGGAATCAGATATGGGGAAACAGAGGTGGGGAATCAGAGGCGGGGAAACAGAGGCAGGGAATCAGATATGGGGAATCAGAGGCGGGGAATCAGAGGTGGGGAATCATAGGCAGGGAATCGGATGTGGGGAATCAGAGATGGGGAATCAGAGGCTGGGAATCAGAGGTGGTGAATCAGAGATGGGGAATCAGAGGCGGGGAATCAGAGGCAGGGAATCAGACGCGGGGAATCAGAGGTGGGCAATCAGAGGCGGGGAATCAGATATGGGGAATCAGAGGCGGGGAATCAGAGGCGGGGAAACAGAGGCGGGGAATCAGATATGGGGAATCAGAGGTGGGGCATCAGAGGTTGTGAATCACAGATGGGGAATCAGAGGCGGGGAATCAGAGGCAGGGAATCAGACGCGGGGAATCAGAGGCGGGGATTCAGAGCTGGGGAATCAGAGGCTGGGAATCAGAGTTGGGGAATCAGAGGCGGGGAATCAGATATGGGGAATCAGAGGCAGGGAATCAGAGGCGGGAATACAGAGGCGGGGAATCAGATATGGGGAATCAGAGGTGGGGAATCAGAGGCAGGGAATCAGACACGGGGAATCAGAGGCGGGGAATCAGAGATGGGGAATCAGAGGCGGGGAATCAGAGGCAGGGAATCGGATGCCGGGAATCAGAGGCGGGAAATCAGAGCTGGGGAATCAGAGGCGGGGAATCAGAGTTGGGGAATCAGAGGCGGCGAAGCAGATATGGGGAAATAGAGGCGGGGAATCAGATATGGGGAATCAGAGGCGGGGTATCAGTATGGGGAATCAGAGGCTGGGAATCAGAGGGGGGGAAACAGAGGCGGGGAATAAGATATGGGGAATCAGAGGTGGGGAATCAGGGGCGGGGAATCAGTGGCAGGGAATCAGAGGCGTGGAATCAGAGGCGGGGAATCAAAGGAAGGGAATCAGACACGGGGAATCAGAGGTGGGGAATCAGAGATGGGGAATCAGAGGCGGGGAATCACAGGCAGGGAATCAGACGCGGGGAATCAGAGGCGGGGAATCAGAGCTGGGGAATCAGAGGTGGGGAATCAGAGTCGGGGAATCATAGGCAGGGAATCGGTTGTGCGGAATCAGAGATGGGGAATCAGATGTGGGGAATCAGAGGCAGTGAATCAGACGCGGGGAAACAGAGGCGGGGAATCAAATATAGGGAATCAGAGGTGAGGAATCAGAGGTTGTGAATCAGAGATGGGGAATCAAGGCGGGGAATCAGAGGCAGGGAATCAGACGCGGGGAATCAGAGGCGGGGATTCAGAACTGGGGAATCAGAGGCGGTGAATCAGAGTTGGGGAATCAGAGGCAGGGAATCAGATATGGGGAATCAGAGGTGGGGAATCAGAGGCGGGGAAACAGAGGCGGGGAATCAGATATGGGGAATCAGAATTGGGGAATCAGGGGCAGGGAATCAGTGGCAGGGAATCAGAGGCGAGGAATCAGAGGCGGGGAATCAGAGGCAGGGAATCAGACACGGGGAACCAGAGGCGGGGAATCAGAGATGGGGAATCAGAGGCGGGGAATCAGAGGCAGGGAATCGGACTCCGGGAATCAGAGTCGGGGAATCAGAGCTGGGGAATCAGAGGCGGGGAATCAGAGTTGGGGAATCAGAGGCGGGGAATCAGATATGGGGAAATAGAGGCGGGGAATCAGATATGGGGAATCAGAGGTGTGGAATCAGAGGTTGGGAATCAGAGGCAGGGAATCAGAGTCGGGGAAACAGAGGCGGGTAATCAGATATGGGGAATCAGAGGTGGCGAATCAAAGGCAGTGAAACAGAGATGGGGAATCAGGGCAGGGAATCAGAGGCAGGGAGTCAAACACGGGGAATCAGAGCTGGGGAATCAGAGGCGGGGAATCAGAGTTGGGAATCAGAGGCGGGGAATCAGAGGCGGGGAAACAGAGGCGGGGAATCAGATATGGGGAATCAGAGGTGGGGAATCCGAGGTTGGGAATCAGAGGCAGGGAATCAGAGGCGGGGAATCAGAGGCGGGGAATCAGAGGAAGGGAATCAGATGTGCGGAATCGGAGATGGGGAATCAGAGGCAGGGAATCAGAGGCGGGGAATCAGATGCTGGGAATAAGAGGCCGGGAATCAGAGGTGGGGAATCAGATACGGGGAATCAGAGGTGGCGAATCAAAGGCGGTGAATCAGAGATGGGGAATCAGAGGCGGGGAATCAGAGGCAGGGAATCAGATGCGGGGAATCAGAGGCGGGGAATCAGAGGCAGGGAATCGGATGCCGGGAATCAGAGTCGGGGAATCAGAGCTGGGGAATCAGAGGCGGGGAATCAGAGTTGGGGAATCAGAGGCGGGGAATCAGATATGGGGAAATAGAGGCGGGGAATCAGATATGGGGAATCAGAAGTGTGGAATCAGAGGTTGGGAATCAGAGGCAGGGAATCAGAGTCGGGGAAACAGAGGCGGGGAATCAGATATGGGGAATCAGAGGTGGCGAATCAAAGGCGGTGAAACAGAGATGGGGAATCAGGGCAGGGAATCAGAGGCAGGGAATCAAACACGGGGAATCAGAGCTGGGGAATCAGAGGCGGGGAATAAGAGTTGGGAATCAGAGGCGGGGAATCAGAGGCGGGGATACAGAGGCAGGGAATCAGATATGGGGAATCAGAGGCAGGGAATCAGAATCAGAAGAAGGGAATCAGAGGCCGGGAATCAGAGGCCGGAATCAGATGCTGGGAATCAGAGGCCTGGAATCAGAGCTGGGGAATCAGAGGCGGGGTATTAGAGTTGGGGAATCAGAGGCGGGGAATCAGATATGGGGAAACAGAGGTGGGGAATCAGAGGCGGGGAAACAGAGGCAGGGAATCAGATATGGGGAATCAGAGGTGGGGCATCAGAGGTTGTGAATCACAGATGGGGAATAAGAGGCGGGGAATCAGAGGCAGGGAATCTGACGCGGGGAATCAGAGGCGGGGATTCAGAGCTGGGGAATCAGAAGCGGGGAATCAGAGTTGGGGAATCAGAGGAGGGAATCAGATATGGGGAATCAGAGGCAGGGAATCAGAGGCGGGGAATCAGAGGCAGGGAATCAGACGCGGGGAATCTGAGGCGGGGAATCAGAGCTGGGGAATCAGAGGTGGGGAATCAGAGTTGGGGAATCAGAGGCAGGGAATTGGATGTGCAGAATCAGAGAGGGGGAATCAGAGGTGGGGAATCAGAGGCGGTGAATCAGAGATGGGGAATCAGAGGCGGGGAATCAGAGGCAGGAAATCAGACACGGGGATTCAGAGGCTGGGAATCAGACGGGGGGAATCAAAGGCGGGGAATCAGAGCTGGGGAATCTGAGGCAGGGAATCAGAGTTGGGGATTCAGAGGCGGGGAATCAGATATGGGGAAACAGAGGCGGGGAATCAGAGGCGGGCAAACAGAGGCGGGGAATTAGATATGGGGAATCAGAGGTAGGGAATCAGAGGTGGTGAATCAGTGATGGGGAATCACAGGCGGGGAATCAGAGGCAGGGAATAGGACGCGGGGAATCAGAGGCAGGGAATCAGAGCTGGGGAATCAGAGGAGGGGATTCATAGGTGGGAATCAGAGGCGGGAATCAGATATGGGGAAACAGAGGCGGGGAATCAGAGGCGGTGAAACAGAGGCGGGGAATCAGATATGGGGAATCGGATGCAGGGAATCAGAGGCGGGGAATAAGAGCTGGGGAATCAGAGGCGGGGAATCAGAGTTGGGGAATCAGAGGTGGGGAATTAGATATAGGGAAACAGAGGCGGGGAATCAGAGGCGGGGAAACAGAGGCGGGGAATCAGATATGGGGAATCAGAGGTGGGGAATCAGAGGCAGGGAATCAGATGTGCGGAATCAGAGATGGGGAATAAGAGGCAGGGAATAAGAATCAGAAGCGGGGAATCAGAGGCCGGGAATCAGAGGCCGGGAATCAGATGCTGGGAATAAGAGGCCGGGAATCAGAGGTGGGGAATCAGATATGGGGAATCAGAGGTGGCGAATCAAAGGCGGTGAATCAGAGATGGGGAATCAGAGGCGGGGAATCAGAGGCAGGGAATCAGATGCGGGGAATCAGAGGCGGGGAATCAGAGCTGGCGAATCAGAGGCTGGGAATCAGAGGTGGGCAATCAGAGGCGGGGAATCAGATATGGGGAATCAGAGGCGGGGAATCAGAGGCGGGGAATCAGAGTTGGGGAATCAGAGGCAGGGAATCAGATATGGGGAATCAGAGGCGGGGAATCAGAGGCGGGGAAACAGAGGCGGGGAATCAGATGTGGGGAATCAGAGGTGGGGAATCAGGGGCAGGGAATCAGTGGCAGGGAATCAGAGGCAGGGAATCAGAGGCGGGGAATCAAAGGCAGGGAATCAGACACGGGGAATCAGAGGCGGGGAATCAGAGATGGGGAATCAGAGGCGGGGAATCAGAGGCAGGGAATCGGATGCCGGGAATCAGAGTCGGGGAATCAGAGCTGGGGAATCAGAGGCGGGGAATCAGAGTTGGGGAATCAGAGGCGGGGAATCAGATATGGGGAAATAGAGGCGGGGAATCAGATATGGGGAATCAGAGGTGTGGAATCATAGGTTGGGCATCAGAGGCAGGGAATCAGAGTCGGGGAAACAGAGGCGGGGAATCAGATATGGGGAATCAGAGGTGGCGAATCAAAGGCGGTGAAACAGAGATGGGGAATCAGGGCAGGGAATCAGAGGCAGGGAATCAAACACGGGGAATCAGAGCTGGGGAATCAGAGGCGGGGAATCAGAGTTGGGAATCAGAGGCGGGGAATCTGAGGCGGGGAAACAGAGGCGGGGAATCAGATATGGGGAATCAGAGGTGGGGAATCCGAGGTTGGGAATCAGAGGCAGGGAATCAGAGGCGGAAAATCAGAGGCGGGGAATCAGAGGAAGGGAATCAGATGTGCGGAATCGGAGATGGGGAATCAGAGGCAGGGAATCAGAGGCGGGGAATCAGAGGCGGGGAATCAGAGGCCGGGAATCAGATATGGGGAAACAGAGGCGGGGAATCCGAGGCGGGGAAACAGAGGCGGGGAATCAGATATGGGGAATCAGAGGTGGGGAATCAGAGGTTGGGAATCAGAGGCAGGGAATCAGAGGCTTGGAATCAGATGCAGGGAATCAGATGCGGGGAATCAGAGGCGGGGAATCAGAGCTGGGGAATCAGAGGTGGGGAATCAGATTTGGGGAATCAGAGGCGGGGACTTAGATATTGGGAAACAGAGGCGGGGAATCAGAGGCGGGGAAACCCAGGCGGGGATTCAGATATGGGGAATCAGAGGTGGGGAATCAGAGTCAAGGAATCAGATGTGCGGAATCAGAGATGGGGAATCAGAGGCAGGGAATCAGAATCAGAAGCAGGGAATCAGAGGCCGGGAATCAGAGGCCGGAATCAGATGCTGGGAATCAGAGGCCTGGAATCAGAGGCGGGGAATCAGAGGCAGGGAATCAGATGCGGGGATTCAGAGGCGGGGAATCAGAGCTGGGGAATCAGAGGCGGGGTATTAGAGTTGGGGAATCAGAGGCGGGGAATCAGATATGGGGAAACAGAGGTGGGGAATCAGAGGCGGGGAAACAGAGGGAGGGAATCAAATATGGGGAATCAGAGGCGGGGAATCAGAGGTGGGGAATCATAGGCAGGGAATCGGATGTGCGGAATCAGAGATGGGGAATCAGAGGCTGGGAATCAGAGGTGGTGAATCAGAGATGGGGAATCAGAGGCGGGGAATCAGAGGCAGGGAATCAGACGCGGGGAATCAGAGGTGGGCAATCAGAGGCGGGGAATCAGATATGGGGAATCAGAGGCGGGGAATCAGAGGCGGGGAAACAGAGGCGGGGAATCAGATATGGGGAATCAGAGGTGGGGCATCAGAGGTTGTGAATCACAGATGGGGAATCAGAGGCGGGGAATCAGAGGCAGGGAATCAGACGCGGGGAATCAGAGGCGGGGATTCAGAGCTGGGGAATCAGAGGCTGGGAATCAGTGTTGGGGAATCAGAGGCGGGGAATCAGATATGGGGAATCAGAGGCGGGGAGTCAGAGTTGGGGAATCAGAGGCAGGGAATCAGATATGGGGAATCAGAGGCGGGGAATCAGAGGCGGGGAAACAGAGGCGGGGAATCAGATGTGGGGAATCAGAGGTGGGGAATCAGGGGCAGGAAATCAGTGGCAGGGAATCAGAGGTGGGGAATCAGAGGCGGGGAATCAAAGGCAGGGAATCAGACACGGGGAATCAGAGGCGGGGAATCAGAGATGGGGAATCAGAGGCGGGGAATCAGAGGCAGGGAATCGGATGCCGGGAATCAGAGTCGGGGAATCAGAGCTGGGGAATCAGAGGCGGGGAATCAGAGTTGGGGAATCAGAGGTGGGGAATCAGAGGTTGGGAATCAGAGGCAGGGAATCAGAGGCTTGGAATCAGATGCAGGGAATCAGATGCGGGGAATCAGAGGCGGGGAATCAAAGGAAGGGAATCAGACACGGGGAATCAGAGGTGGGGAATCAGAGATGGGGAATCAGAGGCGGGGAATCACAGGCAGGGAATCAGACGCGGGGAATCAGAGGCGGGGAATCAGAGCTGGGGAATCAGAGGTGGGGAATCAGAGTCGGGGAATCATAGGCAGGGAATCGGTTGTGCGGAATCAGAGATGGGGAATCAGATGTGGGGAATCAGAGGCAGTGAATCAGAGGCGGGGAAACAGAGGCGGGGAATCAAATATAGGGAATCAGAGGTGGGGAATCAGAGGTTGTGAATCAGAGATGGGGAATCAAGGCGGGGAATCAGAGGCAGGGAATCAGACGCGGGGAATCAGAGGCGGGGATTCAGAGCTGGGGAATCAGAGGCGGTGAATCAGAGTTGGGGAATCAGAGGCAGGGAATCAGATATGGGGAATCAGAGGTGGGGAATCAGAGGCGGGGAAACAGAGGCGGGGAATCAGATATGGGGAATCAGAATTGGGGAATCAGGGGCAGGGAATCAGTGGCAGGGAATCAGAGGCGGGGAATCAGAGGCGGGGAATCAGAGGCAGGGAATCAGACACGGGGAATCAGAGGCGGGGAATCAGAGATGGGGAATCAGAGGCGGGGAATCAGAGGCAGGGAATCGGACTCCGGGAATCAGAGTCGGGGAATCAGAGCTGGGGAATCAGAGGCGGGGAATCAGAGTTGGGGAATCAGAGGCGGGGAATCAGATATGGGGAAATAGAGGCGGGGAATCAGATATGGGGAATCAGAGGTGTGGAATCAGAGGTTGGGAATCAGAGGCAGGGAATCAGAGCTGGCGAATAGGAGGCGGGGAATCAGTGGTGGGCAATCAGAGGAGGGGAATCAGATATGGGGAATCAGAGGCGGGGAATCAGAGGCGGGGAAACAGAGGCGGGGAATCAAATATAGGTAATCAGAGGTGGGGAATCAGAGGTTGTGAATCAGAGATGGGGAATCAAGGCGGGGAATCAGAGGCAGGGAATCAGACACGGGGAATCAGAGGCGGGGATTCAGAGCTGGGGAATCAGAGGCGGGGAATCAGAGTTGGGGAATCAGAGGCAGGGAATCAGATATGGGGAATCAGAGGCGGGAAATCAGAGGCGGGGAAACAGAGGCGGGGAATCAGATATGGGGAATCAGAGGTGGGGAATCAGGGGCAGGGAATCAGTGGCAGGGAATCAGAGGCGGGGAATCAGAGGCGGGGAATCAGAGGCAGGGAATCAGACACGGGGAATCAGAGGCGGGGAATCAGAGATGGGGTATCAGAGGCGGGGAATCAGAGGCAGGGAATCGGACGCCGGGAATAAGAGTCGGGGAATCAGAGCTGGGGAATCAGAGGCGGGGAATCAGAGTTGGGGAATCAGAGGCGGGGATTCAGATATGGAGAAATAGAGGCGGGGAATCAGATATGGGGAATCAGAGGTGTGGAATCAGAGGTTGGGAATCAGAGGAAGGGAATCAGAGTCGGGGAAACAGAGGCGGGGAATCAGATATGTGGAATCAGAGGTGGCGAATCAAAGGCGGTGAAACAGAGATGGTGAATCAGGGCAGGGAATCAGAGGCAGGGAATCAAACACGGGGAATCAGAGCTGGGGAATCAGAGGCGGGGAATCAGAGTTGGGAATCAGAGGCGGGGAATCAGAGGCGGGGAAACAGAGGCGGGGAATCAGATATGGGGAATCAGAGGTGGGGAATCAGAGGTTGGGAATCAGAGGCAGGGAATCAGAGGCGGGGAATCAGAGGCGGGGAATCAGAGGAAGGGAATCAGATGTGCGGAATCGGAGATGGGGAATCAGAGGCAGGGAATCAGAGGCGGGGAATCAGAGGCGGGGAATCAGAGGCCGGGAATCAGATATGGGGAAACTGAGGCGGGGAATCCGAGGCGGGGAAACAGAGGCGGGGAATCAGATATGGGGAATCAGAGGTGGGGAATCAGAGGTTGGGAATCAGAGGCAGGGAATCAGAGGCTTGGAATCAGATGCAGGGAATCAGATGCGGGGCATCAGAGGCGGGGAATCAGAGCTGGGGAATCAGAGGTGGGGAATCAGATTTGGGGAATCAGAGGTGGGGACTTAGATATTGGGAAACAGAGGCGGGGAATCAGAGGCGGGGAAACAGAGGCGGGGAATCAGATATGGGGAATCAGAGGTGGGGAATCAGAGGCAGGGAATCAGATGTGCGGAATCAGAGATGGGGAATCAGAGGCAGGGAATCAGAATCAGAAGCAGGGAATCAGAGGCCGGGAATCAGAGGCCGGAATCAGATGATGGGAATCAGAGGCCTGGAATCAGAGGCGGGGAATCAGAGGCAGGGAATCAGATGCGGGGAATCAGAGGCGGGGAATCAGAGCTGGGGAATCAGAGGCGGGGAATCAGATATGGGGAAATAGAGGCGGGGAATCAGATATGGGGAATCAGAGGTGTGGAATCAGAGGTTGGGAATCAGAGGCAGGGAATCAGAGCTGGCGAATAAGAGGCGGGGAATCAGTGGTGGGCAATCAGAGGCGGGGAATCAGATATGGGGAATCAGAGGCGGGGAATCAGAGGCGGGGAAACAGAGGCGGGGAATCAAATATAGGTAATCAGAGGTGGGGAATCAGAGGTTGTGAATCAGAGATGGGGAATCAAGGCGGGGAATCAGAGGCAGGGAATCAGACACGGGGAATCAGAGGCGGGGATTCAGAGCTGGGGAATCAGAGGCGGGGAATCAGAGTTGGGGAATCAGAGGCAGGGAATCAGATATGGGGAATCAGAGGCGGGAAATCAGAGGCGGGGAAACAGAGGCGGGGAATCAGATATGGGGAATCAGAGGTGGGGAATCAGGGGCAGGGAATCAGTGGCAGGGAATCAGAGGCGGGGAATCAGAGGCGGGGAATCAGAGGCAGGGAATCAGACACGGGGAATCAGAGGCGGGGAATCAGAGATGGGGTATCAGAGGCGGGGAATCAGAGGCAGGGAATCGGACGCCGGGAATAAGAGTCGGGGAATCAGAGCTGGGGAATCAGAGGCGGGGAATCAGAGTTGGGGAATCAGAGGCGGGGATTCAGATATGGGGAAATAGAGGCGGGGAATCAGATATGTGGAATCAGAGGTGGCGAATCAAAGGCGGTGAAACAGAGATGGTGAATCAGGGCAGGGAATCAGAGGCAGGGAATCAAACACGGGGAATCAGAGCTGGGGAATCAGAGGCGGGGAATCAGAGTTGGGAATCAGAGGCGGGGAATCAGAGGCGGGGAAACAGAGGCGGGGAATCAGATATGGGGAATCAGAGGTGGGGAATCAGAGGTTGGGAATCAGAGGCAGGGAATCAGAGGCGGGGAATCAGAGGCGGGGAATCAGAGGAAGGGAATCAGATGTGCGGAATCGGAGATGGGGAATCAGAGGCAGGGAATCAGAGGCGGGGAATCAGAGGCGGGGAATCAGAGGCCGGGAATCAGATATTGGGAAACTGAGGCGGGGAATCCGAGGCGGGGAAACAGAGGCGGGGAATCAGATATGGGGAATCAGAGGTGGGGAATCAGAGGTTGGGAATCAGAGGCAGGGAATCAGAGGCTTGGAATCAGATGCAGGGAATCAGATGCGGGGCATCAGAGGCGGGGAATCAGAGCTGGGGATTCAGAGGTGGGGAATCAGATTTGGGGAATCAGAGGTGGGGACTTAGATATTGGGAAACAGAGGCGGGGAATCAGAGGCGGGGAAACAGAGGCGGGGAATCAGATATGGGGAATCAGAGGTGGGGAATCAGAGGCAGGGAATCAGATGTGCGGAATCAGAGATGGGGAATCAGAGGCAGGGAATCAGAATCAGAAGCAGGGAATCAGAGGCCGGGATTCAGAGGCCGGAATCAGATGATGGGAATCAGAGGCCTGGAATCAGAGGCGGGGAATCAGAGGCAGGGAATCAGATGCGGGGAATCAGAGGCGGGGAATCAGAGCTGGGGAATCAGAGGCGGGGTATTTGAGTTGGGGAATCAGAGGCGGGGAATCAGATATGGGGAAACAGAGGTAGGGAATCAGAGGCGGGGAAACAGAGGCAGGGAATCAGATATGGGGAATCAGAGGCGGGGAATCAGAGGTGGGGAAACATAGGCAGGGAATCGGATGTGCGGAATCAGAGATGGGGAATCAGAGGCCGGGAATCAGAGGTGGTGAATCAGAGATGGGGAATCAGAGGCGGGGAATCAGAGGCAGGGTATCAGATGCGGGGAATCAGAGGTGGGCAATCAGAGGCGGGGAATCAGATATGGGGAATCAGAGGCGGGGAATCAGAGGCGGGGAAACAGAGGCGGGGAATCAGATATGGGGAATCAGAGGTGGGGCATCAGAGGTTGTGAATCACAGATGGGGAATCAGAGGCGGGGAATCAGAGGCAGGGAATCAGACGCGGGGAATCAGAGGCGGGGATTCAGAGCTGGGGAATCAGAAGCGGGGAATCAGAGTTGGGGAATCAGAGGCGGGGAATCAGATATGGGGAATCAGAGGCAGGGAATCAGAGGCGGGGAATCAGAGGCAGGGAATCAAACGTGGGGAATCTGAGGCGGGGAATCAGAGCTGGGGAATAAGAGGTGGGGAATCAGAGTTGGGGAATCAGAGGCAGGGAATTGGATGTGCGGAATCAGAGATGGGGAATCAGAGGTGGGGAATCAGAGGCGGTGAATCAGAGATGGGGAATCAGAGGCGGGGAATCAGAGGCAGGAAATCAGACACGGGGATTCAGAGGCTGGGAATCAGAGGCAGGGAATCAGACGCGGGGAATCTGAGGCGGGGAATCAGAGCTGGGGAATCTGAGGTAGGGAATCAGAGTTGGGGATTAAGAGGCGGGGAATCAGATATGGGGAAACAGAGGCGGGGAATCAGAGGCGGGCAAACAGAGGCGGGGAATTAGATATGGGGAATCAGAGGTAGGGAATCAGAGGTGGTGAATCAGTGATGGGGAATCACAGGCGGGGAATCAGAGGCAGGGAATAGAACGCGGGGAATCAGAGGCAGGGAATCAGAGCTGGGGAATCAGAGGCGGGGAATCATAGTTGGGAATCAGAGGCGGGAATCAGATATGGGAAACAGAGGCGGGGAATCAGAGGCGGGGAAACAGAGGCGGGGAATCAGATATGGGGAATCGGATGCAGGGAATCAGAGGCGGGGAATCAGAGCTGGGGAATCAGAGGCGGGGAATCAGAGTTGGGGCATCAGAAGTGGGAAATTAGATATAGGGAAACAGAGGCGGGGAATCAGAGGCGGGGAAACAGAGGCGGGGAATCAGATATGGGGAATCAGAGGTGGGGAATCAGAGGCAGGGAATCAGATGTGCGGAATCAGAGATGGGGAATCAGAGGCAGGGAATCAGAAGCGGGGAATCAGAGGCCGGGAATCAGAGGCCGGGAATCAGATGCTGGGAATAAGAGGCCGGGAATCAGAGGAGGGGAATCAGAGTCCGGGAATCAGAGATGGGGATTCAGAGGCGGGGAATGAGATATGGAGAATCAGAGGCGGGGAATAAGAGGCGGGGAAACAGAGGTGGGGAATCAGATATGGGGAATCAGATGTGGCGAATCAAAGGCGGTGAATCAGAGATGGGGAATCAGAGGCGGGGAATCAGAGGCAGGGAATCAGATGTGGGGAATCAGAGGTGGGGAATCAGAGGCGGGGAATCAGAGGCGGAGAATCAGAGGCGGGCAATCAGATGCAGGGAATCAGAGGCAGGGAATCAGAGGCGGAGAATCAGAGGCGGGCAATCAGATGCAGTGAATCAGAGGCAGGGAATCAGAGGCAGGGAATCAGAAGCGGGGAATCAGAGGTGGGGAATCAGAGGCGGGGAATCAGAGGCAGGGAATCAGAAGCGGGGAATCAGAGGTGGGGAATCAGAGGCGGGGAATCAGAGGCGGAGAATCAGAGGCGGGCAATCAGATGCAGGGAATCAGAGGCAGGGAATCAGAGGCAGGGAATCAGAGGCATGGAATCTGAGGCAGGGAATCTGAGGTTGGGAATCAGAGGCGGGGAAACAGGTGGGTAAACAGAGGGGGGTAAACATAGGCGGGGAATCAGAGGCGCGGAATCAGAGGCGGGAAATCAGAGGCAGGGAATCAGAGGCGGGGAATCAGAGGCGGGGAATCAGATGCGGGGAATCAGAGGTGGGGAATCAGAGGCGGGGTATCAGAGGAGGGGAATCAGAGGCGGGGAATCAGAGGCGGGGAATCAGAGGCGGGGAATCAGAGGCGTGCAATCAGAGGCGGGGAATCAGAGGTGGGGAATCAGAAGTGTGGAATCAGAGGCGGGGAAACAGAGGCGGGGAATCAGATATGGGGAATCAGAGGTGGGGCATCAGAGGTTGTGAATCACAGATGGGGAATCAGAGGCGGGGAATCAGAGGCAGGGAATCAGACGCGGGGAATCAGAGGCGGGGATTCAGAGCTGGGGAATCAGAGGCGGGGAATCAGAGTTGGGGAATCAGAGGCGGGGAATCAGATATGGGGAATCAGAGGCAGGGAATCAGAGGCGGGAAAACAGAGGCGGGGAATCAGATATGGGGAATCAGAGGCGGGGAATCAGAGGCAGGGAATTAGACACGGGGAATCAGAGGCGGGGAATCAGAGATGGGGAATCAGAGGCGGGGAATCAGAGGCAGGGAATCGGATGCCGGGAATCAGAGGCGGGATATCAGAGCTGGGTAATCGGAGGCGGGGAATCAGAGTTGGGGAATCAGAGGCGGCGAAGCAGATATGGGGAAATAGAGGCGGGGAATCAGATATGGGGAATCAGAGGCGGGGAATCAGATATGGGGAATCAGAGGCTGGGAATCAGAGGGGGGGAAACAGAGGCGGGGAATAAGATATGGGGAATCAGAGGTGGGGAATCAGGGGCGGGGAATCAGTGGCAGGGAATCAGAGGCGGGGAATCAGAGGCGGGGAATCAAAGGAAAGGAATCAAAGGAAGGGAATCAGACACGGGGAATCAGAGGTGGGGAATCAGAGATGGGGAATCAGAGGCGGGGAATCACAGGCAGGGAATCAGACGCGGGGAATCAGAGGCGGGGAATCAGAGCTGGGGAATCAGAGGTGGGGAATCAGAGTCGGGGAATCAGAGGCAGGGAATCGGTTGTGCAGAATCAGAGATGGGGAATCAGATGTGGGGAATCAGAGGCAGTGAATCAGAGATGGGGAATCAGAGGCGGGGAATCAGAGGCAGGAAATCAGACAGGGATTCAGAGGCTGGGAATCAGACGGCGGGAATCAAAGGCGGGGAATCAGAGCTGGTGAATCAGAGGCAGGGAATCAGAGTTGGGGATTCAGAGGCGGGGAATCAGATATGGGGAAACAGAGGCGGGGAATGAGAGGCGGGCAAGCAGAGGCGGGGAATTAGATATGGGGAATCAGAGGTGGGAAATCAGACATGGGGAATCGGATGCGGGGAATCAGAGGCGGGGAATCAGAGCTGGGGAATCAGATGTGGGGAATCAGAGTTGGGGCATCAGAGGTGGGGAATTAGATATGGGGAATCAGAGGCGGGGAATCAGAGGCGGGGAAACAGAGGCGGGGAATCAGATATGGGGAAACAGAGGTGGGGAATCAGAGGCGGGGAAACAGAGGCGGGGAATCAGACATGGGGAATCGGATGCGGGGAATCAGAGGCGGGGAATCAGAGGTGGGGAATCAGAAGTGGGGAATCAGAGTTGGGGCATCAGAGGTGGGGAATAAGATATGGGGAAACAGAGGCGGGGAATCAGAGGCGGGGAAACAGAGGCGGGGAATCAGATATGGGGAATCAGAGGTGGGGAATCAGAGGCAGGGAATCAGATGTGCGGAATCAGAGATGGGGAATCAGAGGCAGGGAATCAGAATCAGAAGCGGGGAATCAGAGGCCGGGAATCAGAGGCCGGGAGTCAGATGCTGGGAATAAGAGGCCGGGAATCAGAGGTGGGGATTCAGAGTCTGGGAATCAGAGATGGGGATTCAGAGGCGGGGAATGAGATATGGAGAATCAGAGGCGGGGAGTCAGAGGCGGGGAAACAGAGGTGGGGAATCAGATATGGGGAATCAGAGGTGGCGAATCAAAGGCAGTGAATCAGAGATGGGGAATCAGAGGCGGGGAATCAGAGGCAGGGAATCAGATGCGGGGATTCAGAGGCGGGGAATCAGAGCTGGCGAATCAGAGGCGGGGAATCAGAGGTGGGCAATCAGAGCCGGGGAATCAGATATGGGGAATCAGAGGCGGGGAAACAGAGGCGGGGAATCAGATATGGGGAATCAGAGGTGGGGAATCAGAGGTTGTGAATCAGAGATGGGGAATCAAGGCGGGGAATCAGAGGGAGGGAATCAGACGCAGGGAATCAGAGGCGGGGATTCAGAGCTGGGGAATCAAAGGCGGGGAATCAGAGCTGGTGAATCAGAGGCAGGGAATCAGAGTTGGGGATTCAGAGGCGGGGAATCAGATATGGGGAAACAGAGGCGGGGAATGAGAGGCGGGCAAGCAGAGGCGGGGAATTAGATATGGGGAATCAGAGGTGGGAAATCAGACATGGGGAATCGGATGCGGGGAATCAGAGGCGGGGAATCAGAGCTGGGGAATCAGATGTGGGGAATCAGAGTTGGGGCATCAGAGGTGGGGAATTAGATATGGGGAATCAGAGGCGGGGAATCAGAGGCGGGGAAACAGAGGCGGGGAATCAGATATGGGGAAACAGAGGTGGGGAATCAGAGGCGGGGAAACAGAGGCGGGGAATCAGACATGGGGAATCGGATGCGGGGAATCAGAGGCGGGGAATCAGAGCTGGGGAATCAGAGGTGGGGAATCAGAGTTGGGGCATCAGAGGTGGGGAATAAGATATGGGGAAACAGAGGCGGGGAATCAGAGGCGGGGAAACAGAGGCGGGGAATCAGATATGGGGAATCAGAGGTGGGGAATCAGAGGCAGGGAATCAGATGTGCGGAATCAGAGATGGGGAATCAGAGGCAGGGAATCAGAATCAGAAGCGGGGAATCAGAGGCCGGGAATCAGAGGCCGGGAGTCAGATGCTGGGAATAAGAGGCCGGGAATCAGAGGTGGGGATTCAGAGTCTGGGAATCAGAGATGGGGATTCAGAGGCGGGGAATGAGATATGGAGAATCAGAGGCGGGGAATCAGAGGCGGGGAAACAGAGGTGGGGAATCAGATATGGGGAATCAGAGGTGGCGAATCAAAGGCAGTGAATCAGAGATGGGGAATCAGAGGCGGGGAATCAGAGGCAGGGAATCAGATGCGGGGATTCAGAGGCGGGGAATCAGAGCTGGCGAATCAGAGGCGGGGAATCAGAGGTGGGCAATCAGAGCCGGGGAATCAGATATGGGGAATCAGAGGCGGGGAAACAGAGGCGGGGAATCAGATATGGGGAATCAGAGGTGGGGAATCAGAGGTTGTGAATCAGAGATGGGGAATCAAGGCGGGGAATCAGAGGGAGGGAATCAGACGCGGGGAATCAGAGGCGGGGATTCAGAGCTGGGGAATCAGAGGCGGAGAATCAGAGTTGGGGAATCAGAGGCAGGGAATCAGATATGGGGAATCAGAGGCGGGGAATCAGAGGCGGGGAAACAGAGGCGGGGAATCAGATATGGGGAATCCGAGGTGGGGAATCAGGGGCAGGGAATCAGTGGCAGGGAATCAGAGGCGGGGAATCTGAGCCGGGGAATCAGAGGCAGGGAATCAGACACGGGGAATCAGAGGCGGGGAATCAGAGATGGTGAATCAGAGGCGAGGAATCAGAGGCAGGGAGGCCGGGAATCTGAGCCGGGGAATCAGAGGCAGGGAATCAGACACGGGGAATCAGAGGCGGGGAATCAGAGATGGTGAATCAGAGGCGAGGAATCAGAGGCAGGGAATCGGACGCCGGGAATCAGAGGCGGGGAATCAGAGCTGGGGAATCAGAGGCGGGGAATCAGACGCGGGGAATCAGAGGCGGGGTATTTGAGTTGGGGAATCAGAGGCGGGGAATCAGATATGGGGAAACAGAGGTAGGGAATCAGAGGCGGGGAAACAGAGGCAGGGAATCAGATATGGGGAATCAGAGGCGGGGAATCAGAGGTGGGGAAACATAGGCAGGGAATCGGATGTGCGGAATCAGAGATGGGGAATCAGAGGCCGGGAATCAGAGGTGGTGAATCAGAGATGGGGAATCAGAGGCGGGGAATCAGAGGCAGGGTATCAGATGCGGGGAATCAGAGGTGGGCAATCAGAGGCGGGGAATCAGATATTGGGAATCAGAGGCGGGGAATCAGAGGCGGGGAAACAGAGGCGGGGAATCAGATATGGGGAATCAGAGGTGGGGCATCAGAGGTTGTGAATCACAGATGGGGAATCAGAGGCGGGGAATCAGAGGCAGGGAATCAGACGCGGGGAATCAGAGGCAGGGATTCAGAGCTGGGGAATCAGAAGCGGGGAATCAGAGTTGGGGAATCAGAGGCGGGGAATCAGATATGGGGAATCAGAGGCAGGGAATCAGAGGCGGGGAATCAGAGGCAGGGAATCAAACATGGGGAATCTGAGGCGGGGAATCAGAGCTGGGGAATCAGAGGTGGGGAATCAGAGTTGGGGAATCAGAGGCAGGGAATTGGATGTGCGGAATCAGAGATGGGGAATCAGAGGTGGGGAATCAGAGGCGGTGAATCAGAGATGGGGAATCAGAGGCGGGGAATCAGAGGCAGGAAATCAGACACGGGGATTCAGAGGCTGGGAATCAGAGGCAGGGAATCAGACGCGGGGAATCTGAGGCGGGGAATCAGAGCTGGGGAATCTGAGGTAGGGAATCAGAGTTGGGGATTAAGAGGCGGGGAATCAGATATGGGGAAACAGAGGCGGGGAATCAGAGGCGGGCAAACAGAGGCGGGGAATTAGATATGGGGAATCAGAGGTAGGGAATCAGAGGTGGTGAATCAGTGATGGGGAATCACAGGCGGGGAATCAGAGGCAGGGAATAGAACGCGGGGAATCAGAGGCAGGGAATCAGAGCTGGGGAATCAGAGGCGGGGAATCATAGTTGGGAATCAGAGGCGGGAATCAGATATGGGGAAACAGAGGCGGGGAATCAGAGGCGGGGAAACAGAGGCGGGGAATCAGATATGGGGAATCGGATGCAGGGAATCAGAGGCGGGGAATCAGAGCTGGGGAATCAGAGGCGGGGAATCAGAGTTGGGGCATCAGAAGTGGGGAATTAGATATAGGGAAACAGAGGCGGGGAATCAGAGGCGGGGAAACAGAGGCGGGGAATCAGATATGGGGAATCAGAGGTGGGGAATCAGAGGCAGGGAATCAGATGTGCGGAATCAGAGATGGGGAATCAGAGGCAGGGAATCAGAAGCGGGGAATCAGAGGCCGGGTATCAGAGGCCGGGAATCAGATGCTGGGAATAAGAGGCCGGGAATCAGAGGAGGGGAATCAGAGTCCGGGAATCAGAGATGGGGATTCAGAGGCGGGGAATGTGATATGGAGAATCAGAGGCGGGGAATAAGAGGCGGGGAAACAGAGGTGGGGAATCAGATATGGGGAATCAGATGTGGCGAATCAAAGGCGGTGAATCAGAGATGGGGAATCAGAGGCGGGGAATCAGAGGCAGGGAATCAGATGTGGGGAATCAGAGGTGGGGAATCAGAGGCGGGGAATCAGAGGCGGAGAATCAGAGGCGGGCAATCAGATGCAGGGAATCAGAGGCAGGGAATCAGAGGCGGAGAATCAGAGGCGGGCAATCAGATGCAGGGAATCAGAGGCAGGGAATCAGAGGCAGGGAATCAGAAGCGGGGAATCAGAGGTGGGGAATCAGAGGCGGGGAATCAGAGGCAGGGAATCAGAAGCGGGGAATCAGAGGTGGGGAATCAGAGGCGGGGAATCAGAGGCGGAGAATCAGAGGCGGGCAATCAGATGCAGGGAATCAGAGGCAGGGAATCAGAGGCATGGAATCTGAGGCAGGGAATCTGAGGTGGGGAATCAGAGGCGGGGAAACAGGTGGGTAAACAGAGGGGGGTAAACATAGGCGGTGAATCAGAGGCGCGGAATCAGTGGCGGGGAATCAGAGGCAGGGAATCAGAGGCGGGGAATCAGAGGCGGGGAATCAGATGCGGGGAATCAGAGGTGGGGAATCAGAGGCGGGGTATCAGAGGAGGGGAATCAGAGGCGGGGAATCAGAGGCGGGGAATCAGAGGCGGGGAATCAGAGGCGTGCAATCAGAGGCGGGGAATCAGAGGTGGGGAATCAGAAGTGTGGAATCAGAGGCGGGGAAACAGAGGCGGGGAATCAGATATGGGGAATCAGAGGTGGGGCATCAGAGGTTGTGAATCACAGATGGGGAATCAGAGGCGGGGAATCAGACGCGGGGAATCAGAGGCGGGGATTCAGAGCTGGGGAATCAGAGGCGGGGAATCAGAGTTGGGGAATCAGAGGCGGGGAATCAGATATGGGGAATCAGAGGCAGGGAATCAGAGGCGGGAAAACAGAGGCGGGGAATCAGATATGGGGAATCAGAGGCGGGGAATCAGAGGCAGGGAATTAGACACGGGGAATCAGAGGCGGGGAATCAGAGATGGGGAATCAGAGGCGGGGAATCAGAGGCAGGGAATCGGATGCCGGGAATCAGAGGCGGGATATCAGAGCTGGGTAATCGGAGGCGGGGAATCAGAGTTGGGGAATCAGAGGCGGCGAAGCAGATATGGGGAAATAGAGGCGGGGAATCAGATATGGGGAATCAGAGGTGGGGAATCAGATATGGGGAATCAGAGGCTGGGAATCAGAGGGGGGGAAACAGAGGCGGGGAATAAGATATGGAGAATCAGAGGTGGGGAATCAGGGGCGGGGAATCAGTGGCAGGGAATCAGAGGCGGGGAATCAGAGGCGGGGAATCAAAGGAAAGGAATCAAAGGAAGGGAATCAGACACGGGGAATCAGAGGTGGGGAATCAGAGATGGGGAATCAGAGGCGGGGAATCACAGGCAGGGAATCAGACGCGGGGAATCAGAGGCGGGGAATCAGAGCTGGGGAATCAGAGCTGGGGAATCAGAGTCGGGGAATCAGAGGCAGGGAATCGGTTGTGCAGAATCAGAGATGGGGAATCAGATGTGGGGAATCAGAGGCAGTGAATCAGAGATGGGGAATCAGAGGCGGGGAATCAGAGGCAGGAAATCAGACAGGGATTCAGAGGCTGGGAATCAGACGGGGGGAATCAAAGGCGGGGAATCAGAGCTGGTGAATCAGAGGCAGGGAATCAGAGTTGGGGATTCAGAGGCGGGGAATCAGATATGGGGAAACAGAGGCGGGGAATGAGAGGCGGGCAAGCAGAGGCGGGGAATTAGATATGGGGAATCAGAGGTGGGAAATCAGACATGGGGAATCGGATGCGGGGAATCAGAGGCGGGGAATCAGAGCTGGGGAATCAGATGTGGGGAATCAGAGTTGGGGCATCAGAGGTGGGGAATTAGATATGGGGAATCAGAGGCGGGGAATCAGAGGCGGGGAAACAGAGGCGGGGAATCAGATATGGGGAAACAGAGGTGGGGAATCAGAGGCGGGGAAACAGAGGCGGGGAATCAGACATGGGGAATCGGATGCGGGGAATCAGAGGCGGGGAATCAGAGCTGGGGAATCAGAGGTGGGGAATCAGAGTTGGGGCATCAGAGGTGGGGAATAAGATATGGGGAAACAGAGGCGGGGAATCAGAGGCGGGGAAACAGAGGCGGGGAATCAGATATGGGGAATCAGAGGTGGGGAATCAGAGGCAGGGAATCAGATGTGCGGAATCAGAGATGGGGAATCAGAGGCAGGGAATCAGAATCAGAAGCGGGGAATCAGAGGCTGGGAATCAGAGGCCGGGAGACAGATGCTGGGAATAAGAGGCCGGGAATCAGAGGTGGGGATTCAGAGTCTGGGAATCAGAGATGGGGATTCAGAGGCGGGGAATGAGATATGGAGAATCAGAGGCGGGGAATCAGAGGCGGGGAAACAGAGGTGGGGAATCAGATATGGGGAATCAGAGGTGGCGAATCAAAGGCAGTGAATCAGAGATGGGGAATCAGAGGCGGGGAATCAGAGGCAGGGAATCAGATGCGGGGATTCAGAGGCGGGGAATCAGAGCTGGCGAATCAGAGGCGGGGAATCAGAGGTGGGCAATCAGAGCCGGGGAATCAGATATGGGGAATCAGAGGCGGGGAAACAGAGGCGGGGAATCAGATATGGGGAATCAGAGGTGGGGAATCAAAGGTTGTGAATCAGAGATGGGGAATCAAGGCGGGGAATCAGAGGGAGGGAATCAGACGCGGGAAATCAGAGGCGGGGATTCAGAGCTGGGGAATCAAAGGCGGGGAATCAGAGCTGGTGAATCAGAGGCAGGGAATCAGAGTTGGGGATTCAGAGGCGGGGAATCAGATATGGGGAAACAGAGGCGGGGAATGAGAGGCGGGCAAGCAGAGGCGGGGAATTAGATATGGGGAATCAGAGGTGGGAAATCAGACATGGGGAATCGGATGCGGGGAATCAGAGGCGGGGAATCAGAGCTGGGGAATCAGATGTGGGGAATCAGAGTTGGGGCATCAGAGGTGGGGAATTAGATATGGGGAATCAGAGGCGGGGAATCAGAGGCGGGGAAACAGAGGCGGGGAATCAGATATGGGGAAACAGAGGTGGGGAATCAGAGGCGGGGAAACAGAGGCGGGGAATCAGACATGGGGAATCGGATGCGGGGAATCAGAGGCGGGGAATCAGAGCTGGGGAATCAGAGGTGGGGAATCAGAGTTGGGGCATCAGAGGTGGGGAATAAGATATGGGGAAACAGAGGCGGGGAATCAGAGGCGGGGAAACAGAGGCGGGGAATCAGATATGGGGAATCAGAGGTGGGGAATCAGAGGCAGGGAATCAGATGTGCGGAATCAGAGATGGGGAATCAGAGGCAGGGAATCAGAATCAGAAGCGGGGAATCAGAGGCCGGGAATCAGAGGCCGGGAGTCAGATGTTGGGAATAAGAGGCCGGGAATCAGAGGTGGGGATTCAGAGTCTGGGAATCAGAGATGGGGATTCAGAGGCGGGGAATGAGATATGGAGAATCAGAGGCGGGGAATCAGAGGCGGGGAAACAGAGGTGGGGAATCAGATATGGGGAATCAGAGGTGGCGAATCAAAGGCAGTGAATCAGAGATGGGGAATCAGAGGCGGGGAATCAGAGGCAGGGAATCAGATGCGGGGATTCAGAGGCGGGGAATCAGAGCTGGCGAATCAGAGGCGGGGAATCAGAGGTGGGCAATCAGAGCCGGGGAATCAGATATGGGGAATCAGAGGCGTGGAAACAGAGGCGGGGAATCAGATATGGGGAATCAGAGGTGGGGAATCAGAGGTTGTGAATCAGAGATGGGGAATCAAGGCGGGGAATCAGAGGGAGGGAATCAGACGCGGGGAATCAGAGGCGGGGATTCAGAGCTGGGGAATCAGAGGCGGGGAATCAGAGTTGGGGAATCAGAGGCAGGGAATCAGATATGGGGAATCAGAGGCGGGGAATCAGAGGCGGGGAAACAGAGGCGGGGAATCAGATATGGGGAATCAGAGGTGGGGAATCAGGGGCAGGGAATCAGTGGCAGGGAATCAGAGGCGGGGAATCTGAGCCGGGGAATCAGAGGCAGGGAATCAGACACGGGGAATCAGAGGCGGGGAATCAGAGATGGTGAATCAGAGGCGAGGAATCAGAGGCAGGGAGGCGGGGAATCTGAGCCGGGGAATCAGAGGCAGGGAATCAGACACGGGGAATCAGAGGCGGGGAATCAGAGATGGTGAATCAGAGGCGAGGAATCAGAGGCAGGGAATCGGACGCCGGGAATCAGAGGCGGGGAATCAGAGCTGGGGAATCAGAGGCGGGGAATCAGAGTTGGGGAATCAGAGGCGGGGAATCAGATATGGGGAAATAGAGGCGGGGAATCAGATATGGGGAATCAGAGGTGTGGAATCAGAGGTTGGGAATCAGAGGCAGGGAATCAGAGGCGGGGAAACAGAGGCGGGGAATCAGATATGGGGAATCAGAGGTGGCGAATCAAAGGCGGTGAAACAGAGATGGGGAATCAGGGCAGGGAATCAGAGGCAGGGAATCAGAGCTGGGGAAACAGAGGCGGGGAATCAGATATGGGGAATCAGAGGTGGGGAATCAGGGGCGGGGAATCAGTTGCAGGGAATCAGAGCTGGGGAATCAGAGGTGGGGAATCAGAGCTGGGGAAACAGAGGCGGGGAATCAGATATGGGGAATCAGAGGTGGGGAATCAGGGGCGGGGAATCAGTGGCAGGGAATCAGAGGCCGGGAATAAAAGGCGGGGAATCAGAGCTGGGGAATCAGAGGCGGGGAATCAGAGTTGGGGAATCAGAGGAGGGGAATCAGATATGGGGAAACAGAGGCCGGGAATCAGAGGCAGGGAAACAGAGGCGGGGAATCAGATATGGGGAATCAGAGGTGGGGAATTTGAGGTTGCGAATCAGAGGCGGGGAATCAGAGGCGGGGAATCAGAGGCAGGGAATCGGATGTGCGGAATCAGAGATGGGGAATCAGAGGTGGGGATTCAGAGGTGGTGAATCAGAAAAGGGGAATCAGAGGCTGGGAATCAGAGGCAGGGAATCAGACGCAGGGAATCAGAGGCGGGGAATCATAGCTGGCGAATTAGAGGAGGGGAATCAGAGTTGGGGAATCAGAGGCGGGGAATCAGATATGGGGAAACAGTCGGGGAATCAGAGGCGGGGAAACAGAGGCGGGGAATCAGATATGGGGAATCAGAGGTGGGGAATCAGAGGCAGGGAATCAGATGTGCGGAATCAGAGATGGGGAATCAGAGGCAGGGAATCAGAATCAGAAGCAGGGAATCAGAGGCCGGGAATCAGAGGCAGGGAATCAGATGCGGGGAATCAGAGGCGGGGAATCAGAGCTGGCGAATCAGAGGCTGGGAATCAGAGTTGGGCAATCAGAGGCGGGGAATCAGATATGGGGAATCAGACACGGGGAATCAGAGGCGGGGAATCAGAGATGGGGAATCAGAGGCGGGGAATCAGAGTTGGGGAATCAGAGGTGGGTATTCAGATATGGGGAAATAGAGGCGGGGAATCAGATATGGGGAATCAGAGGTGTGGAATCAGAGGTTGGGAATCAGAGGAAGGGAATCAGAGTCGGGGAAACAGAGGCGGGGAATCAGATATGTGGAATCAGAGGTGGCGAATCAAAGGCGGTGAAACAGAGATGGGGAATCAGGGCAGGGAATCAGAGGCAGGGAATCAAACACGGGGAATCAGAGCTGGGGAATCAGAGGCGGGGAATCAGAGTTGGGAATCAGAGGCGGGGAATCAGAGGCGGGGAAACAGAGGCGGGGAATCAGAGGTGGGGAATCAGAGGTTGGGAATCAGAGGCAGGGAATCAGAGGCGGGGAATCAGAGGCGGGGAATCAGAGGAAGGGAATCAGATGTGCGGAATCGGAGATGGGGAATCAGAGGCAGGGAATCAGAGGCGGGGAATCAGAGGCGGGGAATCAGAGGCCGGGAATCAGAGGCCGGGAATCAGATATGGGGAAACTGAGGCGGGGAATCCGAGGCGGGGAAACAGAGGCGGGGAATCAGATATGGGGAATCAGAGGTGGGGAATCAGAGGTTGGGAATCAGAGGCAGGGAATCAGAGGCTTGGAATCAGATGCAGGGAATCAGATGCGGGGCATCAGAGGCGGGGAATCAGAGCTGGGGAATCAGAGGTGGGGAATCAGATTTGGGGAATCAGAGGTGGGGACTTAGATATTGGGAAACAGAGGCGGGGAATCAGAGGCGGGGAAACAGAGGCGGGGAATCAGATATGGGGAATCAGAGGTGGGGAATCAGAGGCAGGGAATCAGAGGTGCGGAATCAGAGATGGGGAATCAGAGGCAGGGAATCAGAATCAGAAGCAGGGAATCAGAGGCCGGGAATCAGAGGCCGGAATCAGATGATGGGAATCAGAGGCCTGGAATCAGAGGCGGGGAATCAGAGGCAGGGAATCAGATGCGGGTAATCAGAGGCGGGGAATCAGAGCTGGGGAATCAGAGGCGGGGTATTAGAGTTGGGGAATCAGAGGCGGGGAATCAGATATGGGGAAACAGAGGTAGGGAATCAGAGGCGGGGAAACAGAGGCAGGGAATCAGATATGGGGAATCAGAGGCGGGGAATCAGAGGTGGGGAAACATAGGCAGGGAATCGGATGTGCGGAATCAGAGATGGGGAAGCAGAGGCCGGGAATCAGAGGTGGTGAATCAGAGATGGGGAATCAGAGGCGGGGAATCAGAGGCAGGGTATCAGACGCGGGGAATCAGAGGTGGGCAATCAGAGGCGGGGAATCAGATATGGGGAATCAGAGGCGGGGAATCAGAGGCGGGGAAACAGAGGCGGGGAATCAGATATGGGGAATCAGAGGTGGGGCATCAGAGGTTGTGAATCACAGATGGGGAATCAGAGGCGGGGAATCAGAGGCAGGGAATCAGACGCGGGGAATCAGAGGCGGGGATTCAGAGCTGGGGAATCAGAGGCGGGGAATCAGAGTTGGGGAATCAGAGGCGGGGAATCAGATATGGGGAATCAGAGGCAGGGAATCAGAGGCGGGGAATCAGAGGCAGGGAATCAGACGCGGGGAATCTGAGGCGGGGAATCAGAGCTGGGGAATCAGAGGGAGGGAATCAGACGCGGGGAATCAGAGGCGGGGTTTCAGAGCTGGGGAATCAGAGGCGGGGAATCAGAGTTGGGGAATCAGAGGCAGGGAATCAGATATGGGGAATCAGAGGCGGGGAATCAGAGGCGGAGAATCAGAGGCGGGCAATCAGATGCAGGGAATCAGAGGCAGGGAATCAGAGGCAGGGAATCAGAGGCATGGAATCTGAGGCAGGGAATCAGACGCGGGGATTCTGAGGCGGGGAATCAGAGCTGGGGAATCAGAGGGAGGGAATCAGACGCGGGGAATCAGAGGCGGGGATTCAGAGCTGGGGAATCAGAGGCGGGGAATCAGAGTTGGGGAATCAGAGGCAGGGAATCAGATATGGGGAATCAGAGGCGGGGAATCAGAGGCGGAGAATCAGAGGCGGGCAATCAGATGCAGGGAATCAGAGGCAGGGAATCAGAGGCAGGGAATCAGAGGCATGGAATCTGAGGCAGGGAATCTGAGGTGGGGAATCAGAGGCGGGGAAACAGGTGGGTAAACAGAGGGGGGTAAACATAGGCGGGGAATCAGAGGCGCGGATTCAGAGGCGGGGAATCAGAGGCAGGGAATCAGAGGTGGGGAATCAGAGGCGGGGAATCAGATGCGGGGAATCAGAGGTGGGGAATCAGAGGCGGGGTATCAGAGGAGGGGAATCAGAGGAGGGGAATCAGAGGCGGGGAATCAGAGGCGGGGAATCAGAGGCGTGCAATCAGAGGCGGGGAATCAGAGGTGGGGAATCAGAAGTGTGGAATCAGAGGCGGGGAAACAGAGGCGGGGAATCAGATATGGGGAATCAGAGGTGGGGCATCAGAGGTTGTGAATCACAGATGGGGAATCAGAGGCGGGGAATCAGAGGCAGGGAATCAGACGCGGGGAATCAGAGGCGGGGATTCAGAGCTGGGGAATCAGAGGCGGGGAATCAGAGTTGGGGAATCAGAGGCGGGGAATCAGATATGGGGAATCAGAGGCAGGGAATCAGAGGCGGGAAAACAGAGGCGGGGAATCAGATGTGGGGAATCAGAGGCGGGGAATCAGAGGCAGGGAATTAGACACGGGGAATCAGAGGCGGGGAATCAGAGATGGGGAATCAGAGGCGGGGAATCAGAGGCAGGGAATCGGATGCCGGGAATCAGAGGCGGGATATCAGAGCTGGGTAATCAGAGGCGGGGAATCAGAGTTGGGGAATCAGAGGCGGCGAAGCAGATATGGGGAAATAGAGGCGGGGAATCAGATATGGGGAATCAGAGGCGGGGAATCAGATATGGGGAATCAGAGGCTGGGAATCAGAGGGGGGGAAACAGAGGCGGGGAATAAGATATGGGGAATCAGAGGTGGGGAATCAGGGGCGGGGAATCAGTGGCAGGGAATCAGAGGCGGGGAATCAGAGGCGGGGAATCAAAGGAAGGGAATCAAAGGAAGGGAATCAGACACGGGGAATCAGAGGTGGGGAATCAGAGATGGGGAATCAGAGGCGGGGAATCACAGGCAGGGAATCAGACGCGGGGAATCAGAGGCGGGGAATCAGAGCTGGGGAATCAGAGGCGGGGTATTAGAGTTGGGGAATCAGAGGCGGGGAATCAGATATGGGGAATCAGACACGGGGAATCAGAGGCGGGGAATCAGAGATGGGGAATCAGAGGCGGGGAATCAGAGTTGGGGAATCAGAGGTGGGTATTCAGATATGGGGAAATAGAGGCGGGGAATCAGATATGGGGAATCAGAGGTGTGGAATCAGAGGTTGGGAATCAGAGGAAGGGAATCAGAGTCGGGGAAACAGAGGCGGGGAATCAGATATGTGGAATCAGAGGTGGCGAATCAAAGGCGGTGAAACAGAGATGGGGAATCAGGGCAGGGAATCAGAGGCAGGGAATCAAACACGGGGAATCAGAGCTGGGGAATCAGAGGCGGGGAATCAGAGTTGGGAATCAGAGGCGGGGAATCAGAGGCGGGGAAACAGAGGCGGGGAATCAGAGGTGGGGAATCAGAGGTTGGGAATCAGAGGCAGGGAATCAGAGGCGGGGAATCAGAGGCGGGGAATCAGAGGAAGGGAATCAGATGTGCGGAATCGGAGATGGGGAATCAGAGGCAGGGAATCAGAGGCGGGGAATCAGAGGCGGGGAATCAGAGGCCGGGAATCAGAGGCCGGGAATCAGATATGGGGAAACTGAGGCGGGGAATCCGAGGCGGGGAAACAGAGGCGGGGAATCAGATATGGGGAATCAGAGGTGGGGAATCAGAGGTTGGGAATCAGAGGCAGGGAATCAGAGGCTTGGAATCAGATGCAGGGAATCAGATGCGGGGCATCAGAGGCGGGGAATCAGAGCTGGGGAATCAGAGGTGGGGAATCAGATTTGGGGAATCAGAGGTGGGGACTTAGATATTGGGAAACAGAGGCGGGGAATCAGAGGCGGGGAAACAGAGGCGGGGAATCAGATATGGGGAATCAGAGGTGGGGAATCAGAGGCAGGGAATCAGAGGTGCGGAATCAGAGATGGGGAATCAGAGGCAGGGAATCAGAATCAGAAGCAGGGAATCAGAGGCCGGGAATCAGAGGCCGGAATCAGATGATGGGAATCAGAGGCCTGGAATCAGAGGCGGGGAATCAGAGGCAGGGAATCAGATGCGGGTAATCAGAGGCGGGGAATCAGAGCTGGGGAATCAGAGGCGGGGTATTAGAGTTGGGGAATCAGAGGCGGGGAATCAGATATGGGGAAACAGAGGTAGGGAATCAGAGGCGGGGAAACAGAGGCAGGGAATCAGATATGGGGAATCAGAGGCGGGGAATCAGAGGTGGGGAAACATAGGCAGGGAATCGGATGTGCGGAATCAGAGATGGGGAAGCAGAGGCCGGGAATCAGAGGTGGTGAATCAGAGATGGGGAATCAGAGGCGGGGAATCAGAGGCAGGGTATCAGACGCGGGGAATCAGAGGTGGGCAATCAGAGGCGGGGAATCAGATATGGGGAATCAGAGGCGGGGAATCAGAGGCGGGGAAACAGAGGCGGGGAATCAGATATGGGGAATCAGAGGTGGGGCATCAGAGGTTGTGAATCACAGATGGGGAATCAGAGGCGGGGAATCAGAGGCAGGGAATCAGACGCGGGGAATCAGAGGCGGGGATTCAGAGCTGGGGAATCAGAGGCGGGGAATCAGAGTTGGGGAATCAGAGGCGGGGAATCAGATATGGGGAATCAGAGGCAGGGAATCAGAGGCGGGGAATCAGAGGCAGGGAATCAGACGCGGGGAATCTGAGGCGGGGAATCAGAGCTGGGGAATCAGAGGGAGGGAATCAGACGCGGGGAATCAGAGGCGGGGATTCAGAGCTGGGGAATCAGAGGCGGGGAATCAGAGTTGGGGAATCAGAGGCAGGGAATCAGATATGGGGAATCAGAGGCGGGGAATCAGAGGCGGAGAATCAGAGGCGGGCAATCAGATGCAGGGAATCAGAGGCAGGGAATCAGAGGCAGGGAATCAGAGGCATGGAATCTGAGGCAGGGAATCAGACGCGGGGATTCTGAGGCGGGGAATCAGAGCTGGGGAATCAGAGGGAGGGAATCAGACGCGGGGAATCAGAGGCGGGGATTCAGAGCTGGGGAATCAGAGGCGGGGAATCAGAGTTGGGGAATCAGAGGCAGGGAATCAGATATGGGGAATCAGAGGCGGGGAATCAGAGGCGGAGAATCAGAGGCGGGCAATCAGATGCAGGGAATCAGAGGCAGGGAATCAGAGGCAGGGAATCAGAGGCATGGAATCTGAGGCAGGGAATCTGAGGTGGGGAATCAGAGGCGGGGAAACAGGTGGGTAAACAGAGGGGGGTAAACATAGGCGGGGAATCAGAGGCGCGGATTCAGAGGCGGGGAATCAGAGGCAGGGAATCAGAGGTGGGGAATCAGAGGCGGGGAATCAGATGCGGGGAATCAGAGGTGGGGAATCAGAGGCGGGGTATCAGAGGAGGGGAATCAGAGGAGGGGAATCAGAGGCGGGGAATCAGAGGCGGGGAATCAGAGGCGTGCAATCAGAGGCGGGGAATCAGAGGTGGGGAATCAGAAGTGTGGAATCAGAGGCGGGGAAACAGAGGCGGGGAATCAGATATGGGGAATCAGAGGTGGGGCATCAGAGGTTGTGAATCACAGATGGGGAATCAGAGGCGGGGAATCAGAGGCAGGGAATCAGACGCGGGGAATCAGAGGCGGGGATTCAGAGCTGGGGAATCAGAGGCGGGGAATCAGAGTTGGGGAATCAGAGGCGGGGAATCAGATATGGGGAATCAGAGGCAGGGAATCAGAGGCGGGAAAACAGAGGCGGGGAATCAGATATGGGGAATCAGAGGCGGGGAATCAGAGGCAGGGAATTAGACACGGGGAATCAGAGGCGGGGAATCAGAGATGGGGAATCAGAGGCGGGGAATCAGAGGCAGGGAATCGGATGCCGGGAATCAGAGGCGGGATATCAGAGCTGGGGAATCAGAGGCGGCGAAGCAGATATGGGGAAATAGAGGCGGGGAATCAGATATGGGGAATCAGAGGCGGGGAATCAGATATGGGGAATCAGAGGCTGGGAATCAGAGGGGGGGAAACAGAGGCGGGGAATAAGATATGGGGAATCAGAGGTGGGGAATCAGGGGCGGGGAATCAGTGGCAGGGAATCAGAGGCGGGGAATCAGAGGCGGGGAATCAAAGGAAGGGAATCAAAGGAAGGGAATCAGACACGGGGAATCAGAGGTGGGGAATCAGAGATGGGGAATCAGAGGCGGGGAATCACAGGCAGGGAATCAGACGCGGGGAATCAGAGGCGGGGAATCAGAGCTGGGGAATCAGAGGTGGGGAATCAGAGTCGGGGAATCAGAGGCAGGGAATCGGTTGTGCAGAATCAGAGATGGGGAATCGGATGCGGGGAATCAGAGGCGGGGAATCAGAGCTGGGGAATCAGAGGTGGGGAATCAGAGTTGGGGAATCAGAGGTGGGGAATAAGATATGGGGAAACAGAGGCGGGGAATCAGAGGCGGGGAAACAGAGGCGGGGAATCAGATATGGGGAATCAGAGGTGGGGAATCAGAGGCAGGGAATCAGATGTGCGGAATCAGAGATGGGGAATCAGAGGCAGGGAATCAGAATCAGAAGCGGGGAATCAGAGGCCGGGAATCAGAGGCCGGGAATCAGATGCTGGGAATAAGAGGCCGGGAATCAGAGGTGGGGATTCAGAGTCTGGGAATCAGAGATGGGGATTCAGAGGCGGGGAATGAGATATGGAGAATCAGAGGCGGGGAATCAGAGGCGGGGAAACAGAGGTGGGGAATCAGATATGGGGAATCAGAGGTGGCGAATCAAAGGCAGTGAATCAGAGATGGGGAATCAGAGGCGGGGAATCAGAGGCAGGGAATCAGATGCGGGGATTCAGAGGCGGGGAATCAGAGCTGGCGAATCAGAGGCGGGGAATCAGAGGTGGGCAATCAGAGCCGGGGAATCAGATATGGGGAATCAGAGGCGGGGAAACAGAGGCGGGGAATCAGATATGGGGAATCAGAGGTGGGGTATCAGAGGTTGTGAATCAGAGATGGGGAATCAAGGCGGGGAATCAGAGGGAGGGAATCAGACGCGGGGAATCAGAGGCGGGGATTCAGAGCTGGAGAATCAGAGGCGGGGAATCAGAGTTGGGGAATCAGAGGCAGGGAATCAGATATGGGGAATCAGAGGCGGGGAATCAGAGGCGGGGAAACAGAGGCGGGGAATCAGATATGGGGAATCAGAGGTGGGGAATCAGGGGCAGGGAATCAGTGGCAGGGAATCAGAGGCGGGGAATCTGAGCCGGGGAATCAGAGGCAGGGAATCAGACATGGGGAATCAGAGGCGGGGAATCAGAGATGGTGAATCAGAGGCGGGGAATCAGAGGCAGGGAATCGGACGCCGGGAATCAGAGGCGGGGAATCAGAGCTGGGGAATCAGAGGCGGGGAATCAGAGTTGGGGAATCAGAGGCGGGGAATCAGATATGGGGAAATAGAGGCGGGGAATCAGATATGGGGAATCAGAGGTGTGGAATCAGAGGTTGGGAATCAGAGGCAGGGAATCAGAGGCGGGGAAACAGAGGCGGGGAATCAGATATGGGGAATCAGAGGTGGCGAATCAAAGGCGGTGAAACAGAGATGGGGAATCAGGGCAGGGAATCAGAGGCAGGGAATCAGAGCTGGGGAAACAGAGGCGGGGAATCAGATATGGGGAATCAGAGGTGGGGAATCAGGGGCGGGGAATCAGTTGCAGGGAATCAGAGCTGGGGAATCAGAGGTGGGAAATCAGAGCTGGGGAAACAGAGGCGGGGAATCAGATATGGGGAATCAGAGGTGGGGAATCAGGGGCGGGGAATCAGTGGCAGGGAATCAGAGGCCGGGAATAAAAGGCGGGGAATCAGAGCTGGGGAATCAGAGGCGGGGAATCAGAGTTGGGGAATCAGAGGAGGGGAATCAGATATGGGGAAACAGAGGCCGGGAATCAGAGGCAGGGAAACAGAGGCGGGGAATCAGATATGGGGAATCAGAGGTGGGGAATTTGAGGTTGCGAATCAGAGGCGGGGAATCAGAGGCGGGGAATCAGAGGCAGGGAATCGGATGTGCGGAATCAGAGATGGGGAATCAGAGGTGGGGATTCAGAGGTGGTGAATCAGAAAAGGGGAATCAGAGGCTGGGAATCAGAGGCAGGGAATCAGACGCAGGGAATCAGAGGCGGGGAATCATAGCTGGCCGATTAGAGGAGGGGAATCAGAGTTGGGGAATCAGAGGCGGGGAATCAGATATGGGGAAACAGTCGGGGAATCAGAGGCGGGGAAACAGAGGCGGGGAATCAGATATGGGGAATCAGAGGTGGGGAATCAGATGCAGGGAATCAGATGTGCGGAATCAGAGATGGGGAATCAGAGGCAGGGAATCAGAATCAGAAGCAGGGAATCAGAGGCCGGGAATCAGAGGCAGGGAATCAGATGCGGGGAATCAGAGGCGGGGAATCAGAGCTGGCGAATCAGAGGCTGGGAATCAGAGTTGGGCAATCAGAGGCTGGGAATCAGATATGGGGAATCAGACACGGGGAATCAGAGGCGGGGAATTAGAGATGGGGAATCAGAGGCGGGGAATCAGAGGCAGGGAATCGGACGCCGGGAATCAGAGTCGGGGAATCAGAGCTGGGGAATCAGAGGCGGGGAATCAGAGTTGGGGAATCAGAGGCGGGGATTCAGATATGGGGAAATAGAGGCGGGGAATCAGATATGGGGAATCAGAGGTGTGGAATCAGAGGTTGGGAATCAGAGGAAGGGAATCAGAGTCGGGGAAACAGAGGCGGGGAATCAGATATGTGGAATCAGAGGTGGCGAATCAAAGGCGGTGAAACAGAGATGGGGAATCAGGGCAGGGAATCAGAGGCAGGGAATCAAACACGGGGAATCAGAGCTGGGGAATCAGAGGCGGGGAATCAGAGTTGGGAATCAGAGGCGGGGAATCAGAGGCGGGGAAACAGAGGCGGGGAATCAGAGGTGGGGAATCAGAGGTTGGTAATCAGAGGCAGGGAATCAGAGGCGGGGAATCAGAGGCGGGGAATCAGAGGAAGGGAATCAGATGTGCGGAATCGGAGATGGGGAATCAGAGGCAGGGAATCAGAGGCGGGGAATCAGAGGCGGGGAATCAGAGGCCGGGAATCAGAGGCCGGGAATCAGATATGGGGAAACTGAGGCGGGGAATCCGAGGCGGGGAAACAGAGGCGGGGAATCAGATATGGGGAATCAGAGGTGGGGAATCAGAGGTTGGGAATCAGAGGCAGGGAATCAGAGGCTTGGAATCAGATGCAGGGAATCAGATGCGGGGCATCAGAGGCGGGGAATCAGAGCTGTGGAATCAGAGGTGGGGAATCAGATTTGGGGAATCAGAGGTGGGGACTTAGATATTGGGAAACAGAGGCGGGGAATCAGAGGCGGGGAAACAGAGGCGGGGAATCAGATATGGGGAATCAGAGGTGGGGAATCAGAGGCAGGGAATCAGATGTGCGGAATCAGAGATGGGGAATCAGAGGCAGGGAATCAGAATCAGAAGCAGGGAATCAGAGGCCGGGAATCAGAGGCCGGAATCAGATGATGTGAATCAGAGGCCTGGAATCAGAGGCGGGGAATCAGAGGCAGGGAATCAGATGCGGGTAATCAGAGGCGGGGAATCAGAGCTGGGGAATCAGAGGCGGGGTATTAGAGTTGGGGAATCAGAGGCGGGGAATCAGATATGGGGAAACAGAGGTAGGGAATCAGAGGCGGGGAAACAGAGGCAGGGAATCAGATATGGGGAATCAGAGGCGGGGAATCAGAGGTGGGGAAACATAGGCAGGGAATCGGATGTGCGGAATCAGAGATGGGGAAGCAGAGGCCGGGAATCAGAGGTGGTGAATCAGAGATGGGGAATCAGAGGCGTGGAATCAGAGGCAGGGTATCAGACGCGGGGAATCAGAGGTGGGCAATCAGAGGCGGGGAATCAGATATGGGGAATCAGAGGCGGGGAATCAGAGGCGGGGAAACAGAGGCGGGGAATCAGATATGGGGAATCTGAGGTGGGGCATCAGAGGTTGTGAATCACAGATGGGGAATCAGAGGCGGGGAATCAGAGGCAGGGAATCAGACGCGGGGAATCAGAGGCGGGGATTCAGAGCTGGGGAATCAGAGGCGGGGAATCAGAGTTGGGGAATCAGAGGCGGGGAATCAGATATGGGGAATCAGAGGCAGGGAATCAGAGGCGGGGAATCAGAGGCAGGGAATCAGACGCGGGGAATCTGAGGCGGGGAATCAGAGCTGGGGAATCAGAGGTGGGGAATCAGAGTTGGGGAATCAGAGGCAGGGAATTGGATGTGCGGAATCAGAGATGGGGAATCAGAGGTGGGGAATCAGAGGCGGTGAATCAGAGATGGGGAATCAGAGGCGGGGAATCAGAGGCAGGTAATCAGACACGGGGATTCAGAGGCTGGGAATCAGAGGCAGGGAATCAGACGCGGGGAATCTGAGGCGGGGAATCAGAGCTGGGGAATCTGAGGCAGGGAATCAGAGTTGGGGATTAAGAGGCGGGGAATCAGATATGGGGAAACAGAGGCGGGGAATCAGAGGCGGGCAAACAGAGGCGGGGAATTAGATATGGGGAATCAGAGGTAGGGAATCAGAGGTGGTGAATCAGTGATGGGGAATCACAGGCGGGGAATCAGAGGCAGGGAATAGAACGCGGGGAATCAGAGGCAGGGAATCAGAGCTGGGGAATCGGAGGCGGGGAATCATAGTTGGGAATCAGAGGCGGGAATCAGATATGGGGAAACAGAGGCGGGGAATCAGAGGCGGGGAAACAGAGGCGGGGAATCAGATATGGGGAATCGGATGCAGGGAATCAGAGGCGGGGAATCAGAGCTGGGGAATCAGAGGCGGGGAATCAGAGTTGGGACATCAGAGGTGGGGAATTAGATATAGGGAAACAGAGGCGGGGAATCAGAGGCGGGGAAACAGAGGCGGGGAATCAGATATGGAGAATCAGAGGTGGGGAATCAGAGGCAGGGAATCAGATGTGCGGAATCAGAGATGGGGAATCAGAGGCAGGGAATCAGAAGCGGGGAATCAGAGGCCGGGAATCAGAGGCCGGGAATCAGATGCTGGGAATAAGAGGCCGGGAATCAGAGGAGGGGAATCAGAGTCCGGGAATCAGAGATGGGGATTCAGAGGCGGGGAATGAGATATGGAGAATCAGAGGCGGGGAATAAGAGGCGGGGAAACAGAGGTGGGGAATCAGATATGGGGAATCAGAGGTGGCGAATCAAAGGCGGTGAATCAGAGATGGGGAATCAGAGGCGGGGAATCAGAGGCAGGGAATCAGATGCGGGGAATCAGAGGCGGGGAATCAGAGCTGGCGAATCAGAGGCTGGGAATCAGAGGTGGGCAATCAGAGGCGGGGAATCAGATATGGGGAATCAGAGGCGGGGAATCAGAGGCGGGGAAACAGAGGCGGGGAATCAAATATAGGGAATCAGAGGTGGGGAATCAGAGGTTGTGAATCAGAAATGGGGAATCAAGGCGGGGAATCAGAGGCAGGGAATCAGACGCGGGGAAACAGCGGCGGGGATTCAGAGCTAGGGAATCAGAGGCGGGGAATCAGAGTTGGGGAATCAGAGGCAGGGAATCAGATATGGGGAATCAGAGGCGGGGAATCAGAGGCCGGGAATCAGATATGGGGAAACAGAGGCGGGGAATCCGAGGCGGGGAAACAGAGGCGGGGAATCAGATATGGGGAATCAGAGGTGGGGAATCAGAGGTTGGGAATCAGAGGCAGGGAATCAGAGGCTTGGAATCAGAGGCGGGGAAACAGAGGCGGGGAATCAGATATGGGGAATCAGAGGTGGGGAATCAGAGGCAGGGAATGAGATGTGCGGAATCAGAGATGGGGAATCAGAGGCAGGGAATCAGAATCAGAAGAAGGGAATCAGAGGCCGGGAATCAGAGGCCGGAATCAGATGCTGGGAATCAGAGGCCTGGAATCAGAGGCGGGGAATCAGAGGCAGGGAATCAGATGCGGGGAATCAGAGGCGGGGAATCAGAGCTGGGGAATCAGAGGCGGGGTATTAGAGTTGGGGAATCAGAGGCGGGGAATCAGATATGGGGAAACAGAGGTGGGGAATCAGAGGCGGGGAAACAGAGGCAGGGAATCAGATATGGGGAATCAGAGGTGGGGCATCAGAGGTTGTGAATCACAGATGGGGAATCAGAGGCGGGGAATCAGAGGCAGGGAATCAGACGCGGGGAATCAGAGGCGGGGATTCAGAGCTGGGGAATCAGAAGCGGGGAATCAGAGTTGGGGAATCAGAGGCGGGGAATCAGATATGGGGAATCAGAGGCAGGGAATCAGAGGCGGGGAATCAGAGGCAGGGAATCAGACGCGGGGAATCTGAGGCGGGGAATCAGAGCTGGGGAATCAGAGGTGGGGAATCAGAGTTGGGGAATCAGAGGCAGGGAATTGGATGTGCGGAATCAGAGAGGGGGAATCAGAGGTGGGGAATCAGAGGCGGTGAATCAGAGATGGGGAATCAGAGGCGGGGAATCAGAGGCAGGAAATCAGACACGGGGATTCAGAGGCTGGGAATCAGACGGGGGGAATCAAAGGCGGGGAATCAGAGCTGGGGAATCTGAGGCAGGGAATCAGATATGGGGAAACAGAGGCGGGGAATCAGAGGCGGGCAAACAGAGGCGGGGAATTAGATATGGGGAATCAGAGGTAGGGAATCAGAGGTGGTGAATCAGTGATGGGGAATCACAGGCAGGGAATCAGAGGCAGGAAATAGGACGCGGGGAATCAGAGGCAGGGAATCAGAGCTGGGGAATCAGAGGAGGGGATTCATAGTTGGGAATCAGAGGCGGGAATCAGATATGGGGAAACAGAGGCGGGGAATCAGAGGCGGTGAAACAGAGGCGGGGAATCAGATATGGGGAATCGGATGCAGGGAATCAGAGGCGGGGAATCAGAGCTGGGGAATCAGAGGCGGGGAATCAGAGTTGGGGCATCAGAGGTGGGGAATTAGATATAGGGAAACAGAGGCGGGGAATCAGAGGCGGGGAAACAGAGGCGGGGAATCAGATATGGGGTATCAGAGGTGGGGAATCAGAGGCAGGGAATCAGATGTGCGGAATCAGAGATGGGGAATAAGAGGCAGGGAATCAGAATCAGAAGCGGGGAATCAGAGGCCGGGAATCAGAGGCCGGGAATCAGATGCTGGGAATAAGAGGCCGGGAATCAGAGGTGGGGAATCAGATATGGGGAATCAGAGGTGGCGAATCAAAGGCGGTGAATCAGAGATGGGGAATCAGAGGCGGGGAATCAGAGGCAGGGAATCAGATGCGGGGAATCAGAGGCGGGGAATCAGAGCTGGCGAATCAGAGGCTGGGAATCAGAGGTGGGCAATCAGAGGCGGGGAATCAGATATGGGGAATCAGAGGCGGGGAATCAGAGGCGGGGAAACAGAGGCGGGGAATCAAATATAGGGAATCAGAGGTGGGGAATCAGAGGTTGTGAATCAGAGATGGGGAATCAAGGCGGGGAATCAGAGGCAGGGAATCAGACGCGGGGAATCAGAGTCGGGGATTCAGAGCTGGGGAATCAGAGGCGGGGAATCAGAGTTGGGGAATCAGAGGCAGGGAATCAGATATGGGGAATCAGAGGCGGGGAATCAGAGGCGGGGAAACAGAGGCGGGGAATCAGATGTGGGGAATCAGAGGTGGGGAATCAGGGGCAGGAAATCAGTGGCAGGGAATCAGAGGCGGGGAATCAGAGGCGGGGAATCAAAGGCAGGGAATCAGACACGGGGAATCAGAGGCGGGGAATCAGAGATGGGGAATCAGAGGTGGGGAATCAGAGGCAGGGAATCGGATGCCGGGAATCAGAGTCGGGGAATCAGAGCTGGGGAATCAGAGGCGGGGAATCAGAGTTGGGGAATCAGAGGCGGGGAATCAGATATGGGGAAATAGAGGCGGGGAATCAGATATGGGGAATCAGAGGTGTGGAATCAGAGGTTGGGAATCAGAGGCAGGGAATCAGAGTCGGGGAAACAGAGGCGGGGAATCAGATATGGGGAATCAGAGGTGGCGAATCAAAGGCGGTGAAACAGAGATGGGGAATCAGGGCAGGGAATCAGAGGCAGGGAATCAAACACGGGGAATCAGAGCTGGGGAATCAGAGGCGGGGAATCAGAGTTTGGAATCAGAGGCGGGGAATCAGAGGCGGGGAAACAGAGGCAGGGAATCAGATATGGGGAATCAGAGGCAGGGAATCAGAATCAGAAGAAGGGAATCAGAGGCCGGGAATCAGAGGCCGGAATCAGATGCTGGGAATCAGAGGCCTGGAATCAGAGGCGGGGAATCAGAGGCAGGGAATCAGATGCGGGGAATCAGAGGCGGGGAATCAGAGCTGGGGAATCAGAGGCGGGGTATTAGAGTTGGGGAATCAGAGGCGGGGAATCAGATATGGGGAAACAGAGGTGGGGAATCAGAGGCGGGGAAACAGAGGCAGGGAATCAGATATGGGGAATCTGAGGTGGGGCATCAGAGGTTGTGAATCACAGATGGGGAATCAGAGGCGGGGAATCAGAGGCAGGAAATCAGACACGGGAATTCAGAGGCTGGGAATCAGACGGGGGGAATCAAAGGCGGGGAATCAGAGCTGGGGAATCTGAGGAAGGGAATCAGAGTTGGGGATTCAGAGGCGGGGAATCAGATATGGGGAAACAGAGGCGGGGAATCAGAGGCGGGCAAACAGAGGCGGGGAATTAGATATGGGGAATCAGAGGTAGGGAATCAGAGGTGGTGAATCAGTGATGGGGAATCACAGGCGGGGAATCAGAGGCAGGGAATAGGACGCGGGGAATCAGAGGCAGGGAATCAGAGCTGGGGAATCAGAGGAGGGGATTCATAGTTGGGAATCAGAGGCGGGAATCAGATATGGGGAAACAGAGGCGGGGAATCAGAGGCGGTGAAACAGAGGCGGGGAATCAGATATGGGGAATCGGATGCAGGGAATCAGAGGCGCGGAATCAGAGCTGGGGAATCAGAGGCGGGGAATCAGAGTTGGGGCATCAGAGGTGGGGAATTAGATATAGTGAAACAGAGGCGGGGAATCAGAGGCGGGGAAACAGAGGCGGGGAATCAGATATGGGGAATCAGAGGTGGGGAATCAGAGGCAGGGAATCAGATGTGCAGAATCAGAGATGGGGAATAAGAGGCAGGGAATCAGAATCAGAAGCGGGGAATCAGAGGCCGGGAATCAGAGGCCGGGAATCAGATGCTGGGAATAAGAGGCCGGGAATCAGAGGTGGGGAATCAGATATGGGGAATCAGAGGTGGCGAATCAAAGGCGGTGAATCAGAGATGGGGAATCAGAGGCGGGGAATCAGAGGCAGGGAATCAGATGCGGGGAATCAGAGGCGGGGAATCAGAGCTGGCGAATCAGAGGCTGGGAATCAGAGGTGGGCAATCAGAGGCGGGGAATCAGATATGGGGAATCAGAGGAGGGGAATCAGAGGCGGGGAAACAGAGGCGGGGAATCAAATATAGGGAATAAGAGGTGGGGAATCAGAGGTTGTGAATCAGAGATGGGGAATCAAGGCGGGGAATCAGAGGCAGGGAATCAGACGCGGGGAATCAGAGGCGGGGATTCAGAGCTGGGGAATCAGAGGCGGGGAATCAGAGTTGGGGAATCAGAGGCAGGGAATCAGATATGGGGAATCAGAGGCGGGGAATCAGAGGCGGGCAAACAGAGGCGGGGAATTAGATATGGGGAATCAGAGGTAGGGAATCAGAGGTGGTGAATCAGTGATGGGGAATCACAGGCGGGGAATCAGAGGCAGGGAATAGAACGCGGGGAATCAGAGGCAGGGAATCAGAGCTGGGGAATCAGAGGCGGGGAATCATAGTTGGGAATCAGAGGCGGGAATCAGATATGGGGAAACAGAGGCGGGGAATCAGAGGCGGGGAAACAGAGGCGGGGAATCAGATATGGGGAATCGGATGCAGGGAATCAGAGGCGGGGAATCAGAGCTGGGGAATCAGAGGCGGGGAATCAGAGTTGGGGCATCAGAAGTGGGGAATTAGATATAGGGAAACAGAGGCGGGGAATCAGAGGCGGGGAAACAGAGGCGGGGAATCAGATATGGGGAATCAGAGGTGGGGAATCAGAGGCAGGGAATCAGATGTGCGGAATCAGAGATGGGGAATCAGAGGCAGGGAATCAGAAGCGGGGAATCAGAGGCCGGGAATCAGAGGCCGGGAATCAGATGCTGGGAATAAGAGGCCGGGAATCAGAGGAGGGGAATCAGAGTCCGGGAATCAGAGATGGGGATTCAGAGGCGGGGAATGTGATATGGAGAATCAGAGGCGGGGAATAAGAGGCGGGGAAACAGAGGTGGGGAATCAGATATGGGGAATCAGATGTGGCGAATCAAAGGCGGTGAATCAGAGATGGGGAATCAGAGGCGGGGAATCAGAGGCAGGGAATCAGATGTGGGGAATCAGAGGTGGGGAATCAGAGGCGGGGAATCAGAGGCGGAGAATCAGAGGCGGGCAATCAGATGCAGGGAATCAGAGGCAGGGAATCAGAGGCGGAGAATCAGAGGCGGGCAATCAGATGCAGGGAATCAGAGGCAGGGAATCAGAGGCAGGGAATCAGAAGCGGGGAATCAGAGGTGGGGAATCAGAGGCGGGGAATCAGAGGCAGGGAATCAGAAGCGGGGAATCAGAGGTGGGGAATCAGAGGCGGGGAATCAGAGGTGGAGAATCAGAGGCGGGCAATCAGATGCAGGGAATCAGAGGCAGGGAATCAGAGGCAGGGAATCAGAGGCATGGAATCTGAGGCAGGGAATCTGAGGTGGGGAATCAGAGGCGGGGAAACAGGTGGGTAAACAGAGGGGGGTAAACATAGGCGGGGAATCAGAGGCGCGGAATCAGAGGCGGGGAATCAGAGGCAGGGAATCAGAGGCGGGGAATCAGAGGCGGGGAATCAGATGCGGGGAATCAGAGGTGGGGAATCAGAGGCGGGGTATCAGAGGAGGGGAATCAGAGGCGGGGAATCAGAGGCGGGGAATCAGAGGCGGGGAATCAGAGGCGTGCAATCAGAGGCGGGGAATCAGAGGTGGGGAATCAGAAGTGTGGAATCAGAGGCGGGGAAACAGAGGCGGGGAATCAGATATGGAGAATCAGAGGTGGGGCATCAGAGGTTGTGAATCACAGAGGGGGAATCAGAGGCGGGGAATCAGAGGCAGGGAATCAGACGCGGGGAATCAGAGGCGGGGATTCAGAGCTGGGGAATCAGAGGCGGGGAATCAGAGTTGGGGAATCAGAGGCGGGGAATCAGATATGGGGAATCAGAGGCAGGGAATCAGAGGCGGGAAAACAGAGGCGGGGAATCAGATATGGGGAATCAGAGGCGGGGAATCAGAGGCAGGGAATTAGACACGGGGAATCAGAGGCGGGGAATCAGAGATGGGGAATCAGAGGCGGGGAATCAGAGGCAGGGAATCGGATGCCGGGAATCAGAGGCGGGATATCAGAGCTGGGTAATCGGAGGCGGAGAATCAGAGTTGGGGAATCAGAGGCAGCGAAGCAGATATGGGGAAATAGAGGCGGGGAATCAGATATGGGGAATCAGAGGCGGGGAATCAGATATGGGGAATCAGAGGCTGGGAATCAGAGGGGGGGAAACAGAGGCGGGGAATAAGATATGGGGAATCAGAGGTGGGGAATCAGGGGCGGGGAATCAGTGGCAGGGAATCAGAGGCGGGGAATCAGAGGCGGGGAATCAAAGGAAAGGAATCAAAGGAAGGGAATCAGACACGGGGAATCAGAGGTGGGGAATCAGAGATGGGGAATCAGAGGCGGGGAATCACAGGCAGGGAATCAGACGCGGGGAATCAGAGGCGGGGAATCAGAGCTGGGGAATCAGAGGTGGGGAATCAGAGTCGGGGAATCAGAGGCAGGGAATCGGTTGTGCAGAATCAGAGATGGGGAATCAGATGTGGGGAATCAGAGGCAGTGAATCAGAGATGGGGAATCAGAGGCGGGGAATCAGAGGCAGGAAATCAGACAGGGATTCAGAGGCTGGGAATCAGACGGGGGGAATCAAAGGCGGGGAATCAGAGCTGGTGAATCAGAGGCAGGGAATCAGAGTTGGGGATTCAGAGGCGGGGAATCAGATATGGGGAAACAGAGGCGGGGAATGAGAGGCGGGCAAGCAGAGGCGGGGAATTAGATATGGGGAATCAGAGGTGGGAAATCAGACATGGGGAATCGGATGCGGGGAATCAGAGGCGGGGAATCAGAGCTGGGGAATCAGATGTGGGGAATCAGAGTTGGGGCATCAGAGGTGGGGAATTAGATATGGGGAATCAGAGGCGGGGAATCAGAGGCGGGGAAACAGAGGCGGGGAATCAGATATGGGGAAACAGAGGTGGGGAATCAGAGGCGGGGAAACAGAGGCGGGGAATCAGACATGGGGAATCGGATGCGGGGAATCAGAGGCGGGGAATCAGAGCTGGGGAATCAGAGGTGGGGAATCAGTGTTGGGGCATCAGAGGTGGGGAATAAGATATGGGGAAACAGAGGCGGGGAATCAGAGGCGGGGAAACAGAGGCCGGGAGTCAGATGCTGGGAATAAGAGGCCGGGAATCAGAGGTGGGGATTCAGAGTCTGGGAATCAGAGATGGGGATTCAGAGGCGGGGAATGAGATATGGAGAATCAGAGGCGGGGAATCAGAGGCGGGGAAACAGAGGTGGGGAATCAGATATGGGGAATCAGAGGTGGCGAATCAAAGGCAGTGAATCAGAGATGGTGAATCAGAGGCGGGGAATCAGAGGCAGGGAATCAGATGCGGGGATTCAGAGGCGGGGAATCAGAGCTGGCGAATCAGAGGCGGGGAATCAGAGGTGGGCAATCAGAGCCGGGGAATCAGATATGGGGAATCAGAGGCGGGGAAACAGAGGCGGGGAATCAGATATGGGGAATCAGAGGTGGGGAATCAGAGGTTGTGAATCAGAGATGGGGAATCAAGGCGGGGAATCAGAGGGAGGGAATCAGACGCGGGGAATCAGAGGCGGGGATTCAGAGCTGGGGAATCAAAGGCGGGGAATCAGAGCTGGTGAATCAGAGGCAGGGAATCAGAGTTGGGGATTCAGAGGCGGGGAATCAGATATGGGGAAACAGAGGCGGGGAATGAGAGTCGGGCAAGCAGAGGCGGGGAATTAGATATGGGGAATCAGAGGTGGGAAATCAGACATGGGGAATCGGATGCGGGGAATCAGAGGCGGGGAATCAGAGCTGGGGAATCAGATGTGGGGAATCAGAGTTGGGGCATCAGAGGTGGGGAATTAGATATGGGGAATCAGAGGCGGGGAATCAGAGGCGGGGAAACAGAGGCGGGGAATCAGATATGGGGAAACAGAGGTGGGGAATCAGAGGCGGGGAAACAGAGGCGGGGAATCAGACATGGGGAATCGGATGCGGGGAATCAGAGGCGGGGAATCAGAGCTGGGGAATCAGAGGTGGGGAATCAGAGTTGGGGCATCAGAGGTGGGGAATAAGATATGGGGAAACAGAGGCGGGGAATCAGAGGCGGGGAAACAGAGGCGGGGAATCAGATATGGGGAATCAGAGGTGGGGAATCAGAGGCAGGGAATCAGATGTGCGGAATCAGAGATGGGGAATCAGAGGCAGGGAATCAGAATCAGAAGCGGGGAATCAGAGGCCGGGAATCAGAGGCCGGGAGTCAGATGCTGGGAATAAGAGGCCGGGAATCAGAGGTGGGGATTCAGAGTCTGGGAATCAGAGATGGGGATTCAGAGGCGGGGAATGAGATATGGAGAATCAGAGGCGGGGAATCAGAGGCGGGGAAACAGAGGTGGGGAATCAGATATGGGGAATCAGAGGTGGCGAATCAAAGGCAGTGAATCAGAGATGGGGAATCAGAGGCGGGGAATCAGAGGCAGGGAATCAGATGCGGGGATTCAGAGGCGGGGAATCAGAGCTGGCGAATCAGAGGCGGGGAATCAGAGGTGGGCAATCAGAGCCGGGGAATCAGATATGGGGAATCAGAGGCGGGGAAACAGAGGCGGGGAATCAGATATGGGGAATCAGAGGTGGGGAATCAGAGGTTGTGAATCAGAGATGGGGAATCAAGGCGGGGAATCAGAGGGAGGGAATCAGACGCGGGGAATCAGAGGCGGGGATTCAGAGCTGGGGAATCAGAGGCGGGGAATCAGAGTTGGGGAATCAGAGGCAGGGAATCAGATATGGGGAATCAGAGGCGGGGAATCAGAGGCGGGGAAACAGAGGCGGGGAATCAGATATGGGGAATCAGAGGTGGGGAATCAGGGGCAGGGAATCAGTGGCAGGGAATCAGAGGCGGGGAATCTGAACCGGGGAATCAGAGGCAGGGAATCAGACACGGGGAATCAGAGGCGGGGAATCAGAGATGGTGAATCAGAGGCGAGGAATCAGAGGCAGGGAGGCGGGGAATCTGAGCCGGGGAATCAGAGGCAGGGAATCAGACACGGGGAATCAGAGGCGGGGAATCAGAGATGGTGAATCAGAGGCGAGGAATCAGAGGCAGGGAATCGGACGCCGGGAATCAGAGGCGGGGAATCAGAGCTGGGGAATCAGAGGCGGGGAATCAGAGTTGGGGAATCAGAGGCGGGGAATCAGATATGGGGAAATAGAGGCGGGGAATCAGATATGGGGAATCAGAGGTGTGGAATCAGAGGTTGGGAATCAGAGGCAGGGAATCAGAGGCGGGGAAACAGAGGCGGGGAATCAGATATGGGGAATCAGAGGTGGCGAATCAAAGGCGGTGAAACAGAGATGGGGAATCAGGGCAGGGAATCAGAGGCAGGGAATCAGAGCTGGGGAAACAGAGGCGGGGAATCAGATATGGGGAATCAGAGGTGGGGAATCAGGGGCGGGGAATCAGTTGCAGGGAATCAGAGCTGGGGAATCAGAGGTGGGGAATCAGAGCTGGGGAAACAGAGGCGGGGAATCAGATATGGGGAATCAGAGGTGGGGAATCAGGGGCGGGGAATCAGTGGCAGGGAATCAGAGGCCGGGAATAAAAGGCGGGGAATCAGAGCTGGGGAATCAGAGGCGGGGAATCAGAGTTGGGGAATCAGAGGAGGGGAATCAGATATGGGGAAACAGAGGCCGGGAATCAGAGGCAGGGAAACAGAGGCGGGGAATCAGATATGGGGAATCAGAGGTGGGGAATTTGAGGTTGCGAATCAGAGGCGGGGAATCAGAGGCGGGGAATCAGAGGCAGGGAATCGGATGTGCGGAATCAGAGATGGGGAATCAGAGGTGGGGATTCAGAGGTGGTGAATCAGAAAAGGGGAATCAGAGGCTGGGAATCAGAGGCAGGGAATCAGACGCAGGGAATCAGAGGCGGGGAATCATAGCTGGCGAATTAGAGGAGGGGAATCAGAGGCAGGGAATCAGAGGCAGGGAATCAGAAGCGGGGAATCAGAGGTGGGGAATCAGAGGCGGGGAATCAGAGGCAGGGAATCAGAAGCGGGGAATCAGAGGTGGGGAATCAGAGGCGGGGAATCAGAGGCGGAGAATCAGAGGCGGGCAATCAGATGCAGGGAATCAGAGGCAGGGAATCAGAGGCAGGGAATCAGAGGCATGGAATCTGAGGCAGGGAATCTGAGGTTGGGAATCAGAGGCGGGGAAACAGGTGGGTAAACAGAGGGGGGTAAACATAGGCGGGGAATCAGAGGCGCGGAATCAGAGGCGGGGAATCAGAGGCAGGGAATCAGAGGTGGGGAATCAGGGGCGGGGAATCAGTGGCAGGGAAACAGAGGCCGGGAATAAAAGGCGGGGATTCAGAGCTGGGGAATCAGAGGCGGGGAATCAGAGTTGGGGAATCAGAGGAGGGGAATCAGATATGGGGAAACAGAGGCCGGGAATCAGAGGCAGGGAAACAGAGGCGGGGAATCAGATATGGGGAATCAGAGGTGGGGAATTTGCGGTTGCGAATCAGAGGCGGGGAATCAGAGGCGGGGAATCAGAGGCAGGGAATCGGATGTGCGGAATCAGAGATGGGGAATCAGAGGTGGGGATTCAGAGGTGGTGAATCAGAAAAGGGGAATCAGAGGCTGGGAATCAGAGGCAGGGAATCAGACGCAGGGAATCAGAGGCGGGGAATCATAGCTGGCGAATTAGAGGAGGGGAATCAGAGGCAGGGAATCAGAGGCAGGGAATCAGAAGCGGGGAATCAGAGGTGGGGAATCAGAGGCGGGGAATCAGAGGCAGGGAATCAGAAGCGGGGAATCAGAGGTGGGGAATCAGAGGCGGGGAATCAGAGGCGGAGAATCAGAGGCGGGCAATCAGATGCAGGGAATCAGAGGCAGGGAATCAGAGGCAGGGAATCAGAGGCATGGAATCTGAGGCAGGGAATCTGAGGTTGGGAATCAGAGGCGGGGAAACAGGTGGGTAAACAGAGGGGGGTAAACATAGGCGGGGAATCAGAGGCGCGGAATCAGAGGCGGGGAATCAGAGGCAGGGAATCAGAGGCGGGGAATCAGAGGCGGGGAATCAGATGCGGGGAATCAGAGGTGGGGAATCAGAGGCGGGGTATCAGAGGAGGGGAATCAGAGGCGGGGAATCAGAGGCGGGGAATCAGAGGCGGGGAATCAGAGGCGTGCAATCAGAGGCGGGGAATCAGAGGTGGGGAATCAGAAGTGTGGAATCAGAGGCGGGGAAACAGAGGCGGGGAATCAGATATGGGGAATCAGAGGTGGGGCATCAGAGGTTGTGAATCACAGATGGGGAATCAGAGGCGGGGAATCAGAGGCAGGGAATGAGACGCGGGGAATCAGAGGCGGGGATTCAGAGCTGGGGAATCAGAGGCGGGGAATCAGAGTTGGGGAATCAGAGGCGGGGAATCAGATATGGGGAATCAGAGGCAGGGAATCAGAGGCGGGAAAACAGAGGCGGGGAATCAGATATGGGGAATCAGAGGCGGGGAATCAGAGGCAGGGAATTAGACACGGGGAATCAGAGGCGGGGAATCAGAGATGGGGAATCAGAGGCGGGGAATCAGAGGCAGGGAATCGGATGCCGGGAATCAGAGGCGGGATATCAGAGCTGGGTAATCGGAGGCGGGGAATCAGAGTTGGGGAATCAGAGGCGGCGAAGCAGATATGGGGAAATAGAGGCGGGGAATCAGATATGGGGAATCAGAGGCGGGGAATCAGATATGGGGAATCAGAGGCTGGGAATCAGAGGGGGGGAAACAGAGGCGGGGAATAAGATATGGGGAATCAGAGGTGGGGAATCAGGGGCGGGGAATCAGTGGCAGGGAATCAGAGGCGGGGAATCAGAGGCGGGGAATCAAAGGAAAGGAATCAAAGGAAGGGAATCAGACACGGGGAATCAGAGGTGGGGAATCAGAGTTGGGGAATCAGAGGCGGGGAATCACAGGCAGGGAATCAGACGCGGGGAATCAGAGGCGGGGAATCAGAGCTGGGGAATCAGAGGTGGGGAATCAGAGTCGGGGAATCAGAGGCAGGGAATCGGTTGTGCAGAATCAGAGATGGGGAATCAGATGTGGGGAATCAGAGGCAGTGAATCAGAGATGGGGAATCAGAGGCGGGGAATCAGAGGCAGGAAATCAGACAGGGATTCAGAGGCTGGGAATCAGACGGGGGGAATCAAAGGCGGGGAATCAGAGCTGGTGAATCAGAGGCAGGGAATCAGAGTTGGGGATTCAGAGGCGGGGAATCAGATATGGGGAAACAGAGGCGGGGAATGAGAGGCGGGCAAGCAGAGGCGGGGAATTAGATATGGGGAATCAGAGGTGGGAAATCAGACATGGGGACTCGGATGCGGGGAATCAGAGGCGGGGAATCAGAGCTGGGGAATCAGATGTGGGGAATCAGAGTTGGGGCATCAGAGGTGGGGAATTAGATATGGGGAATCAGAGGCGGGGAATCAGAGGCGGGGAAACAGAGGCGGGGAATCAGATATGGGGAAACAGAGGTGGGGAATCAGAGGCGGGGAAACAGAGGCGGGGAATCAGACATGGGGAATCGGATGCGGGGAATCAGAGGCGGGGAATCAGAGGTGGGGAATCAGAGGTGGGGAATCAGAGTTGGGGCATCAGAGGTGGGGAATAAGATATGGGGAAACAGAGGCGGGGAATCAGAGGCGGGGAAACAGAGGCGGGGAATCAGATATGGGGAATCAGAGGTGGGGAATCAGAGGCAGGGAATCAGATGTGCGGAATCAGAGATGGGGAATCAGAGGCAGGGAATCAGAATCAGAAGCGGGGAATCAGAGGCCGGGAATCAGAGGCCGGGAGTCAGATGCTGGGAATAAGAGGCCGGGAATCAGAGGTGGGGATTCAGAGTCTGGGAATCAGAGATGGGGATTCAGAGGCGGGGAATGAGATATGGAGAATCAGAGGCGGGGAATCAGAGGCGGGGAAACAGAGGTGGGGAATCAGATATGGGGAATCAGAGGTGGCGAATCAAAGGCAGTGAATCAGAGATGGGGAATCAGAGGCGGGGAATCAGAGGCAGGGAATCAGATGCGGGGATTCAGAGGCGGGGAATCAGAGCTGGCGAATCAGAGGTGGGGAATCAGAGGTGGGCAATCAGAGCCGGGGAATCAGATATGGGGAATCAGAGGCGGGGAAACAGAGGCGGGGAATCAGATATGGGGAATCAGAGGTGGGGAATCAGAGGTTGTGAATCAGAGATGGGGAATCAAGGCGGGGAATCAGAGGGAGGGAATCAGACGCGGGGAATCAGAGGCGGGGATTCAGAGCTGGGGAATCAGAGGCGGAGAATCAGAGTTGGGGAATCAGAGGCAGGGAATCAGATATGGGGAATCAGAGGCGGGGAATCAGAGGCGGGGAAACAGAGGCGGGGAATCAGATATGGGGAATCAGAGGTGGGGAATCAGGGGCAGGGAATCAGTGGCAGGGAATCAGAGGCGGGGAATCTGAGCCGGGGAATCAGAGGCAGGGAATCAGACACGGGGAATCAGAGGCGGGGAATCAGAGATGGTGAATCAGAGGCGAGGAATCAGAGGCAGGGAGGCGGGGAATCTGAGCCGGGGATTCAGAGGCAGGGAATCAGACACGGGGAATCAGAGGCGGGGAATCAGAGATGGTGAATCAGAGGCTAGGAATCAGAGGCAGGGAATCGGACGCCGGGAATCAGAGGCGGGGAATCAGAGCTGGGGAATCAGAGGCGGGGAATCAGAGCTGGGGAATCAGAGGCGGGGTATTTGAGTTGGGGAATCAGAGGCGGGGAATCAGATATGGGGAAACAGAGGTAGGGAATCAGAGGCGGGGAAACAGAGGCAGGGAATCAGATATGGGGAATCAGAGGCGGGGAATCAGAGGTGGGGAAACATAGGCAGGGAATCGGATGTGCGGAATCAGAGATGGGGAATCAGAGGCCGGGAATCAGAGGTGGTGAATCAGAGATGGGGAATCAGAGGCGGGGAATCAGAGGCAGGGTATCAGATGCGGGGAATCAGAGGTGGGCAATCAGAGGCGGGGAATCAGATATGGGGAATCAGAGGCGGGGAATCAGAGGCGGGGAAACAGAGGCGGGGAATCAGATATGGGGAATCAGAGGTGGGGCATCAGAGGTTGTGAATCACAGATGGGGAATCAGAGGCGGGGAATCAGAGGCAGGGAATCAGACGCGGGGAATCAGAGGCAGGGATTCAGAGCTGGGGAATCAGAAGCGGGGAATCAGAGTTGGGGAATCAGAGGCGGGGAATCAGATATGGGGAATCAGAGGCAGGGAATCAGAGGCGGGGAATCAGAGGCAGGGAATCAAACATGGGGAATCTGAGGCGGGGAATCAGAGCTGGGGAATCAGAGGTGGGGAATCAGAGTTGGGGAATCAGAGGCAGGGAATTGGATGTGCGGAATCAGAGATGGGGAATCAGAGGTGGGGAATCAGAGGCGGTGAATCAGAGATGGGGAATCAGAGGCGGGGAATCAGAGGCAGGAAATCAGACACGGGGATTCAGAGGCTGGGAATCAGAGGCAGGGAATCAGACGCGGGGAATCTGAGGCGGGGAATCAGAGCTGGGGAATCTGAGGTAGGGAATCAGAGTTGGGGATTAAGAGGCGGGGAATCAGATATGGGGAAACAGAGGCGGGGAATCAGAGGCGGGCAAACAGAGGCGGGGAATTAGATATGGGGAATCAGAGGTAGGGAATCAGAGGTGGTGAATCAGTGATGGGGAATCACAGGCGGGGAATCAGAGGCAGGGAATAGAACGCGGGGAATCAGAGGCAGGGAATCAGAGCTGGGGAATCAGAGGCGGGGAATCATAGTTGGGAATCAGAGGCGGGAATCAGATATGGGGAAACAGAGGCGGGGAATCAGAGGCGGGGAAACAGAGGCGGGGAATCAGATATGGGGAATCGGATGCAGGGAATCAGAGGCGGGGAATCAGAGCTGGGGAATCAGAGGCGGGGAATCAGAGTTGGGGCATCAGAAGTGGGGAATTAGATATAGGGAAACAGAGGCGGGGAATCAGAGGCGGGGAAACAGAGGCGGGGAATCAGATATGGGGAATCAGAGGTGGGGAATCAGAGGCAGGGAATCAGATGTGCGGAATCAGAGATGGGGAATCAGAGGCAGGGAATCAGAAGCGGGGAATCAGAGGCCGGGAATCAGAGGCCGGGAATCAGATGCTGGGAATAAGAGGCCGGGAATCAGAGGAGGGGAATCAGAGTCCGGGAATCAGAGATGGGGATTCAGAGGCGGGGAATGTGATATGGAGAATCAGAGGCGGGGAATAAGAGGCGGGGAAACAGAGGTGGGGAATCAGATATGGGGAATCAGATGTGGCGAATCAAAGGCGGTGAATCAGAGATGGGGAATCAGAGGCGGGGAATCAGAGGCAGGGAATCAGATGTGGGGAATCAGAGGTGGGGAATCAGAGGCGGGGAATCAGAGGCGGAGAATCAGAGGCGGGCAATCAGATGCAGGGAATCAGAGGCAGGGAATCAGAGGCGGAGAATCAGAGGCGGGCAATCAGATGCAGGGAATCAGAGGCAGGGAATCAGAGGCAGGGAATCAGAAGCGGGGAATCAGAGGTGGGGAATCAGAGGCGGGGAATCAGAGGCAGGGAATCAGAAGCGGGGAATCAGAGGTGGGGAATCAGAGGCGGGGAATCAGAGGCGGAGAATCAGAGGCGGGCAATCAGATGCAGGGAATCAGAGGCAGGGAATCAGAGGCAGGGAATCAGAGGCATGGAATCTGAGGCAGGGAATCTGAGGTGGGGAATCAGAGGCGGGGAAACAGGTGGGTAAACTGAGGGGGGTAAACATAGGCGGGGAATCAGAGGCGCGGAATCAGAGGCGGGGAATCAGATGCGGGGAATCAGAGGTGGGGAATCAGAGGCGGGGTATCAGAGGAGGGGAATCAGAGGCGGGGAATCAGAGGCGGGGAATCAGAGGCGGGGAATCAGAGGCGTGCAATCAGAGGCGGGGAATCAGAGGTGGGGAATCAGAAGTGTGGAATCAGAGGCGGGGAAACAGAGGCGGGGAATCATATATGGGGAATCAGAGGTGGGGCATCAGAGGTTGTGAATCACAGATGGGGAATCAGAGGCGGGGAATCAGAGGCAGGGAATCAGACGCGGGGAATCAGAGGCGGGGATTCAGAGCTGGGGAATCAGAGGCGGGGAATCAGAGTTGGGGAATCAGAGGCGGGGAATCAGAGGCAGGGAGGCGGGGAATCTGAGCCGGGGAATCAGAGGCAGGGAATCAGACACGGGGAATCAGAGGCGGGGAATCAGAGATGGTGAATCAGAGGCGAGGAATCAGAGGCAGGGAATCGGACGCCGGGAATCAGAGGCGGGGAATCAGAGCTGGGGAATCAGAGGCGGGGAATCAGAGCTGGGGAATCAGAGGCGGGGTATTTGAGTTGGGGAATCAGAGGCGGGGAATCAGATATGGGGAAACAGAGGTAGGGAATCAGAGGCGGGGAAACAGAGGCAGGGAATCAGATATGGGGAATCAGAGGCGGGGAATCAGAGGTGGGGAAACATAGGCAGGGAATCGGATGTGCGGAATCAGAGATGGGGAATCAGAGGCCGGGAATCAGAGGTGGTGAATCAGAGATGGGGAATCAGAGGCGGGGAATCAGAGGCAGGGTATCAGATGCGGGGAATCAGAGGTGGGCAATCAGAGGCGGGGAATCAGATATGGGGAATCGGAGGCGGGGAATCAGAGGCGGGGAAACAGAGGCGGGGAATCAGATATGGGGAATCAGAGGTGGGGCATCAGAGGTTGTGAATCACAGATGGTGAATCAGAGGCGGGGAATCAGAGGCAGGGAATCAGACGCGGGGAATCAGAGGCAGGGATTCAGAGCTGGGGAATCAGAAGCGGGGAATCAGAGTTGGGGAATCAGAGGCGGGGAATCAGATATGGGGAATCAGAGGCAGGGAATCAGAGGCGGGGAATCAGAGGCAGGGAATCAAACATGGGGAATCTGAGGCGGGGAATCAGAGCTGGGGAATCAGAGGTGGGGAATCAGAGTTGGGGAATCAGAGGCAGGGAATTGGATGTGCGGAATCAGAGATGGGGAATCAGAGGTGGGGAATCAGAGGCGGTGAATCAGAGATGGGGAATCAGAGGCGGGGAATCAGAGGCAGGAAATCAGACACGGGGATTCAGAGGCTGGGAATCAGAGGCAGGGAATCAGACGCGGGGAATCTGAGGCGGGGAATCAGAGCTGGGGAATCTGAGGTAGGGAATCAGAGTTGGGGATTAAGAGGCGGGGAATCAGATATGGGGAAACAGAGGCGGGGAATCAGAGGCGGGCAAACAGAGGCGGGGAATTAGATATGGGGAATCAGAGGTAGGGAATCAGAGGTGGTGAATCAGTGATGGGGAATCACAGGCGGGGAATCAGAGGCAGGGAATAGAACGCGGGGAATCAGAGGCAGGGAATCAGAGCTGGGGAATCAGAGGCGGGGAATCATAGTTGGGAATCAGAGGCGGGAATCAGATATGGGGAAACAGAGGCGGGGAATCAGAGGCGGGGAAACAGAGGCGGGGAATCAGATATGGGGAATCGGATGCAGGGAATCAGAGGCGGGGAATCAGAGCTGGGGAATCAGAGGCGGGGAATCAGAGTTGGGGCATCAGAAGTGGGGAATTAGATATAGGGAAACAGAGGCGGGGAATCAGAGGCGGGGAAACAGAGGCGGGGAATCAGATATGGGGAATCAGAGGTGGGGAATCAGAGGCAGGGAATCAGATGTGCGGAATCAGAGATGGGGAATCAGAGGCAGGGAATCAGAAGCGGGAAATCAGAGGCCGGGAATCAGAGGCCGGGAATCAGATGCTGGGAATAAGAGGCCGGGAATCAGAGGAGGGGAATCAGAGTCCGGGAATCAGAGATGGGGATTCAGAGGCGGGGAATGTGATATGGAGAATCAGAGGCGGGGAATAAGAGGCGGGGAAACAGAGGTGGGGAATCAGATATGGGGAATCAGATGTGGCGAATCAAAGGCGGTGAATCAGAGATGGGGAATCAGAGGCGGGGAATCAGAGGCAGGGAATCAGATGTGGGGAATCAGAGGTGGGGAATCAGAGGCGGGGAATCAGAGGCGGAGAATCAGAGGCGGGCAATCAGATGCAGGGAATCAGAGGCAGGGAATCAGAGGCGGAGAATCAGAGGCGGGCAATCAGATGCAGGGAATCAGAGGCAGGGAATCAGAGGCAGGGAATCAGAAGCGGGGAATCAGAGGTGGGGAATCAGAGGCGGGGAATCAGAGGCAGGGAATCAGAAGCGGGGAATCAGAGGTGGGGAATCAGAGGCGGGGAATCAGAGGCGGAGAATCAGAGGCGGGCAATCAGATGCAGGGAATCAGAGGCAGGGAATCAGAGGCAGGGAATCAGAGGCATGGAATCTGAGGCAGGGAATCTGAGGTGGGGAATCAGAGGCGGGGAAACAGGTGGGTAAACAGAGGGGGGTAAACATAGGCGGGGAATCAGAGGCGCGGAATCAGAGGCGGGGAATCAGAGGCAGGGAATCAGAGGCGGGGAATCAGAGGCGGGGAATCAGATGCGGGGAATCAGAGGTGGGGAATCAGAGGCGGGGTATCAGAGGAGGGGAATCAGAGGCGGGGAATCAGAGGCGGGGAATCAGAGGCGGGGAATCAGAGGCGTGCAATCAGAGGCGGGGAATCAGAGGTGGGGAATCAGAAGTGTGGAATCAGAGGCGGGGAAACAGAGGCGGGGAATCAGATATGGGGAATCAGAGGTGGGGCATCAGAGGTTGTGAATCACAGATGGGGAATCAGAGGCGGGGAATCAGAGGCAGGGAATCAGACGCGGGGAATCAGAGGCGGGGATTCAGAGCTGGGGAATCAGAGGCGGGGAATCAGAGTTGGGGAATCAGAGGCGGGGAATCAGATATGGGGATTCAGAGGCAGGGAATCAGAGGCGGGAAAACAGAGGCGGGGAATCAGATATGGGGAATCAGAGGCGGGGAATCAGAGGCAGGGAATTAGACACGGGGAATCAGAGGCGGGGAATCAGAGATGGGGAATCAGAGGCGGGGAATCAGAGGCAGGGAATCGGATGCCGGGAATCAGAGGCGGGATATCAGAGCTGGGTAATCGGAGGCGGGGAATCAGAGTTGGGGAATCAGAGGCGGCGAAGCAGATATGGGGAAATAGAGGCGGGGAATCAGATATGGGGAATCAGAGGTGGGGAATCAGGGGCGGGGAATCAGTGGCAGGGAATCAGAGGCGGGGAATCAGAGGCGGGGAATCAAAGGAAAGGAATCAAAGGAAGGGAATCAGACACGGGGAATCAGAGGTGGGGAATCAGAGATGGGGAATCAGAGGCGGGGAATCACAGGCAGGGAATCAGACGCGGGGAATCAGAGGCGGGGAATCAGAGCTGGGGAATCAGAGGTGGGGAATCAGAGTCGGGGAATCAGAGGCAGGGAATCGGTTGTGCAGAATCAGAGATGGGGAATCAGATGTGGGGAATCAGAGGCAGTGAATCAGAGATGGGGAATCAGAGGCGGGGAATCAGAGGCAGGAAATCAGACAGGGATTCAGAGGCTGGGAATCAGACGGGGGGAATCAAAGGCGGGGAATCAGAGCTGGTGAATCAGAGGCAGGGAATCAGAGTTGGGGATTCAGAGGCGGGGAATCAGATATGGGGAATCAGAGGTGGGAAATCAGACATGGGGAATCGGATGCGGGGAATCAGAGGCGGGGAATCAGAGCTGGGGAATCAGATGTGGGGAATCAGAGTTGGGGCATCAGAGGTGGGGAATTAGATATGGGGAATCAGAGGCGGGGAATCAGAGGCGGGGAAACAGAGGCGGGGAATCAGATATGGGGAAACAGAGGTGGGGAATCAGAGGCGGGGAAACAGAGGCGGGGAATCAGACATGGGGAATCGGATGCGGGGAATCAGAGGCGGGGAATCAGAGCTGGGGAATCAGAGGTGGGGAATCAGAGTTGGGGCATCAGAGGTGGGGAATAAGATATGGGGAAACAGAGGCGGGGAATCAGAGGCGGGGAAACAGAGGCGGGGAATCAGATATGGGGAATCAGAGGTGGGGAATCAGAGGCAGGGAATCAGATGTGCGGAATCAGAGATGGGGAATCAGAGGCAGGGAATCAGAATCAGAAGCGGGGAATCAGAGGCCGGGAATCAGAGGCCGGGAGTCAGATGCTGGGAATAAGAGGCCGGGAATCAGAGGTGGGGATTCAGAGTCTGGGAATCAGAGATGGGGATTCAGAGGCGGGGAATGAGATATGGAGAATCAGAGGCGGGGAATCAGAGGCGGGGAAACAGAGGTGGGGAATCAGATATGGGGAATCAGAGGTGGCGAATCAAAGGCAGTGAATCCGAGATGGGGAATCAGAGGCGGGGAATCAGAGGCAGGGAATCAGATGCGGGGATTCAGAGGCGGGGAATCAGAGCTGGCGAATCAGAGGCGGGGAATCAGAGGTGGGCAATCAGAGCCGGGGAATCAGATATGGGGAATCAGAGGCGGGGAAACAGAGGCGGGGAATCAGATATGGGGAATCAGAGGTGGGGAATCAGAGGTTGTGAATCAGAGATGGGGAATCAAGGCGGGGAATCAGAGGGAGGGAATCAGACGCGGGGAATCAGAGGCGGGGATTCAGAGCTGGGGAATCAAAGGCGGGGAATCAGAGCTGGTGAATCAGAGGCAGGGAATCAGAGTTGGGGATTCAGAGGCGGGGAATCAGATATGGGGAAACAGAGGCGGGGAATGAGAGGCGGGCAAGCAGAGGCGGGGAATTAGATATGGGGAATCAGAGGTGGGAAATCAGACATGGGGAATCGGATGCGGGGAATCAGAGGCGGGGAATCAGAGCTGGGGAATCAGATGTGGGGAATCAGAGTTGGGGCATCAGAGGTGGGGAATTAGATATGGGGAATCAGAGGCGGGGAATCAGAGGCGGGGAAACAGAGGCGGGGAATCAGATATGGGGAAACAGAGGTGGGGAATCAGAGGCGGGGAAACAGAGGCGGGGAATCAGACATGGGGAATCGGATGCGGGGAATCAGAGGCGGGGAATCAGAGCTGGGGAATCAGAGGTGGGGAATCAGAGTTGGGGCATCAGAGGTGGGGAATAAGATATGGGGAAACAGAGGCGGGGAATCAGAGGCGGGGAAACAGAGGCGGGGAATCAGATATGGGGAATCAGAGGTGGGGAATCAGAGGCAGGGAATCAGATGTGCGGAATCAGAGATGGGGAATCAGAGGCAGGGAATCAGAATCAGAAGCGGGGAATCAGAGGCCGGGAATCAGAGGCCGGGAGTCAGATGTTGGGAATAAGAGGCCGGGAATCAGAGGTGGGGATTCAGAGTCTGGGAATCAGAGATGGGGATTCAGAGGCGGGGAATGAGATATGGAGAATCAGAGGCGGGGAATCAGAGGCGGGGAAACAGAGGTGGGGAATCAGATATGGGGAATCAGAGGTGGCGAATCAAAGGCAGTGAATCAGAGATGGGGAATCAGAGGCGGGGAATCAGAGGCAGGGAATCAGATGCGGGGATTCAGAGGCGGGGAATCAGAGCTGGCGAATCAGAGGCGGGGAATCAGAGGTGGGCAATCAGAGCCGGGGAATCAGATATGGGGAATCAGAGGCGGGGAAACAGAGGCGGGGAATCAGATATGGGGAATCAGAGGTGGGGAATCAGAGGTTGTGAATCAGAGATGGGGAATCAAGGCGGGGAATCAGAGGGAGGGAATCAGACGCGGGGAATCAGAGGCGGGGATTCAGAGCTGGGGAATCAGAGGCGGGGAATCAGAGTTGGGGAATCAGAGGCAGGGAATCAGATATGGGGAATCAGAGGCGGGGAATCAGAGGCGGGGAAACAGAGGCGGGGAATCAGATATGGGGAATCAGAGGTGGGGAATCAGGGGCAGGGAATCAGTGGCAGGGAATCAGATGCGGGGAATCTGAGCCGGGGAATCAGAGGCAGGGAATCAGACACGGGGAATCAGAGGCGGGGAATCAGAGATGGTGAATCAGAGGCGAGGAATCAGAGGCAGGGAGGCGTGGAATCTGAGCCGGGGAATCAGAGGCAGGGAATCAGACACGGGGAATCAGAGGCGGGGAATCAGAGATGGTGAATCAGAGGCGAGGAATCAGAGGCAGGGAATCGGACGCCGGGAATCAGAGGCGGGGAATCAGAGCTGGGGAATCAGAGGCGGGGAATCAGAGTTGGGGAATCAGAGGCGGGGAATCAGATATGGGGAAATAGAGGCGGGGAATCAGATATGGGGAATCAGAGGTGTGGAATCAGAGGTTGGGAATCAGAGGCAGGGAATCAGAGGCGGGGAAACAGAGGCGGGGAATCAGATATGGGGAATCAGAGGTGGCGAATCAAAGGCGGTGAAACAGAGATGGGGAATCAGGGCAGGGAATCAGAGGCAGGGAATCAGAGCTGGGGAAACAGAGGCGGGGAATCAGATATGGGGAATCAGAGGTGGGGAATCAGAGCTGGGGAAACAGAGGCGGGGAATCAGATATGGGGAATCAGAGGTGGGGAATCAGGGGCGGGGAATCAGTGGCAGGGAATCAGAGGCCGGGAATAAAAGGCGGGGAATCAGAGCTGGGGAATCAGAGGCGGGGAATCAGAGTTGGGGAATCAGAGGAGGGGAATCAGATATGGGGAAACAGAGGCCGGGAATCAGAGGCAGGGAAACAGAGGCGGGGAATCAGATATGGGGAATCAGAGGTGGGGAATTTGAGGTTGCGAATCAGAGGCGGGGAATCAGAGGCGGGGAATCAGAGGCAGGGAATCGGATGTGCGGAATCAGAGATGGGGAATCAGAGGTGGGGATTCAGAGGTGGTGAATCAGAAAAGGGGAATCAGATATGGGGAAACAGTCGGGGAATCAGAGGCGGGGAAACAGAGGCGGGGAATCAGATATGGGGAATCAGAGGTGGGGAATCAGAGGCAGGGAATCAGATGTGCGGAATCAGAGATGGGGAATCAGAGGCAGGGAATCAGAATCAGAAGCAGGGAATCAGAGGCCGGGAATCAGAGGCAGGGAATCAGATGCGGGGAATCAGAGGCGGGGAATCAGAGCTGGCGAATCAGAGGCTGGGAATCAGAGGTGGGCAATCAGAGGCGGGGAATCAGATATGGGGAATCAGACACGGGGAATCAGAGGCGGGGAATCAGAGATGGGGAATCAGAGGCGGGGAATCAGAGTTGGGGAATCAGAGGCGGGTATTCAGATATGGGGAAATAGAGGCGGGGAATCAGATATGGGGAATCAGAGGTGTGGAATCAGAGGTTGGGAATCAGAGGAAGGGAATCAGAGTCGGGGAAACAGAGGCGGGGAATCAGATATGTGGAATCAGAGGTGGCGAATCAAAGGCGGTGAAACAGAGATGGGGAATCAGGGCAGGGAATCAGAGGCAGGGAATCAAACACGGGGAATCAGAGCTGGGGAATCAGAGGCGGGGAATCAGAGTTGGGAATCAGAGGCGGGGAATCAGAGGCGGGGAAACAGAGGCGGGGAATCAGAGGTGGGGAATCAGAGGTTGGGAATCAGAGGCAGGGAATCAGAGGCGGGGAATCAGAGGCGGGGAATCAGAGGAAGGGAATCAGATGTGCGGAATCGGAGATGCGGAATCAGAGGCAGGGAATCAGAGGCGGGGAATCAGAGGCGGGGAATCAGAGGCCGGGAATCAGAGGCCGGGAATCAGATATGGGGAAACTGAGGCGGGGAATCCGAGGCGGGGAAACAGAGGCGGGGAATCAGATATGGGGAATCAGAGGTGGGGAATCAGAGGTTGGGAATCAGAGGCAGGGAATCAGAGGCTTGGAATCAGATGCAGGGAATCAGATGCGGGGCATCAGAGGCGGGGAATCAGAGCTGGGGAATCAGAGGTGGGGAATCAGATTTGGGGAATCAGAGGTGGGGACTTAGATATTGGGAAACAGAGGCGGGGAATCAGAGGCGGGGAAACAGAGGCGGGGAATCAGATATGGGGAATCAGAGGTGGGGAATCAGAGGCAGGGAATCAGATGTGCGGAATCAGAGATGGGGAATCAGAGGCAGGGAATCAGAATCAGAAGCAGGGAATCAGAGGCCGGGAATCAGAGGCCGGAATCAGATGATGGGAATCAGAGGCCTGGAATCAGAGGCGGGGAATCAGAGGCAGGGAATCAGATGCGGGTAATCAGAGGCGGGGAATCAGAGCTGGGGAATCAGAGGCGGGGTATTAGAGTTGGGGAATCAGAGGCGGGGAATCAGATATGGGGAAACAGAGGTAGGGAATCAGAGGCGGGGAAACAGAGGCAGGGAATCAGATATGGGGAAACAGAGGCGGGGAATCAGAGGTGGGGAAACATAGGCAGGGAATCGGATGTGCGGAATCAGAGATGGGGAAGCAGAGGCCGGGAATCAGAGGTGGTGAATCAGAGATGGGGAATCAGAGGCGGGGAATCAGAGGCAGGGTATCAGACGCGGGGAATCAGAGGTGGGCAATCAGAGGCGGGGAATCAGATATGGGGAATCAGAGGCGGGGAATCAGAGGCGGGGAAACAGAGGCGGGGAATCAGATATGGGGAATCAGAGGTGGGGCATCAGAGGTTGTGAATCACAGATGGGGAATCAGAGGCGGGGAATCAGAGGCAGGGAATCAGACGCGGGGAATCAGAGGCGGGGATTCAGAGCTGGGGAATCAGAGGCGGGGAATCAGAGTTGGGGAATCAGAGGCGGGGAATCAGATATGGGGAATCAGAGGCAGGGAATCAGAGGCGGGGAATCAGAGGCAGGGAATCAGACGCGGGGAATCTGAGGCGGGGAATCAGAGCTGGGGAATCAGAGGGAGGGAATCAGACGCGGGGAATCAGAGGCGGGGATTCAGAGCTGGGGAATCAGAGGCGGGGAATCAGAGTTGGGGAATCAGAGGCAGGGAATCAGATATGGGGAATCAGAGGCGGGGAATCAGAGGCGGAGAATCAGAGGCGGGCAATCAGATGCAGGGAATCAGAGGCAGGGAATCAGAGGCAGGGAATCAGAGGCATGGAATCTGAGGCAGGGAATCAGACGCGGGGATTCTGAGGCGGGGAATCAGAGCTGGGGAATCAGAGGGAGGGAATCAGACGCGGGGAATCAGAGGCGGGGATTCAGAGCTGGGGAATCAGAGGCGGGGAATCAGAGTTGGGGAATCAGAGGCAGGGAATCAGATATGGGGAATCAGAGGCGGGGAATCAGAGGCGGAGAATCAGAGGCGGGCAATCAGATGCAGGGAATCAGAGGCAGGGAATCAGAGGCAGGGAATCAGAGGCATGGAATCTGAGGCAGGGAATCTGAGGTGGGGAATCAGAGGCGGGGAAACAGGTGGGTAAACAGAGGGGGTAAACATAGGCGGGGAATCAGAGGCGCGGATTCAGAGGCGGGGAATCAGAGGCAGGGAATCAGAGGTGGGGAATCAGAGGCGGGGAATCAGATGCGGGGAATCAGAGGTGGGGAATCAGAGGCGGGGTATCAGAGGAGGGGAATCAGAGGAGGGGAATCAGAGGCGGGGAATCAGAGGCGGGGAATCAGAGGCGTGCAATCAGAGGCGGGGAATCAGAGGTGGGGAATCAGAAGTGTGGAATCAGAGGCGGGGAAACAGAGGCGGGGAATCAGATATGGGGAATCAGAGGTGGGGCATCAGAGGTTGTGAATCACAGATGGGGAATCAGAGGCGGGGAATCAGAGGCAGGGAATCAGACGCGGGGAATCAGAGGCGGGGATTCAGAGCTGGGGAATCAGAGGCGGGGAATCAGAGTTGGGGAATCAGAGGCGGGGAATCAGATATGGGGAATCAGAGGCAGGGAATCAGAGGCGGGAAAACAGAGGCGGGGAATCAGATATGGGGAATCAGAGGCGGGGAATCAGAGGCAGGGAATTAGACACGGGGAATCAGAGGCGGGGAATCAGAGATGGGGAATCAGAGGCGGGGAATCAGAGGCAGGGAATCGGATGCCGGGAATCAGAGGCGGGATATCAGAGCTGGGTAATCAGAGGCGGGGAATCAGAGTTGGGGAATCAGAGGCGGCGAAGCAGATATGGGGAAATAGAGGCGGGGAATCAGATATGGGGAATCAGAGGCGGGGAATCAGATATGGGGAATCAGAGGCTGGGAATCAGAGGGGGGGAAACAGAGGCGGGGAATAAGATATGGGGAATCAGAGGTGGGGAATCAGGGGCGGGGAATCAGTGGCAGGGAATCAGAGGCGGGGAATCAGAGGCGGGGAATCAAAGGAAGGGAATCAAAGGAATGGAATCAGACACGGGGAATCAGAGGTGGGGAATCAGAGATGGGGAATCAGAGGCGGGGAATCACAGGCAGGGAATCAGACGCGGGGAATCAGAGGCGGGGAATCAGAGCTGGGGAATCAGAGGTGGGGAATCAGAGTCGGGGAATCAGAGGCAGGGAATCGGTTGTGCAGAATCAGAGATGGGGAATCGGATGCGGGGAATCAGAGGCGGGGAATCAGAGCTGGGGAATCAGAGGTGGGGAATCAGAGTTGGGGAATCAGAGGTGGGGAATAAGATATGGGGAAACAGAGGCGGGGAATCAGAGGCGGCGAAACAGAGGCGGGGAATCAGATATGGGGAATCAGAGGTGGGGAATCAGAGGCAGGGAATCAGATGTGCGGAATCAGAGATGGGGAATCAGAGGCAGGGAATCAGAATCAGAAGCGGGGAATCAGAGGCCGGGAATCAGAGGCCGGGAATCAGATGCTGGGAATAAGAGGCCGGGAATCAGAGGTGGGGATTCAGAGTCTGGGAATCAGAGATGGGGATTCAGAGGCGGGGAATGAGATATGGAGAATCAGAGGCGGGGAATCAGAGGCGGGGAAACAGAGGTGGGGAATCAGATATGGGGAATCAGAGGTGGCGAATCAAAGGCAGTGAATCAGAGATGGGGAATCAGAGGCGGGGAATCAGAGGCAGGGAATCAGATGCGGGGATTCAGAGGCGGGGAATCAGAGCTGGCGAATCAGAGGCGGGGAATCAGAGGTGGGCAATCAGAGCCGGGGAATCAGATATGGGGAATCAGAGGCGGGGAAACAGAGGCGGGGAATCAGATATGGGGAATCAGAGGTGGGGAATCAGAGGTTGTGAATCAGAGATGGGGAATCAAGGCGGGGAATCAGAGGGAGGGAATCAGACGCGGGGAATCAGAGGCGGGGATTCAGAGCTGGAGAATCAGAGGCGGGGAATCAGAGTTGGGGAATCAGAGGCAGGGAATCAGATATGGGGAATCAGAGGCGGGGAATCAGAGGCGGGGAAACAGAGGCGGGGAATCAGATATGGGGAATCAGAGGTGGGGAATCAGGGGCAGGGAATCAGTGGCAGGGAATCAGAGGCGGGGAATCTGAGCCGGGGAATCAGAGGCAGGGAATCAGACACGGGGAATCAGAGGCGGGGAATCAGAGATGGTGAATCAGAGGCGGGGAATCAGAGGCAGGGAATCGGACGCCGGGAATCAGAGGCGGGGAATCAGAGCTGGGGAATCAGAGGCGGGGAATCAGAGTTGGGGAATCAGAGGCGGGGAATCAGATATGGGGAAATAGAGGCGGGGAATCAGATATGGGGAATCAGAGGTGTGGAATCAGAGGTTGGGAATCAGAGGCAGGGAATCAGAGGCGGGGAAACAGAGGCGGGGAATCAGATATGGGGAATCAGAGGTGGCGAATCAAAGGCGGTGAAACAGAGATGGGGAATCAGGGCAGGGAATCAGAGGCAGGGAATCAGAGCTGGGGAAACAGAGGCGGGGAATCAGATATGGGGAATCAGAGGTGGGGAATCAGGGGCGGGGAATCAGTTGCAGGGAATCAGAGCTGGGGAATCAGAGGTGGGAAATCAGAGCTGGGGAAACAGAGGCGGGGAATCAGATATGGGGAATCAGAGGTGGGGAATCAGGGGCGGGGAATCAGTGGCAGGGAATCAGAGGCCGGGAATAAAAGGCGGGGAATCAGAGCTGGGGAATCAGAGGCGGGGAATCAGAGTTGGGGAATCAGAGGAGGGGAATCAGATATGGGGAAACAGAGGCCGGGAATCAGAGGCAGGGAAACAGAGGCGGGGAATCAGATATGGGGAATCAGAGGTGGGGAATTTGAGGTTGCGAATCAGAGGCGGGGAATCAGAGGCGGGGAATCAGAGGCAGGGAATCGGATGTGCGGAATCAGAGATGGGGAATCAGAGGTGGGGATTCAGAGGTGGTGAATCAGAAAAGGGGAATCAGAGGCTGGGAATCAGAGGCAGGGAATCAGACGCAGGGAATCAGAGGCGGGGAATCATAGCTGGCCGATTAGAGGAGGGGAATCAGAGTTGGGGAATCAGAGGCGGAGAATCAGATATGGGGAAACAGTCGGGGAATCAGAGGCGGGGAAACAGAGGCGGGGAATCAGATATGGGGAATCAGAGGTGGGGAATCAGACGCAGGGAATCAGATGTGCGGAATCAGAGATGGGGAATCAGAGGCAGGGAATCAGAATCAGAAGCAGGGAATAAGAGGCCGGGAATCAGAGGCAGGGAATCAGATGCGGGGAATCAGAGGCGGGGAATCAGAGCTGGCGAATCAGAGGCTGGGAATCAGAGGTGGGCAATCAGAGGCGGGGAATCAGATATGGGGAATCAGACACGGGGAATCAGAGGCGGGGAATCAGAGATGGGGAATCAGAGGCGGGGAATCAGAGGCAGGGAATCGGACGCCGGGAATCAGAGTCGGGGAATCAGAGCTGGGGAATCAGAGGCGGGGAATCAGAGTTGGGGAATCAGAGGCGGGGATTCAGATATGGGGAAATAGAGGCGGGGAATCAGATATGGGGAATCAGAGGTGTGGAATCAGAGGTTGGGAATCAGAGGAAGGGAATCAGAGTCGGGGAAACAGAGGCGGGGAATCAGATATGTGGAATCAGAGGTGGCGAATCAAAGGCGGTGAAACAGAGATGGGGAATCAGGGCAGGGAATCAGAGGCAGGGAATCAAACACGGGGAATCAGAGCTGGGGAATCAGAGGCGGGGAATCAGAGTTGGGAATCAGAGGCGGGGAATCAGAGGCGGGGAAACAGAGGCGGGGAATCAGAGGTGGGGAATCAGAGGTTGGGAATCAGAGGCAGGGAATCAGAGGCGGGGAATCAGAGGCGGGGAATCAGAGGAAGGGAATCAGATGTGCGGAATCGGAGATGGGGAATCAGAGGCAGGGAATCAGAGGCGGGGAATCAGAGGCGGGGAATCAGAGGCCGGGAATCAGAGGCCGGGAATCAGATATGGGGAAACTGAGGCGGGGAATCCGAGGCGGGGAAACAGAGGCGGGGAATCAGATATGGGGAATCAGAGGTGGGGAATCAGAGGTTGGGAATCAGAGGCAGGGAATCAGAGGCTTGGAATCAGATGCAGGGAATCAGATGCGGGGCATCAGAGGCGGGGAATCAGAGCTGGGGAATCAGAGGTGGGGAATCAGATTTGGGGAATCAGAGGTGGGGACTTAGATATTGGGAAACAGAGGCGGGGAATCAGAGGCGGGGAAACAGAGGCGGGGAATCAGATATGGGGAATCAGAGGTGGGGAATCAGAGGCAGGGAATCAGATGTGCGGAATCAGAGATGGGGAATCAGAGGCAGGGAATCAGAATCAGAAGCAGGGAATCAGAGGCCGGGAATCAGAGGCCGGAATCAGATGATGGGAATCAGAGGCCTGGAATCAGAGGCGGGGAATCAGAGGCAGGGAATCAGATGCGGGTAATCAGAGGCGGGGAATCAGAGCTGGGGAATCAGAGGCGGGGTATTAGAGTTGGGGAATCAGAGGCGGGGAATCAGATATGGGGAAACAGAGGTAGGGAATCAGAGGCGGGGAAACAGAGGCAGGGAATCAGATATGGGGAATCAGAGGCGGGGAATCAGAGGTGGGGAAACATAGGCAGGGAATCGGATGTGCGGAATCAGAGATGGGGAAGCAGAGGCCGGGAATCAGAGGTGGTGAATCAGAGATGGGGAATCAGAGGCGTGGAATCAGAGGCAGGGTATCAGACGCGGGGAATCAGAGGTGGGCAATCAGAGGCGGGGAATCAGATATGGGGAATCAGAGGCGGGGAATCAGAGGCGGGGAAACAGAGGCGGGGAATCAGATATGGGGAATCTGAGGTGGGGCATCAGAGGTTGTGAATCACAGATGGGGAATCAGAGGCGGGGAATCAGAGGCAGGGAATCAGACGCGGGGAATCAGAGGCGGGGATTCAGAGCTGGGGAATCAGAGGCGGGGAATCAGAGTTGGGGAATCAGAGGCGGGGAATCAGATATGGGGAATCAGAGGCAGGGAATCAGAGGCGGGGAATCAGAGGCAGGGAATCAGACGCGGGGAATCTGAGGCGGGGAATCAGAGCTGGGGAATCAGAGGTGGGGAATCAGAGTTGGGGAATCAGAGGCAGGGAATTGGATGTGCGGAATCAGAGATGGGGAATCAGAGGTGGGGAAACAGAGGCGGTGAATCAGAGATGGGGAATCAGAGGCGGGGAATCAGAGGCAGGAAATCAGACACGGGGATTCAGAGGCTGGGAATCAGAGGCAGGGAATCAGACGCGGGGAATCTGAGGCGGGGAATCAGAGCTGGGGAATCTGAGGCAGGGAATCAGAGTTGGGGATTCAGAGGCGGGGAATCAGATATGGGGAAACAGAGGCGGGGAATCAGAGGCGGGCAAACAGAGGCGGGGAATTAGATATGGGGAATCAGAGGTAGGGAATCAGAGGTGGTGAATCAGTGATGGGGAATCACAGGCGGGGAATCAGAGGCAGGGAATAGAACGCGGGGAATCAGAGGCAGGGAATCAGAGCTGGGGAATCGGAGGCGGGGAATCATAGTTGGGAATCAGAGGCGGGAATCAGATATGGGGAAACAGAGGCGGGGAATCAGAGGCGGGGAAACAGAGGCGGGGAATCAGATATGGGGAATCGGATGCAGGGAATCAGAGGCGGGGAATCAGAGCTGGGGAATCAGAGGCGGGGAATCAGAGTTGGGACATCAGAGGTGGGGAATTAGATATAGGGAAACAGAGGCGGGGAATCAGAGGCGGGGAAACAGAGGCGGGGAATCAGATATGGAGAATCAGAGGTGGGGAATCAGAGGCAGGGAATCAGATGTGCGGAATCAGAGATGGGGAATCAGAGGCAGGGAATCAGAAGCGGGGAATCAGAGGCCGGGAATCAGAGGCCGGGAATCAGATGCTGGGAATAAGAGGCCGGGAATCAGAGGAGGGGAATCAGAGTCCGGGAATCAGAGATGGGGATTCAGAGGCGGGGAATGAGATATGGAGAATCAGAGGCGGGGAATAAGAGGCGGGGAAACAGAGGTGGGGAATCAGATATGGGGAATCAGAGGTGGCGAATCAAAGGCGGTGAATCAGAGATGGGGAATCAGAGGCGGGGAATCAGAGGCAGGGAATCAGATGCGGGGAATCAGAGGCGGGGAATCAGAGCTGGCGAATCAGAGGCTGGGAATCAGAGGTGGGCAATCAGAGGCGGGGAATCAGATATGGGGAATCAGAGGCGGGGAATCAGAGGCGGGGAAACAGAGGCGGGGAATCAAATATAGGGAATCAGAGGTGGGGAATCAGAGGTTGTGAATCAGAAATGGGGAATCAAGGCGGGGAATCAGAGGCAGGGAATCAGACGCGGGGAAACAGCGGCGGGGATTCAGAGCTAGGGAATCAGAGGCGGGGAATCAGAGTTGGGGAATCAGAGGCAGGGAATCAGATATGGGGAATCAGAGGCGGGGAATCAGAGGCCGGGAATCAGATATGGGGAAACAGAGGCGGGGAATCCGAGGCGGGGAAACAGAGGCGGGGAATCAGATATGGGGAATCAGAGGTGGGGAATCAGAGGTTGGGAATCAGAGGCAGGGAATCAGAGGCTTGGAATCAGAGGCGGGGAAACAGAGGCGGGGAATCAGATATGGGGAATCAGAGGTGGGGAATCAGAGGCAGGGAATGAGATGTGCGGAATCAGAGATGGGGAATCAGAGGCAGGGAATCAGAATCAGAAGAAGGGAATCAGAGGCCGGGAATCAGAGGCCGGAATCAGATGCTGGGAATCAGAGGCCTGGAATCAGAGGCGGGGAATCAGAGGCAGGGAATCAGATGCGGGGAATCAGAGGCGGGGAATCAGAGCTGGGGAATCAGAGGCGGGGTATTAGAGTTGGGGAATCAGAGGCGGGGAATCAGATATGGGGAAACAGAGGTGGGGAATCAGAGGCGTGGAAACAGAGGCAGGGAATCAGATATGGGGAATCAGAGGTGGGGCATCAGAGGTTGTGAATCACAGATGGGGAATCAGAGGCGGGGAATCAGAGGCAGGGAATCAGACGCGGGGAATCAGAGGCGGGGATTCAGAGCTGGGGAATCAGAAGCGGGGAATCAGAGTTGGGGAATCAGAGGCGGGGAATCAGATATGGGGAATCAGAGGCAGGGAATCAGAGGCGGGGAATCAGAGGCAGGGAATCAGACGCGGGGAATCTGAGGCGGGGAATCAGAGCTGGGGAATCAGAGGTGGGGAATCAGAGTTGGGGAATCAGAGGCAGGGAATTGGATGTGCGGAATCAGAGAGGGGGAATCAGAGGTGGGGAATCAGAGGCGGTGAATCAGAGATGGGGAATCAGAGGCGGGGAATCAGAGGCAGGAAATCAGACACGGGGATTCAGAGGCTGGGAATCAGATGGGGGGAATCAAAGGCGGGGAATCAGAGCTGGGGAATCTGAGGCAGGGAATCAGATATGGGGAAACAGAGGCGGGGAATCAGAGGCGGGCAAACAGAGGCGGGGAATTAGATATGGGGAATCAGAGGTAGGGAATCAGAGGTGGTGAATCAGTGATGGGGAATCACAGGCGGGGAATCAGAGGCAGGGAATAGGACGCGGGGAATCAGAGGCAGGGAATCAGAGCTGGGGAATCAGAGGAGGGGATTCATAGTTGGGAATCAGAGGCGGGAATCAGATATGGGGAAACAGAGGCGGGGAATCAGAGGCGGTGAAACTGAGGCGGGGAATCAGATATGGGGAATCGGATGCAGGGAATCAGAGGCGGGGAATCAGAGCTGGGGAATCAGAGGCGGGGAATCAGAGTTGGGGCATCAGAGGTGGGGAATTAGATATAGGGAAACAGAGGCGGGGAATCAGAGGCGGGGAAACAGAGGCGGTGAATCAGATATGGGGTATCAGAGGTGGGGAATCAGAGGCAGGGAATCAGATGTGCGGAATCAGAGATGGGGAATAAGAGGCAGGGAATCAGAATCAGAAGCGGGGAATCAGAGGCCGGGAATCAGAGGCCGGGAATCAGATGCTGGGAATAAGAGGCCGGGAATCAGAGGTGGGGAATCAGATATGGGGAATCAGAGGTGGCGAATCAAAGGCGGTGAATCAGAGATGGGGAATCAGAGGCGGGGAATCAGAGGCAGGGAATCAGATGCGGGGAATCAGAGGCGGGGAATCAGAGCTGGCGAATCAGAGGCTGGGAATCAGAGGTGGGCAATCAGAGGCGGGGAATCAGATATGGGGAATCAGAGGCGGGGAATCAGAGGCGGGGAAACAGAGGCGGGGAATCAAATATAGGGAATCAGAGGTGGGGAATCAGAGGTTGTGAATCAGAGATGGGGAATCAAGGCGGGGAATCAGAGGCAGGGAATCAGACGCGGGGAATCAGAGTCGGGGATTCAGAGCTGGGGAATCAGAGGCGGGGAATCAGAGTTGGGGAATCAGAGGCAGGGAATCAGATATGGGGAATCAGAGGCGGGGAATCAGAGGCGGGGAAACAGAGGCGGGGAATCAGATGTGGGGAATCAGAGGTGGGGAATCAGGGGCAGGAAATCAGTGGCAGGGAATCAGAGGCGGGGAATCAGAGGCGGGGAATCAAAGGCAGGGAATCAGACACGGGGAATCAGAGGCGGGGAATCAGAGATGGGGAATCAGAGGCGGGGAATCAGAGGCAGGGAATCGGATGCCGGGAATCAGAGTCGGGGAATCAGAGCTGGGGAATCAGAGGCGGGGAATCAGAGTTGGGGAATCAGAGGCGGGGAATCAGATATGGGGAAATAGAGGCGGGGAATCAGATATGGGGTATCAGAGGTGTGGAATCAGAGGTTGGGAATCAGAGGCAGGGAATCAGAGTCGGGGAAACAGAGGCGGGGAATCAGATATGGGGAATCAGAGGTGGCGAATCAAAGGCGGTGAAACAGAGATGGGGAATCAGGGCAGGGAATCAGAGGCAGGGAATCAAACACGGGGAATCAGAGCTGGGGAATCAGAGGCGGGGAATCAGAGTTTGGAATCAGAGGCGGGGAATCAGAGGCGGGGAAACAGAGGCAGGGAATCAGATATGGGGAATCAGAGGCAGGGAATCAGAATCAGAAGAAGGGAATCAGAGGCCGGGAATCAGAGGCCGGAATCAGATGCTGGGAATCAGAGGCCTGGAATCAGAGGCGGGGAATCAGAGGCAGGGAATCAGATGCGGGGAATCAGAGGCGGGGAATCAGAGCTGGGGAATCAGAGGCGGGGTATTAGAGTTGGGGAATCAGAGGCGGGGAATCAGATATGGGGAAACAGAGGTGGGGAATCAGAGGCGGGGAAACAGAGGCAGGGAATCAGATATGGGGAATCAGAGGTGGGGCATCAGAGGTTGTGAATCACAGATGGGGAATCAGAGGCGGGGAATCAGAGGCAGGGAATCAGACGCGGGGAATCAGAGGCGGGGATTCAGAGCTGGGGAATCAGAAGCGGGGAATCAGAGTTGGGGAATCAGAGGCGGGGAATCAGATATGGGGAATCAGAGGCAGGGAATCAGAGGCGGGGAATCAGAGGCAGGGAATCAGACGCGGGGAATCTGAGGCGGGGAATCAGAGCTGGGGAATCAGAGGTGGGGAATCAGAGTTGGGGAATCAGAGGCAGGGAATTGGATGTGCGGAATCAGAGAGGGGGAATCAGAGGTGGGGAATCAGAGGCGGTGAATCAGAGATGGGGAATCAGAGGCGGGGAATCAGAGGCAGGAAATCAGACACGGGAATTCAGAGGCTGGGAATCAGACGGGGGGAATCAAAGGCGGGGAATCAGAGCTGGGGAATCTGAGGAAGGGAATCAGAGTTGGGGATTCAGAGGCGGGGAATCAGATATGGGGAAACAGAGGCGGGGAATCAGAGGCGGGCAAACAGAGGCGGGGAATTAGATATGGGGAATCAGAGGTAGGGAATCAGAGGTGGTGAATCAGTGATGGGGAATCACAGGCGGGGAATCAGAGGCAGGGAATAGGACGCGGGGAATCAGAGGCAGGGAATCAGAGCTGGGGAATCAGAGGAGGGGATTCATAGTTGGGAATCAGAGGCGGGAATCAGATATGGGGAAACAGAGGCGGGGAATCAGAGGCGGTGAAACAGAGGCGGGGAATCAGATATGGGGAATCGGATGCAGGGAATCAGAGGCGGGGAATCAGAGCTGGGGAATCAGAGGCGGGGAATCAGAGTTGGGGCATCAGAGGTGGGGAATTAGATATAGGGAAACAGAGGCGGGGAATCAGAGGCGGGGAAACAGAGGCGGGGAATCAGATATGGGGAATCAGAGGTGGGGAATCAGAGGCAGGGAATCAGATGTGCAGAATCAGAGATGGGGAATAAGAGGCAGGGAATCAGAATCAGAAGCGGGGAATCAGAGGCCGGGAATCAGAGGCCGGGAATCAGATGCTGGGAATAAGAGGCCGGGAATCAGAGGTGGGGAATCAGATATGGGGAATCAGAGGTGGCGAATCAAAGGCGGTGAATCAGAGATGGGGAATCAGAGGCGGGGAATCAGAGGCAGGGAATCAGATGCGGGGAATCAGAGGCGGGGAATCAGAGCTGGCGAATCAGAGGCTGGGAATCAGAGGTGGGCAATCAGAGGCGGGGAATCAGATATGGGGAATCAGAGGAGGGGAATCAGAGGCGGGGAAACAGAGGCGGTGAATCAAATATAGGGAATAAGAGGTGGGGAATCAGAGGTTGTGAATCAGAGATGGGGAATCAAGGCGGGGAATCAGAGGCAGGGAATCAGACGTGGGGAATCAGAGGCGGGGATTCAGAGCTGGGGAATCAGAGGCGGGGAATCAGAGTTGGGGAATCAGAGGCAGGGAATCAGATATGGGGAATCAGAGGCGGGGAATCAGAGGCGGGCAAACAGAGGCGGGGAATTAGATATGGGGAATCAGAGGTAGGGAATCAGAGGTGGTGAATCAGTGATGGGGAATCACAGGCGGGGAATCAGAGGCAGGGAATAGAACGCGGGGAATCAGAGGCAGGGAATCAGAGCTGGGGAATCAGAGGCGGGGAATCATAGTTGGGAATCAGAGGCGGGAATCAGATATGGGGAAACAGAGGCGGGGAATCAGAGGCGGGGAAACAGAGGCGGGGAATCAGATATGGGGAATCGGATGCAGGGAATCAGAGGCGGGGAATCAGAGCTGGGGAATCAGAGGCGGGGAATCAGAGTTGGGGCATCAGAAGTGGGGAATTAGATATAGGGAAACAGAGGCGGGGAATCAGAGGCGGGGAAACAGAGGCGGGGAATCAGATATGGGGAATCAGAGGTGGGGAATCAGAGGCAGGGAATCAGATGTGCGGAATCAGAGATGGGGAATCAGAGTCAGGGAATCAGAAGCGGGGAATCAGAGGCCGGGAATCAGAGGCCGGGAATCAGATGCTGGGAATAAGAGGCCGGGAATCAGAGGAGGGGAATCAGAGTCCGGGAATCAGAGATGGGGATTCAGAGGCGGGGAATGTGATATGGAGAATCAGAGGCGGGGAATAAGAGGCGGGGAAACAGAGGTGGGGAATCAGATATGGGGAATCAGATGTGGCGAATCAAAGGCGGTGAATCAGAGATGGGGAATCAGAGGCGGGGAATCAGAGGCAGGGAATCAGATGTGGGGAATCAGAGGTGGGGAATCAGAGGCGGGGAATCAGAGGCGGAGAATCAGAGGCGGGCAATCAGATGCAGGGAATCAGAGGCAGGGAATCAGAGGCGGAGAATCAGAGGCGGGCAATCAGATGCAGGGAATCAGAGGCAGGGAATCAGAGGCAGGGAATCAGAAGCGGGGAATCAGAGGTGGGGAATCAGAGGCGGGGAATCAGAGGCAGGGAATCAGAAGCGGGGAATCAGAGGTGGGGAATCAGAGGCGGGGAATCAGAGGCGGAGAATCAGAGGCGGGCAATCAGATGCAGGGAATCAGAGGCAGGGAATCAGAGGCAGGGAATCAGAGGCATGGAATCTGAGGCAGGGAATCTGAGGTGGGGAATCAGAGGCGGGGAAACAGGTGGGTAAACAGAGGGGGGTAAACATAGGCGGGGAATCAGAGGCGCGGAATCAGAGGCGGGGAATCAGAGGCAGGGAATCAGAGGCGGGGAATCAGAGGCGGGGAATCAGATGCGGGGAATCACAGGTGGGGAATCAGAGGCGGGGTATCAGAGGAGGGGAATCAGAGGCGGGGAATCAGAGGCGGGGAATCAGAGGCGGGGAATCAGAGGCGTGCAATCAGAGGCGGGGAATCAGAGGTGGGGAATCAGAAGTGTGGAATCAGAGGCGGGGAAACAGAGGCGGGGAATCAGATATGGGGAATCAGAGGTGGGGCATCAGAGGTTGTGAATCACAGAGGGGGAATCAGAGGCGGGGAATCAGAGGCAGGGAATCAGACGCGGGGAATCAGAGGCGGGGATTCAGAGCTGGGGAATCAGAGGCGGGGAATCAGAGTTGGGGAATCAGAGGCGGGGAATCAGATATGGGGAATCAGAGGCAGGGAATCAGAGGCGGGAAAACAGAGGCGGGGAATCAGATATGGGGAATCAGAGGCGGGGAATCAGAGGCAGGGAATTAGACACGGGGAATCAGAGGCGGGGAATCAGAGATGGGGAATCAGAGGCGGGGAATCAGAGGCAGGGAATCGGATGCCGGGAATCAGAGGCGGGATATCAGAGCTGGGTAATCGGAGGCGGGGAATCAGAGTTGGGGAATCAGAGGCAGCGAAGCAGATATGGGGAAATAGAGGCGGGGAATCAGATATGGGGAATCAGAGGCGGGGAATCAGATATGGGGAATCAGAGGCTGGGAATCAGAGGGGGGGAAACAGAGGCGGGGAATAAGATATGGGGAATCAGAGGTGGGGAATCAGGGGCGGGGAATCAGTGGCAGGGAATCAGAGGCGGGGAATCAGAGGCGGGGAATCAAAGGAAAGGAATCAAAGGAAGGGAATCAGACACGGGGAATCAGAGGTGGGGAATCAGAGATGGGGAATCAGAGGCGGGGAATCACAGGCAGGGAATCAGACGCGGGGAATCAGAGGCGGGGAATCAGAGCTGGGGAATCAGAGGTGGGGAATCAGAGTCGGGGAATCAGAGGCAGGGAATCGGTTGTGCAGAATCAGAGATGGGGAATCAGATGTGGGGAATCAGAGGCAGTGAATCAGAGATGGGGAATCAGAGGCGGGGAATCAGAGGCAGGAAATCAGACAGGGATTCAGAGGCTGGGAATCAGACGGGGGGAATCAAAGGCGGATAATCAGAGCTGGTGAATCAGAGGCAGGGAATCAGAGTTGGGGATTCAGAGGCGGGGAATCAGATATGGGGAAACAGAGGCGGGGAATGAGAGGCGGGCAAGCAGAGGCGGGGAATTAGATATGGGGAATCAGAGGTGGGAAATCAGACATGGGGAATCGGATGCGGGGAATCAGAGGCGGGGAATCAGAGCTGGGGAATCAGATGTGGGGAATCAGAGTTGGGGCATCAGAGGTGGGGAATTAGATATGGGGAATCAGAGGCGGGGAATCAGAGGCGGGGAAACAGAGGCGGGGAATCAGATATGGGGAAACAGAGGTGGGGAATCAGAGGCGGGGAAACAGAGGCGGGGAATCAGACATGGGGAATCGGATGCGGGGAATCAGAGGCGGGGAATCAGAGCTGGGGAATCAGAGGTGGGGAATCAGTGTTGGGGCATCAGAGGTGGGGAATAAGATATGGGGAAACAGAGGCGGGGAATCAGAGGCGGGGAAACAGAGGCGGGGAATCAGATATGGGGAATCAGAGGTGGGGAATCAGAGGCAGGGAATCAGATGTGCGGAATCAGAGATGGGGAATCAGAGGCAGGGAATCAGAATCAGAAGCGGGGAATCAGAGGCCGGGAATCAGAGGCCGGGAGTCAGATGCTGGGAATAAGAGGCCGGGAATCAGAGGTGGGGATTCAGAGTCTGGGAATCAGAGATGGGGATTCAGAGGCGGGGAATGAGATATGGAGAATCAGAGGCGGGGAATCAGAGGCGGGGAAACAGAGGTGGGGAATCAGATATGGGGAATCAGAGGTGGCGAATCAAAGGCAGTGAATCAGAGATGGGGAATCAGAGGCGGGGAATCAGAGGCAGGGAATCAGATGCGGGGATTCAGAGGCGGGGAATCAGAGCTGGCGAATCAGAGGCGGGGAATCAGAGGTGGGCAATCAGAGCCGGGGAATCAGATATGGGGAATCAGAGGCGGGGAAACAGAGGCGGGGAATCAGATATGGGGAATCAGAGGTGGGGAATCAGAGGTTGTGAATCAGAGATGGGGAATCAAGGCGGGGAATCAGAGGGAGGGAATCAGACGCGGGGAATCAGAGGCGGGGATTCAGAGCTGGGGAATCAAAGGCGGGGAATCAGAGCTGGTGAATCAGAGGCAGGGAATCAGAGTTGGGGATTCAGAGGCGGGGAATCAGATATGGGGAAACAGAGGCGGGGAATGAGAGGCGGGCAAGCAGAGGCGGGGAATTAGATATGGGGAATCAGAGGTGGGAAATCAGACATGGGGAATCGGATGCGGGGAATCAGAGGCGGGGAATCAGAGCTGGGGAATCAGATGTGGGGAATCAGAGTTGGGGCATCAGAGGTGGGGAATTAGATATGGGGAATCAGAGGCGGGGAATCAGAGGCGGGGAAACAGAGGCGGGGAATCAGATATGGGGAAACAGAGGTGGGGAATCAGAGGCGGGGAAACAGAGGCGGGGAATCAGACATGGGGAATCGGATGCGGGGAATCAGAGGCGGGGAATCAGAGCTGGGGAATCAGAGGTGGGGAATCAGAGTTGGGGCATCAGAGGTGGGGAATAAGATATGGGGAAACAGAGGCGGGGAATCAGAGGCGGGGAAACAGAGGCGGGGAATCAGATATGGGGAATCAGAGGTGGGGAATCAGAGGCAGGGAATCAGATGTGCGGAATCAGAGATGGGGAATCAGAGGCAGGGAATCAGAATCAGAAGCGGGGAATCAGAGGCCGGGAATCAGAGGCCGGGAGTCAGATGCTGGGAATAAGAGGCCGGGAATCAGAGGTGGGGATTCAGAGTCTGGGAATCAGAGATGGGGATTCAGAGGCGGGGAATGAGATATGGAGAATCAGAGGCGGGGAATCAGAGGCGGGGAAACAGAGGTGGGGAATCAGATATGGGGAATCAGAGGTGGCGAATCAAAGGCAGTGAATCAGAGATGGGGAATCAGAGGCGGGGAATCAGAGGCAGGGAATCAGATGCGGGGATTCAGAGGCGGGGAATCAGAGCTGGCGAATCAGAGGCGGGGAATCAGAGGTTGGCAATCAGAGCCGGGGAATCAGATATGGGGAATCAGAGGCGGGGAAACAGAGGCGGGGAATCAGATATGGGGAATCAGAGGTGGGGAATCAGAGGTTGTGAATCAGAGATGGGGAATCAAGGCGGGGAATCAGAGGGAGGGAATCAGACGCGGGGAATCAGAGGCGGGGATTCAGAGCTGGGGAATCAGAGGCGGGGAATCAGAGTTGGGGAATCAGAGGCAGGGAATCAGATATGGGGAATCAGAGGCGGGGAATCAGAGGCGGGGAAACAGAGGCGGGGAATCAGATATGGGGAATCAGAGGTGGGGAATCAGGGGCAGGGAATCAGTGGCAGGGAATCAGAGGCGGGGAATCTGAACCGGGGAATCAGAGGCAGGGAATCAGACACGGGTAATCAGAGTCGGGGAATCAGAGATGGTGAATCAGAGGCGAGGAATCAGAGGCAGGGAGGCGGGGAATCTGAGCCGGGGAATCAGAGGCAGGGAATCAGACACGGGGAATCAGAGGCGGGGAATCAGAGATGGTGAATCAGAGGCGAGGAATCAGAGGCAGGGAATCGGACGCCGGGAATCAGAGGCGGGGAATCAGAGCTGGGGAATCAGAGGCGGGGAATCAGAGTTGGGGAATCAGAGGCGGGGAATCAGATATGGGGAAATAGAGGCGGGGAATCAGATATGGGGAATCAGAGGTGTGGAATCAGAGGTTGGGAATCAGAGGCAGGGAATCAGAGGCGGGGAAACAGAGGCGGGGAATCAGATATGGGGAATCAGAGGTGGCGAATCAAAGGCGGTGAAACAGAGATGGGGAATCAGGGCAGGGAATCAGAGGCAGGGAATCAGAGCTGGGGAAACAGAGGCGGGGAATCAGATATGGGGAATCAGAGGTGGGGAATCAGGGGCGGGGAATCAGTTGCAGGGAATCAGAGCTGGGGAATCAGAGGTGGGGAATCAGAGCTGGGGAAACAGAGGCGGGGAATCAGATATGGGGAATCAGAGGTGGGGAATCAGGGGCGGGGAATCAGTGGCAGGGAATCAGAGGCCGGGAATAAAAGGCGGGGAATCAGAGCTGGGGAATCAGAGGCGGGGAATCAGAGTTGGGGAATCAGAGGAGGGGAATCAGATATGGGGAAACAGAGGCCGGGAATCAGAGGCAGGGAAACAGAGGCGGGGAATCAGATATGGGGAATCAGAGGTGGGGAATTTGAGGTTGCGAATCAGAGGCGGGGAATCAGAGGCGGGGAATCAGAGGCAGGGAATCGGCTGTGCGGAATCAGAGATGGGGAATCAGAGGTGGGGATTCAGAGGTGGTGAATCAGAAAAGGGGAATCAGAGGCTGGGAATCAGAGGCAGGGAATCAGACGCAGGGAATCAGAGGCGGGGAATCATAGCTGGCGAATTAGAGGAGGGGAATCAGAGTTGGGGAATCAGAGGCGGGGAATCAGATATGGGGAAACAGTCGGGGAATCAGAGGCGGGGAAACAGAGGCGGGGAATCAGATATGGGGAATCAGAGGTGGGGAATCAGAGGCAGGGAATCAGATGTGCGGAATCAGAGATGGGGAATCAGAGGCAGGGAATCAGAATCAGAAGCAGGGAATCAGAGGCCGGGAATCAGAGGCAGGGAATCAGATGCGGGGAATCAGAGGCGGGGAATCAGAGCTGGCGAATCAGAGGCTGGGAATCAGAGGTGGGCAATCAGAGGCGGGGAATCAGATATGGGGAATCAGACACGGGGAATCAGAGGCGGGGAATCAGAGATGGGGAATCAGAGGCGGGGAATCAGAGGCAGGGAATCGGACGCCGGGAATCAGAGTCGGGGAATCAGAGCTGGGGAATCAGAGGCGGGGAATCAGAGTTGGGGAATCAGAGGCGGGTATTCAGATATGGGGAAATAGAGGCGGGGAATCAGATATGGGGAATCAGAGGTGTGGAATCAGAGGTTGGGAATCAGAGGAAGGGAATCAGAGTCGGGGAAACAGAGGCGGGGAATCAGATATGTGGAATCAGAGGTGGCGAATCAAAGGCGGTGAAACAGAGATGGGGAATCAGGGCAGGGAATCAGAGGCAGGGAATCAAACACGGGGAATCAGAGCTGGGGAATCAGAGGCGGGGAATCAGAGTTGGGAATCAGAGGCGGGGAATCAGAGGCGGGGAAACAGAGGCGGGGAATCAGAGGTGGGGAATCAGAGGTTGGGAATCAGAGGCAGGGAATCAGAGGCGGGGAATCAGAGGCGGGGAATCAGAGGAAGGGAATCAGATGTGCGGAATCGGAGATGGGGAATCAGAGGCAGGGAATCAGAGGCGGGGAATCAGAGGCGGGGAATCAGAGGCCGGGAATCAGAGGCCGGGAATCAGATATGGGGAAACTGAGGCGGGGAATCCGAGGCGGGGAAACAGAGGCGGGGAATCAGATATGGGGAATCAGAGGTGGGGAATCAGAGGTTGGGAATCAGAGGCAGGGAATCAGAGGCTTGGAATCAGATGCAGGGAATCAGATGCGGGGCATCAGAGGCGGGGAATCAGAGCTGGGGAATCAGAGGTGGGGAATCAGATTTGGGGAATCAGAGGTGGGGACTTAGATATTGGGAAACAGAGGTGGGGAATCAGAGGCAGGGAATCAGATGTGCGGAATCAGAGATGGGGAATCAGAGGCAGGGAATCAGAATCAGAAGCAGGGAATCAGAGGCCGGGAATCAGAGGCCGGAATCAGATGATGGGAATCAGAGGCCTGGAATCAGAGGCGGGGAATCAGAGGCAGGGAATCAGATGCGGGTAATCAGAGGCGGGGAATCAGAGCTGGGGAATCAGAGGCGGGGTATTAGAGTTGGGGAATCAGAGGCGGGGAATCAGATATGGGGAAACAGAGGTAGGGAATCAGAGGCGGGGAAACAGAGGCAGGGAATCAGATATGGGGAATCAGAGGCGGGGAATCAGAGGTGGGGAAACATAGGCAGGGAATCGGATGTGCGGAATCAGAGATGGGGAAGCAGAGGCCGGGAATCAGAGGCAGGGAATCAGACGCGGGGAATCAGAGGCGGGGATTCAGAGCTGGGGAATCAGAGGCGGGGAATCAGAGTTGGGGAATCAGAGGCGGGGAATCAGATATGGGGAATCAGAGGCAGGGAATCAGAGGCGGGGAATCAGAGGCAGGGAATCAGACGCGGGGAATCTGAGGCGGGGAATCAGAGCTGGGGAATCAGAGGGAGGGAATCAGACGCGGGGAATCAGAGGCGGGGATTCAGAGCTGGGGAATCAGAGGCGGGGAATCAGAGTTGGGGAATCAGAGGCAGGGAATCAGATATGGGGAATCAGAGGCGGGGAATCAGAGGCGGAGAATCAGAGGCGGGCAATCAGATGCAGGGAATCAGAGGCAGGGAATCAGAGGCAGGGAATCAGAGGCATGGAATCTGAGGCAGGGAATCAGACGCGGGGATTCTGAGGCGGGGAATCAGAGCTGGGGAATCAGAGGGAGGGAATCAGACGCGGGGAATCAGAGGCGGGGATTCAGAGCTGGGGAATCAGAGGCGGGGAATCAGAGTTGGGGAATCAGAGGCAGGGAATCAGATATGGGGAATCAGAGGCGGGGAATCAGAGGCGGAGAATCAGAGGCGGGCAATCAGATGCAGGGAATCAGAGGCAGGGAATCAGAGGCAGGGAATCAGAGGCATGGAATCTGAGGCAGGGAATCTGAGGTGGGGAATCAGAGGCGGGGAAACAGGTGGGTAAACAGAGGGGGGTAAACATAGGCGGGGAATCAGAGGCGCGGATTCAGAGGCGGGGAATCAGAGGCAGGGAATCAGAGGTGGGGAATCAGAGGCGGGGAATCAGATGCGGGGAATCAGAGGTGGGGAATCAGAGGCGGGGTATCAGAGGAGGGGAATCAGAGGAGGGGAATCAGAGGCGGGGAATCAGAGGCGGGGAATCAGAGGCGTGCAATCAGAGGCGGGGAATCAGAGGTGGGGAATCAGAAGTGTGGAATCAGAGGCGGGGAAACAGAGGCGGGGAATCATATATGGGGAATCAGAGGTGGGGCATCAGAGGTTGTGAATCACAGATGGGGAATCAGAGGCGGGGAATCAGAGGCAGGGAATCAGACGCGGGGAATCAGAGGCGGGGATTCAGAGCTGGGGAATCAGAGGCGGGGAATCAGAGTTGGGGAATCAGAGGCGGGGAATCAGATATGGGGAATCAGAGGCAGGGAATCAGAGGCGGGAAAACAGAGGCGGGGAATCAGATATGGGGAATCAGAGGCGGGGAATCAGAGGCAGGGAATTAGACACGGGGAATCAGAGGCGGGGAATCAGAGATGGGGAATCAGAGGCGGGGAATCAGAGGCAGGGAATCGGATGCCGGGAATCAGAGGCGGGATATCAGAGCTGGGTAATCAGAGGCGGGGAATCAGAGTTGGGGAATCAGAGGCGGCGAAGCAGATATGGGGAAATAGAAGCGGGGAATCAGATATGGGGAATCAGAGGCGGGGAATCAGATATGGGGAATCAGAGGCTGGGAATCAGAGGGGGGGAAACAGAGGCGGGGAATAAGATATGGGGAATCAGAGGTGGGGAATCAGGGGCGGGGAATCAGTGGCAGGGAATCAGAGGCGGGGAATCAGAGGCGGGGAATCAAAGGAAGGGAATCAAAGGAAGGGAATCAGACACGGGGAATCAGAGGTGGGGAATCAGAGATGGGGAATCAGAGGCGGGGAATCACAGGCAGGGAATCAGACGCGGGGAATCAGAGGCGGGGAATCAGAGCTGGGGAATCAGAGGTGGGGAATCAGAGTCGGGGAATCAGAGGCAGGGAATCGGTTGTGCAGAATCAGAGATGGGGAATCGGATGCGGGGAATCAGAGGCGGGGAATCAGAGCTGGGGAATCAGAGGTGGGGAATCAGAGTTGGGGAATCAGAGGTGGGGAATAAGATATGGGGAAACAGAGGCGGGGAATCAGAGGCGGGGAAACAGAGGCGGGGAATCAGATATGGGGAATCAGAGGTGGGGAATCAGAGGCAGGGAATCAGATGTGCGGAATCAGAGATGGGGAATCAGAGGCAGGGAATCAGAATCAGAAGCGGGGAATCAGAGGCCGGGAATCAGAGGCCGGGAATCAGATGCTGGGAATAAGAGGCCGGGAATCAGAGGTGGGGATTCAGAGTCTGGGAATCAGAGATGGGGATTCAGAGGCGGGGAATGAGATATGGAGAATCAGAGGCGGGGAATCTGAGGCGGGGAAACAGAGGTGGGGAATCAGATATGGGGAATCAGAGGTGGCGAATCAAAGGCAGTGAATCAGAGATGGGGAATCAGAGGCGGGGAATCAGAGGCAGGGAATCAGATGCGGGGATTCAGAGGCGGGGAATCAGAGCTGGCGAATCAGAGGCGGGGAATCAGAGGTGGGCAATCAGAGCCGGGGAATCAGATATGGGGAATCAGAGGCGGGGAAACAGAGGCGGGGAATCAGATATGGGGAATCAGAGGTGGGGAATCAGAGGTTGTGAATCAGAGATGGGGAATCAAGGCGGGGAATCAGAGGGAGGGAATCAGACGCGGGGAATCAGAGGCGGGGATTCAGAGCTGGAGAATCAGAGGCGGGGAATCAGAGTTGGGGAATCAGAGGCAGGGAATCAGATATGGGGAATCAGAGGCGGGGAATCAGAGGCGGGGAAACAGAGGCGGGGAATCAGATATGGGGAATCAGAGGTGGGGAATCAGGGGCAGGGAATCAGTGGCAGGGAATCAGAGGCGGGGAATCTGAGCCGGGGAATCAGAGGCAGGGAATCAGACACGGGGAATCAGAGGCGGGGAATCAGAGATGGTGAATCAGAGGCGGGGAATCAGAGGCAGGGAATCGGACGCCGGGAATCAGAGGCGGGGAATCAGAGCTGGGGAATCAGAGGCGGGGAATCAGAGTTGGGGAATCAGAGGCGGGGAATCAGATATGGGGAAATAGAGGCGGGGAATCAGATATGGGGAATCAGAGGTGTGGAATCAGAGGTTGGGAATCAGAGGCAGGGAATCAGAGGTGGGGAAACAGAGGCGGGGAATCAGATATGGGGAATCAGAGGTGGCGAATCAAAGGCGGTGAAACAGAGATGGGGAATCAGGGCAGGGAATCAGAGGCAGGGAATCAGAGCTGGGGAAACAGAGGCGGGGAATCAGATATGGGGAATCAGAGGTGGGGAATCAGGGGCGGGGAATCAGTTGCAGGGAATCAGAGCTGGGGAATCAGAGGTGGGGAATCAGAGCTGGGGAAACAGAGGCGGGGAATCAGATATGGGGAATCAGAGGTGGGGAATCAGGGGCGGGGAATCAGTGGCAGGGAATCAGAGTCCGGGAATAAAAGGCGGGGAATCAGAGCTGGGGAATCAGAGGCGGGGAATCAGAGTTGGGGAATCAGAGGAGGGGAATCAGATATGGGGAAACAGAGGCCGGGAATCAGAGGCAGTGAAACAGAGGCGGGGAATCAGATATGGGGAATCAGAGGTGGGGAATTTGAGGTTGCGAATCAGAGGCGGGGAATCAGAGGCGGGGAATCAGAGGCAGGGAATCGGATGTGCGGAATCAGAGATGGGGAATCAGAGGTGGGGATTCAGAGGTGGTGAATCAGAAAAGGGGTATCAGAGGCTGGGAATCAGAGGTAGGGAATCAGACGCAGGGAATCAGAGGCGGGGAATCATAGCTGGCAGATTAGAGGAGGGGAATCAGAGTTGGGGAATCAGAGGCGGGGAATCAGATATGGGGAAACAGTCGGGGAATCAGAGGCGGGGAAACAGAGGCGGGGAATCAGATATGGGGAATCAGAGGTGGGGAATCAGAGGCAGGGAATCAGATGTGCGGAATCAGAGATGGGGAATCAGAGGCAGGGAATCAGAATCAGAAGCAGGGAATCAGAGGCCGGGAATCAGAGGCAGGGAATCAGATGCGGGGAATCAGAGGCGGGGAATCAGAGCTGGCGAATCAGAGGCTGGGAATCAGAGGTGGGCAATCAGAGGCGGGGAATCAGATATGGGGAATCAGACACGGGGAATCAGAGGCGGGGAATCAGAGATGGGGAATCAGAGGCGGGGAATCAGAGGCAGGGAATCGGACGCCGGGAATCAGAGTCGGGGAATCAGAGCTGGGGAATCAGAGGCGGGGAATCAGAGTTGGGGAATCAGAGGCGGGGATTCAGATATGGGGAAATAGAGGCGGGGAATCAGATATGGGGAATCAGAGGTGTGGAATCAGAGGTTGGGAATCAGAGGAAGGGATTCAGAGTCGGGGAAACAGAGGCGGGGAATCAGATATGTGGAATCAGAGGTGGCGAATCAAAGGCGGTGAAACAGAGATGGGGAATCAGGGCAGGGAATCAGAGGCAGGGAATCAAACACGGGGAATCAGAGCTGGGGAATCAGAGGCGGGGAATCAGAGTTGGGAATCAGAGGCGGGGAATCAGAGGCGGGGAAACAGAGGCGGGGAATCAGAGGTGGGGAATCAGAGGTTGGGAATCAGAGGCAGGGAATCAGAGGCGGGGAATCAGAGGCGGGGAATCAGAGGAAGGGAATCAGATGTGCGGAATCGGAGATGGGGAATCAGAGGCAGGGAATCAGAGGCGGGGAATCATAGGCGGGGAATCAGAGGCCGGGAATCAGAGGCCGGGAATCAGATATGGGGAAACTGAGGCGGGGAATCCGAGGCGGGGAAACAGAGGCGGGGAATCAGATATGGGGAATCAGAGGTGGGGAATCAGAGGTTGGGAATCAGAGGCAGGGAATTAGAGGCTTGGAATCAGATGCAGGGAATCAGATGCGGGGCATCAGAGGCGGGGAATCAGAGCTGGGGAATCAGAGGTGGGGATTCAGATTTGGGGAATCAGAGGTGGGGACTTAGATATTGGGAAACAGAGGCGGGGAATCAGAGGCGGGGAAACAGAGGCGGGGAATTAGATATGGGGAATCAGAGGTGGGGAATCAGAGGCAGGGAATCAGATGTGCGGAATCAGAGATGGGGAATCAGAGGCAGGGAATCAGAATCAGAAGCAGGGAATCAGAGGCTGGGAATCAGAGGCCGGAATCAGATGATGGGAATCAGAGGCCTGGAATCAGAGGCGGGGAATCAGAGGCAGGGAATCAGATGCGGGTAATCAGAGGCGGGGAATCAGAGCTGGGGAATCAGAGGCGGGGTATTAGAGTTGGGGAATCAGAGGCGGGGAATCAGATATGGGGAAACAGAGGTAGGGAATCAGAGGCGGGGAAACAGAGGCAGGGAATCAGATATGGGGAATCAGAGGCGGGGAATCAGAGGTGGGGAAACATAGGCAGGGAATCGGATGTGCGGAATCAGAGATGGGGAAGCAGAGGCCGGGAATCAGAGGCGGTGAATCAGAGATGGGGAATCAGAGGCGGGGAATCAGAGGCAGGAAATCAGACACGGGGATTCAGAGGCTGGGAATCAGAGGCAGGGAATCAGACGCGGGGAATCTGAGGCGGGGAATCAGAGCTGGGGAATCTGAGGCAGGGAATCAGAGTTGGGGATTCAGAGGCGGGGAATCAGATATGGGGAAACAGAGGCGGGGAATCAGAGGCGGGCAAACAGAGGCGGGGAATTAGATATGGGGAATCAGAGGTAGGGAATCAGAGGTGGTGAATCAGTGATGGGGAATCACAGGCGGGGAATCAGAGGCAGGGAATAGAACGCGGGGAATCAGAGGCAGGGAATCAGAGCTGGGGAATCGGAGGCGGGGAATCATAGTTGGGAATCAGAGGCGGGAATCAGATATGGGGAAACAGAGGCGGGGAATCAGAGGCGGGGAAACAGAGGCGGGGAATCAGATATGTGGAATCGGATGCAGGGAATCAGAGGCGGGGAATCAGAGCTGGGGAATCAGAGGCGGGGAATCAGAGTTGGGACATCAGAGGTGGGGAATTAGATATAGGGAAACAGAGGCGGGGAATCAGAGGCGGGGAAACAGAGGCAGGGAATCAGATATGGAGAATCAGAGGTGGGGAATCAGAGGCAGGGAATCAGATGTGCGGAATCAGAGATGGGGAATCAGAGGCAGGGAATCAGAAGCGGGGAATCAGAGGCCGGGAATCAGAGGCCGGGAATCAGATGCTGGGAATAAGAGGCCGGGAATCAGAGGAGGGGAATCAGAGTCCGGGAATCAGAGATGGGGATTCAGAGGCGGGGAATGAGATATGGAGAATCAGAGGCGGGGAATAAGAGGCGGGGAAACAGAGGTGGGGAATCAGATATGGGGAATCAGAGGTGGCGAATCAAAGGCGGTGAATCAGAGATGGGGAATCAGAGGCGGGGAAACAGAGGCAGGGAATCAGATATGGGGAATCAGAGGCGGGGAATCAGAGGTGGGGAAACAGAGGCAGGGAATCAGATATGGGGAATCAGAGGCGGGGAATCAGAGGTGGGGAAACATAGGCAGGGAATCGGATGTGCGGAATCAGAGATGGGGAAGCAGAGGCCGGGAATCAGAGGTGGTGAATCAGAGATGGGGAATCAGAGGCGGGGAATCAGAGGCAGGGTATCAGACGCGGGGAATCAGAGGTGGGCAATCAGAGGCGGGGAATCAGAGGCGGGGAAACAGAGGCGGGGAATCAGATATGGGGAATCAGAGGTGGGGCATCAGAGGTTGTGAATCACAGATGGGGAATCAGAGGCGGGGAATCAGAGGCAGGGAATCAGACGCGGGGAATCAGAGGCGGGGATTCAGAGCTGGGGAATCAGAGGCGGGGAATCAGAGTTGGGGAATCAGAGGCGGGGAATCAGATATGGGGAATCAGAGGCAGGGAATCAGAGGCGGGGAATCAGAGGCAGGGAATCAGACGCGGGGAATCTGAGGCGGGGAATCAGAGCTGGGGAATCAGAGGGAGGGAATCAGACGCGGGGAATCAGAGGCGGGGATTCAGAGCTGGGGAATCAGAGGCGGGGAATCAGAGTTGGGGAATCAGAGGCAGGGAATCAGATATGGGGAATCAGAGGCGGGGAATCAGAGGCGGAGAATCAGAGGCGGGCAATCAGATGCAGGGAATCAGAGGCAGGGAATCAGAGGCAGGGAATCAGAGGCATGGAATCTGAGGCAGGGAATCAGACGCGGGGATTCTGAGGCGGGGAATCAGAGCTGGGGAATCAGAGGGAGGGAATCAGACGCGGGGAATCAGAGGCGGGGATTCAGAGCTGGGGAATCAGAGGCGGGGAATCAGAGTTGGGGAATCAGAGGCAGGGAATCAGATATGGGGAATCAGAGGCGGGGAATCAGAGGCGGAGAATCAGAGGCGGGCAATCAGATGCAGGGAATCAGAGGCAGGGAATCAGAGGCAGGGAATCAGAGGCATGGAATCTGAGGCAGGGAATCTGAGGTGGGGAATCAGAGGCGGGGAAACAGGTGGGTAAACAGAGGGGGGTAAACATAGGCGGGGAATCAGAGGCGCGGATTCAGAGGCGGGGAATCAGAGGCAGGGAATCAGAGGTGGGGAATCAGAGGCGGGGAATCAGATGCGGGGAATCAGAGGTGGGGAATCAGAGGCGGGGTATCAGAGGAGGGGAATCAGAGGAGGGGAATCAGAGGCGGGGAATCAGAGGCGGGGAATCAGAGGCGTGCAATCAGAGGCGGGGAATCAGAGGTGGGGAATCAGAAGTGTGGAATCAGAGGCGGGGAAACAGAGGCGGGGAATCAGATATGGGGAATCAGAGGTGGGGCATCAGAGGTTGTGAATCACAGATGGGGAATCAGAGGCGGGGAATCAGAGGCAGGGAATCAGACGCGGGGAATCAGAGGCGGGGATTCAGAGCTGGGGAATCAGAGGCGGGGAATCAGAGTTGGGGAATCAGAGGCGGGGAATCAGATATGGGGAATCAGAGGCAGGGAATCAGAGGCGGGAAAACAGAGGCGGGGAATCAGATATGGGGAATCAGAGGCGGGGAATCAGAGGCAGGGAATTAGACACGGGGAATCAGAGGCGGGGAATCAGAGATGGGGAATCAGAGGCGGGGAATCAGAGGCAGGGAATCGGATGCCGGGAATCAGAGGCGGGATATCAGAGCTGGGTAATCAGAGGCGGGGAATCAGAGTTGGGGAATCAGAGGCGGCGAAGCAGATATGGGGAAATAGAGGCGGGGAATCAGATATGGGGAATCAGAGGCGGGGAATCAGATATGGGGAATCAGAGGCTGGGAATCAGAGGGGGGGAAACAGAGGCGGGGAATAAGATATGGGGAATCAGAGGTGGGGAATCAGGGGCGGGGAATCAGTGGCAGGGAATCAGAGGCGGGGAATCAGAGGCGGGGAATCAAAGGAAGGGAATCAAAGGAAGGGAATCAGACACGGGGAATCAGAGGTGGGGAATCAGAGATGGGGAATCAGAGGCGGGGAATCACAGGCAGGGAATCAGACGCGGGGAATCAGAGGCGGGGAATCAGAGCTGGGGAATCAGAGGTGGGGAATCAGAGTCGGGGAATCAGAGGCAGGGAATCGGTTGTGCAGAATCAGAGATGGGGAATCGGATGCGGGGAATCAGAGGCGGGGAATCAGAGCTGGGGAATCAGAGGTGGGGAATCAGAGTTGGGGAATCAGAGGTGGGGAATAAGATATGGGGAAACAGAGGCGGGGAATCAGAGGCGGGGAAACAGAGGCGGGGAATCAGATATGGGGAATCAGAGGTGGGAAATCAGAGGCAGGGAATCAGATGTGCGGAATCAGAGATGGGGAATCAGAGGCAGGGAATCAGAATCAGAAGCGGGGAATCAGAGGCCGGGAATCAGAGGCCGGGAATCAGATGCTGGGAATAAGAGGCCGGGAATCAGAGGTGGGGATTCAGAGTCTGGGAATCAGAGATGGGGATTCAGAGGCGGGGAATGAGATATGGAGAATCAGAGGCGGGGAATCAGAGGCGGGGAAACAGAGGTGGGGAATCAGATATGGGGAATCAGAGGTGGCGAATCAAAGGCAGTGAATCAGAGATGGGGAATCAGAGGCGGGGAATCAGAGGCAGGGAATCAGATGCGGGGATTCAGAGGCGGGGAATCAGAGCTGGCAAATCAGAGGCGGGGAATCAGAGGTGGGCAATCAGAGCCGGGGAATCAGATATGGGGAATCAGAGGCGGGGAAACAGAGGCGGGGAATCAGATATGGGGAATCAGAGGTGGGGAATCAGAGGTTGTGAATCAGAGATGGGGAATCAAGGCGGGGAATCAGAGGGAGGGAATCAGACGCGGGGAATCAGAGGCGGGGATTCAGAGCTGGAGAATCAGAGGCGGGGAATCAGAGTTGGGGAATCAGAGGCAGGGAATCAGATATGGGGAATCAGAGGCGGGGAATCAGAGGCGGGGAAACAGAGGCGGGGAATCAGATATGGGGAATCAGAGGTGGGGAATCAGGGGCAGGGAATCAGTGGCAGGGAATCAGAGGCGGGGAATCTGAGCCGGGGAATCAGAGGCAGGGAATCAGACACGGGGAATCAGAGGCGGGGAATCAGAGATGGTGAATCAGAGGCGGGGAATCAGAGGCAGGGAATCGTACGCCGGGAATCAGAGGCGGGGAATCAGAGCTGGGGAATCAGAGGCGGGGAATCAGAGTTGGGGAATCAGAGGCGGGGAATCAGATATGGGGAAATAGAGGCGGGGAATCAGATATGGGGAATCAGAGGTGTGGAATCAGAGGTTGGGAATCAGAGGCAGGGAATCAGAGGCGGGGAAACAGAGGCGGGGAATCAGATATGGGGAATCAGAGGTGGCGAATCAAAGGCGGTGAAACAGAGATGGGGAATCAGGGCAGGGAATCAGAGGCAGGGAATCAGAGCTGGGGAAACAGAGGCGGGGAATCAGATATGGGGAATCAGAGGTGGGGAATCAGGGGCGGGGAATCAGTTGCAGGGAATCAGAGCTGGGGAATCAGAGGTGGGGAATCAGAGCTGGGGAAACAGAGGCGGGGAATCAGATATGGGGAATCAGAGGTGGGGAATCAGGGGCGGGGAATCAGTGGCAGGGAATCAGAGGACGGGAATAAAAGGCGGGGAATCAGAGCTGGGGAATCAGAGGCGGGGAATCAGAGTTGGGGAATCAGAGGAGGGGAATCAGATATGGGGAAACAGAGGCCGGGAATCAGAGGCAGGGAAACAGAGGCGGGGAATCAGATATGGGGAATCAGAGGTGGGGAATTTGAGGTTGCGAATCAGAGGCGGGGAATCAGAGGCGGGGAATCAGAGGCAGGGAATCGGATGTGCGGAATCAGAGATGGGGAATCAGAGGTGGGGATTCAGAGGTGGTGAATCAGAAAAGGGGAATCAGAGGCTGGGAATCAGAGGCAGGGAATCAGACGCAGGGAATCAGAGGCGGGGAATCATAGCTGGCCGATTAGAGGAGGGGAATCAGAGTTGGGGAATCAGAGGCGGGGAATCAGATATGGGGAAACAGTCGGGGAATCAGAGGCGGGGAAACAGAGGCGGGGAATCAGATATGGGGAATCAGAGGTGGGGAATCAGACGCAGGGAATCAGATGTGCGGAATCAGAGATGGGGAATCAGAGGCAGGGAATCAGAATCAGAAGCAGGGAATCAGAGGCCGGGAATCAGAGGCAGGGAATCAGATGCGGGGAATCAGAGGCAGGGAATCAGAGCTGGCGAATCAGAGGCTGGGAATCAGAGGTGGGCAATCAGAGGCGGGGAATCAGATATGGGGAATCAGACATGGGGAATCAGAGGCGGGGAATCAGAGATGGGGAATCAGAGGCGGGGAATCAGAGGCAGGGAATCGGACGCCGGGAATCAGAGTCGGGGAATCAGAGCTGGGGAATCAGAGGCGGGGAATCAGAGTTGGGGAATCAGAGGCGGGGATTCAGATATGGGGAAATAGAGGCGGGGAATCAGATATGGGGAATCAGAGGTGTGGAATCAGAGGTTGGGAATCAGAGGAAGGGAATCAGAGTCGGGGAAACAGAGGCGGGGAATCAGATATGTGGAATCAGAGGTGGCGAATCAAAGGCGGTGAAACAGAGATGGGGAATCAGGGCAGGGAATCAGAGGCAGGGAATCAAACACGGGGAATCAGAGCTGGGGAATCAGAGGCGGGGAATCAGAGTTGGGAATCAGAGGCGGGGAATCAGAGGCGGGGAAACAGAGGCGGGGAATCAGAGGTGGGGAATCAGAGGTTGGGAATCAGAGGCAGGGAATCAGAGGCGGGGAATCAGAGGCGGGGAATCAGAGGAAGGGAATCAGATGTGCGGAATCGGAGATGGGGAATCAGAGGCAGGGAATCAGAGGCGGGGAATCAGAGGCGGGGAATCAGAGGCCGGGAATCAGAGGCCGGGAATCAGATATGGGGAAACTGAGGCGGGGAATCCGAGGCGGGGAAACAGAGGCGGGGAATCAGATATGGGGAATCAGAGGTGGGGAATCAGAGGTTGGGAATCAGAGGCAGGGAATCAGAGGCTTGGAATCAGATGCAGGGAATCAGATGCGGGGCATCAGAGGCGGGGAATCAGAGCTGGAGAATCAGAGGTGGGGAATCAGATTTGGGGAATCAGAGGTGGGGACTTAGATATTGGGAAACAGAGGCGGGGAATCAGAGGCGGGGAAACAGAGGCGGGGAATCAGATATGGGGAATCAGAGGTGGGGAATCAGAGGCAGGGAATCAGATGTGCGGAATCAGAGATGGGGAATCAGAGGCAGGGAATCAGAATCAGAAGCAGGGAATCAGAGGCCGGGAATCAGAGGCCGGAATCAGATGATGGGAATCAGAGGCCTGGAATCAGAGGCGGGGAATCAGAGGCAGGGAATCAGATGCGGGTAATCAGAGGTGGGGAATCAGAGCTGGGGAATCAGAGGCGGGGTATTAGAGTTGGGGAATCAGAGGCGGGGAATCAGATATGGGGAAACAGAGGTAGGGAATCAGAGGCGGGGAAACAGAGGCAGGGAATCAGATATGGGGAATCAGAGGCGGGGAATCAGAGGTGGGGAAACATAGGCAGGGAATCGGATGTGCGGAATCAGAGATGGGGAAGCAGAGGCCGGGAATCAGAGGTGGTGAATCAGAGATGGGGAATCAGAGGCGTGGAATCAGAGGCAGGGTATCAGACGCGGGGAATCAGAGGTGGGCAATCAGAGGCGGGGAATCAGATATGGGGAATCAGAGGCGGGGAATCAGAGGCGGGGAAACAGAGGCGGGGAATCAGATATGGGGAATCTGAGGTGGGGCATCAGAGGTTGTGAATCACAGATGGGGAATCAGAGGCGGGGAATCAGAGGCAGGGAATCAGACGCGGGGAATCAGAGGCGGGGATTCAGAGCTGGGGAATCAGAGGCGGGGAATCAGAGTTGGGGAATCAGAGGCGGGGAATCAGATATGGGGAATCAGAGGCAGGGAATCAGAGGCGGGGAATCAGAGGCAGGGAATCAGACGCGGGGAATCTGAGGCGGGGAATCAGAGCTGGGGAATCAGAGGTGGGGAATCAGAGTTGGGGAATCAGAGGCAGGGAATTGGATGTGCGGAATCAGAGATGGGGAATCAGAGGTGGGGAATCAGAGGCGGTGAATCAGAGATGGGGAATCAGAGGCGGGGAATCAGAGGCAGGAAATCAGACACGGGGATTCAGAGGCTGGGAATCAGAGGCAGGGAATCAGACGCGGGGAATCTGAGGCGGGGAATCAGAGCTGGGGAATCTGAGGCAGGGAATCAGATATGGGGAAACAGAGGCGGGGAATCAGAGGCGGGCAAACAGAGGCGGGGAATTAGATATGGGGAATCAGAGGTAGGGAATCAGAGGTGGTGAATCAGTGATGGGGAATCACAGGCGGGGAATCAGAGGCAGGGAATAGAACGCGGGGAAACAGAGGCGGGGAATCAGAGGCGGGGAAACAGAGGCGGGGAATCAGATATGGGGAATCGGATGCAGGGAATCAGAGGCGGGGAATCAGAGCTGGGGAATCAGAGGCGGGGAATCAGAGTTGGGACATCAGAGGTGGGGAATTAGATATAGGGAAACAGAGGCGGGGAATCAGAGGCGGGGAAACAGAGGCGTGGAATCAGATATGGAGAATCAGAGGTGGGGAATCAGAGGCAGGGAATCAGATGTGCGGAATCAGAGATGGGGAATCAGAGGCAGGGAATCAGAAGCGGGGAATCAGAGGCCGGGAATCAGAGGCCGGGAATCAGATGCTGGGAATAAGAGGCCGGGAATCAGAGGAGGGGAATCAGAGTCCGGGAATCAGAGATGGGGATTCAGAGGCGGGGAATGAGATATGGAGAATCAGAGGCGGGGAATAAGAGGCGGGGAAACAGAGGTGGGGAATCAGATATGGGGAATCAGAGGTGGCGAATCAAAGGCGGTGAATCAGAGATGGGGAATCAGAGGCGGGGAATCAGAGGCAGGGAATCAGATGCGGGGAATCAGAGGCGGGGAATCAGAGCTGGCGAATCAGAGGCTGGGAATCAGAGGTGGGCAATCAGAGGCGGGGAATCAGATATGGGGAATCAGAGGCGGGGAATCAGAGGCGGGGAAACAGAGGCGGGGAATCAAATATAGGGAATCAGAGGTGGGGAATCAGAGGTTGTGAATCAGAAATGGGGAATCAAGGCGGGGAATCAGAGGCAGGGAATCAGACGCGGGGAAACAGCGGCGGGGATTCAGAGCTAGGGAATCAGAGGCGGGGAATCAGAGTTGGGGAATCAGAGGCAGGGAATCAGATATGGGGAATCAGAGGCGGGGAATCAGAGGCCGGGAATCAGATATGGGGAAACAGTGGCGGGGAATCCGAGGCGGGGAAACAGAGGCGGGGAATCAGATATGGGGAATCAGAGGTGGGGAATCAGAGGTTGGGAATCAGAGGCAGGGAATCAGAGGCTTGGAATCAGAGGCGGGGAAACAGAGGCGGGGAATCAGATATGGGGAATCAGAGGTGGGGAATCAGAGGCAGGGAATGAGATGTGCGGAATCAGAGATGGGGAATCAGAGGCAGGGAATCAGAATCAGAAGAAGGGAATCAGAGGCCGGGAATCAGAGGCCGGAATCAGATGCTGGGAATCAGAGGCCTGGAATCAGAGGCGGGGAATCAGAGGCAGGGAATCAGATGCGGGGAATCAGAGGCGGGGAATCAGAGCTGGGGAATCAGAGGCGGGGTATTAGAGTTGGGGAATCAGAGGCGGGGAATCAGATATGGGGAAACAGAGGTGGGGAATCAGAGGCGGGGAAACAGAGGCAGGGAATCAGATATGGGGAATCAGAGGTGGGGCATCAGAGGTTGTGAATCACAGATGGGGAATCAGAGGCGGGGAATCAGAGGCAGGGAATCAGACGCGGGGAATCAGAGGCGGGGATTCAGAGCTGGGGAATCAGAAGCGGGGAATCAGAGTTGGGGAATCAGAGGCGGGGAATCAGATATGGGGAATCAGAGGCAGGGAATCAGAGGCGGGGAATCAGAGGCAGGGAATCAGACGCTTGGAATCTGAGGCGGGGAATCAGAGCTGGGGAATCAGAGGTGGGGAATCAGAGTTGGGGAATCAGAGGCAGGGAATTGGATGTGCGGAATCAGAGAGGGGGAATCAGAGGTGGGGAATCAGAGGCGGTGAATCAGAGATGGAGAATCAGAGGCGGGGAATCAGAGGCAGGAAATCAGACACGGGGATTCAGAGGCTGGGAATCAGACGGGGGGAATCAAAGGCGGGGAATCAGAGCTGGGGAATCTGAGGCAGGGAATCAGATATGGGGAAACAGAGGCGGGGAATCAGAGGCGGGCAAACAGAGGCGGGGAATTAGATATGGGGAATCAGAGGTAGGGAATCAGAGGTGGTGAATCAGTGATGGGGAATCACAGGCGGGGAATCAGAGGCAGGGAATAGGACACGGGGAATCAGAGGCAGGGAATCAGAGCTGGGGAATCAGAGGAGGGGATTCATAGTTGGGAATCAGAGGCGGGAATCAGATATGGGGAAACAGAGGCGGGGAATCAGAGGCGGTGAAACAGAGGCGGGGAATCAGATATGGGGAATCGGATGCAGGGAATCAGAGGCGGGGAATCAGAGCTGGGGAATCAGAGGCGGGGAATCAGAGTTGGGGCATCAGAGGTGGGGAATTAGATATAGGGAAACAGAGGCGGGGAATCAGAGGCGGGGAAACAGAGGCGGGGAATCAGATATGGGGTATCAGAGGTGGGGAATCAGAGGCAGGGAATCAGATGTGCGGAATCAGAGATGGGGAATAAGAGGCAGGGAATCAGAATCAGAAGCGGGGAATCAGAGGCCGGGAATCAGAGGCCGGGAATCAGATGCTGGGAATAAGAGGCCGGGAATCAGAGGTGGGGAATCAGATATGGGGAATCAGAGGTGGCGAATCAAAGGCGGTGAATCAGAGATGGGGAATCAGAGGCGGGGAATCAGAGGCAGGGAATCAGATGCGGGGAATCAGAGGCGGGGAATCAGAGCTGGCGAATCAGAGGCTGGGAATCAGAGGTGGGCAATCAGAGGCGGGGAATCAGATATGGGGAATCAGAGGCGGGGAATCAGAGGCGGGGAAACAGAGGCGGGGAATCAAATATAGGGAATCAGAGGTGGGGAATCAGAGGTTGTGAATCAGAGATGGGGAATCAAGGCGGGGAATCAGAGGCAGGGAATCAGACGCGGGGAATCAGAGTCGGGGATTCAGAGCTGGGGAATCAGAGGCGGGGAATCAGAGTTGGGGAATCAGAGGCAGGGTATCAGATATGGGGAATCAGAGGCGGGGAATCAGAGGCGGGGAAACAGAGGCGGGGAATCAGATGTGGGGAATCAGAGGTGGGGAATCAGGGGCAGGAAATCAGTGGCAGGGAATCAGAGGCGGGGAATCAGAGGCGGGGAATCAAAGGCAGGGAATCAGACACGGGGAATCAGAGGCGGGGAATCAGAGATGGGGAATCAGAGGCGGGGAATCAGAGGCAGGGAATCGGATGCCGGGAATCAGAGTCGGGGAATCAGAGCTGGGGAATCAGAGGCGGGGAATCAGAGTTGGGGAATCAGAGGCGGGGAATCAGATATGGGGAAATAGAGGCGGGGAATCAGATATGGGGAATCAGAGGTGTGGAATCAGAGGTTGGGAATCAGAGGCAGGGAATCAGAGTCGGGGAAACAGAGGCGGGGAATCAGATATGGGGAATCAGAGGTGGCGAATCAAAGGCGGTGAAACAGAGATGGGGAATCAGGGCAGGGAATCAGAGGCAGGGAATCAAACACGGGGAATCAGAGCTGGGGAATCAGAGGCGGGGAATCAGAGTTTGGATTCAGAGGCGGGGAATCAGAGGCGGGGAAACAGAGGCAGGGAATCAGATATGGGGAATCAGAGGCAGGGAATCAGAATCAGAAGAAGGGAATCAGAGGCCGGGAATCAGAGGCCGGAATCAGATGCTGGGAATCAGAGGCCTGGAATCAGAGGCGGGGAATCAGAGGCAGGGAATCAGATGCGGGGAATCAGAGGCGGGGAATCAGAGCTGGGGAATCAGAGGCGGGGTATTAGAGTTGGGGAATCAGAGGCGGGGAATCAGATATGGGGAAACAGAGGTGGGGAATCAGAGGCGGGGAAACAGAGGCAGGGAATCAGATATGGGGAATCAGAGGTGGGGCATCAGAGGTTGTGAATCACAGATGGGGAATCAGAGGCGGGGAATCAGAGGCAGGGAATCAGACGCGGGGAATCAGAGGCGGGGATTCAGAGCTGGGGAATCAGAAGCGGGGAATCAGAGTTGGGGAATCAGAGGCGGGGAATCAGATATGGGGAATCAGAGGCAGGGAATCAGAGGCGGGGAATCAGAGGCAGGGAATCAGACGCGGGGAATCTGAGGCGGGGAATCAGAGCTGGGGAATCAGAGGTGGGGAATCAGAGTTGGGGAATCAGAGGCAGGGAATTGGATGTGCGGAATCAGAGAGGGGGAATCAGAGGTGGGGAATCAGAGGCGGTGAATCAGAGATGGGGAATCAGAGGCGGGGAATCAGAGGCAGGAAATCAGACACGGGAATTCAGAGGCTGGGAATCAGACGGGGGGAATCAAAGGCGGGGAATCAGAGCTGGGGAATCTGAGGAAGGGAATCAGAGTTGGGGATTCAGAGGCGGGGAATCAGATATGGGGAAACAGAGGCGGGGAATCAGAGGCGGGCAAACAGAGGCGGGGAATTAGATATGGGGAATCAGAGGTAGGGAATCAGAGGTGGTGAATCAGTGATGGGGAATCACAGGCGGGGAATCAGAGGCAGGGAATAGGACGCGGGGAATCAGAGGCAGGGAATCAGAGCTGGGGAATCAGAGGAGGGGATTCATAGTTGGGAATCAGAGGCGGGAATCAGATATGGGGAAACAGAGGCGGGGAATCAGAGGCGGTGAAACAGAGGCGGGGAATCAGATATGGGGAATCGGATGCAGGGAATCAGAGGCGGGGAATCAGAGCTGGGGAATCAGAGGCGGGGAATCAGAGTTGGGGCATCAGAGGTGGGGAATTAGATATAGGGAAACAGAGGCGGGGAATCAGAGGCGGGGAAACAGAGGCGGGGAATCAGATATGGGGAATCAGAGGTGGGGAATCAGAGGCAGGGAATCAGATGTGCAGAATCAGAGATGGGGAATAAGAGGCAGGGAATCAGAATCAGAAGCGGGGAATCAGAGGCCGGGAATCAGAGGCCGGGAATCAGATGCTGGGAATAAGAGGCCGGGAATCAGAGGTGGGGAATCAGATATGGGGAATCAGAGGTGGCGAATCAAAGGCGGTGAATCAGAGATGGGGAATCAGAGGCGGGGAATCAGAGGCAGGGAATCAGATGCGGGGAATCAGAGGCGGGGAATCAGAGCTGGCGAATCAGAGGCTGGGAATCAGAGGTGGGCAATCAGAGGCGGGGAATCAGATATGGGGAATCAGAGGAGGGGAATCAGAGGCGGGGAAACAGAGGCGGGGAATCAAATATAGGGAATAAGAGGTGGGGAATCAGAGGTTGTGAATCAGAGATGGGGAATCAAGGCGGGGAATCAGAGGCAGGGAATCAGACGCGGGGAATCAGAGGCGGGGATTCAGAGCTGGGGAATCAGAGGCGGGGAATCAGAGTTGGGGAATCAGAGGCAGGGAATCAGATATGGGGAATCAGAGGCGGGGAATCAGAGGCGGGGAAACAGAGGAGGGGAATCAGATGTGGGGAATCAGAGGTGGGGAATCAGGGGCAGGGAATCAGTGGCAGGGAATCAGAGGCGGGGAATCAGAGGCGGGGAATCAAAGGCAGGGAATCAGACACGGGGAATCAGAGGCGGGGAATCAGAGATGGGGAATCAGAGGCGGGGAATCAGAGGCAGGGAATCGGATGCCGGGAATCAGAGTCGGGGAATCAGAGCTGGGGAATCAGAGGCGGGGAATCAGAGTTGGGGAATCAGAGGCGGGGAATCAGATATGGGGAAATAGAGGCGGGGAATCAGATATGGGGAATCAGAGGTGTGGAATCAGAGGTTGGGAATCAGAGGCAGGGAATCAGAGTCGGGGAAACAGAGGCGGGGAATCAGATATGGGGAATCAGAGGTGGCGAATCAAAGGCAGTGAAACAGAGATGGGGAATCAGGGCAGGGAATCAGAGGCAGGGAATCAAACACGGGGAATCAGAGCAGGGGAATCAGAGGCGGGGAATCAGAGTTGGGAATCAGAGGCGGGGATTCTGAGGCGGGGAAACAGAGGCGGGGAATCAGATATGGGGAATCAGAGGTGGGGAATCCGAGGTTGGGAATCAGAGGCAGGGAATCAGAGGCGGAAAATCAGAGGCGGGGAATCAGAGGAAGGGAATCAGATGTGCGGAATCGGAGATGGGGAATCAGAGGCAGGGAATCAGAGGCGGGGAATCAGAGGCGGGGAATCAGAGGCCGGGAATCAGATATGGGGAAACAGAGGCGGGGAATCCGAGGCGGGGAAACAGAGGCGGGGAATCAGATATGGGGAATCAGAGGTGGGGAATCAGAGGTTGGGAATCAGAGGCAGGGAATCAGAGGCTTGGAATCAGATGCAGGGAATCAGATGCGGGGAATCAGAGGCGGGGAATTAGAGCTGGGGAATCAGAGGTGGGGAATCAGATTTGGGGAATCAGAGGCGGGGACTTAGATATTGGGAAACAGAGGCGGGGAATCAGAGGCGGGGAAACCCAGGCGGGGAATCAGATATGGGTTATCAGAGGTGGGGAATCAGAGGCAAGGAATCAGATGTGCGGAATCAGAGATGGGGAATCAGAGGCAGGGAATCAGAATCAGAAGCAGGGAATCAGAGGCCGGGAATCAGAGGCCGGAATCAGATGCTGGGAATCAGAGGCCTGGAATCAGAGGCGGGGAATCAGAGGCAGGGAATCAGAGGCTGGGAATCAGAGGTGGTGAATCAGAGATGGGGAATCAGAGGCGGGGAATCAGAGGCAGGGAATCAGACGCGGGGAATCAGAGGTGGGCAATCAGAGGCGGGGAATCAGATATGGGGAATCAGAGGCGGGGAATCAGAGGCGGGGAAACAGAGGCGGGGAATCAGATATGGGGAATCAGAGGTGGGGCATCAGAGGTTGTGAATCACAGATGGGGAATCAGAGGCGGGGAATCAGAGGCAGGGAATCAGACGCGGGGAATCAGAGGCGGGGATTCAGAGCTGGGGAATCAGAGGCTGGGAATCAGAGTTGGGGAATCAGAGGCGGGGAATCAGATATGGGGAATCAGAGGCAGGGAATCAGAGGCGGGAAAACAGAGGCGGGGAATCAGAGGCGGGGAATCAGAGTTGTGGAATCAGAGGCGGCGAAGCAGATATGGGGAAATAGAGGCGGGGAATCAGATATGGGGAATCAGAGGCGGGGAATCAGAGGCAGGGAATCGGATGCCGGGAATCAGAGGCGGGGAAACAGAGGCGGGGAATAAGATATGGGGAATCAGAGGTGGGGAATCAGGGGTGGGGAATCAGTGGCAGGGAATCAGAGGCGGGGAATCAGAGGCGGGGAATCAAAGGAAGGGAATCAGACACGGGGAATCAGAGGTGGGGAATCAGAGATGGGGAATCAGAGGCGGGGAATCACAGGCAGGGAATCAGACGCGGGGAATCTGAGGCGGGGAATCAGAGCTGGGGAATCAGAGGTGGGGAATCAGAGTCGGGGAATCATAGGCAGGGAATCGGTTGTGCGGAATCAGAGATGGGGAATCAGATGTGGGGAATCAGAGGCAGTGAATCAGACGCGGGGAAACAGAGGCGGGGAATCAAATATAGGGAATCAGAGGTGAGGAATCAGAGGTTGTGAATCAGAGATGGGGAATCAAGGCGGGGAATCAGAGGCAGGGAATCAGACGCGGGGAATCAGAGGCGGGGATTCAGAACTGGGGAATCAGAGGCGGTGAATCAGAGTTGGGGAATCAGAGGCAGGGAATCAGATATGGGGAATCAGAGGTGGGGAATCAGAGGCGGGGAAACAGAGGCGGGGAATCAGATATGGGGAATCAGAATTGGGGAATCAGGGGCAGGAAATCAGTGGCAGGGAATCAGAGGCGGGGAATCAGAGGCGGGGAATCAGAGGCAGGGAATCAGACACGGGGAATCAGAGGCGGGGAATCAGAGATGGGGAATCAGAGGCGGGGAATCAGAGGCAGGGAATCGGACTCCGGGAATCAGAGTCGGGGAATCAGAGCTGGGGAATCAGAGGCGGGGAATCAGAGTTGGGGAATCAGAGGCGGGGAATCAGATATGGGGAAATAGAGGCGGGGAATCAGATATGGGGAATCAGAGGTGTGGAATCAGAGGTTGGGAATCAGAGGCAGGGAATCAGAGGCGGGGAAACAGAGGCGCGTAATCAGATATGGGGAATCAGAGGTGGCGAATCAAAGGCGGTGAAACAGAGATGGGGAATCAGGGCAGGGAATCAGAGGCAGGGAGTCAAACACGGGGAATCAGAGCTGGGGAATCAGAGGCGGGGAATCAGAGTTGGGAATCAGAGGCGGGGAATCAGAGGCGGGGAAACAGAGGCGGGGAATCAGATATGGGGAATCAGAGGTGGGGAATCCGAGGTTGGGAATCAGAGGCAGGGAATCAGAGGCGGGGAATCAGAGGTGGGGAATCAGAGGAAGGGAATCAGATGTGCGGAATCGGAGATGGGGAATCAGAGGCAGGATATCAGAGGCGGGGAATCAGATGCTGGGAATAAGAGGCCGGGAATCAGAGGTGGGGAATCAGATATGGGGAATCAGAGGTGGCGAATCAAAGGCGGTGAATCAGAGATGGGGAATCAGAGGCGGGGAATCAGAGGCAGGGAATCAGATGCGGGGAATCAGAGGCGGGGAATCAGAGGCGGGGAATCAGAGTTGTGGAATCAGAGGCGGCGAAGCAGATATGGGGAAATAGAGGCGGGGAATCAGATATGGGGAATCAGAGGCGGGGTATCAGATATGGGGAATCAGAGGCTGGGAATCAGAGGGGGGGAAACAGAGGCGGGGAATAAGATATGGGGAATCAGAGGTGGGGAATCAGGGGCGGGGAATCAGTGGCAGGGAATCAGAGGCGGGGAATCAGAGGCGGGGAATCAAAGGAAGGGAATCAGACACGGGGAATCAGAGGTGGGGAATCAGAGATGGGGAATCAGAGGCGGGGAATCACAGGCAGGGAATCAGACGCGGGGAATCTGAGGAGGGGAATCAGAGCTGGGGAATCAGAGGTGGGGAATCAGAGTCGGGGAATCATAGGCAGGGAATCGGTTGTGCGGAATCAGAGATGGGGAATCAGATGTGGGGAATCAGAGGCAGTGAATCAGACGCGGGGAAACAGAGGCGGGGAATCAAATATAGGGAATCAGAGGTGAGGAATCAGAGGTTGTGAATCAGAGATGGGGAATCAAGGCGGGGAATCAGAGGCAGGGAATCAGACGCGGGGAATCAGAGGCGGGGATTCAGAACTGGGGAATCAGAGGCGGTGAATCAGAGTTGGGGAATCAGAGGCAGGGAATCAGATATGGGGAATCAGAGGTGGGGAATCAGAGGCGGGGAAACAGAGGCGGGGAATCAGATATGGGGAATCAGAATTGGGGAATCAGGGGCAGGGAATCAGTGGCAGGGAATCAGAGGCGGGGAATCAGAGGCGGGGAATCAGAGGCAGGGAATCAGACACGGGGAATCAGAGGCGGGGAATCAGAGATGGGGAATCAGAGGCGGGGAATCAGAGGCAGGGAATCGGACTCCGGGAATCAGAGTCGGGGAATCAGAGCTGGGGAATCAGAGGCGGGGAATCAGAGTTGGGGAATCAGAGGCGGGGAATCAGATATGGGGAAATAGAGGCGGGGAATCAGATATGGGGAATCAGAGGTGTGGAATCAGAGGTTGGGAATCAGAGGCAGGGAATCAGAGGCGGGGAAACAGAGGCGCGTAATCAGATATGGGGAATCAGAGGTGGCGAATCAAAGGCGGTGAAACAGAGATGGGGAATCAGGGCAGGGAATCAGAGGCAGGGAGTCAAACACGGGGAATCAGAGCTGGGGAATCAGAGGCGGGGAATCAGAGTTGGGAATCAGAGGCGGGGAATCAGAGGCGGGGAAACAGAGGCGGGGAATCAGATATGGGGAATCAGAGGTGGGGAATCCGAGGTTGGGAATCAGAGGCAGGGAATCAGAGGCGGGGAATCAGAGGCGGGGAATCAGAGGAAGGGAATCAGATGTGCGGAATCGGAGATGGGGAATCAGAGGCAGGATATCAGAGGCGGGGAATCAGATGCTGGGAATAAGAGGCCGGGAATCAGAGGTGGGGAATCAGATATGGGGAATCAGAGGTGGCGAATCAAAGGCGGTGAATCAGAGATGGGGAATCAGAGGCGGGGAATCAGAGGCAGGGAATCAGATGCGGGGAATCAGAGGCGGGGAATCAGAGCTGGCGAATCAGAGGCTGGGAATCAGAGGTGGGCAATCAGAGGCGGGGAATCAGATATGGGGTATCAGAGGCGGGGAATCAGAGGCGGGGAAACAGAGGCGGGGAATCAAATATAGGGAATCAGAGGTGGGGAATCAGAGGTTGTGAATCAGAGATGGGGAATCAAGGCGGGGAATCAGAGGCAGGGAATCAGACGCGGGGAATCAGAGGCGGGGATTCAGAGCTGGGGAATCAGAGGCGGGGAATCAGAGTTGGGGAATCAGAGGCAGTGAATCAGATATGGGGAATCAGAGGCGGGGAATCAGAGGCGGGGAATCAGAGGCAAGGAATCAAAGGCAGGGAATCAGACACGGGGAATCAGAGGCGGGGAATCAGAGATGGGGAATCAGAGGCGGGGAATCAGAGGCAGGGAATCGGATGCCGGAAATCAGAGTCGGGGAATCAGAGCTGGGGAATCAGAGGCGGGGAATCAGAGGCGGGGAATCAGATGTGGGGAATCAGAGGTGGGGAATCAGGGGCAGGGAATCAGTGGCAGGGAATCAGAGGCGGGGTATCAGAGGCGGGGAATCAAAGGCAGGGAATCAGACACGGGGAATCAGAGGCGGGGAATCAGAGATGGGGAATCAGAGGCGGGGAATCAGAGGCAGGGAATCTATGCCGGGAATCAGAGTCGGGGAATCAGACACGGGGAATCAGAGGCGGGGAATCAGAGTTGGGGAATCAGAGGCGGGGAATCAGATATGGGGAAATAGAGGCGGGGAATCAGATATGGGGAATCAGAGGTGTGGAATCAGAGGTTGGGAATCAGAGGCAGGGAATCAGAGTCGGGGAAACAGAGGCGGGGAATCAGATATGGGGAATCAGAGGTGGCGAATCAAAGGCGGTGAAACAGAGATGGGGAATCAGGGCAGGGAATCAGAGGCAGGGAATCAAACACGGGGAAGCAGAGCTGGGGAATCAGAGGCGGGGAATCAGAGTTGGGAATCAGAGGCGGGGAATCTGAGGCGGGGAAACAGAGGCGGGGAATCAGATATGGGGAATCAGTGGTGGGGAATCCGAGGTTGGGAATCAGAGGCAGGGAATCAGAGGCGGAAAATCAGAGGCGGGGAATCAGAGGAAGGGAATCAGATGTGCGGAATCGGAGATGGGGAATCAGAGGCAGGGAATCAGAGGCGGGGAATCAGAGGCGGGGAATCAGAGGCCGGGAATCAGATATGGGGAAACAGAGGCGGGGAATCCGAGGCGGGGAAACAGAGGCGGGGAATCAGATATGGGGAATCAGAGGTGGGGAATCAGAGGTTGGGAATCAGAGGCAGGGAATCAGAGGCTTGGAATCAGATGCAGGGAATCAGATGCGGGGAATCAGAGGCGGGGAATCAGAGCTGGGGAATCAGAGGTGGGGAATCAGATTTGGGGAATCAGAGGCGGGGACTTAGATATTGGGAAACAGAGGCGGGGAATCAGAGGCGGGGAAACCCAGGCGGGGAATCAGATATGGGGAATCAGAGGTGGGGAATCAGAGGCAAGGAATCAGATGTGCGGAATCAGAGATGGGGAATCACAGGCAGGGAATCAGAATCAGAAGCAGGGAATCAGAGGCAGGGAATCAGAGGCCGGAATCAGATGCTGGGAATCAGAGGCCTGGAATCAGAGGCGGGGAATCAGAGGCAGGGAATCAGATGCGGGGAATCAGAGGCGGGGAATCAGAGCTGGGGAATCAGAGGCGGGGTATTAGAGTTGGGGAATCAGAGGCGGGGAATCAGATATGGGGAAACAGAGGTGGGGAATCAGAGGCGGGGAAACAGAGGCAGGGAATCAGATATGGGGAATCAGAGGCGGGGAATCAGAGGTGGGGAATCATAGGCAGGGAATCGGATGTGCGGAATCAGAGATGGGGAATCAGAGGCTGGGAATCAGAGGTGGTGAATCAGAGATGGGGAATCAGAGGCGGGGAATCAGAGGCAGGGAATCAGACGCGGGGAATCAGAGGTGGGCAATCAGAGGCGGGGAATCAGATATGGGGAATCAGAGGCGGGGAATCAGAGGCGGGGAAACTGTGGCGGGGAATCAGATATGGGGAATCAGAGGTGGGGCATCAGAGGTTGTGAATCACAGATGGGGAATCAGAGGCGGGGAATCAGAGGCAGGGAATCAGACGCGGGGAATCAGAGGCGGGGATTCAGAGCTGGGGAATCAGAGGCTGGGAATCAGAGTTGGGGAATCAGAGGCGGGGAATCAGATATGAGGAATCAGAGGCAGGGAATCAGAGGCGGGAAAACAGAGGCTGGGAATCAGATATGGGGAATCAGAGGCGGGGAATCAGAGGCAGGGAATCAGACACGGGGAATCAGAGGCGGGGAATCAGAGATGGGGAATCAGAGGCGGGGAATCAGAGGCAGGGAATCGGATGCCGGGAATCAGAGGCGGGAAATCAGAGCTGGGGAATCAGAGGCGGGGAATCAGAGTTGGGGAATCAGAGGCGGCGAAGCAGATATGGGGAAATAGAGGCGGGGAATCAGATATGGGGAATCAGAGGCGGGGAATCAGATATGGGGAATCAGAAGCTGGGAATCAGAGGGGGGGTAACAGAGGCGGGGAATAAGATATGGGGAATCAGAGGTGGGGAATCAGGGGCGGTGAATCAGTGGCAGGGAATCAGAGGCGGGGAATCAGAGGCGGGGAATCAAAGGGGGGGTAACAGAGGCGGGGAATAAGATATGGGGAATCAGAGGTGGGGAATCAGGGGCGGGGAATCAGTGGCAGGGAATCAGAGGCGGGGAATCAGAGGCGGGGAATCAAAGGAAGGGAATCAGACACGGGGAATCAGAGGTGGGGAATCAGAGATCGGGAATCAGAGGCGGGGAATCACAGGCAGGGAATCAGACGCGGGGAATCAGAGGCGGGGAATCAGAGCTGGGGAATCAGAGGTGGGGAATCAGAGTCGGGGAATCATAGGCAGGGAATCGGTTGTGCGGAATCAGAGATGGGGTATCAGATGTGGGGAATCAGAGGCAGTGAATCAGAGGCGGGGAAACAGAGGCGGGGAATCAAATATAGGGAATCAGAGGTGGGGAATCAGAGGTTGTGAATCAGAGATGGGGAATCAAGGCGGGGAATCAGAGGCAGGGGATCAGACGCGGGGAATCAGAGGCGGGGATTCAGAGCTGGGGAATCAGAGGCGGTGAATCAGAGTTGGGGAATCAGAGGCAGGGTATCAGATATGGGGAATCAGAGGTGGGGAATCAGAGGCGGGGAAACAGAGGCGGGGAATCAGATATGGGGAATCAGAATTGGGGAATCAGGGGCAGGGAATCAGTGGCAGGGAATCAGAGGCGGGGAATCAGAGGCGGGGAATCAGAGGCAGGGAATCAGACACGGGGAATCAGAGGCGGGGAATCAGAGATGGGGAATCAGAGGCGGGGAATCAGAGGCAGGGAATCGGACTCCGGGAATCAGAGTCGGGGAATCAGAGCTGGGGAATCAGAGGCGGGGAATCAGAGTTGGGGAATCAGAGGCGGGGAATCAGATATGGGGAAATAGAGGCGGGGAATCAGATATGGTGAATCGGAGGTGTGGAATCAGAGGTTGGGAATCAGAGGCAGGGAATCAGAGTCGGGGAAACAGAGGCGGGTAATCAGATATGGGGACTCAGAGGTGGCGAATCAAAGGCGGTGAAACAGAGATGGGGAATCAGGGCAGGGAATCAGAGGCAGGGAATCAAACACGGGGAATCAGAACTGGGGAATCAGAGGCGGGGAATCAGAGTTGGGAATCAGAGGCGGGGAATCAGAGGCGGGGAAACAGAGGCGGGGAATCAGATATGGGGAATCAGAGGTGGGGAATCCGAGGTTGGGAATCAGAGGCAGGGAATCAGAGGCGGGGAATCAGAGGCGGGGAATCAGAGGAAGGGAATCAGATGTGCGGAATCGGAGATGGGGAATCAGAGGCAGGGAATCAGAGGCGGGGAATCAGAGGCGGGGAATCAGAGGCCGGGAATAAGATATGGGGAAACAGAGGCGGGGAATCCGAGGCGGGGAAACAGAGGCGGGGAATCAGATATGGGGAATCAGAGGTGGGGAATCAGAGGTTGGGAATCAGAGGCAGGGAATCAGAGGCTTGGAATCAGATGCAGGGAATCAGATGCGGGGAATCAGAGGCGGGGAATCAGAGCTGGGGAATCAGAGGTGGGGAATCAGATTTGGGGAATCAGAGGCGGGGACTTAGATATTGGGAAACAGAGGCGGGGAATCAGAGGCGGGGAAACCCAGGCGGGGAATCAGATATGGGGAATCAGAGGTGGGGAATCAGAGGCAAGGAATCAGATGTGCGGAATCAGAGATGGGGAATCAGAGGCAGGGAATCAGAATCAGAAGCAGGGAATCAGAGGCCGGGAATCAGAGGCCTGGAATCAGAGGCGGGGATTCAGAGGCAGGGAATCAGATGCGGGGAATCAGAGGCGGGGAATCAGAGCTGGGGAATCAGAGGCGGGGTATTAGAGTTGGGGAATCAGAGGCGGGGAATCAGATATGGGGAAACAGAGGTGGGGAATCAGAGGCGGGGAAACAGAGGTAGGGAATCAGATATGGGGAATCAGAGGCGGGGAATCAGAGGTGGGGAATCAGAGGCGGGGAATCAGAGGCGGGGAATCAGAGGCGGGGAATCAGAAGTGGGGAATCAGAGGTGGGGAATCAGAGGCGGGGAATCAGAGGCGGGGAATCAGAGGCGGGCAATCAGATGCAGGGAATCAGAGGCAGGGAATCAGAGGCAGGGAACCAGACGCAGGGAATCAAATGAAGGGAATCTGATGCAGGGAATCTGAGGCAGGGAATCTGAGGCAGGGAATCTGTGGTGGGGAATCAGAGGCGGGAAAACAGGCGGTTAAACAGAGGCGGGTAAACATAGGCGGGGATTCAGAGGCGTGGATTCAGAGGCGGGAAATCAGAGGCGGGGAAAGATATGTGGGGAAAAGTAGGCCAGGAAAGTTGAGCGGAAAGGGAGGCATTGAATCAGAGGCGGGGAATCAGAGGCAGGGAATCAGAAGCGGGGAATCAGAGGTGGGGAATCAGAGGCGGGGAATCAGAGGCGGAGAATCAGAGGCGGGCAATCAGATGCAGGGAATCAGAGGCAGGGAATCAGAGGCAGGGAATCAGAGGCATGGAATCTGAGGCAGGGAATCTGAGGTGGGGAATCAGAGGCGGGGAAACAGGTGGGTAAACAGAGGCGGGTAAACATAGGCGGGGAATCAGAGGCGCGGAATCAGAGGCGGGGAATCAGAGGCAGGGAATCAGAGGCGGGGAATCAGAGGCGGGGAATCAGATGCGGGGAATCAGAGGTGGGGAATCAGAGGCGGGGTATCAGAGTAGGGGATTCAGAGGCGGGGAATCAGAGGCGGGGAATCAGAGGCGGGGAATCAGAGGCGTGCAATCAGAGGCGGGGAATCAGAGGTGGGGAATCAGAAGTGTGGAATCAGAGGCGGGGAAACAGAGGCGGGGAATCAGATATGGGGAATCAGAGGTGGGGCATCAGAGGTTGTGAATCACAGATGGGGAATCAGAGGCGGGGAATCAGAGGCAGGGAATCAGACGCGGGGAATCAGAGGCGGGGATTCAGAGCTGGGGAATCAGAGGCGGGGAATCAGAGTTGGGGAATCAGAGGCGGGGAATCAGATATGGGGAATCAGAGGCAGGGAATCAGAGGCGGGAAAACAGAGGCGGGGAATCAGATATGGGGAATCAGAGGCGGGGAATCAGAGGCAGGGAATTAGACACGGGGAATCAGAGGCGGGGAATCAGAGATGGGGAATCAGAGGCGGGGAATCAGAGGCAGGGAATCGGATGCCGGGAATCAGAGGCGGGAAATCAGAGCTGGGTAATCAGAGGCGGGGAATCAGAGTTGGGGAATCAGAGGCGGCGAAGCAGATATGGGGAAATAGAGGCGGGGAATCAGATATGGGGAATCAGAGGCGGGGAATCAGATATGGGGAATCAGAGGCTGGGAATCAGAGGGGGGGAAACAGAGGCGGGGAATAAGATATGGGGAATCAGAGGTGGGGAATCAGGGGCGGGGAATCAGTGGCAGGGAATCAGAGGCGGAGAATCAGAGGCGGGGAATCAAAGGAAGGGAATCAGACACGGGGAATCAGAGGTGGGGAATCAGAGATGGGGAATCAGAGGCGGGGAATCACAGGCAGGGAATCAGACGCGGGGAATCAGAGGCGGGGAATCAGAGCTGGGGAATCAGAGGTGGGGAATCAGAGTCGGGGAATCAGAGGCAGGGAATCGGTTGTGCGGAATCAGAGATGGGGAATCAGATGTGGGGAATCAGAGGCAGTGAATCAGACGCGGGGAAACAGAGGCGGGGAATCAAATATAGGGAATCAGAGGTGAGGAATCAGAGGTTGTGAATCAGAGATGGGGAATCAAGGCGGGGAATCAGAGGCAGGGAATCAGACGCGGGGAATCAGAGGCGGGGATTCAGAACTGGGGAATCAGAGGCGGTGAATCAGAGTTGGGGAATCAGAGGCAGGGAATCAGATATGGGGAATCAGAGGTGGGGAATCAGAGGTGGGGAAACAGAGGCGGGGAATCAGATATGGGGAATCAGAATTGGGGAATCAGGGGCAGGGAATCAGTGGCAGGGAATCAGAGGCGGGGAATCAGAGGCGGGGAATCAGGGGCAGGGAATCAGACACGGGGAATCAGAGGCGGGGAATCAGAGATGGGGAATCAGAGGCGGGAAATCAGAGGCAGGGAATCGGACTCCGGGAATCAGAGTCGGGGAATCAGAGCTGGGGAATCAGAGGCGGGGAATCAGAGTTGGGGAATCAGAGGCGGGGAATCAGATATGGGGAAATAGAGGCGGGGAATCAGATATGGGGAATCAGAGGTGTGGAATCAGAGGTTGGGAATCAGAGGCAGGGAATCAGAGTCGGGGAAACAGAGGCGGGTAATCAGATATGGGGAATCAGAGGTGGCGAATCAAAGGCGGTGAAACAGAGATGGGGAATCAGGGCAGGGAATCAGAGGCAGGGAGTCAAACACGGGGAATCAGAGCTGGGGAATCAGAGGCGGGGAATCAGAGTTGGGAATCAGAGGCGGGGAATCAGAGGCGGGGAAACAGAGGCGGGGAATCAGATATGGGGAATCAGAGGTGGGGAATCCGAGGTTGGGAATCAGAGGCAGGGAATCAGAGGCGGGGAATCAGAGGCGGGGAATCAGAGGAAGGGAATCAGATGTGCGGAATCGGAGATGGGGAATCAGAGGCAGGATATCAGAGGCGGGGAATCAGATGCTGGGAATAAGAGGCCGGGAATCAGAGGTGGGGAATCAGATATGGGGAATCAGAGGTGGCGAATCAAAGGCGGTGAATCAGAGATGGGGAATCAGAGGCGGGGAATCAGAGGCAGGGAATCAGATGCGGGGAATCAGAGGCGGTGAATCAGAGCTGGCGAATCAGAGGCTGGGAATCAGAGGTGGGCAATCAGAGGCGGGGAATCAGATATGGGGTATCAGAGGCGGGGAATCAGAGGCGGGGAAACAGAGGCGGGGAATCAAATATAGGGAATCAGAGGTGGGGAATCAGAGGTTGTGAATCAGAGATGGGGAATCAAGGCGGGGAATCAGAGGCAGGGAATCAGACGCGGGGAATCAGAGGCGGGGATTCAGAGCTGGGGAATCAGAGGCGGGGAATCAGAGTTGGGGAATCAGAGGCAGGGAATCAGATATGGGGAATCAGAGGCGGGGAATCAGAGGCGGGGAATCAAAGGCAGGGAATCAGACACGGGGAATCAGAGGCGGGGAATCAGAGATGGGGAATCAGAGGCGGGGAATCAGAGGCAGGGAATCGGATGACGGAAATCAGAGTCGGGGAATCAGAGCTGGGGAATCAGAGGTGGGGAATCAGAGGCGGGGAATCAGATGTGGGGAATCAGAGGTGGGGAATCAGGGGCAGGAATCAGTGGCAGGGAATCAGAGGCGGGGTATCAGAGGCGGGGAATCAAAGGCAGGGAATCAGACACGGGGAATCAGAGGCGGGGAATCAGAGATGGGGAATCAGAGGCGGGGAATCAGAGGCAGGGAATCGGATGCCGGGAATCAGAGTCGGGGAATCAGAGCTGGGGAATCAGAGTTGGGGAATCAGAGTTGGGGAATCAGAGGCGGGGAATCAGATATAGGGAAATAGAGGCGGGGAATCAGATATGGGGAATCAGAGGTGTGGAATCAGAGGTTGGGAATCAGAGGCAGGGAATCAGAGTCGGGGAAACAGAGGCGGGGAATCAGATATGGGGAATCAGAGGTGGCGAATCAAAGGCGGTGAAACAGAGATGGGGAATCAGGGCAGGGAATCAGAGGCAGGGAATCAAACACGGGGAAACAGAGCTGGGGAATCAGAGGCGGGGAATCAGAGTTGGGAATCAGAGGCGGGGAATCTGAGGCGGGGAAACAGAGGCGGGGAGTCAGATATGGGGAATCAGAGGTGGGGAATCCGAGGTTGGGAATCAGAGGCAGGGAATCAGAGGCGGAAAATCAGAGGCGGGGAATCAGAGGAAGGGAATCAGATGTGCGGAATCGGAGATGGGGAATCAGAGGCAGGGAATCAGAGGCGGGGAATCAGAGGCGGGGAATCAGAGGCCGGGAATCAGATATGGGGAAACAGAGGCGGGGAATCCGAGGCGGGGAAACAGAGGCGGGGAATCAGATATGGGGAATCAGAGGTGGGGAATCAGAGGTTGGGAATCAGAGGCAGGGAATCAGAGGCTTGGAATCAGATGCAGGGAATCAGATGCGGGGAATCAGAGGCGGGGAATCAGAGCTGGGGAATCAGAGGTGGGGAATCAGATTTGGGGAATCAGAGGCGGGGACTTAGATATTGGGAAACAGAGGCGGGGAATCAGAGGCGGGGAAACCCAGGCGGGGAATCAGATATGGGGAATCAGAGGTGGGGAATCAGAGGCAAGGAATCAGATGTGCGGAATCAGAGATGGGGAATCAGAGGCAGGGAATCAGAATCAGAAGCAGGGAATCAGAGGCAGGGAATCAGAGGCCGGAATCAGATGCTGGGAATCAGAGGCCTGGAATCAGAGGCGGGGAATCAGAGGCGGGGAATCAGATATGGGGAAACAGAGGTGGGGAATCAGAGGCGGGGAAACAGAGGCAGGGAATCAGATATGGGGAATCAGAGGCGGGGAATCAGAGGTGGGGAATCATAGGCAGGGAATCGGATGTGCGGAATCAGAGATGGGGAATCAGAGGCTGGGAATCAGAGGTGGTGAATCAGAGATGGGGAATCAGAGGCGGGGAATCAGAGGCAGGGAATCAGACGCGGGGAATCAGAGGTGGGCAATCAGAGGCGGGGAATCAGATATGGGGAATCAGAGGCGGGGAATCAGAGGCGGGGAAACAGAGGCGGGGAATCAGATATGGGGAATCAGAGGTGGGGCATCAGAGGTTGTGAATCACAGATGGGGAATCAGAGGCGGGGAATCAGAGGCAGGGAATCAGACGCGGGGAATCAGAGGCGGGGATTCAGAGCTGGGGAATCAGAGGCTGGGAATCAGAGTTGGGGAATCAGAGGCGGGGAATCAGATATGAGGAATCAGAGGCAGGGAATCAGAGGCGGGAAAACAGAGGCGGGGAATCAGATATGGGGAATCAGAGGCGGGGAATCAGAGGCAGGGAATCAGACACGGGGAATCAGAGGCGGGGAATCAGAGATGGGGAATCAGAGGCGGGGAATCAGAGGCAGGGAATCGGATGCCGGGAATCAGAGGCGGGAAATCAGAGCTGGGGAATCAGAGGCGGGGAATCAGAGTTGGGGAATCAGAGGCGGCGAAGCAGATATGGGGAAATAGAGGCGGGGAATCAGATATGGGGAATCAGAGGCGGGGAATCAGATATGGGGAATCAGAGGCTGGGAATCAGAGGGGGGGTAACAGAGGCGGGGAATAAGATATGGGGAATCAGAGGTGGGGAATCAGGGGCGGGGAATCAGTGGCAGGGAATCAGAGGCGGGGAATCAGAGGCGGGGAATCAAAGGAAGGGAATCAGACATGGGGAATCAGAGGTGGGGAATCAGAGATCGGGAATCAGAGGCGGGGAATCACAGGCAGGGAATCAGACGCGGGGAATCAGAGGCGGGGAATCAGAGCTGGGGAATCAGAGGTGGGGAATCAGAGTCGGGGAATCATAGGCAGGGAATCGGTTGTGCGGAATCAGAGATGGGGAATCAAGGCGGGGAATCAGAGGCAGGGAAGCAGACGCGGGGAATCAGAGGCGGGGATTCAGAGCTGGGGAATCAGAGGCGGTGAATCAGAGTTGGGGAATCAGAGGCAGGGAATCAGATATGGGGAATCAGAGGTGGGGAATCAGAGGCGGGGAAACAGAGGCGGGGAATCAGATATGGGGAATCAGAATTGGGGAATCAGGGGCAGGGAATCAGTGGCAGGGAATCAGAGGCGGGGAATCAGAGGCGGGGAATCAGAGGCAGGGAATCAGACACGGGGAATCAGAGGCGGGGAATCAGAGATGGGGAATCAGAGGCGGGGAATCAGAGGCAGGGAATCGGACTCCGGGAATCAGAGTCGGGGAATCAGAGCTGGGGAATCAGAGGCGGGGAATCAGAGTTGGGGAATCAGAGGCGGGGAATCAGATATGGGGAAATAGAGGCGGGGAATCAGATATGGGGAATCAGAGGTGTGGAATCAGAGGTTGGGAATCAGAGGCAGGGAATCAGAGTCGGGGAAACAGAGGCGGGTAATCAGATATGGGGACTCAGAGGTGGCGAATCAAAGGCGGTGAAACAGAGATGGGGAATCAGGGCAGGGAATCAGAGGCAGGGAATCAAACACGGGGAATCAGAACTGGGGAATCAGAGGCGGGGAATCAGAGTTGGGAATCAGAGGCGGGGAATCAGAGGCGGGAAACAGAGGCGGGGAATCAGATATGGGGAATCAGAGGTGGGGAATCCGAGGTTGGGAATCAGAGGCGGGGAATCAGAGGCGGGGAATCAGAGGCGGGGAATCAGAGGAAGGGAATCAGATGTGCGGAATCGGAGATGGGGAATCAGAGGCGGGGAATCAGAGGCGGGGAATCAGAGGCCGGGAATAAGATATGGGGAAACAGAGGCGGGGAATCCGAGGCGGGGAAACAGAGGCGGGGAATCAGATATGGGGAATCAGAGGTGGGGAATCAGAGGTTGGGAATCAGAGGCAGGGAATCAGAGGCTTGGAATCAGATGCAGGGAATCAGATGCGGGGAATCAGAGGCGGGGAATCAGAGCTGGGGAATCAGAGGTGGGGAATCAGATTTGGGGAATCAGAGGCGGGGACTTAGATATTGGGAAACAGAGGCGGGGAATCAGAGGCGGGGAAACCCAGGCGGGGAATCAGATATGGGGAATCAGAGGTGGGGAATCAGAGGCAAGGAATCAGATGTGCGGAATCAGAGATGGGGCATCAGAGGCAGGGAATCAGAATCAGAAGCAGGGAATCAGAGGCCGGGAATCAGAGGCCTGGAATCAGAGGCGGGGATTCAGAGGCAGGGAATCAGATGCGGGGAATCAGAGGCGGGGAATCAGAGCTGGGGAATCAGAGGCGGGGTATTAGAGTTGGGGAATCAGAGGCGGGGAATCAGATATGGGGAAACAGAGGTGGGGAATCAGAGGCGGGGAAACAGAGGCAGGGAATCAGATATGGGGAATCAGAGGCGGGGAATCAGAGGTGGGGAATCAGAGGCGGGGAATCAGAGGCGGGGAATCAGAGGCGGGGAATCAGAAGTGGGGAATCAGAGGTGGGGAATCAGAGGCGGGGAATCAGAGGCGGGGAATCAGAGGCGGGCAATCAGATGCAGGGAATCAGAGGCAGGGAATCAGAGGCAGGGAACCAGACGCAGGGAATCAAATGAAGGGAATCTGATGCAGGGAATCTGAGGCAGGGACTCTGAGGCAGGGAATCTGTGGTGGGGAATCAGAGGCGGGAAAACAGGCGGTTAAACAGAGGCGGGTAAACATAGGCGGGGATTCAGAGGCGTGGATTCAGAGGCGGGAAATCAGAGGCGGGGAAAGATATGTGGGGAAAAGTAGGCCAGGAAAGTTGAGCGGAAAGGGAGGCATTGAATCAGAGGCGGGGAATCAGAGGCAGGGAATCAGAAGCGGGGAATCAGAGGTGGGGAATCAGAGGCGGGGAATCAGAGGCGGAGAATCAGAGGCGGGCAATCAGATGCAGGGAATCAGAGGAAGGGAATCAGAGGCAGGGAATCAGAGGCATGGAATCTGAGGCAGGGAATCTGAGGTGGGGAATCAGAGGCGGGGAAACAGGTGGGTAAACAGAGGCGGGTAAACATAGGCGGGGAATCAGAGGCGCGGAATCAGAGGCGGGGAATCAGAGGCAGGGAATCAGAGGCGGGGAATCAGAGGCGGGGAATCAGATGCGGGGAATCAGAGGTGGGGAATCAGAGGCGGGGTATCAGAGTAGGGGAATCAGAGGCGGGGAATCAGAGGCGGGGAATCAGAGGCGGGGAATCAGAGGCGTGCAATCAGAGGCGGGGAATCAGAGGTGGGGAATCAGAAGTGTGGAATCAGAGGTGGGGAAACAGAGGCGGGGAATCAGATATGGGGAATCAGAGGTGGGGCATCAGAGGTTGTGAATCACAGATGGGGAATCAGAGGCGGGGAATCAGATGCGGGGAATCAGAGGTGGGGAATCAGAGGCGGGGTATCAGAGTAGGGGAATCAGAGGCGGGGAATCAGAGGCGGGGAATCAGAGGCGGGGAATCAGAGGCGTGCAATCAGAGGCGGGGAATCAGAGGTGGGGAATCAGAAGTGTGGAATCAGAGGCGGGGAAACAGAGGCGGGGAATAAGATTTGGGGAATCAGAGGCGGGGACTTAGATATTGGGAAACAGAGGCGGGGAATCAGAGGCGGGGAAACCCAGGCGGGGAATCAGATATGGGGAATCAGAGGTGGGGAATCAGAGGCAAGGAATCAGATGTGCGGAATCAGAGATGGGGAATCAGAGGCAGGGAATCAGAATCAGAAGCAGGGAATCAGAGGCAGGGAATCAGAGGCCGGAATCAGATGCTGGGAATCAGAGGCCTGGAATCAGAGGCGGGGAATCAGAGGCGGGGAATCAGATATGGGGAAACAGAGGTGGGGAATCAGAGGCGGGGAAACAGAGGCAGGGAATCAGATATGGGGAATCAGAGGCGGGGAATCAGAGGTGGGGAATCATAGGCAGGGAATCGGATGTGCAGAATCAGAGATGGGGAATCAGAGGCTGGGAATCAGAGGTGGTGAATCAGAGATGGGGAATCAGAGGCGGGGAATCAGAGGCAGGGAATCAGACGCGGGGAATCAGAGGTGGGCAATCAGAGGCGGGGAATCAGATATGGGGAATCAGAGGCGGGGAATCAGAGGCGGGGAAACAGAGGCGGGGAATCAGATATGGGGAATCAGAGGTGGGGCATCAGAGGTTGTGAATCACAGATGGGGAATCAGAGGCGGGGAATCAGAGGCAGGGAATCAGACGCGGGGAATCAGAGGCGGGGATTCAGAGCTGGGGAATCAGAGGCTGGGAATCAGAGTTGGGGAATCAGAGGCGGGGAATCAGATATGAGGAATCAGAGGCAGGGAATCAGAGGCGGGAAAACAGAGGCGGGGAATCAGATATGGGGAATCAGAGGCGGGGAATCAGAGGCAGGGAATCAGACACGGGGAATCAGAGGCGGGGAATCAGAGATGGGGAATCAGAGGCGGGGAATCAGAGGCAGGGAATCGGATGCCGGGAATCAGAGGCGGGAAATCAGAGCTGGGGAATCAGAGGCGGGGAATCAGAGTTGGGGAATCAGAGGCGGCGAAGCAGATATGGGGAAATAGAGGCGGGGAATCAGATATGGGGAATCAGAGGCGGGGAATCAGATATGGGGAATCAGAGGCTGGGAATCAGAGGGGGGGTAACAGAGGCGGGGAATAAGATATGGGGAATCAGAGGTGGGGAATCAGGGGCGGGGAATCAGTGGCAGGGAATCAGAGGCGGGGAATCAGAGGCGGGGAATCAAAGGAAGGGAATCAGACACGGGGAATCAGAGGTGGGGAATCAGAGATCGGGAATCAGAGGCGGGGAATCACAGGGAGGGAATCAGACGCGGGGAATCAGAGGCGGGGAATCAGAGCTGGGGAATCAGAGGTGGTGAATCAGAGTCGGGGAATCATAGGCAGGGAATCGGTTGTGCGGAATCAGAGATGGGGAATCAAGGCGGGGAATCAGAGGCAGGGAATCAGACGCGGGGAATCAGAGGCGGGGATTCAGAGCTGGGGAATCAGAGGCGGTGAATCAGAGTTGGGGAATCAGAGGCAGGGAATCAGATATGGGGAATCAGAGGTGGGGAATCAGAGGCGGGGAAACAGAGGCGGGGAATCAGATATGGGGAATCAGAATTGGGGAATCAGGGGCAGGGAATCAGTGGCAGGGAATCAGAGGCGGGGAATCAGAGGCGGGGAATCAGAGGCAGGGAATCAGACACGGGGAATCAGAGGCGGGGAATCAGAGATGGGGAATCAGAGGCGGGGAATCAGAGGCAGGGAATCGGACTCCGGGAATCAGAGTCGGGGAATCAGAGCTGGGGAATCAGAGGCGGGGAATCAGAGTTGGGGAATCAGAGGCGGGGAATCAGATATGGGGAAATAGAGGCGGGGAATCAGATATGGGGAATCAGAGGTGTGGAATCAGAGGTTGGGAATCAGAGGCAGGGAATCAGAGTCGGGGAAACAGAGGCGGGTAATCAGATATGGGGACTCAGAGGTGGCGAATCAAAGGCGGTGAAACAGAGATGGGGAATCAGGGCAGGGAATCAGAGGCAGGGAATCAAACACGGGGAATCAGAACTGGGGAATCAGAGGCGGGGAATCAGAGTTGGGAATCAGAGGCGGGGAATCAGAGGCGGGAAACAGAGGCGGGGAATCAGATATGGGGAATCAGAGGTGGGGAATCCGAGGTTGGGAATCAGAGGCAGGGAATCAGAGGCGGGGAATCAGAGGCGGGGAATCAGAGGAAGGGAATCAGATGTGCGGAATCGGAGATGGGGAATCAGAGGCAGGGAATCAGAGGCGGGGAATCAGAGGCGGGGAATTAGAGGCCGGGAATAAGATATGGGGAAACAGAGGCGGGGAATCCGAGGCGGGGAAACAGAGGCGGGGAATCAGATATGGGGAATCAGAGGTGGGGAATCAGAGGTTGGGAATCAGAGGCAGGGAATCAGAGGCTTGGAATCAGATGCAGGGAATCAGATGCGGGGAATCAGAGGCGGGGAATCAGAGCTGGGGAATCAGAGGTGGGGAATCAGATTTGGGGAATCAGAGGCGGGGACTTAGATATTGGGAAACAGAGGCGGGGAATCAGAGGCGGGGAAACCCAGGCGGGGAATCAGATATGGGGAATCAGAGGTGGGGAATCAGAGGCAAGGAATCAGATGTGCGGAATCAGAGATGGGGCATCAGAGGCAGGGAATCAGAATCAGAAGCAGGGAATCAGAGGCCGGGAATCAGAGGCCTGGAATCAGAGGCGGGGATTCAGAGGCAGGGAATCAGATGCGGGGAATCAGAGGCGGGGAATCAGAGCTGGGGAATCAGAGGCGGGGTATTAGAGTTGGGGAATCAGAGGCGGGGAATCAGATATGGGGAAACAGAGGTGGGGAATCAGAGGCGGGGAAACAGAGGCAGGGAATCAGACACGGGGAATCAGAGGCGGGGAATCAGAGATGGGGAATCAGAGGCGGGGAATCAGAGGCAGGGAATCGGACTCCGGGAATCAGAGTCGGGGAATCAGAGCTGGGGAATCAGAGGCGGGGAATCAGAGTTGGGGAATCAGAGGCGGGGAATCAGATATGGGGAAATAGAGGCGGGGAATCAGATATGGGGAATCAGAGGTGTGGAATCAGAGGTTGGGAATCAGAGGCAGGGAATCAGAGTCGGGGAAACAGAGGCGGGTAATCAGATATGGGGACTCAGAGGTGGCGAATCAAAGGCGGTGAAACAGAGATGGGGAATCAGGGCAGGGAATCAGAGGCAGGGAATCAAACACGGGGAATCAGAACTGGGGAATCAGAGGCGGGGAATCAGAGTTGGGAATCAGAGGCGGGGAATCAGAGGCGGGAAACAGAGGCGGGGAATCAGATATGGGGAATCAGAGGTGGGGAATCCGAGGTTGGGAATCAGAGGCAGGGAATCAGAGGCGGGGAATCAGAGGCGGGGAATCAGAGGAAGGGAATCAGATGTGCGGAATCGGAGATGGGGAATCAGAGGCAGGGAATCAGAGGCGGGGAATCAGAGGCGGGGAATTAGAGGCCGGGAATAAGATATGGGGAAACAGAGGCGGGGAATCCGAGGCGGGGAAACAGAGGCGGGGAATCAGATATGGGGAATCAGAGGTGGGGAATCAGAGGTTGGGAATCAGAGGCAGGGAATCAGAGGCTTGGAATCAGATGCAGGGAATCAGATGCGGGGAATCAGAGGCGGGGAATCAGAGCTGGGGAATCAGAGGTGGGGAATCAGATTTGGGGAATCAGAGGCGGGGACTTAGATATTGGGAAACAGAGGCGGGGAATCAGAGGCGGGGAAACCCAGGCGGGGAATCAGATATGGGGAATCAGAGGTGGGGAATCAGAGGCAAGGAATCAGATGTGCGGAATCAGAGATGGGGCATCAGAGGCAGGGAATCAGAATCAGAAGCAGGGAATCAGAGGCCGGGAATCAGAGGCCTGGAATCAGAGGCGGGGATTCAGAGGCAGGGAATCAGATGCGGGGAATCAGAGGCGGGGAATCAGAGCTGGGGAATCAGAGGCGGGGTATTAGAGTTGGGGAATCAGAGGCGGGGAATCAGATATGGGGAAACAGAGGTGGGGAATCAGAGGCGGGGAAACAGAGGCAGGGAATCAGATATGGGGAATCAGAGGCGGGGAATCAGAGGTGGGGAATCAGAGGCGGGGAATCAGAGGCGGGGAATCAGAGGCGGGGAATCAGAAGTGGGGAATCAGAGGTGGGGAATCAGAGGCGGGGAATCAGAGGCAGGGAATCAGAGGCGGGCAATCAGATGCAGGGAATCAGAGGCAGGGAATCAGAGGCAGGGAACCAGACGCAGGGAATCAAATGAAGGGAATCTGATGCAGGGAATCTGAGGCAGGGACTCTGAGGCAGGGAATCTGTGGTGGGGAATCAGAGGCGGGAAAACAGGCGGTTAAACAGAGGCGGGTAAACATAGGCGGGGATTCAGAGGCGTGGATTCAGAGGCGGGAAATCAGAGGCGGGGAAAGATATGTGGGGAAAAGTAGGCCAGGAAAGTTGAGCGGAAAGGGAGGCATTGAATCAGAGGCGGGGAATCAGAGGCAGGGAATCAGAAGCGGGGAATCAGAGGTGGGGAATCAGAGGCGGGGAATCAGAGGCGGAGAATCAGAGGCGGGCAATCAGATGCAGGGAATCAGAGGCAGGGAATCAGAGGCAGGGAATCAGAGGCATGGAATCTGAGGCAGGGAATCTGAGGTGGGGAATCAGAGGCGGGGAAACAGGTGGGTAAACAGAGGCGGGTAAACATAGGCGGGGAATCAGAGGCGCGGAATCAGAGGCGGGGAATCAGAGGCAGGGAATCAGAGGCGGGGAATCAGAGGCGGGGAATCAGATGCGGGGAATCAGAGGTGGGGAATCAGAGGCGGGGTATCAGAGTAGGGGAATCAGAGGCGGGGAATCAGAGGCGGGGAATCAGAGGCGGGGAATCAGAGGCGTGCAATCAGAGGCGGGGAATCAGAGGTGGGGAATCAGAAGTGTGGAATCAGAGGCGGGGAAACAGAGGCGGGGAATCAGATATGGGGAATCAGAGGTGGGGCATCAGAGGTTGTGAATCACAGATGGGGAATCAGAGGCGGGGAATCAGAGGCAGGGAATCAGACGCGGGGAATCAGAGGCGGGGATTCAGAGCTGGGGAATCAGAGGCGGGGAATCAGAGTTGGGGAATCAGAGGCGGGGAATCAGATATGGGGAATCAGAGGCAGGGAATGAGAGGCGGGAAAACAGAGGCGGGGAATCAGATATGGGGAATCAGAGGCGGGGAATCAGAGGCAGGGAATTAGACACGGGGAATCAGAGGCGGGGAATCAGAGATGGGGAATCAGAGGCGGGGAATCAGAGGCAGGGAATCGGATGCCGGGAATCAGAGGCGGGAAATCAGAGCTGGGTAATCAGAGGCGGGGAATCAGAGTTGGGGAATCAGAGGCGGCGAAGCAGATATGGGGAAATAGAGGCGGGGAATCAGATATGGGGAATCAGAGGCTGGGAATCAGAGGGGGGGAAACAGAGGCGGGGAATAAGATATGGGGAATCAGAAGTGGGGAATAAGGGGCGGGGAATCAGTGGCAGGGAATCAGAGGCGGAGAATCAGAGGCGGGGAATCAAAGGAAGGGAATCAGACACGGGGAATCAGAGGTGGGGAATCAGAGATGGGGAATCAGAGGCGGGGAATCACAGGCAGGGAATCAGACGCGGGGAATCAGAGGCGGGGAATCAGAGCTGGGGAATCAGAGGTGGGGAATCAGAGTCGGGGAATCAGAGGCAGGGAATCGGTTGTGCGGAATCAGAGATGGGGAATCAGATGTGGGGAATCAGAGGCAGTGAATCAGAGATGGGGAATCAGAGGCGGGGAATCAGAGGCAGGAAATTAGACAGGGATTCAGAGGCTGGGAATCAGACGGGGGGAATCAAAGGCGGGGAATCAGAGCTGGTGAATCAGAGGCAGGGAATCAGAGTTGGGGATTCAGAGGCGGGGAATCAGATATGGGGAAACAGAGGCGGGGAATGAGAGGCGGGCAAGCAGAGGCGGGGAATTAGATATGGGGAATCAGAGGTTGGAAATCAGACATGGGGAATCGGATGCGGGGAATCAGAGGCTGGGAATCAGAGCTGGGGAATCAGATGTGGGGAATCAGAGTTGGGGCATCAGAGGTGGGGAATTAGATATGGGAAACAGAGGCGGGGAATCAGAGGCGGGGAAACAGAGGCGGGGAATCAGATATGGGGAAACAGAGGCGGGGAATCAGAGGCGGGGAAACAGAGGCGGGGAATCAGACATGGGGAATCGGATGCGGGGAATCAGAGGCGGGGAATCAGAGCTGGGGAATCAGAGGTGGGGAATCAGTGTTGGGGCATCAGAGGTGGGGAATTAGATATGGGGAAACAGAGGCGGGGAATCAGAGGCGGGGAAACAGAGGCGGGGAATCAGATATGGGGAATCAGAGGTGGGGAATCAGAGGCAGGGAATCAGATGTGCGGAATCAGAGATGGGGAATCAGAGGCAGGGAATCAGAATCAGAAGCGGGGAATCAGAGGCCGGGAATCAGAGGCCGGGAATCAGATGCTGGGAATAAGAGGCCGGGAATCAGAGGTGGGGATTCAGAGTCTGGGAATCAGAGATGGGGATTCAGAGGCGGGGAATGAGATATGGAGAATCAGAGGCGGGGAATCAGAGGCGGGGAAACAGAGGTGGGGAATCAGATATGGGGAATCAGAGGTGGCGAATCAAAGGCGGTGAATCAGAGATGGGGAATAAGAGGCGGGGAATTAGAGGCAGGGAATCAGATGCGGGGATTCAGAGGCGGGGAATCAGAGCTGGCGAATCAGAGGTGGGGAATCAGAGGTGGGCAATCAGAGCCGGGGAATCAGATATGGGGAATCAGAGGCGGGGAAACAGAGGCGGGGAATCAGATATGGGGAATCAGAGGTGGGGAATCAGAGGTTGTGAATCAGAGATGGGGAATCAAGGCGGGGAAACAGAGGGAGGGAATCAGACGCGGGGAATCAGAGGCGGGGATTCAGAGCTGGGGAATCAGAGGCGGGGAATCAGAGTTGGGGAATCAGAGGCAGGGAATCAGATATGGGGAATCAGAGGCGGGGAATCAGAGGCAGGGAAACAGAGGCGGGGAATCAGATATGGGTAATCAGAGGTGGGGAATCAGGGGCAGGGAATCAGTGGCAGGGAATCAAGGGCGGGGAATCTGAGCCGGGGAATCAGAGGCAGGGAATCAGACACGGGGAATCAGAGGCGGGGAATCAGAGATGGTGAATCAGAGGCGGGGAATCAGAGGCAGGGAATCGGACGCCGGGAATCAGAGGCGGGGAATCAGAGCTGGGGAATCAGAGGCGGGGAATCAGAGTCGGGGAATCAGAGGCGGGGAATCAGATATGGGGAAATAGAGGCGGGGAATCAGATATGGGGAATCAGAGGTGTGGAATCAGAGGTTGGGAATCAGAGGCAGGGAATCAGAGGCGGGGAAACAGAGGCGGGGAATCAGATATGGGGAATCAGAGGTGGCGAATCAAAGGCGGTGAAACAGAGATGGGGAATCAGGGCAGGGAATCAGAGGCAGGGAATCAGAGGCTGGGAATCAGAGGTGGTGAATCAGAGATGGGGAATCAGAGGCGGGGAATCAGAGGCAGGGAATCAGACGCGGGGAATCAGAGGTGGGCAATCAGAGGCGGGGAATCAGATATGGGGAATCAGAGGCGGGGAATCAGAGGCGGGGAAACAGAGGCGGGGAATCAGATATGGGGAATCAGAGGTGGGGCATCAGAGGTTGTGAATCACAGATGGGGAATCAGAGGCGGGGAATCAGAGGCAGGGAATCAGACGCGGGGAATCAGAGGCGGGGATTCAGAGCTGGGGAATCAGAGGCTGGGAATCAGAGTTGGGGAATCAGAGGCGGGGAATCAGATATGAGGAATCAGAGGCAGGGAATCAGAGGCGGGAAAACAGAGGCGGGGAATCAGATATGGGGAATCAGAGGCGGGGAATCAGAGGCAGGGAATCAGACACGGGGAATCAGAGGCGGGGAATCAGAGATGGGGAATCAGAGGCGGGGAATCAGAGGCAGGGAATCGGATGCCGGGAATCAGAGGCGGGAAATCAGAGCTGGGGAATCAGAGGCGGGGAATCAGAGTTGGGGAATCAGAGGCGGCGAAGCAGATATGGGGAAATAGAGGCGGGGAATCAGATATGGGGAATCAGAGGCGGGGAATCAGATATGGGGAATCAGAGGCTGGGAATCAGAGGGGGGGTAACAGAGGCGGGGAATAAGATATGGGGAATCAGAGGTGGGGAATCAGGGGCGGGGAATCAGTGGCAGGGAATCAGAGGCGGGGAATCAGAGGCGGGGAATCAAAGGAAGGGAATCAGACACGGGGAATCAGAGGTGGGGAATCAGAGATCGGGAATCAGAGGCGGGGAATCACAGGGAGGGAATCAGACGCGGGGAATCAGAGGCGGGGAATCAGAGCTGGGGAATCAGAGGTGGTGAATCAGAGTCGGGGAATCATAGGCAGGGAATCGGTTGTGCGGAATCAGAGATGGGGAATCAAGGCGGGGAATCAGAGGCAGGGAATCAGACGCGGGGAATCAGAGGCGGGGATTCAGAGCTGGGGAATCAGAGGCGGTGAATCAGAGTTGGGGAATCAGAGGCAGGGAATCAGATATGGGGAATCAGAGGTGGGGAATCAGAGGCGGGGAAACAGAGGCGGGGAATCAGATATGGGGAATCAGAATTGGGGAATCAGGGGCAGGGAATCAGTGGCAGGGAATCAGAGGCGGGGAATCAGAGGCGGGGAATCAGAGGCAGGGAATCAGACACGGGGAATCAGAGGCGGGGAATCAGAGATGGGGAATCAGAGGCGGGGAATCAGAGGCAGGGAATCGGACTCCGGGAATCAGAGTCGGGGAATCAGAGCTGGGGAATCAGAGGCGGGGAATCAGAGTTGGGGAATCAGAGGCGGGGAATCAGATATGGGGAAATAGAGGCGGGGAATCAGATATGGGGAATCAGAGGTGTGGAATCAGAGGTTGGGAATCAGAGGCAGGGAATCAGAGTCGGGGAAACAGAGGCGGGTAATCAGATATGGGGACTCAGAGGTGGCGAATCAAAGGCGGTGAAACAGAGATGGGGAATCAGGGCAGGGAATCAGAGGCAGGGAATCAAACACGGGGAATCAGAACTGGGGAATCAGAGGCGGGGAATCAGAGTTGGGAATCAGAGGCGGGGAATCAGAGGCGGGAAACAGAGGCGGGGAATCAGATATGGGGAATCAGAGGTGGGGAATCCGAGGTTGGGAATCAGAGGCAGGGAATCAGAGGCGGGGAATCAGAGGCGGGGAATCAGAGGAAGGGAATCAGATGTGCGGAATCGGAGATGGGGAATCAGAGGCAGGGAATCAGAGGCGGGGAATCAGAGGCGGGGAATTAGAGGCCGGGAATAAGATATGGGGAAACAGAGGCGGGGAATCCGAGGCGGGGAAACAGAGGCGGGGAATCAGATATGGGGAATCAGAGGTGGGGAATCAGAGGTTGGGAATCAGAGGCAGGGAATCAGAGGCTTGGAATCAGATGCAGGGAATCAGATGCGGGGAATCAGAGGCGGGGAATCAGAGCTGGGGAATCAGAGGTGGGGAATCAGATTTGGGGAATCAGAGGCGGGGACTTAGATATTGGGAAACAGAGGCGGGGAATCAGAGGCGGGGAAACCCAGGCGGGGAATCAGATATGGGGAATCAGAGGTGGGGAATCAGAGGCAAGGAATCAGATGTGCGGAATCAGAGATGGGGCATCAGAGGCAGGGAATCAGAATCAGAAGCAGGGAATCAGAGGCCGGGAATCAGAGGCCTGGAATCAGAGGCGGGGATTCAGAGGCAGGGAATCAGATGCGGGGAATCAGAGGCGGGGAATCAGAGCTGGGGAATCAGAGGCGGGGTATTAGAGTTGGGGAATCAGAGGCGGGGAATCAGATATGGGGAAACAGAGGTGGGGAATCAGAGGCGGGGAAACAGAGGCAGGGAATCAGACACGGGGAATCAGAGGCGGGGAATCAGAGATGGGGAATCAGAGGCGGGGAATCAGAGGCAGGGAATCGGACTCCGGGAATCAGAGTCGGGGAATCAGAGCTGGGGAATCAGAGGCGGGGAATCAGAGTTGGGGAATCAGAGGCGGGGAATCAGATATGGGGAAATAGAGGCGGGGAATCAGATATGGGGAATCAGAGGTGTGGAATCAGAGGTTGGGAATCAGAGGCAGGGAATCAGAGTCGGGGAAACAGAGGCGGGTAATCAGATATGGGGACTCAGAGGTGGCGAATCAAAGGCGGTGAAACAGAGATGGGGAATCAGGGCAGGGAATCAGAGGCAGGGAATCAAACACGGGGAATCAGAACTGGGGAATCAGAGGCGGGGAATCAGAGTTGGGAATCAGAGGCGGGGAATCAGAGGCGGGAAACAGAGGCGGGGAATCAGATATGGGGAATCAGAGGTGGGGAATCCGAGGTTGGGAATCAGAGGCAGGGAATCAGAGGCGGGGAATCAGAGGCGGGGAATCAGAGGAAGGGAATCAGATGTGCGGAATCGGAGATGGGGAATCAGAGGCAGGGAATCAGAGGCGGGGAATCAGAGGCGGGGAATTAGAGGCCGGGAATAAGATATGGGGAAACAGAGGCGGGGAATCCGAGGCGGGGAAACAGAGGCGGGGAATCAGATATGGGGAATCAGAGGTGGGGAATCAGAGGTTGGGAATCAGAGGCAGGGAATCAGAGGCTTGGAATCAGATGCAGGGAATCAGATGCGGGGAATCAGAGGCGGGGAATCAGAGCTGGGGAATCAGAGGTGGGGAATCAGATTTGGGGAATCAGAGGCGGGGACTTAGATATTGGGAAACAGAGGCGGGGAATCAGAGGCGGGGAAACCCAGGCGGGGAATCAGATATGGGGAATCAGAGGTGGGGAATCAGAGGCAAGGAATCAGATGTGCGGAATCAGAGATGGGGCATCAGAGGCAGGGAATCAGAATCAGAAGCAGGGAATCAGAGGCCGGGAATCAGAGGCCTGGAATCAGAGGCGGGGATTCAGAGGCAGGGAATCAGATGCGGGGAATCAGAGGCGGGGAATCAGAGCTGGGGAATCAGAGGCGGGGTATTAGAGTTGGGGAATCAGAGGCGGGGAATCAGATATGGGGAAACAGAGGTGGGGAATCAGAGGCGGGGAAACAGAGGCAGGGAATCAGATATGGGGAATCAGAGGCGGGGAATCAGAGGTGGGGAATCAGAGGCGGGGAATCAGAGGCGGGGAATCAGAGGCGGGGAATCAGAAGTGGGGAATCAGAGGTGGGGAATCAGAGGCGGGGAATCAGAGGCAGGGAATCAGAGGCGGGCAATCAGATGCAGGGAATCAGAGGCAGGGAATCAGAGGCAGGGAACCAGACGCAGGGAATCAAATGAAGGGAATCTGATGCAGGGAATCTGAGGCAGGGACTCTGAGGCAGGGAATCTGTGGTGGGGAATCAGAGGCGGGAAAACAGGCGGTTAAACAGAGGCGGGTAAACATAGGCGGGGATTCAGAGGCGTGGATTCAGAGGCGGGAAATCAGAGGCGGGGAAAGATATGTGGGGAAAAGTAGGCCAGGAAAGTTGAGCGGAAAGGGAGGCATTGAATCAGAGGCGGGGAATCAGAGGCAGGGAATCAGAAGCGGGGAATCAGAGGTGGGGAATCAGAGGCGGGGAATCAGAGGCGGAGAATCAGAGGCGGGCAATCAGATGCAGGGAATCAGAGGCAGGGAATCAGAGGCAGGGAATCAGAGGCATGGAATCTGAGGCAGGGAATCTGAGGTGGGGAATCAGAGGCGGGGAAACAGGTGGGTAAACAGAGGCGGGTAAACATAGGCGGGGAATCAGAGGCGCGGAATCAGAGGCGGGGAATCAGAGGCAGGGAATCAGAGGCGGGGAATCAGAGGCGGGGAATCAGATGCGGGGAATCAGAGGTGGGGAATCAGAGGCGGGGTATCAGAGTAGGGGAATCAGAGGCGGGGAATCAGAGGCGGGGAATCAGAGGCGGGGAATCAGAGGCGTGCAATCAGAGGCGGGGAATCAGAGGTGGGGAATCAGAAGTGTGGAATCAGAGGCGGGGAAACAGAGGCGGGGAATCAGATATGGGGAATCAGAGGTGGGGCATCAGAGGTTGTGAATCACAGATGGGGAATCAGAGGCGGGGAATCAGAGGCAGGGAATCAGACGCGGGGAATCAGAGGCGGGGATTCAGAGCTGGGGAATCAGAGGCGGGGAATCAGAGTTGGGGAATCAGAGGCGGGGAATCAGATATGGGGAATCAGAGGCAGGGAATGAGAGGCGGGAAAACAGAGGCGGGGAATCAGATATGGGGAATCAGAGGCGGGGAATCAGAGGCAGGGAATTAGACACGGGGAATCAGAGGCGGGGAATCAGAGATGGGGAATCAGAGGCGGGGAATCAGAGGCAGGGAATCGGATGCCGGGAATCAGAGGCGGGAAATCAGAGCTGGGTAATCAGAGGCGGGGAATCAGAGTTGGGGAATCAGAGGCGGCGAAGCAGATATGGGGAAATAGAGGCGGGGAATCAGATATGGGGAATCAGAGGCTGGGAATCAGAGGGGGGGAAACAGAGGCGGGGAATAAGATATGGGGAATCAGAAGTGGGGAATAAGGGGCGGGGAATCAGTGGCAGGGAATCAGAGGCGGAGAATCAGAGGCGGGGAATCAAAGGAAGGGAATCAGACACGGGGAATCAGAGGTGGGGAATCAGAGATGGGGAATCAGAGGCGGGGAATCACAGGCAGGGAATCAGACGCGGGGAATCAGAGGCGGGGAATCAGAGCTGGGGAATCAGAGGTGGGGAATCAGAGTCGGGGAATCAGAGGCAGGGAATCGGTTGTGCGGAATCAGAGATGGGGAATCAGATGTGGGGAATCAGAGGCAGTGAATCAGAGATGGGGAATCAGAGGCGGGGAATCAGAGGCAGGAAATTAGACAGGGATTCAGAGGCTGGGAATCAGACGGGGGGAATCAAAGGCGGGGAATCAGAGCTGGTGAATCAGAGGCAGGGAATCAGAGTTGGGGATTCAGAGGCGGGGAATCAGATATGGGGAAACAGAGGCGGGGAATGAGAGGCGGGCAAGCAGAGGCGGGGAATTAGATATGGGGAATCAGAGGTTGGAAATCAGACATGGGGAATCGGATGCGGGGAATCAGAGGCTGGGAATCAGAGCTGGGGAATCAGATGTGGGGAATCAGAGTTGGGGCATCAGAGGTGGGGAATTAGATATGGGAAACAGAGGCGGGGAATCAGAGGCGGGGAAACAGAGGCGGGGAATCAGATATGGGGAAACAGAGGCGGGGAATCAGAGGCGGGGAAACAGAGGCGGGGAATCAGACATGGGGAATCGGATGCGGGGAATCAGAGGCGGGGAATCAGAGCTGGGGAATCAGAGGTGGGGAATCAGTGTTGGGGCATCAGAGGTGGGGAATTAGATATGGGGAAACAGAGGCGGGGAATCAGAGGCGGGGAAACAGAGGCGGGGAATCAGATATGGGGAATCAGAGGTGGGGAATCAGAGGCAGGGAATCAGATGTGCGGAATCAGAGATGGGGAATCAGAGGCAGGGAATCAGAATCAGAAGCGGGGAATCAGAGGCCGGGAATCAGAGGCCGGGAATCAGATGCTGGGAATAAGAGGCCGGGAATCAGAGGTGGGGATTCAGAGTCTGGGAATCAGAGATGGGGATTCAGAGGCGGGGAATGAGATATGGAGAATCAGAGGCGGGGAATCAGAGGCGGGGAAACAGAGGTGGGGAATCAGATATGGGGAATCAGAGGTGGCGAATCAAAGGCGGTGAATCAGAGATGGGGAATAAGAGGCGGGGAATTAGAGGCAGGGAATCAGATGCGGGGATTCAGAGGCGGGGAATCAGAGCTGGCGAATCAGAGGTGGGGAATCAGAGGTGGGCAATCAGAGCCGGGGAATCAGATATGGGGAATCAGAGGCGGGGAAACAGAGGCGGGGAATCAGATATGGGGAATCAGAGGTGGGGAATCAGAGGTTGTGAATCAGAGATGGGGAATCAAGGCGGGGAAACAGAGGGAGGGAATCAGACGCGGGGAATCAGAGGCGGGGATTCAGAGCTGGGGAATCAGAGGCGGGGAATCAGAGTTGGGGAATCAGAGGCAGGGAATCAGATATGGGGAATCAGAGGCGGGGAATCAGAGGCAGGGAAACAGAGGCGGGGAATCAGATATGGGTAATCAGAGGTGGGGAATCAGGGGCAGGGAATCAGTGGCAGGGAATCAAGGGCGGGGAATCTGAGCCGGGGAATCAGAGGCAGGGAATCAGACACGGGGAATCAGAGGCGGGGAATCAGAGATGGTGAATCAGAGGCGGGGAATCAGAGGCAGGGAATCGGACGCCGGGAATCAGAGGCGGGGAATCAGAGCTGGGGAATCAGAGGCGGGGAATCAGAGTCGGGGAATCAGAGGCGGGGAATCAGATATGGGGAAATAGAGGCGGGGAATCAGATATGGGGAATCAGAGGTGTGGAATCAGAGGTTGGGAATCAGAGGCAGGGAATCAGAGGCGGGGAAACAGAGGCGGGGAATCAGATATGGGGAATCAGAGGTGGCGAATCAAAGGCGGTGAAACAGAGATGGGGAATCAGGGCAGGGAATCAGAGGCAGGGAATCAGAGCTGGGGAAACAGAGGCGGGGAATCAGATATGGGGAATCAGAGGTGGGGAATCAGGGGCGGGGAATCAGTTGCAGGGAATCAGAGCTGGGGAATCAGAGGTGGGGAGTCAGAGCTGGGGAAACAGAGGCGGGGAATCAGATATGGGGAATCAGAGGTGGGGAATCAGGGGCGGGGAATAGTGGCAGGGAATCAGAGGCCGGGAATAAAAGGCGGGGAATCAGAGCTGGGGAATCAGAGGCGGGGAATCAGAGTTGGGGAATCAGAGGAGGGGAATCAGATATGGGGAAACAGAGGCCGGGAATCAGAGGCAGGGAAACAGAGGCGGGGAATCAGATATGGGGAATCAGAGGTGGGGAATTTGAGGTTGCGAATCAGAGGCGGGGAATCAGAGGCGGGGAATCAGAGGCAGGGAATCGGATGTGCGGAATCAGAGATGGGGAATCAGAGGTGGGGATTCAGAGGTGGTGAATCAGAAAAGGGGAATCAGAGGCTGGGAATCAGAGGCAGGGAATCAGACGCAGAGAATCAGAGGCGGGGAATCATAGCTGGCGAATCAGAGGTGGGGAATCAGAGGTGGGCAATCAGAGCCGGGGAATCAGATATGGGGAATCAGAGGCGGGGAAACAGAGGCGGGGAATCAGATATGGGGAATCAGAGGTGGGGAATCAGAGGTTGTGAATCAGAGATGGGGAATCAAGGCGGGGAAACAGAGGGAGGGAATCAGACGCGGGGAATCAGAGGCGGGGATTCAGAGCTGGGGAATCAGAGGCGGGGAATCAGAGTTGGGGAATCAGAGGCAGGGAATCAGATATGGGGAATCAGAGGCGGGGAATCAGAGGCGGGGAAACAGAGGCGGGGAATCAGATATGGGTAATCAGAGGTGGGGAATCAGGGGCAGGGAATCAGTGGCAGGGAATCAGAGGCGGGGAATCTGAGCCGGGGAATCAGAGGCAGGGAATCAGACACGGGGAATCAGAGGCGGGGAATCAGAGATGGTGAATCAGAGGCGGGGAATCAGAGGCAGGGAATCGGACGCCGGGAATCAGAGGCGGGGAATCAGAGCTGGGGAATCAGAGGCGGGGAATCAGAGTCGGGGAATCAGAGGCGGGGAATCAGATATGGGGAAATAGAGGCGGGGAATCAGATATGGGGAATCAGAGGAGTGGAATCAGAGGTTGGGAATCAGAGGCAGGGAATCAGAGGCGGGGAAACAGAGGCGGGGAATCAGATATGGGGAATCAGAGGTGGCGAATCAAAGGCGGTGAAACAGAGATGGGGAATCAGGGCAGGGAATCAGAGGCAGGGAATCAGAGCTGGGGAAACAGAGGCGGGGAATCAGATATGGGGAATCAGAGGTGGGGAATCAGGGGCGGGGAATCAGTTGCAGGGAATCAGAGCTGGGGAATCAGAGGTGGGGAGTCAGAGCTGGGGAAACAGAGGCGGGGAATCAGATATGGGGAATCAGAGGTGGGGAATCAGAGGCCGGGAATAAAAGGCGGGGAATCAGAGCTGGGGAATCAGAGGCGGGGAATCAGAGTTGGGGAATCAGAGGAGGGGAATCAGATATGGGGAAACAGAGGCCGGGAATCAGAGGCAGGGAAACAGAGGCGGGGAATCAGAGGTGGGATATCAGAGGTTGTGAATCAGAGATGGGGAATCAAGGCGGGGAAACAGAGGGAGGGAATCAGACGCGGGGAATCAGAGGCGGGGATTCAGAGCTGGGGAATCAGAGGCGGGGAATCAGAGTTGGGGAATCAGAGGCAGGGAATCAGATATGGGGAATCAGAGGCGGGGAATCAGAGGCGGGGAAACAGAGGCGGGGAATCAGATATGGGGAATCAGAGGTGGGGAATCAGGGGCAGGGAATCAGTGGCAGGGAATCAGAGGCGGGGAATCTGAGCCGGGGAATCAGAGACAGGGAATAAGACACGGGGAATCAGAGGCGGGGAATCAGAGATGGTGAATCAGAGGCGGGGAATCAGAGGCAGGGAATCGGACGCCGGGAATCAGAGGCGGGGAATCAGAGCTGGGGAATCAGAGGCGGGGAATCAGAGTCGGGGAATCAGAGGCGGGGAATCAGATATGGGGAAATAGAGGCGGGGAATCAGATATGGGGAATCAGAGGTGTGGAATCAGAGGTTGGGAATCAGAGGCAGGGAATCAGAGGCGGGGAAACAGAGGCGGGGAATCAGATATGGGGAATCAGAGGTGGCGAATCAAAGGCGGTGAAACAGAGATGGGGAATCAGGGCAGGGAATCAGAGGCAGGGAATCAGAGCTGGGGAAACAGAGGCGGGGAATCAGATATGGGGAATCAGAGGTGGGGAATCAGGGGCGGGGAATCAGTTGCAGGGAATCAGAGCTGGGGAATCAGAGGTGGGGAATCAGAGCTGGGGAAACAGAGGCGGGGAATCAGATATGGGGAATCAGAGGTGGGGAATCAGGGGCGGGGAATAGTGGCAGGGAATCAGAGGCCGGGAATAAAATGCGGGGAATCAGAGCTGGGGAATCAGAGGCGGGGAATCAGAGTTGGGGAATCAGAGGAGGGGAATCAGATATGGGGAAACTGAGGCCGGGAATCAGAGGCAGGGAAACAGAGGCGGGGAATCAGATATGGGGAATCAGAGGTGGGGAATTTGAGGTTGCGAATCAGAGGCGGGGAATCAGAGGCGGGGAATCAGAGGCAGGGAATCGGATGTGCGGAATCAGAGATGGGGAATCAGAGGTGGGGATTCAGAGGTGGTGAATCAGAAAAGGGGAATCAGAGGCTGGGAATCAGAGGCGGGGAATCAGATATGGGGAATCAGAGGTGGGGAATCAGGGGCGGGGAATCAGTGGCAGGGAATCAGAGGCCGGGAATAAAAGGCGGGAAATCAGAGCTGGGGAATCAGAGGCGGGGAATCAGAGTTGGGGAATCAGAGGAGGGGAATCAGATATGGGGAAACAGAGGCCGGGAATCAGAGGCAGGGTAACAGAGGCGGGGAATCAGATATGGGGAATCAGAGGTGGGGAATTAGAGGTTGCGAATCAGAGGCGGGGAAACAGAGGCGGGGAATCCAATATAGGGAATCAGAGGTGGGGAATCAGAGGTTGTGAATCAGAGATGTGGAATCAAGGCGGGGAATCAGATATGGGGAATCAGAGGCGGGGAAACAGAGGCGGGAAATCAGATATGGGGAATCAGAGGTGGGATATCAGAGGTTGTGAATCAGAGATGGGGAATCAAGGCGGGGAAACAGAGGGAGGGAATCAGACGCGGGGAATCAGAGGCGGGGATTCAGAGCTGGGGAATCAGAGGCGGGGAATCAGAGTTGGGGAATCAGAGGCAGGGAATCAGATATGGGGAATCAGAGGCGGGGAATCAGAGGCGGGGAAACAGAGGCGGGGAATCAGATATGGGGAATCAGAGGTGGGGAATCAGGGGCAGGGAATCAGTGGCAGGGAATCAGAGGCGGGGAATCTGAGCCGGGGAATCAGAGACAGGGAATAAGACACGGGGAATCAGAGGCGGGGAATCAGAGATGGTGAATCAGAGGCGGGGAATCAGAGGCAGGGAATCGGACGCCGGGAATCAGAGGCGGGGAATCAGAGCTGGGGAATCAGAGGCGGGGAATCAGAGTCGGGGAATCAGAGGCGGGGAATCAGATATGGGGAAATAGAGGCGGGGAATCAGATATGGGGAATCAGAGGTGTGGAATCAGAGGTTGGGAATCAGAGGCAGGGAATCAGAGGCGGGGAAACAGAGGCGGGGAATCAGATATGGGGAATCAGAGGTGGCAAATCAAAGGCGGTGAAACAGAGATGGGGAATCAGGGCAGGGAATCAGAGGCAGGGAATCAGAGCTGGGGAAACAGAGGCGGGGAATCAGATATGGGGAATCAGAGGTGGGGAATCAGGGGCGGGGAATCAGTTGCAGGGAATCAGAGCTGGGGAATCAGAGGTGGGGAATCAGAGCTGGGGAAACAGAGGCGGGGAATCAGATATGGGGAATCAGAGGTGGGGAATCAGGGGCGGGGAATAGTGGCAGGGAATCAGAGGCCGGGAATAAAATGCGGGGAATCAGAGCTGGGGAATCAGAGGCGGGGAATCAGAGTTGGGGAATCAGAGGAGGGGAATCAGATATGGGGAAACAGAGGCCGGGAATCAGAGGCAGGGAAACAGAGGCGGGGAATCAGATATGGGGAATCAGAGGTGGGGAATTTGAGGTTGCGAATCAGAGGCGGGGAATCAGAGGCGGGGAATCAGAGGCAGGGAATCGGATGTGCGGAATCAGAGATGGGGAATCAGAGGTGGGGATTCAGAGGTGGTGAATCAGAAAAGGGGAATCAGAGGCTGGGAATCAGAGGCAGGGAATCAGACGCAGGGAATCAGAGGCGGGGAATCATAGCTGGCGAATTAGAGGAGGGGAATCAGAGTTGGGGAATCAGAGGCGGGGAATCAGATATGGGGAAACAGTCGGGGAATCAGAGGCGGGGAAACAGAGGCAGGGAATCAGATATGGGGAATCAGATGTGGGGAATCAGAGGCAGGGAATCAGATGTGCGGAATCAGAGAAGGGGAATCAGAGGCAGGGAATCAGAATCAGAAGCAGGGAATCAGAGGCCGGGAATCAGAGGCCGGAATCAGATGCTGGGAATCAGAGGCCTGGAATCAGAGGCAGGGAATCAGAGGCAGGGAATCTGATGCGGGGAATCAGAGGCGGGGAATCAGAGCTGGGGAATCATAGGCAGGGTATTAGAGTTGGGGAATCAGAGGCGGGGAATCAGATATGGGGAAACAGAGGTGGGGAATCAGAGGCGGGGAAACAGAGGCAGGGAATCAGATATGGGGAATCAGAGGCGGGAATCAGAGGTGGGGAATCATAGGCAGGGAATCGGATGTGCGGAATCAGAGATGGGGAATCAGAGGCCGGGAATCAGAGGTGGTGAATCAGATATGGGGAATCAGAGGCGGGGAATCAGAGGCAGTGAATCAGTCGCGGGGAATCAGAGTTGGGCAATCAGAGGCGGGGAATCAGATATGGGGAATCAGAGGCGGGGAATCAGAGGCGGGGAAACAGAGGCGGGGAATCAGATATGGGGAATCAGAGGTGGGGCATCAGAGGTTGTGAATCACAGATGGGGAATTAGAGGCGGGGAATCAGAGGCAGGGAATCAGACTCGGGGAATCAGAGTCGGGGATTCAGAGCTGGGGAATCAGAAGCGGGGAATCAGAGTTGGGGAATCAGAGGCGGGGAATCAGATATGGGGAATCAGAGGCAGGGAATCAGAGGCGGGGAATCAGAGGCAGGGAATCAGACGCGAGGAATCTGAGGCGGGGAATCAGAGCTGGGGAATCAGAGGTGGGGAATCAGAGTTGGGGAATCAGAGGCAGGGAATTAGATGTGCGGAATCAGAGATGGGGAATCAGAGGTGGGGAATCAGAGGCGGTGAATCAGAGATGGGGAATCAGAGGCGGGGAATCAGAGGCAGGAAATCAGACACGGGGATTCAGAGGCTGGGAATCAGACGGGTGGAATCAAAGGCGGGGAATCAGAGCTGGGGAATCTGAGGCAGGGAATCAGAGTTGGGGATTCAGAGGCGGGGAATCAGATATGGGGAAACAGAGGCGGGGAATCAGAGGCGGGAAAACAGTGGCGGGGAATTAGATATGGGGAATCAGAGGTGGGGAATCAGAGGTGGTGAATCAGAGATGGGGAATCAGAGGCGGGGAATCAGAGGCAGGGAATCGGACGCCGGAAATCAGAGGCGGGGAATCAGAGCTGGGGAATCAGAGGCGGGGAATCAGAGGTGGTGAATCAGAGATGGGGAATCAGTGGCGGGGAATCAGAGGCAGGGAATCGGACGCCGGGAATCAGAGGCGGGGAATCAGAGCTGGGGAAACAGAGGCGGGGAATCAGATATGGGGAATCAGAGGTGGGGAATCAGGGGCGGGGAATCAGTGGCAGGGAATCAGAGGCCGGGAATAAAAGGCGGGAAATCAGAGCTGGGGAATCAGAGGCGGGGAATCAGAGTTGGGGAATCAGAGGAGGGGAATCAGATATGGGGAAACAGAGGCCGGGAATCAGAGGCAGGGTAACAGAGGCGGGGAATCAGATATGGGGAATCAGAGGTGGGGAATTAGAGGTTGCGAATCAGAGGCGGGGAAACAGAGGCGGGGAATCAAATATAGGGAATCAGAGGTGGGGAATCAGAGGTTGTGAATCAGAGATGGGGAATCAAGGCGGGGAATCAGAGGCAGGGAATCAGACGCGGGGAATCAGAGGCGGGGATTCAGAGCTGGGGAATCAGAGGCGGTGAATCAGAGTTGGGGAATCAGAGGCAGGGAATCAGATATGGGGAATCAGAGGCGGGGAATCAGAGGCGGGGAAACAGAGGCGGGGATTCAGATATGGGGAATCAGAATTGGGGAATCAGGGGCAGGGAATCAGTGGCAGGGAATCAGAGGCGTGGAATCAGAGGCGGGGAATCAGAGGCAGGGAATAAGACACGGGGAATCGGAGGCGGGGAATCAGAGATGGGGAATCAGAGGCGGGGAATCAGAGGCAGGGAATCGGACTCCGGGAATCAGAGTTGGGGAATCAGAGCTGGGGAATCAGAGGCGGGGAATCAGAGTTGGGGAATCAGAGGCGGGGAATCAGATATGGGGAAATAGAGGCGGGGAATCAGATATGGGGAATCAGAGGTGTGGAATCAGAGGTTGGGAATCAGAGGCAGGGAATCAGAGTCGGGGAAACAGAGGCGGGGAATCAGATATGGGGAATCAGAGGTGGCGAATCAAAGGCGGTGAAACAGAGATGGGGAATCAGGGCAGGGAATCAGAGGCAGGGAATCAAACACGGGGAATCAGAGCTGGGGAATCAGAGGCGGGGAATCAGAGTTGGGAATCAGAGGCGGGGAATCAGAGGCGGGGAAACAGAGGCGGGGAATCAGATATGGGGAATCAGAGGTGGGGAATCCGAGGTTGGGAATCAGAGGCAGGGAATCAGAGGCGGGGAATCAGAGGCGGGGAATCAGAGGAAGGGAATCAGATGTGCGGAATCGGAGATGGGGAATCAGAGGCAGGGAATCAGAGGCGGGGAATCAGAGGCGGGGAATCAGAGGCCGGGAATCAGATATGGGAAAACAGAGGCTGGGAATCCGAGGCGGGGAAACAGAGGCGGGGAATCAGATATGGGGAATCAGAGTTGGGGAATCAGAGGTTGGGAATCAGAGGCAGGGAATCAGAGGCTTGGAATCAGATGCAGGGAATCAGATGCGGGGAATCAGAGGCGGGGAATCAGAGCTGGGGAATCAGAGGTGGGGAATCAGATTTGGGGAATCAGAGGCGGGGACTTAGATATTGGGAAACAGAGGCGGGGAATGAGAGGCGGGGAAACCCAGGCGGGGAATCAGATATGGGGAATCAGAGGTGGGGAATCAGAGGCAAGGAATCAGATGTGCGGAATAAGAGATGGGGAATCAGAGGCAGGGTATCAGAATCAGAAGCAGGGAATCAGAGGCCGGGAATCAGAGGCCGGAATCAGATGCTGGGAATCAGATGCCTGGAATCAGAGGCGGGTAATCAGAGGCAGGGAATCAGATGCGGGGAATCAGAGGCGGGGAATCAGAGCTGGGGAATCAGAGGTGGGGTATTAGAGTTGGGGAATCAGAGGCGGGGAATCAGATATGGGGAAACAGAGGTGGGGAATCAGAGGCGGGGAAACAGAGGCAGGGAATCAGATATGGGAAATCAGAGGTGGGGAATCAGAGATGGGGAATCAGAGACGGTGAATCAGAGATGGGGAATCAGAGGCGGGGAATCAGAGGCAGGAAATCAGACACGGGGATTCAGAGGCTGGGAATAAGACGGGGGGAATCAAAGGCGGGGAATCAGAGCTGGGGAATCAGAGGCAGGGAATCAGAGGCGGGGAATCAGATATGGGGAATCAGAGGCTGGGATTCAGAGGCGGGGAATCAGAGGCAGGGAATCAGACATGTGGAATCAGAGGTGGGGAATCAGAGATGGGGAATCAGAGGCGGGGAATCAGAGGCAGGGAATCAGACGCGGGGAATCTGAGGCGGGGAATCAGAGCTGGGGAATCAGAGGTGGGGAATCAGAGTTGGGGAATCAGAGGCAGGGAATCGGATGTGCGGAATCAGAGATGGGGAATCAGATGTGGGGAATCAGAGGAATCAGAGATGGGGAATCAGAGGCGGGGAATCAGAGGCAGGAAATCAGACACGGGGATTCAGAGGCTGGGAATCAGACGGGGGGAATCAAAGGCGGGGAATCAGAGCTGGGGAATCAGAGGCAGGGAATCAGAGTTGGGGATTCAGAGACGGGGAATCAGATATGGGGAAACAGAGGCGGGGAATCAGAGGCGGGCAAACAGAGGCGGGGAATTAGATATGGGGAATCAGAGGTGGGGAATCAGAGGTGGTGAATCAGTGATGGGGAATCACAGGCGGGGAATCAGAGGCAGGGAATAGAACGCAGGGAATCAGACGCAGGGAATCAGAGCTGGGGAATCAGAGGCGGGGAATCATAGTTGGGAATCAGAGGCGGGGAATCAGATATGGGGAAACAGAGGCGGGGAATCAGAGGCGGGGAAACAGAGGCGGGGAATCAGATATGGGGAATCGGATGCGGGGAATCAGAGGCGGGGAATCAGAGCTGGGGAATCAGAGGCGGGGAATCAGAGTTGGGGCATCAGAGGTGGGGAATTAGATATAGGGAAACAGAGGCGGGGAATCAGAGGCTGGGAAACAGAGGCGGGGAATCAGATATGGGGAATCAGAGGTGGGGAATCAGAGGCAGGGAATCAGATGTGCGGAATCAGAGATGGGGAATCAGAGGCAGGGAATCAGAATCAGAAGCGGGGAATCAGAGGCCGGGAATCAGAGGCCGGGAATCAGATGCTGGGAATAAGAGGCCGGGAATCAGAGGTGGGGAATCAGAGTCCGGGAATCAGAGATGGGGATTCAGAGGCGGGGAATGAGATATAGAGAATCAGAGGTGGGGAATCAGAGGCCGGGAAACAGAGGTGGGGAATCAGATATGGGGAATCAGAGGTGGCGAATCAAAGGCGGTGAATCAGAGATGGGGAATCAGAGGCGGGGAATCAGAGGCAGGGAATCAGATGCGGGGAATCAGAGGCGGGGAATCAGAGCTGGCGAATCAGAGGCGGGGAATCAGAGGTGGGCAATCAGAGGCGGGGAATCAGATATGGGGAATCAGAGGCGGGGAATCAGAGGCGGGGAAACAGAGGCGGGGAATCAAATATAGGGAATCAGAGGTGGGGAATCAGAGGTTGTGAATCAGAGATGGGGAATCAAGGCGGGGAATCAGAGGCAGGGAATCAGACACGGGGAATCAGAGGCGGGGATTCAGAGCTGGGGAATCAGAGGCGGGGAATCAGAGTTGGGGAATCAGAGGCAGGGAATCAGATATGGGGAATCAGAGGCGGGGAATCAGAGGCGGGGAAACAGAGGCGGGGAATCAGATATGGGGAATCCAAGGCGGGGAATCAGAGGCAGGGAATAAGACGCGGGGAATCAGAGGCGGTGATTCAGAGCTGGGGAATCAGAGGCGGGGAATCAGAGTTGGGGAATCAGAGGCAGGGAATCAGATATGGGGAATCAGATATGGGGAATCAGAGGTGGGGAATTAGAGGTTGCGAATCAGAGGCGGGGAAACAGAGGCGGGGAATCAAATATAGGGAATCAGAGGTGGGGAATCAGAGGTTGTGAATCAGAGATGGGGAATCAAGGCGGGGAATCAGAGGCAGGGAATCAGACGCGGGGAATCAGAGGCGGGGATTCAGAGCTGGGGAATCAGAGGCGGTGAATCAGAGTTGGGGAATCAGAGGCAGGGAATCAGATATGGGGAATCAGAGGCGGGGAATCAGAGGCGGGGAAACAGAGGCGGGGAATCAGATATGGGGAATCAGAATTGGGGAATCAGGGGCAGGGAATCAGTGGCAGGGAATCAGAGGCGTGGAATCAGAGGCGGGGAATCAGAGGCAGGGAATAAGACACGGGGAATCGGAGGCGGGGAATCAGAGATGGGGAATCAGAGGCGGGGAATCAGAGGCAGGGAATCGGACTCCGGGAATCAGAGTTGGGGAATCAGAGCTGGGGAATCAGAGGCGGGGAATCAGAGTTGGGGAATCAGAGGCGGGGAATCAGATATGGGGAAATAGAGGCGGGGAATCAGATATGGGGAATCAGAGGTGTGGAATCAGAGGTTGGGAATCAGAGGCAGGGAATCAGAGTCGGAGAAACAGAGGCGGGGAATCAGATATGGGGAATCAGAGGTGGCGAATCAAAGGCGGTGAAACAGAGATGGGGAATCAGGGCAGGGAATCAGAGGCAGGGAATCAAACACGGGGAATCAGAGCTGGGGAATCAGAGGCGGGGAATCAGAGTTGGGAATCAGAGGCGGGGAATCAGAGGCGGGGAAACAGAGGCGGGGTATCAGATATGGGGAATCAGAATTGGGGAATCCGAGGTTGGGAATCAGAGGCAGGGAATCAGAGGCGGGGAATCAGAGGCGGGGAATCAGAGGAAGGGAATCAGATGTGCGGAATCGGAGATGGGGAATCAGAGGCAGGGAATCAGAGGCGGGGAATCAGAGGCGGGGAATCAGAGGCCGGGAATCAGATATGGGAAAACAGAGGCTGGGAATCCGAGGCGGGGAAACAGAGGCGGGGAATCAGATATGGGGAATCAGAGTTGGGGAATCAGAGGTTGGGAATCAGAGGCAGGGAATCAGAGGCTTGGAATCAGATGCAGGGAATCAGATGCGGGGAATCAGAGGCGGGGAATCAGAGCTGGGGAATCAGAGGTGGGGAATCAGATTTGGGGAATCAGAGGCGGGGACTTAGATATTGGGAAACAGAGGCGGGGAATGAGAGGCGGGGAAACCCAGGCGGGGAATCAGATATGGGGAATCAGAGGTGGGGAATCAGAGGCAAGGAATCAGATGTGCGGAATAAGAGATGGGGAATCAGAGGCAGGGAATCAGAATCAGAAGCAGGGAATCAGAGGCCGGGAATCAGAGGCCGGAATCAGATGCTGGGAATCAGATGCCTGGAATCAGAGGCGGGGAATCAGAGGCAGGGAATCAGATGCGGGGAATCAGAGGCGGGGAATCAGAGCTGGGGAATCAGAGGTGGGGTATTAAAGTTGAGGAATCAGAGGCGGGGAATCAGATATGGGGAAACAGAGGTGGGGAATCAGAGGCGGGGAAACAGAGGCAGGGAATCAGATATGGGAAATCAGAGGTGGGGAATCAGAGATGGGGAATCAGAGGCGGTGAATCAGAGATGGGGAATCAGAGGCGGGGAATCAGAGGCAGGAAATCAGACACGGGGTTTCAGAGGCTGGGAATCAGACGGGGGGAATCAAAGGCGGGGAATCAGAGCTGGGGAATCAGAGGCAGGGAATCAGAGGCGGGGAATCAGATATGGGGAATCAGAGGCTGGGATTCAGAGGCGGGGAATCAGAGGCAGGGAATCAGACATGTGGAATCAGAGGTGGGGAATCAGAGATGGGGAATCAGAGGCGGGGAATCAGAGGCAGGGAATCAGACGCGGGGAATCTGAGGCGGGGAATCAGAGCTGGGGAATCAGAGGTGGGGAATCAGAGTTGGGGAATCAGAGGCAGGGAATCGGATGTGCGGAATCAGAGATGGGGAATCAGATGTGGGGAATCAGAGGAATCAGAGATGGGGAATCAGAGGCGGGGAATCAGAGGCAGGAAATCAGACACGGGGATTCAGAGGCTGGGAATCAGACGGGGGGAATCAAAGGCGGGGAATCAGAGCTGGGGAATCAGAGGCAGGGAATCAGAGTTGGGGATTCAGAGACGGGGAATCAGATATGGGGAAACAGAGGCGGGGAATCAGAGGCGGGCAAACAGAGGCGGGGAATTAGATATGGGGAATCAGAGGTGGGGAATCAGAGGTGGTGAATCAGTGATGGGGAATCACAGGCGGGGAATCAGAGGCAGGGAATAGAACGCAGGGAATCAGACGCAGGGAATCAGAGCTGGGGAATCAGAGGCGGGGAATCATAGTTGGGAATCAGAGGCGGGGAATCAGATATGGGGAAACAGAGGCGGGGAATCAGAGGCGGGGAAACAGAGGCGGGGAATCAGATATGGGGAATCGGATGCGGGGAATCAGAGGCGGGGAATCAGAGCTGGGGAATCAGAGGCGGGGAATCAGAGTTGGGGCATCAGAGGTGGGGAATTAGATATAGGGAAACAGAGGCGGGGAATCAGAGGCGGGGAAACAGAGGCGGGGAATCAGATATGGGGAATCAGAGGTGGGGAATCAGAGGCAGGGAATCAGATGTGCGGAATCAGAGATGGGGAATCAGAGGCAGGGAATCAGAATCAGAAGCGGGGAATCAGAGGCCGGGAATCAGAGGCCGGGAATCAGATGCTGGGAATAAGAGGCCGGGAATCAGAGGTGGGGAATCAGAGTCCGGGAATCAGAGATGGGGATTCAGAGGCGGGGAATGAGATATAGAGAATCAGAGGCGGGGAATCAGAGGCCGGGAAACAGAGGTGGGGAATCAGATATGGGGCATCAGAGGTGGCGAATCAAAGGCGGTGAATCAGAGATGGGGAATCAGAGGCGGGGAATCAGAGGCAGGGAATCAGATGCGGGGAATCAGAGGCGGGGAATCAGAGCTGGCGAATCAGAGGCGGGGAATCAGAGGTGGGCAATCAGAGGTGGGGAATCAGATATGGGGAATCAGAGGCGGGGAATCAGAGGCGGGGAAACAGAGGCGGGGAATCAAATATAGGGAATCAGAGGTGGGGAATCAGAGGTTGTGAATCAGAGATGGGGAATCAAGGCGGGGAATCAGAGGCAGGGAATCAGACACGGGGAATCAGAGGCGGGGATTCAGAGCTGGGGAATCAGAGGCGGGGAATCAGAGTTGGGGAATCAGAGGCAGGGAATCAGATATGGGGAATCAGAGGCGGGGAATCAGAGGCGGGGAAACAGAGGCGGGGAATCAGATATGGGGAATCCAAGGCGGGGAATCAGAGGCAGGGAATAAGACGCGGGGAATCAGAGGCGGTGATTCAGAGCTGGGGAATCAGAGGCGGGGAATCAGAGTTGGGGAATCAGAGGCAGGGAATCAGATATGGGGAATCAGAGGCGGGGAATCAGAGGCCGGGAATCAGATATGGGGAAACAGAGGCGGGGAATCAGATATGTGGAATCAGAGGTGGCGAATCAAAGGCGGTGAAACAGAGATGGGGAATCAGGGCAGGGAATCAGAGGCAGGGAATCAAACACGGGGAATCAGAGCTGGGGAATCAGAGGCGGGGAATCAGAGTTGGGAATCAGAGGCGGGGAATCAGAGGCGGGGAAACAGAGGCGGGGAATCAGATATGGGGAATCAGAGGTGGGGAATCATAGGTTGGGAATCAGAGGCAGGGAATCAGAGGCGGGGAATCAGAGGCGGGGAATCAGAGGAAGGGAATCAGATGTGCAGAATCGGAGATGGGGAATCAGAGGCAGGGAATCAGAGGCGGGGAATCAGAGGCGGGGAATCAGAGGCCGGGAATCAGATATGGGGAAACTGAGGCGGGGAGTCAGAGGTAGGGAATCAGAGGCAGGGAATCAGAGGCTTGGAATCAGATGCAGGGAATCAGATGAGGGGCATCAGAGGCGGGGAATCAGAGCTGGGGAATCAGAGGTGGGGAATCAGATTTTGGGAATCAGAGGTGGGGACTTAGATATTGGGAAACAGAGGCGGGGAATCAGAGGCGGGGAAACAGAGGTGGGGAATCAGATATGGGGAATCAGAGGCGGGGAATCAGAGGCAGGGTATCAGACGCGGGGAATCAGAGGTGGGCAATCAGAGGCGGGGAATCAGATATGGGGAATCAGAGGCAGGGAATCAGAGGCGGGGAAACAGAGGCGGGGAATCAGATATGGGGAATCAGAGGTGGGGCATCAGAGGTTGTGAATCACAGATGGGGAATAAGAGGCGGGGAATCAGAGGCAGGGAATCAGACGCGGGGAATCAGAGGCGGGGATTCAGAGCTGGGGAATCAGAAGCGGGGAATCAGAGTTGGGGAATCAGAGGCGGGGTATCAGATATGGGGAACCAGAGGCAGGGAATCAGAGGCGGGGAATCAGAGGCGGGGAAACAGAGGCGGGGAATCAGATATGGGGAATCAGAGGTGGGGAATCCGAGGTTGGGAATCAGAGGCAGGGAATCAGAGGCGGGGAATCAGAGGCGGGGAATCAGAGGAAGGGAATCAGATGTGCGGAATCGGAGATGGGGAATCAGAGGCAGGGAATCAGAGGCGGGGAATCAGAGGCGGGGAATCAGAGGCCGGGAATCAGATATGGGAAAACAGAGGCTGGGAATCCGAGGCGGGGAAACAGAGGCGGGGAATCAGATATGGGGAATCAGAGTTGGGGAATCAGAGGTTGGGAATCAGAGGCAGGGAATCAGAGGCTTGGAATCAGATGCAGGGAATCAGATGCGGGGAATCAGAGGCGGGGAATCAGAGCTGGGGAATCAGAGGTGGGGAATCAGATTTGGGGAATCAGAGGCGGGGACTTAGATATTGGGAAACAGAGGCGGGGAATGAGAGGCGGGGAAACCCAGGCGGGGAATCAGATATGGGGAATCAGAGGTGGGGAATCAGAGGCAAGGAATCAGATGTGTGGAATAAGAGATGGGGAATCAGAGGCAGGGAATCAGAATCAGAAGCAGGGAATCAGAGGCCGGGAATCAGAGGCCGGAATCAGATGCTGGGAATCAGATGCCTGGAATCAGAGGCGGGGAATCAGAGGCAGGGAATCAGATGCGGGGAATCAGAGGCGGGGAATCAGAGCTGGGGAATCAGAGGTGGGGTATTAGAGTTGGGGAATCAGAGGCGGGGAATCAGATATGGGGAAACAGAGGTGGGGAATCAGAGGCGGGGAAACAGAGGCAGGGAATCAGATATGGGAAATCAGAGGTGGGGAATCAGAGATGGGGAATCAGAGGCGGTGAATCAGAGATGGGGAATCAGAGGCGGGGAATCAGAGGCAGGAAATCAGACACGGGGATTCAGAGGCTGGGAATCAGACGGGGGGAATCAAAGGCGGGGAATCATAGCTGGGGAATCAGAGGCAGGGAATCAGAGGCGGGGAATCAGATATGGGGAATCAGAGGCTGGGATTCAGAGGCGGGGAATCAGAGGCAGGGAATCAGACATGTGGAATCAGAGGTGGGGAATCAGAGATGGGGAATCAGAGGCGGGGAATCAGAGGCAGGGAATCAGACGCGGGGAATCTGAGGCGGGGAATCAGAGCTGGGGAATCAGAGGTGGGGAATCAGAGTTGGGGAATGAGAGGCAGGGAATCGGATGTGCGGAATCAGAGATGGGGAATCAGATGTGGGGAATCAGAGGAATCAGAGATGGGGAATCAGAGGCGGGGAATCAGAGGCAGGAAATCAGACACGGGGATTCAGAGGCTGGGAATCAGACGGGGGGAATCAAAGGCGGGGAATCAGAGCTGGGGAATCAGAGGCAGGGAATCAGAGTTGGGGATTCAGAGACGGGGAATCAGATATGGGGAAACAGAGGCGGGGAATCAGAGGCGGGCAAACAGAGGCGGGGAATTAGATATGGGGAATCAGAGGTGGGGAATCAGAGGTGGTGAATCAGTGATGGGGAATCACAGGCGGGGAATCAGAGGCAGGGAATAGAACGCAGGGAATCAGACGCAGGGAATCAGAGCTGGGGAATCAGAGGCGGGGAATCATAGTTGGGAATCAGAGGCGGGGAATCAGATATGGGGAAACAGAGGCGGGGAATCAGAGGCGGGGAAACAGAGGCGGGGAATCAGATATGGGGAATCGGATGCGGGGAATCAGAGGCGGGGAATCAGAGCTGGGGAATCAGAGGCGGGGAATCAGAGTTGGGGCATCAGAGGTGGGGAATTAGATATAGGGAAACAGAGGCGGGGAATCAGAGGCGGGGAAACAGAGGCTGGGAATCAGATATGGGGAATCAGAGGTGGGCAATCAGAGGCGGGGAATCAGATATGGGGAATCAGAGGCGGGGAATCAGAGGCGGGGAAACAGAGGCGGGGAATCAAATATAGGGAATCAGAGGTGGGGAATCAGAGGTTGTGAATCAGAGATGGGGAATCAAGGCGGGGAATCAGAGGCAGGGAATCAGACACGGGGAATCAGAGGCGGGGATTCAGAGCTGGGGAATCAGAGGCGGGGAATCAGAGTTGGGGAATCAGAGGCAGGGAATCAGATATGGGGAATCAGAGGCGGGGAATCAGAGGCGGGGAAACAGAGGCGGGGAATCAGATATGGGGAATCCAAGGCGGGGAATCAGAGGCAGGGAATAAGACGCGGGGAATCAGAGGCGGTGATTCAGAGCTGGGGAATCAGAGGCGGGGAATCAGAGTTGGGGAATCAGAGGCAGGGAATCAGATATGGGGAATCAGAGGCGTGTAATCAGAGGCCGGGAATCAGATATGGGGAAACAGAGGCGGGGAATCAGATATGTGGAATCAGAGGTGGCGAATCAAAGGCGGTGAAACAGAGATGGGGAATCAGGGCAGGGAATCAGAGGCAGGGAATCAAACACGGGGAATCAGAGCTGGGGAATCAGAGGCGGGGAATCAGAGTTGGGAATCAGAGGCGGGGAATCAGAGGCGGGGAAACAGAGGAGGGGAATCAGATATGGGGAATCAGAGGTGGGGAATCAGAGGTTGGGAATCAGAGGCAGGGAATCAGAGGCGGGGAATCAGAGGCGGGGAATCAGAGGAAGGGAATCAGATGTGCAGAATCGGAGATGGGGAATCAGAGGCAGGGAATCAGAGGCGGGGAATCAGAGGCGGGGAATCAGAGGCCGGGAATCAGATATGGGGAAACTGAGGCGGGGAATCCGAGGCGGGGAAACAGAGGCGGGGAATCAGATATGGGGAATCAGAGGTGGGGAGTCAGAGGTTGGGAATCAGAGGCAGGGAATCAGAGGCTTGGAATCAGATGCAGGGAATCAGATGAGGGGCATCAGAGGCGGGGAATCAGAGCTGGGGAATCAGAGGTGGGGAATCAGATTTTGGGAATCAGAGGTGGGGACTTAGATATTGGGAAACAGAGGCGGGGAATCAGAGGCGGGGAAACAGAGGTGGGGAATCAGATATGGGGAATCAGAGGCGGGGAATCAGAGGCAGGGTATCAGACGCGGGGAATCAGAGGTGGGCAATCAGAGGCGGGGAATCAGATATGGGGAATCAGAGGCAGGGAATCAGAGGCGGTGAAACAGAGGCGGGGAATCAGATATGGGGAATCAGAGGTGGGGCATCAGAGGTTGTGAATCACAGATGGGGAATAAGAGGCGGGGAATCAGAGGCAGGGAATCAGACGCGGGGAATCAGAGGCGGGGATTCAGAGCTGGGGAATCAGAAGCGGGGAATCAGAGTTGGGGAATCAGAGGCGGGGTATCAGATATGGGGAACCAGAGGCAGGGAATCAGATATGGGGAATCAGAGGTGGGGAATCCGAGGTTGGGAATCAGAGGCAGGGAATCAGAGGCGGGGAATCAGAGGCGGGGAATCAGAGGAAGGGAATCAGATGTGCGGAATCGGAGATGGGGAATCAGAGGCAGGGAATCAGAGGCGGGGAATCAGAGGCGGGGAATCAGAGGCCGGGAATCAGATATGGGAAAACAGAGGCTGGGAATCCGAGGCGGGGAAACAGAGGCGGGGAATCAGATATGGGGAATCAGAGTTGGGGAATCAGAGGTTGGGAATCAGAGGCAGGGAATCAGAGGCTTGGAATCAGATGCAGGGAATCAGATGCGGGGAATCAGAGGCGGGGAATCAGAGCTGGGGAATCAGAGGTGGGGAATCAGATTTGGGGAATCAGAGGCGGGGACTTAGATATTGGGAAACAGAGGCGGGGAATGAGAGGCGGGGAAACCCAGGCGGGGAATCAGATATGGGGAATCAGAGGTGGGGAATCAGAGGCAAGGAATCAGATGTGTGGAATAAGAGATGGGGAATCAGAGGCAGGGAATCAGAATCAGAAGCAGGGAATCAGAGGCCGGGAATCAGAGGCCGGAATCAGATGCTGGGAATCAGATGCCTGGAATCAGAGGCGGGGAATCAGAGGCAGGGAATCAGATGCGGGGAATCAGAGGCGGGGAATCAGAGCTGGGGAATCAGAGGTGGGGTATTAGAGTTGGGGAATCAGAGGCGGGGAATCAGATATGGGGAAACAGAGGTGGGGAATCAGAGGCGGGGAAACAGAGGCAGGGAATCAGATATGGGAAATCAGAGGTGGGGAATCAGAGATGGGGAATCAGAGGCGGTGAATCAGAGATGGGGAATCAGAGGCGGGGAATCAGAGGCAGGAAATCAGACACGGGGATTCAGAGGCTGGGAATCAGACGGGGGGAATCAAAGGCGGGGAATCATAGCTGGGGAATCAGAGGCAGGGAATCAGAGGCGGGGAATCAGATATGGGGAATCAGAGGCTGGGATTCAGAGGCGGGGAATCAGAGGCAGGGAATCAGACATGTGGAATCAGAGGTGGGGAATCAGAGATGGGGAATCAGAGGCGGGGAATCAGAGGCAGGGAATCAGACGCGGGGAATCTGAGGCGGGGAATCAGAGCTGGGGAATCAGAGGTGGGGAATCAGAGTTGGGGAATGAGAGGCAGGGAATCGGATGTGCGGAATCAGAGATGGGGAATCAGATGTGGGGAATCAGAGGAATCAGAGATGGGGAATCAGAGGCGGGGAATCAGAGGCAGGAAATCAGACACGGGGATTCAGAGGCTGGGAATCAGACGGGGGGAATCAAAGGCGGGGAATCAGAGCCTGGGAATCAGAGGCAGGGAATCAGAGTTGGGGATTCAGAGACGGGGAATCAGATATGGGGAAACAGAGGCGGGGAATCAGAGGCGGGCAAACAGAGGCGGGGAATTAGATATGGGGAATCAGAGGTGGGGAATCAGAGGTGGTGAATCAGTGATGGGGAATCACAGGCGGGGAATCAGAGGCAGGGAATAGAACGCAGGGAATCAGACGCAGGGAATCAGAGCTGGGGAATCAGAGGCGGGGAATCATAGTTGGGAATCAGAGGCGGGGAATCAGATATGGGGAAACAGAGGCGGGGAATCAGAGGCGGGGAAACAGAGGCGGGGAATCAGATATGGGGAATCGGATGCGGGGAATCAGAGGCGGGGAATCAGAGCTGGGGAATCAGAGGCGGGGAATCAGAGTTGGGGCATCAGAGGTGGGGAATTAGATATAGGGAAACAGAGGCGGGGAATCAGAAGCGGGGAAACAGAGGCGGGGAATCAGATATGGGGAATCAGAGGTGGGGAATCAGAGGCAGGGAATCAGATGTGCGGAATCAGAGATGGGGAATCAGAGGCAGGGAATCAGAATCAGAAGCGGGGAATCAGAGGCCGGGAATCAGAGGCCGGGAATCAGATGCTGGGAATAAGAGGCCGGGAATCAGAGGTGGGGAATCAGAGTCCGGGAATCAGAGATGGGGATTCAGAGGCGGGGAATGAGATATAGAGAATCAGAGGCGGGGAATCAGAGGCCGGGAAACAGAGGTGGGGAATCAGATATGGGGAATCAGAGGTGGCGAATCAAAGGCGGTGAATCAGAGATGGGGAATCAGAGGCGGGGAATCAGAGGCAGGGAATCAGATGCGGGGAATCAGAGGCGGGGAATCAGAGCTGGCGAATCAGAGGCGGGGAATCAGAGGTGGGCAATCAGAGGCGGGGAATCAGATATGGGGAATCAGAGGCGGGGAATCAGAGGCGGGGAAACAGAGGCGGGGAATCAAATATAGGGAATCAGAGGTGGGGAATCAGAGGTTGTGAATCAGAGATGGGGAATCAAGGCGGGGAATCAGAGGCAGGGAATCAGACACGGGGAATCAGAGGCGGGGATTCAGAGCTGGGGAATCAGAGGCGGGGAATCAGAGTTGGGGAATCAGAGGCAGGGAATCAGATATGGGGAATCAGAGGCGGGGAATCAGAGGCGGGGAAACAGAGGCGGGGAATCAGATATGGGGAATCCAAGGCGGGGAATCAGAGGCAGGGAATAAGACGCGGGGAATCAGAGGCGGTGATTCAGAGCTGGGGAATCAGAGGCGGGGAATCAGAGTTGGGGAATCAGAGGCAGGGAATCAGATATGGGGAATCAGAGGCGGGGAATCAGAGGCCGGGAACCAGATATGGGGAAACAGAGGCGGGGAATCCGAGGCGGGGAAACAGAGGCGGGGAATCAGATATGGGGAATCAGAGGTGGGGAATCAGAGGCGGGGAATCAGAGGCGGGGAATCAGAGGAAGGGAATCAGATGTGCAGAATCGGAGATGGGGAATCAGAGGAAGGGAATCAGAGTCGGGGAAACAGAGGCGGGGAATCAGATATGTGGAATCAGAGGTGGCGAATCAAAGGCGGTGAAACAGAGATGGGGAATCAGGGCAGGGAATCAGAGGCAGGGAATCAAACACGGGGAATCAGAGCTGGGGAATCAGAGGCGGGGAATCAGAGTTGGGAATCAGAGGCGGGGAATCAGAGGCGGGGAAACAGAGGCGGGGAATCAGATATGGGGAATCAGAGGTGGGGAATCAGAGGTTGGGAATCAGAGGCAGGGAATCAGAGGCGGGGAATCAGAGGCGGGGAATCAGAGGAAGGGAATCAGATGTGCAGAATCGGAGATGGGGAATCAGAGGCGGGGAATCAGAGGCGGGGAATCAGAGGCGGGGAATCAGAGGCCGGGAATCAGATATGGGGAAACTGAGGCGGGGAATCCGAGGCGGGGAAACAGAGGCGGGGAATCAGATATGGGGAATCAGAGGTGGGGAATCAGAGGTTGGGAATCAGAGGCAGGGAATCAGAGGCTTGGAATCAGATGCAGGGAATCAGATGAGGGGCATCAGATGCGGGGAATCAGAGCTGGGGAATCAGAGGTGGGGAATCAGATTTTGGGAATCAGAGGTGGGGACTTAGATATTGGGAAACAGAGGCGGGGAATCAGAGGCGGGGAAACAGAGGTGGGGAATCAGATATGGGGAATCAGAGGCGGGGAATCAGAGGCAGGGTATCAGACGCGGGGAATCAGAGGTGGGCAATCAGAGGCGGTGAAACAGAGGCGGGGAATCAGATATGGGGAATCGGATGCAGGGAATCAGAGGCGGGGAATCAGAGCTGGGGAATCAGAGGCGGGGAATCAGAGTTGGGGCATCAGAGGTGGGGAATTAGATATAGGGAAACAGAGGCGGGGAATCAGAGGCGGGGAAACAGAGGCGGGGAATCAGATATGGGGAATCAGAGGTGGGGAATCAGAGCCAGGGAATCAGATGTGCGGAATCAGAGATGGGGAATAAGAGGCAGGGAATCAGAATCAGAAGCGGGGAATCAGAGGCCAGGAATCAGAGGCCGGGAATCAGATGCTGGGAATAAGAGGCCGGGAATCAGAGGTGGGGAATCAGATATGGGGAATCAGAGGTGGAGAATCAAAGGCGGTGAATCAGAGATGGGGAATCAGAGGCGGGGAATCAGAGGCAGGGAATCAGATGCGGGGAATCAGAGGCGGGGAATCAGAGCTGGCGAATCAGAGGCTGGGAATCAGAGGTGGGCAATCAGTGGCGGGGAATCAGATATGGGGAATCAGAGGCGGGGAATCAGAGGCGGGGAAACAGAGGTGGGGAATCAAATATAGGGAATCAGAGGTGGGGAATCAGAGGTTGTGAATCAGAGATGGGGAATCAAGGCGGGGAATCAGAGGCAGGGAATCAGACGCGAGGAATCAGAGGCGGGGATTCAGAGCTGGGGAATCAGAGGCGGGGAATCAGAGTTGGGGAATCAGAGGCGGGGAATCAGAGTTGGGGAATCAGAGGAAGGGAATCAGATGTGCAGAATCGGAGATGGGGAATCAGAGGCGGGGAATCAGAGGCGGGGAAACAGAGGCGGGGAATCAGATGTGGGGAATCAGAGGTGGGGAATCAGGGGCAGGGAATCAGTGGCAGGGAATCAGAGGCGGGGAATCAGAGGCGGGGAATCAAAGGCAGGGAATCAGACACGGGGAATCAGAGGCGGGGAATCAGAGATGGGGAATCAGAGGCAGGGAATCGTATGCCGGGAATCAGAGTCGGGGAATAAGAGCTGGGGAATCAGAGGCGGGGAATCAGAGTTGGGGAATCAGAGGCGGGGAATCAGATATGGGGAAATAGAGGCGGGGAATCAGATATGGGGAATCAGAGGTGTGGAATCAGAGGTTGGGAATCAGAGGCAGGGAATCAGAGTCGGGGAAACAGAGGCGGGGAATCAGATATGGGGAATCAGAGGTGGCGAATCAAAGGTGGTGAAACAGAGATGGGGAATCAGGGCAGGGAATCAGAGGCAGGGAATCAAACACGGGGAATCAGAGCTGGGGAATCAGAGGCGGGGAATCAGAGTTGGGAATCAGAGGCGGGGAATCAGAGGCGGGGAAACAGAGGCGGGGAATCAGATATGGGGAATCAGAGGTGGGGAATCCGAGGCGGGGAAACAGAGGCGGGGAATCAGATATGGGGAATCAGAGGTGGGGAATCAGAGGTTGGGAATCAGAGGCAGGGAATCAGAGGCTTGGAATCAGATGCAGGGAATCAGAGGCAGGGAATCAGAGGCGGAAAATCAGAGGCGGGGAATCAGAGGAAGGGAATCAGATGTGCGGAATCGGAGATGGGGAATCAGAGGCAGGGAATAAGAGGCGGGGAATCAGAGGCGGGGAATCAGAGGCCGGGAATCAGATATGGGGAAACAGAGGCGGGGAATCCGAGGCGGGGAAACAGAGGCGGGGAATCAGATATGGGGAATCAGAGGTGTGGAATCAGAGGTTGGGAATCAGAGGCAGGGAATCAGAGGCTTGGAATCAGATGCAGGGAATCAGATGCGGGGAATCAGAGGCGGGGAATCAGAGCTGGGGAATCAGAGGTGGGGAATCAGATTTGGGGAATCAGAGGCGGGGACTTAGATATTGGGAAACAGAGGCGGGGAATCAGAGGCGGGGAAACCCAGCCGGCGAATCAGATATGGGGAATCAGAGGTGGGGAATCAGAGGCAAGGAATCAGATGTGCGGAATCAGAGATGGGGAATCAGAGGCAGGGAATCAGAATCAGAAGCAGGGAATCAGAGGCCGGGAATCAGAGGCCGGAATCAGATGCTGGGAATCAGAGGCCTGGAATCAGAGGCGGGGAATCAGAGGCAGGGAATCAGATGCGGGGAATCAGAGGCGGGGAATCAGAGCTGGGGAATCAGAGGCGGGGTATTAGAGTTGGGGAATCAGAGGCGGGGAATCAGATATGGGGAAACAGAGGTGGGGAATCAGAGGCGGGGAAACAGAGGCAGGGAATCAGATATGGGGAATCAGAGGCGGGGAATCAGAGGTGGGGAATCATAGGCAGGGAATCGGATGTGCGGAATCAGAGATGGGGAATCAGAGGCTGGGAATCAGAGGTGGTGAATCAGAGATGGGGAATCAGAGACGGGGAATCAGAGGCAGGGAATCAGACGCGGGGAATCAGAGGTGGGCAATCAGAGGCGGGGAATCAGATATGGGGAATCAGAGGCGGGGAATCAGAGGCGGGGAAACAGAGGTGGGGAATCAGATATGGGGAATCAGAGGTGGGGCATCAGAGGTTGTGAATCACAGATGGGGAATCAGAGGCGGGGAATCAGAGGCAGGGAATCAGACGCGGGGAATCAGAGGCGGGGATTCAGAGCTGGGGAATCAGAGGCTGGGAATCAGAGTTGGGGAATCAGAGGCGGGGAATCAGATATGGGGAATCAGAGGCAGGGAATCAGAGGCGGGAAAACAGAGGCGGGGAATCAGATATGGGGAATCAGAGGCGGGGAATCAGAGGCGGGGAATCAGAGATGGGGAATCAGAGGCGGGGAATCAGAGGCAGGGAATCGGATGCCGGGAATCAGAGGCGGGAAATCAGAGCTGGGGAATCAGAGGCGGGGAATCAGAGTTGGGGAATCAGAGGCGGCGAAGCAGATATGGGGAAATAGAGGCGGGGAATCAGATATGGGGAATCAGAGGCTGGGAATCAGAGGGGGGGAAACAGAGGCGGGGAATCAGAGCTGGTGAATCAGAGGCAGGGAATCAGAGTTGGGGATTCAGAGGCGGGGAATCAGATATGGGGAAACAGAGGCGGGGAATGAGAGGCGGGCAAGCAGAGGCGGGGAATTAGATATGGGGAATCAGAGGTGGGAAATCAGAGGTGGTGAATCAGAGATGGGGAATCACAGGCGGGGAATCAGAGGCAGCGAATAGAACGCGGGGAATCAGAGGCAGGGAATCAGAGCTGGGGAATCAGAGGCGGGGAATCAGATATGGGGAAACAGAGGCGGGGAATCAGAGGCGGGGAAACAGAGGCGGGGAATCAGACATGGGGAATCGGATGCGGGGAATCAGAGGCGGGGAATCAGAGCTGGGGAATCAGAGGTGGGGAATCAGAGTTGGGGCATCAGAGGTGGGGAATTAGATATGGGGAAACATAGGCGGGGAATCAGAGGCGGGGAAACAGAGGCGTGGAATCAGATATGGGGAATCAGAGGTGGGGAATCAGAGGCAGGGAATCAGATGTGCGGAATCAGAGATGGGGAATCAGAGGCAGGGAATCAGAATCAGAAGCGGGGAATCAGAGGCCGGGAATCAGAGGCCGGGAATCAGATGCTGGGAATAAGAGGCCGGGAATCAGAGGTGGGGAATCAGAGTCTGGGAATCAGAGATGGGGATTCAGAGGCGGGGAATGAGATATGGAGAATCAGAGGCGGGGAATCAGAGGCGGGGAAACAGAGGTGGGGAATCAGATATGGGGAATCAGAGGTGGCGAATCAAAGGCGGTGAATCAGAGATGGGGAATCAGAGGCGGGGAATCAGAGGCAGGGAATCAGATGCGGGGATTCAGAGGCGGGGAATCAGAGCTGGCGAATCAGAGGCGGGGAATCAGAGGTGGGCAATCAGAGCCGGGGAATCAGATATGGGGAATCAGAGGCGGGGAAACAGAGGCGGGGAATCAGATATGGGGAATCAGAGGTGGGGAATCAGAGGTTGTGAATCAGAGATGGGGAATCAAGGCGGGGAATCAGAGGGAGGGAATCAGACGTGGGGAATCAGAGGCGGGGATTCAGAGCTGGGGAATCAGAGGCGGGGAATCAGAGTTGGGGAATCAGAGGCAGGGAATCAGATATGGGGAATCAGAGGCGGGGAATCAGAGGCGGGGAAACAGAGGCGGGGAATCAGATATGGGGAATCAGAGGTGGGGAATCAGGGGCAGGGAATCAGTGGCAGGGAATCAGAGGCGGGGAATCTGAGCCGGGGAATCAGAGGCAGGGAATCAGACACGGGGAATCAGAGGCGGGGAATCAGAGATGGTGAATCAGAGGCGGGGAATCAGAGGCAGGGAATCGGACGCCGGAAATCAGAGGCGGGGAATCAGAGCTGGGGAATCAGAGGCGGGGAATCAGAGTTGGGGAATCAGAGGCGTGGAATCAGATATGGGGAAATAGAGGCGGGGAATAAGATATGGGGAATCAGAGGTGTGGAATCAGAGGTTGGGAATCAGAGATAGGGAATCAGAGGCGGGGAAACAGAGGCGGGGAATCACATATGGGGAATCAGAGGTGGCGAATCAAAGGCGGTGAAACAGAGATGGGGAATCAGGGCAGGGAATCAGAGGCAGGGAATCAGAGCTGGGGAAACAGAGGCGGGGAATCAGATATGGGGAATCAGAGGTGGGGAATCAGGGGCGGGGAATGAGTGGCAGGGAATTAGAGCTGGGGAATCAGAGGTGGGGAATCAGAGCTGGGGAAACAGAGGCGGGGAATCAGATATGGGGAATCAGAGGTGGGGAATCAGGGGCGGGGAATCAGTGGCAGGGAATCAGAGGCCGGGAATAAAAGGCGGGGAATCAGAGCTGGGGAATCAGAGGCGGGGAATCAGAGTTGGGAATCAGAGGCGGGGAATCAGAGGCGGTGAAACAGAGATGGGGAATCAGGGCAGGGAAACAGAGGCGGGGAATCAGATATGGGGAATCAGAGGTGGGGAATTTGAGGTTGCGAATCAGAGGCGGGGATTCAGAGGCGGGGAATCAGAGGCAGGGAATCGGATATGGGGAATCAGAGGTGGGGATTCAGAGGTGGTGAATCAGAAAAGGGGAATCAGAGGCTGGGAATCAGAGGCAGGGAATCAGACGCAGGGAATCAGAGGCGGGGAATCATAGCTGGCGAATTAGTGGAGGGGAATCAGAGTTGGGGAATCAGAGGCGGGGAATCAGATATGGGGAAACAGAGGCGGGGAATCAGAGGCGGGGAAACAGAGGCGGGGAATCCGATATGGGGAATCAGAGGTGGGGAATCAGAGGCAGGGAATCAGATGTGCGGAATCAGAGATGGGGAATCAGAGGCAGGGAATCAGAATCTGAAGCAGGGAATCAGAGGCCGGGAATCAGAGGCCGGAATCAGATGCTGGGAATCAGAGGCCTGGAATCAGAGGCGGGGAATCAGAGGCAGGGAATCTGATGCGGGGAATCAGAGGCGGGGAATCAGAGCTGGGGAATCAGAGGCAGGGTATTAGAGTTGGGGAATCAGAGGCGGGGAATCAGATATGGGGAAACAGAGGTGGTGAATCAGAGGCGGGGAAACAGAGGCAGGGAATCTGATATGGGGAATCAGAGGCGGGAATCAGAGGTGGGGAATCATAGGCAGGGAATCGGATGTGCGGAATCAGAGATGGGGAATCAGAGGCCGGGAATGAGAGGTGGTGAATCAGATATGGGGAATCAGAGGCGGGGAATCAGAGGCAGTGAATCAGACGCGGGGAATCAGAGGTGGGCAATCAGAGGCGGGGAATCAGATATGGGGAATCAGAGGCGGGGAATCAGAGGCGGGGAAACAGAGGCGGGGAATCAGATATGGGGAATCAGAGGTGGGGCATCAGAGGTTGTGAATCACAGATGGGGAATTAGAGGCGGGGAATCAGAGGCAGGGAATCAGACTCGGGGAATCAGAGTCGGGGATTCAGAGCTGGGGAATCAGAAGCAGGGAATCAGAGTTGGGGAATCAGAGGCGGGGAATCAGATATGGGGAATCAGAGGCAGGGAATCAGAGGCGGGGAATCAGAGGCAGGGAATCAGACGCGGGGAATCTGAGGCGGGGAATCAGAGCTGGGGAATCAGAGGTGGGGAATCAGAGTTGGGGAATCAGAGGCAGGGAATTGGATGTGCGGAATCAGAGATGGGGAATCAGAGGTGGGGAATCAGAGGCGGTGAATCAGAGATGAGGAATCAGAGGCGGGGAATCAGAGGCGGGAAAACAGAGGCGGGGAATTAGATATGGGGAATCAGAGGTGGGGAATCAGAGGTGGTGAATCAGAGATGGGGAATCAGAGGCGGGGAATCAGAGGCAGGGAATCGGACGCCGGGAATCAGAGGCGGGGAATCAGAGCTGGGGAATCAGAGGCGGGGAATCAGAGTTGGGGAATCAGAGGCGGGGAATCAGATATGGGGAAATAGAAGCGGGGAATCAGCTATGGGGAATCAGAGGTGTGGAATCAGAGGTTGGGAATCAGAGGCAGGGAATAAGAGGCGGGGAAACAGAGGCGGGGAATCAGATATGGGGAATCAGAGGTGGCGAATCAAATGCGGTGAAACAGAGATGGGGAATCAGGGCAGGGAATCAGAGGCAGGGAATCAGAGCTGGGGAAACAGAGGCGGGGAATCAGATATGGGGAATCTGAGGTGGGGAATCTGGGGCGGGGAATCAGTGGCAGGGAATCAGAGGCCGGGAATAAAAGGCGGGGAATCAGAGCTGGGGAATCAGAGGCGGGGAATCAGAGTTGGGGAATCAGAGGAGGGGAATCAGATATGGGGAAACAGAGGCCGGAATCAGAGGCAGGGAAACAGAGGCGGAGAATCAGATATGGGGAATCAGATGCTGGGAATAAGAGGCCGGGAATCAGAGGTGGGGAATCAGAGTCTGGGAATCAGAGATGGGGATTCAGAGGCGGGGAATGAGATATGGAGAATCAGAGGCGGGGAATCAGGGGCGGGGAAACAGAGGTGGGGAATCAGATATGGGGAATCAGAGGTGGCGAATCAAAGGCGGTGAATCAGAGATGGGGAATCAGAGGCGGGGAATCAGAGGCAGGGAATCAGATGCGGGGATTCAGAGGCGGGGAATCAGAGCTGGCGAATCAGAGGCGGGGAATCAGAGGTGGGCAATCAGAGCCGGGGAATCAGATATGGGGAATCAGAGGCGGGGAATCAGAGGCGGGGAAACAGAGGCGGGGAATCAGATATGGGGAATCAGAGGTGGGGAATCAGAGGTTGTGAATCAGAGATGGGGAATCAAGGCGGGGAATCAGAGAGAGGGAATCAGACGCGGGGAATCAGAGGAGGGGATTCAGAGCTGGGGAATCAGAGGCGGGGAATCAGAGTTGGGGAATCAGAGGCAGGGAATCAGATATGGGGAATCAGAGGCGGGGAATCAGAGGCGGGGAAACAGAGGCGGGGAATCAGATATGGGGAATCAGAGGTGGGGAATCAGGGGCAGGGAATCAGTGGCAGGGAAACAGAGGCGGGGAATCTGAGGAGGGGAATCAGAGGCTGGGAATCAGACACGGGGAATCAGAGTTGGGGAATCAGAGATGGGGAATCAGAGGCGGGGAATCAGAGGCAGGGAATCGGATGCCGGGAATCAGAGGCGGGGAATAAGAGCTGGGGAATCAGAGGCGGGGAATCAGAGTTGGGGAATCAGAGGCGGGGAATCAGATATGGGGAAATAGAGGCGGGGAATCAGATATGGGGAATCAGAGGTGTGGAATCAGAGGTTGGGAATCAGAGGCAGGGAATCAGAGGCGGGGAAACAGAGGCGGGGAATCAGATATGGGGAATCAGAGGTGGCGAATCAAAGGCGGTGAAACAGAGATGGGGAATCAGAGGCGGGGAATCAGAGGCAGGGAATCAGAGCTGGGGAAACAGAGGCGGGGAATCAGATATGGGGAATCAGATGTGGGGAATCAGGGGCGGGGAATCAGTGGCAGGGAATCAGAGGCCGGGAATAAAAGGCGGGGAATCAGAGCTGGGGAATCAGAGGCGGGGAATCAGATATGGGGAATCAGAGGTGGGGAATCAGAGGCAGGGAAACAGAGGCGGGGAATCAGATATGGGGAATCAGAGGTGTGGAATTAGAGGTTGCGAATCAGAGGCGGGGAATCAGAGGCGGGGAATCAGAGGCAGGGAATCGGTTGTGCGGAATCAGAGATGGGGAATCAGAGGTGGGGATTCAGAGGTGGTGAAACAGAGAAGGGGAATCAGAGGCTGGGAATCAGAGGCAGGGAATCAGACGCATGGAATCAGAGGCGGGGAATCATAGCTGGCGAATTAGAGGAGGGGAATCAGAGTTGGGGAATCAGAGTCGGGGAATCAGATATGGGGAAACAGAGGCGGGGAATCAGAGGCGGGGAAACAGAGGCGGGTAATCAGATATGGGGAATCAGAGGTGGGGAATCAGAGGCAGGGAATCAGATGTGCGGAATCAGAGATGGGGAATCAGAGGCAGGGAATGAGAATCAGAAGCAGGGAATCAGAGGCCGGGAATCAGAGGCCGGAATCAGATGCTGGGAATCAGAGGCCTGGAATCAGAGGCGGGGAATCAGAGGCAGGGAATCAGATGCGGGGAATCAGAGGCGGGGAATCAGAGCTGGGGAATCAGAGGCAGGGTATTAGAGTTGGAGAATCAGAGGCGGGGAATCAGATATGGGGAAACAGAGGTGGGGAATCAGAGGCGGGGAAACAGAGGCAGGGTATCAGATATGGGGAATCAGAGGCGGGGAATCAGAGGTGGGGAATCATAGGCAGGGAATCGGATGTGCGGAATCAGAGATGGGGAATCAGAGGCCGGGAATGAGAGGTGGTGAATCAGATATGGGGAATCAGAGGCGGGGAATCAGAGGCAGGGAATCAGACGCGGGGAATCAGAGGTGGGCAATCAGAGGTGGGGAATCAGATATGGGGAATCAGAGGCGGGGAATCAGAGGCGGGGAAACAGAGGCGGGGAATCAGATATGGGGAATCAGAGGTGGGGCATCAGAAGTTGTGAATCACAGATGGGGAATTAGAGGCGGGGAGTCAGAGGCAGGGAATCAGACGCGGGGAATCAGAGGCGGGGATTCAGAGCTGGGGAATCAGAAGCGGGGAATCAGAGTTGGGGAATCAGAGGCGGGGAATCAGATATGGGGAATCAGAGGCAGGGAATCAGAGGCGGGGAATCAAAGGCAGGGAATCAGACGCGGGGAATCTGAGGCGGGGAATCAGAGCTGGGGAATCAGAGGTGGGGAATCAGAGTTGGGGAATCAGAGGCAGGGAATTGGATGTGCGGAATCAGAGATGGGGAATCAGAGGTGGGGAATCAGAGGCGGTGAATCAGAGATGGGGAATCAGAGGCGGGGAATCAGAGGCAGGAAATCAGACACGGGGATTCAGAGGCTGGGAATCAGACGGGGGGAATCAAAGGCGGGGAATCAAGCTGGGGAATATGAGGCAGGGAATCAGAGTTGGGGAATCAGAGGCGGGGAATCAGATATGGGGAATCAGAGGCAGGGAATCAGAGGCGGGGAATCAGATATGGGGAAACAGAGGCGGGGAATCAGAGGCGGGAAAACAGAGGCGGGGTATTAGATATGGGGAATCAGAGGTGGGGAATAAGAGGTGGTGAATCAGAGATGGGGAATCAGAGGCGGGGAATCAGAGGCAGGGAATCGGACGCCGGGAATCAGAGGCGGGGAATCAGAGCTGGGGAATCAGAGGCGGGGAATCAGAGTTGGGGAATCAGAGGCGGGGAATCAGATATGGGGAAATAGAGGCGGGGAATCAGATATGGGGAATCAGAGGTGTGGAATCAGAGGTTGGGAATCAGAGGCAGGGAATCAGAGGCGGGGAAACAGAGGCGGGGAATCAGATATGGGGAATCAGAGGTGGCGAATCAAAGGCGGTGAAACAGAGATGGGGAATCAGGGCAGGGAATCAGAGGCAGGGAATCAGAGCTGGGGAAACAGAAGCGGGGAATCAGATATGGGGAATCAGAGGTGGGGAATCAGGGGCGGGGAATCAGTGGCAGGGAATCAGAGCTGGGGAATCAGAGGTGGGGAATCAGAGCTGGGGAAACAGAGGCGGGGAATCAGATATGGGGAATCAGAGGTGGGGAATCAGGGGCGGGGAATCAGTGGCAGGGAATCAGAGGCCGGGAATAAAAGGCGGGGAATCAGAGCTGGGGAATCAGAGGCGGGGAATCAGAGTTGGGGAATCAGAGGAGGGGAATCAGATATGGGGAAACAGAGGCCGGGAATCAGAGGCAGGGAAACAGAGGCGGGGAATCAGATATGGGGAATCAGAGGTGGGGAATTAGAGGTTGCGAATCAGAGGCGGGGAATCAGAGGCGGGGAATCAGAGGCAGGGAATCGGATGTGCGGAATCAGAGATGGGGAATCAGAGGTGGGGATTCAGAGGTGGTGAATCAGAGAAGGGGAATCAGAGGCTGGGAATCAGAGGCAGGGAATCAGACGCAGGAAATCAGAGGCGGGGAATCATAGCTGGCGAATTAGAGGAGGGGAATCAGAGTTGGGGAATCAGAGGCGGGGAATCAGATATGGGGAAACAGAGGCGGGGAATCAGAGGCGGGGAAACAGAGGCGGGGAATCAGATATGGGGAATCAGAGGTGGGGAATCAGAGGCAGGGAATCAGAAGTGCGGAATCAGAGATGGGGAATCAGAGGCAGGGAATCAGAATCAGAAGCAGGGAATCAGAGGCTGGGAATCAGAGGCCGGAATCAGATGCTGGGATCAGAGGCCTGGAATCAGAGGCGGGGAATCAGAGGCAAGGAATCAGATGCGGGAAATCAGAGGCCTGGAATCAGAGGCGGGGAATCAGAGGCAGGGAATCAGATGCGGGGAATCAGAGGCGGGGAATCAGAGCTGGGGAATCAGAGGCAGGGTATTAGAGTTGGGGAATCAGAGGCGGGGAATCAGATATGGGGAAACAGAGGTGGGGAATCAGAGGCGGGGAAACAGAGGCAGGGAATCAGATATGGGGAATCAGAGGCGGGGAATCAGAGGTGGGGAATCATAGGCAGGGAATCGGATGTGCGGAATCAGAGATGGGGAATCAGAGGCCGGGAATCAGAGGTGGTGAATCAGATATGGGGAATCAGAGGCGGGGAATCAGAGGCAGGGAATCAGACGCGGGGAATCAGAGGTGGGCAATCAGAGGCTGGGAATCAGATATGGGGAATCAGAGGCGGGGAATCAGAGGCGGGGAAACAGAGGTGGGGAATCAGATATGGGGAATCAGAGGTGGGGCATCAGAGGTTGTGAATCACAGATGGGGAATTAGAGGCGGGGAATCAGAGGCAGGGAATCAGAACGGGGAATCAGAGGCGGGGATTCAGAGCTGGGGAATCAGAAGCGGGGAATCAGAGTTGGGGAATCAGAGGCGGGGAATCAGATATGGGGAATCAGAGGCAGGGAATCAGAGGCGGGGAATCAGAGGCAGGGAATCAGACGCGGGGAATCTGAGGCGGGGAATCAGAGCTGGGGAATCAGAGGTGGGGAATCAGAGTTGGGGAATCAGAGGCAGGGAATTGGATGTGCGGAATCAGAGATGGGGAATCAGAGGTGGGGAATCAGAGGCGGTGAATCAGAGATGGGGAATCAGAGGCGGGGAATCAGAGGCAGGAAATCAGACACGGGGATTCAGAGGCTGGGAATCAGACGGGGGGAATCAAAGGCGGGGAATCAGAGCTGGGGAATCTGAGGCAGGGAATCAGAGTTGGGAATTCAGAGGCGGGGTATCAGATATGGGGAAACAGAGGCGGGGAATCAGAGGCGGGAAAACAGAGGCGGGGAATTAGATATGGGGAATCAGAGGTGGGGAATCAGAGGTGGTGAATCAGTGATGGGGAATCACAGGCGGGGAATCAGAGGCAGGGAATAGAACGCGGGGAATCAGAGGCAGGGAATCAGAGCTGGGGAATCAGAGGCGGGGAATCATAGTTGGGAATCAGAGGCGGGGAATCAGATATGGGGAAACAGAGGCGGGGAATCAGTGGCGGGGAAAGAGAGGCGGGGAATCAGATATGGGGAATCGGATGCAGGGAATCAGAGGCGGGGAATCAGAGCTGGGGAATCAGAGGCGGGGAATCAGAGTTGGGGCATCAGAGGTGGGGAATTAGATATAGGGAAACAGAGGCGGGGAATCAGAGGCGGGGAAACAGAGGCGGGGAAACAGAGGCGGGGAATCAGATATGGGGAATCAGAGGTGGGGAATCCGAGGTTGGGAATCAGAGGCAGGGAATAAGAGGCGGGGAATCAGAGGCGGGGAAACAGATGCGGGGAATCAGATATGGGGAATCAGAGGTGGGGCATCAGAAGTTGTGAATCACAGATAGGGAATTAGAGGCGGGGAATCAGAGGCAGGGAATCAGACGCGGGGAATCAGAAGCGGGGATTCAGAGCTGGGGAATCAGAAGCGGGGAATCAGAGTTGGGGAATCAGAGGCGGGGAATCAGATATGGGGAATCAGAGGCAGGGAATCAGAGGCGGGGAATCATAGGCAGGGAATCAGACGCGGGGAATCTGAGGCGGGGAATCAGAGCTGGGGAATCAGAGGTGGGGAATCAGAGTTGGGGAATCAGAGGCAGGGAATTGGATGTGCGGAATCAGAGATGGGGAATCAGAGGTGGGGAATCAGAGGCGGTGAATCAGAGATGGGGAATCAGAGCTGGGGAATCTGAGGCAGGGAATCAGAGTTGGGGATTCAGAGGCGGGGATTCAGATATGGGGAATCAGAGGTGGGGAATCAGGGGCGGGGAATCAGTGGCAGGGAATCAGAGCTGGGGAATCAGAGGTGGGGAATCAGAGCTGGGGAAACAGAGGCGGGGAATCAGATATGGGGAATCAGAGGTGGGGAATCAGGGGCGGGGAATCAGTGGCAGGGAATCAGAGGCCGGGAATAAAAGGCGGGGAATCAGAGCTGGGGAATCAGAGGCGGGGAATCAGAGTTGGGGAATCAGAGGAGGGGAATCAGATATGGGGAAACAGAGGCCGGGAATCAGAGGCAGGGAAACAGAGGCGGGGAATCAGATATGGGGAATCAGAGGTGGGGAATTAGAGGTTGCGAATCAGAGGCGGGGAATCAGAGGCGGGGAATCAGAGGCAGGGAATCGGATGTGCGGAATCAGAGATGGGGAATCAGAGGTGGGGATTCAGAGGTGGTGAATCAGAGAAGGGGAATCAGAGGCTGGGAATCAGAGGCAGGGAATCAGACGCAGGAAATCAGAGGCGGGGAATCATAGCTGGCGAATTAGAGGAGGGGAATCAGAGTTGGGGAATCAGAGGCGGGGAATCAGATATGGGGAAACAGAGGCGGGGAATCAGAGGCGGGGAAACAGAGGCGGGGAATCAGATATGGGGAATCAGAGGTGGGGAATCAGAGGCAGGGAATCAGAAGTGCGGAATCAGAGATGGGGAATCAGAGGCAGGGAATCAGAATCAGAAGCAGGGAATCAGAGGCTGGGAATCAGAGGCCGGAATCAGATGCTGGGATCAGAGGCCTGGAATCAGAGGCGGGGAATCAGAGGCAAGGAATCAGATGCGGGAAATCAGAGGCCTGGAATCAGAGGCGGGGAATCAGAGGCAGGGAATCAGATGCGGGGAATCAGAGGCGGGGAATCAGAGCTGGGGAATCAGAGGCAGGGTATTAGAGTTGGGGAATCAGAGGCGGGGAATCAGATATGGGGAAACAGAGGTGGGGAATCAGAGGCGGGGAAACAGAGGCAGGGAATCAGATATGGGGAATCAGAGGCGGGGAATCAGAGGTGGGGAATCATAGGCAGGGAATCGGATGTGCGGAATCAGAGATGGGGAATCAGAGGCCGGGAATCAGAGGTGGTGAATCAGATATGGGGAATCAGAGGCGGGGAATCAGAGGCAGGGAATCAGACGCGGGGAATCAGAGGTGGGCAATCAGAGGCTGGGAATCAGATATGGGGAATCAGAGGCGGGGAATCAGAGGCGGGGAAACAGAGGTGGGGAATCAGATATGGGGAATCAGAGGTGGGGCATCAGAGGTTGTGAATCACAGATGGGGAATTAGAGGCGGGGAATCAGAGGCAGGGAATCAGAACGGGGAATCAGAGGCGGGGATTCAGAGCTGGGGAATCAGAAGCGGGGAATCAGAGTTGGGGAATCAGAGGCGGGGAATCAGATATGGGGAATCAGAGGCAGGGAATCAGAGGCGGGGAATCAGAGGCAGGGAATCAGACGCGGGGAATCTGAGGCGGGGAATCAGAGCTGGGGAATCAGAGGTGGGGAATCAGAGTTGGGGAATCAGAGGCAGGGAATTGGATGTGCGGAATCAGAGATGGGGAATCAGAGGTGGGGAATCAGAGGCGGTGAATCAGAGATGGGGAATCAGAGGCGGGGAATCAGAGGCAGGAAATCAGACACGGGGATTCAGAGGCTGGGAATCAGACGGGGGGAATCAAAGGCGGGGAATCAGAGCTGGGGAATCTGAGGCAGGGAATCAGAGTTGGGAATTCAGAGGCGGGGTATCAGATATGGGGAAACAGAGGCGGGGAATCAGAGGCGGGAAAACAGAGGCGGGGAATTAGATATGGGGAATCAGAGGTGGGGAATCAGAGGTGGTGAATCAGTGATGGGGAATCACAGGCGGGGAATCAGAGGCAGGGAATAGAACGCGGGGAATCAGAGGCAGGGAATCAGAGCTGGGGAATCAGAGGCGGGGAATCATAGTTGGGAATCAGAGGCGGGGAATCAGATATGGGGAAACAGAGGCGGGGAATCAGTGGCGGGGAAAGAGAGGCGGGGAATCAGATATGGGGAATCGGATGCAGGGAATCAGAGGCGGGGAATCAGAGCTGGGGAATCAGAGGCGGGGAATCAGAGTTGGGGCATCAGAGGTGGGGAATTAGATATAGGGAAACAGAGGCGGGGAATCAGAGGCGGGGAAACAGAGGCGGGGAAACAGAGGCGGGGAATCAGATATGGGGAATCAGAGGTGGGGAATCCGAGGTTGGGAATCAGAGGCAGGGAATAAGAGGCGGGGAATCAGAGGCGGGGAAACAGATGCGGGGAATCAGATATGGGGAATCAGAGGTGGGGCATCAGAAGTTGTGAATCACAGATAGGGAATTAGAGGCGGGGAATCAGAGGCAGGGAATCAGACGCGGGGAATCAGAAGCGGGGATTCAGAGCTGGGGAATCAGAAGCGGGGAATCAGAGTTGGGGAATCAGAGGCGGGGAATCAGATATGGGGAATCAGAGGCAGGGAATCAGAGGCGGGGAATCATAGGCAGGGAATCAGACGCGGGGAATCTGAGGCGGGGAATCAGAGCTGGGGAATCAGAGGTGGGGAATCAGAGTTGGGGAATCAGAGGCAGGGAATTGGATGTGCGGAATCAGAGATGGGGAATCAGAGGTGGGGAATCAGAGGCGGTGAATCAGAGATGGGGAATCAGAGCTGGGGAATCTGAGGCAGGGAATCAGAGTTGGGGATTCAGAGGCGGGGATTCAGATATGGGGAAACAGAGGCGGGGAATCAGAGGTGGGAAAACAGAGGCGGGGAATTAGATATGGGGAATCAGAGGTGTGGAATCAGAGGTGGTGAATTAGAGATGGGGAATCAGAGGCGGGGAATCAGAGGCAGGGAATCGGACGCCGGGAATCAGAGGCGGGGAATCAGAGCTGGGGAATCAGAGGCGGGGAATCAGAGTTGGGGAATCAGAGGCGGGGAATCAGATATGGGGAAATAGAGGCGGGGAATCAGATATGGGGAATCAGAGGTGTGGAATCAGAGGTTGGGAATCAGAGGCAGGGAATCAGAGGCGGGGAAACAGAGGCGGGGAATCAGATATGGGGAATCAGAGGTGGCGAATCAAAGGCGGTGAAACAGAGATGGGGAATCAGGGCAGGGAATCAGAGGCAGGGAATCAGAGCTGGGGAAACAGAGGCGGGGAATCAGATATGGGGAATCAGAGGTGGGGAATCAGGGGCGGGGAATCAGTGGCAGGGAATCAGAGCTGGGGAATCAGAGGTGGGGAATCAGAGCTGGGGAATCAGAGGCGGGGAATCAGATATGGGGAATCAGAGGTGGGGAATCAGGGGCGGGGAATCAGTGGCAGGGAATCAGAGGCCGGGAATAAAAGGCGGGGAATCAGAGCTGGGGAATCAGAGGCGGGGAATCAGAGTTGGGGAATCAGAGGAGGGGAATCAGATATGGGGAAACAGAGGCCGGGAATCAGAGGCAGGGAAACAGAGGCGGGGAATCAGATATGGGGAATCAGAGGTGGGGAATTAGAGGTTGCGAATCAGAGGCGGGGAATCAGAGGCGGGGAATCAGAGGCAGGGAATCGGATGTGCGGAATCAGAGATGGGGAATCAGAGGTGGGGATTCAGAGGTGGTGAATCAGAGAAGGGAAATCAGAGGCTGGGAATCAGAGTCAGGGAATCAGACGCAGGGAATCAGAGGCGGGGAATCATAGCTGGCGAATTAGAGGAGGGCAATCAGAGTTGGGGAATCAGAGGCGGGGTATCAGATATGGGGAAACAGAGGCGGGGAATCAGAGGCGGGGAAACAGAGGCGGGGAATCAGATATGGGGAATCAGAGGTGGGGAATCAGAGGCAGGGAATCAGATGTGCGGAATCAGAGATGGGGAATCAGAGGCAGGGAATCAGAATCAGAAGCAGGGAATCAGAGGCCAGGAATGAGAGGCCGGAATCAGATGCTGGGAATCAGAGGCCTGGAATCAGAGGCGGGGAATCAGAGGCAGGGAATCAGATGCGGGAAATCAGAGGCCTGGAATCAGAGGCGGGGAATCAGAGGCAGGGAATCAGATGCGGGGAATCAGAGGCGGGGAATCAGAGCTGGGGAATCAGAGGCAGGGTATTAGAGTTGGGGAATTAGAGGCGGGGAATCAGATATGGGGAAACAGAGGTGGGGAATCAGAGGCGGGGAAACAGAGGCAGGGAATCAGATATGGGGAATCAGAGGCGGGGAATCAGAGGTGGGGAATCATAGGCAGTGAATCGGATGTGCGGAATCAGAGATGGGGAATCAGAGGCCGGGAATCAGAGGTGGTGAATCAGATATGGGGAATCAGAGGCGGGGAATCAGAGGCAGGGAATCAGACGCGGGGAATCAGAGGTGGGCAATCAGAGGCGGGGAATCAGATATGGGGAATCAGAGGCGGGGAATCAGAGGCGGGGAAACAGAGGCGGGGAATCAGATATGGGGAATCAGAGGTGGGGCATCAGAGGTTGTGAATCACAGATGGGGAATTAGAGGCGGGGAATCAGAGGCAGGGAATCAGAACGGGGAATCAGAGGCGGGGATTCAGAGCTGGGGAATCAGAAGCGGGGAATCAGAGTTGGGGAATCAGAGGCGGGGAATCAGATATGGGGAATCAGAGGCAGGGAATCAGAGGCGGGGAATCAGAGGCAGGGAATCAGACGCGGGGAATCTGAGGCGGGGAATCAGAGCTGGGGAATCAGAGGTGGGGAATCAGAGTTGGGGAATCAGAGGCAGGGAATTGGATGTGCGGAATCAGAGATGGGGAATCAGAGGTGGGGAATCAGAGGCGGTGAATCAGAGATGGGGAATCAGAGGCGGGGAATCAGAGGCAGGAAATCAGACACGGGGATTCAGAGGCTGGGAATCAGACGGGGGGAATCAAAGGCGGGGAATCAGAGCTGGGGAATCTGAGGCAGGGAATCAGAGTTGGGAATTCAGAGGCGGGGTATCAGATATGGGGAAACAGAGGCGGGGAATCAGAGGCGGGAAAACAGAGGCGGGGAATTAGATATGGGGAATCAGAGGTGGTGAATCAGTGATGGGGAATCACAGGCGGGGAATCAGAGGCAGGGAATAGAACGCGGGGAATCAGAGGCAGGGAATCAGAGCTGGGGAATCAGAGGCGGGGAATCATAGTTGGGAATCAGAGGCGGGGAATCAGATATGGGGAAACAGAGGCGGGGAATCATTGGCGGGGAAAGAGAGGCGGGGAATCAGATATGGGGAAACGGATGCAGGGAATCAGAGGCGGGGAATCAGAGCTGGGGAATCAGAGGCGGGGAATCAGAGTTGGGGCATCAGAGGTGGGGAATTAGATATAGGGAAACAGAGGCGGGGAATCAGAGGCGGGGAAACAGAGGCGGGGAAACAGAGGCAGGGAATCAGATATGGGGAATCAGAGGTGGGGAATCCGAGGTTGGGAATCAGAGGCAGGGAATAAGAGGCGGGGAATCAGAGGCGGGGAAACAGATGCGGGGAATCAGATATGGGGAATCAGAGGTGGGGCATCAGAAGTTGTGAATCACAGATGGGGAATTAGAGGCGGGGAATCAGAGGCAGGGAATCAGACGCGGGGAATCAGAGGCGGGGATTCAGAGCTGGGGAATCAGAAGCGGGGAATCAGAGTTGGGGAATCAGAGGCGGGGAATCAGATATGGGGAATCAGAGGCAGGGAATCAGAGGCGGGGAATCATAGGCAGGGAATCAGACGCTGGGAATCTGAGGCGGGGAATCAGAGCTGGGGAATCAGAGGTGGGGAATCAGAGTTGGGGAATCAGAGGCAGGGAATTGGATGTGCGGAATCAGAGATGGGGAATCAGAGGTTGGGAATCAGAGGCGGTGAATCAGAGATGGGGAATCAGAGCTGGGGAATCTGAGGCAGGGAATCAGAGTTGGGGATTCAGAGGCGGGGAATTAGATATGGGGAAACAGAGGCGGGGAATCAGAGGCGGGAAAACAGAGGCGGGGAATTAGATATGGGGAATCAGAGGTGGGGAATCAGAGGCGGGGAATCAGAGGCAGGGAATCGGACGCCGGGAATCAGAGGCGGGGAATCAGAGCTGGGGAATCAGAGGCGGGGAATCAGAGTTGGGGAATCAGAGGCGGGGAATCAGATATGGGGAAATAGAGGCGGGGAATCAGATATGGGGAATCAGAGGTGTGGAATCAGAGGTTGGGAATCAGAGGCAGGGAATCAGAGGCGGGGAAACAGAGGCGGGGAATCAGATATGGGGAATCAGAGGTGGCGAATCAAAGGCGGTGAAACAGAGATGGGGAATCAGGGCAGGGAATCAGAGGCAGGGAATCAGAGCTGGGGAAACAGAGGCGGGGAATCAGATATGGGGAATCAGAGGTGGGGAATCAGGGGCGGGGAATCAGTGGCAGGGAATCAGAGCTGGGGAATCAGAGGTGGGGAATCAGAGCTGGGGAATCAGAGGCGGGGAATCAGATATGGGGAATCAGAGGTGGGGAATCAGGGGCGGGGAATCAGTGGCAGGGAATCAGAGGCCGGGAATAAAAGGCGGGGAATCAGAGCTGGGGAATCAGAGGCGGGGAATCAGAGTTGGGGAATCAGAGGAGGGGAATCAGATATGGGGAAACAGAGGCCGGGAATCAGAGGCAGGGAAACAGAGGCGGGGAATCAGATATGGGGAATCAGAGGTGGGGAATTAGAGGTTGCGAATCAGAGGCGGGGAATCAGAGGCGGGGAATCAGAGGCAGGGAATCGGATGTGCGGAATCAGAGATGGGGAATCAGAGGTGGGGATTCAGAGGTGGTGAATCAGAGAAGGGAAATCAGAGGCTGGGAATCAGAGGCAGGGAATCAGACGCAGGGAATCAGAGGCGGGGAATCATAGCTGGCGAATTAGAGGAGGGCAATCAGAGTTGGGGAATCAGAGGCGGGGTATCAGATATGTGGAAACAGAGGCGGGGAATCAGAGGCGGGGAAACAGAGGCGGGGAATAAGATATGGGGAATCAGAGGTGGGGAATCAGAGGCAGGGAATCAGATGTGCGGAATCAGAGATGGGGAATCAGAGGCAGGGAATGAGAATCAGAAGCAGGGAATCAGAGGCCGGGAATCAGAGGCCGGAATCAGATGCTGGGAATCAGAGGCCTGGAATCAGAGGCGGGGAATCAGAGGCAGGGAATCAGATGCGGGGAATCAGAGGCGGGAAATCAGAGCTGGGGAATCAGAGGCAGGGTATTAGAGTTGGAGAATCAGAGGCGGGGAATCAGATATGGGGAAACAGAGGTGGGGAATCAGAGGCGGGGAAACAGAGGCAGGGTATCAGATATGGGGAATCAGAGGCGGGGAATCAGAGGTGGGGAATCATAGGCAGGGAATCGGATGTGCGGAATCAGAGATGGGGAATCAGAGGCCGGGAATGAGAGGTGGTGAATCAGATATGGGGAATCAGAGGCGGGGAATCAGAGGCAGGGAATCAGACGCGGGAAATCAGAGGTGGGCAATCAGAGGCGGGGAATCAGATATGGGGAATCAGAGGCGGGGAATCAGAGGCGGGGAAACAGAGGCGGGGAATCAGATATGGGGAATCAGAGGTGGGGCATCAGAAGTTGTGAATCACAGATGGGGAATTAGAGGCGGGGAATCAGAGGCAGGGAATCAGACGCGGGGAATCAGAGGCGGGGATTCAGAGCTGGGGAATCAGAAGCGGGGAATCAGAGTTGGGGAATCAGAGGCGGGGAATCAGATATGGGGAATCAGAGGCAGGGAATCAGAGGCGGGGAATCAGATATGGGGAAACAGAGGCGGGGAATCAGAGGCGGGAAAACAGAGGCGGGGTATTAGATATGGGGAATCAGAGGTGGGGAATAAGAGGTGGTGAATCAGAGATGGGGAATCAGAGGCGGGGAATCAGAGGCAGGGAATCGGACGCCGGGAATCAGAGGCGGGGAATCAGAGCTGGGGAATCTGAGGCGGGGAATCAGAGTTGGGGAATCAGAGGCGGGGAATCAGATATGGGGAAATAGAGGCGGGGAATCAGATATGGGGAATCAGAGGTGTGGAATCAGAGGTTGGGAATCAGAGGCAGGGAATCAGAGGCGGGGAAACAGAGGCGGGGAATCAGATATGGGGAATCAGAGGTGGCGAATCAAAGGCGGTGAAACAGAGATGGGGAATCAGGGCAGGGAATCAGAGGCAGGGAATCAGAGCTGGGGAAACAGAAGCGGGGAATCAGATATGGGGAATCAGAGGTGGGGAATCAGGGGCGGGGAATCAGTGGCAGGGAATCAGAGCTGGGGAATCAGAGGTGGGGAATCAGAGCTGGGGAAACAGAGGCGGGGAATCAGATATGGGGAATCAGAGGTGGGGAATCAGGGGCGGGGAATCAGTGGCAGGGAATCAGAGGCCGGGAATAAAAGGCGGGGAATCAGAGCTGGGGAATCAGAGGCGGGGAATCAGAGTTGGGGAATCAGAGGAGGGGAATCAGATATGGGGAAACAGAGGCCGGGAATCAGAGGCAGGGAAACAGAGGCGGGGAATCAGATATGGGGAATCAGAGGTGGGGAATTAGAGGTTGCGAATCAGAGGCGGGGAATCAGAGGCGGGGAATCAGAGGCAGGGAATCGGATGTGCGGAATCAGAGATGGGGAATCAGAGGTGGGGATTCAGAGGTGGTGAATCAGAGAAGGGGAATCAGAGGCTGGGAATCAGAGGCAGGGAATCAGACGCAGGAAATCAGAGGCGGGGAATCATAGCTGGCGAATTAGAGGAGGGGAATCAGAGTTGGGGAATCAGAGGCGGGGAATCAGATATGGGGAAACAGAGGCGGGGAATCAGAGGTGGGGAAACAGAGGCGGGGAATCAGATATGGGGAATCAGAGGTGGGGAATCAGAGGCAGGGAATCAGAAGTGCGGAATCAGAGATGGGGAATCAGAGGCAGGGAATCAGAATCAGAAGCAGGGAATCAGAGGCTGGGAATCAGAGGCCGGAATCAGATGCTGGGATCAGAGGCCTGGAATCAGAGGCAGGGAATCAGAGGCAAGGAATCAGATGCGGGAAATCAGAGGCCTGGAATCAGAGGCGGGGAATCAGAGGCAGGGAATCAGATGCGGGGAATCAGAGGCGGGGAATCAGAGCTGGGGAATCAGAGGCAGGGTATTAGAGTTGGGGAATCAGAGGCGGGGAATCAGATATGGGGAAACAGAGGTGGGGAATCAGAGGCGGGGAAACAGAGGCAGGGAATCAGATATGGGGAATCAGAGGCGGGGAATCAGAGGTGGGGAATCATAGGCAGGGAATCGGATGTGCGGAATCAGAGATGGGGAATCAGAGGCCGGGAATCAGAGGTGGTGAATCAGATATGGGGAATCAGAGGCGGGGAATCAGAGGCAGGGAATCAGACGCGGGGAATCAGAGGTGGGCAATCAGAGGCTGGGAATCAGATATGGGGAATCAGAGGCGGGGAATCAGAGGCGGGGAAACAGAGGCGGGGAATCAGATATGGGGAATCAGAGGTGGGGCATCAGAGGTTGTGAATCACAGATGGGGAATTAGAGGCGGGGAATCAGAGGCAGGGAATCAGAACGGGGAATCAGAGGCGGGGATTCAGAGCTGGGGAATCAGAAGCGGGGAATCAGAGTTGGGGAATCAGAGGCGGGGAATCAGATATGGGGAATCAGAGGCAGGGAATCAGAGGCGGGGAATCAGAGGCAGGGAATCAGACGCGGGGAATCTGAGGCGGGGAATCAGAGCTGGGGAATCAGAGGTGGGGAATCAGAGTTGGGGAATCAGAGGCAGGGAATTGGATGTGCGGAATCAGAGATGGGGAATCAGAGGTGGGGAATCAGAGGCGGTGAATCAGAGATGGGGAATCAGAGGCGGGGAATCAGAGGCAGGAAATCAGACACGGGGATTCAGAGGCTGGGAATCAGACGGGGGGAATCAAAGGCGGGGAATCAGAGCTGGGGAATCTGAGGCAGGGAATCAGAGTTGGGAATTCAGAGGCGGGGTATCAGATATGGGGAAACAGAGGCGGGGAATCAGAGGCGGGAAAACAGAGGCGGGGAATTAGATATGGGGAATCAGAGGTGGGGAATCAGAGGTGGTGAATCAGTGATGGGGAATCACAGGCGGGGAATCAGAGGCAGGGAATAGAACGCGGGGAATCAGAGGCAGGGAATCAGAGCTGGGGAATCAGAGGCGGGGAATCATAGTTGGGAATCAGAGGCGGGGAATCAGATATGGGGAAACAGAGGCGGGGAATCAGTGGCGGGGAAAGAGAGGCGGGGAATCAGATATGGGGAATCGGATGCAGGGAATCAGAGGCGGGGAATCAGAGCTGGGGAATCAGAGGCGGGGAATCAGAGTTGGGGCATCAGAGGTGGGGAATTAGATATAGGGAAACAGAGGCGGGGAATCAGAGGCGGGGAAACAGAGGCGGGGAAACAGAGGCGGGGAATCAGATATGGGGAATCAGAGGTGGGGAATCCGAGGTTGGGAATCAGAGGCAGGGAATAAGAGGCGGTGAATCAGAGGCGGGGAAACAGATGCGGGGAATCAGATATGGGGAATCAGAGGTGGGGCATCAGAAGTTGTGAATCACAGATGGGGAATTAGAGGCGGGGAATCAGAGGCAGGGAATCAGACGCGGGGAATCAGAGGCGGGGATTCAGAGCTGGGGAATCAGAAGCGGGGAATCAGAGTTGGGGAATCAGAGGCGGGGAATCAGATATGGGGAATCAGAGGCAGGGAATCAGAGGCGGGGAATCATAGGCAGGGAATCAGACGCGGGGAATCTGAGGCGGGGAATCAGAGCTGGGGAATCAGAGGTGGGGAATCAGAGTTGGGGAATCAGAGGCAGGGAATTGGATGTGCGGAATCAGAGATGGGGAATCAGAGGTGGGGAATCAGAGGCGGTGAATCAGAGATGGGGAATCAGAGCTGGGGAATCTGAGGCAGGGAATCAGAGTTGGGGATTCAGAGGTGGGGAATCAGATATGGGGAAACAGAGGCGGGGAATCAGAGGCGGGAAAACAGAGGCGGGGAATTAGATATGGGGAATCAGAGGTGTGGAATCAGAGGTGGTGAATTAGAGATGGGGAATCAGAGGCGGGGAATCAGAGGCAGGGAATCGGACGCCGGGAATCAGAGGCGGGGAATCAGAGCTGGGGAATCAGAGGCGGGGAATCAGAGTTGGGGAATCAGAGGCGGGGAATCAGATATGGGGAAATAGAGGCGGGGAATCAGATATGGGGAATCAGAGGTGTGGAATCAGAGGTTGGGAATCAGAGGCAGGGAATCAGAGGCGGGGAAACAGAGGCGGGGAATCAGATATGGGGAATCAGAGGTGGCGAATCAAAGGCGGTGAAACAGAGATGGGGAATCAGGGCAGGGAATCAGAGGCAGGGAATCAGAGCTGGGGAAACAGAGGCGGGGAATCAGATATGGGGAATCAGAGGTGGGGAATCAGGGGCGGGGAATCAGTGGCAGGGAATCAGAGCTGGGGAATCAGAGGTGGGGAATCAGAGCTGGGGAATCAGAGGCGGGGAATCAGATATGGGGAATCAGAGGTGGGGAATCAGGGGCGGGGAATCAGTGGCAGGGAATCAGAGGCCGGGAATAAAAGGCGGGGAATCAGAGCTGGGGAATCAGAGGCGGGGAATCAGAGTTGGGGAATCAGAGGAGGGGAATCAGATATGGGGAAACAGAGGCCGGGAATCAGAGGCAGGGAAACAGAGGCGGGGAATCAGATATGGGGAATCAGAGGTGGGGAATTAGAGGTTGCGAATCAGAGGCGGGGAATCAGAGGCGGGGAATCAGAGGCAGGGAATCGGATGTGCGGAATCAGAGATGGGGAATCAGAGGTGGGGATTCAGAGGTGGTGAATCAGAGAAGGGAAATCAGAGGCTGGGAATCAGAGGCAGGGAATCAGACGCAGGGAATCAGAGGCGGGGAATAATAGCTGGCGAATTAGATGAGGGCAATCAGAGTTGGGGAATCAGAGGCGGGGTATCAGATATGGGGAAACAGAGGCGGGGAATCAGAGGCGGGGAAACAGAGGCGGGGAATCAGATATGGGGAATCAGAGGTGGGGAATCAGAGGCAGGGAATCAGATGTGCGGAATCAGAGATGGGGAATCAGAGGCGGGGAATCAGAAACAGAAGCAGGGAATCAGAGGCCAGGAATGAGAGGCCGGAATCAGATGCTGGGAATCAGAGGCCTGGAATCAGAGGCGGGGAATCAGAGGCAGGGAATCAGATGCGGGAAATCAGAGGCCTGGAATCAGAGGCGGGGAATCAGAGGCAGGGAATCAGATGCGGGGAATCAGAGGCGGGGAATCAGAGCTGGGGAATCAGAGGCAGGGTATTAGAGTTGGGGAATTAGAGGCGGGGAATCAGATATGGGGAAACAGAGGTGGGGAATCAGAGGCGGGGAAACAGAGGCAGGGAATCAGATATGGGGAATCAGAGGCGGGGAATCAGAGGTGGGGAATCATAGGCAGTGAATCGGATGTGCGGAATCAGAGATGGGGAATCAGAGGCCGGGAATCAGAGGTGGTGAATCAGATATGGGGAATCAGAGGCGGGGAATCAGAGGCAGGGAATCAGACGCGGGGAATCAGAGGTGGGCAATCAGAGGCGGGGAATCAGATATGGGGAATCAGAGGCGGGGAATCAGAGGCGGGGAAACAGAGGCGGGGAATCAGATATGGGGAATCAGAGGTGGGGCATCAGAGGTTGTGAATCACAGATGGGGAATTAGAGGCGGGGAATCAGAGGCAGGGAATCAGAACGGGGAATCAGAGGCGGGGATTCAGAGCTGGGGAATCAGAAGCGGGGAATCAGAGTTGGGGAATCAGAGGCGGGGAATCAGATATGGGGAATCAGAGGCAGGGAATCAGAGGCGGGGAATCAGAGGCAGGGAATCAGACGCGGGGAATCTGAGGCGGGGAATCAGAGCTGGGGAATCAGAGGTGGGGAATCAGAGTTGGGGAATCAGAGGCAGGGAATTGGATGTGCGGAATCAGAGATGGGGAATCAGAGGTGGGGAATCAGAGGCGGTGAATCAGAGATGGGGAATCAGAGGCGGGGAATCAGAGGCAGGAAATCAGACACGGGGATTCAGAGGCTGGGAATCAGACGGGGGGAATCAAAGGCGGGGAATCAGAGCTGGGGAATCTGAGGCAGGGAATCAGAGTTGGGAATTCAGAGGCGGGGTATCAGATATGGGGAAACAGAGGCGGGGAATCAGAGGCGGGAAAACAGAGGCGGGGAATTAGATATGGGGAATCAGAGGTGGGGAATCAGAGGTGGTGAATCAGTGATGGGGAATCACAGGCGGGGAATCAGAGGCAGGGAATAGAACGCGGGGAATCAGAGGCAGGGAATCAGAGCTGGGGAATCAGAGGCGGGGAATCATAGTTGGGAATCAGAGGCGGGGAATCAGATATGGGGAAACAGAGGCGGGGAATCATTGGCGGGGAAAGAGAGGCGGGGAATCAGATATGGGGAATCGGATGCAGGGAATCAGAGGCGAGGAATCAGAGCTGGGGAATCAGAGGCGGGGAATCAGAGTTGGGGCATCAGATGTGGGGAATTAGATATAGGGAAACAGAGGCGGGGAATCAGAGGCGGGGAAACAGAGGCGGGGAAACAGAGGCAGGGAATCAGATATGGGGAATCAGAGGTGGGGAATCCGAGGTTGGGAATCAGAGGCAGGGAATAAGAGGCGGGGAATCAGAGGCGGGGAAACAGATGCGGGGAATCAGATATGGGGAATCAGAGGTGGGGCATCAGAAGTTGTGAATCACAGATGGGGAATTAGAGGCGGGGAATCAGAGGCAGGGAATCAGACGCGGGGAATCAGAGGCGGGGATTCAGAGCTGGGGAATCAGAAGCGGGGAATCAGAGTTGGGGAATCAGAGGCGGGGAATCAGATATGGGGAATCAGAGGCAGGGAATCAGAGGCGGGGAATCATAGGCAGGGAATCAGACGCGGGGAATCTGAGGCGGGGAATCAGAGCTGGGGAATCAGAGGTGGGGAATCAGAGTTGGGGAATCAGAGGCAGGGAATTGGATGTGCGGAATCAGAGATGGGGAATCAGAGGTGGGGAATCAGAGGCGGTGAATCAGAGATGGGGAATCAGAGCTGGGGAATCTGAGGCAGGGAATCAGAGTTGGGGATTCAGAGGCGGGGAATCAGATATGGGGAAACAGAGGCGGGGAATCAGAGGCGGGAAAACAGAGGCGGGGAATTAGATATGGGGAATCAGAGGTGGGGAATCAGAGGCGGGGAATCAGAGGCAGGGAATCGGACGCCGGGAATCAGAGGCGGGGAATCAGAGCTGGGGAATCAGAGGCGGGGAATCAGAGTTGGGGAATCAGAGGCGGGGAATCAGATATGGGGAAATAGAGGCGGGGAATCAGATATGGGGAATCAGAGGTGTGGAATCAGAGGTTGGGAATCAGAGGCAGGGAATCAGAGGCGGGGAAACAGAGGCGGGGAATCAGATATGGGGAATCAGAGGTGGCGAATCAAAGGCGGTGAAACAGAGATGGGGAATCAGGGCAGGGAATCAGAGGCAGGGAATCAGAGCTGGGGAAACAGAGGCGGGGAATCAGATATGGGGAATCAGAGGTGGGGAATCAGGGGCGGGGAATCAGTGGCAGGGAATCAGAGCTGGGGAATCAGAGGTGGGGAATCAGACCTGGGGAATCAGAGGCGGGGAATCAGATATGGGGAATCAGAGGTGGGGAATCAGGGGCGGGGAATCAGTGGCAGGGAATCAGAGGCCGGGAATAAAAGGCGGGGAATCAGAGCTGGGGAATCAGAGGCGGGGAATCAGAGTTGGGGAATCAGAGGAGGGGAATCAGATATGGGGAAACAGAGGCCGGGAATCAGAGGCAGGGAAACAGAGGCGGGGAATCAGATATGGGGAATCAGAGGTGGGGAATTAGAGGTTGCGAATCAGAGGCGGGGAATCAGAGGCGGGGAATCAGAGGCAGGGAATCGGATGTGCGGAATCAGAGATGGGGAATCAGAGGTGGGGATTCAGAGGTGGTGAATCAGAGAAGGGAAATCAGAGGCTGGGAATCAGAGGCAGGGAATCAGACGCAGGGAATCAGAGGCGGGGAATCATAGCTGGCGAATTAGAGGAGGGCAATCAGAGTTGGGGAATCAGAGGCGGGGTATCAGATATGGGGAAACAGAGGCGGGGAATCAGAGGTGGGGAAACAGAGGCGGGGAATCAGATATGGGGAATCAGAGGTGGGGAATCAGAGGCAGGGAATCAGATGTGCGGAATCAGAGATGGGGAATCAGAGGCAGGGAATCAGAATCAGAAGCAGGGAATCAGAGGCCAGGAATGAGAGGCCGGAATCAGATGCTGGGAATCAGAGGCCTGGAATCAGAGGCGGGGAATCAGAGGCAGGGAATCAGATGCGGGAAATCAGAGGCCTGGAATCAGAGGCGGGGAATCAGAGGCAGGGAAACAGATGCGGGGAATCAGAGGCGGGGAATCAGAGCTGGGGAATCAGAGGCAGGGTATTAGAGTTGGGGAATTAGAGGCGGGGAATCAGATATGGGGAAACAGAGGTGGGGAATCAGAGGCGGGGAAACAGAGGCAGGGAATCAGATATGGGGAATCAGAGGCGGGGAATCAGAGGTGGGGAATCATAGGCAGGGAATCGGATGTGCGGAATCAGAGATGGGGAATCAGAGGCCGGGAATCAGAGGTGGTGAATCAGATATGGGGAATCAGAGGCGGGGAATCAGAGGCAGGGAATCAGACGCGGGGAATCAGAGGTGGGCAATCAGAGGCGGGGAATCAGATATGGGGAATCAGAGGCGGGGAATCAGAGGCGGGGAAACAGAGGCGGGGAATCAGATATGGGGAATCAGAGGTGGGGCATCAGAGGTTGTGAATCAGAGGCGGGGAAACAGAGGCGGGGAATCAGATATGGGGAATCAGAGGTGGGGCATCAGAGGTTGTGAATCACAGATGGGGAATTAGAGGCGGGGAATCAGAGGCAGGGAATCAGACGCGGGGAATCAGAGGCGGGGATTCAGAGCTGGGGAATCAGAAGCGGGGAATCAGAGTTGGGGAATCAGAGGCGGGCAATCAGATATGGGGAATCAGAGGCAGAGAATCAGAGGCGGGGAATCAGAGGCAGGGAATCAGACGCGGGGAATCTGAGGCGGGGAATCAGAGCTGGGGAATCAGAGGTGGGGAATCAGAGTTGGGGAATCAGAGGCAGGGAATTGGATGTGCGGAATCAGAGATGGGGAATCAGAGGTGGGGAATCAGAGGCGGTGAATCAGAGATGGGGAATCAGAGGCGGGGAATCAGAGGCAGGAAATCAGACACGGGGATTCAGAGGCTGGGAATCAGACGGGGGGAATCAAAGGCGGGGAAACAGAGCTGGGGAATCTGAGGCAGGGAATCAGAGTTGGGGATTCAGAGGCGGGGAATCAGATATGGGGAAACAGAGGCGGGGAATCAGAGGCAGGAAAACAGAGGCGGGGAATTAGATATGGGGAATCAGAGGTGGGGAATCAGAGGTGGTGAATCAGTGATGGGGAATCACAGGCGGGGAATCAGAGGCAGGGAATAGAACGCGGGGAATCAGAGGCAGGGAATCAGAGCTGGGGAATCAGAGGCGGGGAATCATAGTTGGGAATCAGAGGCGGGGAATCAGATATGGGGAAACAGAGGCGGGGCATCAGTGGCGGGGAAACAGAGGCGGGGAATCAGATATGGGGAATCGGATGCAGGGAATCAGAGGCGGGGAATCAGAGCTGGGGAATCAGAGGCGGGGAATCAGAGTTGGGGCATCAGAGGTGGGGAATTAGATATAGGGAAACAGAGGCGGGGAATCAGAGGCGGGGAAACAGAGGCGGGGAAACAGAGGCGGGGAATCAGATATGGGGAATCAGAGGTGGGGAATCCGAGGTTGGGAATCAGAGGCAGGGAATCAGAGGCGGGGAATCAGAGGCGGGGAATCAGAGGAAGGGAATCAGATGTGCGGAATCGGAGATGGGGAATCAGAGGCAGGGAATCAGAGGCGGGGAATCAGAGGCGGGGAATCAGAGGCCGGGAATCAGATATGGGGAAACAGAGGCGGGGAATCCGAGGCGGGGAAACAGAGGCGGGGAATCAGATATGGGGAATCAGAGGTGGGGAATCAGAGGTTGGGAATCAGAGGCAGGGAATCAGAAGCTTGGAATCAGATGCAGGGAATCAGATGCGGGGAATCAGAGGCGGGGAATCAGAGCTGGGGAATCAGAGGTGGGGAATCAGATTTGGGGAATCAGAGGTGGGGACTTAGATATTGGGAAACAGAGGCGGGGAATCAGAGGCGGGGAAACCCAGGCGGGGAATCAGATATGGGGAATCAGAGGTGGGGAATCAGAGGCAAGGAATCAGATGTGCGGAATCAGAGATGGGGAATCAGAGGCAGGGAATCAGAATCAGAAGCAGGGAATCAGAGGCCGGGAATCAGAGGCCGGAATCAGAGGCGGGGAATCAGCGGCAGGGAATCAGATGCGGGGAATCAGAGGCGGGGAATCAGAGCTGGGGAATCAGAGGCGGGGTATTAGAGTTGGGGAATCAGAGGCGGGGAATCAGATATGGGGAAACAGAGGTGGGGAATCAGAGGCGGGGAAACAGATGCAGGGAATCAGATATGGGGAATCAGAGGTGGAGAATCAGAGGTGGGGAATCATAGGCAGGGAATCGGATGTGCGGAATCAGAGATGGGGAATCGGAGGCCGGGAATCAGAGGTGGTGAATCAGAGATGGGGAATCAGAGGCGGGGAATCAGAGGCAGGGAATCAGACGCGGGGAATCAGAGGTGGGCAATCAGAGGCGGGGAATCAGATATGGGGAATCAGAGGCGGGGAATCAGAGGCGGGGAAACAGAGGCGGGGAATCAGATATGGGGAATCAGAGGTGGGGCATCAGAGGTTGTGAATCACAGATGGGGAATCAGAGGCGGGGAATCAGAGGCAGGGAATCAGACGCGGGGAATCAGAGGCGGGGATTCAGAGCTGGGGAATCAGAGGCGGGGAATCAGAGTTGGGGAATCAGAGGCGGGGAATCAGATATGGGGAATCAGAGGCAGGGAATCAGAGGCGGGAAAACAGAGGCGGGGAATCAGATATGGGGAATCAGAGGCGGGGTATCAGAGCTGGGGAATCAGAGGTGGGGAAACAGAGTTGGGGAATCAGAGGCAGGGAATTGGATGTGCGGAATCAGAGATGGGGAATCAGAGGTGGGGAATCAGAGGCGGTGAATCAGAGATGGGGAATCAGAGGCGGGGAATCAGAGGCAGGAAATCAGACACGGGGATTCAGAGGCTGGGAATCAGACGGGGGGAATCAAAGGCGGGGAATCAGAGCTGGGGAATCTGAGGCAGGGAATCAGAGTTGGGGATTCAGAGGCGGGGAATCAGATATGGGGAAACAGAGGCGGGGAATCAGAGGCGGGAAAACAGAGGCGGGGAATTAGATATGGGGAATCAGAGGTGGGGAATCAGAGGTGGTGAATCAGTGATGGGGAATCACAGGCGGGGAATCAGAGGCAGGGAATAGAACGCGGGGAATCAGAGGCAGGGAATCAGAGCTGGGGACTCAGAGGCGGGGAATCATAGTTGGGAATCAGAGGCGGGGAATCAGATATGGGGAAACAGAGACGGGGAATCAGTGGCGGGGAAACAGAGGCGGGGAATCAGATATGGGGAATCGGATGCAGGGAATCAGAGGCGGGGAATCAGAGCTGGGGAATCAGAGGCGGGGAATCAGAGTTGGGGCATCAGAGGTGGGGAATTAGATATAGGGAAACAGAGGCGGGGAATCAGAGGCGGGGAAACAGAGGCGGGGAAACAGAGGCGGGGAATCGGATATGGGGAATCAGAGGTGGGGAATCCGAGGTTGGGAATCAGAGGCAGGGAATCAGAGGCGGGGAATCAGAGGCAGGGAATCAGACGCGGGGAATCAGAGGCGGGGATTCAGAGCTGGGGAATCAGAAGCGGGGAATCAGAGTTGGGGAATCAGAGGCGGGCAATCAGATATGGGGAATCAGAGGCAGGGAATCAGAGGCGGGGAATCAGAGGCAGGGAATCAGACGCGGGGAATCAGAGGCAGGGAATCAGAGCTGGGGAATCAGAGGCGGGGAATCATAGTTGGGAATCAGAGGCGGGGAATCAGATATGGGGAAATAGAGGCGGGGAATCAGATATGGGGAATCAGAGGTGTGGAATCAGAGGTGGTGAATTAGAGATGGGGAATCAGAGGCGGGGAATCAGAGGCAGGGAATCGGACGCCGGGAATCAGAGGCGGGGAATCAGAGCTGGGGAATCAGAGGCGGGGAATCAGAGTTGGGGAATCAGAGGCGGGGAATCAGATATGGGGAAATAGAGGCGGGGAATCAGATATGGGGAATCAGAGGTGTGGAATCAGAGGTTGGGAATCAGAGGCAGGGAATCAGCGGCGGGGAAACAGAGGCGGGGAATCAGATATGGGGAATCAGAGGTGGTGAATCAAAGGCGGTGAAACAGAGATGGGGAATCAGGGCAGGGAATCAGAGGCAGGGAATCAGAGCTGGGGAAACAGAGGCGGGGAATCAGATATGGGGAATCAGAGGTGGGGAATCAGGGGCGGGGAATCAGTGGCAGGGAATCAGAGCTGGGGAATCAGAGGTGGGGAATCAGAGCTGGGGAATCAGAGGCGGGGAATCAGATATGGGGAATCAGAGGTGGGGAATCAGGGGCTGGGAATCAGTGGCAGGGAATCAGAGGCCGGGAATAAAAGGCGGGGAATCAGAGCTGGGGAATCAGAGGCGGGGAATCAGAGTTGGGGAATCAGAGGAGGGGAATCAGATATGGGGAAACAGAGGCCGGGAATCAGAGGCAGGGAAACAGAGGCGGGGAATCAGATATGGGGAATCAGAGGTGGGGAATTAGAGGTTGCGAATCAGAGGCGGGGAATCAGAGGCGGGGAATCAGAGGCAGGGAATCGGATGTGCGGAATCAGAGATGGGGAATCAGAGGTGGGGATTCAGAGGTGGTGAATCAGAGAAGGGAAATCAGAGGCTGGGAATCAGAGGCAGGGAATCAGACGCAGGGAATCAGAGGCGGGGAATCATAGCTGGCGAATTAGAGGAGGGCAATCAGAGTTGGGGAATCAGAGGCGGGGTATCAGATATGGGGAAACAGAGGCGGGGAATCAGAGGCGGGGAAACAGAGGCGGGGAATCAGATATGGGGAATCAGAGGTGGGGAATCAGAGGCAGGGAATCAGATGTGCGGAATCAGAGATGGGGAATCAGAGGCAGGGAATCAGAATCAGAAGCAGGGAATCAGAGGCCAGGAATGAGAGGCCGGAATCAGATGCTGGGAATCAGAGGCCTGGAATCAGAGGCGGGGAATCAGAGGCAGGGAATCAGATGCGGGAAATCAGAGGCCTGGAATCAGAGGCGGGGAATCAGAGGCAGGGAATCAGATGCGGGGAATCAGAGGCGGGGAATCAGAGCTGGGGAATCAGAGGCAGGGTATTAGAGTTGGGGAATTAGAGGCGGGGAATCAGATATGGGGAAACAGAGGTGGGGAATCAGAGGCGGGGAAACAGAGGCAGGGAATCAGATATGGGGAATCAGAGGCGGGGAATCAGAGGTGGGGAATCATAGGCAGGGAATCGGATGTGCGGAATCAGAGATGGGGAATCAGAGGCCGGGAATCAGAGGTGGTGAATCAGATATGAGGAATCAGAGGCGGGGAATCAGAGGCAGGGAATCAGACGCGGGGAATCAGAGGTGGGCAATCAGAGGCGGGGAATCAGATATGGGGAATCAGAGGCGGGGAATCAGAGGCGGGGAAACAGAGGCGGGGAATCAGATATGGGGAATCAGAGGTGGGGCATCAGAGGTTGTGAATCACAGATGGGGAATTAGAGGCGGGGAATCAGAGGCAGGGAATCAGAACGGGGAATCAGAGGCGGGGATTCAGAGCTGGGGAATCAGAAGCGGGGAATCAGAGTTGGGGAATCAGAGGCGGGGAATCAGATATGGGGAATCAGAGGCAGGGAATCAGAGGCGGGGAATCAGAGGCAGGGAATCAGACGCGGGGAATCTGAGGCGGGGAATCAGAGCTGGGGAATCAGAGGTGGGGAATCAGAGTTGGGGAATCAGAGGCAGGGAATTGGATGTGCGGAATCAGAGATGGGGAATCAGAGGTGGGGAATCAGAGGCGGTGAATCAGAGATGGGGAATCAGAGGCGGGGAATCAGAGGCAGGAAATCAGACACGGGGATTCAGAGGCTGGGAATCAGACGGGGGGAATCAAAGGCGGGGAATCAGAGCTGGGGAATCTGAGGCAGGGAATCAGAGTTGGGAATTCAGAGGCGGGGTATCAGATATGGGGAAACAGAGGCGGGGAATCAGAGGCGGGAAAACAGAGGCGGGGAATTAGATATGGGGAATCAGAGGTGGGGAATCAGAGGTGGTGAATCAGTGATGGGGAATCACAGGCGGGGAATCAGAGGCAGGGAATAGAACGCGGGGAATCAGAGGCAGGAAATCAGAGCTGGGGAATCAGAGGCGGGGAATCATAGTTGGGAATCAGAGGCGGGGAATCAGATATGGGGAAACAGAGGCGGGGAATCATTGGCGGGGAAAGAGAGGCGGGGAATCAGATATGGGGAATCGGATGCAGGGAATCAGAGGCGGGGAATCAGAGCTGGGGAATCAGAGGCGGGGAATCAGAGTTGGGGCATCAGAGGTGGGGAATTAGATATAGGGAAACAGAGGCGGGGAATCAGAGGCGGGGAAACAGAGGCGGGGAAACAGAGGCAGGGAATCAGATATGGGGAATCAGAGGTGGGGAATCCGAGGTTGGGAATCAGAGGCAGGGAATAAGAGGCGGGGAATCAGAGGCGGGGAAACAGATGCGGGGAATCAGATATGGGGAATCAGAGGTGGGGCATCAGAAGTTGTGAATCACAGATGGGGAATTAGAGGCGGGGAATCAGAGGCAGGGAATCAGACGCGGGGAATCAGAGGCGGGGATTCAGAGCTGGGGAATCAGAAGCGGGGAATCAGAGTTGGGGAATCAGAGGCGGGGAATCAGATATGGGGAATCAGAGGCAGGGAATCAGAGGCGGGGAATCATAGGCAGGGAATCAGACGCGGGGAATCTGAGGCGGGGAATCAGAGCTGGGGAATCAGAGGTGGGGAATCAGAGTTGGGGAATCAGAGGCAGGGAATTGGATGTGCGGAATCAGAGATGGGGAATCAGAGGTGGGGAATCAGAGGCGGTGAATCAGAGATGGGGAATCAGAGCTGGGGAATCTGAGGCAGGGAATCAGAGTTGGGGATTCAGAGGCGGGGAATCAGATATGGGGAAACAGAGGCGGGGAATCAGAGGCGGGAAAACAGAGGCGGGGAATTAGATATGGGGAATCAGAGGTGGGGAATCAGAGGCGGGGAATCAGAGGCAGGGAATCGGACGCCGGGAATCAGAGGCGGGGAATCAGAGCTGGGGAATCAGAGGCGGGGATTCAGAGTTGGTGAATCAGAGGCGGGGAATCAGATATGGGGAAATAGAGGCGGGGAATCAGATATGGGGAATCAGAGGTGTGGAATCAGAGGTTGGGAATCAGAGGCAGGGAATCAGAGGCGGGGAAACAGAGGCGGGGAATCAGATATGGGGAATCAGAGGTGGCGAATCAAAGGCGGTGAAACAGAGATGGGGAATCAGGGCAGGGAATCAGAGGCAGGGAATCAGAGCTGGGGAAACAGAGGCGGGGAATCAGATATGGGGAATCAGAGGTGGGGAATCAGGGGCGGGGAATCAGTGGCAGGGAATCAGAGCTGGGGAATCAGAGGTGGGGAATCAGAGCTGGGGAATCAGAGGCGGGGAATCAGATATGGGGAATCAGAGGTGGGGAATCAGGGGCGGGGAATCAGTGGCAGGGAATCAGAGGCCGGGAATAAAAGGCGGGGAATCAGAGCTGGGGAATCAGAGGCGGGGAATCAGAATTGGGGAATCAGAGGAGGGGAATCAGATATGGGGAAACAGAGGCCGGGAATCAGAGGCAGGGAAACAGAGGCGGGGAATCAGATATCGGGAATCAGAGGTGGGGAATTAGAGGTTGCGAATCAGAGGCGGGGAATCAGAGGCGGGGAATCAGAGGCAGGGAATCGGATGTGCGGAATCAGAGATGGGGAATCAGAGGTGGGGATTCAGAGGTGGTGAATCAGAGAAGGGAAATCAGAGGCTGGGAATCAGAGGCAGGGAATCAGACGCAGGGAATCAGAGGCGGGGAATCATAGCTGGCGAATTAGAGGAGGGCAATCAGAGTTGGGGAATCAGAGGCGGGGTATCAGATATGGGGAAACAGAGGCGGGGAATCAGAGGCGGGGAAACAGAGGCGGGGAATCAGATATGGGGAATCAGAGGTGGGGAATCAGAGGCAGGGAATCAGATGTGCGGAATCAGAGATGGGGAATCAGAGGCAGGGAATCAGAATCAGAAGCAGGGAATCAGAGGCCAGGAATGAGAGGCCGGAATCAGATGCTGGGAATCAGAGGCCTGGAATCAGAGGCGGGGAATCAGAGGCAGGGAATCAGATGCGGGAAATCAGAGGCCTGGAATCAGAGGCGGGGAATCAGAGGCAGGGAATCAGATGCGGGGAATCAGAGGCGGGGAATCAGAGCTGGGGAATCAGAGGCAGGGTATTAGAGTTGGGGAATTAGAGGCGGGGTATCAGATATGGGGAAACAGAGGTGGGGAATCAGAGGCGGGGAAACAGAGGCAGGGAATCAGATATGGGGAATCAGAGGCGGGGAATCAGAGGTGGGGAATCATAGGCAGGGAATCGGATGTGCGGAATCAGAGATGGGGAATCAGAGGCCGGGAATCAGAGGTGGTGAATCAGATATGGGGAATCAGAGGCGGGGAATCAGAGGCAGGGAATCAGACGCGGGGAATCAGAGGTGGGCAATCAGAGGCGGGGAATCAGATATGGGGAATCAGAGGCGGGGAATCAGAGGCGGGGAAACAGAGGCGGGGAATCAGATATGGGGAATCAGAGGTGGGGCATCAGAGGTTGTGAATCAGAGGCGGGGAAACAGAGGCGGGGAATCAGATATGGGGAATCAGAGGTGGGGCATCAGAGGTTGTGAATCACAGATGGGGAATTAGAGGCGGGGAATCAGAGGCAGGGAATCAGACGCGGGGAATCAGAGGCGGGGATTCAGAGCTGGGGAATCAGAAGCGGGGAATCAGAGTTGGGGAATCAGAGGCGGGCAATCAGATATGGGGAATCAGAGGCAGGGAATCAGAGGCGGGGAATCAGAGGCAGGGAATCAGACGCGGGGAATCTGAGGCGGGGAATCAGAGCTGGGGAATCAGAGGTGGGGAATCAGAGTTGGGGAATCAGAGGCAGGGAATTGGATGTGCGGAATCAGAGATGGGGAATCAGAGGTGGGGAATCAGAGGCGGTGAATCAGAGATGGGGAATCAGAGGCGGGGAATCAGAGGCAGGAAATCAGACACGGGGATTCAGAGGCTGGGAATCAGACGGGGGGAATCAAAGGCGGGGAAACAGAGCTGGGGAATCTGAGGCAGGGAATCAGAGTTGGGGATTCAGAGGCGGGGAATCAGATATGGGGAAACAGAGGCGGGGAATCAGAGGCGGGAAAACAGAGGCGGGGAATTAGATATGGGGAATCAGAGGTGGGGAATCAGAGGTGGTGAATCAGTGATGGGGAATCACAGGCGGGGAATCAGAGGCAGGGAATAGAACGCGGGGAATCAGAGGCAGGGAATCAGAGCTGGGGAATCAGAGGCGGGGAATCATAGTTGGGAATCAGAGGCGGGGAATCAGATATGGGGAAACAGAGGCGGGGCATCAGTGGCGGGGAAACAGAGGCGGGGAATCAGATATGGGGAATCGGATGCAGGGAATCAGAGGCGGGGAATCAGAGCTGGGGAATCAGAGGTGGGGATTCAGAGGTGGTGAATCAGAGAAGGGAAATCAGAGGCTGGGAATCAGAGGCAGGGAATCAGACGCAGGGAATCAGAGGCGGGGAATCATAGCTGGCGAATTAGAGGAGGGCAATCAGAGTTGGGGAATCAGAGGCGGGGAATCAGAGGCGGGGAAACAGAGGCGGGGAATCAGATATGGGGAATCAGAGGTGGGGCATCAGAGGTTGTGAATCAGAGGCGGGGAAACAGAGGCGGGGAATCAGATATGGGGAATCAGAGGTGGGGCATCAGAGGTTGTGAATCACAGATGGGGAATTAGAGGCGGGGAATCAGAGGCAGGGAATCAGACGCGGGGAATCAGAGGCGGGGATTCAGAGCTGGGGAATCAGAAGCGGGGAATCAGAGTTGGGGAATCAGAGGCGGGCAATCAGATATGGGGAATCAGAGGCAGGGAATCAGAGGCGGGGAATCAGAGGCAGGGAATCAGACGCGGGGAATCTGAGGCGGGGAATCAGAGCTGGGGAATCAGAGGTGGGGAATCAGAGTTGGGGAATCAGAGGCAGGGAATTGGATGTGCGGAATCAGAGATGGGGAATCAGAGGTGGGGAATCAGAGGCGGTGAATCAGAGATGGGGAATCAGAGGCGGGGAATCAGAGGCAGGAAATCAGACACGGGGATTCAGAGGCTGGGAATCAGACGGGGGGAATCAAAGGCGGGGAAACAGAGCTGGGGAATCTGAGGCAGGGAATCAGAGTTGGGGATTCAGAGGCGGGGAATCAGATATGGGGAAACAGAGGCGGGGAATCAGAGGCGGGAAAACAGAGGCGGGGAATTAGATATGGGGAATCAGAGGTGGGGAATCAGAGGTGGTGAATCAGTGATGGGGAATCACAGGCGGGGAATCAGAGGCAGGGAATAGAACGCGGGGAATCAGAGGCAGGGAATCAGAGCTGGGGAATCAGAGGCGGGGAATCATAGTTGGGAATCAGAGGCGGGGAATCAAATATGGGGAAACAGAGGCGGGGCATCAGTGGCGGGGAAACAGAGGCGGGGAATCAGATATGGGGAATCGGATGCAGGGAATCAGAGGCGGGGAATCAGAGCTGGGGAATCAGAGGTGGGGATTCAGAGGTGGTGAATCAGAGAAGGGAAATCAGAGGCTGGGAATCAGAGGCAGGGAATCAGACGCAGGGAATCAGAGGCGGGGAATCATAGCTGGCGAATTAGAGGAGGGCAATCAGAGTTGGGGAATCAGAGGCGGGGTATCAGATATGGGGAAACAGAGGCGGGGAATCAGAGGCGGGGAAACAGAGGCGGGGAATCAGATATGGGGAATCAGAGGTGGGGAATCAGAGGCAGGGAATCAGATGTGCGGAATCAGAGATGGGGAATCAGAGGCAGGGAATCAGAATCAGAAGCAGGGAATCAGAGGCCAGGAATGAGAGGCCGGAATCAGATGCTGGGAATCAGAGGCCTGGAATCAGATGCGGGGAATCAGAGGCAGGGAATCAGATGCGGGAAATCAGAGGCCTGGAATCAGAGGCGGGGAATCAGAGGCAGGGAATCAGATGCGGGGAATCAGAGGCGGGGAATCAGAGCTGGGGAATCAGAGGCAGGGTATTAGAGTTGGGGAATTAGAGGCGGGGAATCAGATATGGGGAAACAGAGGTGGGGAATCAGAGGCGGGGAGACAGAGGCAGGGAATCAGATATGGGGAATCAGAGGCGGGGAATCAGAGGTGGGGAATCATAGGCAGGGAATCGGATGTGCGGAATCAGAGATGGGGAATCAGAGGCCGGGAATCAGAGGTGGTGAATCAGATATGGGGAATCAGAGGCGGGGAATCAGAGGCAGGGAATCAGACGCGGGGAATCAGAGGTGGGCAATCAGAGGCGGGGAATCAGATATGGGGAATCAGAGGCGGGGAATCAGAGGCGGGGAAACAGAGGCGGGGAATCAGATATGGGGAATCAGAGGTGGGGCATCAGAGGTTGTGAATCACAGATGGGGAATTAGAGGCGGGGAATCAGAGGCAGGGAATCAGAACGGGGAATCAGAGGCGGGGATTCAGAGCTGGGGAATCAGAAGCGGGGAATCAGAGTTGGGGAATCAGAGGCGGGGAATCAGATATGGGGAATCAGAGGCAGGGAATCAGAGGCGGGGAATCAGAGGCAGGGAATCAGACGCGGGGAATCTGAGGCGGGGAATCAGAGCTGGGGAATCAGAGGTGGGGAATCAGAGTTGGGGAATCAGAGGCAGGGAATTGGATGTGCGGAATCAGAGATGGGGAATCAGAGGTGGGGAATCAGAGGCGGTGAATCAGAGATGGGGAATCAGAGGCGGGGAATCAGAGGCAGGAAATCAGACACGGGGATTCAGAGGCTGGGAATCAGACGGGGGGAATCAAAGGCGGGGAATCAGAGCTGGGGAATCTGAGGCAGGGAATCAGAGTTGGGAATTCAGAGGCGGGGTATCAGATATGGGGAAACAGAGGCGGGGAATCAGAGGCGGGAAAACAGAGGCGGGGAATTAGATATGGGGAATCAGAGGTGGGGAATCAGAGGTGGTGAATCAGTGATGGGGAATCACAGGCGGGGAATCAGAGGCAGGGAATAGAACGCGGGGAATCAGAGGCAGGGAATCAGAGCTGGGGAATCAGAGGCGGGGAATCATAGTTGGGAATCAGAGGCGGGGAATCAGATATGGGGAAACAGAGGCGGGGAATCATTGGCGGGGAAAGAGAGGCGGGGAATCAGATATGGGGAATCGGATGCAGGGAATCAGAGGCGGGGAATCAGAGCTGGGGAATCAGAGGCGGGGAATCAGAGTTGGGGCATCAGAGGTGGGGAATTAGATATAGGGAAACAGAGGCGGGGAATCAGAGGCGGGGAAACAGAGGCGGGGAAACAGAGGCAGGGAATCAGATATGGGGAATCAGAGGTGGGGAATCCGAGGTTGGGAATCAGAGGCAGGGAATAAGAGGCGGGGAATCAGAGGCGGGGAAACAGATGCGGGGAATCAGATATGGGGAATCAGAGGTGGGGCATCAGAAGTTGTGAATCACAGATGGGGAATTAGAGGCGGGGAATCAGAGGCAGGGAATCAGACGCGGGGAATCAGAGGCGGGGATTCAGAGCTGGGGAATCAGAAGCGGGGAATCAGAGTTGGGGAATCAGAGGCGGGGAATCAGATATGGGGAATCAGAGGCAGGGAATCAGAGGCGGGGAATCATAGGCAGGGAATCAGACGCGGGGAATCTGAGGCGGGGAATCAGAGCTGGGGAATCAGAGGTGGGGAATCAGAGTTGGGGAATCAGAGGCAGGGAATTGGATGTGCGGAATCAGAGATGGGGAATCAGAGGTGGGGAATCAGAGGCGGTGAATCAGAGATGGGGAATCAGAGCTGGGGAATCTGAGGCAGGGAATCAGAGTTGGGGATTCAGAGGCGGGGAATCAGATATGGGGAAACAGAGGCGGGGAATCAGAGGCGGGAAAACAGAGGCGGGGAATTAGATATGGGGAATCAGAGGTGGGGAATCAGAGGCGGGGAATCAGAGGCAGGGAATCGGACGCCGGGAATCAGAGGCGGGGAATCAGAGCTGGGGAATCAGAGGCGGGGATTCAGAGTTGGGGAATCAGAGGCGGGGAATCAGATATGGGGAAATAGAGGCGGGGAATCAGATATGGGGAATCAGAGGTGTGGAATCAGAGGTTGGGAATCAGAGGCAGGGAATCAGAGGCGGGGAAACAGAGGCGGGGAATCAGATGTGGGGAATCAGAGGTGGCGAATCAAAGGCGGTGAAACAGAGATGGGGAATCAGGGCAGGGAATCAGAGGCAGGGAATCAGAGCTGGGGAAACAGAGGCGGGGAATCAGATATGGGGAATCAGAGGTGGGGAATCAGGGGCGGGGAATCAGTGGCAGGGAATCAGAGCTGGGGAATCAGAGGTGGGGAATCAGAGCTGGGGAATCAGAGGCGGGGAATCAGATATGGGGAATCAGAGGTGGGGAATCAGGGGCGGGGAATCAGTGGCAGGGAATCAGAGGCCGGGAATAAAAGGCGGGGAATCAGAGCTGGGGAATCAGAGGTGGGGAATCAGAGTTGGGGAATCAGAGGAGGGGAATCAGATATGGGGAAACAGAGGCCGGGAATCAGAGGCAGGGAAACAGAGGCGGGGAATCAGATATGTGGAATCAGAGGTGGGGAATTAGAGGTTGCGAATCAGAGGCGGGGAATCAGAGGCGGGGAATCAGAGGCAGGGAATCGGATGTGCGGAATCAGAGATGGGGAATCAGAGGTGGGGATTCAGAGGTGGTGAATCAGAGAAGGGAAATCAGAGGCTGGGAATCAGAGGCAGGGAATCAGACGCAGGGAATCAGAGGCGGGGAATCATAGCTGGCGAATTAGAGGAGGGCAATCAGAGTTGGGGAATCAGAGGCGGGGTATCAGATATGGGGAAACAGAGGCGGGGAATCAGAGGCGGGGAAACAGAGGCGGGGAATCAGATATGGGGAATCAGAGGTGGGGAATCATAGGCAGGGAATCAGATGTGCGGAATCAGAGATGGGGAATCAGAGGCAGGGAATCAGAATCAGAAGCAGGGAATCAGAGGCCAGGAATGAGAGGCCGGAATCAGATGCTGGGAATCAGAGGCCTGGAATCAGAGGCGGGGAATCAGAGGCAGGGAATCAGATGCGGGAAATCAGAGGCCTGGAATCAGAGGCGGGGAATCAGAGGCAGGGAATCAGATGCGGGGAATCAGAGGCGGGGAATCAGAGCTGGGGAATCAGAGGCAGGGTATTAGAGTTGGGGAATTAGAGGCGGGGAATCAGATATGGGGAAACAGAGGTGGGGAATCAGAGGCGGGGAAACAGAGGCAGGGAATCAGATATGGGGAATCAGATATGGGGAATCAGAGGCGGGGAATCATAGGCAGGGAATCGGATGTGCGGAATCAGAGATGGGGAATCAGAGGCCGGGAATCAGAGGTGGTGAATCAGATATGGGGAATCAGAGGCGGGGAATCAGAGGCAGGGAATCAGACGCGGGGAATCAGAGGTGGGCAATCAGAGGCGGGGAATCAGATATGGGGAATCAGAGGCGGGGAATCAGAGGCGGGGAAACAGAGGCGGGGAATCAGATATGGGGAATCAGAGGTGGGGCATCAGAGGTTGTGAATCAGAGGCGGGGAAACAGAGGCGGGGAATCAGATATGGGGAATCAGAGGTGGGGCATCAGAGGTTGTGAATCACAGATGGGGAATTAGAGGCGGGGAATCAGAGGCAGGGAATCAGACGCGGGGAATCAGAGGCGGGGATTCAGAGCTGGGGAATCAGAAGCGGGGAATCAGAGTTGGGGAATCAGAGGCGGGCAATCAGATATGGGGAATCAGAGGCAGGGAATCAGAGGCGGGGAATCAGAGGCAGGGAATCAGACGCGGGGAATCTGAGGCGGGGAATCAGAGCTGGGGAATCAGAGGTGGGGAATCAGAGTTGGGGAATCAGAGGCAGGGAATTGGATGTGCGGAATCAGAGATGGGGAATCAGAGGTGGGGAATCAGAGGCGGTGAATCAGAGATGGGGAATCAGAGGCGGGGAATCAGAGGCAGGAAATCAGACACGGGGATTCAGAGGCTGGGAATCAGACGGGGGGAATCAAAGGCGGGGAAACAGAGCTGGGGAATCTGAGGCAGGGAATCAGAGTTGGGGATTCAGAGGCGGGGAATCAGATATGGGGAAACAGAGGCGGGGAATCAGAGGCGGGAAAACAGAGGCGGGGAATTAGATATGGGGAATCAGAGGTGGGGAATCAGAGGTGGTGAATCAGTGATGGGGAATCACAGGCGGGGAATCAGAGGCAGGGAATAGAACGCGGGGAATCAGAGGCAGGGAATCAGATCTGGGGAATCAGAGGCGGGGAATCATAGTTGGGAATCAGAGGCGGGGAATCAGATATGGGGAAACAGAGGCGGGGCATCAGTGGCGGGGAAACAGAGGCGGGGAATCAGATATGGGGAATCGGATGCAGGGAATCAGAGGCGGGGAATCAGAGCTGGGGAATCAGAGGCGGGGAATCAGAGTTGGGGCATCAGAGGTGGGGAATTAGATATAGGGAAACAGAGGCGGGGAATCAGAGGCGGGGAAACAGAGGCGGGGAAACAGAGGCGGGGAATCAGATATGGGGAATCAGAGGTGGGGAATCAGAGGTTGGGAATCAGAGGCAGGGAATCAGAAGCTTGGAATCAGATGCAGGGAATCAGATGCGGGGAATCAGAGGCGGGGAATGAGAGCTGGGGAATCAGAGGTGGGGAATCAGATTTGGGGAATCAGAGGTGGGGACTTAGATATTGGGAAGCAGAGGCGGGGAATCAGAGGCGGGGAAACCCAGGCGGGGAATCAGATATGGGGAATCAGAGGTGGGGAATCAGAGGCAAGGAATCAGATGTGCGGAATCAGAGATGGGGAATCAGAGGCAGGGAATCAGAATCAGAAGCAGGGAATCAGAGGCCGGGAATCAGAGGCCGGAATCAGAGGCGGGGAATCAGCGGCAGGGAATCAGATGCGGGGAATCAGAGGCGGGGAATCAGAGCTGGGGAATCAGAGGCGGGGTATTAGAGTTGGGGAATCAGAGGCGGGGAATCAGATATGGGGAAACAGAGGTGGGGAATCAGAGGCGGGGAAACAGATGCAGGGAATCAGATATGGGGAATCAGAGGCGGAGAATCAGAGGTGGGGAATCATAGGCAGGGAATCGGATGTGCGGAATCAGAGATGGGGAATCGGAGGCCGGGAATCAGAGGTGGTGAATCAGAGATGGGGAATCAGAGGCGGGGAATCAGAGGCAGGGAATCAGACGCGGGGAATCAGAGGTGGGCAATCAGAGGCGGGGAATCAGATATGGGGAATCAGAGGCAGGGAATCAGAGGCGGGGAAACAGAGGCGGGGAATCAGATATGGGGAATCAGAGGTGGGGCATCAGAGGTTGTGAATCACAGATGGGGAATCAGAGGCGGGGAATCAGAGGCAGGGAATCAGACGCGGGGAATCAGAGGCGGGGATTCAGAGCTGGGGAATCAGAGGCGGGGAGTCAGAGTTGGGGAATCAGAGGCGGGGAATCAGATATGGGGAATCAGAGGCAGGGAATCAGAGGCGGGAAAACAGAGGCGGGGAATCAGATATGGGGAATCAGAGGCGGGGTATCAGAGCTGGGGAATCAGAGGTGGGGAATCAGAGTTGGGGAATCAGAGGCAGGGAATTGGATGTGCGGAATCAGAGATGGGGAATCAGAGGTGGGGAATCAGAGGCGGTGAATCAGAGATGGGGAATCAGAGGCGGGGAATCAGAGGCAGGAAATCAGACACGGGGATTCAGAGGCTGGGAATCAGACGGGGGGAATCAAAGGCGGGGAATCAGAGCTGGGGAATCTGAGGCAGGGAATCAGAGTTGGGGATTCAGAGGCGGGGAATCAGATATGGGGAAACAGAGGCGGGGAATCAGAGGCGGGAAAACAGAGGCGGGGAATTAGATATGGGGAATCAGAGGTGGGGAATCAGAGGTGGTGAATCAGTGATGGGGAATCACAGGCGGGGAATCAGAGGCAGGGAATAGAACGCGGGGAATCAGAGGCAGGGAATCAGAGCTGGGGACTCAGAGGCGGGGAATCATAGTTGGGAATCAGAGGCGGGGAATCAGATATGGGGAAACAGAGACGGGGAATCAGTGGCGGGGAAACAGAGGCGGGGAATCAGATATGGGGAATCGGATGCAGGGAATCAGAGGCGGGGAATCAGAGCTGGGGAATCAGAGGCGGGGAATCAGAGTTGGGGCATCAGAGGTGGGGAATTAGATATAGGGAAACAGAGGCGGGGAATCAGAGGCGGGGAAACAGAGGCGGGGAAACAGAGGCGGGGAATCGGATATGGGGAATCAGAGGTGGGGAATCCGAGGTTGGGAATCAGAGGCAGGGAATCAGAGGCGGGGAATCAGAGGCAGGGAATCAGACGCGGGGAATCAGAGGCGGGGATTCAGAGCTGGGGAATCAGAAGCGGGGAATCAGAGTTGGGGAATCAGAGGCGGGCAATCAGATATGGGGAATCAGAGGCAGGGAATCAGAGGCGGGGAATCAGAGGCAGGGAATCAGACGCGGGGAATCAGAGGCAGGGAATCAGAGCTGGGGAATCAGAGGCGGGGAATCATAGTTGGGAATCAGAGGCGGGGAATCAGATATGGGGAAATAGAGGCGGGGAATCAGATATGGGGAATCAGAGGTGTGGAATCAGAGGTGGTGAATTAGAGATGGGGAATCAGAGGCGGGGAATCAGAGGCAGGGAATCGGACGCCGGGAATCAGAGGCGGGGAATCAGAGCTGGGGAATCAGAGGCGGGGAATCAGAGTTGGGGAATCAGAGGCGGGGAATCAGATATGGGGAAATAGAGGCGGGGAATCAGATATGGGGAATCAGAGGTGTGGAATCAGAGGTTGGGAATCAGAGGCAGGGAATCAGAGGCGGGGAAACAGAGGCGGGGAATCAGATATGGGGAATCAGAGGTGGTGAATCAAAGGCGGTGAAACAGAGATGGGGAATCAGGGCAGGGAATCAGAGGCAGGGAATCAGAGCTGGGGAAACAGAGGCGGGGAATCAGATATGGGGAATCAGAGGTGGGGAATCAGGGGCGGGGAATCAGTGGCAGGGAATCAGAGCTGGGGAATCAGAGGTGGGGAATCAGAGCTGGGGAATCAGAGGCGGGGAATCAGATATGGGGAATCAGAGGTGGGGAATCAGGGGCGGGGAATCAGTGGCAGGGAATCAGAGGCCGGGAATAAAAGGCGGGGAATCAGAGCTGGGGAATCAGAGGCGGGGAATCAGAGTTGGGGAATCAGAGGAGGGGAATCAGATATGGGGAAACAGAGGCCGGGAATCAGAGGCAGGGAAACAGAGGCGGGGAATCAGATATGGGGAATCAGAGGTGGGGAATTAGAGGTTGCGAATCAGAGGCGGGGAATCAGAGGCGGGGAATCAGAGGCAGGGAATCGGATGTGCGGTATCAGAGATGGGGAATCAGAGGTGGGGATTCAGAGGTGGTGAATCAGAGAAGGGAAATCAGAGGCTGGGAATCAGAGGCAGGGAATCAGACGCAGGGAATCAGAGGCGTGGAATCATAGCTGGCGAATTAGAGGAGGGCAATCAGAGTTGGGGAATCAGAGGCGGGGTATCAGATATGGGGAAACAGAGGCGGGGAATCAGAGGCGGGGAAACAGAGGCGGGGAATCAGATATGGGGAATCAGAGGTGGGGAATCAGAGGCAGGGAATCAGATGTGCGGAATCAGAGATGGGGAATCAGAGGCAGGGAATCAGAATCAGAAGCAGGGTATCAGAGGCCAGGAATGAGAGGCCGGAATCAGATGCTGGGAATCAGAGGCCTGGAATCAGAGGCGGGGAATCAGAGGCAGGGAATCAGATGCGGGAAATCAGAGGCCTGGAATCAGAGGCGGGGAATCAGAGGCAGGGAATCAGATGCGGGGAATCAGAGGCGGGGAATCAGAGCTGGGGAATCAGAGGCAGGGTATTAGAGTTGGGGAATTAGAGGCGGGGAATCAGATATGGGGAAACAGAGGTGGGGAATCAGAGGCGGGGAAACAGAGGCAGGGAATCAGATATGGGGAATCAGAGGCGGGGAATCAGAGGTGGGGAATCATAGGCAGGGAATCGGATGTGCGGAATCAGAGATGGGGAATCAGAGGCCGGGAATCAGAGGTGGTGAATCAGATATGGGGAATCAGAGGCGGGGAATCAGAGGCAGGGAATCAGACGCGGGGAATCAGAGGTGGGCAATCAGAGGCGGGGAATCAGATATGGGGAATCAGAGGCGGGGAATCAGAGGCGGGGAAACAGAGGCGGGGAATCAGATATGGGGAATCAGAGGTGGGGCATCAGAGGTTGTGAATCACAGATGGGGAATTAGAGGCAGGGAATCAGAGGCAGGGAATCAGAACGGGGAATCAGAGGCGGGGATTCAGAGCTGGGGAATCAGAAGCGGGGAATCAGAGTTGGGGAATCAGAGGCGGGGAATCAGATATGGGGAATCAGAGGCAGGGAATCAGAGGCGGGGAATCAGAGGCAGGGAATCAGACGCGGGGAATCTGAGGCGGGGAATCAGAGCTGGGGAATCAGAGGTGGGGAATCAGAGTTGGGGAATCAGAGGCAGGGAATTGGATGTGCGGAATCAGAGATGGGGAATCAGAGGTTGGGAATCAGAGGCGGTGAATCAGAGATGGGGAATCAGAGGCGGGGAATCAGAGGCAGGAAATCAGACACGGGGATTCAGAGGCTGGGAATCAGACGGGGGGAATCAAAGGCGGGGAATCAGAGCTGGGGAATCTGAGGCAGGGAATCAGAGTTGGGAATTCAGAGGCGGGGTATCAGATATGGGGAAACAGAGGCGGGGAATCAGAGGCGGGAAAACAGAGGCGGGGAATTAGATATGGGGAATCAGAGGTGGGGAATCAGAGGTGGTGAATCAGTGATGGGGAATCACAGGCGGGGAATCAGAGGCAGGGAATAGAACGCGGGGAATCAGAGGCAGGGAATCAGAGCTGGGGAATCAGAGGCGGGGAATCATAGTTGGGAATCAGAGGCGGGGAATCAGATATGGGGAAACAGAGGCGGGGAATCATTGGCGGGGAAAGAGAGGCGGGGAATCAGATATGGGGAATCGGATGCAGGGAATCAGAGGCGGGGAATCAGAGCTGGGGAATCAGAGGCGGGGAATCAGAGTTGGGGCATCAGAGGTGGGGAATTAGATATAGGGAAACAGAGGCGGGGAATCAGAGGCGGGGAAACAGAGGCGGGGAAACAGAGGCGGGGAATCAGATATGGGGAATCAGAGGTGGGGAATCCGAGGTTGGGAATCAGAGGCAGGGAATAAGAGGCGGGGAATCAGAGGCGGGGAAACAGATGCGGGGAATCAGATATGGGGAATCAGAGGTGGGGCATCAGAAGTTGTGAATCACAGATGGGGAATTAGAGGCGGGGAATCAGAGGCAGGGAATCAGACGCGGGGAATCAGAGGCGGGGATTCAGAGCTGGGGAATCAGAAGCGGGGAATCAGAGTTGGGGAATCAGAGGCGGGGAATCAGATATGGGGAATCAGAGGCAGGGAATCAGAGGCGGGGAATCATAGGCAGGGAATCAGACGCGGGGAATCTGAGGCGGGGAATCAGAGCTGGGGAATCAGAGGTGGGGAATCAGAGTTGGGGAATCAGAGGCAGGGAATTGGATGTGCGGAATCAGAGATGGGGAATCAGAGGTGGGGAATCAGAGGCGGTGAATCAGAGATGGGGAATCAGAGCTGGGGAATCTGAGGCAGGGAATCAGAGTTGGGGATTCAGAGGCGGGGAATCAGATATGGGGAAACAGAGGCGGGGAATCAGAGGCGGGAAAACAGAGGCGGGGAATTAGATATGGGGAATCAGAGGTGTGGAATCAGAGGTGGTGAATTAGAGATTGGGAATCAGAGGCGGGGAATCAGAGGCAGGGAATCGGACGCCGGGAATCAGAGGCGGGGAATCAGAGCTGGGGAATCAGAGGCGGGGAATCAGAGTTGGGGAATCAGAGGCGGGGAATCAGATATGGGGAAATAGAGGCGGGTAATCAGATATGGGGAATCAGAGGTGTGGAATCAGAGGTTGGGAATCAGAGGCAGGGAATCAGAGGCGGGGAAACAGAGGCGGGGAATCAGATATGGGGAATCAGAGGTGGCGAATCAAAGGCGGTGAAACAGAGATGGGGAATCAGGGCAGGGAATCAGAGGCAGGGAATCAGAGCTGGGGAAACAGAGGCGGGGAATCAGATATGGGGAATCAGAGGTGGGGAATCAGGGGCGGGGAATCAGTGGCAGGGAATCAGAGCTGGGGAATCAGAGGTGGGGAATCAGAGCTGGGGAATCAGAGGCGGGGAATCAGATATGGGGAATCAGAGGTTAGGAATCAGGGGCGGGGAATCAGTGGCAGGGAATCAGAGGCCGGGAATAAAAGGCGGGGAATCAGAGCTGGGGAATCAGAGGCGGGGAATCAGAGTTGGGGAATCAGAGGAGGGGAATCAGATATGGGGAAACAGAGGCCGGGAATCAGAGGCAGGGAAACAGAGGCGGGGAATCAGATATGGGGAATCAGAGGTGGGGAATTAGAGGTTGCGAATCAGAGGCGGGGAATCAGAGGCGGGGAATCAGAGGCAGGGAATCGGATGTGCGGAATCAGAGATGGGGAATCAGAGGTGGGGATTCAGAGGTGGTGAATCAGAGAAGGGAAATCAGAGGCTGGGAATCAGAGGCAGGGAATCAGACGCAGGGAATCAGAGGCGGGGAATCATAGCTGGCGAATTAGAGGAGGGCAATCAGAGTTGGGGAATCAGAGGCGGGGTATCAGATATGGGGAAACAGAGGCGGGGAATCAGAGGCGGGGAAACAGAGGCGGGGAATCAGATATGGGGAATCAGAGGTGGGGAATCAGAGGCAGGGAATCAGAATCAGAAGCAGGGAATCAGAGGCCAGGAATGAGAGGCCGGAATCAGATGCTGGGAATCAGAGGCCTGGAATCAGAGGCGGGGAATCAGAGGCAGGGAATCAGATGCGGGAAATCAGAGGCCTGGAATCAGAGGCGGGGAATCAGAGGCAGGGAATCAGATGCGGGGAATCAGAGGCGGGGAATCAGAGCTGGAGAATCAGAGGCAGGGTATTAGAGTTGGGGAATTAGAGGCGGGGAATCAGATATGGGGAAACAGAGGTGGGGAATCAGAGGCGGGGAAACAGAGGCAGGGAATCAGATATGGGGAATCAGAGGCGGGGAATCAGAGGTGGGGAATCATAGGCAGGGAATCGGATGTGCGGAATCAGAGATGGGGAATCAGAGGCCGGGAATCAGAGGTGGTGAATCAGATATGGGGAATCAGAGGCGGGGAATCAGAGGCAGGGAATCAGACGCGGGGAATCAGAGGTGGGCAATCAGAGGCGGGGAATCAGATATGGGGAATCATTGGCGGGGAATCAGAGGCGGGGAAACAGAGGCGGGGAATCAGATATGGGGAATCAGAGGTGGGGCATCAGAGGTTGTGAATCAGAGGCGGGGAAACAGAGGCGGGGAATCAGATATGGGGAATCAGAGGTGGGGCATCAGAGGTTGTGAATCACAGATGGGGAATTAGAGGCGGGGAATCAGAGGCAGGGAATCAGACGCGGGGAATCAGAGGCGGGGATTCAGAGCTGGGGAATCAGAAGCGGGGAATCAGAGTTGGGGAATCAGAGGCGGGCAATCAGATATGGGGAATCAGAGGCAGGGAATCAGAGGCGGGGAATCAGAGGCAGGGAATCAGACGCGGGGAATCTGAGGCGGGGAATCAGAGCTGGGGAATCAGAGGTGGGGAATCAGAGTTGGGGAATCAGAGGCAGGGAATTGGATGTGCGGAATCAGAGATGGGGAATCAGAGGTGGGGAATCAGAGGCGGTGAATCAGAGATGGGGAATCAGAGGCGGGGAATCAGAGGCAGGAAATCAGACACGGGGATTCAGAGGCTGGGAATCAGACGGGGGGAATCAAAGGCGGGGAAACAGAGCTGGGGAATCTGAGGCAGGGAATCAGAGTTGGGGATTCAGAGGCGGGGAATCAGATATGGGGAAACAGAGGCGGGGAATCAGAGGCGGGAAAACAGAGGCGGGGAATTAGATATGGGGAATCAGAGGTGGGGAATCAGAGGTGGTGAATCAGTGATGGGGAATCACAGGCGGGGAATCAGAGGCAGGGAATAGAACGCGGGGAATCAGAGGCAGGGAATCAGAGCTGGGGAATCAGAGGCGGGGAATCATAGTTGGGAATCAGAGGCGGGGAATCAGATATGGGGAAACAGAGGCGGGGCATCAGTGGCGGGGAAACAGAGGCGGGGAATCAGATATGGGGAATCGGATGCAGGGAATCAGAGGCGGGGAATCAGAGCTGGGGAATCAGAGGCGGGGAATCAGAGTTGGGGCATCAGAGGTGGGGAATTAGATATAGGGAAACAGAGGCGGGGAATCAGAGGCGGGGAAACAGAGGCGGGGAAACAGAGGCGGGGAATCACATATGGGGAATCAGAGGTGGGGAATCCGAGGTTGGGAATCAGAGGCAGGGAATCAGAGGCGGGGAATCAGAGGCGGGGAATCAGAGGAAGGGAATCAGATGTGCGGAATCGGAGATGGGGAATCAGAGGCAGGGAATCAGAGGCGGGGAATCAGAGGCGGGGAATCAGAGGCCGGGAATCAGATATGGGGAAACAGAGGCGGGGAATCCGAGGCGGGGAAACAGAGGCGGGGAATCAGATATGGGGAATCAGAGGTGGGGATCAGAGGTTGGGAATCAGAGGCAGGGAATCAGAAGCTTGGAATCAGATGCAGGGAATCAGATGCGGGGAATCAGAGGCGGGGAATCAGAGCTGGGGAATCAGAGGTGGGGAATCAGATTTGGGGAATCAGAGGTGGGGACTTAGATATTGGGAAACAGAGGCGGGGAATCAGAGGCGGGGAAACCCAGGCGGGGAATCAGATATGGGGAATCAGAGGTGGGGAATCAGAGGCAAGGAATCAGATGTGCGGAATCAGAGATGGGGAATCAGAGGCAGGGAATCAGAATCAGAAGCAGGGAATCAGAGGCCGGGAATCAGAGGCCGGAATCAGAGGCGGGGAATTAGCGGCAGGGAATCAGATGCGGGGAATCAGAGGCGGGGAATCAGAGCTGGGGAATCAGAGGCGGGGTATTAGAGTTGGGGAATCAGAGGCGGGGAATCAGATATGGAGAAACAGAGGTGGGGAATCAGAGGCGGGGAAACAGATGCAGGGAATCAGATATGGGGAATCAGAGGCGGAGAATCAGAGGTGGGGAATCATAGGCAGGGAATCGGATGTGCGGAATCAGAGATGGGGAATCGGAGGCCGGGAATCAGAGGTGGTGAATCAGAGATGGGGAATCAGAGGCGGGGAATCAGAGGCAGGGAATCAGACGCGGGGAATCAGAGGTGGGCAATCAGAGGCGGGGAATCAGATATGGGGAATCAGAGGCGGGGAATCAGAGGCGGGGAAACAGAGGCGGGGAATCAGATATGGGGAATCAGAGGTGGGGCATCAGAGGTTGTGAATCACAGATGGGGAATCAGAGGCGGGGAATCAGAGGCAGGGAATCAGACGCGGGGAATCAGAGGCGGGGATTCAGAGCTGGGGAATCAGAGGCGGGGAATCAGAGTTTGGGAATCAGAGGCGGGGAATCAGATATGGGGAATCAGAGGCAGGGAATCAGAGGCGGGAAAACAGAGGCGGGGAATCAGATATGGGGAATCAGAGGCGGGGTATCAGAGCTGGGGAATCAGAGGTGGGGAATCAGAGTTGGGGAATCAGAGGCAGGGAATTGGATGTGCGGAATCAGAGATGGGGAATCAGAGGTGGGGAATCAGAGGCGGTGAATCAGAGATGGGGAATCAGAGGCGGGGAATCAGAGGCAGGAAATCAGACACGGGGATTCAGAGGCTGGGAATCAGACGGGGGGAATCAAAGGCGGGGAATCAGAGCTGGGGAATCTGAGGCAGGGAATCAGAGTTGGGGATTCAGAGGCGGGGAATCAGATATGGGGAAACAGAGGCGGGGAATCAGAGGCGGGAAAACAGAGGCGGGGAATTAGATATGGGGAATCAGAGGTGGGGAATCAGAGGTGGTGAATCAGTGATGGGGAATCACAGGCGGGGAATCAGAGGCAGGGAATAGAACGCGGGGAATCAGAGGCAGGGAATCAGAGCTGGGGACTCAGAGGCGGGGAATCATAGTTGGGAATCAGAGGCGGGGAATCAGATATGGGGAAACAGAGGCGGGGAATCAGTGGCGGGGAAACAGAGGCGGGGAATCAGATATGGGGAATCGGATGCAGGGAATCAGAGGCGGGGAATCAGAGCTGGGGAATCAGAGGCGGGGAATCAGAGTTGGGGCATCAGAGGTGGGGAATTAGATATAGGGAAACAGAGGCGGGGAATCAGAGGCGGGGAAACAGAGGCGGGGAAACAGAGGCGGGGAATCGGATATGGGGAATCAGAGGTGGGGAATCCGAGGTTGGGAATCAGAGGCAGGGAATCAGAGGCGGGGAATCAGAGGCAGGGAATCAGACGCGGGGAATCAGAGGCGGGGATTCAGAGCTGGGGAATCAGAAGCGGGGAATCAGAGTTGGGGAATCAGAGGCGGGCAATCAGATATGGGGAATCAGAGGCAGGGAATCAGAGGCGGGGAATCAGAGGCAGGGAATCAGACGCGGGGAATCTGAGGCGGGGAATCAGAGCTGGGGAATCAGAGGTGGGGAATCAGTGTTGGGGAATCAGAGGCAGGGAATTGGATGTGCGGAATCAGAGATGGGGAATCAGAGGTGGGGAATCAGAGGCGGTGAATCAGAGATGGGGAATCAGAGGCGGGGAATCAGAGGCAGGAAATCAGACACGGGGATTCAGAGGCTGGGAATCAGATGGGGGGAATCAAAGGCGGGGAAACAGAGCTGGGGAATCTGAGGCAGGGAATCAGAGTTGGGGATTCAGAGGCGGGGAATCAGATATGGGGAAACAGAGGCGGGGAATCAGAGGCGGGAAAACAGAGGCGGGGAATTAGATATGGGGAATCAGAGGTGGGGAATCAGAGGTGGTGAATCAGTGATGGGGAATCACAGGCGGGGAATCAGAGGCAGGGAATAGAACGCGGGGAATCAGAGGCAGGGAATCAGAGCTGGGGAATCAGAGGCGGGGAATCATAGTTGGGAATCAGAGGCGGGGAATCAGATATGGGGAAACAGAGGCGGGGAATCAGTGGCGGGGAAACAGAGGCGGGGAATCAGATATGGGGAATCGGATGCAGGGAATCAGAGGCGGGGAATCAGAGCTGGGGAATCAGAGGCGGGGAATCAGAGTTGGGGCATCAGAGGTGGGGAATTAGATATAGGGAAACAGAGGCGGGGAATCAGAGGCGGGGAAACAGAGGCGGGGAAACAGAGGCGGGGAATCAGATATGGGGAATCAGAGGTGGGGAATCCGAGGTTGGGAATCAGAGGCAGGGAATCAGAGGCGGGGAATCAGAGGCGGGGAATCAGAGGAAGGGAATCAGATGTGCGGAATCGGAGATGGGGAATCAGAGGCAGGGAATCAGAGGCGGGGAATCAGAGGCGGGGAATCAGAGGCCGGGAATCAGATATGGGGAAACAGAGGCGGGGAATCCGAGGCGGGGAAACAGAGGCGGGGAATCAGATATGGGGAATCAGAGGTGGGGAATCAGAGGTTGGGAATCAGAGGCAGGGAATCAGAGGCCTGGAATCAGATGCAGGGAATCAGATGCGGGGAATCAGAGGCGGGGAATCAGAGCTGGGGAATCAGAGGTGGGGAATCAGATTTGGGGAATCAGAGGCGGGGACTTAGATATTGGGAAACAGAGGCGGGGAATCAGAGGCGGGGAAACCCAGGCGGGGAATCAGATATGGGGAATCAGAGGTGGGGAATCAGAGGCAAGGAATCAGATGTGCGGAATCAGAGATGGGGAATCAGAGGCAGGGAATCAGAATCAGAAGCAGGGAATCAGAGGCCGGGAATCAGAGGCCGGAATCAGAGGCGGGGAATCAGTGGCAGGGAATCAGATTCGGGGAATCAGAGGCGGGGAATCAGAGCTGGGGAATCAGAGGCGGGGTATTAGAGTTGGGGAATCAGAGGCGGGGAATCAGATATGGGGAAACAGAGGTGGGGAATCAGAGGCGGGGAAACAGATGCAGGGAATCAGATATGGGGAATCAGAGGCGGGGAATCAGAGGTGGGGAATCATAGGCAGGGAATCGGATGTGCGGAATCAGAGATGGGGAATCAGAGGCCGGGAATCAGAGGTGGTGAATCAGAGATGGGGAATCAGAGGCTGGGAATCAGAGGCAGGGAATCAGACGCGGGGAATCAGAGGTGGGCAATCAGAGGCGGGGAATCAGATATGGGGAATCAGAGGCGGGGAATCAGAGGCGGGGAAACAGAGGCGGGGAATCAGATATGGGGAATCAGAGGTGGGGCATCAGAGGTTGTGAATCACAGATGGGGAATCAGAGGCGGGGAATCAGAGGCAGGGAATCAGACGCGGGGAATCAGAGGCGGGGATTCAGAGCTGGGGAATCAGAGGCGGGGAATCAGAGTTGGGGAATCAGAGGCGGGGAATCAGATATGGGGAATCAGAGGCAGGGAATCAGAGGCGGGAAAACAGAGGCGGGGAATCAGATATGGGGAATCAGAGGCGGGGTATCAGAGCTGGGGAATCAGAGGTGGGGAATCAGAGTTGGGGAATCAGAGGCAGGGAATTGGATGTGCGGAATCAGAGATGGGGAATCAGAGGTGGGGAATCAGAGGCGGTGAATCAGAGATGGGGAATCAGAGGCGGGGAATCAGAGGCAGGAAATCAGACACGGGGATTCAGAGGCTGGGAATCAGACGGGGGGAATCAAAGGCGGGGAATCAGAGCTGGGGAATCTGAGGCAGGGAATCAGAGTTGGGGATTCAGAGGCGGGGAATCAGATATTGGGAGACAGAGGCGGGGAATCAGAGGCGGGAAAACAGAGGCGGGGAATTAGATATGGGGAATCAGAGGTGGGGAATCAGAGGTGGTGAATCAGTGATGGGGAATCACAGGCGGGGAATCAGAGGCAGGGAATAGAACGCGGGGAATCAGAGGCAGGGAATCAGAGCTGGGGAATCAGAGGCGGGGAATCATAGTTGGGAATCAGAGGCGGGGAATCAGATATGGGGAAACAGAGGCGGGGAATCAGTGGCGGGGAAACAGAGGCGGGGAATCAGATATGGGGAATCGGATGCAGGGAATCAGAGGCGGGGAATCAGAGCTGGGGAATCAGAGGCGGGGAATCAGAGTTGGGGCATCAGAGGTGGGGAATTAGATATAGGGAAACAGAGGCGGGGAATCAGAGGCGGGGAAACAGAGGCGGGGAAACAGAGGCGGGGAATCGGATATGGGGAATCAGAGGTGGGGAATCCGAGGTTGGGAATCAGAGGCAGGGAATCAGAGGCGGGGAATCAGAGGCGGGGAATCAGAGGAAGGGAATCAGATGTGCGGAATCGGAGATGGGAAATCAGAGGCAGGGAATCAGAGGCGGGGAATCAGAGGCGGGGAATCAGAGGCCGGGAATCAGATATGGGGAAACAGAGGCGGGGAATCCGAGGCGGGGAAACAGAGGCGGGGAATCAGATATGGGGAATCAGAGGTGGGGAATCAGAGGTTGGGAATCAGAGGCAGGGAATCAGAGGCTTGGAATCAGATGCAGGGAATCAGATGCGGGGAATCAGAGGCGGGGAATCAGAGCTGGGGAATCAGAGGTGGGGAATCAGATTTGGGGAATCAGAGGCGGGGACTTAGATATTGGGAAACAGAGGCGGGGAATCAGAGGCGGGGAGACCCAGGCGGGGAATCAGATATGTGGAATCAGAGGTGGGGAATCAGAGGCAAGGAATCAGATGTGCGGAATCAGAGATGGGGAATCAGAGGCAGGGAATCAGAATCAGAAGCAGGGAATCAGAGGCCGGGAATCAGAGGCCGGAATCAGAGGCGGGGAATCAGCGGCAGGGAATCAGATGCGGGGAATCAGAGGCAAGGAATCAGAGCTGGGGAATCAGAGGCGGGGTATTAGACTTGGGGAATCAGAGGCGGGGAATCAGATATGGGGAAACAGAGGTGGGGAATCAGAGGCGGGGAAACAGAGGCAGGGAATCAGATATGGGGAATCAGAGGCGGGGAATCAGAGGTGGGGAATCATAGGCAGGGAATCGGATGTGCGGAATCAGAGATGGGGAATCAGAGGCCGGGAATCAGAGGTGGTGAATCAGAGATGGGGAATCAGAGGCGGGGAATCAGAGGCAGGGAATCAGACGCGGGGAATCAGAGGTGGGCAATCAGAGGCGGGGAATCAGATATGGGGAATCAGAGGCGGGGAATCAGAGGCGGGGAAACAGAGGCGGGGAATCAGATATGGGGAATCAGAGGTGGGGCATCAGAGGTTGTGAATCACAGATGGGGAATCAGAGGCGGGGAATCAGAGTTGGGGAATCAGAGGCGGGGAATCAGATATGGGGAATCAGAGGCAGGGAATCAGAGGCGGGAAAACAGAGGCGGGGAATCAGATATGGGGAATCAGAGGCGGGGAATCAGAGGCAGGGAATCAGACACGGGGAATCAGAGGCGGGGAATCAGAGATGGGGAATCAGAGGCGGGGAATCAGAGGCAGGGAATCGGATGCCGGGAATCAGAGGCGGGAAATCAGAGCTGGGGAATCAGAGGCTGGGAATCAGAGGGGGGGAAACAGAGGCGGGGAATAAGATATGGAGAATCAGAGGTGGGGAATCAGGGGCGGGGAATCAGTGGCAGGGAATCAGAGGCGGGGAATCAGAGGCGGGGAATCAAAGGAAGGGAATCAGACACGGGGAATCAGAGGTGGGGAATCAGAGATGGGGAATCAGAGGCGGGGAATCACAGGCAGGGAATCAGACGCGGGCAATCAGAGGCGGGGAATCAGAGCTGGGGAATCAGAGGTGTGGAATCAGAGTCGGGGAATCAGAGGCAGGGAATCGGTTGTGCGGAATCAGAGATGGGGAATCAGATGTGGGGAATCAGAGGCAAGAAATCAGACGGGGATTCAGAGGCTGGGAATCAGACGGGGGGAATCAAAGGCTGGGAATCAGAGCTGGTGAATCAGAGGCAGGGAATCAGAGTTGGGGATTCAGAGGCGGGGAATCAGATATGGGGAAACAGAGGCGGGGAATGAGAGGCAGGCAAGCAGAGGCGGGGAATTAGATATGGGGAATCAGAGGTGGGGAATCAGAGGTGGTGAATCAGAGATGGGGAATCACAGGAGGGGAATCAGAGTCAGCGAATAGAACGCGGGGAATCAGAGGCAGGGAATCAGAGCTGGGGAATCAGAGGCGGGGAATCAGATATGGGGAAACAGAGGCGGGGAATCAGAGGCGGGGAAACAGAGGCGGGGAATCAGACATGGGGAATCGGTTGCGGGGAATCAGAGGCGGGGAATCAGAGCTGGGGAATCAGAGGCAGGGAATCAGAGTTGGGGCATCAGAGGTGGGGAATTAGATATGGGGAAACAGAGGCGGGGAATCAGAGGCGGGGAAACAGAGGCGGGGAATCAGATATGGGGAATCAGAGGTGGGGAATCAGAGGCAGGGAATCAGATGTGCGGAATCAGAGATGGGGAATCAGAGGCAGGGAATCAGAATCAGAAGCGGGGAATCAGAGGCCGGGAATCAGAGGCCGGGAATCAGATGCTGGGAATAAGAGGCCGGGAATCAGAGGTGGGGAATCAGAGTCCGGGAATCAGAGATGGGGATTCAGAGGCGGGGAATGAGATATTGAGAATCAGAGGCGGGGAATCAGAGGCGGGGATACAGAGGTGGGGAATCAGATATGGAGAATCAGAGGTGGGGAATCAAAGGCGGTGAATCAGAGATGGGGAATCAGAGGCGGGGAATCAGAGGCAGGGAATCCGATGCGGGGATTCAGAGGCGGGGAATCAGAGCTGGCGAATCAGAGGCGGGGAATCAGAGGTGGGCAATCAGAGCCGGGGAATCAGATATGGGGAATCAGAGGCGGGGAATCAGAGGCGGGGAAACAGAGGCGGGGAATCTGATATGGGGAATCAGAGGTGGGGAATCAGGGGCAGGGAATCAGTGGCAGGGAATCAGAGGCGGGGAATCTGAGGCGGGGAATCAGAGGCAGGGAATCAGACACGGGGAATCAGAGGCGGGGAATCAGAGATGGCGAATCAGAGGCGGGGAATCAGAGGCAGGGAATCAGACGCCGGGAATCAGAGGCGGGGAATCAGAGTTGGGGAATCAGAGGCGGGGAATCAGAGTTGGGGAATCAGAGGCGGGGAATCAGATATGGGGAAATAGAGGCGGGGAATCAGATATGGGGAATCAGAGGTGTGGAATCAGAGGTTGGGAATCAGAGGCAGGGAATCAGAGGCGGGGAAACAGAGGCGGGGAATCAGATATGGGGAATCAGAGGTGGCGAATCAAAGGCGGTGAAACAGAGATGGGGAATCAGGGCAGGGAATCAGAGGCAGGGAATCAGAGCTGGGGAAACAGAGACGGGGAATCAGATATGGGGAATCAGAGGTGGGGAATCAGGGGCGGGGAATCAGTGGCAGGGAATCAGAGCTGGGGAATCAGAGGTGGGGAATCAGAGCTGGTGAAACAGAGGCGGGGAATCAGATATGGGGAATCAGAGGTGGGGAATCAGGGGCGGGGAATCAGTGGCAGGGAATCAGAGGCCGGGAATAAAAGGCGGGGAATCAGAGCTGGGGAATCAGAGGCGGGGAATCAGAGTTGGAGAATCAGAGGAGGGGAATCAGATATGGGGAAACAGAGGCCGGGAATCAGAGGCAGGGAAACAGAGGCGGGGAATCAGATATGGGGAATCAGAGGTGGGGAATTAGAGGTTGCGAATCAGAGGCGGGGAATCAGAGGCTGGGAATCAGAGGCAGGGAATCGGATGTGCGGAATCAGAGATGGGGAATCAGAGGTGGGGATTCAGAGGTGGTGAATCAGAGAAGGGGAATCAGAGGCTGGGAATCAGAGGCAGGGAATCAGACGCAGGGAATCAGAGGCGGGGAATCATAGCTGGCGAATTAGAGGAGGGGAATCAGAGTTGGGGAAACAGAGGCGGGGAATCAGATATCGGGAAACAGAGGCGGGGAATCAGAGGCGGGGAAACAGAGGCGGGGAATCAGATATGGGGAATCAGAGGTGGGGAATCAGAGGCAGGGAATCAGATGTGCGGAATCAGAGATGGGGAATCAGAGGCAGGGAATCAGAATCAGAAGCAGGGAATCAGTGGCAGGTAATCAGAGGCCGGGAATAAAAGGCGGGGAATCAGAGGCAGGGAATCGGATGTGCGGAATCAGAGATGGGGAATCAGAGGTGGGGATTCAGAGGAGGTGAATCAGAGAAGGGGAATCAGAGGCTGGGAATCAGAGGCAGGGAATCAGATGCAGGGAATCAGAGGCGGGGAATCATAGCTGGCGAATTAGAGGAGGGGAATCAGAGTTGGGGAATCAGAGGCGGGGAATCAGATATGGGGTAACAGAGGCGGGGAATCAGAGGTGGGGAAACAGAGGCGGGGAATCAGATATGGGGAATCAGAGGTGGGGAATCAGGGGCAGGGAATCAGTGGCAGGGAATCAGACGCGGGGAATCAGAGGCGGGGAAGCAGAGGCGGGGAATCAGAGGCGGGGAATCAGAGGCAGGGAATCGGATGTGCGGAATCAGAGATGGGGAATCAGAGGTGGGGATTCAGAGGTGGTGAATCAGAGAAGGGGAATCAGAGGCTGGGAATCAGAGGCAGGGAATCAGACGCAGGGAATCAGAGGCGGGGAATCATAGCTGGCGAATTAGAGGAGGGGAATCAGAGTTGGGGAAACAGAGGCGGGGAATCAGATATGGGGAATCAGAGGTGGGGAATCAGGGGCAGGGAATCAGTGGCAGGGAATCAGAGGCGGGGAATCAGAGACGGGGAATCAGAGGCAGGGAATCAGACACGGGGAATCAGAGGCGGGGAATCAGAGATGGGGAATCAGAGGCGGGGAATCAGAGGCAGGGAATCAGAGGCCGGGAATCAGATGCTGGGAATAAGAGGCCGGGAATCAGAGGTGGGGAAACAGAGGCGGGGAATCAGATATGGGGAATCAGAGGTGGGGAATCAGAGGCGGGGAATCAGTGGCAGGGAATCAGAGGCCGGGAATAAAAGGCGGGGAATCAAAGCTGGGGAATCAGAGGCGGGGAATCAGAGTTGCGGAATCAGAGGAGGGGAATCAGATATGGGGAAACAGAGGCCGGGAATCAGAGGCAGGCAAACAGAGGCGGGGAATCAGATATGGGAAATCAGAGGTGGGGAATTAGAGGTTGCGAATCAGAGGCGGGATATCAGAGGCGGGGAATCAGAGGCAGGGAAACGGATGTGCGGAATCAGAGATGGGGAATCAGACGGGGGGAATCAAAGGCGGGGAATCAGAGCTGGGGAATCAGAGGCAGGGAATCAGAGGCGGGGAATCAGATATGGGGAATCAGAGGCTGGGATTCAGAGGCGGGGAATCAGAGGTAGGGAATCAGACACGGGGAATCAGAGGTGGGGAATCAGAGATGGGGAATTAGAGGCGGGGAATCAGAGGCAGGGAATCAGATGCGGGGAAAAAGAGGCAGGGAATCAGATATGGGGAATCAGAGGTGGGGAATCAGGGGCAGGGATTCAGTGTCAGGGAATCAGAGGCGGGGAATCAGAGGCGGGGAATCAGAGGCAGGGAATCAGACACGGGGAATCAGAGGCGGGGAATCAGAGATGGGGAATCAGAGGCGGGGAATCAGAGGCAGGGAATCGGACGCCGGGAATCAGAGTCGGCGAATCAGAGCTGGGGAATCAGAGGCGGGGAATCAGAGTTGGGGAATCAGAGGCGGGGATTCAGATATGGGGAAATAGAGGCGGGGAATCAGATATGGGGAATCAGAGGTGTGGAATCAGAGGTTGGGAATCAGAGGAAGGGAATCAGAGTCGGGGAAACAGAGGCGGGGAATCAGATATGTGGAATCAGAGGTGGCGAATCAAAGGCGGTGAAACAGAGATGGGGAATCAGGGCAGGGAATCAGAGGCAGGGAATCAAACACGGGGAATCAGAGCTGGGGAATCAGAGGCGGGGAATCAGAGTTGGGAATCAGAGGCGGGGAATCAGAGGCGGGGAAACAGAGGCGGGGAATCAGATATGGGGAATCAGTGGTGGGGAATCAGAGGTTGGGAATCAGAGGCAGGGAATCGGAGATGGGGAATCAGAGGCAGGGAATCAGAGGCGGGGAATCAGAGGCGGGGAATCAGAGGCCGGGAATCAGATATGGGGAAACTGAAGCGGGGAATCCGAGGCGGGGAAACAGAGGCGGGGAATCAGATATGGGGAATCAGAGGTGGGGAATCAGAGGTTGGGAATCAGAGGCAGGGAATCAGAGGCTTGGAATCAGATGCAGGGAATCAGATGCGGGGAATCAGAGGCGGGGAATCAGAGGTGGGGAATCAGAGGTGGGGAATCAGATTTGGGGAATCAGAGGTGGGGACTTAGATATTGGGAAACACAGGCGGGGAATCAGAGGCGGGGAAACAGAGGCGGGGAATCAGATATGGGGAATCGGATGCGGGGAATCAGAGGCGGGGAATCAGAGCTGGGGAATCAGAGGCGGGGAATCAGAGTTGGGGCATCAGAGGTGGGGAATTAGATATAGGGAAACAGAGGCGGGAAATCAGAGGCGGGGAAACAGAGGCGGGGAATCAGATATGGGGAATCAGAGGGGGGGAATCAGAGGCAGGGAATCAGATGTGCGGAATCAGAGATGGGGAATCAGAGGCAGGGAATCAGAATCAGAAGCGGGGAATCAGAGGCCGGGAATCAGAGGCCAGGAATCAGATGCTGGGAATAAGAGGCCGGGAATCAGAGGTGGGGAATCAGAGTCCGGGAATCAGAGATGGGGATTCAGAGGCGGGGAATGAGATATGGAGAATCAGAGGCGGGGAATCAGAGGCCGGGAAACAGAGGTGGGGAATCAGATATGGGGAATCAGAGGTGGCGAATCAAAGGCGGTGAATCACAGATGGGGAATCAGAGGCGGGGAATCAGAGGCAGGGAATCAGATGCGGGGAATCAGAGGCGGGGAATCAGAGCTGGCGAATCAGAGGCGGGGAATCAGAGGTGGGCAATCAGAGGCGGGGAATCAGATATGGGGAATCAGAGGCGGGGAATCAGAGGCGGGGAAACAGAGGCGGGGAATCAAATATAGGGAATCAGAGGTGGGGAATCAGAGGTTGTGAATCAGAGATGGGGAATCAAGGCGGGGAATCAGAGGCAGGGAATCAGACACGGGGAATTAGAGGCGGGGATTCAGAGCTGGGGAATCAGAGGCGGGGAATCAGAGTTGGAGAATCAGAGGAAGGGAATCAGATATGGGGAATCAGAGGCGGGGAATCAGAGGCGGGGAAACAGAGGCGGGGAATCAGATATGGGGAATCAGAGGTGGGGAATCAGGGGCAGGGAATCAGTGGCAGGGAATCAGAGGCGGGGAATCAGAGGCGGGGAATCAGAGGCAGGGAATCAGACACGGGGAATCAGAGGCGGGGAATCAGAGATGGGGAATCAGAGGCGGGGAATCAGAGGCAGGGAATCGGACGCCGGGAATCAGAGTCGGGGAATCAGAGCTGGGGAATCAGAGGCGGGGAATCAGAGTTGGGGAATCAGAGGCGGGGATTCAGATATGGGGAAATAGAGGCGGGGAATCAGATATGGGGAATCAGAGGTGTGGAATCAGAGGTTGGGAATCAGAGGAAGGGAATCAGAGTCGGGGAAACAGAGGCGGGGAATCAGATATGTGGAATCAGAGGTGGCGAATCAAAGGCGGTGAAACAGAGATGGGGAATCAGGGCAGGGAATCAGAGGCAGGGAATCAAACACGGGGAATCAGAGCTGGGGAATCAGAGGCGGGGAATCAGAGTTGGGAATCAGAGGCTGGGATTCAGAGGCGGGGAATCAGAGGTAGGGAATCAGACACGGGGAATCAGAGGTGGGGAATCAGAGATGGGGAATTAGAGGCGGGGAATCAGAGGCAGGGAATCAGATGCGGGGAAAAAGAGGCAGGGAATCAGATATGGGGAATCAGAGGTGGGGAATCAGGGGCAGGGATTCAGTGTCAGGGAATCAGAGGCGGGGAATCAGAGGCGGGGAATCAGAGGCAGGGAATCAGACACGGGGAATCAGAGGCGGGGAATCAGAGATGGGGAATCAGAGGCGGGGAATCAGAGGCAGGGAATCGGACGCCGGGAATCAGAGTCGGCGAATCAGAGCTGGGGAATCAGAGGCGGGGAATCAGAGTTGGGGAATCAGAGGCGGGGATTCAGATATGGGGAAATAGAGGCGGGGAATCAGATATGGGGAATCAGAGGTGTGGAATCAGAGGTTGGGAATCAGAGGAAGGGAATCAGAGTCGGGGAAACAGAGGCGGGGAATCAGATATGTGGAATCAGAGGTGGCGAATCAAAGGCGGTGAAACAGAGATGGGGAATCAGGGCAGGGAATCAGAGGCAGGGAATCAAACACGGGGAATCAGAGCTGGGGAATCAGAGGCGGGGAATCAGAGTTGGGAATCAGAGGCGGGGAATCAGAGGCGGGGAAACAGAGGCGGGGAATCAGATATGGGGAATCAGTGGTGGGGAATCAGAGGTTGGGAATCAGAGGCAGGGAATCGGAGATGGGGAATCAGAGGCAGGGAATCAGAGGCGGGGAATCAGAGGCGGGGAATCAGAGGCCGGGAATCAGATATGGGGAAACTGAAGCGGGGAATCCGAGGCGGGGAAACAGAGGCGGGGAATCAGATATGGGGAATCAGAGGTGGGGAATCAGAGGTTGGGAATCAGAGGCAGGGAATCAGAGGCTTGGAATCAGATGCAGGGAATCAGATGCGGGGAATCAGAGGCGGGGAATCAGAGGTGGGGAATCAGAGGTGGGGAATCAGATTTGGGGAATCAGAGGTGGGGACTTAGATATTGGGAAACACAGGCGGGGAATCAGAGGCGGGGAAACAGAGGCGGGGAATCAGATATGGGGAATCGGATGCGGGGAATCAGAGGCGGGGAATCAGAGCTGGGGAATCAGAGGCGGGGAATCAGAGTTGGGGCATCAGAGGTGGGGAATTAGATATAGGGAAACAGAGGCGGGAAATCAGAGGCGGGGAAACAGAGGCGGGGAATCAGATATGGGGAATCAGAGGGGGGGAATCAGAGGCAGGGAATCAGATGTGCGGAATCAGAGATGGGGAATCAGAGGCAGGGAATCAGAATCAGAAGCGGGGAATCAGAGGCCGGGAATCAGAGGCCAGGAATCAGATGCTGGGAATAAGAGGCCGGGAATCAGAGGTGGGGAATCAGAGTCCGGGAATCAGAGATGGGGATTCAGAGGCGGGGAATGAGATATGGAGAATCAGAGGCGGGGAATCAGAGGCCGGGAAACAGAGGTGGGGAATCAGATATGGGGAATCAGAGGTGGCGAATCAAAGGCGGTGAATCACAGATGGGGAATCAGAGGCGGGGAATCAGAGGCAGGGAATCAGATGCGGGGAATCAGAGGCGGGGAATCAGAGCTGGCGAATCAGAGGCGGGGAATCAGAGGTGGGCAATCAGAGGCGGGGAATCAGATATGGGGAATCAGAGGCGGGGAATCAGAGGCGGGGAAACAGAGGCGGGGAATCAAATATAGGGAATCAGAGGTGGGGAATCAGAGGTTGTGAATCAGAGATGGGGAATCAAGGCGGGGAATCAGAGGCAGGGAATCAGACACGGGGAATTAGAGGCGGGGATTCAGAGCTGGGGAATCAGAGGCGGGGAATCAGAGTTGGAGAATCAGAGGAAGGGAATCAGATATGGGGAATCAGAGGCGGGGAATCAGAGGCGGGGAAACAGAGGCGGGGAATCAGATATGGGGAATCAGAGGTGGGGAATCAGGGGCAGGGAATCAGTGGCAGGGAATCAGAGGCGGGGAATCAGAGGCGGGGAATCAGAGGCAGGGAATCAGACACGGGGAATCAGAGGCGGGGAATCAGAGATGGGGAATCAGAGGCGGGGAATCAGAGGCAGGGAATCGGACGCCGGGAATCAGAGTCGGGGAATCAGAGCTGGGGAATCAGAGGCGGGGAATCAGAGTTGGGGAATCAGAGGCGGGGATTCAGATATGGGGAAATAGAGGCGGGGAATCAGATATGGGGAATCAGAGGTGTGGAATCAGAGGTTGGGATTCAGAGGAAGGGAATCAGAGTCGGGGAAACAGAGGCGGGGAATCAGATATGTGGAATCAGAGGTGGCGAATCAAAGGCGGTGAAACAGAGATGGGGAATCAGGGCAGGGAATCAGAGGCAGGGAATCAAACACGGGGAATCAGAGCTGGGGAATCAGAGGCGGGGAATCAGAGTTGGGAATCAGAGGTGGGGAATCAGAGGCGGGGAAACAGAGGCGGGGAATCAGATATGGGGAATCAGAGGTGGGGAATCAGAGGTTGGGAATCAGAGGCAGGGAATCAGAGGCGGGGAATCAGAGGCGGGGAATCAGAGGAAGGGAATCAGATGTGCGGAATCGGAGATGGGGAATCAGAGGCAGGGAATCAGAGGCGGGGAATCAGAGGCGGGGAATCAAAGGCCGGGAATCAGATATGGGGAAACTGAGGCGGGGAATCCGAGGCGGGGAAACAGAGGCGGGGAATCAGATATGGGGAATCAGAGGTGGGGAATCAGAGGTTGGGAATCAGAGGCAGGGAATCAGAGGCTTGGAATCAGATGCAGGGAATCAGATGCGGGGCATCAGAGGCGGGGAATCAGAGCTGGGGAAACAGAGGTGGGGAATCAGATTTGGGGAATCAGAGGTGGGGACTTAGATATTGGGAAACAGAGGCGGGGAATCAGAGGCGGGGAAACAGAGGCGGGGAATCAGATATGGGGAATCAGAGGTGGGGAATCAGAGGCAGGGAATCAGATGTGCGGAATCAGAGATGGGGAATCAGAGGCAGGGAATCAGAATCAGAAGCAGGGAATCAGAGGCCGGGAATCAGAGGCCGGAATCAGATGATGGGAATCAGAGGCCTGGAATCAGAGGCGGGGAATCAGAGTCAGGGAATCAGATGCGGGGAATCAGAGGCGGGGAATCAGAGCTGGGGAATCAGAGGCGGGGTATTTGAGTTGGGGAATCAGAGGCGGGGAATCAGATATGGGGAAACAGAGGTAGGGAATCAGAGGCGGGGAAACAGAGGCAGGGAATCAGATATGGGGAATCAGAGGCGGGGAATCAGAGGTGGGGAAACATAGGCAGGGAATCGGATGTGCGGAATCAGAGATGGGGAATCAGAGGCCGGGAATCAGAGGTGGTGAATCAGAGATGGGGAATCAGAGGCGGGGAATCAGAGGCAGGGTATCAGACGCGGGGAATCAGAGGTGGACAATCAGAGGCGGGGAATCAGATATGGGGAATCAGAGGCGGGGAATCGGAGGCGGGGAAACAGAGGCGGGGAATCAGATATGGGGAATCAGAGGTGGGGCATCAGAGGTTGTGAATCACAGATGGGGAATCAGAGGCGGGGAATCAGAGGCAGGGAATCAGACGCGGGGAATCAGAGGCGGGGATTCAGAGCTGGGGAATCAGAAGCGGGGAATCAGAGTTGGGGAATCAGAGGCGGGGAATCAGATATGGGGAATCAGAGGCAGGGAATCAGAGGCGGGGAATCAGAGGCAGGGAATCAGACGCGGGGAATCTGAGGCGGGGAATCAGAGCTGGGGAATCAGAGGTGGGGAATCAGATTTGGGGAATCAGATGCGGGGACTTAGATATTGGGAAACAGAGGCGGGGAATCAGAGGCGGGGAAACCCAGGCGGGGAATCAGATATGGGGAATCAGAGGTGGGGAATCAGAGGCAAGGAATAAGATGTGCGGAATCAGAGATGGGGAATCAGAGGCAGGGAATCAGAATCAGAAGCAGGGAATCAGAGGCCGGGAATCAGAGGACGGAATCAGATGCTGGGAATCAGAGGCCTGGAATCAGAGGCGGGGAATCAGAGGCAGGGAATCAGATGCGGGGAATCAGAGGCAGGGAATCAGAGTCCGGGAATCAGAGATGGGGATTCAGAGGCGGGGAATCAGATATGGAGAATCAGAGATGGGGAATCAGAGGCGGGGAATCAGAGGCAGGGAATCGGACGCCGGGAATCAGAGGCGGGGAATCAGAGCTGGGGAATCAGAGGCGGGGTATCAGAGTTGGGGAATCAGAGGCGGGGAATCAGATATGGGGAAATAGAGGCGGGGAATCAGATATGGGGAATCAGAGGTGTGGAATCAGAGGTTGGGAATCAGAGGCAGGGAATCAGAGGCGGGGAAACAGAGGCGGGGAATCAGATATGGGGAATCAGAGGTGGCGAATCAAAGGCGGTGAAACAGAAATGGGGAATCAGGGCAGGGAATCAGAGGCAGGGAATCAGAGCTGGGGAAACAGAGGCGGGGAATCAGATATGGGAAATCAGAGGTGGGGAATCAGGGGCGGGGAATCAGTGGCAGGGAATCAGAGCTGGGGAATCAGAGGTGGGGAATCAGAGCTGGGGAAACAGAGGCGGGGAATCAGATATGGGGAATCAGAGGTGGGGAATCAGGGGCGGGGAATCAGTGGCAGGGAATCAGAGGCCGGGAATAAAAGGCGGGGAATCAGAGCTGGGGAATCAGAGGCGGGGAATCAGAGTTGGGGAATCAGAGGAGGGGAATCAGATATGGGGAAACAGAGGCCGGGAATCAGAGGCAGGGTAACAGAGGCGGGGAATCAGATATGGGGAATCAGAGGTGGGGAATTATAGGTTGCGAATCAGAGGCGGGGAAACAGAGGCGGGGAATCAAATATAGGGAATCAGAGGTGGGGAATCAGAGGTTGTGAATCAGAGATGGGGAATCAAGGCGGGGAATCAGAGGCAGGGAATCAGACGCGGGGAATCAGAGGCGGGGATTCAGAGCTGGGGAATCAGAGGCGGTGAATCAGAGTTGGGGAATCAGAGGCAGGGAATCAGATATGGGGAATCAGAGGCGGGGAATCAGAGGCGGGGAAACAGAGGCGGGGAATCAGATATGGGGAATCAGAATTGGGGAATCAGGGGTAGGGAATCAGTGGCAGGGAATCAGATGCGGGGAATCAGAGGCGGGGAATCAGAGGCAGGGAATCAGACACGGGGAATCGGAGGCGGGGAATCAGAGATGGGGAATCAGAGGCGGGGAATCAGAGGCAGGGAATCAGACACGGGGAATCAGAGGCGGGGAATCAGAGATGGGGAATCAGAGGCGGGGAATCAGAGGCAGGGAATCAGAGGCCGGGAATCAGATGCTGGGAATAAGAGGCCGGGAATCAGAGGTGGGGAAACAGAGGCGGGGAATCAGATATGGGGAATCAGAGGTGGGGAATCAGAGGCGGGGAATCAGTGGCAGGGAATCAGAGGCCGGGAATAAAAGGCGGGGAATCAAAGCTGGGGAATCAGAGGCGGGGAATCAGAGTTGCGGAATCAGAGGAGGGGAATCAGATATGGGGAAACAGAGGCCGGGAATCAGAGGCAGGCAAACAGAGGCGGGGAATCAGATATGGGAAATCAGAGGTGGGGAATTAGAGGTTGCGAATCAGAGGCGGGATATCAGAGGCGGGGAATCAGAGGCAGGGAAACGGATGTGCGGAATCAGAGATGGGGAATCAGACGGGGGGAATCAAAGGCGGGGAATCAGAGCTGGGGAATCAGAGGCAGGGAATCAGAGGCGGGGAATCAGATATGGGGAATCAGAGGCTGGGATTCAGAGGCGGGGAATCAGAGGTAGGGAATCAGACACGGGGAATCAGAGGTGGGGAATCAGAGATGGGGAATTAGAGGCGGGGAATCAGAGGCAGGGAATCAGATGCGGGGAAAAAGAGGCAGGGAATCAGATATGGGGAATCAGAGGTGGGGAATCAGGGGCAGGGATTCAGTGTCAGGGAATCAGAGGCGGGGAATCAGAGGCGGGGAATCAGTGGCAGGGAATCAGACACGGGGAATCAGAGGCGGGGAATCAGAGATGGGGAATCAGAGGCGGGGAATCAGAGGCAGGGAATCGGACGCCGGGAATCAGAGTCGGCGAATCAGAGCTGGGGAATCAGAGGCGGGGAATCAGAGTTGGGGAATCAGAGGCGGGGATTCAGATATGGGGAAATAGAGGCGGGGAATCAGATATGGGGAATCAGAGGTGTGGAATCAGAGGTTGGGAATCAGAGGAAGGGAATCAGAGTCGGGGAAACAGAGGCGGGGAATCAGATATGTGGAATCAGAGGTGGCGAATCAAAGGCGGTGAAACAGAGATGGGGAATCAGGGCAGGGAATCAGAGGCAGGGAATCAAACACGGGGAATCAGAGCTGGGGAATCAGAGGCGGGGAATCAGAGTTGGGAATCAGAGGCGGGGAATCAGAGGCGGGGAAACAGAGGCGGGGAATCAGATATGGGGAATCAGAGGTGGGGAATCAGAGGTTGGGAATCAGAGGCAGGGAATCGGAGATGGGGAATCAGAGGCAGGGAATCAGAGGCGGGGAATCAGAGGCGGGGAATCAGAGGCCGGGAATCAGATATGGGGAAACTGAAGCGGGGAATCCGAGGCGGGGAAACAGAGGCGGGGAATCAGATATGGGGAATCAGAGGTGGGGAATCAGAGGTTGGGAATCAGAGGCAGGGAATCAGAGGCTTGGAATCAGATGCAGGGAATCAGATGCGGGGAATCAGAGGCGGGGAATCAGAGGTGGGGAATCAGAGGTGGGGAATCAGATTTGGGGAATCAGAGGTGGGGACTTAGATATTGGGAAACACAGGCGGGGAATCAGAGGCGGGGAAACAGAGGCGGGGAATCAGATATGGGGAATCGGATGCGGGGAATCAGAGGCGGGGAATCAGAGCTGGGGAATCAGAGGCGGGGAATCAGAGTTGGGGCATCAGAGGTGGGGAATTAGATATAGGGAAACAGAGGCGGGAAATCAGAGGCGGGGAAACAGAGGCGGGGAATCAGATATGGGGAATCAGAGGGGGGGAATCAGAGGCAGGGAATCAGATGTGCGGAATCAGAGATGGGGAATCAGAGGCAGGGAATCAGAATCAGAAGCGGGGAATCAGAGGCCGGGAATCAGAGGCCAGGAATCAGATGCTGGGAATAAGAGGCCGGGAATCAGAGGTGGGGAATCAGAGTCCGGGAATCAGAGATGGGGATTCAGAGGCGGGGAATGAGATATGGAGAATCAGAGGCGGGGAATCAGAGGCCGGGAAACAGAGGTGGGGAATCAGATATGGGGAATCAGAGGTGGCGAATCAAAGGCGGTGAATCACAGATGGGGAATCAGAGGCGGGGAATCAGAGGCAGGGAATCAGATGCGGGGAATCAGAGGCGGGGAATCAGAGCTGGCGAATCAGAGGCGGGGAATCAGAGGTGGGCAATCAGAGGCGGGGAATCAGATATGGGGAATCAGAGGCGGGGAATCAGAGGCGGGGAAACAGAGGCGGGGAATCAAATATAGGGAATCAGAGGTGGGGAATCAGAGGTTGTGAATCAGAGATGGGGAATCAAGGCGGGGAATCAGAGGCAGGGAATCAGACACGGGGAATTAGAGGCGGGGATTCAGAGCTGGGGAATCAGAGGCGGGGAATCAGAGTTGGAGAATCAGAGGAAGGGAATCAGATATGGGGAATCAGAGGCGGGGAATCAGAGGCGGGGAAACAGAGGCGGGGAATCAGATATGGGGAATCAGAGGTGGGGAATCAGGGGCAGGGAATCAGTGGCAGGGAATCAGAGGCGGGGAATCAGAGGCGGGGAATCAGAGGCAGGGAATCAGACACGGGGAATCAGAGGCGGGGAATCAGAGATGGGGAATCAGAGGCGGGGAATCAGAGGCAGGGAATCGGACGCCGGGAATCAGAGTCGGGGAATCAGAGCTGGGGAATCAGAGGCGGGGAATCAGAGTTGGGGAATCAGAGGCGGGGATTCAGATATGGGGAAATAGAGGCGGGGAATCAGATATGGGGAATCAGAGGTGTGGAATCAGAGGTTGGGATTCAGAGGAAGGGAATCAGAGTCGGGGAAACAGAGGCGGGGAATCAGATATGTGGAATCAGAGGTGGCGAATCAAAGGCGGTGAAACAGAGATGGGGAATCAGGGCAGGGAATCAGAGGCAGGGAATCAAACACGGGGAATCAGAGCTGGGGAATCAGAGGCGGGGAATCAGAGTTGGGAATCAGAGGTGGGGAATCAGAGGCGGGGAAACAGAGGCGGGGAATCAGATATGGGGAATCAGAGGTGGGGAATCAGAGGTTGGGAATCAGAGGCAGGGAATCAGAGGCGGGGAATCAGAGGCGGGGAATCAGAGGAAGGGAATCAGATGTGCGGAATCGGAGATGGGGAATCAGAGGCAGGGAATCAGAGGCGGGGAATCAGAGGCGGGGAATCAGAGGCCGGGAATCAGATATGGGGAAACTGAGGCGGGGAATCCGAGGCGGGGAAACAGAGGCGGGGAATCAGATATGGGGAATCAGAGGTGGGGAATCAGAGGTTGGGAATCAGAGGCAGGGAATCAGAGGCTTGGAATCAGATGCAGGGAATCAGATGCGGGGCATCAGAGGCGGGGAATCAGAGCTGGGGAAACAGAGGTGGGGAATCAGATTTGGGGAATCAGAGGTGGGGACTTAGATATTGGGAAACAGAGGCGGGGAATCAGAGGCGGGGAAACAGAGGCGGGGAATCAGATATGGGGAATCAGAGGTGGGGAATCAGAGGCAGGGAATCAGATGTGCGGAATCAGAGATGGGGAATCAGAGGCAGGGAATCAGAATCAGAAGCAGGGAATCAGAGGCCGGGAATCAGAGGCCGGAATCAGATGATGGGAATCAGAGGCCTGGAATCAGAGGCGGGGAATCAGAGTCAGGGAATCAGATGCGGGGAATCAGAGGCGGGGAATCAGAGCTGGGGAATCAGAGGCGGGGTATTTGAGTTGGGGAATCAGAGGCGGGGAATCAGATATGGGGAAACAGAGGTAGGGAATCAGAGGCGGGGAAACAGAGGCAGGGAATCAGATATGGGGAATCAGAGGCGGGGAATCAGAGGTGGGGAAACATAGGCAGGGAATCGGATGTGCGGAATCAGAGATGGGGAATCAGAGGCCGGGAATCAGAGGTGGTGAATCAGAGATGGGGAATCAGAGGCGGGGAATCAGAGGCAGGGTATCAGACGCGGGGAATCAGAGGTGGACAATCAGAGGCGGGGAATCAGATATGGGGAATCAGAGGCGGGGAATCGGAGGCGGGGAAACAGAGGCGGGGAATCAGATATGGGGAATCAGAGGTGGGGCATCAGAGGTTGTGAATCACAGATGGGGAATCAGAGGCGGGGAATCAGAGGCAGGGAATCAGACGCGGGGAATCAGAGGCGGGGATTCAGAGCTGGGGAATCAGAGTTGGGGAATCAGAGGCGGGGAATCAGATATGGGGAATCAGAGGCAGGGAATCAGAGGCGGGGAATCAGAGGCAGGGAATCAGACGCGGGGAATCTGAGGCGGGGAATCAGAGCTGGGGAATCAGAGGTGGGGAATCAGATTTGGGGAATCAGATGCGGGGACTTAGATATTGGGAAACAGAGGCGGGGAATCAGAGGCGGGGAAACCCAGGCGGGGAATCAGATATGGGGAATCAGAGGTGGGGAATCAGAGGCAAGGAATAAGATGTGCGGAATCAGAGATGGGGAATCAGAGGCAGGGAATCAGAATCAGAAGCAGGGAATCAGAGGCCGGGAATCAGAGGACGGAATCAGATGCTGGGAATCAGAGGCCTGGAATCAGAGGCGGGGAATCAGAGGCAGGGAATCAGATGCGGGGAATCAGAGGCAGGGAATCAGAGTCCGGGAATCAGAGATGGGGATTCAGAGGCGGGGAATCAGATATGGAGAATCAGAGATGGGGAATCAGAGGCGGGGAATCAGAGGCAGGGAATCGGACGCCGGGAATCAGAGGCGGGGAATCAGAGCTGGGGAATCAGAGGCGGGGTATCAGAGTTGGGGAATCAGAGGCGGGGAATCAGATATGGGGAAATAGAGGCGGGGAATCAGATATGGGGAATCAGAGGTGTGGAATCAGAGGTTGGGAATCAGAGGCAGGGAATCAGAGGCGGGGAAACAGAGGCGGGGAATCAGATATGGGGAATCAGAGGTGGCGAATCAAAGGCGGTGAAACAGAAATGGGGAATCAGGGCAGGGAATCAGAGGCAGGGAATCAGAGCTGGGGAAACAGAGGCGGGGAATCAGATATGGGAAATCAGAGGTGGGGAATCAGGGGCGGGGAATCAGTGGCAGGGAATCAGAGCTGGGGAATCAGAGGTGGGGAATCAGAGCTGGGGAAACAGAGGCGGGGAATCAGATATGGGGAATCAGAGGTGGGGAATCAGGGGCGGGGAATCAGTGGCAGGGAATCAGAGGCCGGGAATAAAAGGCGGGGAATCAGAGCTGGGGAATCAGAGGCGGGGAATCAGAGTTGGGGAATCAGAGGAGGGGAATCAGATATGGGGAAACAGAGGCCGGGAATCAGAGGCAGGGTAACAGAGGCGGGGAATCAGATATGGGGAATCAGAGGTGGGGAATTAGAGGTTGCGAATCAGAGGCGGGGAAACAGAGGCGGGGAATCAAATATAGGGAATCAGAGGTGGGGAATCAGAGGTTGTGAATCAGAGATGGGGAATCAAGGCGGGGAATCAGAGGCAGGGAATCAGACGCGGGGAATCAGAGGCGGGGATTCAGAGCTGGGGAATCAGAGGCGGTGAATCAGAGTTGGGGAATCAGAGGCAGGGAATCAGATATGGGGAATCAGAGGCGGGGAATCAGAGGCGGGGAAACAGAGGCGGGGAATCAGATATGGGGAATCAGAATTGGGGAATCAGGGGTAGGGAATCAGTGGCAGGGAATCAGATGCGGGGAATCAGAGGCGGGGAATCAGAGGCAGGGAATCAGACACGGGGAATCGGAGGCGGGGAATCAGAGATGGGGAATCAGAGGCGGGGAATCAGAGGCAGGGAATCGGACTCCGGGAATCAGAGTCGGGGAATCAGAGCTGGGGAATCAGAGGCGGGGAATCAGAGTTGGGGAATCAGAGGCGGGGAATCAGATATGGGGAAATAGAGGCGGGGAATCAGATATGGGGAATCAGAGGTGTGGAATCAGAGGTTGGGAATCAGAGGCAGGGAATCAGAGTCGGGGAAACAGAGGCGGGGAATCAGATATGGGGAATCAGAGGTGGCGAATCAAAGGCGGTGAAACAGAGATGGGGAATCAGGGCAGGGAATCAGAGGCAGGGAATCAAACACGGGGAATCAGAGCTGGGGAATCAGAGGCGGGGAATCAGAGTTGGGAATCAGAGGCAGGGAATCAGAGTCGGGGAAACAGAGGCGGGGAATCAGATATGGGGAATCAGAGGTGGGGAATCCGAGGTTGGGAATCAGAGGCAGGGAATCAGAGGCGGGGAATCAGAGGCGGGGAATCAGAGGAAGGGAATCAGATGTGCGGAATCGGAGATGGGGAATCAGAGGCAGGGAATCAGAGGCGGGGAATCAGAGGCGGGGAATCAGAGGCCGGGAATCAGATATGGGGAAACAGAGGCGGGGAATCCGAGGCGGGGAAACAGAGGCGGGGAATCAGATATGGGGAATCAGAGGTGGGGAATCAGAGGTTGGGAATCAGAGGCAGGGAATCAGAGGCTTGGAATCAGATGCAGGGAATCAGATGCGGGGAATCAGAGGCGGGGAATCAGAGCTGGGGAATCAGAGGTGGGGAATCAGATTTGGGGAATCAGATGCGGGGACTTAGATATTGGGAAACAGAGGCGGGGAATCAGAGGCGGGGAAACCCAGGCGGGGAATCAGATATGGGGAATCAGAGGTGGGGAATCAGAGGCAAGGAATCAGATGTGCGGAATCAGAGATGGGGAATCAGAGGCAGGGAATCAGAATCAGAAGCAGGGAATCAGAGGCCGGGAATCAGAGGACGGAATCGGATGCTGGGAATCAGAGGCCTGGAATCAGAGGCGGGGAATCAGAGGCAGGGAATCAGATGCGGGGAATCAGAGGCGGGGAATCAGAGCTGGGGAATCAGAGGTGGGGTATTAGAGTTGGGGAATCAGAGGCGGGGAATCAGATATGGGGAAACAGAGGTGGGGAATCAGAGGCGGGGAAACAGAGGCAGGGAATCAGATATGGGGAATCAGAGGTGGGGAATCAGAGATGGGGAATCAGAGGCGGTGAATCAGAGATGGGGAATCAGAGGCGGGGAATCAGAGGCAGGAAATCAGACACGGGGATTCAGAGGCTGGGAATCAGACGGGGGGAATCAAAGGCGGGGAATCAGAGCTGGGGAATCAGAGGCAGGGAATCAGAGGCGGGGAATCAGATATGGGGAATCAGAGGCTGGGATTCAGAGGCGGGGAATCAGAGGCAGGGAATCAGACACGGGGAATCAGAGGTGGGGAATCAGAGATGGGGAATCAGAGGCGGGGAATCAGAGGCAGGGAATCGGATGTGCGGATTCAGAGATGGGGAATCAGATGTGGGGAATCAGAGGAATCAGAGATGGGGAATCAGAGGCGGGAAATCAGAGTCCGGAAATCAGACACGGGGATTCAGAGGGTGGGAATCAGACGGGGGGAATCAAAGGCGGGGAATCAGAGCAGGGGAATCAGAGGCAGGGAATCAGAGTTGGGGATTCAGAGACGGGGAATCAGATATGGGGAAACAGAGGCTGGGAATCAGAGGCGGGCAAACAGAGGCGGGGAATTAGATATGGGGAATCAGAGGTGGGGAATCAGAGGTGGTGAATCAGTGATGGGGAATCACAGGCGGGGAATCAGAGGCAGGGAATAGAACGCAGGGAATCAGACGCAGGGAATCAGAGCTGGGGAATCAGAGGCGGGGAATCATAGTTGGGAATCAGAGGTGGGGAATCAGATATGGGGAAACAGAGGCGGGGAATCAGAGGCGGGGAAACAGACGCGGGGAATCAGATATGGGGAATCGGATGCGGGGAATCAGAGGCGGGGAATCAGAGCTGGGGAATCAGAGGCGGGGAATCAGAGGTGGGGAATTAGATATAGGGAAACAGAGGCGGGAAATCAGAGGCGGGGAAACAGAGGCGGGGTATCAGATATGGGGAATCAGAGGGGGGGAATCAGAGGCAGGGAATCAGATGTGCGGAATCAGAGATGGGGAATCAGAGGCAGGGAATCAGAATCAGAAGCGGGGAATCAGAGGCCGGGAATCAGAGGCCGGGAATCAGATGCTGGGAATAAGAGGCCGGGAATCAGAGGTTGGGAATCAGAGTCCGGGAATCAGAGATGGGGATTCAGAGGCGGGGAATGAGATATGGAGAATCAGAGGCGGGGAATCAGAGGCCGGGAAACAGAGGTGGGGAATCAGATATGGGGAATCAGAGGTGGCGAATCAAAGGCGGTGAATCACAGATGGGGAATCAGAGGCGGGGAATCAGAGGCAGGGAATCAGATGCGGGGAATCAGAGGTGGGGAATCAGAGCTGGCGAATCAGAGGCGGGGAATCAGAGGTGGGCAATCAGAGGCGGGGAATCAGATATGGGGAATCAGAGGCGGGGAAACAGAGGCGGGGAATCAAATATAGGGAATCAGAGGTGGGGAATCAGAGGTTGTGAATCAGAGATGGGGAATCAAGTCGGGGAATCAGAGGCAGGGAATCAGACACGGGGAATCAGAGGCGGGGATTCAGAGCTGGGGAATCAGAGGCGGGGAATCAGAGTTGGGGAATCAGAGGCAGGGAATCAGATATGGGGAATCAGAGGCGGGGAATCAGAGGCGGGGAAACAGAAGCGGGGAATCAGATATGGGGAATCAGAGGTGTGGAATCAGAGGTTGGGAATCAGAGGAAGGGAATCAGAGTCGGGGAAACAGAGGCGGGGAATCAGATATGTGGAATCAGAGGTGGCGAATCAAAGGCGGTGAAACAGAGATGGGGAATCAGGGCAGGGAATCAGAGGCAGGGAATCAAACACGGGGAATCAGAGCTGGGGAATCAGAGGCGGGGAATCAGAGTTGGGAATCAGAGGCGGGGAATCAGAGGCGGGGAAACAGAGGCGGGGAAACAGATATGGGGAATCAGAGGTGGGGAATCAGAGGTTGGGAATCAGAGGCAGGGAATCAGAGGCGGGGAATCAGAGGCGGGGAATCAGAGGAAGGGAATCAGAGGTGCGGAATCGGAGATGGGGAATCAGAGGCAGGGAATCAGAGGCGGGGAATCAGAGGCGGGGAATCAGAGGCCGGGAATCAGATATGGGGAAACTGAGGCGGGGAATCCGAGGCGGGGAAACAGAGGCGGGGAATCAGATATGGGGAATCAGAGGTGGGGAATCAGAGGTTGGGAATCAGAGGCAGGGAATCAGAGGCTTGGAATCAGATGCAGGGAATCAGATGCGGGGCATCAGAGGCGGGGAATCAGAGCTGGGGAATCAGAGGTGGGGAATCAGATTTGGGGAATCAGAGGTGGGGACTTAGATATTGGGAAACAGAGGCGGGGAATCAGAGGCGGGGAAACAGAGGCGGGGAATCAGATATGGGGAATCAGAGGTGGGGAATCAGAGGCAGGGAATCAGATGTGCGGAATCAGAGATGGGGAATCAGAGGCAGGGAATCAGAATCAGAAGCAGGGAATCATAGGCCGGGAATCAGAGGCCGGAATCAGATGATGGGAATCAGAGGCCTGGAATCAGAGGCGGGGAATCAGAGTCAGGGAATCAGATGCGGGGAATCAGAGTCGGGGAATCAGAGCTGGGGAATCAGAGGCGGGGTATTTGAGTTGGGGAATCAGAGGCGGGGAATCAGATATGGGGAAACAGAGGTAGGGAATCAGAGGCGGGGAAACAGAGGCAGGGAATCAGATATGGGGAATCAGAGGCGGGGAATCAGAGGTGGGGAAACATAGGCAGGGAATCGGATGTGCGGAATCAGAGATGGGGAATCAGAGGCCGGGAATCAGAGGTGGTGAATCAGAGATGGGGAATCAGAGGCGGGGAATCAGAGGCAGGGTATCAGACGCGGGGAATCAGAGGTGGGCAATCAGAGGCGGGGAATCAGATATGGGGAATCAGAGGCGGGGAATCAGAGGCGGGGAAGCAGAGGCGGGGAATCAGATATGGGGAATCAGAGGTGGGGCATCAGAGGTTGTGAATCACAGATGGGGAATCAGAGGCGGGGAATCAGAGGCAGGGAATCAGACGCGGGGAATCAGAGGCGGGGATTCAGAGCTGGGGAATCAGAAGCGGGGAATCAGAGTTGGGGAATCAGAGGCGGGGAATCAGATATGGGGAATCAGAGGCAGGGAATCAGAGGCGGGGAATCAGAGGCAGGGAATCAGACGCGGGGAATCTGAGGCGGGGAATCAGAGCTGGGGAATCAGAGGTGGGGAATCAGAGTTGGGGAATCAGAGGCAGGGAATTGGATGTGCGGAATCAGAGATGGGGAATCAGAGGTGGGGAATCTGAGGCGGTGAATCAGAGATGGGGAATCAGAGGCGGGGAATCAGAGGCAGGAAATCAGACACGGGGATTCAGAGGCTGGGAATCAGAGGCAGGGAATCAGACGCGGGGAATCTGAGGCGGGGAATCAGAGCTGGGGAATCTGAGGCAGGGAATCAGAGTTGGGGATTCAGAGGCGGGGAATCAGATATGGGGAAACAGAGGCGGGGAATCATAGGCGGGCAAACAGAGGCGGGGAATTAGATATGGGGAATCAGAGGTAGGGAATCAGAGGTGGTGAATCAGTGATGGGGAATCACAGGCGGGGAATCAGAGGCAGGGAATAGAACGCGGGGAATCAGAGGGAGGGAATCAGAGCTGGGGAATCAGAGGCGGGGAATCATAGTTGGGAATCAGAGGCGGGAATCAGATATGGGGAAACAGAGGCGGGGAATCAGAGGCGGGGAAACAGAGGCAGGGAATCAGATATGGGGAATCGGATGCAGGGAATCAGAGGCGGGGAATCAGAGCTGGGGATTCAGAGGCGGGGAATCAGAGTTGGGGCATCAGAGGTGGGGAATTAGATATAGGGAAACAGAGGCAGGGAATCAGAAGCGGGGAATCAGAGGCCGGGAATCAGAGGCCGGGAATCAGATGCTGGGAATAAGAGGCCGGGAATCAGAGGAGGGGAATCAGAGTCCGGGAATCAGAGATGGGGATTCAGAGGCGGGGAATGAGATATGGAGAATCAGAGGCGGGGAATAAGAGGCGGGGAAACAGAGGTGGGGAATCAGATATGGGGAATCAGAGGTGGCGAATCAAAGGCGGTGAATCAGAGATGGGGAATCAGAGGCGGGGAATCAGAGCTGGCGAATCAGAGGCTGGGAATCAGAGGTGTGCAATCAAAGGCGGGGAATCAGATATGGGGAATCAGAGGCGGGGAATCAGAGGCGGGGAAACAGAGGCGGGGAATCAAATATAGGGAATCAGAGGTGGGGAATCAGAGGTTGTGAATCAGAGATGGGGAATCAAGGCGGGGAATCAGAGGCAGGGAATCAGACACGGGGAAACAGAGGCGGGGATTCAGAGCTAGGGAATCAGAGGCGGGGAATCAGAGTTGGGGAATCAGAGGCAGGGAATCAGATATGGGGAATCAGAGGCGTGGAATCAGAGGCAGGGAATCAGATATGGGGAATCAGAGGCGGGGAATCAGAGGCCGGGAATCAGATATGGGGAAACAGAGGCGGGGAATCCGAGGCGGGGAAACAGAGGCGGGGAATCAGATATGGGGAATCAGAGGTGGGGAATCAGAGGTTGGGAATCAGAGGCAGGGAATCAGAGGCTTGGAATCAGATGCAGGGTATCAGATGCGGGGAATCAGAGGCGGGGAATCAGAGCTGGGGAATCAGAGGTGGGGAATCAGATTTGGGGAATCAGAGGTGGGGACTTAGATATTGGGAAACAGAGGCGGGGAATCAGAGGCGGGGAAACAGAGGCGGGGAATCAGATATGGGGAATCAGAGGTGGGGAATCAGAGGCAGGGAATGAGATGTGCGGAATCAGAGGCAGGGAATCAGAGGCAGGGAATCAGAATCAGAAGAAGGGAATCAGAGGCCGGGAATCAGAGGCCGGAATCAGATGCTGGGAATCAGAGGCCTGGAATCAGAGGCGGGGAATCAGAGGCAGGGAATCAGATGCGGGGAATCAGAGGCGGGGAATCAGAGCTGGGGAATCAGAGGCGGGGTATTAGAGTTGGGGAATCAGAGGCGGGGAATCAGATATGGGGAAACAGAGGTGGGGAATCAGAGGCGGGGAAACAGAGGCAGGGAATCAGATATGGGGAATCAGAGGTGGGGCATCAGAAGTTGTGAATCACAGATGGGGAATCAGAGGCGGGGAATCAGAGGCAGGGAATCAGACGCGGGGAATCAGAGGCGGGGATTCAGAGCTGGGGAATCAGAAGCGGGGAATCAGAGTTGGGGAATCAGAGGCGGGGAATCAGATATGGGGAATCAGAGGCAGGGAATCAGAGGCGGGGAATCAGAGGCAGGGAATCAGACGCGGGGAATCTGAGGCGGGGAATCAGAGCTGGGGAATCAGAGGTGGGGATTCAGAGTTGGGGAATCAGAGGCAGGGAATTGGATGTGCGGAATCAGAGAGGGGGAATCAGAGGTGGGGAATCAGAGGCGGTGAATCAGAGATGGGGAATCAGAGGCGGGGAATCAGAGGCAGGAAATCAGACACGGGGATTCAGAGGCTGGGAATCAGACGGGGGGAATCAAAGGCGGGGAATCAGAGCTGGGGAATCTGAGGCAGGGAATCAGAGTTGGGGATTCAGAGGCGGGGAATCAGATATGGGGAATCTGAGGTGGGGTATCAGAGGTTGTGAATCACAGATGGGGAATCAGAGGCGGGGAATCAGAGGCAGGGAATAGGACGCGGGGAATCAGAGGCAGGGAATCAGAGCTGGGGAATCAGAGGAGGGGATTCATAGTTGGGAATCAGAGGCGGGAATCAGATATGGGGAAACAGAGGCGGGGAATCAGAGGCGGTGAAACAGAGGCGGGGAATCAGATATGGGGAATCGGATGCAGGGAATCAGAGGCGGGGAATCAGAGCTGGGGAATCAGAGGCGGGGAATCAGAGTTGGGGCATCAGAGGTGGGGAATTAGATATAGGGAAACAGAGGCGGGGAATCAGAGGCGGGGAAACAGAGGCGGGGAATCAGATATGGGGAATCAGAGGTGGGGAATCAGAGGCAGGGAATCAGATGTGCGAAATCAGAGATGGGGAATAAGAGGCAGGGAATCAGAATCAGAAGCGGGGAATCAGAGGCCGGGAATCAGAGGCCGGGAATCAGATGCTGGGAATAAGAGGCCGGGAATCAGAGGTGGGGAATCAGATATGGGGAATCAGAGGTGGCGAATCAAAGGCGGTGAATCAGAGATGGGGAATCAGAGGCGGGGAATCAGAGGCAGGGAATCAGATGCGGGGAATCAGAGGCGGGGAATCAGAGCTGGCGAATCAGAGGCTGGGAATCAGAGGTGGGCAATCAGAGGCGGGGAATCAGATATGGGGAATCAGAGGCGGGGAATCAGAGGCGGGGAAACAGAGGCGGGGAATCAAATATAGGGAATCAGAGGTGGGGAATCAGAGGTTGTGAATCAGAGATGGGGAATCAAGGCGGGGAATCAGAGGCAGGGAATCAGACGCGTGGAATCAGAGGCGGGGATTCAGAGCTGGGGAATCAGAGGCGGGGAATCAGAGTTGGGGAATCAAAGGCAGGGAATCAGATATGGGGAATAAGAGGCGGGGAATCAGAGGCGGGGAAACAGAGGCGGGGAATCAGATGTGGGGAAACAGAGGTGGGGAATCAGGGGCAGGAAATCAGTGGCAGGGAATCAGAGGCGGGGAATCAGAGGCGGGGAATCAAAGGCAGGGAATCAGACACGGGGAATCAAAGGCGGGGAATCAGAGATGGGGAATCAGAGGCGGGGAATCAGAGGCAGGGAATCGGATGCCGGGAATCAGAGTCGGGGAATCAGAGCTGGGGAATCAGAGGCGGGGAATCAGAGTTGGGGAATCAGAGGCGGGGAATCAGATATGGGGAAATAGAGGCGGGGAATCAGATATGGGGAATCAGAGGTGTGGAATCAGAGGTTGGGAATCAGAGGCAGGGAATCAGAGTCGGGGAAACAGAGGCGGGGAATCAGATATGGGGAATCAGAGGTGGCGAATCAAAGGCGGTGAAACAGAGATGGGGAATCAGGGCAGGGAATCAGAGGCAGGGAATCAAACACGGGGAATCAGAGCTGGGGAATCAGAGGCGGGGAATCAGAGTTGGGAATCAGAGGCGGGGAATCAGAGGCGGGGAAACAGAGGCAGGGAATCAGATATGTGGAATCAGAGGCAGGGAATCAGAATCAGAAGAAGGGAATCAGAGGCCGGGAATCAGAGGCCGGAATCAGATGCTGGGAATCAGAGGCCTGGAATCAGAGGCGGGGAATCAGAGGCAGGGAATCAGATGCGGGGAATCAGAGGCGGGGAATCAGAGCTGGGGAATCAGAGGTGGGGTATTAGAGTTGGGGAATCAGAGGCGGGGAATCAGATATGGGGAAACAGAGGTGGGGAATCAGAGGCAGGGAAACATAGGCAGGGAATCAGATATGGGGAATCAGAGGTGGGGCATCAGAGGTTGTGAATCACTGATGGGGAATCAGAGGCGGGGAATCAGAGGCAGGGAATCAGACGCGGGGAATCAGAGGCGGGGATTCAGAGCTGGGGAATCAGAAGCGGGGAATCAGAGTTGGGGAATCAGAGGCGGGGAATCAGATATGGGGAATCAGAGGCAGGGAATCAGAGGCGGGGAATCAGAGGCAGGGAATCAGACGCGGGGAATCTGAGGCGGGGAATCAGAGCTGGGGAATCAGAGGTGGGGAATCAGAGTTGGGGAATCAGAGGCAGGGAATTGGATGTGCGGAATCAGAGAGGGAGAATCAGAGGTGGGGATTCAGTGGCGGTGATTCAGAGATGGGGAATCAGAGGCGGGGAATCAGAGGCAGGAAATCAGACACGGGGATTCAGAGGCTGGGAATCAGACGGGGGGAATCAAAGGTGGGGAATCAGAGCTGGGGAATCTGAGGCAGGGAATCAGAGTTGGGGATTCAGAGGCGGGGAATCAGATATGGGGAAACAGAGGCGGGGAATCAGAGGCGGGCAAACAGAGGCGGGGAATTAGATATGGGGAATCAGAGGTAGGGAATCAGAGGTGGTGAATCAGTGATGGGGAATCACAGGCGGGGAATCAGAGGCAGGGAATAGGACGCGGGGAATCAGAGGCAGGGAATCAGAGCTGGGGAATCAGAGGAGGGGATTCATAGTTGGGAATCAGAGGCGGGAATCAGATATGGGGAAACAGAGGCGGGGAATCAGAGGCGGTGAAACAGAGGCGGGGAATCAGATATGGGGAATCGGATGCAGGGAATCAGAGGCGGGGAATCAGAGCTGGGGAATCAGAGGCGGGGAATCAGAGTTGGGGCATCAGAGGTGGGGAATTAGATATAGGGAAACAGAGGCGGGGAATCAGAGGCGGGGAAACAGAGGCGGGGAATCAGATATGGGGAATCAGAGGTGGGGAATCAGAGGCAGGGAAACAGATGTGCGGAATCAGAGATGGGGAATAAGAGGCAGGGAATCAGAATCAGAAGCGGGGAATCAGAGGCCGGGAATCAGAGGCCGGGAATCAGATGCTGGGAATAAGAGGCTGGGAATCAGAGGTGGGGAATCAGATATGGGGAATCAGAGGTGGCGAATCAAAGGCGGTGAATCAGAGATGGGGAATCAGAGGCGGGGAATCAGAGGCAGGGAATCAGATGCGGGGAATCAGAGGCGGGGAATCAGAGCTGGCGAATCAGAGGCTGGGAATCAGAGGTGGGCAATCAGAGGCGGGGAATCAGATATGGGGAATCAGAGGCGGGGAATCAGAGGCGGGGAAACAGAGGCGGGGAATCAAATATAGGGAATCAGAGGTGGGGAATCAGAGGTTGTGAATCAGAGATGGGGAATCAAGGCGGGGAATCAGAGGCAGGGAATCAGACGCGGGGAATCAGAGGCAGGGATTCAGAGCTGGGGAATCAGAGGCGGGAAATCAGAGTTGGGGAATCAGAGGCAGGGAATCAGATATGGGGAATCAGAGGCGGGAATCAGAGGCGGGGTATTAGAGTTGGGGAATCAGAGGTGGGGTATTAGAGATGGGGAATCAGAGGCGGGGAATCAGAGGCAGGAAATCAGACACGGGGATTCAGAGGCTGGGAATCAGACGGGGGAATCAAAGGCGGGGAATCAGAGCTGGGGAATCAGAGGCAGGGAATCAGAGGCGGGGAATCAGATATGGGGAATCAGAGGCTGGGATTCAGAGGCGGGGAATCAGAGGCAGGGAATCAGACACGGGGAATCAGAGGTGGGGAATCAGAGATGGGGAATCAGAGGCGGGGAATCAGAGGCAGGGAATCAGAAGCGATGAATCTGAGGCGGGGAATCAGAGCTGGGGAATCAGAGGTGGGGAATCAGAGTTGAGGAATCAGAGGCAGGGAATCGGATGTGCGGATTCAGAGATGGGGAATCAGATGTGGGGAATCAGAGGAATCAGAGATGGGGAATCAGAGGCGGGAAATCAGAGGCAGGAAATCAGACACGGGATTCAGAGGCTGGGAATCAGACGGGGGGAATCAGAGGCGGGGAATCAGAGGCCGGGAATCAGATATGGGGAAACAGAGGCGGGGAATCCGAGGCGGGGAAACAGAGGCGGGGAATCAGATATGGGGAATCAGAGGTGGGGAATCAGAGGTTGGGAATCAGAGGCAGGGAATCAGAGGCTTGGAATCAGATGCAGGGTATCAGATGCGGGGAATCAGAGGCGGGGAATCAGAGCTGGGGAATCAGAGGTGGGGAATCAGATTTGGGGAATCAGAGGTGGGGACTTAGATATTGGGAAACAGAGGCGGGGAATCAGAGGCGGGGAAACAGAGGCGGGGAATCAGATATGGGGAATCAGAGGTGGGGAATCAGAGGCAGGGAATGAGATGTGCGGAGTCAGAGGCAGGGAATCAGAGGCAGGGAATCAGAATCAGAAGAAGGGAATCAGAGGCCGGGAATCAGAGGCCGGAATCAGATATGGGGAATCAGAGGTGGCGAATCAAAGGCGGTGAATCAGAGATGGGGAATCAGAGGCGGGGAATCAGAGGCAGGGAATCAGATGCGGGGAATCAGAGGCGGGGAATCAGAGCTGGCGAATCAGAGGCTGGGAATCAGAGGTGGGCAATCAGAGGCGGGGAATCAGATATGGGGAATCAGAGGCGGGGAATCAGAGGCGGGGAAACAGAGGCGGGGAATCAAATATAGGGAATCAGAGGTGGGGAATCAGAGGTTGTGAATCAGAGATGGGGAATCAAGGCGGGGAATCAGAGGCAGGGAATCAGACGCGTGGAATCAGAGGCGGGGATTCAGAGCTGGGGAATCAGAGGCGGGGAATCAGAGTTGGGGAATCAAAGGCAGGGAATCAGATATGGGGAATAAGAGGCGGGGAATCAGAGGCGGGGAAACAGAGGCGGGGAATCAGATGTGGGGAAACAGAGGTGGGGAATCAGGGGCAGGAAATCAGTGGCAGGGAATCAGAGGCGGGGAATCAGAGGCGGGGAATCAAAGGCAGGGAATCAGACACGGGGAATCAAAGGCGGGGAATCAGAGATGGGGAATCAGAGGCGGGGAATCAGAGGCAGGGAATCGGATGCCGGGAATCAGAGTCGGGGAATCAGAGCTGGGGAATCAGAGGCGGGGAATCAGAGTTGGGGAATCAGAGGCGGGGAATCAGATATGGGGAAATAGAGGCGGGGAATCAGATATGGGGAATCAGAGGTGTGGAATCAGAGGTTGGGAATCAGAGGCAGGGAATCAGAGTCGGGGAAACAGAGGCGGGGAATCAGATATGGGGAATCAGAGGTGGCGAATCAAAGGCGGTGAAACAGAGATGGGGAATCAGGGCAGGGAATCAGAGGCAGGGAATCAAACACGGGGAATCAGAGCTGGGGAATCAGAGGCGGGGAATCAGAGTTGGGAATCAGAGGCGGGGAATCAGAGGCGGGGAAACAGAGGCAGGGAATCAGATATGTGGAATCAGAGGCAGGGAATCAGAATCAGAAGAAGGGAATCAGAGGCCGGGAATCAGAGGCCGGAATCAGATGCTGGGAATCAGAGGCCTGGAATCAGAGGCGGGGAATCAGAGGCAGGGAATCAGATGCGGGGAATCAGAGGCGGGGAATCAGAGCTGGGGAATCAGAGGTGGGGTATTAGAGTTGGGGAATCAGAGGCGGGGAATCAGATATGGGGAAACAGAGGTGGGGAATCAGAGGCAGGGAAACATAGGCAGGGAATCAGATATGGGGAATCAGAGGTGGGGCATCAGAGGTTGTGAATCACTGATGGGGAATCAGAGGCGGGGAATCAGAGGCAGGGAATCAGACGCGGGGAATCAGAGGCGGGGATTCAGAGCTGGGGAATCAGAAGCGGGGAATCAGAGTTGGGGAATCAGAGGCGGGGAATCAGATATGGGGAATCAGAGGCAGGGAATCAGAGGCGGGGAATCAGAGGCAGGGAATCAGACGCGGGGAATCTGAGGCGGGGAATCAGAGCTGGGGAATCAGAGGTGGGGAATCAGAGTTGGGGAATCAGAGGCAGGGAATTGGATGTGCGGAATCAGAGAGGGAGAATCAGAGGTGGGGATTCAGTGGCGGTGATTCAGAGATGGGGAATCAGAGGCGGGGAATCAGAGGCAGGAAATCAGACACGGGGATTCAGAGGCTGGGAATCAGACGGGGGGAATCAAAGGTGGGGAATCAGAGCTGGGGAATCTGAGGCAGGGAATCAGAGTTGGGGATTCAGAGGCGGGGAATCAGATATGGGGAAACAGAGGCGGGGAATCAGAGGCGGGCAAACAGAGGCGGGGAATTAGATATGGGGAATCAGAGGTAGGGAATCAGAGGTGGTGAATCAGTGATGGGGAATCACAGGCGGGGAATCAGAGGCAGGGAATAGGACGCGGGGAATCAGAGGCAGGGAATCAGAGCTGGGGAATCAGAGGAGGGGATTCATAGTTGGGAATCAGAGGCGGGAATCAGATATGGGGAAACAGAGGCGGGGAATCAGAGGCGGTGAAACAGAGGCGGGGAATCAGATATGGGGAATCGGATGCAGGGAATCAGAGGCGGGGAATCAGAGCTGGGGAATCAGAGGCGGGGAATCAGAGTTGGGGCATCAGAGGTGGGGAATTAGATATAGGGAAACAGAGGCGGGGAATCAGAGGCGGGGAAACAGAGGCGGGGAATCAGATATGGGGAATCAGAGGTGGGGAATCAGAGGCAGGGAAACAGATGTGCGGAATCAGAGATGGGGAATAAGAGGCAGGGAATCAGAATCAGAAGCGGGGAATCAGAGGCCGGGAATCAGAGGCCGGGAATCAGATGCTGGGAATAAGAGGCTGGGAATCAGAGGTGGGGAATCAGATATGGGGAATCAGAGGTGGCGAATCAAAGGCGGTGAATCAGAGATGGGGAATCAGAGGCGGGGAATCAGAGGCAGGGAATCAGATGCGGGGAATCAGAGGCGGGGAATCAGAGCTGGCGAATCAGAGGCTGGGAATCAGAGGTGGGCAATCAGAGGCGGGGAATCAGATATGGGGAATCAGAGGCGGGGAATCAGAGGCGGGGAAACAGAGGCGGGGAATCAAATATAGGGAATCAGAGGTGGGGAATCAGAGGTTGTGAATCAGAGATGGGGAATCAAGGCGGGGAATCAGAGGCAGGGAATCAGACGCGGGGAATCAGAGGCAGGGATTCAGAGCTGGGGAATCAGAGGCGGGAAATCAGAGTTGGGGAATCAGAGGCAGGGAATCAGATATGGGGAATCAGAGGCGGGAATCAGAGGCGGGGTATTAGAGTTGGGGAATCAGAGGTGGGGTATTAGAGATGGGGAATCAGAGGCGGGGAATCAGAGGCAGGAAATCAGACACGGGGATTCAGAGGCTGGGAATCAGACGGGGGAATCAAAGGCGGGGAATCAGAGCTGGGGAATCAGAGGCAGGGAATCAGAGGCGGGGAATCAGATATGGGGAATCAGAGGCTGGGATTCAGAGGCGGGGAATCAGAGGCAGGGAATCAGACACGGGGAATCAGAGGTGGGGAATCAGAGATGGGGAATCAGAGGCGGGGAATCAGAGGCAGGGAATCAGAAGCGATGAATCTGAGGCGGGGAATCAGAGCTGGGGAATCAGAGGTGGGGAATCAGAGTTGAGGAATCAGAGGCAGGGAATCGGATGTGCGGATTCAGAGATGGGGAATCAGATGTGGGGAATCAGAGGAATCAGAGATGGGGAATCAGAGGCGGGAAATCAGAGGCAGGAAATCAGACACGGGATTCAGAGGCTGGGAATCAGACGGGGGGAATCAGAGGCGGGGAATCAGAGGCCGGGAATCAGATATGGGGAAACAGAGGCGGGGAATCCGAGGCGGGGAAACAGAGGCGGGGAATCAGATATGGGGAATCAGAGGTGGGGAATCAGAGGTTGGGAATCAGAGGCAGGGAATCAGAGGCTTGGAATCAGATGCAGGGTATCAGATGCGGGGAATCAGAGGCGGGGAATCAGAGCTGGGGAATCAGAGGTGGGGAATCAGATTTGGGGAATCAGAGGTGGGGACTTAGATATTGGGAAACAGAGGCGGGGAATCAGAGGCGGGGAAACAGAGGCGGGGAATCAGATATGGGGAATCAGAGGTGGGGAATCAGAGGCAGGGAATGAGATGTGCGGAGTCAGAGGCAGGGAATCAGAGGCAGGGAATCAGAATCAGAAGAAGGGAATCAGAGGCCGGGAATCAGAGGCCGGAATCAGATATGGGGAATCAGAGGTGGCGAATCAAAGGCGGTGAATCAGAGATGGGGAATCAGAGGCGGGGAATCAGAGGCAGGGAATCAGATGCGGGGAATCAGAGGCGGGGAATCAGAGCTGGCGAATCAAAGGCGGTGAATCAGAGATGGGGAATCAGAGGCGGGGAATCAGAGGCTTGGAATCAGATGCAGGGTATCAGATGCGGGGAATCAGAGGCGGGGAATCAGAGGCAGGGAATCAGCCGCGGGGAATCAGAGGCAGGGAATCAGATGAAGGGAATCTGATGCAGGGAATCTGAGGCAGGGTATCTGAGGCAGGGAATCTGTGGCAGGGAATCTGATGCGGGTTATCAGAAGGGGGAAATGAGATGTGGGAAACGAGATACAGAGAAAGAGGCACGGAAATAGAGGCAGGGAAAGAGAGGCAGGGTATCAGAGGCGGGTAATCAGAGGCGTGGAATCAGAGGCGGGGAATCAGAGACACAGAAAGAGAGGCGTGGAATCAGATGTGCGGAATCAGAGCCGGTGAATCTGAGCCGGGAAATCAGAAGCAGAGCAACAGAGGTGGTGAAACATGGGTGCGGAATCGGACACGGGGAATCAGAGGCAGGGATTCAGAGGCAGGTTATCAGAGGCAGGGAATCAGAGGTGGGAAATCAGAGGCGGGGAATCAGAGGCGGCGAATCAGAGGCGGGGAATCAGAGGCGGGGAATCAGAGGCGGAGAATCAGAGGCGGGCAATCAGATGCAGGAAATCAGAGGCAGGGAATCAGAGGCAGGGAATCAGAGGCAGGGAATCTGAGGCAGGGAATCAGAGGTGGGGAATCAGAGGCGGGGAATCAGAGGCAGGGAATCAGATGAAGGGAATCTGATGCAGGGAATCTGAGGCAGGGAATCTGAGGCAGGGAATCTGTGGCAGGGAATCTGATGCGGGTTATCAGAAGGGGGAAATGAGATGTGGGAAACGAGATGCAGAGAAAGAGGCACGGAAATAGAGGCAGGGAAAGACAGGCAGGGAATCAGAGGCGGGGAATCAGAGGTGGGGAATCAGAGGCTGGGAATCAGAGGCGGGGAATCAGAGGGGGGAATCAGAGGTGGGGAATCATAGGCAGGGAATCAGAGGCAGTGAATCAGAGGCGGGAAATCAGAGGCGGTGAATCAGAGGCGGGGAATCAGAGGCGGGGAATCAGAGGCGGGGAATCAGAGGCGTGGAATCAGAGGTGGGGAAAGAGATGTGGGGAATCAGGCGGGTAAACAGAAGCGGGTAAACATAGCTGCATAAATAGAGGCAGCGAAAGAGATGGGCGAAACATAGTGGTTGGAACTTGTGTGTTGAAAATTAGGTACACAGAACAGATCAAACAGAGTTGTTGAAATTGAGGGAGGGAAAGAGAGGCACAGAAAGAGTGGAGGGGAAAGAGTGCAGGCAAAATAGAGGCGTAGAGACAGAGGTGGGGAATCAGAGGCGGGGAATCAGATGAAGGGAATCTGATGCAGGGAATCTGAGGCAGGGAATCTGAGGCAGGGAATCGGAGGCAGGGAATCTGAGGCAGGGAATCAGTAAAAAGTTATCAGAGGCAGGGTATCAGAGGCGGAGAATCAGAGGTGGGGATTCAGAAGTGGGGAATCAGAGGCGTGGAATCAGAGGCGGGGAATCAGAGGTGGGGAATCAGAGGCGGGGAATCAGAGGCGTGGAATCAGAGGCGGGCAATCAGAAGTGGGGAATCAGAGGTGGGGAATCAGAGGCGGGGAATCAGAGGCGGTGAATCAGAGGCGGGGAATCAGAGGCGGGGAATCAGAGGCGGGGAATCAGAAGTGGGGAATCAGAGGTGGGGAATCAGAGGCGGGGAATCAGAGGCGGGGAATCAGAGGCGGGCAATCAGATGCAGGGAATCAGAGGCAGGGAATCAGACGCAGGGAATCAAATGAAGGGAATCTGATGCAGGGAATCTGAGGCAGGGAATCTGAGGCAGGGAACCTGAGATGGCGAATATGAGGTGGTGAATCAGAGGCGGGGAAACAGTCGGGTAAACAGAGGCGGGGAATCAGAGGCAGGGAATCAGATGAAGGGAATCTGATGCAGTGAATCTGAGGCAGGGAATCTGAGGCGGGAAAACAGGCGGGTAAACAGAGGCGGGTAAACATAGGCGGGGAATCAGAGGCGGGGAATCAGAGGCGGGGAATCAGAGGCGGGGAATCAGAGGCGGGGAATCAGATGCGGGGAATCAGAGGCGGGGAATCAGAGGAGGTGAATCAGAGGCGGGGAATCAGACGCGGGGAATCAGAGGCGGGGAATCAGAAGTGGGGAATCAGAGGTGGGGAATCAGAGGCGGGGAATCAGAGGCAGGTAATCAGAGGCGGGCAATCAGATGCAGGGAATCAGAGGCAGGGAATCAGAGGCAGGGAATCTGAGGCAGGGAATCTGAGGCAGGGAATCTGAGGTGGGCAATCAGAGGCGGGAAAACAGGCGGGTAAACAGAGGCGGGTAAACATAGGCGGGGAATCAGAGGCGGGGAATCAGAAGCGGGGAATCAGAGGCGGGGAATCAGAGTCGGGGAATCAGAGGCGGGGAATCTGAGGCGGGGAATCACATGCAGGGAATCAGAGGCGGGGAATCAGAGGCGGGGTATCAGAGGCGGGGAATCAGAGGCGCGGAATCAGAGGCGGGGAATCAGAAGCGTGGAATCAGAGACGGGGAATCAGAGGCGGGGAATCAGAAGTGGGGAATCAGAGGTGGGAAATCAGAGGCTGGGAATCAGAGGCGGGGAATCAGAGGCGGGGAATCAGAGGCAGGGTATCAGAGGCGGGCAATCAGATGCAGGGAATCAGAGGCAGGGAATCAGAGGCAGGGAATCAGAGGCAGGGAACCTGAGATGGCGAATATGAGGTGGTGAATCAGAGGCGGGGAAACAGTCGGGAAAACAGAGGTGGGGAATCAGAGGCAGGGAATCAGCCGCGGGGAATCAGAGGCAGGGAATCAGATGAAGGGAATCTGATGCAGGGAATCTGAGGCAGGGTATCTGAGGCAGGGAATCTGTGGCAGGGAATCTGATGCGGGTTATCAGAAGGGGGAAATGAGATGTGGGAAACGAGATGCAGAGAAAGAGGCACGGAAATAGAGGCAGGGAAAGAGAGGCAGGGTATCAGAGGCGGGTAATCAGAGGCGTGGAATCAGAGGCGGGGAATCAGAGACACAGAAAGAGAGGCGTGGAATCAGATGTGCGGAATCAGAGCCGGTGAATCTGAGCCGGGAAATCAGAAGCAGAGCAACAGAGGTGGTGAAACATGGGTGCGGAATCGGACACGGGGAATCAGAGGCAGGGATTCAGAGGCAGGTTATCAGAGGCAGGGAATCAGAGGTGGGAAATCAGAGGCGGGGAATCAGAGGCGGCGAATCAGAGGCGGGGAATCAGAGGCGGGGAATCAGAGGCGGAGAATCAGAGGCGGGCAATCAGATGCAGGAAATCAGAGGCAGGGAATCAGAGGCAGGGAATCAGAGGCAGGGAATCTGAGGCAGGGAATCAGAGGTGGGGAATCAGAGGCGGGGAATCAGAGGCAGGGAATCAGATGAAGGGAATCTGATGCAGGGAATCTGAGGCAGGGAATCTGAGGCAGGGAATCTGTGGCAGGGAATCTGATGCGGGTTATCAGAAGGGGGAAATGAGATGTGGGAAACGAGATGCAGAGAAAGAGGCACGGAAATAGAGGCAGGGAAAGACAGGCAGGGAATCAGAGGCGGGGAATCAGAGGTGGGGAATCAGAGGCTGGGAATCAGAGGCGGGGAATCAGAGGGGGGAATCAGAGGTGGGGAATCATAGGCAGGGAATCAGAGGCAGTGAATCAGAGGCGGGAAATCAGAGGCGGTGAATCAGAGGCGGGGAATCAGAGGCGGGGAATCAGAGGCGGGGAATCAGAGGCGTGGAATCAGAGGTGGGGAAAGAGATGTGGGGAATCAGGCGGGTAAACAGAAGCGGGTAAACATAGCTGCATAAATAGAGGCAGCGAAAGAGATGGGCGAAACATAGTGGTTGGAACTTGTGTGTTGAAAATTAGGTACACAGAACAGATCAAACAGAGTTGTTGAAATTGAGGGAGGGAAAGAGAGGCACAGAAAGAGTGGAGGGGAAAGAGTGCAGGCAAAATAGAGGCGTAGAGACAGAGGTGGGGAATCAGAGGCGGGGAATCAGATGAAGGGAATCTGATGCAGGGAATCTGAGGCAGGGAATCTGAGGCAGGGAATCGGAGGCAGGGAATCTGAGGCAGGGAATCAGTAAAAAGTTATCAGAGGCAGGGTATCAGAGGCGGAGAATCAGAGGTGGGGATTCAGAAGTGGGGAATCAGAGGCGTGGAATCAGAGGCGGGGAATCAGAGGTGGGGAATCAGAGGCGGGGAATCAGAGGCGTGGAATCAGAGGCGGGCAATCAGAAGTGGGGAATCAGAGGTGGGGAATCAGAGGCGGGGAATCAGAGGCGGTGAATCAGAGGCGGGGAATCAGAGGCGGGGAATCAGAGGCGGGGAATCAGAAGTGGGGAATCAGAGGTGGGGAATCAGAGGCGGGGAATCAGAGGCGGGGAATCAGAGGCGGGCAATCAGATGCAGGGAATCAGAGGCAGGGAATCAGACGCAGGGAATCAAATGAAGGGAATCTGATGCAGGGAATCTGAGGCAGGGAATCTGAGGCAGGGAACCTGAGATGGCGAATATGAGGTGGTGAATCAGAGGCGGGGAAACAGTCGGGTAAACAGAGGCGGGGAATCAGAGGCAGGGAATCAGATGAAGGGAATCTGATGCAGTGAATCTGAGGCAGGGAATCTGAGGCGGGAAAACAGGCGGGTAAACAGAGGCGGGTAAACATAGGCGGGGAATCAGAGGCGGGGAATCAGAGGCGGGGAATCAGAGGCGGGGAATCAGAGGCGGGGAATCAGATGCGGGGAATCAGAGGCGGGGAATCAGAGGAGGTGAATCAGAGGCGGGGAATCAGACGCGGGGAATCAGAGGCGGGGAATCAGAAGTGGGGAATCAGAGGTGGGGAATCAGAGGCGGGGAATCAGAGGCAGGTAATCAGAGGCGGGCAATCAGATGCAGGGAATCAGAGGCAGGGAATCAGAGGCAGGGAATCTGAGGCAGGGAATCTGAGGCAGGGAATCTGAGGTGGGCAATCAGAGGCGGGAAAACAGGCGGGTAAACAGAGGCGGGTAAACATAGGCGGGGAATCAGAGGCGGGGAATCAGAAGCGGGGAATCAGAGGCGGGGAATCAGAGTCGGGGAATCAGAGGCGGGGAATCTGAGGCGGGGAATCACATGCAGGGAATCAGAGGCGGGGAATCAGAGGCGGGGTATCAGAGGCGGGGAATCAGAGGCGCGGAATCAGAGGCGGGGAATCAGAAGCGTGGAATCAGAGACGGGGAATCAGAGGCGGGGAATCAGAAGTGGGGAATCAGAGGTGGGAAATCAGAGGCTGGGAATCAGAGGCGGGGAATCAGAGGCGGGGAATCAGAGGCAGGGTATCAGAGGCGGGCAATCAGATGCAGGGAATCAGAGGCAGGGAATCAGAGGCAGGGAATCAGAGGCAGGGAACCTGAGATGGCGAATATGAGGTGGTGAATGAGAGGCGGGGAAACAGTCGGGAAAACAGAGGTGGGGAATCAGAGGCAGGGAATCAGCCGCGGGGAATCAGAGGCAGGGAATCAGATGAAGGGAATCTGATGCAGGGAATCTGAGGCAGGGTATCTGAGGCAGGGAATCTGTGGCAGGGAATCTGATGCGGGTTATCAGAAGGGGGAAATGAGATGTGGGAAACGAGATGCAGAGAAAGAGGCACGGAAATAGAGGCAGGGAAAGAGAGGCAGGGTATCAGAGGTGGGTAATCAGAGGCGTGGAATCAGAGGCGGGGAATCAGAGACACAGAAAGAGAGGCGTGGAATCAGATGTGCGGAATCAGAGCCGGTGAATCTGAGCCGGGAAATCAGAAGCAGAGCAACAGAGGTGGTGAAACATGGGTGCGGAATCGGACACGGGGAATCAGAGGTGGGGACTCAGAGGCCGGGAATCAGAGGCAGGGATTCAGAGGCAGGTTATCAGAGGCAGGGAATCAGAGGTGGTAAATCAGAGGCGGGGAATCAGAGGTGGCGAATCAGAGGCGGGGAATCAGAGGCGGGGAATCAGAGGCAGAGAATCAGAGGCGGGCAATCAGATGCAGGAAATCAGAGGCAGGGAATCAGAGGCAGGGAATCAGAGGCAGGGAATCTGAGGCAGGGAATCAGAGGTGGGGAATCAGAGGCGGGGAATCAGAGGCAGGGAATCAGATGAAGGGAATCTGATGCAGGGAATCTGAGGCAGGGGATCTGAGGCAGGGAATCTGTGGCAGGGAATCTGATGCGGGTTATCAGAAGGGGGAAATGAGATGTGGGAAACGAGATGCAGAGAAAGAGGCACGGAAATAGAGGCAGGGAAAGACAGGCAGGGAATCAGAGGCGGGGAATCAGAGGTGGGGAATCAGAGGCTGGGAATCAGAGGCGGGGAATCAGAGGGGGGAATCAGAGGTGGGGAATCAGAGGCAGGGAATCAGAGGCAGGGAATCAGAGGCGGGAAATCAGAGGCGGCGAATCTGAGGCGTGGAATCAGAGGTGGGGAAAGAGATGTGGGGAAACGTAGGCCAGGAAAGTTGCGCGGAAAGGGAGGCGGTGAATCAGAGGCGGGGAATCAGAGGCGGGGAATCAGAGGCGGGGAATCAGAGGCGTGGAATCAGAGGTGGGGAAAGAGATGTGGGGAAACAGGCGGGTAAACAGAAGCGGGTAAACATAGCTGCATAAATAGAGGCAGCGAAAGAGATGGGCGAAACATAGTGGTTGGAACTTGTGTGTTGAAAATTAGGTACACAGAACAGATCAAACAGAGTTGTTGAAATTGAGGGAGGGAAAGAGAGGCACAGAAAGAGTGGAGGGGAAAGAGTGCAGGCAAAATAGAGGCGTAGAGACAGAGGTGGCGAATCAGTGGCGGGGAATCAGAGGCGGGGAATGAGAGGCAGGGAATCAGATGAAGGGAATCTGATGCAGGGAATCTGAGGCAGGGAATCTGAGGCAGGGAATCGGAGGCAGGGAATCTGATGCGGGTTATCAGAAGGGGGAAATGAGATGTTGGAAACGAGATGCAGAGAAAGAGGCACGGAAATAGAGGCAGGGAAAGAGAGGCAGGGTATCAGAGGCAGGTAATCAGAGGCGTGGAATCAGAGGTGGGGAATCAGAGGCGGTGAATCAGAGGCGGGGAATCAGAGGCGGGGAATCAGAGGCGGGGAATCAGAGGCGGGGAATCAGAAGTGGGGAATCAGAGGTGGGGAATCAGAGGCGGGGAATCAGAGGCGGGGAATCAGAGGCGGGCAATCAGATGCAGGGAATCAGAGGCAGGGAATCAGACGCAGGGAATCAAATGAAGGGAATCTGATGCAGGGAATCTGAGGCAGGGAATCTGAGGCAGGGAATCTGTGGTGGGGAATCAGAGGCAGGAAAACAGGCGGGTAAACAGAGGCGGGTAAACATAGGCGGGGAATCAGAGGCGTGGAATCAGAGGCGGGAAATCAGAGGCGGGGAAAGATATGTGGGGAAAAGTAGGCCAGGAAAGTTGAGCGGAAAGGGAGGCAGTGAATCAGAGGTGGGGAATCAGAGGCGGGGAATCAGAGGTGGGGAATCAGAGGCGGGGAATCAGAGGCAGGGAATCAGAAGTGGGGAATCAGAGGCGGGGAATCTGAGGCGGGGTATCAGAGGCGGGGAATCAGAGGCGCGGAATCAGAGGCGGGGAATCAGAGGCGTGGAATCACAGACGGGGAATCAGAGGCGGGGAATCAGAGGCGTGGAATCAGAGGTGGGGAAAGAGATGTGGGGAAACAGGCGGGTAAACAGAAGCGGGTAAACATAGCTGCATAAATAGAGGCAGCGAAAGAGATGGGCGAAACATAGTGGTTGGAACTTGTGTGTTGAAAATTAGGTACACAGAACAGATCAAACAGAGTTGTTGAAATTGAGGGAGGGAAAGAGAGGCACAGAAAGAGTGGAGGGGAAAGAGTGCAGGCAAAATAGAGGCGTAGAGACAGAGGTGGCGAATCAGTGGCGGGGAATCAGAGGCGGGGAATCAGAGGCAGGGAATCAGATGAAGGGAATCTGATGCAGGGAATCTGAGGCAGGGAATCTGAGGCAGGGAATCGGAGGCAGGGAATCTGATGCGGGTTATCAGAAGGGGGAAATGAGATGTTGGAAACGAGATGCAGAGAAAGAGGCACGGAAATAGAGGCAGGGAAAGAGAGGCAGGGTATCAGAGGCAGGTAATCAGAGGCGTGGAATCAGAGGTGGGGAATCAGATGCGGGGAATCAGAGGTGGGGAATCAGAGGCGGGGTATCAGAGGAGGTGAATCAGAGGCGTGGAATCAGAGGCGGGGAATCAGAGGCGGGGAATCAGAGGCGTGGAATCAGAGGTGGGGAATCAGAGGCGGGGAATCAGAAGTGGGGAATCAGAGGTGGGGAATCAGAGGCGGGGAATCAGAATCAGCGAATCAGAGGCGGGGCAATCAGAGGTGGGGAATCAGAGGCGGGGAATCAGAGGCGGGGAATCAGAGGCGGTGAATCAGAGGCGGGGAATCAGACGCGGGGAATCAGAGGCGGGGTATCAGAAGTGGGGAATCAGAGGTGGGGAATCAGAGGCGGGGAATCAGAGGCAGGTAATCAGAGGCGGGCAATCAGATGCAGGGAATCAGAGGCAGGGAATCAGAGGCAGGGAATCTGAGGCAGGGAATCTGAGGCAGGGAATCTGAGGTGGGCAATCAGAGGCGGGAAAACCGGCGGGTAAACAGAGGCGGGTAAACATAGGCGGGGAATCAGAGGCGGGGAATCAGAGGCGGGGAATCAGAGTCGGGGAATCAGAGGCGGGGAATCAGAGTCGGGGAATAAGAGGCGGGGAATCTGAGGCGGGGAATCAGATGCAGGGAATCAGAGGCGGGGAATCAGAGGCGGGGTATCAGAGGCGGGGAATCAGAGGCGCGGAATCAGAGGCGGGGAATCAGAGGCGTGGAATCACAGACGGGGAATCAGAGGCGGGGAATCAGAAGTGGGGAATCAGAGGTGGGAAATCAGAGGCGGGGAATCAGAGGCGGGGAATCAGAGGCGGGGAATCAGAGGCAGGGTATCAGAGGCGGGCAATCAGATGCAGGGAATCAGAGGCAGGGAATCAGAGGCAGGGAATCAGAGGCAGGGAACCTGAGGTGGCGAATATGAGGTGGTGAATCAGAGGCGGAGAAACAGGCGGGTAAACAGAGGCTGGGAATCAGATGCAGGGAATCAGAGGCGGGGAATCAGAGGCAGGGAATCAGATGAAGGGAATCTGATGCAGGGAATCTGAGGCAGGGAATCTGAGGCAGGGAATCTGTGGCAGGGAATCTGATGCGGGTTATCAGAAGGGGGAAATGAGATGTGGGAAACGAGATGCAGAGAAAGAGGCACGGAAATAGAGGCAGGGAAAGAGAGGTAGGGTATCAGAGGCGGGTAATCAGAGGCGTGGAATCAGAGGCGGGGAATCAGAGGCGGGAAATCAGAGAGGGGAATCAGAGGTGGGGAATCAGAGGCGGGGAATCAGAGGCAGGGAATCAGAGGCAGGAAATCAGAGGCGGCGAATCTGAGGCGTGGAATCAGAGGTGGGGAAAGAGATGTGGGGAAACGTAGGCCAGGAAAGTTGCTCGGAAAGGGAGGCGGTGAATCAGAGGCGGGGAATCAGAGGCGGGGAATCAGAGGCGGGGAATCAGAGGCGTGGAATCAGAGGTGGGGAAAGAGATGTGGGGAAACAGGCGGGTAAACAGAAGCGGGTAAACATAGATGCATCAATAGATGCAGCGAAAGAGATGGGCGAAACATAGTGGTTGGAACTTTTGTGTTGAAAATTAGTTACACAGAACAGATCAAACAGAGTTGTTGAAATTGAGGGAGGGAAAGAGAGGCACGGAAAGAGTGGAGGGGAAAGAGTGCAGGCAAAATAGAGGCGTAGAGACAGAGGTGGGGAATCAGATGCGGGGAATCAGAGGCGGGGAATCAGAGGCAGGGAATCAGATGAAGGGAATCTAATGCAGGGAAACTGAGGCAGGGAATCTGAGGCAGGGAATCGGAGGCAGGGAATCTGAGGCAGGGAATCAGTAAAAAGTTATCAGAGGCAGGGTATCAGAGGCGGAGAATCAGAGGTGGGGAATCAGAAGTGGGGAATCAGAGGTGGGGAATCAGAGGCGTGGAATCAGAGGCGGGGAATCAGAGGTGGGGAATCAGAAGTGGGGAATCAGAGGTGGGGAATCAGAGGCGGGGAATCAGAGGCGTGGAATCAGAGGCGGGCAATCAGAAGTGGGGAATCAGAGGCGGGGAATCAGAGGCGGGGAATCAGAGGCGGTGAATCAGAGGCGGGGAATCAGAGGCGGGGAATCAGAGGCGGGGAATCAGAGGCGGGCAATCAGATGCAGGGAATCAGAGGCAGGGAATCAGAGGCAGGGAACCAGATGCAGGGAATCAAATGAAGGGAATCTGATGCAGGGAATCTGAGGCAGGGAATCTGAGGCAGGGAATCTGTGGTGGGGAATCAGAGGCGGGAAAACAGGCGGTTAAACAGAGGCGGGTAAACATAGGCGGGGATTCAGAGGCGTGGAATCAGAGGCGGGAAATCAGAGGCGGGGAAAGATGTGTGGGGAAAAGTAGGCCAGGAAAGTTGAGCGGAAAGGGAGGCATTGAATCAGAGGTGGGGCATCAGAGGCGGGGAATCAGAGGCGGTGAATCAGAGGCGGGGAATCAGAGGCAGGGAATCAGAAGCGGGGAATCAGAGGTTGGGAATCAGAGGCGGGGAATCAGAGGCGGAGAATCAGAGGCGGGCAATCAGATGCAGGGAATCAGAGGCAGGGAATCAGAGGCAGGGAATCAGAGGCAGGGAATCTGAGGCAGGGAATCTGAGGTGGGGAATCAGAGGCGGGGAAACAGGTGGGTAAACAGAGGCGGGTAAACATAGGCGGGGAATCAGAGGCGCGAAATCAGAGGTGGGGAATCAGAGGCAGGGAATCAGAGGCGGGGAATCAGAGGCGGGGAATCAGATGCGGGGAATCAGAGGTGGGGAATCAGAGGCGGGGTATCAGAGGAGGGGAATCAGAGGCGGGGAATCAGAGGCAGGGAATCAGAGGCGGGGAATCAGAGGCGTGCAATCAGAGGCGGGGAATCAGAGGTGGGGAATCAGAAGTGGGGAATCAGAGGTGGTGAATCAGAGCCGGGGAATCAGAATCAGCGAATCAGAGGCGGGGCAATCAGAGGTGGGGAATCAGAGGCGGGGAATCAGAGGCGGGGAATCAGAGGAGGTGAATCAGAGGCGGGGAATCAGACGCGGGGAATCAGAGGCGGGGAATCAGAAGTGGGGAATCAGAGGTGGGGAATCAGAGGCGGGGAATCAGAGGCAGGTAATCAGAGGCGGGCAATCAGATGCAGGGAATCAGAGGCAGGGAATCAGAGGCAGGGAATCTGAGGCAGGGAATCTGAGGCAGGGAATCTGAGGTGGGCAATCAGAGGCGGGAAAACAGGCGGGTAAACAGAGGCGGGTAAACATAGGCGGGGAATCAGAGGCGGGGAATCAGAGGCGGGGAATCAGAGGCGGGGAATCAGAGTCGGGGAATCAGAGGCGGGGAATCTGAGGCGGGGAATCAGATGCAGGGAATCAGAGGCGGGGAATCAGAGGCGGGGTATCAGAGGCGGGGAATCAGAGGCGCGGAATCAGAGGCGGGGAATCAGAGGCGTGGAATCAGAGACGGGGAATCAGAGGCGGGGAATCAGAAGTGGGGAATCAGAGGTGGGAAATCAGAGGCTGGGTATCAGAGGCGGGGAATCAGAGGCGGGGAATCAGAGGCAGGGTATCAGAGGCGGGCAATCAGATGCAGGGAATCAGAGGCAGGGAATCAGAGGCAGGGAATCAGAGGCAGGGAACCTGAGATGGCGAATATGAGGTGGTGAATCAGAGGCGGGGAAACAGTCGGGAAAACAGAGGTGGGGAATCAGAGGCAGGGAATCAGCCGCGGGGAATGAGAGGCAGGGAATCAGATGAAGGGAATCTGATGCAGGGAATCTGAGGCAGGGTATCTGAGGCAGGGAATCTGTGGCAGGGAATCTGATGCGGGTTATCAGAAGGGGGAAATGAGATGTGGGAAACGAGATGCAGAGAAAGAGGCACGGAAATAGAGGCAGGGAAAGAGAGGCAGGGTATCAGAGGCGGGTAATCAGAGGCGTGGAATCAGAGGCGGGGAATCAGAGACACAGAAAGAGAGGCGTGGAATCAGATGTGCGGAATCAGAGCCGGTGAATCTGAGCCGGGAAATCAGAAGCAGAGCAACAGAGGTGGTGAAACATGGGTGCGGAATCGGACACGGGGAATCAGAGGTGGGGACTCAGAGGCCGGGAATCAGAGGCAGGGATTCAGAGGCAGGTTATCAGAGGCAGGGAATCAGAGGTGGGAAATCAGAGGCGGGGAATCAGAGGCGGCGAATCAGAGGCGGCGAATCAGAGGCGGGGAATCAGAGGCGGAGAATCAGAGGCGGGCAATCAGATGCAGGAAATCAGAGGCAGGGAATCAGAGGCAGGGAATCAGAGGCAGGGAATCTGAGGCAGGGAATCAGAGGTGGGGAATCAGAGGCGGGGAATCAGAGGCAGGGAATCAGATGAAGGGAATCTGATGCAGGGAATCTGAGGCAGGGAATCTGAGGCAGGGAATCTGTGGCAGGGAATCTGATGCGGGTTATCAGAAGGGGGAAATGAGATGTGGGAAACGAGATGCAGAGAAAGAGGCACGGAAATAGAGGCAGGGAAAGACAGGCAGGGAATCAGAGGCGGGGAATCAGAGGTGGGGAATCAGAGGCTGGGAATCAGAGGCGGGGAATCAGAGGGGGGAATCAGAGGTGGGGAATCAGAGGCAGGGAATCAGAGGCAGGGAATCAGAGGCGGGAAATCAGAGGCGGCGTATCTGAGGCGTGGAATCAGAGGTGGGGAAAGAGATGTGGGGAAACGTAGGCCAGGAAAGTTGCGCGGAAAGGGAGGCGGTGAATCAGAGGCGGGGATTCAGAGGCGGGGAATCAGAGGCGGGGAATCAGAGGCGTGGAATCAGAGGTGGGGAAAGAGATGTGGGGAAACAGGCGGGTAAACAGAAGCGGGTAAACATAGCTGCATAAATAGAGGCAGCGAAAGAGATGGGCGAAACATAGTGGTTGGAACTTGTGTGTTGAAAATTAGGTACACAGAACAGATCAAACAGAGTTGTTGAAATTGAGGGAGGGAAAGAGAGGCACAGAAAGAGTGGAGGGGAAAGAGTGCAGGCAAAATAGAGGCGTAGAGACAGAGGTGGCGAATCAGTGGCGGGGAATCAGAGGCGGGGAATCAGAGGCAGGGAATCAGATGAAGGGAATCTGATGCAGGGAATCTGAGGCAGGGAATCTGAGGCAGGGAATCGGAGGCAGGGAATCTGATGCGGGTTATCAGAAGGGGGAAATGAGATGTTGGAAACGAGATGCAGAGAAAGAGGCACGGAAATAGAGGCAGGGAAAGAGAGGCAGGCTTTCAGAGGCAGGTAATCAGAGGCGTGGAATCAGAGGTGGGGAATCAGAGGCGGTGAATCAGAGGCGGGGAATCAGAGGCGGGGAATCAGAGGCGGGGAATCAGAGGCGGGGAATCAGAAGTGGGGAATCAGAGGTGGGGAATCAGAGGCGGGGAATCAGAGGCGGGGATTCAGAGGCGGGCAATCAGATGCAGGGAATCAGAGGCAGGGAATCAGACGCAGGGAATCAAATGAAGGGAATCTGATGCAGGGAATCTGAGGCAGGGAATCTGAGGCAGGGAATCTGTGGTGGGGAATCAGAGGCAGGAAAACAGGCGGGTAAACAGAGGCGGGTAAACATAGGCGGGGAATCAGAGGCGTGGAATCAGAGGCGGGAAATCAGAGGCGGGGAAAGATATGTGGGGAAAAGTAGGCCAGGAAAGTTGAGCGGAAAGGGAGGCAGTGAATCAGAGGTGGGGAATCAGAGGCGGGGAATCAGAGGTGGGGAATCAGAGGCGGGGAATCAGAGGCAGGGAATCAGAAGTGGGGAATCAGAGGTGGGGAATCAGAGGCGGGGAATCAGAGGCGGAGAATCAGAGGCGGGGAATCTGAGGCAGGGAATCTGAGGTGGGGAATCAGAGGCGGGGAAACAGGTGGGTAAACAGAGGTGGGTAAACATAGGCGGGGAATCAGCGGCGCGGAATCAGAGGCGGGGAATCAGAGGCGGGGAATCAGAGGCGGGGAATCAGAGGCGGGGAATCAGATGCGGTGAATCAGAGGTGGGGAATCAGAGGCGGGGTATCAGAGGAGGGGAATCAGAGGCGTGGAATCAGAGGCGGGGAATCAGAGGCGGGGAATCAGAGGCGTGGAATCAGAGGCGGGGAATCAGAGGCGGGGAATAAAAAGTGGGGAATCAGAGGTGGGGAATCAGAGGCGGGGAATCAGAATCAGCGAATCAGAGGCGGGGCAATCAGAGGTGGGGAATCAGAGGCGGGGAATCAGAAGTGGGGAATCAGAGGTGGGAAATCAGAGGCTGGGAATCAGAGGCGGGGAATCAGAGGCGGCGAATCAGAGGCAGGGTATCAGAGGCGGGCAATCAGATGCAGGGAATCAGAGGCAGGGAATCAGAGGCAGGGAATCAGAGGCAGGGAACCTGAGATGGCGAATATGAGGTGGTGAATCAGAGGCGGGGAAACAGTCGGGAAAACAGAGGCGGGGAATCAGAGGCAGGGAATCAGCCGCGGGGAATCAGAGGCAGGGAATCAGATGAAGGGAATCTGATGCAGGGAATCTGAGGCAGGGTATCTGAGGCAGGGAATCTGTGGCAGGGAATCTGATGCGGGTTATCAGAAGGGGGAAATGAGATGTGGGAAACGAGATGCAGAGAAAGAGGCACGGAAATAGAGGCAGGGAAAGAGAGGCAGGGTATCAGAGGCGGGTAATCAGAGGCGTGGAATCAGAGGCGGGGAATCAGAGACACAGAAAGAGAGGCCTGGAATCAGATGTGCGGAATCAGAGCCGGTGAATCTGAGCCGGGAAATCAGAAGCAGAGCAACAGAGGTGGTGAAACATGGGTGCGGAATCGGACACGGGGAATCAGAGGTGGGGACTCAGAGGCCGGGAATCAGAGGCAGGGATTCAGAGGCAGGTTATCAGAGGCAGGGAATCAGAGGTGGGAAATCAGAGGCGGGGAATCAGAGGCGGCGAATCAGAGGCGGGGAATCAGAGGCGGGGAATCAGAGGCGGAGAATCAGAGGCGGGCAATCAGATGCAGGAAATCAGAGGCAGGGAATCAGAGGCAGGGAATCAGAGGCAGGGAATCTGAGGCAGGGAATCAGAGGTGGGGAATCAGAGGCGGGGAATCAGAGGCAGGGAATCAGATGAAGGGAATCTGATGCAGGGAATCTGAGGCAGGGAATCTGAGGCAGGGAATCTGTGGCAGGGAATCTGATGCGGGTTATCAGAAGGGGGAAATGAGATGTGGGAAACGAGATGCAGAGAAAGAGGCACGGAAATAGAGGCAGGGAAAGACAGGCAGGGAATCAGAGGCGGGGAATCAGAGGTGGGGAATCAGAGGCTGGGAATCAGAGGCGGGGAATCAGAGGGGGGAATCAGATGTGGGGAATCAGAGGCAGGGAATCAGAGGCAGGGAATCAGAGGCGGGAAATCAGAGGCGGCGAATCTGAGGCGTGGAATCAGAGGTGGGGAAAGAGATGTGGGGAAACGTAGGCCAGGAAAGTTGCGCGGAAAGGGAGGCGGTGAATCAGAGGCGGGGAATCAGAGGCGGGGAATCAGAGGCGGGGAATCAGAGGCGTGGAATCAGAGGTGGGGAAAGAGATGTGGGGAAACAGGCGGGTAAACAGAAGCGGGTAAACATAGCTGCATAAATAGAGGCCACGAAAGAGATGGGCGAAACATAGTGGTTGGAACTTGTGTGTTGAAAATTAGGTACACAGAACAGATCAAACAGAGTTGTTGAAATTGAGGGAGGGAAAGAGAGGCACAGAAAGAGTGGAGGGGAAAGAGTGCAGGCAAAATAGAGGCGTAGAGACAGAGGTGGCGAATCAGTGGCGGGGAATCAGAGGCGGGGAATCAGAGGCAGGGAATCAGATGAAGGGAATCTGATGCAGGGAATCTGAGGCAGGGAATCTGATGCGGGTTATCAGAAGGGGGAAATGAGATGTTGGAAACGAGATGCAGAGAAAGAGGCACGGAAATAGAGGCAGGGAAAGAGAGGCAGGGTATCAGAGGCAGGTAATCAGAGGCGTGGAATCAGAGGTGGGGAATCAGAGGCGGTGAATCAGAGGCGGGGAATCAGAGGCGGGGAATCAGAGGCGGGGAATCAGAGGCGGGGAATCAGAAGCGGGGAATCAGAGCTGGGGAATCAGAGGCGGGGAATCAGAGGCGGGGAATCAGAGGTGGGCAATCAGATGCAGGGAATCAGAGGCAGGGAATCAGACGCAGGGAATCAAATGAAGAGAATCTGATGCAGGGAATCTGAGGCAGGGAATCTGAGGCAGGGAATCTGTGGTGGGGAATCAGAGGCAGGAAAACATGCGGGTAAACAGAGGCGGGTAAACATAGGCGGGTAATCAGAGGCGTGGAATCAGAGGCGGGAAATCAGAGGCGGGGAAAGATATGTGGGGAAAAGTAGGCCAGGAAAGTTGAGCGGAAAGGGAGGCAGTGAATCAGAGGTGGGGAATCAGAGGCGGGGAATCAGAGGCGGGGAATCAGAGGCGGGGAATCAGAGGCAGGGAATCAGAAGTGGGGAATCAGAGGTGGGGAATCAGAGGCGGGGAATCAGAGGCGGAGAATCAGAGGCGGGGAATCTGAGGCAGGGAATCTGAGGTGGGGAATCAGAGGCGGGGAAACAGGTGGGTAAACAGAGGTGGGTAAACATAGGTGGGGAATCAGAGGCGCGGAAGCAGAGGCGGGGAATCAGAGGCAGGGAATCAGAGGCGGGGAATCAGAGGCGGGGAATCAGATGCGGGGAATCAGAGGTGGGGAATCAGAGGCGGGGTATCAGAGGAGGGGAATCAGAGGCGTGGAATCAGAGGCGGGGAATCAGAGGCGGGGAATCAGAGGCGTGGAATCAGAGGCGGGGAATCAGAGGCGGGGAATAAGAAGTGGGGAATCAGAGGTGGGGAATCAGAGGCGGGGAATCAGAATCAGCGAATCAGAGGCGGGGCAATCAGAGGTGGGGAATCAGAGGTGGGGAATCAGAGGCGGGGAATCAGAGGCGGTGAATCAGAGGCGGGGAATCAGACGCGGGGAATCAGAGGCGGGGAATCAGAAGTGGGGAATCAGAGGTGGGGAATCAGAGGCGGGGAATCAGAGGCAGGTAATCAGAGGCGGGCAATCAGATGCAGGGAATCAGAGGCAGGGAATCAGAGGCAGGGAATCTGAGGCAGGGAATCTGAGGCAGTGAATCTGAGGTGGGCAATCAGAGGCGGGAAAACAGGCGGGTAAACAGAGGCGGGTAAACATAGGCGGGGAATCAGAGGCGGGGAATCAGAGGCGGGGAATCAGAGTCGGGGAATCAGAGGCGGGGAATCTGAGGCGGGGAATCAGATGCAGGGAATCAGAGGCGGGGAATCAGAGGCGGGGTATCAGAGGCGGGGAATCAGAGGCGCGGAATCAGAGGCGGGGAATCAGAGGCGTGGAATCACAGACGGGGAATCAGAGGCGGGGAATCAGAAGTGGGGAATCAGAGGTGGGAAATCAGAGGCGGGGAATCAGAGGCGGGGAATCAGAGGCGGGGAATCAGAGGCAGGGTATCAGAGGCGGGCAGTCAGATGCAGGGAATCAGAGGCAGCGAATCAGAGGCAGGGAATCAGAGGCAGGGAACCTGAGGTGGCGAATATGAGGTGGTGAATCAGAGGCGGGGAAACAGGCGGGTAAACAGAGGCTGGGAATCAGATGCAGGGAATCAGAGGCGGGGAATCAGAGGCATGGAATCAGATGAAGGGAATCTGATGCAGGGAATCTGAGGCAGGGAATCTGAGGCAGGGAATCTGTGGCAGGGAATCTGATGCGGGTTATCAGAAGGGGGAAATGAGATGTGGGAAACGAGATGCAGAGAAAGAGGCACGGAAATAGAGGCAGGGAAAGAGAGGCAGTGTATCAGAGGCGGGTAATCAGAGGCGTGGAACCAGAGGCGGGGAATCAGAGGCGGGAAATCAGAGAGGGGAATCAGAGGTGGGGAATCAGAGGCGGGGAATCAGAGGCAGGGAATCAGAGGCAGGAAATCAGAGGCGGCGAATCTGAGGCGTGGAATCACAGGTGGGGAAAGAGATGTGGGGAAACGTAGGCCAGGAAAGTTGCTCGGAAAGGGAGGCGGTGAATCAGAGGCGGGGAATCAGAGGCGGGGAATCAGAGGCGGGGAATCAGAGGCGTGGAATCAGAGGTGGGGAAAGAGATGTGGGGAAAAAGGCGGGTAAACAGAAGCGGGTAAACATAGCTGCATCAATAGATGCAGCGAAAGAGATGGGCGAAACATAGTGGTTGGAACTTTTGTGTTTAAAATTAGTTACACAGAACAGATCAAACAGAGTTGTTGAAATTGAGGGAGGGAAAGAGAGGCACGGAAAGAGTGGAGGGGAAAGAGTGCAGGCAAAATAGAGGCGTAGAGACAGAGGTGGGGAATCAGATGCGGGGAATCAGAGGCGGGGAATCAGAGGCAGGGAATCAGATGAAGGGAATCTAATGCAGGGAAACTGAGGCAGGGAATCTGAGGCAGGGAATCGGAGGCAGGGAATCTGAGGCAGGGAATCAGTAAAAAGTTATCAGAGGCAGGGTATCAGAGGCGGAGAATCAGAGGTGGGGAATCAGAAGTGGGGAATCAGAGGTGGGGAATCAGAGGCGTGGAATCAGAGGCGGGGAATCAGAGGTGGGGAATCAGAAGTGGGGAATCAGAGGTGGGGAATCAGAGGCGGGGAATCAGAGGCGTGGAATCAGAGGCGGGCAATCAGAAGTGGGGAATCAGAGGCGGGGAATCAGAGGCGGGGAATCGGAGGCGGTGAATCAGAGGCGGGGAATCAGAGGCGGGGAATCAGAGGCGGGGAATCAGAAGTGGGGAATCAGAGGTGGGGAATCAGAGGCGGGGAATCAGAGGCGGGCAATCAGATGCAGGGAATCAGAGGCAGGGAATCAGAGGCAGGGAACCAGACGCAGGGAATCAAATGAAGGGAATCTGATGCAGGGAATCTGAGGCAGGGAATCTGAGGCAGGGAATCTGTGGTGGGGAATCAGAGGCGGGAAAACAGGCGGTTAAACAGAGGCGGGTAAACATAGGCGGGGATTCAGAGGCGTGGAATCAGAGGCGGGAAATCAGAGGCGGGGAAAGATATGTGGGGAAAAGTAGGCCAGGAAAGTTGAGCGGAAAGGGAGGGGAAATCAGAGGCGGGGAATCAGAGGCGCGAAATCAGAGGTGGGGAATCAGAGGCAGGGAATCAGAGGCGGGGAATCAGAGGCGGGGAATCAGATGCGGGGAATCAGAGGTGGGGAATCAGAGGCGGGGTATCAGAGGAGGGGAATCAGAGGCGGGGAATCAGAGGCGGGGAATCAGAGGCGGGGAATCAGAGGCGTGCAATCAGAGGCGGGGAATCAGAGGTGGGGAATCAGAAGTGGGGAATCAGAGGTGGGGAATCAGAGCCGGGGAATCAGAATCAGCGAAACAGAGGCGGGGCAATCAGAGGTGGGGAATCAGAGGCGGGGAATCAGAGGCGGGGAATCAGAGGAGGTGAATCAGAGGCGGGGAATCAGACGCGGGGAATCAGAGGCGGGGAATCAGAAGTGGGGAATCAGAGGTGGGGAATCAGAGGCGGGGAATCAGAGGCAGGTAATCAGAGGCGGGCAATCAGATGCAGGGAATCAGAGGCAGGGAATCAGAGGCAGGGAATCTGAGGCAGGGAATCTGAGGCAGGGAATCTGAGGTGGGCAATCAGAGGCGGGAAAACAGGCGGGTAAACAGAGGCGGGTAAACATAGGCGGGGAATCAGAGGCGGGGAATCAGAGGCGGGGAATCAGAGGCGGGGAATCAGAGTCGGGGAATCAGAGGCGGGGAATCTGAGGCGGGGAATCAGATGCAGGGAATCAGAGGCGGGGAATCAGAGGCGGGGTATCAGAGGCGGGGAATCAGAGGCGCGGAATCAGAGGCGGGGAATCAGAGGCGTGGAATCAGAGACGGGGAATCAGAGGCGGGGAATCAGAAGTGGGGAATCAGAGGTGGGAAATCAGAGGCTGGGAATCAGAGGCGGGGAATCAGAGGCGGGGAATCAGAGGCAGGGTATCAGAGGCGGGCAATCAGATGCAGGGAATCAGAGGCAGGGAATCAGAGGCAGGGAATCAGAGGCAGGGAACCTGAGATGGCGAATATGAGGTGGTGAATCAGAGGCGGGGAAACAGTCGGGAAAACAGAGGCGGGGAATCAGAGGCAGGGAATCAGCCGCGGGGAATCAGAGGCAGGGAATCAGATGAAGGGAATCTGATGCAGGGAATCTGAGGCAGGGTATCTGAGGCAGGGAATCTGTGGCAGGGAATCTGATGCGGGTTATCAGAAGGGGGAAATGAGATGTGGGAAACGAGATGCAGAGAAAGAGGCACGGAAATAGAGGCAGGGAAAGAGAGGCAGGGTATCAGAGGCGGGTAATCAGAGGCGTGGAATCAGAGGCGGGGAATCAGAGACACAGAAAGAGAGGCGTGGAATCAGATGTGCGGAATCAGAGCCGGTGAATCTGAGCCGGGAAATCAGAAGCAGAGCAACAGAGGTGGTGAAACATGGGTGCGGAATCGGACACGGGGAATCAGAGGCAGGGATTCAGAGGCAGGTTATCAGAGGCAGGGAATCAGAGGTGGGAAATCAGAGGCGGGGAATCAGAGGCGGCGAATCAGAGGCGGGGAATCAGAGGCGGGGAATCAGAGGCGGAGAATCAGAGGCGGGCAATCAGATGCAGGAAATCAGAGGCAGGGAATCAGAGGCAGGGAATCAGAGGCAGGGAATCTGAGGCAGGGAATCAGAGGTGGGGAATCAGAGGCGGGGAATCAGAGGCAGGGAATCAGATGAAGGGAATCTGATGCAGGGAATCTGAGGCAGGGAATCTGAGGCAGGGAATCTGTGGCAGGGAATCTGATGCGGGTTATCAGAAGGGGGAAATGAGATGTGGGAAACGAGATGCAGAGAAAGAGGCACGGAAATAGAGGCAGGGAAAGACAGGCAGGGAATCAGAGGCGGGGAATCAGAGGTGGGGAATCAGAGGCTGGGAATCAGAGGCGGGGAATCAGAGGGGGGAATCAGAGGTGGGGAATCATAGGCAGGGAATCAGAGGCAGTGAATCAGAGGCGGGAAATCAGAGGCGGTGAATCAGAGGCGGGGAATCAGAGGCGGGGAATCAGAGGCGGGGAATCAGAGGCGTGGAATCAGAGGTGGGGAAAGAGATGTGGGGAATCAGGCGGGTAAACAGAAGCGGGTAAACATAGCTGCATAAATAGAGGCAGCGAAAGAGATGGGCGAAACATAGTGGTTGGAACTTGTGTGTTGAAAATTAGGTACACAGAACAGATCAAACAGAGTTGTTGAAATTGAGGGAGGGAAAGAGAGGCACAGAAAGAGTGGAGGGGAAAGAGTGCAGGCAAAATAGAGGCGTAGAGACAGAGGTGGGGAATCAGAGGCGGGGAATCAGATGAAGGGAATCTGATGCAGGGAATCTGAGGCAGGGAATCTGAGGCAGGGAATCGGAGGCAGGGAATCTGAGGCAGGGAATCAGTAAAAAGTTATCAGAGGCAGGGTATCAGAGGCGGAGAATCAGAGGTGGGGATTCAGAAGTGGGGAATCAGAGGCGTGGAATCAGAGGCGGGGAATCAGAGGTGGGGAATCAGAGGCGGGGAATCAGAGGCGTGGAATCAGAGGCGGGCAATCAGAAGTGGGGAATCAGAGGTGGGGAATCAGAGGCGGGGAATCAGAGGCGGTGAATCAGAGGCGGGGAATCAGAGGCGGGGAATCAGAGGCGGGGAATCAGAAGTGGGGAATCAGAGGTGGGGAATCAGAGGCGGGGAATCAGAGGCGGGGAATCAGAGGCGGGCAATCAGATGCAGGGAATCAGAGGCAGGGAATCAGACGCAGGGAATCAAATGAAGGGAATCTGATGCAGGGAATCTGAGGCAGGGAATCTGAGGCAGGGAACCTGAGATGGCGAATATGAGGTGGTGAATCAGAGGCGGGGAAACAGTCGGGTAAACAGAGGCGGGGAATCAGAGGCAGGGAATCAGATGAAGGGAATCTGATGCAGTGAATCTGAGGCAGGGAATCTGAGGCGGGAAAACAGGCGGGTAAACAGAGGCGGGTAAACATAGGCGGGGAATCAGAGGCGGGGAATCAGAGGCGGGGAATCAGAGGCGGGGAATCAGAGGCGGGGAATCAGATGCGGGGAATCATATGCGGGGAATCAGAGGTGGGGAATCAGAGGCGGGGAATCAGAGGCGTGGAATCAGAGGCGGGAATTCAGAGGCGAGGAAAGATATGTGGGGAAACGTAGGCCAGGAAAGTTGAGCGGAAATGGAGGCAGTGAATCAGAGGTGGGGAATAAGAGGTGGGGAATCAGAGGGGGGAATCAGAGGCAGGGAATCAGAGGCGGGGAATCAGAGGTGGGGAATCAGAGGTGGGGAATCAGAGGGGGGAATCAGAGGCAGGGAATCAGAGGCGGGGAATCAGAGGCAGGGATTCAGAGGCGGGAAATCAGAGACGGCGAATCTGAGGGGTGGAATCAGAGGTGGGGAAAGAGATGTGGGGAAACGTAGGCCAGGAAAGTTGCGCGGAAAGGGAGGCGGTGAATCAGAGGCGGCGAATCAGAGGCGGGGAATCAGAGGCGTAGAATCAGAGGTGTGGAAAAAGATGTGGGGAAACAGGCGGGTAAACAGAAGCGGGTAAACATAGGTGCATAAATAGAGGCGGCGAAAGAGATGGGCGAAACATAGTGGTTGGAACTTGTATGTTGAAAATGAGTTACACAGAACAGATCAAACAGAGTTGTTGAAATTGAGGGAGGGAAAGAGAGGCACGGAAAGAGTGGAGGGGAAAGAGTGCAGGCAAAATAGAGGCGTAGAGACAGAGGTGGCGAATCAGTGGCGGGGAATCAGAGGCGGGGAATCAGAGGCAGGGAATCAGATGAAGGGAATCTGATGCAGGGAATCTGAGGCAGGGAATCTGAGGCAGGGAATGGGAGGCAGGGAATCTGATGTGGGGAATCAGAGGCGGGGAATCAGAGGCGGGGAATCAGAGGGGGGATTCAGAGGCGGGGAATCAGAGGAGGGGAATCAGAGGCGGGGAATCAGAGGGGGGAATCTGAGGTGGGGAATCAGAGGCGGGGAATCAGAGGCGGGGAATCAGAGGCAGGGAATCAGAGGCAGGGAATCAGATGAAGGGAATCTGATGCAGGGAATCTGAGGCAGGGAATCTGAGGCGGGGAAACAGGCGGGTAAACAGAGGCTGGTAAACATAGGCGGGGAATCAGAGGCGGGGAATCAGAGGCGGGGAATAAGAGGCGGGGAATCAGAGGTGGGGAATCAGAGGCGGGGAATCAGATGCGGGGAATCAGATGCGGGGAATCAGAGGTGGGGAATCAGAAGCGGGGTATCAGAGGAGGGGAATCAGAGGCTGGGAATCAGAGGCGGGGAATCAGAGGCGGGGAATCAGAGGCGTGGAATCAGAGGCGGGAATTCAGAGGCGGGGAAAGATATGTGGGGAAACGTAGGACAGGAAAGTTGAGCGGAAATTGAGGCAGTGAATCAGAGGTGGGGAATCAGAGGCGGGGAATCAGAGGCGGGGAATCAGAGGCGGGGAATCAGAGGCAGGTAATCAGAGGCGGGCAATCAGATGCAGGGAATCAGAGGCAGGGAATCAGAGGCAGGGAATCTGAGGCAGGGAATCTGAGGCAGGGAATCTGAGGTGGGCAATCAGAGGCGGGAAAACAGGCGGGTAAACAGAGGCGGGTAAACATAGGCGGGGAATCAGAGGCGGGGAATCAGAGGCGGGGAATCAGAGGCGGGGAATCAGAGTCGGGGAATCAGAGGCGGGGAATCTGAGGCGGGGAATCAGATGCAGGGAATCAGAGGCGGGGAATCAGAGGCGGGGTATCAGAGGCGGGGAATCAGAGGCGCGGAATCAGAGGCGGGGAATCAGAGGCGTGGAATCAGAGACGGGGAATCAGAGGCGGGGAATCAGAAGTGGGGAATCAGAGGTGGGAAATCAGAGGCTGGGAATCAGAGGCGGGGAATCAGAGGCGGGGAATCAGAGGCAGGGTATCAGAGGCGGGCAATCAGATGCAGGGAATCAGAGGCAGGGAATCAGAGGCAGGGAATCAGAGGCAGGGAACCTGAGATGGCGAATATGAGGTGGTGAATCAGAGGCGGGGAAACAGTCGGGAAAACAGAGGCGGGGAATCAGAGGCAGGGAATCAGCCGCGGGGAATCAGAGGCAGGGAATCAGATGAAGGGAATCTGATGCAGGGAATCTGAGGCAGGGTATCTGAGGCAGGGAATCTGTGGCAGGGAATCTGATGCGGGTTATCAGAAGGGGGAAATGAGATGTGGGAAACGAGATGCAGAGAAAGAGGCACGGAAATAGAGGCAGGGAAAGAGAGGCAGGGTATCAGAGGCGGGTAATCAGAGGCGTGGAATCAGAGGCGGGGAATCAGAGACACAGAAAGAGAGGCGTGGAATCAGATGTGCGGAATCAGAGCCGGTGAATCTGAGCCGGGAAATCAGAAGCAGAGCAACAGAGGTGGTGAAACATGGGTGCGGAATCGGACACGGGGAATCAGAGGCAGGGATTCAGAGGCAGGTTATCAGAGGCAGGGAATCAGAGGTGGGAAATCAGAGGCGGGGAATCAGAGGCGGCGAATCAGAGGCGGGGAATCAGAGGCGGGGAATCAGAGGCGGAGAATCAGAGGCGGGCAATCAGATGCAGGAAATCAGAGGCAGGGAATCAGAGGCAGGGAATCAGAGGCAGGGAATCTGAGGCAGGGAATCAGAGGTGGGGAATCAGAGGCGGGGAATCAGAGGCAGGGAATCAGATGAAGGGAATCTGATGCAGGGAATCTGAGGCAGGGAATCTGAGGCAGGGAATCTGTGGCAGGGAATCTGATGCGGGTTATCAGAAGGGGGAAATGAGATGTGGGAAACGAGATGCAGAGAAAGAGGCACGGAAATAGAGGCAGGGAAAGACAGGCAGGGAATCAGAGGCGGGGAATCAGAGGTGGGGAATCAGAGGCTGGGAATCAGAGGCGGGGAATCAGAGGGGGAAATCAGAGGTGGGGAATCATAGGCAGGGAATCAGAGGCAGTGAATCAGAGGCGGGAAATCAGAGGCGGTGAATCAGAGGCGGGGAATCAGAGGCGGGGAATCAGAGGCGGGGAATCAGAGGCGTGGAATCAGAGGTGGGGAAAGAGATGTGGGGAATCAGGCGGGTAAACAGAAGCGGGTAAACATAGCTGCATAAATAGAGGCAGCGAAAGAGATGGGCGAAACATAGTGGTTGGAACTTGTGTGTTGAAAATTAGGTACACAGAACAGATCAAACAGAGTTGTTGAAATTGAGGGAGGGAAAGAGAGGCACAGAAAGAGTGGAGGGGAAAGAGTGCAGGCAAAATAGAGGCGTAGAGACAGAGGTGGGGAATCAGAGGCGGGGAATCAGATGAAGGGAATCTGATGCAGGGAATCTGAGGCAGGGAATCTGAGGCAGGGAATCGGAGGCAGGGAATCTGAGGCAGGGAATCAGTAAAAAGTTATCAGAGGCAGGGTATCAGAGGCGGAGAATCAGAGGTGGGGATTCAGAAGTGGGGAATCAGAGGCGTGGAATCAGAGGCGGGGAATCAGAGGTGGGGAATCAGAGGCGGGGAATCAGAGGCGTGGAATCAGAGGCGGGCAATCAGAAGTGGGGAATCAGAGGTGGGGAATCAGAGGCGGGGAATCAGAGGCGGTGAATCAGAGGCGGGGAATCAGAGGCGGGGAATCAGAGGCGGGGAATCAGAAGTGGGGAATCAGAGGTGGGGAATCAGAGGCGGGGAATCAGAGGCGGGGAATCAGAGGCGGGCAATCAGATGCAGGGAATCAGAGGCAGGGAATCAGACGCAGGGAATCAAATGAAGGGAATCTGATGCAGGGAATCTGAGGCAGGGAATCTGAGGCAGGGAACCTGAGATGGCGAATATGAGGTGGTGAATCAGAGGCGGGGAAACAGTCGGGTAAACAGAGGCGGGGAATCAGAGGCAGGGAATCAGATGAAGGGAATCTGATGCAGTGAATCTGAGGCAGGGAATCTGAGGCGGGAAAACAGGCGGGTAAACAGAGGCGGGTAAACATAGGCGGGGAATCAGAGGCGGGGAATCAGAGGCGGGGAATCAGAGGCGGGGAATCAGAGGCGGGGATTCAGATGCGGGGAATCATATGCGGGGAATCAGAGGTGGGGAATCAGAGGCGGGGAATCAGAGGCGTGGAATCAGAGGCGGGAATTCAGAGGCGAGGAAAGATATGTGGGGAAACGTAGGCCAGGAAAGTTGAGCGGAAATGGAGGCAGTGAATCAGAGGTGGGGAATCAGAGGTGGGGAATCAGAGGGGGGAATCAGAGGCAGGGAATCAGAGGCGCGGAATCAGAGGTGGGGAATCAGAGGTGGGGAATCAGAGGGGGGAATCAGAGGCAGGGAATCAGTGGCGGGGAATCAGAGGCAGGGATTCAGAGGCGGGAAATCAGAGACGGCGAATCTGAGGGGTGGAATCAGAGGTGGGGAAAGAGATGTGGGGAAACGTAGGCCAGGAAAGTTGCGCGGAAAGGGAGGCGGTGAATCAGAGGCGGCGAATCAGAGGCGGGGAATCAGAGGCGTAGAATCAGAGGTGTGGAAAGAGATGTGGGGAAACAGGCGGGTAAACAGAAGCGGGTAAACATAGGTGCATAAATAGAGGCGGCGAAAGAGATGGGCGAAACATAGTGGTTGGAACTTGTATGTTGAAAATGAGTTACACAGAACAGATCAAACAGAGTTGTTGAAATTGAGGGAGGGAAAGAGAGGCACGGAAAGAGTGGAGGGGAAAGAGTGCAGGCAAAATAGAGGCGTAGAGACAGAGGTGGCGAATCAGTGGCGGGGAATCAGAGGCGGGGAATCAGAGGCAGGGAATCAGATGAAGGGAATCTGATGCAGGGAATCTGAGGCAGGGAATCTGAGGCAGGGAATGGGAGGCAGGGAATCTGATGTGGGGAATCAGAGGCGGGGAATCAGAGGCGGGGAATCAGAGGGGGGATTCAGAGGCGGGGAATCAGAGGAGGGGAATCAGAGGCGGGGAATCAGAGGGGGGAATCTGAGGTGGGGAATCAGAGGCGGGGAATCAGAGGCGGGGAATCAGAGGCAGGGAATCAGAGGCAGGGAATCAGATGAAGGGAATCTGATGCAGGGAATCTGAGGCAGGGAATCTGAGGCGGGGAAACAGGCGGGTAAACAGAGGCTGGTAAACATAGGCGGGGAATCAGAGGCGGGGAATCAGAGGCGGGGAATAAGAGGCGGGGAATCAGAGGTGGGGAATCAGAGGCGGGGAATCAGATGCGGGGAATCAGATGCGGGGAATCAGAGGTGGGGAATCAGAAGCGGGGTATCAGAGGAGGGGAATCAGAGGCTGGGAATCAGAGGCGGGGAATCAGAGGCGGGGAATCAGAGGCGTGGAATCAGAGGCGGGAATTCAGAGGCGGGGAAAGATATGTGGGGAAACGTAGGACAGGAAAGTTGAGCGGAAATTGAGGCAGTGAATCAGAGGTGGGGAATCAGAGGCGGGGAATCAGAGGCGGGGAATCAGAGGCGGGGAATCAGAGGCGGGGAATCAGAAGTGGGGAATCAGAGGTGGGGAATCAGAGGCGGGGAATCAGAGGCGGGGAATCAGAGGCGGGGAATCAGAGGCAGGGAATCAGAGGCGGGCAATCAGATGCAGGGAATCAGAGGCAGGGAATCTGAGGGGGCGAATATGAGGTAGTGAATCAGAGGCGGGGAAACAGGCGGGTAAACATAGGCTGGGAATCAGAGGCAGGGAATCAGCCGCGGGGAATCAGAGGCAGGGAATCAGATGAAGGGAATCTGATGCAGGGAATCTTAGGCAGGGAATCTGAGGCAGGGAATCTGTGGCAGAAAATCTGATGCGGGTTATCAGAAGGGGGAAATGAGATGTGGGAAACGAGATGCAGAGAAAGAGGCACGGAAATAGAGGCAGGGAAAGAGAGGCAGGGTATCAGAGGCGGGTAATCAGAGGCGTGGAATCAGAGGCGGGGAATCAGAGACACAGAAAGAGAGGCGTGGAATCAGAGGTGCGGAATCAGAGCCGGTGAATCTGAGCCGGGAAATCAGAAGCACAGCAACAGAGGCGGTGAAACATGGGTGCGGAATCGGACGCGGGGAATCAGAGGTGGGGACTCAGAGGCAGGGAATCAGAGGCAGGGAATCAGAGGCAGGTTATCAGAGGCAGGGAATCAGATGCGGGGAATCAGAGGCGTGGAATCAGAGACGGAGAATGAGAGGTGGGGAATCAGAGGCGGGGAATCAGAGGCGGAGAATCATAGGCGCGCAATCAGATGCAGGAAATCAGAGGCAGGGAATCAGAGGCAGGGAATAAGAGGCAGGGAATCTGAGGCAGGGAGTCAGAGGTGGGGAATCAGAGGCGGGGAATCAGAGGCAGGGAATCAGATGAAGGGACTCTGATGCAGGGAATCTGAGGCAGGGAATCTGAGGCAGGGAATCTGTGGCAGGGAATCTGATGAGGGTTATCAGAAGGGGGAAATGAGATTTGGGAAACGAGATGCAGAGAAAGTGGCACGGAAATAGAGGCAGGGAAAGAGAGGCAGGGAATCAGAGGCGGGGAATCAGAGGTGGGGAATCAGAGGCGGGGAATCAGAGGCGGGGAATCAGAGGGGGGAATCAGAGGCGGGGAATCAGAGGCGGGGAATCAGAGGCAGGGAATCAGAGGCGGGAAATCAGAGACGGCGAATCTGAGGCGTGGAATCAGAGGTGGGGAAAGAGATGTGGGGAAACGTAGGCCAGGAAAGATGCACGGAAAGGGAGGCGGTGAATCAGAGGCGGGGAATCCGAGGCGGGGAATCAGTGGCAGGGAATCAGAGGGGGGCAATCAGAGGCGGCGAATCAGAGGCGTGGAATCAGAGGTGGGGAAAGAGATGTGGGGAAACAGGCGGGTAAACAGAAGCGGGTAAACATAGGTGCATAAATAGAGGCGGCGAAAGAGATGGGCGAAACATAGTGGTTGGAACTTGTATGTTGAAAATGAGTTACACAGAACAGATCAAACAGAGTTGTTGAAATTGAGGGAGGGAAAGAGAGGCACGGAAAGAGTGGAGGGGAAAGAGTGCAGGCAAAAGAGAGGCGTAGAGACAGTGGTGGGGAATCAGAGGCGGGGAATCAGAGGCGGGGAATCAGAGGCAGGGAATCAGAGGCGGGGAAAGATATGTGGGGAAACGTAGGCCAGGAAAGTTGAGCGGAAAGGGAGGCAGTGAATCAGAGGTGGGGAATCAGAGGCGGGGAATCAGAGGCGGGGAATCAGAGGCGGGGTATCAGAGGTTGAGAATCAGAGATGGGCATTCAGATGCAGGGAATCAGAGGCAGGGTATCAGAGGCAGGGAATCAGAGTCACGGAATCTGAGGTAGGGAATCTGAGGTGGGGAATCAGAGGCGGGGAAACAGGCGGGTAAACAGAGGCGGGTAAACATAGGCGGGGAATCAGAGGAAGGGAATCAGAGGCGGGGAATCAGAGGCGGTGAATCAGAGGCGGGGAATCAGAGGCGGGGAATCAGATGCGTGGAATCAGAGGCGGGGAATCAGAGGTGGGGTATTAGATGAGGGGAATCAGAGGCGGGGAATCAGAGGCGGGGATTCAGAGGCGGGGAATCAGAGGCGTGGAATCAGAGGCGGGGAATCAGAGGCGGGGAATCAGAAGCGGGGAATCAGATGTGGGGAAGCAGAGGCGGGGAATCAGAGGCAGGGAATCAGAGGCGGGGATTCAGAGGCGGGGAATCAGAGGCGGGGAATCAGAGGCGGGGTATCAGAGGATGAGAATCAGAGATGGGCATTCAGATGCAGGGAATCAGAGGCAGGGAATCAGAGGCAGGGAATCAGAGTCACGGAATCTGAGGTAGGGAATCTGAGGTGGGGAATCAGAGGCGGGGAAACAGGCGGGTAAACAGAGGCGGGTAAACATAGGCGGGGAATCAGAGGAAGGGAATCAGAGGCGGGGAATCAGAGGCGGTGAATCAGAGGCGGGGAATCAGAGGCGGGGAATCAGATGCGGGGAATCAGAGGCGGGGAATCAGAGGTGGGGAATCAGAGGCAGGGAATCAGAGGCGGGGAAAGATATGTGGGGAAACGTAGGCCAGGAAAGTTGAGCGGAAAGGGAGGCAGTGAATCAGAGGTGGGGAATCAGAGGCGGGGAATCAGAGGCGGGGAATCAGAGGCGGGGTATCAGAGGTTGAGAATCAGAGATGGGCATTCAGATGCAGGGAATCAGAGGCAGGGAATCAGAGGCAGGGAATCAGAGTCACGGAATCTGAGGTAGGGAATCTGAGGTGGGGAATCAGAGGCGGGGAAACAGGTGGGTAAACAGAGGCGGGTAAACATAGGCGGGGAATCAGAGGAAGGGAATCAGAGGCGGGGAATCAGAGGCGGTGAATCAGAGGCGGGGAATCAGAGGCGGGGAATCAGATGCGGGGAATCAGAGGCGGGGAATCAGAGGTGGGGTATTAGATGAGGGGAATCAGAGGCGGGGAATCAGAGGCGGGGAATCAGAAGCGTGGAATCAGAGGTGGGGAAAGAGATGTGGGGAAACAGGCGGGTAAACAGAAGCGGGTAAACATAGGTGCATAAATAGAGGCGGCGAAAGAGATGGGCGAAACATAGTGGTTGGAACTTGTATGTTGAAAATGAGTTACACAGAACAGATCAAACAGAGTTGTTGAAATTGAGGGAGGGAAAGAGAGGCACGGAAAGAGTGGAGGGGAAAGAGTGCAGGCAAAAGAGAGGCGTAGAGACAGTGGTGGGGAATCAGAGGCGGGGAATCAGAGGCGGGGAATCAGAGGCAGGGAATCAGAGGCGGGGAAAGATATGTGGGGAAACGTAGGCCAGGAAAGTTGAGCGGAAAGGGAGGCAGTGAATCAGAGGTGGGGAATCAGAGGCGGGGAATCAGAGGCGGGGAATCAGAGGCGGGGTATCAGAGGTTGAGAATCAGAGATGGGCATTCAGATGCAGGGAATCAGAGGCAGGGAATCAGAGGCAGGGAATCAGAGTCACGGAATCTGAGGTAGGGAATCTGAGGTGGGGAATCAGAGGCGGGGAAACAGGCGGGTAAACAGAGGCGGGTAAACATAGGCGGGGAATCAGAGGAAGGGAATCAGAGGCGGGGAATCAGAGGCGGTGAATCAGAGGCGGGGAATCAGAGGCGGGGAATCAGATGCGGGGAATCAGAGGCGGGGAATCAGAGGTGGGGTATTAGATGAGGGGAATCAGAGGCGGGGAATCAGAGGCGGGGAATCAGAGGCGGGGAATCAGAGGCGTGGAATCAGAGGCGGGGAATCAGAGGCGGGGAATCAGAAGCGGGGAATCAGATGTGGGGAAGCAGAGGCGGGGAATCAGAGGCAGGGAATCAGAGGCGGGGATTCAGAGGCGGGGAATCAGAGGCGGGGAATCAGAGGCGTGGAATCAGAGGTGGGGAAAGAGATGTGGGGAAACAGGCGGGTAAACAGAAGCGGGTAAACATAGCTGCATAAATAGAGGCAGCGAAAGAGATGGGCGAAACATAGTGGTTGGAACTTGTGTGTTGAAAATTAGGTACACAGAACAGATCAAACAGAGTTGTTGAAATTGAGGGAGGGAAAGAGAGGCACAGAAAGAGTGGAGGGGAAAGAGTGCAGGCAAAATAGAGGCGTAGAGATAGAGGTGGCGAATCAGTGGCGGGGAATCAGAGGCGGGGAATCAGAGGCAGGGAATCAGATGAAGGGAATCTGATGCAGGGAATCTGAGGCAGGGAATCGGAGGCAGGGAATCTGATGCGGGTTATCAGAAGGGGGAAATGAGATGTTGGAAACGAGATGCAGAGAAAGAGGCACGGAAATAGAGGCAGGGAAAGAGAGGCAGGCTTTCAGAGGCAGGTAATCAGAGGCGTGGAATCAGAGGTGGGGAATCAGAGGCGGTGAATCAGAGGCAGGGAATCAGAGGCGGGGAATCAGAGGCGGGGAATCAGAGGCGGGGAATCAGAAGTGGGGAATCAGAGGTGGGGAATCAGAGGCGGGGAATCAGAGGCGGGGAATCAGAGGCGGGCAATAAGATGCAGGGAATCAGAGGCAGGGAATCAGACGCAGGGAATCAAATGAAGGGAATCTGATGCAGGGAATCTGAGGCAGGGAATCTGAGGCAGGGAATCTGTGGTGGGGAATCAGAGGCAGGAAAACAGGCGGGTAAACAGAGGCGGGTAAACATAGGCGTGGAATCAGAGGCGTGGAATCAGAGGCGGGAAATCAGAGGCGGGGAAAGATATGTGGGGAAAAGTAGGCCAGGAAAGTTGAGCGGAAAGGGAGGCAGTGAATCAGAGGTGGGGAATCAGAGGCGGGGAATCAGAGGTGGGGAATCAGAGGCGGGGAATCAGAGGCAGGGAATCAGAAGTGGGGAATCAGAGGTGGGGAATCAGAGGCGGGGAATCAGAGGCGGAGAATCAGAGGCGGGGAATCTGAGGCAGGGAATCTGAGGTGGGGAATCAGAGGCGGGGAAACAGGTGGGTAAACAGAGGTGGGTAAACATAGGCGGGGAATCAGAGGCGCGGAATCAGAGGCGGGGAATCAGAGGCAGGGAATCAGAGGCGGGGAATCAGAGGCGGGGAATCAGATGCGGTGAATCAGAGGTGGGGAATCAGAGGCGGGGTATCAGAGGAGGGGAATCAGAGGCGTGGAATCAGAGGCGTGGAATCAGAGGCGGGGAATCAGAGGCGTGGAATCAGAGGCGGGGAATCAGAGGCGGGGAATAAGAAGTGGGGAATCAGAGGTGGGGAATCAGAGGCGGGGAATCAGAATCAGCGAATCAGAGGCGGGGCAATCAGAGGTGGGGAATCAGAGGCGGGGAATCAGAAGTGGGGAATCAGAGGTGGGAAATCAGAGGCTGGGAATCAGAGGCGGGGAATCAGAGGCGGGGAATCAGAGGCAGGGTATCAGAGGCGGGCAATCAGATGCAGGGAATCAGAGGCAGGGAATCAGAGGCAGGGAATCAGAGGCAGGGAACCTGAGATGGCGAATATGAGGTGGTGAATCAGAGGCGGGGAAACAGTCGGGAAAACAGAGGCGGGGAATCAGAGGCAGGGAATCAGCCGCGGGGAATCAGAGGCAGGGAATCAGATGAAGGGAATCTGATGCAGGGAATCTGAGGCAGGGTATCTGAGGCAGGGAATCTGTGGCAGGGAATCTGATGCGGGTTATCAGAAGGGGGAAATGAGATGTGGGAAACGAGATGCAGAGAAAGAGGCACGGAAATAGAGGCAGGGAAAGAGAGGCAGGGTATCAGAGGCGGGTAATCAGAGGCGTGGAATCAGAGGCGGGGAATCAGAGACACAGAAAGAGAGGCCTGGAATCAGATGTGCGGAATCAGAGCCGGTGAATCTGAGCCGGGAAATCAGAAGCAGAGCAACAGAGGTGGTGAAACATGGGTGCGGAATCGGACACGGGGAATCAGAGGTGGGGACTCAGAGGCCGGGAATCAGAGGCAGGGATTCAGAGGCAGGTTATCAGAGGCAGGGAATCAGAGGTGGGAAATCAGAGGCGGGGAATCAGAGGCGGCGAATCAGAGGCGGGGAATCAGAGGCGGGGAATCAGAGGCGGAGAATCAGAGGCGGGCAATCAGATGCAGGAAATCAGAGGCAGGGAATCAGAGGCAGGGAATCAGAGGCAGGGAATCTGAGGCAGGGAATCAGAGGTGGGGAATCAGAGGCGGGGAATCAGAGGCAGGGAATCAGATGAAGGGAATCTGATGCAGGGAATCTGAGGCAGGGAATCTGAGGCAGGGAATCTGTGGCAGGGAATCTGATGCGGGTTATCAGAAGGGGGAAATGAGATGTGGGAAACGAGATGCAGAGAAAGAGGCACGGAAATAGAGGCAGGGAAAGACAGGCAGGGAATCAGAGGCGGGGAATCAGAGGTGGGGAATCAGAGGCTGGGAATCAGAGGCGGGGAATCAGAGGGGGGAATCAGAGGTGGGGAATCAGAGGCAGGGAATCAGAGGCAGGGAATCAGAGGCGGGAAATCAGAGGCGGCGAATCTGAGGCGTGGAATCAGAGGTGGGGAAAGAGATGTGGGGAAACGTAGGCCAGGAAAGTTGCGCGGAAAGGGAGGCGGTGAATCAGAGGCGGGGAATCAGAGGCGGGGAATCAGAGGCGGGGAATCAGAGGCGTGGAATCAGAGGTGGGGAAAGAGATGTGGGGAAACAGGCGGGTAAACAGAAGCGGGTAAACATAGCTGCATAAATAGAGGCCACGAAAGAGATGGGCGAAACATAGTGGTTGGAACTTGTGTGTTGAAAATTAGGTACACAGAACAGATCAAACAGAGTTGTTGAAATTGAGGGAGGGAAAGAGAGGCACAGAAAGAGTGGAGGGGAAAGAGTGCAGGCAAAATAGAGGCGTAGAGACAGAGGTGGCGAATCAGTGGCGGGGAATCAGAGGCGGGGAATCAGAGGCAGGGAATCAGATGAAGGGAATCTGATGCAGGGAATCTGAGGCAGGGAATCTGATGCGGGTTATCAGAAGGGGGAAATGAGATGTTGGAAACGAGATGCAGAGAAAGAGGCACGGAAATAGAGGCAGGGAAAGAGAGGCAGGGTATCAGAGGCAGGTAATCAGAGGCGTGGAATCAGAGGTGGGGAATCAGAGGCGGTGAATCAGAGGCGGGGAATCAGAGGCGGGGAATCAGAGGCGGGGAATCAGAGGCGGGGAATCAGAAGCGGGGAATCAGAGCTGGGGAATCAGAGGCGGGGAATCAGAGGCGGGGAATCAGAGGCGGGCAATCAGATGCAGGGAATCAGAGGCAGGGAATCAGACGCAGGGAATCAAATGAAGGGAATCTGATGCAGGGAATCTGAGGCAGGGAATCTGAGGCAGGGAATCTGTGGTGGGGAATCAGAGGCAGGAAAACAGGCGGGTAAACAGAGGCGGGTAAACATAGGCGGGTAATCAGAGGCGTGGAATCAGAGGCGGGAAATCAGAGGCGGGGAAAGATATGTGGGGAAAAGTAGGCCAGGAAAGTTGAGCGGAAAGGGAGGCAGTGAATCAGAGGTGGGGAATCAGAGGCGGGGAATCAGAGGCGGGGAATCAGAGGCGGGGAATCAGAGGCAGTGAATCAGAAGTGGGGAATCAGAGGTGGGGAATCAGAGGCGGGGAATCAGAGGCGGAGAATCAGAGGCGGGGAATCTGAGGCAGGGAATCTGAGGTGGGGAATCAGAGGCGGGGAAACAGGTGGGTAAACAGAGGTGGGTAAACATAGGTGGGGAATCAGAGGCGCGGAAGCAGAGGCGGGGAATCAGAGGCAGGGAATCAGAGGCGGGGAATCAGAGGCGGGGAATCAGATGCGGGGAATCAGAGGTGGGGAATCAGAGGCGGGGTATCAGAGGAGGGGAATCAGAGGCGTGGAATCAGAGGCGGGGAATCAGAGGCGGGGAATCAGAGGCGTGGAATCAGAGGCGGGGAATCAGAGGCGGGGAATAAGAAGTGGGGAATCAGAGGTGGGGAATCAGAGGCGGGGAATCAGAATCAGCGAATCAGAGGCGGGGCAATCAGAGGTGGGGAATCAGAGGTGGGGAATCAGAGGCGGGGAATCAGAGGCGGTGAATCAGAGGCGGGGAATCAGACGCGGGGAATCAGAGGCGGGGAATCAGAAGTGGGGAATCAGAGGTGGGGAATCAGAGGCGGGGAATCAGAGGCAGGTAATCAGAGGCGGGCAATCAGATGCAGGGAATCAGAGGCAGGGAATCAGAGGCAGGGAATCTGAGGCAGGGAATCTGAGGCAGGGAATCTAAGGTGGGCAATCAGAGGCGGGAAAACAGGCGGGTAAACAGAGGCGGGTAAACATAGGCGGGGAATCAGAGGCGGGGAATCAGAGGCGGGGAATCAGAGTCGGGGAATCAGAGGCGGGGAATCTGAGGCGGGGAATCAGATGCAGGGAATCAGAGGCGGGGAATCAGAGGCGGGGTATCAGAGGCGGGGAATCAGAGGCGCGGAATCAGAGGCGGGGAATCAGAGGCGTGGAATCACAGACGGGGAATCAGAGGCGGGGAATCAGAAGTGGGGAATCAGAGGTGGGAAATCAGAGGCGGGGAATCAGAGGCGGGGAATCAGAGGCGGGGAATCAGAGGCAGGGTATCAGAGGCGGGCAGTCAGATGCAGGGAATCAGAGGCAGCGAATCAGAGGCAGGGAATCAGAGGCAGGGAACCTGAGGTGGCGAATATGAGGTGGTGAATCAGAGGCGGGGAAACAGGCGGGTAAACAGAGGCTGGGAATCAGATGCAGGGAATCAGAGGCGGGGAATCAGAGGCAGGGAATCAGATGAAGGGAATCTGATGCAGGGAATCTGAGGCAGGGAATCTGAGGCAGGGAATCTGTGGCAGGGAATCTGATGCGGGTTATCAGAAGGGGGAAATGAGATGTGGGAAACGAGATGCAGAGAAAGAGGCACGGAAATAGAGGCAGGGAAAGAGAGGCAGTGTATCAGAGGCGGGTAATCAGAGGCGTGGAATCAGAGGCGGGGAATCAGAGGCGGGAAATCAGAGAGGGGAATCAGAGGTGGGGAATCAGAGGCGGGGAATCAGAGGCAGGGAATCAGAGGCAGGAAATCAGAGGCGGCGAATCTGAGGCGTGGAATCACAGGTGGGGAAAGAGATGTGGGGAAACGTAGGCCAGGAAAGTTGCTCGGAAAGGGAGGCGGTGAATCAGAGGCGGGGAATCAGAGGCGGGGAATCAGAGGCGGGGAATCAGAGGCGTGGAATCAGAGGTGGGGAAAGAGATGTGGGGAAACAGGCGGGTAAACAGAAGCGGGTAAACATAGCTGCATCAATAGATGCAGCGAAAGAGATGGGCGAAACATAGTGGTTGGAACTTTTGTGTTGAAAATTAGTTACACAGAACAGATCAAACAGAGTTGTTGAAATTGAGGGAGGGAAAGAGAGGCACGGAAAGAGTGGAGGGGAAAGAGTGCAGGCAAAATAGAGGCGTAGAGACAGAGGTGGGGAATCAGATGCGGGGAATCAGAGGCGGGGAATCAGAGGCAGGGAATCAGATGAAGGGAATCTAATGCAGGGAAACTGAGGCAGGGAATCTGAGGCAGGGAATCGGAGGCAGGGAATCTGAGGCAGGGAATCAGTAAAAAGTTATCAGAGGCAGGGTATCAGAGGCGGAGAATCAGAGGTGGGGAATCAGAAGTGGGGAATCAGAGGTGGGGAATCAGAGGCGTGGAATCAGAGGCGGGGAATCAGAGGTGGGGAATCAGAAGTGGGGAATCAGAGGTGGGGAATCAGAGGCGGGGAATCAGAGGCGTGGAATCAGAGGCGGGCAATCAGAAGTGGGGAATCAGAGGCGGGGAATCAGAGGCGGGGAATCGGAGGCGGTGAATCAGAGGCGGGGAATCAGAGGCGGGGAATCAGAGGCGGGGAATCAGAAGTGGGGAATCAGAGGTGGGGAATCAGAGGCGGGGAATCAGAGGCGGGCAATCAGATGCAGGGAATCAGAGGCAGGGAATCAGAGGCAGGGAACCAGACGCAGGGAATCAAATGAAGGGAATCTGATGCAGGGAATCTGAGGCAGGGAATCTGAGGCAGGGAATCTGTGGTGGGGAATCAGAGGCGGGAAAACAGGCGGTTAAACAGAGGCGGGTAAACATAGGCGGGGATTCAGAGGCGTGGAATCAGAGGCGGGAAATCAGAGGCGGGGAAAGATATGTGGGGAAAAGTAGGCCAGGAAAGTTGAGCGGAAAGGGAGGGGAAATCAGAGGCGGGGAATCAGAGGCGCGAAATCAGAGGTGGGGAATCAGAGGCAGGGAATCAGAGGCGGGGAATCAGAGGCGGGGAATCAGATGCGGGGAATCAGAGGTGGGGAATCAGAGGCGGGGTATCAGAGGAGGGGAATCAGAGGCGGGGAATCAGAGGCGGGGAATCAGAGGCGTGCAATCAGAGGCGGGGAATCAGAGGTGGGGAATCAGAAGTGGGGAATCAGAGGTGGGGAATCAGAGCCGGGGAATCAGAATCAGCGAATCAGAGGCGGGGCAATCAGAGGTGGGGAATCAGAGGCGGGGAATCAGAGGCGGGGAATCAGAGGAGGTGAATCAGAGGCGGGGAATCAGACGCGGGGAATCAGAGGCGGGGAATCAGAAGTGGGGAATCAGAGGTGGGGAATCAGAGGCGGGGAATCAGAGGCAGGTAATCAGAGGCGGGCAATCAGATGCAGGGAATCAGAGGCAGGGAATCAGAGGCAGGGAATCTGAGGCAGGGAATCTGAGGCAGGGAATCTGAGGTGGGCAATCAGAGGCGGGAAAACAGGCGGGTAAACAGAGGCGGGTAAACATAGGCGGGGAATCAGAGGCGGGGAATCAGAGGCGGGGAATCAGAGGCGGGGAATCAGAGTCGGGGAATCAGAGGCGGGGAATCTGAGGCGGGGAATCAGATGCAGGGAATCAGAGGCGGGGAATCAGAGGCGGGGTATCAGAGGCGGGGAATCAGAGGCGCGGAATCAGAGGCGGGGAATCAGAGGCGTGGAATCAGAGACGGGGAATCCGAGGCGGGGAATCAGAAGTGGGGAATCAGAGGTGGGAAATCAGAGGCTGGGAATCAGAGGCGGGGAATCAGAGGCGGGGAATCAGAGGCAGGGTATCAGAGGCGGGCAATCAGATGCAGGGAATCAGAGGCAGGGAATCAGAGGCAGGGAATCAGAGGCAGGGAACCTGAGATGGCGAATCTGTGGCAGGGAATCTGATGCGGGTTATCAGAAGGGGGAAATGAGATGTGGGAAACGAGATGCAGAGAAAGAGGCACGGAAATAGAGGCAGGGAAAGAGAGGCAGGGTATCAGAGGCGGGTAATCAGAGGCGTGGAATCAGAGGCGGGGAATCAGAGACACAGAAAGAGAGGCGTGGAATCAGATGTGCGGAATCAGAGCCGGTGAATCTGAGCCGGGAAATCAGAAGCAGAGCAACAGAGGTGGTGAAACATGGGTGCGGAATCGGACACGGGGAATCAGAGGCAGGGATTCAGAGGCAGGTTATCAGAGGCAGGGAATCAGAGGTGGGAAATCAGAGGCGGGGAATCAGAGGCGGCGAATCAGAGGCGGGGAATCAGAGGCGGGGAATCAGAGGCGGAGAATCAGAGGCGGGCAATCAGATGCAGGAAATCAGAGGCAGGGAATCAGAGGCAGGGAATCAGAGGCAGGGAATCTGAGGCAGGGAATCAGAGGTGGGGAATCAGAGGCGGGGAATCAGAGGCAGGGAATCAGATGAAGGGAATCTGATGCAGGGAATCTGAGGCAGGGAATCTGAGGCAGGGAATCTGTGGCAGGGAATCTGATGCGGGTTATCAGAAGGGGGAAATGAGATGTGGGAAACGAGATGCAGAGAAAGAGGCACGGAAATAGAGGCAGGGAAAGACAGGCAGGGAATCAGAGGCGGGGAATCAGAGGTGGGGAATCAGAGGCTGGGAATCAGAGGCGGGGAATCAGAGGGGGGAATCAGAGGTGGGGAATCATAGGCAGGGAATCAGAGGCAGTGAATCAGAGGCGGGAAATCAGAGGCGGTGAATCAGAGGCGGGGAATCAGAGGCGGGGAATCAGAGGCGGGGAATCAGAGGCGTGGAATCAGAGGTGGGGAAAGAGATGTGGGGAATCAGGCGGGTAAACAGAAGCGGGTAAACATAGCTGCATAAATAGAGGCAGCGAAAGAGATGGGCGAAACATAGTGGTTGGAACTTGTGTGTTGAAAATTAGGTACACAGAACAGATCAAACAGAGTTGTTGAAATTGAGGGAGGGAAAGAGAGGCACAGAAAGAGTGGAGGGGAAAGAGTGCAGGCAAAATAGAGGCGTAGAGACAGAGGTGGGGAATCAGAGGCGGGGAATCAGATGAAGGGAATCTGATGCAGGGAATCTGAGGCAGGGAATCTGAGGCAGGGAATCGGAGGCAGGGAATCTGAGGCAGGGAATCAGTAAAAAGTTATCAGAGGCAGGGTATCAGAGGCGGAGAATCAGAGGTGGGGATTCAGAAGTGGGGAATCAGAGGCGTGGAATCAGAGGCGGGGAATCAGAGGTGGGGAATCAGAGGCGGGGAATCAGAGGCGTGGAATCAGAGGCGGGCAATCAGAAGTGGGGAATCAGAGGTGGGGAATCAGAGGCGGGGAATCAGAGGCGGTGAATCAGAGGCGGGGAATCAGAGGCGGGGAATCAGAGGCGGGGAATCAGAAGTGGGGAATCAGAGGTGGGGAATCAGAGGCGGGGAATCAGAGGCGGGGAATCAGAGGCGGGCAATCAGATGCAGGGAATCAGAGGCAGGGAATCAGACGCAGGGAATCAAATGAAGGGAATCTGATGCAGGGAATCTGAGGCAGGGAATCTGAGGCAGGGAACCTGAGATGGCGAATATGAGGTGGTGAATCAGAGGCGGGGAAACAGTCGGGTAAACAGAGGCGGGGAATCAGAGGCAGGGAATCAGATGAAGGGAATCTGATGCAGTGAATCTGAGGCAGGGAATCTGAGGCGGGAAAACAGGCGGGTAAACAGAGGTGGGTAAACATAGGCGGGGAATCAGAGGCGGGGAATCAGAGGCGGGGAATCAGAGGCGGGGAATCAGAGGCGGGGAATCAGATGCGGGGAATCATATGCGGGGAATCAGAGGTGGGGAATCAGAGGCGGGGAATCAGAGGCGTGGAATCAGAGGCGGGAATTCAGAGGCGAGGAAAGATATGTGGGGAAACGTAGGCCAGGAAAGTTGAGCGGAAATGGAGGCAGTGAATCAGAGGTGGGGAATGAGAGGTGGGGAATCAGAGGGGGGAATCAGAGGCAGGGAATCAGAGGCGGGGAATCAGAGGTGGGGAATCAGAGGCGGGGAATCAGAGGGGGGAATCAGAGGCAGGGAATCAGAGGCGGGGAATCAGAGGCAGGGATTCAGAGGCGGGAAATCAGAGACGGCGAATCTGAGGCGTGGAATCAGAGGTGGGGAAAGAGATGTGGGGAAACGTAGGCCAGGAAAGTTGCGCGGAAAGGGAGGCGGTGAATCAGAGGCGGCGAATCAGAGGCGGGGAATCAGAGGCGTAGAATCAGAGGTGTGGAAAGAGATGTGGGGAAACAGGCGGGTAAACAGAAGCGGGTAAACATAGGTGCATAAATAGAGGCGGCGAAAGAGATGGGCGAAACATAGTGGTTGGAACTTGTATGTTGAAAATGAGTTACACAGAACAGATCAAACAGAGTTGTTGAAATTGAGGGAGGGAAAGAGAGGCACGGAAAGAGTGGAGGGGAAAGAGTGCAGGCAAAATAGAGGCGTAGAGACAGAGGTGGCGAATCAGTGGCGGGGAATCAGAGGCGGGGAATCAGAGGCAGGGAATCAGATGAAGGGAATCTGATGCAGGGAATCTGAGGCAGGGAATCTGAGGCAGGGAATGGGAGGCAGGGAATCTGATGTGGGGAATCAGAGGCGGGGAATCAGAGGCGGGGAATCAGAGGGGGGATTCAGAGGCGGGGAATCAGAGGAGGGGAATCAGAGGCGGGGAATCAGAGGGGGGAATCTGAGGTGGGGAATCAGAGGCGGGGAATCAGAGGCGGGGAATCAGAGGCAGGGAATCAGAGGCAGGGAATCAGATGAAGGGAATCTGATGCAGGGAATCTGAGGCAGGGAATCTGAGGCGGGGAAACAGGCGGGTAAACAGAGGCTGGTAAACATAGGCGGGGAATCAGAGGCGGGGAATCAGAGGCGGGGAATAAGAGGCGGGGAATCAGAGGTGGGGAATCAGAGGCGGGGAATCAGATGCGGGGAATCAGATGCGGGGAATCAGAGGTGGGGAATCAGAAGCGGGGTATCAGAGGAGGGGAATCAGAGGCTGGGAATCAGAGGCGGGGAATCAGAGGCGGGGAATCAGAGGCGTGGAATCAGAGGCGGGAATTCAGAGGCGGGGAAAGATATGTGGGGAAACGTAGGACAGGAAAGTTGAGCGGAAATTGAGGCAGTGAATCAGAGGTGGGGAATCAGAGGCGGGGAATCAGAGGCGGGGAATCAGAGGCGGGGAATCAGAGGCGGGGAATCAGAAGTGGGGAATCAGAGGTGGGGAATCAGAGGCGGGTTATCAGAGGCGGGGAATCAGAGGCGGGGAATCAGAGGCAGGGAATCAGAGGCGGGCAATCAGATGCAGGGAATCAGAGGCAGGGAATCTGAGGGGGCGAATATGAGGTAGTGAATCAGAGGCGGGGAAACAGGCGGGTAAACATAGGCTGGGAATCAGAGGCAGGGAATCAGCCGCGGGGAATCAGAGGCAGGGAATCAGATGAAGGGAATCTGATGCAGGGAATCTTAGGCAGGGAATCTGAGGCAGGGAATCTGTGGCAGAAAATCTGATGCGGGTTATCAGAAGGGGGAAATGAGATGTGGGAAACGAGATGCAGAGAAAGAGGCACGGAAATAGAGGCAGGGAAAGAGAGGCAGGGTATCAGAGGCGGGTAATCAGAGGCGTGGAATCAGAGGCGGGGAATCAGAGACACAGAAAGAGAGGCGTGGAATCAGAGGTGCGGAATCAGAGCCGGTGAATCTGAGCCGGGAAATCAGAAGCACAGCAACAGAGGCGGTGAAACATGGGTGCGGAATCGGACGCGGGGAATCAGAGGTGGGGACTCAGAGGCAGGGAATCAGAGGCAGGGAATCAGAGGCAGGTTATCAGAGGCAGGGAATCAGATGCGGGGAATCAGAGGCGTGGAATCAGAGACGGAGAATGAGAGGTGGGGAATCAGAGGCGGGGAATCAGAGGCGGAGAATCATAGGCGCGCAATCAGATGCAGGAAATCAGAGGCAGGGAATCAGAGGCAGGGAATAAGAGGCAGGGAATCTGAGGCAGGGAGTCAGAGGTGGGGAATCAGAGGCGGGGAATCAGAGGCAGGGAATCAGATGAAGGGACTCTGATGCAGGGAATCTGAGGCAGGGAATCTGAGGCAGGGAATCTGTGGCAGGGAATCTGATGAGGGTTATCAGAAGGGGGAAATGAGATTTGGGAAACGAGATGCAGAGAAAGTGGCACGGAAATAGAGGCAGGGAAAGAGAGGCAGGGAATCAGAGGCGGGGAATCAGAGGTGGGGAATCAGAGGCGGGGAATCAGAGGCGGGGAATCAGAGGGGGGAATCAGAGGCGGGGAATCAGAGGCGGGGAATCAGAGGCAGGGAATCAGAGGCGGGAAATCAGAGACGGCGAATCTGAGGCGTGGAATCAGAGGTGGGGAAAGAGATGTGGGGAAACGTAGGCCAGGAAAGATGCACGGAAAGGGAGGCGGTGAATCAGAGGCGGGGAATCCGAGGCGGGGAATCAGTGGCAGGGAATCAGAGGGGGGCAATCAGAGGCGGCGAATCAGAGGTGTGGAATCAGAGGTGGGGAAAGAGATGTGGGGAAACAGGCGGGTAAACAGAAGCGGGTAAACATAGGTGCATAAATAGAGGCGGCGAAAGAGATGGGCGAAACATAGTGGTTGGAACTTGTATGTTGAAAATGAGTTACACAGAACAGATCAAACAGAGTTGTTGAAATTGAGGGAGGGAAAGAGAGGCACGGAAAGAGTGGAGGGGAAAGAGTGCAGGCAAAAGAGAGGCGTAGAGACAGTGGTGGGGAATCAGAGGCGGGGAATCAGAGGCGGGGAATCAGAGGCAGGGAATCAGAGGCGGGGAAAGATATGTGGGGAAACGTAGGCCAGGAAAGTTGAGCGGAAAGGGAGGCAGTGAATCAGAGGTGGGGAATCAGAGGCGGGGAATCAGAGGCGGGGAATCAGAGGCGGGGTATCAGAGGTTGAGAATCAGAGATGGGCATTCAGATGCAGGGAATCAGAGGCAGGGAATCAGAGGCAGGGAATCAGAGTCACGGAATCTGAGGTAGGGAATCTGAGGTGGGGAATCAGAGGCGGGGAAACAGGCGGGTAAACAGAGGCGGGTAAACATAGGCGGGGAATCAGAGGAAGGGAATCAGAGGCGGGGAATCAGAGGCGGTGAATCAGAGGCGGGGAATCAGAGGCGGGGAATCAGATGCGGGGAATCAGAGGCGGGGAATCAGAGGTGGGGTATTAGATGAGGAGAATCAGAGGCGGGGAATCAGAGGCGGGGAATCAGAGGCGGGGAATCAGAGGCGTGGAATCAGAGGCGGGGAATCAGAGGCGGGGAATCAGAAGCGGGGAATCAGATGTGGGGAATCAGAGGCGGGGAATCAGAGGCAGGGAATCAGAGGCGGGCAATCAGAAGTGGGGAATCAGAGGCGGGGAATCAGAGGCGGGGAAACAGAGGCGGTGAATCAGAGGCGGGGAATCAGAAGTGGGGAATCAGAGGTGGGGAATCAGAGGTGGGGAATCAGAGGCGGGGAATCAGAGGCGGGCAATCAGATGCAGGGAATCAGAGGCAGGGAATCAGAGGCAGGGAATCAGAGGCAGGGAATCTGAGGCAGGGAATCTGTGTTGGGGAACCAGAGGCGGGAAAATAGGCGAGTAAACAGAGGCGGGTAAACATAGGTGGGGAATCAGAGGCGGGGAATCAGAGCCGGGAAATCAGAGGCGGGGAATCTGAGGCGGGGAATCAGATGCAGGGAATCAGATGCGGGACATCAGAGGTGCGGTATCAGAGGCGGGGAATTAGAGGCGGGGAATCAGAGGCGGGGAATCAGAGGTGTGGAATCAGAGGCGGGGAATCAGAGGCGGGTAAACATAGGCGGGGAATCAGAAGCGGGGAATCAGAGGCGGGGAATCAGAGGCGGGGAATCAGAGGCGGGGAATCAGAGGCGTGGAATCAGATGCGGTGAATCAGTGGCGGAGAATCAGAGGCGTGGTATTAGATGAGGGGAATCGGAGATGGGGAATCAGAGGCAGGGAATCAGAGGCGGGGAATCAGAGGCGGGGAATCAGAGGCCGGGAATCAGATATGGGGAAACAGAGGCGGGGAATCCGAGGCGGGGAAACAGAGGCGGGGAATCAGATATGGGGAATCAGAGGTGGGGAATCAGAGGTTGGGAATCAGAGGCAGGGAATCAGAGGCTTGGAATCAGATGCAGGGAATCAGATGCGGGGAATCAGAGGCGGGGAATCAGAGCTGGGGAATCAGAGGTGGGGAATCAGATTTGGGGAATCAGAGGCGGGAAGTTAGATATTGGGAAACAGAGGCGGGGAATCAGAGGCGGGGACACCCAGGCGGGGAATCAGATATGGGGAATCAGAGGTGGGGAATCAGAGGCAAGGAATCAGATGTGCGGAATCAGAGATGGGGAATCAGAGGCAGGGAATCAGAATCAGAAGCAGGGAATCAGAGGCCGGAATCAGATGCTGGGAATCAGAGGCCTGGAATCAGAGGCGGGGAATCAGAGGCAGGGAATCAGATGCGGGGAATCAGAGGCGGGGAATCAGAGCTGGGGAATCAGAGGCGGGGTATTAGAGTTGGGGAATCAGAGGCGGGGAATCAGATATGGGGAAACAGAGGTGGGGAATCAGAGGCGGGGAAACAGAGGCAGGGAATCAGATATGGTGAATCAGAGGTGGGGAATCAGAGATGGGGAATCAGAGGCGGTGAATCAGAGATGGGGAATCAGAGGCGGGGAATCAGAGGCAGGAAATCAGACACGGGGATTCAGAGGCTGGGAATCAGACGGGGGGAATCAATGGCGGGGAATCAGAGCTGGGAAATCAGAGGCAGGGAATCAGAGGCGGGGAATCAGATATGGGGAATCAGAGGCTGGGATTCAGAGGCGGGGAATCAGAGGCAGGGAATCAGACACGGGGAATCTGAGGCGGGGAATCAGAGCTGGGGAATCAGAGGTGGGGAATCAGAGTTGGGGAATCAGAGGCAGGGAATCGGATGTGCGGAATCAGAGATGAGGAATCAGATGTGGGGAATCAGAGGAACAGGGATGGGGAATCAGAGGCGGGGAATCAGAGGCAGGAAATCAGACACGGGGATCCAGAGGCTGGGAATCAGACGGGGGGAATCAAAGGCGGGGAATCAGAGCTGGGGAATCAGAGGCAGGGAATCAGAGTTGGGGATTCAGAGACGGGGAATCAGATATGGGGAAACAGAGGCGGGGAATCAGAGGCGGGCAAACAGAGGCGGGGAATTAGATATGGGGAATCAGAGGTGGGGAATCAGAGGTGGTGAATCAGTGATGGGGAATCACAGGCGGGGAATCAGAGGCAGGGAATAGAACGCAGGGAATCAGAGCTGGGGAATCAGAGGCGGGGAATCATAGTTTGGAATCAGAGGCGGGGAATCAGATATGGGGAAACAGAGGCGGGGAATCAGAGGCGGGGAAACAGAGGCGGGGAATCAGATATGGGGAATAGGATGCGGGGAATCAAAGGCGGGGAATCAGAGCTGGGGAATCAGAGGCGGGGAATCAGAGTTGGGGCATCAGAGGTGGGGAATTAGATATAGGGAAACAGAGGCGGGGAATCAGAGGCGGGGAAACAGAGGCGGGGAATCAGATATGGGGAATCAGAGGTGGGGAATCAGAGGCAGGGAATCAGATGTGCGGAATCAGAGATGGGGAATCAGAGGCAGGGAATCAGAATCAGAAGCGGGGAATCAGAGGCCGGGAATCAGAGGCCGGGAATCAGATGCTGGGAATAAGAGGCCGGGAATCAGAGGTGGGGAATCAGAGTCCGGGAATCAGAGATGGGGATTCAGAGGCGGGGAATGAGATATGGAGAATCAGAGGCGGGGAATCAGAGGCCGGGAAACAGAGGTGGGGAATCAGATATGGGGAATCAGAGGTGGCGAATCAAAGGCGGTGAATCAGAGATGGGGAATCAGAGGCGGGGAATCAGAGGCAGGGAATCAGATGCGTGGAATCAGAGGCGGGGAATCAGAGCTGGCGAATCAGAGGCGGGGAATCAGAGGTGGGCAATCAGAGGCGGGGAATCAGATATGGGGAATCAGAGGCGGGGAATCAGAGGCGGGGAAACAGAGGCGGGGAATCAAATATAGGGAATCAGAGGTGGGGAATCAGAGGTTGTGAATCAGAGATGGGGAATCAAGGCGGGGAATCAGAGGCAGGGAATCAGACACGGGGAATCAGAGGCGGGGATTCAGAGCTGGGGAATCAGAGGCGGGGAATCAGAGTTGGGGAATCAGAGGCAGGGAATCAGATATGGGGAATCAGAGGCGGGGAATCAGAGGCGGGGAAACAGAGGCGGGGAATCAGATATGGGGAATCAGAGGTGGGGAATCAGGGGCAGGGATTCAGTGTCAGGGAATCAGAGGCGGGGAATCAGAGGCGGGGAATCAGAGGCAGGGAATCAGACACGGGGAATCAGAGGCGGGGAATCAGAGATGGGGAATCAGAGGCGGGGAATCAGAGGCAGGGAATCGGACGCCGGGAATCAGAGTCGGGGAATCAGAGCTGGGGAATCAGAGGCGGGGAATCAGAGTTGGGGAATCAGAGGCGGGGATTCAGATATGGGGAAATAGAGGCGGGGAATCAGATATGGGGAATCAGAGGTTGGGAATCAGAGGCAGGGAATCGGAGATGGGGAATCAGAGGCAGGGAATCAGAGGCGGGGAATCAGAGGCGGGGAATCAGAGGCCGGGAATCAGATATGGGGAAACTGAGGCGGGGAATCCGAGGCGGGGAAACAGAGGCGGGGAATCAGATATGGGGAATCAGAGGTGGGGAATCAGAGGTTGGGAATCAGAGGCAGGGAATCAGAGGCTTGGAATCAGATGCAGGGAATCAGATGCGGGGAATCAGAGGCGGGGAATCAGAGCTGGGGAATCAGAGGTGGGGAATCAGATTTGGGGAATCAGAGGTGGGGACTTAGATATTGGGAAACAGAGGCGGGGAATCAGAGGCGGGGAAACAGAGGCGGGGAATCAGATATGGGGAATCAGAGGTGGGGAATCAGAGGCAGGGAATCAGATGTGCGGAATCAGAGATGGGGAATCAGAGGCAGGGAATCAGAATCAGATGCAGGGAATCAGAGGCCGGGAATCAGAGGCCGGAATCAGATGATGGGAATAAGAGGCCTGGAATCAGAGGCGGGGAATCAAAGGCAGGGAATCAGATGCGGGGAATCAGAGGCGGGGAATCAGAGCTGGGGAATCAGAGGCGGGGTATTAGAGTTGGGGAATCAGAGGCGGGGAATCAGATATGGGGAAACAGAGGTAGGGAATCAGAGGCGGGGAAACAGAGGCAGGGAATCAGATATGGGGAATCAGAGGCGGGGAATCAGAGGTGGGGAATCATAGGCAGGGAATCGGACGTGCGGAATCAGAGATGGGGAATCAGAGGCGGGGAATCAGAGGCGTGGAATCAGAGGTGGGGAAAGAGATGTGGGGAAACAGGCGGGTAAACAGAAGCGGGTAAACATAGCTGCATAAATAGAGGCAGCGAAAGAGATGGGCGAAACATAGTGGTTGGAACTTGTGTGTTGAAAATTAGGTACACAGAACAGATCAAACAGAGTTGTTGAAATTGAGGGAGGGAAAGAGAGGCACAGAAAGAGTGGAGGGGAAAGAGTGCAGGCAAAATAGAGGCGTAGAGACAGAGGTGGCGAATCAGTGGCGGGGAATCAGAGGCGGGGAATCAGAGGCAGGGAATCAGATGAAGGGAATCTGATGCAGGGAATCTGAGGCAGGGAATCTGAGGCAGGGAATCGGAGGCAGGGAATCTGATGCGGGTTATCAGAAGGGGGAAATGAGATGTTGGAAACGAGATGCAGAGAAAGAGGCACGGAAATAGAGGCAGGGAAAAAGAGGCAGGGTATCAGAGGCAGGTAATCAGAGGCGTGGAATCAGAGGTGGGGAATCAGAGGCGGTGAATCAGAGGCGGGGAATCAGAGGCGGGGAATCAGAGGCGGGGAATCAGAGGCGGGGAATCAGAAGTGGGGAATCAGAGGTGGGGAATCAGAGGCGGGGAATCAGAGGCGGGGTATCAGAGGCGGGCAATCAGATGCAGGGAATCAGAGGCAGGGAATCAGACGCAGGGAATCAAATGAAGGGAATCTGATGCAGGGAATCTGAGGCAGGGAATCTGAGGCAGGGAATCTGTGGTGGGGAATCAGAGGCAGGAAAACAGGCGGGTAAACAGAGGCGGGTAAACATAGGCGGGGAATCAGAGGCGTGGAATCAGAGGCGGGAAATCAGAGGCGGGGAAAGATATGTGGGGAAAAGTAGGCCAGGAAAGTTGAGCGGAAAGGGAGGCAGTGAATCAGAGGTGGGGAATCAGAGGCGGGGAATCAGAGGCGGGGAATCAGAGGCGGGGAATCAGAGGCAGGGAATCAGAAGTGGGGAATCAGAGGCGGGGAATCAGAGGCGGGGTATCAGAGGCGGGGAATCAGAGGCGCGGAATCAGAGGCGGGGAATCAGAGGCGTGGAATCACAGACGGGGAATCAGAGGCGGGGAATCAGAGGCGTGGAATCAGAGGTGGGGAAAGAGATGTGGGGAAACAGGCGGGTAAACAGAAGCGGGTAAACATAGCTGCATAAATAGAGGCAGCGAAAGAGATGGGCGAAAATTAGTGGTTGGAACTTGTGTGTTGAAAATTAGGTACACAGAACAGATCAAACAGAGTTGTTGAAATTGAGGGAGGGAAAGAGAGGCACAGAAAGAGTGGAGGGGAAAGAGTGCAGGCAAAATAGAGGCGTAGAGACAGAGGTGGCGAATCAGTGGCGGGGAATCAGAGGCGGGGAATCAGAGGCAGGGAATCAGATGAAGGGAATCTGATGCAGGGAATCTGAGGCAGGGAATCTGAGGCAGGGAATCGGAGGCAGGGAATCTGATGCGGGTTATCAGAAGGGGGAAATGAGATGTTGGAAACGAGATGCAGAGAAAGAGGCACGGAAATAGAGGCAGGGAAAGAGAGGCAGGGTATCAGAGGCAGGTAATCAGAGGCGTGGAATCAGAGGTGGGGAATCAGATGCGGGGAATCAGAGGTGGGGAATCAGAGGCGGGGTATCAGAGGAGGTGAATCAGAGGCGTGGAATCAGAGGCGGGGAATCAGAGGTGGGGAAAGAGATGTGGGGAAACAGGCGGGTAAACAGAAGCGGGTAAACATAGGTGCATAAATAGAGGCGGCGAAAGAGATGGGCGAAACATAGTGGTTGGAACTTGTATGTTGAAAATGAGTTACACAGAACAGATCAAACAGAGTTGTTGAAATTGAGGGAGGGAAAGAGAGGCACGGAAAGAGTGGAGGGGAAAGAGTGCAGGCAAAAGAGAGGTGTAGAGACAGTGGTGGGGAATCAGAGGCGGGGAATCAGAGGCGGGGAATCAGAGGCAGGGAATCAGAGGCGGGGAAAGATATGTGGGGAAACGTAGGCCAGGAAAGTTGAGCGGAAAGGGAGGCAGTGAATCAGAGGTGGGGAATCAGAGGCGGGGAATCAGAGGCGGGGAATCAGAGGCGGGGTATCAGAGGTTGAGAATCAGAGATGGGCATTCAGATGCAGGGAATCAGAGGCAGGGAATCAGAGGCAGGGAATCAGAGTCACGGAATCTGAGGTAGGGAATCTGAGGTGGGGAATCAGAGGCGGGGAAACAGGCGGGTAAACAGAGGCGGGTAAACATAGGCGGGGAATCAGAGGAAGGGAATCAGAGGCGGGGAATCAGAGGCGGTGAATCAGAGGCGGGGAATCAGAGGCGGGGAATCAGATGCGGGGAATCAGAGGCGGGGAATCAGAGGTGGGGTATTAGATGAGGGGAATCAGAGGCGGGGAATCAGAGGCGGGGAATCAGAGGCGGGGAATCAGAGGCGTGGAATCAGAGGCGGGGAATCAGAGGCGGGGAATCAGAAGCGGGGAATCAGATGTGGGGAATCAGAGGCGGGGAATCAGAGGCAGGGAATCAGAGGCGGGCAATCAGAAGTGGGGAATCAGAGGCGGGGAATCAGAGGCGGGGAAACAGAGGTGGTGAATCAGAGGCGGGGAATCAGAAGTGGGGAATCAGAGGTGGGGAATCAGAGGTGGGGAATCAGAGGCGGGGAATCAGAGGCGGGCAATCAGATGCAGGGAATCAGAGGCAGGGAATCAGAGGCAGGGAATCAGAGGCAGGGAATCTGAGGCAGGGAATCTGTGTTGGGGAACCAGAGGCGGGAAAATAGGCGAGTAAACAGAGGCGGGTAAACATAGGTGGGGAATCAGAGGCGGGGAATCAGAGCCGGGAAATCAGAGGCGGGGAATCTGAGGCGGGGAATCAGATGCAGGGAATCAGATGCGGGACATCAGAGGTGCGGTATCAGAGGCGGGGAATTAGAGGCGGGGAATCAGAGGCGGGGAATCAGAGACGTGGAATCAGAGGCGGGGAATCAGAGGCGGGTAAACATAGGCGGGGAATCAGAGGCGGGGAATCAGAGGCGGGGAATCAGAGGCGGGGAATCAGAGGCGGGGAATCAGAGGCGTGGAATCAGATGCGGTGAATCAGTGGCGGAGAATCAGAGGCGGGGTATTAGATGAGGGGAATCGGAGATGGGGAATCAGAGGCAGGGAATCAGAGGCGGGGAATCAGAGGCGGGGAATCAGAGGCCGGGAATCAGATATGGGGAAACAGAGGCGGGGAATCCGAGGCGGGGAAACAGAGGCGGGGAATCAGATATGGGGAATCAGAGGTGGGGAATCAGAGGTTGGGAATCAGAGGCAGGGAATCAGAGGCTTGGAATCAGATGCAGGGAATCAGATGCGGGGAATCAGAGGCGGGGAATCAGAGCTGGGGAATCAGAGGTGGGGAATCAGATTTGGGGAATCAGAGGCGGGAAGTTAGATATTGGGAAACAGAGGCGGGGAATCAGAGGCGGGGACACCCAGGCGGGGAATCAGATATGGGGAATCAGAGGTGGGGAATCAGAGGCAAGGAATCAGATGTGCGGAATCAGAGATGGGGAATCAGAGGCAGGGAATCAGAATCAGAAGCAGGGAATCAGAGGCCGGGAATCAGAGGCCGGAATCAGATGCTGGGAATCAGAGGCCTGGAATCAGAGGCGGGGAATCAGAGGCAGGGAATCAGATGCGGGGAATCAGAGGCGGGGAATCAGAGCTGGGGAATCAGAGGCGGGGTATTAGAGTTGGGGAATCAGAGGCGGGGAATCAGATATGGGGAAACAGAGGTGGGGAATCAGAGGCGGGGAAACAGAGGCAGGGAATCAGATATGGTGAATCAGAGGTGGGGAATCAGAGATGGGGAATCAGAGGCGGTGAATCAGAGATGGGGAATCAGAGGCGGGGAATCAGAGGCAGGAAATCAGACACGGGGATTCAGAGGCTGGGAATCAGACGGGGGGAATCAATGGCGGGGAATCAGAGCTGGGAAATCAGAGGCAGGGAATCAGAGGCGGGGAATCAGATATGGGGAATCAGAGGCTGGGATTCAGAGGCGGGGAATCAGAGGCAGGGAATCAGACACGGGGAATCTGAGGCGGGGAATCAGTGCTGGGGAATCAGAGGTGGGGAATCAGAGTTGGGGAATCAGAGGCAGGGAATCGGATGTGCGGAATCAGAGATGGGGAATCAGATGTGGGGAATCAGAGGAACAGGGATGGGGAATCAGAGGCGGGGAATCAGAGGCAGGAAATCAGACACGGGGATCCAGAGGCTGGGAATCAGACGGGGGGAATCAAAGGCGGGGAATCAGAGCTGGGGAATCAGAGGCAGGGAATCAGAGTTGGGGATTCAGAGACGGGGAATCAGATATGGGGAAACAGAGGCGGGGAATCAGAGGCGGGCAAACAGAGGCGGGGAATTAGATATGGGGAATCAGAGGTGGGGAATCAGAGGTGGTGAATCAGTGATGGGGAATCACAGGCGGGGAATCAGAGGCAGGGAATAGAACGCAGGGAATCAGAGCTGGGGAATCAGAGGCGGGGAATCATAGTTTGGAATCAGAGGCGGGGAATCAGATATGGGGAAACAGAGGCGGGGAATCAGAGGCGGGGAAACAGAGGCGGGGAATCAGATATGGGGAATAGGATGCGGGGAATCAAAGGCGGGGAATCAGAGCTGGGGAATCAGAGGCGGGGAATCAGAGTTGGGGCATCAGAGGTGGGGAATTAGATATAGGGAAACAGAGGCGGGGAATCAGAGGCGGGGAAACAGAGGCGGGGAATCAGATATGGGGAATCAGAGGTGGGGAATCAGAGGCAGGGAATCAGATGTGCGGAATCAGAGATGGGGAATCAGAGGCAGGGAATCAGAATCAGAAGCGGGGAATCAGAGGCCGGGAATCAGAGGCCGGGAATCAGATGCTGGGAATAAGAGGCCGGGAATCAGAGGTGGGGAATCAGAGTCCGGGAATCAGAGATGGGGATTCAGAGGCGGGGAATGAGATATGGAGAATCAGAGGCGGGGAATCAGAGGCCGGGAAACAGAGGTGGGGAATCAGATATGGGGAATCAGAGGTGGCGAATCAAAGGCGGTGAATCAGAGATGGGGAATCAGAGGCGGGGAATCAGAGGCAGGGAATCAGATGCGTGGAATCAGAGGCGGGGAATCAGAGCTGGCGAATCAGAGGCGGGGAATCAGAGGTGGGCAATCAGAGGCGGGGAATCAGATATGGGGAATCAGAGGCGGGGAATCAGAGGCGGGGAAACAGAGGCGGGGAATCAAATATAGGGAATCAGAGGTGGGGAATCAGAGGTTGTGAATCAGAGATGGGGAATCAAGGCGGGGAATCAGAGGCAGGGAATCAGACACGGGGAATCAGAGGCGGGGATTCAGAGCTGGGGAATCAGAGGCGGGGAATCAGAGTTGGGGAATCAGAGGCAGGGAATCAGATATGGGGAATCAGAGGAGGGGAATCAGAGGCGGGGAAACAGAGGCGGGGAATCAGATATGGGGAATCAGAGGTGGGGAATCAGGGGCAGGGATTCAGTGTCAGGGAATCAGAGGCGGGGAATCAGAGGCGGGGAATCAGAGGCAGGGAATCAGACACGGGGAATCAGAGGCGGGGAATCAGAGATGGGGAATCAGAGGCGGGGAATCGGAGGCAGGGAATCGGACGCCGGGAATCAGAGTCGGGGAATCAGAGCTGGGGAATCAGAGGCGGGGAATCAGAGTTGGGGAATCAGAGGCGGGGATTCAGATATGGGGAAATAGAGGTGGGGAATCAGATATGGGGAATCAGAGGTTGGGAATCAGAGGCAGGGAATCGGAGATGGGGAATCAGAGGCAGGGAATCAGAGGCGGGGAATCAGAGGCGGGGAATCAGAGGCCGGGAATCAGATATGGGGAAACTGAGGCGGGGAATCCGAGGCGGGGAAACAGAGGCGGGGAATCAGATATGGGGAATCAGAGGTGGGGAATCAGAGGTTGGGAATCAGAGGCAGGGAATCAGAGGCTTGGAATCAGATGCAGGGAATCAGATGCGGGGAATCAGAGGCGGGGAATCAGAGCTGGGGAATCAGAGGTGGGGAATCAGATTTGGGGAATCAGAGGTGGGGACTTAGATATTGGGAAACAGAGGCGGGGAATCAGAGGCGGGGAAACAGAGGCGGGGAATCAGATATGGGGAATCAGAGGTGGGGAATCAGAGGCAGGGAATCAGATGTGCGGAATCAGAGATGGGGAATCAGAGGCAGGGAATCAGAATCAGAAGCAGGGAATCAGAGGCCGGGAATCAGAGGCCGGAATCAGATGATGGGAATAAGAGGCCTGGAATCAGAGGCGGGGAATCAAAGGCAGGGAATCAGATGCGGGGAATCAGAGGCGGGGAATCAGAGCTGGGGAATCAGAGGCGGGGTATTAGAGTTGGGGAATCAGAGGCGGGGAATCAGATATGGGGAAACAGAGGTAGGGAATCAGAGGCGGGGAAACAGAGGCAGGGAATCAGATATGGGGAATCAGAGGCGGGGAATCAGAGGTGGGGAATCATAGGCAGGGAATCGGACGTGCGGAATCAGAGATGGGGAATCAGAGGCGGGGAATCAGAGGCGTGGAATCAGAGGTGGGGAAAGAGATGTGGGGAAACAGGCGGGTAAACAGAAGCGGGTAAACATAGCTGCATAAATAGAGGCAGCGAAAGAGATGGGCGAAACATAGTGGTTGGAACTTGTGTGTTGAAAATTAGGTACACAGAATAGATCAAACAGAGTTGTTGAAATTGAGGGAGGGAAAGAGAGGCACAGAAAGAGTGGAGGGGAAAGAGTGCAGGCAAAATAGAGGCGTAGAGACAGAGGTGGCGAATCAGTGGCGGGGAATCAGAGGCAGGGAATCAGAGGCAGGGAATCAGATGAAGGGAATCTGATGCAGGGAATCTGAGGCAGGGAATCTGAGGCAGGGAATCGGAGGCAGGGAATCTGATGCGGGTTATCAGAAGGGGGAAATGAGATGTTGGAAACGAGATGCAGAGAAAGAGGCACGGAAATAGAGGCAGGGAAAGAGAGGCAGGGTATCAGAGGCAGGTAATCAGAGGCGTGGAATCAGAGGTGGGGAATCAGAGGCGGTGAATCAGAGGCGGGGAATCAGAGGCGGGGAATCAGAGGCGGGGAATCAGAGGCGGGGAATCAGAAGTGGGGAATCAGAGGTGGGGAATCAGAGGCGGGGAATCAGAGGCGGGGAATCAGAGGCGGGCAATCAGATGCAGGGAATCAGAGGCAGGGAATCAGACGCAGGGAATCAAATGAAGGGAATCTGATGCAGGGAATCTGAGGCAGGGAATCTGAGGCAGGGAATCTGTGGTGGGGAATCAGAGGCAGGAAAACAGGCGGGTAAACAGAGGCGGGTAAACATAGGCGGGGAATCAGAGGCGTGGAATCAGAGGCGGGAAATCAGAGGCGGGGAAAGATATGTGGGGAAAAGTAGGCCAGGAAAGTTGAGCGGAAAGGGAGGCAGTGAATCAGAGGTGGGGAATCAGAGGCGGGGAATCAGAGGCGGGGAATCAGAGGCGGGGAATCAGGGGCAGGGAATCAGAAGTGGGGAATCAGAGGCGGGGAATCAGAGGCGGGGTATCAGAGGCGGGGAATCAGAGACGCGGAATCAGAGGCGGGGAATCAGAGGCGTGGAATCACAGACGGGGAATCAGAGGCGGGGAATCAGAGGCGTGGAATCAGAGGTGGGGAAAGAGATGTGGGGAAACAGGCGGGTAAACAGAAGCGGGTAAACATAGCTGCATAAATAGAGGCAGCGAAAGAGATGGGCGAAAATTAGTGGTTGGAACTTGTGTGTTGAAAATTAGGTACACAGAACAGATCAAACAGAGTTGTTGAAATTGAGGGAGGGAAAGAGGCACAGAAAGAGTGGAGGGGAAAGAGTGCAGGCAAAATAGAGGCGTAGAGACAGAGGTGGCGAATCAGTGGCGGGGAATCAGAGGCGGGGAATCAGAGGCAGGGAATCAGATGAAGGGAATCTGATGCAGGGAATCTGAGGCAGGGAATCTGAGGCAGGGAATCGGAGGCAGGGAATCTGATGCGGGTTATCAGAAGGGGGAAATGAGATGTTGGAAACGAGATGCAGAGAAAGAGGCACGGAAATAGAGGCAGGGAAAGAGAGGCAGGGTATCAGAGGCAGGTAATCAGAGGCGTGGAATCAGAGGTGGGGAATCAGATGCGGGGAATCAGAGGTGGGGAATCAGAGGCGGGGTATCAGAGGAGGTGAATCAGAGGCGTGGAATCAGAGGCGGGGAATCAGAGGCGGGGAATCAGAGGCGTGGAATCAGAGGTGGGGAATCAGAGGCGGGGAATCAGAAGTGGGGAATCAGAGGTGGGGAATCAGAGGCGGGGAATCAGAATCAGCGAATCAGAGGCGGGGCAATCAGAGGTGGGGAATCAGAGGCGGGGAATCAGAGGCGGGGAATCAGAGGCGGTGAATCAGAGGCGGGGAATCAGACGCGGGGAATCAGAGGCGGGGTATCAGAAGTGGGGAATCAGAGGTGGGGAATCAGAGGCGGGGAATCAGAGGCAGGTAATCAGAGGCGGGCAATCAGATGCAGGGAATCAGAGGCAGGGAATCAGAGGCAGGGAATCTGAGGCAGGGAATCTGAGGCAGGGAATCTGAGGTGGGCAATCAGAGGCGGGAAAACAGGCGGGTAAACAGAGGCGGGTAAACATAGGCGGGGAATCAGAGGCGGGGAATCAGAGGCGGGGAATCAGAGTCGGGGAATCAGAGGCGGGGAATCAGAGTCGGGGAATAAGAGGCGGGGAATCTGAGGCGGGGAATCAGATGCAGGGAATCAGAGGCGGGGAATCAGAGGCGGGGTATCAGAGGCGGGGAATCAGAGGCGCGGAATCAGAGGCGGGGAATCAGAGGCGTGGAATCACAGACGGGGAATCAGAGGCGGGGAATCAGAAGTGGGGAATCAGAGGTGGGAAATCAGAGGCGGGGAATCAGAGGCGGGGAATCAGAGGCGGGGAATCAGAGGCAGGGTATCAGAGGCGGGCAATCAGATGCAGGGAATCAGAGGCAGGGAATCAGAGGCAGGGAATCAGAGGCAGGGAACCTGAGGTGGCGAATATGAGGTGGTGAATCAGAGGCGGAGAAACAGGCGGGTAAACAGAGGCTGGGAATCAGATGCAGGGAATCAGAGGCGGGGAATCAGAGGCAGGGAATCAGATGAAGGGAATCTGATGCAGGGAATCTGAGGCAGGGAATCTGAGGCAGGGAATCTGTGGCAGGGAATCTGATGCGGGTTATCAGAAGGGGGAAATGAGATGTGGGAAACGAGATGCAGAGAAAGAGGCACGGAAATAGAGGCAGGGAAAGAGAGGTAGGGTATCAGAGGCGGGTAATCAGAGGCGTGGAATCAGAGGCGGGGAATCAGAGGCGGGAAATCAGAGAGGGGAATCAGAGGTGGGGAATCAGAGGCGGGGAATCAGAGGCAGGGAATCAGAGGCAGGAAATCAGAGGCGGTGAATCTGATGCGTGGAATCAGAGGTGGGGAAAGAGATGTGGGGAAACGTAGGCCAGGAAAGTTGCTCGTAAAGGGAGGCGGTGATTCAGAGGCGGGGAATCAGAGGCGGGGAATCAGAGGCGGGGAATCAGAGGCGTGGAATCAGAGGTGGGGAAAGAGATGTGGGGAAACAGGCGGGTAAACAGAAGCGGGTAAACATAGATGCATCAATAGATGCAGCGAAAGAGATGGGCGAAACATAGTGGTTGGAACTTTTGTGTTGAAAATTAGTTACACAGAACAGATCAAACAGAGTTGTTGAAATTGAGGGAGGGAAAGAGAGGCATGGAAAGAGTGGAGGGGAAAGAGTGCAGGCAAAATAGAGGCGTAGAGACAGAGGTGGGGAATCAGATGCGGGGAATCAGAGGCGGGGAATCAGAGGCAGGGAATCAGATGAAGGGAATCTAATGCAGGGAAACTGAGGCAGGGAATCTGAGGCAGGGAATCGGAGGCAGGGAATCTGAGGCAGGGAATCAGTAAAAAGTTATCAGAGGCAGGGTATCAGAGGCGGAGAATCAGAGGTGGGGAATCAGAAGTGGGGAATCAGAGGTGGGGAATCAGAGGCGTGGAATCAGAGGCGGGGAATCAGAGGTGGGGAATCAGAAGTGGGGAATCAGAGGTGGGGAATCAGAGGCGGGGAATCAGAGGCGTGGAATCAGAGGCGGGCAATCAGAAGTGGGGAATCAGAGGTGGGGAATCAGAGGCGGGGAATCAGAGGCGGTGAATCAGAGGAGGGGAATCAGAGGCGGGGAATCAGAGGCGGGGAATCAGAGGCGGGCAATCAGATGCAGGGAATCAGAGGCAGGGAATCAGAGGCAGGGAACCAGACGCAGGGAATCAAATGAAGGGAATCTGATGCAGGGAATCTGAGGCAGGGAATCTGAGGCAGGGAATCTGTGGTGGGGAATCAGAGGCGGGAAAACAGGCGGTTAAACAGAGGCGGGTAAACATAGGCGGGGATTCAGAGGCGTGGAATCAGAGGCGGGAAATCAGAGGCGGGGAAAGATATGTGGGGAAAAGTAGGCCAGGAAAGTTGAGCGGAAAGGGAGGCATTGAATCAGAGGTGGGGCATCAGAGGCGGGGAATCAGAGGCGGTGAATCAGAGGCGGGGAATCAGAGGCAGGGAATCAGAAGCGGGGAATCAGAGGTTGGGAATCAGAGGCGGGGAATCAGAGGCGGAGAATCAGAGGCAGGCAATCAGATGCAGGGAATCAGAGGCAGGGAATCAGAGGCAGGGAATCAGAGGCAGGGAATCTGAGGCAGGGAATCTGAGGTGGGGAATCAGAGGCGGGGAAACAGGTGGGTAAACAGAGGCGGGTAAACATAGGTGGGGAATCAGAGGCGCGAAATCAGAGGTGGGGAATCAGAGGCAGGGAATCAGAGGCGGGGAATCAGAGGCGGGGAATCAGATGCGGGGAATCAGAGGTGGGGAATCAGAGGCCGGGTATCAGAGGAGGGGAATCAGAGGCGGGGAATCAGAGGCAGGGAATCAGAGGCGGGGAATCAGAGGCGTGCAATCAGAGGCGGGGAATCAGAGGTGGGGAATCAGAAGTGGGGAATCAGAGGTGGGGAATCAGAGCCGGGGAATCAGAATCAGCGAATCAGAGGCGGGGCAATCAGAGGTGGGGAATCAGAGGCGGGGAATCAGAGGCGGGGAATCAGAGGAGGTGAATCAGAGGCGGGGAATCAGACGCGGGGAATCAGAGGCGGGGAATCAGAAGTGGGGAATCAGAGGTGGGGAATCAGAGGCAGGGAATCAGATGAAGGGAATCTGATGCAGGGAATCTGAGGCAGGGAATCTGAGGCAGGGAATCGGAGGCAGGGAATCTGATGCGGGTTATCAGAAGGGGGAAATGAGATGTTGGAAACGAGATGCAGAGAAAGAGGCACGGAAATAGAGGCAGGGAAAGAGAGGCAGGGTATCAGAGGCAGGTAATCAGAGGCGTGGAATCAGAGGTGGGGAATCAGAGGCGGTGAATCAGAGGCGGGGAATCAGAGGCGGGGAATCAGAGGCGGGGAATCAGAGGCGGGGAATCAGAAGTGGGGAATCAGAGGTGGGGAATCAGAGGCGGGGAATCAGAGGCGGGGAATCAGAGGCGGGCAATCAGATGCAGGGAATCAGAGGCAGGGAATCAGACGCAGGGAATCAAATGAAGGGAATCTGATGCAGGGAATCTGAGGCAGGGAATCTGAGGCAGGGAATCTGTGGTGGGGAATCAGAGGCAGGAAAACAGGCGGGTAAACAGAGGCGGGTAAACATAGGCGGGGAATCAGAGGCGTGGAATCAGAGGCGGGAAATCAGAGGCGGGGAAAGATATGTGGGGAAAAGTAGGCCAGGAAAGTTGAGCGGAAAGGGAGGCAGTGAATCAGAGGTGGGGAATCAGAGGCGGGGAATCAGAGGCGGGGAATCAGAGGCGGGGAATCAGAGGCAGGGAATCAGAAGTGGGGAATCAGAGGCGGGGAATCTGAGGCGGGGTATCAGAGGCGGGGAATCAGAGACGCGGAATCAGAGGCGGGGAATCAGAGGCGTGGAATCACAGACGGGGAATCAGAGGCGGGGAATCAGAGGCGTGGAATCAGAGGTGGGGAAAGAGATGTGGGGAAACAGGCGGGTAAACAGAAGCGGGTAAACATAGCTGCATAAATAGAGGCAGCGAAAGAGATGGGCGAAAATTAGTGGTTGGAACTTGTGTGTTGAAAATTAGGTACACAGAACAGATCAAACAGAGTTGTTGAAATTGAGGGAGGGAAAGAGAGGCACAGAAAGAGTGGAGGGGAAAGAGTGCAGGCAAAATAGAGGCGTAGAGACAGAGGTGGCGAATCAGTGGCGGGGAATCAGAGGCGGGGAATCAGAGGCAGGGAATCAGATGAAGGGAATCTGATGCAGGGAATCTGAGGCAGGGAATCTGAGGCAGGGAATCGGAGGCAGGGAATCTGATGCGGGTTATCAGAAGGGGGAAATGAGATGTTGGAAACGAGATGCAGAGAAAGAGGCACGGAAATAGAGGCAGGGAAAGAGAGGCAGGGTATCAGAGGCAGGTAATCAGAGGCGTGGAATCAGAGGTGGGGAATCAGATGCGGGGAATCAGAGGTGGGGAATCAGAGGCGGGGTATCAGAGGAGGTGAATCAGAGGCGTGGAATCAGAGGCGGGGAATCAGAGGCGGGGAATCAGAGGCGTGGAATCAGAGGTGGGGAATCAGAGGCGGGGAATCAGAAGTGGGGAATCAGAGGTGGGGAATCAGAGGCGGGGAATCAGAATCAGCGAATCAGAGGCGGGGCAATCAGAGGTGGGGAATCAGAGGCGGGGAATCAGAGGCGGGGAATCAGAGGCGGTGAATCAGAGGCGGGGAATCAGACGCGAGGAATCAGAGGCGGGGTATCAGAAGTGGGGAATCAGAGGTGGGGAATCAGAGGCGGGGAATCAGAGGCAGGTAATCAGAGGCGGGCAATCAGATGCAGGGAATCAGAGGCAGGGAATCAGAGGCAGGGAATCTGAGGCAGGGAATCTGAGGCAGGGAATCTGAGGTGGGCAATCAGAGGCGGGAAAACAGGCGGGTAAACAGAGGCGGGTAAACATAGGCGGGGAATCAGAGGCGGGGAATCAGAGGCGGGGAATCAGAGTCGGGGAATCAGAGGCGGGGAATCAGAGTCGGGGAATAAGAGGCGGGGAATCTGAGGCGGGGAATCAGATGCAGGGAATCAGAGGCGGGGAATCAGAGGCGGGGTATCAGAGGCGGGGAATCAGAGGCGCTGAATCAGAGGCGGGGAATCAGAGGCGTGGAATCACAGACGGGGAATCAGAGGCGGGGAATCAGAAGTGGGGAATCAGAGGTGGGAAATCAGAGGCGGGGAATCAGAGGCGGGGAATCAGAGGCGGGGAATCAGAGGCAGGGTATCAGAGGCGGGCAATCAGATGCAGGGAATCAGAGGCAGGGAATCAGAGGCAGGGAATCAGAGGCAGGGAACCTGAGGTGGCGAATATGAGGTGGTGAATCAGAGGCGGAGAAACAGGCGGGTAAACAGAGGCTGGGAATCAGATGCAGGGAATTAGAGGCGGGGAATCAGAGGCAGGGAATCAGATGAAGGGAATCTGATGCAGGGAATCTGAGGCAGGGAATCTGAGGCAGGGAATCTGTGGCAGGGAATCTGATGCGGGTTATCAGAAGGGGGAAATGAGATGTGGGAAACGAGATGCAGAGAAAGAGGCACGGAAATAGAGGCAGGGAAAGAGAGGTAGGGTATCAGAGGCGGGTAATCAGAGGCGTGGAATCAGAGGCGGGGAATCAGAGGCGGGAAATCAGAGAGGGGAATCAGAGGTGGGGAATCAGAGGCGGGGAATCAGAGGCGGGCAATCAGATGCAGGGAATCAGAGGCAGGGAATCAGAGGCAGGGAATCTGAGGCAGGGAATCTGAGGCAGGGAATCTGAGGTGGGCAATCAGAGGCGGGAAAACAGGCGGGTAAACAGAGGCGGGTAAACATAGGCGGGGAATCAGAGGCGGGGAATCAGAGGCGGGGAATCAGAGTCGGCGAATCAGAGGCGGGGAATCAGAGTCGGGGAATAAGAGGCGGGGAATCTGAGGCGGGGAATCAGATGCAGGGAATCAGAGGCGGGGAATCAGAGGCGGGGTATCAGAGGCGGGGAATCAGAGGCGCGGAATCAGAGGCGGGGAATCAGAGGCGTGGAATCACAGACGGGGAATCAGAGGCGGGGAATCAGAAGTGGGGAATCAGAGGTGGGAAATCAGAGGCGGGGAATCAGAGGCGGGGAATCAGAGGCGGGGAATCAGAGGCAGGGTATCAGAGGCGGGCAATCAGATGCAGGGAATCAGAGGCAGGGAATCAGAGGCAAGGAATCAGAGGCAGGGAACCTGAGGTGGCGAATATGAGGTGGTGAATCAGAGGCGGAGAAACAGGCGGGTAAACAGAGGCTGGGAATCAGATGCAGGGAATCAGAGGCGGGGAATCAGAGGCAGGGAATCAGATGAAGGGAATCTGATGCAGGGAATCTGAGGCAGGGAATCTGAGGCAGGGAATCTGTGGCAGGGAATCTGATGCGGGTTATCAGAAGGGGGAAATGAGATGTGGGAAACGAGATGCAGAGAAAGAGGCACGGAAATAGAGGCAGGGAAAGAGAGGTAGGGTATCAGAGGCGGGTAATCAGAGGCGTGGAATCAGAGGCGGGGAATCAGAGGCGGGAAATCAGAGAGGGGAATCAGAGGTGGGGAATCAGAGGCGGGGAATCAGAGGCAGGGAATCAGAGGCAGGAAATCAGAGGCGGCGAATCTGAGGCGTGGAATCAGAGGTGGGGAAAGAGATGTGGGGAAACGTAGGCCAGGAAAGTTGCTCGGAAAGGGAGGCGGTGATTCAGAGGCGGGGAATCAGAGGCGGGGAATCAGAGGCGGGGAATCAGAGGCGTGGAATCAGAGGTGGGGAAAGAGATGTGGGGAAACAGGCGGGTAAACAGAAGCGGGTAAACATAGATGCATCAATAGATGCAGCGAAAGAGATGGGCGAAACATAGTGGTTGGAACTTTTGTGTTGAAAATTAGTTACACAGAACAGATCAAACAGAGTTGTTTAAATTGAGGGAGGGAAAGAGAGGCACGGAAAGAGTGGAGGGGAAAGAGTGCAGGCAAAATAGAGGCGTAGAGACAGAGGTGGGGAATCAGATGCGGGGAATCAAAGGCGGGGAATCAGAGGCAGGGAATCAGATGAAGGGAATCTAATGCAGGGAAACTGAGGCAGGGAATCTGAGGCAGGGAATCGGAGGCAGGGAATCTGAGACAGGGAATCAGTAAAAAGTTATCAGAGGCAGGGTATCAGAGGCGGAGAATCAGAGGTGGGGAATCAGAAGTGGGGAATCAGAGGTGGGGAATCAGAGGCGTGGAATCAGAGGCGGGGAATCAGAGGTGGGGAATCAGAAGTGGGGAATCAGAGGTGGGGAATCAGAGGCGGGGAATCAGAGGCGTGGAATCAGAGGCGGGCAATCAGAAGTGGGGAATCAGAGGCGGGGAATCAGAGGCGGGGAATCAGAGGCGGTGAATCAGAGGCGGGGAATCAGAGGCGGGGAATCAGAGGCGGGGAATCAGAGGCGGGCAATCAGATGCAGGGAATCAGAGGCAGGGAATCAGAGGCAGGGAACCAGACGCAGGGAATCAAATGAAGGGAATCTGATGCAGGGAATCTGAGGCAGGGAATCTGAGGCAGGGAATCTGTGGTGGGGAATCAGAGGCGGGAAAACAGGCGGTTAAACAGAGGCGGGTAAACATAGGCGGGGATTCAGAGGCGTGGAATCAGAGGCGGGAAATCAGAGGCGGGGAAAGATATGTGGGGAAAAGTAGGCCAGGAAAGTTGAGCGGAAAGGGAGGCATTGAATCAGAGGTGGGGCATCAGAGGCGGGGAATCAGAGGCGGTGAATCAGAGGCGGGGAATCAGAGGCAGGGAATCAGAAGCGGGGAATCAGAGGTTGGGAATCAGAGGCGGGGAATCAGAGGCGGAGAATCAGAGGCGGGCAATCAGATGCAGGGAATCAGAGGCAGGGAATCAGAGGCAGGGAATCAGAGGCAGGGAATCTGAGGCAGGGAATCTGAGGTGGGGAATCAGAGGCGGGGAAACAGGTGGGTAAACAGAGGCGGGTAAACATAGGCGGGGAATCAGAGGCGCGAAATCAGAGGTGGGGAATCAGAGGCAGGGAATCAGAGGCGGGGAATCAGAGGCGGGGAATCAGATGCGGGGAATCAGAGGTGGGGAATCAGAGGCGGGGTATCAGAGGAGGGGAATCAGAGGCGGGGAATCAGAGGTGGGGAATCAGAGCCGGGGAATCAGAATCAGCGAATCAGAGGCGGGGCAATCAGAGGTGGGGAATCAGAGGCGGGGAATCAGAGGCGGGGAATCAGAGGAGGTGAATCAGAGGCGGGGAATCAGACGCGGGGAATCAGAGGCGGGGAATCAGAAGTGGGGAATCAGAGGTGGGGAATCAGAGGCAGGGAATCTGAGGCAGGGAATCTGAGGCAGGGAATCTGAGGTGGGCAATCAGAGGCGGGAAAACAGGCGGGTAAACAGAGGCGGGTAAACATAGGCGGGGAATCAGAGGCGGTGGATCAGAGGCGGGGAATCAGAGGCGGGGAATCAGAGTCGGGGAATCAGAGGCGGGGAATCTGAGGCGGGGAATCAGATGCAGGGAATCAGAGGCGGGGAATCAGAGGCGGGGTATCAGAGGCGGGGAATCAGAGGCGCGGAATCAGAGGCGGGGAATCAGAGGTGTGGAATCAGAGACGGGGAATCAGAGGCGGGGAATCAGAAGTGGGGAATCAGAGGTGGGAAATCAGAGGCTGGGTATCAGAGGCGGGGAATCAGAGGCGGGGAATCAGAGGCAGGGTATCAGAGGCGGGCAATCAGATGCAGGGAATCAGAGGCAGGGAATCAGAGGCAGGGAATCAGAGGCAGGGAACCTGAGATGGCGAATATGAGGTGGTGAATCAGAGGCGGGGAAACAGTCGGGAAAACAGAGGTGGGGAATCAGAGGCAGGGAATCAGCCGCGGGGAATCAGAGGCAGGGAATCAGATGAAGGGAATCTGATGCAGGGAATCTGAGGCAGGGTATCTGAGGCAGGGAATCTGTGGCAGGGAATCTGATGCGGGTTATCAGAAGGGGGAAATGAGATGTGGGAAACGAGATGCAGAGAAAGAGGCACGGAAATAGAGGCAGGGAAAGAGAGGCAGGGTATCAGAGGCGGGTAATCAGAGGCGTGGAATCAGAGGCGGGGAATCAGAGACACAGAAAGAGAGGCGTGGAATCAGATGTGCGGAATCAGAGCCGGTGAATCTGAGCCGGGAAATCAGAAGCAGAGCAACAGAGGTGGTGAAACATGGGTGCGGAATCGGACACGGGGAATCAGAGGTGGGGACTCAGAGGCCGGGAATCAGAGGCAGGGATTCAGAGGCAGGTTATCAGAGGCAGGGAATCAGAGGTGGGAAATCAGAGGCGGGGAATCAGAGGCGGCGAATCAGAGGCGGCGAATCAGAGGCGGGGAATCAGAGGCGGAGAATCAGAGGCGGGCAATCAGATGCAGGAAATCAGAGGCAGGGAATCAGAGGCAGGGAATCAGAGGCAGGGAATCTGAGGCAGGGAATCAGAGGTGGGGAATCAGAGGCGGGGAATCAGAGGCAGGGAATCAGATGAAGGGAATCTGATGCAGGGAATCTGAGGCAGGGAATCTGAGGCAGGGAATCTGTGGCAGGGAATCTGATGCGGGTTATCAGAAGGGGGAAATGAGATGTGGGAAACGAGATGCAGAGAAAGAGGCACGGAAATAGAGGCAGGGAAAGACAGGCAGGGAATCAGAGGCGGGGAATCAGAGGTGGGGAATCAGAGGCTGGGAATCAGAGGCGGGGAATCAGAGGGGGGAATCAGAGGTGGGGAATCAGAGGCAGGGAATCAGAGGCAGGGAATCAGAGGCGGGAAATCAGAGGCGGCGAATCTGAGGCGTGGAATCAGAGGTGGGGAAAGAGATGTGGGGAAACAGGCGGGTAAACAGAAGCGGGTAAACATAGCTGCATAAATAGAGGCAGCGAAAGAGATGGGCGAAACATAGTGGTTGGAACTTGTGTGTTGAAAATTAGGTACACAGAACAGATCAAACAGAGTTGTTGAAATTGAGGGAGGGAAAGAGAGGCACAGAAAGAGTGGAGGGGAAAGAGTGCAGGCAAAATAGAGGCGTAGAGACAGAGGTGGCGAATCAGTGGCGGGGAATCAGAGGCGGGGAATCAGAGGCAGGGAATCAGATGAAGGGAATCTGATGCAGGGAATCTGAGGCAGGGAATCTGAGGCAGGGAATCGGAGGCAGGGAATCTGATGCGGGTTATCAGAAGGGGGAAATGAGATGTTGGAAACGAGATGCAGAGAAAGAGGCACGGAAATAGAGGCAGGGAAAGAGAGGCAGGGTATCAGAGGCAGGTAATCAGAGGCGTGGAATCAGAGGTGGGGAATCAGAGGCGGTGAATCAGAGGCGGGGAATCAGAGGCGGGGAATCAGAGGCGGGGAATCAGAGGCGGGGAATCAGAAGTGGGGAATCAGAGGTGGGGAATCAGAGGCGGGGAATCAGAGGCGGGGAATCAGAGGCGGGCAATCAGATGCAGGGAATCAGAGGCAGGGAATCAGACGCAGGGAATCAAATGAAGGGAATCTGATGCAGGGAATCTGAGGCAGGGAATCTGAGGCAGGGAATCTGTGGTGGGGAATCAGAGGCAGGAAAACAGGCGGGTAAACAGAGGCGGGTAAACATAGGCGGGGAATCAGAGGCGTGGAATCAGAGGCGGGAAATCAGAGGCGGGGAAAGATATGTGGGGAAAAGTAGGCCAGGAAAGTTGAGCGGAAAGGGAGGCAGTGAATCAGAGGTGGGGAATCAGAGGCGGGGAATCAGAGGTGGGGAATCAGAGGCGGGGAATCAGAGGCAGGGAATCAGAAGTGGGGAATCAGAGGTGGGGAATCAGAGGCGGGGAATCAGAGGCGGAGAATCAGAGGCGGGGAATCTGAGGCAGGGAATCTGAGGTGGGGAATCAGAGGCGGGGAAACAGGTGGGTAAACAGAGGTGGGTAAACATAGGCGGGGAATCAGAGGCGCGGAATCAGAGGCGGGGAATCAGAGGCAGGGAATCAGAGGTGGGGAATCAGAGGCGGGGAATCAGATGCGGTGAATCAGAGGTGGGGAATCAGAGGCGGGGTATCAGAGGAGGGGAATCAGAGGCGTGGAATCAGAGGCGGGGAATCAGAGGCGGGGAATCAGAGGCGTGGAATCAGAGGCGGGGAATCAGAGGCGGGGAATAAGAAGTGGGGAATCAGAGGTGGGGAATCAGAGGCGGGGAATCAGAATCAGCGAATCAGAGGCGGGGCAATCAGAGGTGGGGAATCGGAGGCGGGGAATCAGAAGTGGGGAATCAGAGGTGGGAAATCAGAGGCTGGGAATCAGAGGCGGGGAATCAGAGGCGGGGAATCAGAGGCAGGGTATCAGAGGCGGGCAATCAGATGCAGGGAATCAGAGGCAGGGAATCAGAGGCAGGGAATCAGAGGCAGGGAACCTGAGATGGCGAATAAGAGGTGGTGAATCAGAGGCGGGGAAACAGTCGGGAAAACAGAGGCGGGGAATCAGAGGCAGGGAATCAGCCGCGGGGAATCAGAGGCAGGGAATCAGATGAAGGGAATCTGATGCAGGGAATCTGAGGCAGGGTATCTGAGGCAGGGAATCTGTGGCAGGGAATCTGATGCGGGTTATCAGAAGGGGGAAATGAGATGTGGGAAACGAGATGAAGAGAAAGAGGCACGGAAATAGAGGCAGGGAAAGAGAGGCAGGGTATCAGAGGCGGGTAATCAGAGGCGTGGAATCAGAGGCGGGGAATCAGAGACACAGAAAGAGAGGCCTGGAATCAGATGTGCGGAATCAGAGCCGGTGAATCTGAGCCGGGAAATCAGAAGCAGAGCAACAGAGGTGGTGAAACATGGGTGCGGAATCGGACACGGGGAATCAGAGGTGGGGACTCAGAGGCCGGGAATCAGAGGCAGGGATTCAGAGGCAGGTTATCAGAGTCAGGGAATCAGAGGTGGGAAATCAGAGGCGGGGAATCAGAGGCGGCGAATCAGAGGCGGGGAATCAGAGGCGGGGAATCAGAGGCGGAGAATCAGAGGCGGGCAATCAGATGCAGGAAATCAGAGGCAGGGAATCAGAGGCAGGGAATCAGAGGCAGGGAATCTGAGGCAGGGAATCAGAGGTGGGGAATCAGAGGCGGGGAATCAGAGGCAGGGAATCAGATGAAGGGAATCTGATGCAGGGAATCTGAGGCAGGGAATCTGAGGCAGGGAATCTGTGGCAGGGAATCTGATGCGGGTTATCAGAAGGGGGAAATGAGATGTGGGAAACGAGATGCAGAGAAAGAGGCACGGAAATAGAGGCAGGGAAAGACAGGCAGGGAATCAGAGGCGGGGAATCAGAGGTGGGGAATCAGAGGCTGGGAATCAGAGGCGGGGAATCAGAGGGGGGAATCAGAGGTGGGGAATCAGAGGCAGGGAATCAGAGGCAGGGAATCAGAGGCGGGAAATCAGAGGCGGCGAATCTGAGGCGTGGAATCAGAGGTGGGGAAAGAGATGTGGGGAAACGTAGGCCAGGAAAGTTGCGCGGAAAGGGAGGCGGTGAATCAGAGGCGTGGAATCAGAGGCGGGGAATCAGAGGCGGGGAATCAGAGGCGTGGAATCAGAGGTTGGGAAAGAGATGTGGGGAAACAGGCGGGTAAACAGAAGCGGGTAAACATAGCTGCATAAATAGAGGCCACGAAAGAGATGGGCGAAACATAGTGGTTGGAACTTGTGTGTTGAAAATTAGGTACACAGAACAGATCAAACAGAGTTGTTGAAATTGAGGGAGGGAAAGAGAGGCACAGAAAGAGTGGAGGGGAAAGAGTGCAGGCAAAATAGAGGCGTAGAGACAGAGGTGGCGAATCAGTGGCGGGGAATCAGAGGCGGGGAATCAGAGGCAGGGAATCAGATGAAGGGAATCTGATGCAGGGAATCTGAGGCAGGGAATCTGATGCGGGTTATCAGAAGGGGGAAATGAGATGTTGGAAACGAGATGCAGAGAAAGAGGCACGGAAATAGAGGCAGGGAAAGAGAGGCAGGGTATCAGAGGCAGGTAATCAGAGGCGTGGAATCAGAGGTGGGGAATCAGAGGCGGTGAATCAGAGGCGGGGAATCAGAGGCGGGGAATCAGAGGCGGGGAATCAGAGGCGGGGAATCAGAAGTGGGGAATCAGAGGTGGGGAATCAGAGGCGGGGAATCAGAGGCGGGGAATCAGAGGCGGGCAATCAGATGCAGGGAATCAGAGGCAGGGAATCAGACGCAGGGAATCAAATGAAGGGAATCTGATGCAGGGAATCTGAGGCAGGGAATCTGAGGCAGGGAATCTGTGGTGGGGAATCAGAGGCAGGAAAACAGGCGGGTAAACAGAGGCGGGTAAACATAGGCGGGTAATCAGAGGCGTGGAATCAGAGGCGGGAAATCAGAGGCGGGGAAAGATATGTGGGGAAAAGTAGGCCAGGAAAGTTGAGCGGAAAGGGAGGCAGTGAATCAGAGGTGGGGAATCAGAGGCGGGGAATCAGAGGCGGGGAATCAGAGGCGGGGAATCAGAGGCAGGGAATCAGAAGTGGGGAATCAGAGGTGGGGAATCAGAGGCGGGGAATCAGAGGCGGAGAATCAGAGGCGGGGAATCTGAGGCAGGGAATCTGAGGTGGGGAATCAGAGGCGGGGAAACAGGTGGGTAAACAGAGGTGGGTAAACATAGGTGGGGAATCAGAGGCGCGGAAGCAGAGGCGGGGAATCAGAGGCAGGGAATCAGAGGCGGGGAATCAGAGGCGGGGAATCAGATGCGGGGAATCAGAGGTGGGGAATCAGAGGCGGGGTATCAGAGGAGGGGAATCAGAGGCGTGGAATCAGAGGCGGGGAATCAGAGGCGGGGAATCAGAGGCGTGGAATCAGAGGCGGGGAATCAGAGGCGGGGAATAAGAAGTGGGGAATCAGAGGTGGGGAATCAGAGGCGGGGAATCAGAATCAGCGAATCAGAGGCGGGGCAATCAGAGGTGGGGAATCAGAGGCGGGGAATCAGAGGCGGGGAATCAGAGGCGGTGAATCAGAGGCGGGGAATCAGACGCGGGGAATCAGAGGCGGGGAATCAGAAGTGGGGAATCAGAGGTGGGGAATCAGAGGCGGGGAATCAGAGGCAGGTAATCAGAGGCGGGCAATCAGATGCAGGGAATCAGAGGCAGGGAATCAGAGGCAGGGAATCTGAGGCAGGGAATCTGAGGCAGGGAATCTGAGGTGGGCAATCAGAGGCGGGAAAACAGGCGGGTAAACAGAGGCGGGTAAACATAGGCGGGGAATCAGAGGCGGGGAATCAGAGGCGGGGAATCAGAGTCGGGAAATCAGAGGCGGGGAATCTGAGGCGGGGAATCAGATGCAGGGAATCAGAGGCGGGGAATCAGAGGCGGGGTATCAGAGGCGGGGAATCAGAGGCGCGGAATCAGAGGCGGGGAATCAGAGGCGTGGAATCACAGACGGGGAATCAGAGGCGGGGAATCAGAAGTGGGGAATCAGAGGTGGGAAATAAGAGGCGGGGAATCAGAGGCGGGGAATCAGAGGCGGGGAATCAGAGGCAGGGTATCAGAGGCGGGCAGTCAGATGCAGGGAATCAGAGGCAGCGAATCAGAGGCAGGGAATCAGAGGCAGGGAACCTGAGGTGGCGAATATGAGGTGGTGAATCAGAGGCGGGGAAACAGGCGGGTAAACAGAGGCTGGGAATCAGATGCATGGAATCAGAGGCGGGGAATCAGAGGCAGGGAATCAGATGAAGGGAATCTGATGCAGGGAATCTGAGGCAGGGAATCTGAGGCAGGGAATCTGTGGCAGGGAATCTGATGCGGGTTATCAGAAGGGGGAAATGAGATGTGGGAAACGAGATGCAGAGAAAGAGGCACGGAAATAGAGGCAGGGAAAGAGAGGCAGTGTATCAGAGGCGGGTAATCAGAGGCGTGGAATCAGAGGCGGGGAATCAGAGGCGGGAAATCAGAGAGGGGAATCAGAGGTGGGGAATCAGAGGCGGGGAATCAGAGGCAGGGAATCAGAGGCAGGAAATCAGAGGCGGCGAATCTGAGGCGTGGAATCACAGGTGGGGAAAGAGATGTGGGGAAACGTAGGCCAGGAAAGTTGCTCGGAAAGGGAGGCGGTGAATCAGAGGCGGGGAATCAGAGGCGGGGATTCAGAGGCGGGGAATCAGAGGCGTGGAATCAGAGGTGGGGAAAGAGATGTGGGGAAACAGGCGGGTAAACAGAAGCGGGTAAACATAGCTGCATCAATAGATGCAGCGAAAGAGATGGGCGAAACATAGTGGTTGGAACTTTTGTGTTGAAAATTAGTTACACAGAACAGATCAAACAGAGTTGTTGAAATTGAGGGAGGGAAAGAGAGGCACGGAAAGAGTGGAGGGGAAAGAGTGCAGGCAAAACAGAGGCGTAGAGACAGAGGTGGGGAATCAGATGCGGGGAATCAGAGGCGGGGAATCAGAGGCAGGGAATCAGATGAAGGGAATCTAATGCAGGGAAACTGAGGCAGGGAATCTGAGGCAGGGAATCGGAGGCAGGGAATCTGAGGCAGGGAATCAGTAAAAAGTTATCAGAGGCAGGGTATCAGAGGCGGAGAATCAGAGGTGGGGAATCAGAAGTGGGGAATCAGAGGTGGGGAATCAGAGGCGTGGAATCAGAGGCGGGGAATCAGAGGTGGGGAATCAGAAGTGGGGAATCAGAGGTGGGGAATCAGAGGCGGGGAATCAGAGGCGTGGAATCAGAGGCGGGCAATCAGAAGTGGGGAATCAGAGGCGGGGAATCAGAGGCGGGGAATCGGAGGCGGTGAATCAGAGGCGGGGAATCAGAGGCGGGGAATCAGAGGCGGGGAATCAGAAGTGGGAAATCAGAGGTGGGGAATCAGAGGCGGGGAATCAGAGGCGGGCAATCAGATGCAGGGAATCAGAGGCAGGGAATCAGAGGCAGGGAACCAGACGCAGGGAATCAAATGAAGGGAATCTGATGCAGGGAATCTGAGGCAGGGAATCTGAGGCAGGGAATCTGTGGTGGGGAATCAGAGGCGGGAAAACAGGCGGTTAAACAGAGGCGGGTAAACATAGGCGGGGATTCAGAGGCGTGGAATCAGAGGCGGGAAATCAGAGGCGGGGAAAGATATGTGGGGAAAAGTAGGCCAGGAAAGTTGAGCGGAAAGGGAGGGGAAATCAGAGGCGGGGAATCAGAGGCGCGAAATCAGAGGTGGGGAATCAGAGGCAGGGAATCAGAGGCGGGGAATCAGAGGCGGGGAATCAGATGCGGGGAATCAGAGGTGGGGAATCAGAGGCGGGGTATCAGAGGAGGGGAATCAGAGGCGGGGAATCAGAGGCGGGGAATCAGAGGCGGGGAATCAGAGGCGTGCAATCAGAGGCGGGGAATCAGAGGTGGGGAATCAGAAGTGGGGAATCAGAGGTGGGGAATCAGAGCCGGGGAATCAGAATCAGCGAATCAGAGGCGGGGCAATCAGAGGTGGGGAATCAGAGGCGGGGAATCAGAGGCGGGGAATCAGAGGAGGTGAATCAGAGGCGGGGAATCAGACGCGGGGAATCAGAGGCGGGGAATCAGAAGTGGGGAATCAGAGGTGGGGAATCAGAGGCGGGGAATCAGAGGCAGGTAATCAGAGGCGGGCAATCAGATGCAGGGAATCAGAGGCAGGGAATCAGAGGCAGGGAATCTGAGGCAGGGAATCTGAGGCAGGGAATCTGAGGTGGGCAATCAGAGGCGGGAAAACAGGCGGGTAAACAGAGGCGGGTAAACATAGGCGGGGAATCAGAGGCGGGGAATCAGAGGCGGGGAATCAGAGGCGGGGAATCAGAGTCGGGGAATCAGAGGCGGGGAATCTGAGGCGGGGAATCAGATGCAGGGAATCAGAGGCGGGGAATCAGAGGCGGGGTATCAGAGGCGGGGAATCAGAGGCGCGGAATCAGAGGCGGGGAATCAGAGGCGTGGAATCAGAGACGGGGAATCAGAGGCGGGGAATCAGAAGTGGGGAATCAGAGGTGGGAAATCAGAGGCTGGGAATCAGAGGCGGGGAATCAGAGGCGGGGAATCAGAGGCAGGGTATCAGAGGCGGGCAATCAGATGCAGGGAATCAGAGGCAGGGAATCAGAGGCAGGGAATCAGAGGCAGGGAACCTGAGATGGCGAATATGAGGTGGTGAATCAGAGGCGGGGAAACAGTCGGGAAAACAGAGGCGGGGAATCAGAGGCAGGGAATCAGCCGCGGGGAATCAGAGGCAGGGAATCAGATGAAGGGAATCTGATGCAGGGAATCTGAGGCAGGGTATCTGAGGCAGGGAATCTGTGGCAGGGAATCTGATGCGGGTTATCAGAAGGGGGAAATGAGATGTGGGAAACGAGATGCAGAGAAAGAGGCACGGAAATAGAGGCAGGGAAAGAGAGGCAGGGTATCAGAGGCGGGTAATCAGAGGCGTGGAATCAGAGGCGGGGAATCAGAGACACAGAAAGAGAGGCGTGGAATCAGATGTGCGGAATCAGAGCCGGTGAATCTGAGCCGGGAAATCAGAAGCAGAGCAACAGAGGTGGTGAAACATGGGTGCGGAATCGGACACGGGGAATCAGAGGTGGGGACTCAGAGGCCGGGAATCAGAGGCAGGGATTCAGAGGCAGGTTATCAGAGGCAGGGAATCAGAGGTGGGAAATCAGAGGCGGGGAATCAGAGGCGGCGAATCAGAGGCGGGGAATCAGAGGCGGGGAATCAGAGGCGGAGAATCAGAGGCGGGCAATCAGATGCAGGAAATCAGAGGCAGGGAATCAGAGGCAGGGAATCAGAGGCAGGGAATCTGAGGCAGGGAATCAGAGGTGGGGAATCAGAGGCGGGGAATCAGAGGCAGGGAATCAGATGAAGGGAATCTGATGCAGGGAATCTGAGGCAGGGAATCTGAGGCAGGGAATCTGTGGCAGGGAATCTGATGCGGGTTATCAGAAGGGGGAAATGAGATGTGGGAAACGAGATGCAGAGAAAGAGGCACGGAAATAGAGGCAGGGAAAGACAGGCAGGGAATCAGAGGCGGGGAATCAGAGGTGGGGAATCAGAGGCTGGGAATCAGAGGCGGGGAATCAGAGGGGGGAATCAGAGGTGGGGAATCATAGGCAGGGAATCAGAGGCAGTGAATCAGAGGCGGGAAATCAGAGGCGGTGAATCAGAGGCGGGGAATCAGAGGCGGGGAATCAGAGGCGGGGAATCAGAGGCGTGGAATCAGAGGTGGGGAAAGAGATGTGGGGAATCAGGCGGGTAAACAGAAGCGGGTAAACATAGCTGCATAAATAGAGGCAGCGAAAGAGATGGGCGAAACATAGTGGTTGGAACTTGTGTGTTGAAAATTAGGTACACAGAACAGATCAAACAGAGTTGTTGAAATTGAGGGAGGGAAAGAGAGGCACAGAAAGAGTGGAGGGGAAAGAGTGCAGGCAAAATAGAGGCGTAGAGACAGAGGTGGGGAATCAGAGGCGGGGAATCAGATGAAGGGAATCTGATGCAGGGAATTTGAGGCAGGGAATCTGAGGCAGGGAATCGGAGGCAGGGAATCTGAGGCAGGGAATGAGTAAAAAGTTATCAGAGGCAGGGTATCAGAGGCGGAGAATCAGAGGTGGGGATTCAGAAGTGGGGAATCAGAGGCGTGGAATCAGAGGCGGGGAATCAGAGGTGGGGAATCAGAGGCGGGGAATCAGAGGCGTGGAATCAGAGGCGGGCAATCAGAAGTGGGGAATCAGAGGTGGGGAATCAGAGGCGGGGAATCAGAGGCGGTGAATCAGAGGCGGGGAATCAGAGGCGGGGAATCAGAGGCGGGGAATCAGAAGTGGGGAATCAGAGGTGGGGAATCAGAGGCGGGGAATCAGAGGCAGGGAATCTGAGGCAGGGAATCTGTGGCAGAAAATCTGATGCGGGTTATCAGAATGGGGAAATGAGATGTGGGAAACGAGATGCAGTGAAAGAGGCACGGAAATAGAGGCAGGGAAAGAGAGGCAGGGTATCAGAGGCGGGTAATCAGAGGCGTGGAATCAGAGGCGGGGAATCAGAGACACAGAAAGAGAGGCGTGGAATCAGAGGTGCGGAATCAGAGCCGGTGAATCTGAGCCGGGAAATCAGAAGCATAGCAACAGAGGCGGTGAAACATGGGTGCGGAATCGGACGCGGGGAATCAGAGGTGGGGACACAGAGGCAGGGAATCAGAGGCAGGGAATCAGAGGCAGGTTATCAGAGGCAGGGAATCAGATGCGGGAATCAGAGGCGGGGAATCAGAGGCGGGGAATCAGAGGCGGGGAATCAGAGGCGGGGAATCAGAGGCAGGGAATCTGAGGCAGGGAGTCAGAGGTGGGGAATCAGAGGCGGGGAATCAGAGGCAGGGAATCAGATGAAGGGAATCTGATGCAGGGAATCTGAGGCAGGGAATCTGAGGCAGGGAATCTGTGGCAGGGAATCTGATGAGGGTTATCAGAAGGGGGAAATGAGATTTGGGAAACGAGATGCAGAGAAAGAGGCACGGAAATAGAGGCAGGGAAAGAGAGGCAGGGAATCAGAGGCGGGGAATCAGAGGTGGGGAATCAGAGGCGGGGAATCAGAGGGGGGAATCAGAGGCAGGGAATCAGAGGCGGGGAATCAGAGGCAGGGAATCAGAGGCGGGAAATCAGAGACGGCGAATCTGAGGCGTGGAATCAGAGGTGGGGAAAGAGATGTGGGGAAACGTAGGCCAGGAAAGTTGCGCGGAAAGGGAGGCGGTGAATCAGAGGCGGCGAATCAGAGGCGGGCAATCAGAGGCGTGGAATCAGAGGTGTGGAAAGAGATGTGGGGAAACAGGCGGGTAAACAGAAGCGGGTAAACATAGGTGCATAAATTGAGGCGGCGAAAGAGATGGGCGAAACATAGTGGTTGGAACTTGTATGTTGAAAATGAGTTACACAGAACAGATCAAACAGAGTTGTTGAAATTGAGGGAGGGAAAGAGAGGCACGGAAAGAGTGGAGGGGAAAGAGTGCAGGCAAAATAGAGGCGTAGAGACAGAGGTGGCGAATCAGTGGCGGGGAATCAGAGGCGGGGAATCAGAGGCAGGGAATCAGATGAAGGGAATCTGATGCAGGGAATCTGAGGCAGGGAATCTGAGGCAGGGAATGGGAGGCAGGGAATCTGATGTGGGGAATCAGAGGCGGGGAATCAGAGGCGGGGAATCAGAGGGGGGATTCAGAGGCGGGGAATCAGAGGAGGGGAATCAGAGGCGGGGAATCAGAGGGGGGAATCTGAGGTGGGGAATCAGAGGCGGGGAATCAGAGGCGGGGAATCAGAGGCAGGGAATCAGAGGCAGGGAATCAGATGAAGGGAATCTGATGCAGGGAATCTGAGGCAGGGAATCTGAGGCGGGGAAACAGGCGGGTAAACAGAGGCTGGTAAACATAGGCGGGGAATCAGAGGCGGGGAATCAGAGGCGGGGAATAAGAGGCGGGGAATCAGAGGTGGGGAATCAGAGGCGGGGAATCAGATGCGGGGAATCAGATGCGGGGAATCAGAGGTGGGGAATCAGAAGCGGGGTATCAGAGGAGGGGAATCAGAAGCTGGGAATCAGAGGCGGGGAATCAGAGGCGGGGAATCAGAGGCGTGGAATCAGAGGCGGGAATTCAGAGGCGGGGAAAGATATGTGGGGAAACGTAGGCCAGGAAAGTTGAGCGGAAATTGAGGCAGTGAATCAGAGGTGGGGAATCAGAGGCGGGGAATCAGAGGCGGGGAATCAGAGGCGGGGAATCAGAGGCGGGGAATCAGAAGTGGGGAATCAGAGGTGGGGAATCAGAGGCGGGGAATCAGAGGCGGGGAATCAGAGGCGGGGAATCAGAGGCAGGGAATCAGAGGCGGGCAATCAGATGCAGGGAATCAGAGGCAGGGAATCTGAGGGGGCGAATATGAGGTAGTGAATCAGAGGCGGGGAAACAGGCGGGTAAACATAGGCTGGGAATCAGAGGCAGGGAATCAGCCGCGGGGAATCAGAGGCAGGGAATCAGATGAAGGGAATCTGATGCAGGGAATCTTAGGCAGGGAATCTGAGGCAGGGAATCTGTGGCAGAAAATCTGATGCGGGTTATCAGAAGGGGGAAATGAGATGTGGGAAACGAGATGCAGAGAAAGAGGCACGGAAATAGAGGCAGGGAAAGAGAGGCAGGGTATCAGAGGCGGGTAATCAGAGGCGTGGAATCAGAGGCGGGGAATCAGAGACACAGAAAGAGAGGCGTGGAATCAGAGGTGCGGAATCAGAGCCGGTGAATCTGAGCCGGGAAATCAGAAGCATAGCAACAGAGGCGGTGAAACATGGGTGCGGAATCGGACGCGGGGAATCAGAGGTGGGGACTCAGAGGCAGGGAATCAGAGGCAGGGAATCAGAGGCAGGTTATCAGAGGCAGGGAATCAGATGCGGGGAATCAGAGGCGTGGAATCAGAGACGGAGAATGAGAGGTGGGGAATCAGAGGCGGGGAATCAGAGGCGGAGAATCATAGGCGCGCAATCAGATGCAGGAAATCAGAGGCAGGGAATCAGAGGCAGGGAATAAGAGGCAGGGAATCTGAGGCAGGGAGTCAGAGGTGGGGAATCAGAGGCGGGGAATCAGAGGCAGGGAATCAGATGAAGGGACTCTGATGCAGGGAATCTGAGGCAGGGAATCTGAGGCAGGGAATCTGTGGCAGGGAATCTGATGAGGGTTATCAGAAGGGGGAAATGAGATTTGGGAAACGAGATGCAGAGAAAGTGGCACGGAAATAGAGGCAGGGAAAGAGAGGCAGGGAATCAGAGGCGGGGAATCAGAGGTGGGGAATCAGAGGCGGGGAATCAGAGGCGGGGAATCAGAGGGGGGAATCAGAGGCGGGGAATCAGAGGCGGGGAATCAGAGGCAGGGAATCAGAGGCGGGAAATCAGAGACGGCGAATCTGAGGCGTGGAATCAGAGGTGGGGAAAGAGATGTGGGGAAACGTAGGCCAGGAAAGATGCACGGAAAGGGAGGCGGTGAATCAGAGGCGGGGAATCAGAGGCGGGGAATCAGTGGCAGGGAATCAGAGGGGGGCAATCAGAGGCGGCGAATCAGAGGCGTGGAATCAGAGGTGGGGAAAGAGATGTGGGGAAACAGGCGGGTAAACAGAAGCGGGTAAACATAGGTGCATAAATAGAGGCGGCGAAAGAGATGGGCGAAACATAGTGGTTGGAACTTGTATGTTGAAAATGAGTTACACAGAACAGATCAAACAGAGTTGTTGAAATTGAGGGAGGGAAAGAGAGGCACGGAAAGAGTGGAGGGGAAAGAGTGCAGGCAAAAGAGAGGCGTAGAGACAGTGGTGGGGAATCAGAGGCGGGGAATCAGAGGCGGGGAATCAGAGACAGGGAATCAGAGGCGGGGAAAGATATGTGGGGAAACGTAGGCCAGGAAAGTTGAGCGGAAAGGGAGGCAGTGAATCAGAGGTGGGGAATCAGAGGCGGGGAATCAGAGGCGGGGAATCAGAGGCGGGGTATCAGAGGTTGAGAATCAGAGATGGGCATTCAGATGCAGGGAATCAGAGGCAGGGAATCAGAGGCAGGGAATCAGAGTCACGGAATCTGAGGTAGGGAATCTGAGGTGGGGAATCAGAGGCGGGGAAACAGGCGGGTAAACAGAGGCGGGTAAACATAGGCGGGGAATCAGAGGAAGGGAATCAGAGGCGGGGAATCAGAGGCGGTGAATCAGAGGCGGGGAATCAGAGGCGGGGAATCAGATGCGGGGAATCAGAGGCGGGGAATCAGAGGTGGGGTATTAGATGAGGGGAATCAGAGGCGGGGAATCAGAGGCGGGGAATCAGAGGCGGGGAATCAGAGGCGTGGAATCAGAGGCGGGGAATCAGAGGCAGGGAATCAGAAGCGGGGAATCAGATGTGGGGAATCAGAGGCGGGGAATCAGAGGCAGGGAATCAGAGGCGGGCAATCAGAAGTGGGGAATCAGAGGCGGGGAATCAGAGGCGGGGAATCAGAGGCGGGGTATCAGAGGTTGAGAATCAGAGATGGGCATTCAGATGCAGGGAATCAGAGGCAGGGAATCAGAGGCAGGGAATCAGAGTCACGGAATCTGAGGTAGGGAATCTGAGGTGGGGAATCAGAGGCGGGGAAACAGGCGGGTAAACAGAGGCGGGTAAACATAGGCGGGGAATCAGAGGAAGGGAATCAGAGGCGGCGAATCAGAGGCGGTGAATCAGAGGCGGGGAATCAGAGGCGGGGAATCAGATGCGGGGAATCAGAGGCGGGGAATCAGAGGTGGGGTATTAGATGAGGGGAATCAGAGGCGGGGAATCAGAGGCGGGGAATCAGACGCGGGGAATCAGAGGCGTGGAATCAGAGGCGGGGAATCAGAGGCGGGGAATCAGAAGCGGGGAATCAGATGTGGGGAATCAGAGGCGGGGAATCAGAGGCAGGGAATCAGAGGCGGGCAATCAGAAGTGGGGAATCAGAGGCGGGGAATCAGAGGCGGGGAAACAGAGGCGGTGAATCAGAGGCGGGGAATCAGAAGTGGGGAATCAGAGGTGGGGAATCAGAGGTGGGGAATCAGAGGCGGGGAATCAGAGGCGGGCAATCAGATGCAGGGAATCAGAGGCAGGGAATCAGAGGCAGGGAATCAGAGGCAGGGAATCTGAGGCAGGGAATCTGTGTTGGGGAACCAGAGGCGGGAAAATAGGCGAGTAAACAGAGGCGGGTAAACATAGGTGGGGAATCAGAGGCGGGGAATCAGAGCCGGGAAATCAGAGGTGCGGTATCAGAGGCGGGGAATTAGAGGCGGGGAATCAGAGGCGGGGAATCAGAGGCGTGGAATCAGAGGCGGGGAATCAGAGGCGGGTAAACATAGGCGGGGAATCAGAGGCGGGGAATCAGAGGCGGGGAATCAGAGGCGGGGAATCAGAGGCGGGGAATCAGAGGCGTGGAATCAGATGCGGTGAATCAGTGGCGGAGAATCAGAGGCGGGGTATTAGATGAGGGGAATCGGAGATGGGGAATCAGAGGCAGGGAATCAGAGGCAGGGAATCAGAGGCGGGGAATCAGAGGCCGGGAATCAGATATGGGGAAACAGAGGCGGGGAATCCGAGGCGGGGAAACAGAGGCGGGGAATCAGATATGGGGAATCAGAGGTGGGGAATCAGAGGTTGGGAATCAGAGGCAGGGAATCAGAGGCTTGGAATCAGATGCAGGGAATCAGATGCGGGGAATCAGAGGCGGGGAATCAGAGCTGGGGAATCAGAGGTGGGGAATCAGATTTGGGGAATCAGAGGCGGGAAGTTAGATATTGGGAAACAGAGGCGGGGAATCAGAGGCGGGGACACCCAGGCGGGGAATCAGATATGGGGAATCAGAGGTGGGGAATCAGAGGCAAGGAATCAGATGTGCGGAATCAGAGATGGGGAATCAGAGGCAGGGAATCAGAATCAGAAGCAGGGAATCAGAGGCCGGGAATCAGAGGCCGGAATCAGATGCTGGGAATCAGAGGCCTGGAATCAGAGGCGGGGAATCAGAGGCAGGGAATCAGATGCGGGGAATCAGAGGCGGGGAATCAGAGCTGGGGAATCAGAGGCGGGGTATTAGAGTTGGGGAATCAGAGGCGGGGAATCAGATATGGGGAAACAGAGGTGGGGAATCAGAGGCGGGGAAACAGAGGCAGGGAATCAGATATGGTGAATCAGAGGTGGGGAATCAGAGATGGGGAATCAGAGGCGGTGAATCAGAGATGGGGAATCAGAGGCGGGGAATCAGAGGCAGGAAATCAGACACGGGGATTCAGAGGCTGGGAATCAGACGGGGGGAATCAATGGCGGGGAATCAGAGCTGGGAAATCAGAGGCAGGGAATCAGAGGCGGGGAATCAGATATGGGGAATCAGAGGCTGGGATTCAGAGGCGGGGAATCAGAGGCAGGGAATCAGACACGGGGAATCTGAGGCGGGGAATCAGAGCTGGGGAATCAGAGGTGGGGAATCAGAGTTGGGGAATCAGAGGCAGGGAATCGGATGTGCGGAATCAGAGATGGGGAATCAGATGTGGGGAATCAGAGGAACAGGGATGGGGAATCAGAGGCGGGGAATCAGAGGCAGGAAATCAGACACGGGGATCCAGAGGCTGGGAATCAGACGGGGGGAATCAAAGGCGAGGAATCAGAGCTGGGGAATCAGAGGCAGGGAATCAGAGTTGGGGATTCAGAGACGGGGAATCAGATATGGGGAAACAGAGGCGGGGAATCAGAGGCGGGCAAACAGAGGCGGGGAATTAGATATGGGGAATCAGAGGTGGGGAATCAGAGGTGGTGAATCAGTGATGGGGAATCACAGGTGGGGAATCAGAGGCAGGGAATAGAACGCAGGGAATCAGAGCTGGGGAATCAGAGGCGGGGAATCATAGTTTGGAATCAGAGGCGGGGAATCAGATATGGGGAAACAGAGGCGGGGAATCAGAGGCGGGGAAACAGAGGCGGGGAATCAGATATGGGGAATAGGATGCGGGGAATCAAAGGCGGGGAATCAGAGCTGGGGAATCAGAGGCGGGGAATCAGAGTTGGGGCATCAGAGGTGGGGAATTAGATATAGGGAAACAGAGGCGGGGAATCAGAGGCGGGGAAACAGAGGCGGGGAATCAGATATGGGGAATCAGAGGTGGGGAATCAGAGGCAGGGAATCAGATGTGCGGAATCAGAGATGGGGAATCAGAGGCAGGGAATCAGAATCAGAAGCGAGGAATCAGAGGCCGGGAATCAGAGGCCGGGAATCAGATGCTGGGAATAAGAGGCCGGGAATCAGAGGTGGGGAATCAGAGTCCGGGAATCAGAGATGGGGATTCAGAGGCGGGGAATGAGATATGGAGAATCAGAGGCGGGGAATCAGAGGCCGGGAAACAGAGGTGGGGAATCAGATATGGGGAATCAGAGGTGGCGAATCAAAGGCGGTGAATCAGAGATGGGGAATCAGAGGCGGGGAATCAGAGGCAGGGAATCAGATGCGGGGAATCAGAGGCGGGGAATCAGAGCTGGCGAATCAGAGGCGGGGAATCAGAGGTGGTCAATCAGAGGCGGGGAATCAGATATGGGGAATCAGAGGCGGGGAATCAGAGGCGGGGAAACAGAGGCGGGGAATCAAATATAGGGAATCAGAGGTGGGGAATCAGAGGTTGTGAATCAGAGATGGGGAATCAAGGCGGGGAATCAGAGGCAGGGAATCAGACACGGGGAATCAGAGGCGGGGATTCAGAGCTGGGGAATCAGAGGCGGGGAATCAGAGTTGGGGAATCAGAGGCAGGGAATCAGATATGGGGAATCAGAGGCGGGGAATCAGAGGCGGGGAAACAGAGGCGGGGAATCAGATATGGGGAATCAGAGGTGGGGAATCAGGGGCAGGGATTCAGTGTCAGGGAATCAGAGGCGGGGAATCAGAGGCGGGGAATCAGAGGCAGGGAATCAGACACGGGGAATCAGAGGCGGGGAATCAGAGATGGGGAATCAGAGGCGGGGAATCAGAGGCAGGGAGTCGGACGCCGGGAATCAGAGTCGGGGAATCAGAGCTGGGGAATCAGAGGCGGGGAATCAGAGTTGGGGAATCAGAGGCGGGGATTCAGATATGGGGAAATAGAGGCGGGGAATCAGATATGGGGAATCAGAGGTTGGGAATCAGAGGCAGGGAATCGGAGATGGGGAATCAGAGGCAGGGTATCAGAGGCGGGGAATCAGAGGCGGGGAATCAGAGGCCGGGAATCAGATATGGGGAAACTGAGGCGGGGAATCCGAGGCGGGGAAACAGAGGCGGGGAATCAGATATGGGGAATCAGAGGTGGGGAATCAGAGGTTGGGAATCAGAGGCAGGGAATCAGAGGCTTGGAATCAGATGCAGGGAATCAGATGCGGGGAATCAGAGGCGGGGAATCAGAGCTGGGGAATCAGAGGTGGGGAATCAGATTTGGGGAATCAGAGGTGGGGACTTAGATATTGGGAAACAGAGGCGGGGAATCAGAGGCGGGGAAACAGAGGCGGGGAATCAGATATGGGGAATCAGAGGTGGGGAATCAGAGGCAGGGAATCAGATGTGCGGAATCAGAGATGGGGAATCAGAGGCAGGGAATCAGAATCAGAAGCAGGGAATCAGAGGCCGGGAATCAGAGGCCGGAATCAGATGATGGGAATAAGAGGCCTGGAATCAGAGGCGGGGAATCAAAGGCAGGGAATCAGATGCGGGGAATCAGAGGCGGGGAATCAGAGCTGGGGAATCAGAGGCGGGGTATTAGAGTTGGGGAATCAGAGGCGGGGAATCAGATATGGGGAAACAGAGGTAGGGAATCAGAGGCGGGGAAACAGAGGCAGGGAATCAGATATGGGGAATCAGAGGCGGGGAATCAGAGGTGGGGAATCATAGGCAGGGAATCGGACGTGCGGAATCAGAGATGGGGAATCAGAGGCCGGGAATCAGAGGTGGTGAATCAGAGATGGGGAATCAGAGGCGGGGAATCAGAGGCAGGGTATCAGACGCGGGGAATCAGAGGTGGGCAATCAGAGGCGGGGAATCAGATATGGGGAATCAGAGGCGGGGAATCAGAGGAGGGGAAACAGAGGCGGGGAATCAGATATGGGGAATCAGAGGTGGGGCATCAGAGGTTGTGAATCACAGATGGGGAATCAGAGGCGGGAAATCAGAGGCAGGGAATCAGACGCGGGGAATCAGAGGCGGGGATTCAGAGCTGGGGAATCAGAAGCGGGGAATCAGAGTTGGGGAATCAGAGGCGGGGAATCAGATATGGGGAATCGGAGGCAGGGAATCAGAGGCGGGGAATCAGAGGCAGGGAATCAGACGCGGGGAATCTGAGGCGGGGAATCAGAGCTGGGGAATCAGAGGTGGGGAATCAGAGTTGGGGAATCAGAGGCAGGGAATTGGATGTGCGGAATCAGAGATGGGGAATCAGAGGTGGGGAATCAGAGGCGGTGAATCAGAGATGGGGAATCAGAGGCGGGGAATCAGAGGCAGGAAATCAGACACGGGGATTCAGAGGCTGGGAATCAGACGGGGGGAATCAAAGGCGGGGAATCAGAGCTGGGGAATCTGAGGCAGGGAATCAGAGTTGGGGATTCAGAGGCGGGGAATCAGATATGGGGAAACAGAGGCGGGGAATCAGAGGCGGGCAAACAGAGGCGGGGAATTAGATATGGGGAATCAGAGGTAGGGAATCAGAGGTGGTGAATCAGTGATGGGGAATCACAGGCGGGGAATCAGACGCAGGGAATAGAACGCGGGGAATCAGAGGCAGGGAATCAGAGCTGGGGAATCAGAGGCGGGGAATCATAGTTGGGAATCAGAGGCGGGAATCAGATATGGGGAAACAGAGGCGGGGAATCAGATGAAGGGAATCTGATGCAGGGAATCTTAGGCAGGGAATCTGAGGCAGGGAATCTGTGGCAGAAAATCTGATGCGGGTTATCAGAAGGGGGAAATGAGATGTGGGAAACGAGATGCAGAGAAAGAGACACGGAAATAGAGGCAGGGAAAGAGAAGCAGGGTATCAGAGGCGGGTAATCAGAGGCGTGGAATCAGAGGCGGGGAATCAGAGACACAGAAAGAGAGGCGTGGAATCAGAGGTGCGGAATCAGAGCCGGTGAATCTGAGCCGGGAAATCAGAAGCATAGCAACAGAGGCGGTGAAACATGGGTGCGGAATCGGACGCGGGGAATGAGAGGTGGGGACTCAGAGGCAGGGAATCAGAGGCAGGGAATCAGAGGCAGGTTATCAGAGGCAGGGAATCAGATGTGGGGAATCAGAGGCGTGGAATCAGAGACGGAGAATGAGAGGTGGGGAATCAGAGGCGGGGAATCAGAGGCAGGGAATAAGAGGCAGGGAATCTGAGGCAGGGAGTCAGAGGTGGGGAATCAGAGGCGGGGAATCAGAGGCAGGGAATCAGATGAAGGGACTCTGATGCAGGTAATCTGAGGCAGGGAATCTGAGGCAGGGAATCTGTGTCAGGGAATCTGATGAGGGTTATCAGAAGGGGGAAATGAGATTTGGGAAACGAGATGCAGAGAAAGTGGCACGGAAATAGAGGCAGGGAAAGAGAGGCAGGGAATCAGAGGCGGGGAATCAGAGGTGGGGAATCAGAGGCGGGGAATCAGAGGCGGGGAATCAGAGGGGGGAATCAGAGGCGGGGAATCAGAGGCGGGGAATCAGAGGCAGGGAATCAGAGGCGGGAAATCAGAGACGGCGAATCTGAGGCGTGGAATCAGAGGTGGGGAAAGAGATGTGGGGAAACGTAGGCCAGGAAAGATGCACGGAAAGGGAGGCGGTGAATCAGAGGCGGGGAATCAGAGGCGGGGAATCAGTGGCAGGGAATCAGAGGGGGGCAATCAGAGGCGGCGAATCAGAGGCGTGGAATCAGAGGTGGGGAAAGAGATGTGGGGAAACAGGCGGGTAAACAGAAGCGGGTAAACATAGGTGCATAAATAGAGGCAGCGAAAGAGATGGGCGAAACATAGTGGTTGGAACTTGTATGTTGAAAATGAGTTACACAGAACAGATCAAACAGAGTTGTTGAAATTGAGGGAGGGAAAGAGAGGCACGGAAAGAGTGGAGGGGAAAGAGTGCAGGCAAAAGAGAGGCGTAGAGACAGTGGTGGGGAATCAGAGGCGGGGAATCAGAGGCGGGGAATCAGAGGCAGGGAATCAGAGGCGGGGAAAGATATGTGGGGAAACGTAGGCCAGGAAAGTTGAGCGGAAAGGGAGGCAGTGAATCAGAGGTGGGGAATCAGAGGCGGGGAATCAGAGGCGGGGAATCAGAGGCGGGGTATCAGAGGTTGAGAATCAGAGATGGGCATTCAGATGCAGGGAATCAGAGGCAGGGAATCAGAGGCAGGGAATCAGAGTCACGGAATCTGAGGTAGGGAATCTGAGGTGGGGAATCAGAGGCGGGGAAACAGGCGGGTAAACAGAGGCGGGTAAACATAGGCGGGGAATCAGAGGAAGGGAATCAGAGGCGGGGAATCAGAGGCGGTGAATCAGAGGCGGGGAATCAGAGGCGGGGAATCAGATGCGGGGAATCAGAGGCGGGGAATCAGAGGTGGGGTATTAGATGAGGGGAATCAGAGGCGGGGAATCAGAGGCGGGGAATCAGAGGCGGGGAATCAGAGGCGTGGAATCAGAGGCGGGGAATCAGAGGCGGGGAATCAGAAGCGGGGAATCAGATGTGGGGAATCAGAGGCGGGGAATCAGAGGCAGGGAATCAGAGGCGCGCAATCAGAAGTGGGGAATCAGAGGCGGGGAATCAGAGGCGGGGAAACAGAGGCGGTGAATCAGAGGCGGGGAATCAGAAGTGGGGAATCAGAGGTGGGGAATCAGAGGTGGGGAATCAGAGGCGGGGAATCAGAGGCGGGCAATCAGATGCAGGGAATCAGAGGCAGGGAATCAGAGGCAGGGAATCAGAGGCAGGGAATCTGAGGCAGGGAATCTGTGTTGGGGAACCAGAGGCGGGAAAATAGGCGAGTAAACAGAGGCGGGTAAACATAGGTGGGGAATCAGAGGCGGGGAATCAGAGCCGGGAAATCAGAGGCGGGGAATCTGAGGCGGGGAATCAGATGCAGGGAATCAGATGCGGGACATCAGAGGTGCGGTATCAGAGGCGGGGAATTAGAGGCGGGGAATCAGAGGCGGGGAATCAGAGGCGTGGAATCAGAGGCGGGGAATCAGAGGCGGGTAAACATAGGCGGGGAATCAGAGGCGGGGAATCAGAGGCGGGGAATCAGAGGCGGGGAATCAGAGGCGGGGAATCAGAGGCGTGGAATCAGATGCGGTGAATCAGTGGCGGAGAATCAGAGGCGGGGTATTAGATGAGGGGAATCGGAGATGGGGAATCAGAGGCAGGGAATCAGAGGCAGGGAATCAGAGGCGGGGAATCAGAGGCCGGGAATCAGATATGGGGAAACAGAGGCGGGGAATCCGAGGCGGGGAAACAGAGGCGGGGAATCAGATATGGGGAATCAGAGGTGGGGAATCAGAGGTTGGGAATCAGAGGCAGGGAATCAGAGGCTTGGAATCAGATGCAGGGAATCAGATGCGGGGAATCAGAGGCGGGGAATCAGAGCTGGGGAATCAGAGGTGGGGAATCAGATTTGGGGAATCAGAGGCGGGAAGTTAGATATTGGGAAACAGAGGCGGGGAATCAGAGGCGGGGACACCCAGGCGGGGAATCAGATATGGGGAATCAGAGGTGGGGAATCAGAGGCAAGGAATCAGATGTGCGGAATCAGAGATGGGGAATCAGAGGCAGGGAATCAGAATCAGAAGCAGGGAATCAGAGGCCGGGAATCAGAGGCCGGAATCAGATGCTGGGAATCAGAGGCCTGGAATCAGAGGCGGGGAATCAGAGGCAGGGAATCAGATGCGGGGAATCAGAGGCGGGGAATCAGAGCTGGGGAATCAGAGGCGGGGTATTAGAGTTGGGGAATCAGAGGCGGGGAATCAGATATGGGGAAACAGAGGTGGGGAATCAGAGGCGGGGAAACAGAGGCAGGGAATCAGATATGGTGAATCAGAGGTGGGGAATCAGAGATGGGGAATCAGAGGCGGTGAATCAGAGATGGGGAATCAGAGGCGGGGAATCAGAGGCAGGAAATCAGACACGGGGATTCAGAGGCTGGGAATCAGACGGGGGGAATCAATGGCGGGGAATCAGAGCTGGGAAATCAGAGGCAGGGAATCAGAGGCGGGGAATCAGATATGGGGAATCAGAGGCTGGGATTCAGAGGCGGGGAATCAGAGGCAGGGAATCAGACACGGGGAATCTGAGGCGGGGAATCAGAGCTGGGGAATCAGAGGTGGGGAATCAGAGTTGGGGAATCAGAGGCAGGGAATCGGATGTGCGGAATCAGAGATGGGGAATCAGATGTGGGGAATCAGAGGAACAGGGATGGGGAATCAGAGGCGGGGAATCAGAGGCAGGAAATCAGACACGGGGATCCAGAGGCTGGGAATCAGACGGGGGGAATCAAAGGCGAGGAATCAGAGCTGGGGAATCAGAGGCAGGGAATCAGAGTTGGGGATTCAGAGACGGGGAATCAGATATGGGGAAACAGAGGCGGGGAATCAGAGGCGGGCAAACAGAGGCGGGGAATTAGATATGGGGAATCAGAGGTGGGGAATCAGAGGTGGTGAATCAGTGATGGGGAATCACAGGCGGGGAATCAGAGGCAGGGAATAGAACGCAGGGAATCAGAGCTGGGGAATCAGAGGCGGGGAATCATAGTTTGGAATCAGAGGCGGGGAATCAGATATGGGGAAACAGAGGCGGGGAATCAGAGGCGGGGAAACAGAGGCGGGGAATCAGATATGGGGAATAGGATGCGGGGAATCAAAGGCGGGGAATCAGAGCTGGGGAATCAGAGGCGGGGAATCAGAGTTGGGGCATCAGAGGTGGGGAATTAGATATAGGGAAACAGAGACGGGGAATCAGAGGCGGGGAAACAGAGGCGGGGAATCAGATATGGGGAATCAGAGGTGGGGAATCAGAGGCAGGGAATCAGATGTGCGGAATCAGAGATGGGGAATCAGAGGCAGGGAATCAGAATCAGAAGCGAGGAATCAGAGGCCGGGAATCAGAGGCCGGGAATCAGATGCTGGGAATAAGAGGCCGGGAATTAGAGGTGGGGATTCAGAGTCCGGGAATCAGAGATGGGGATTCAGAGGCGGGGAATGAGATATGGAGAATCAGAGGCGGGGAATCAGAGGCCGGGAAACAGAGGTGGGGAATCAGATATGGGGAATCAGAGGTGGCGAATCAAAGGCGGTGAATCAGAGATGGGGAATCAGAGGCGGGGAATCAGAGGCAGGGAATCAGATGCGGGGAATCAGAGGCGGGGAATCAGAGCTGGCGAATCAGAGGCGGGGAATCAGAGGTGGGCAATCAGAGGCGGGGAATCAGATATGGGGAATCAGAGGCGGGGAATCAGAGGCGGGGAAACAGAGGCGGGGAATCAAATATAGGGAATCAGAGGTGGGGAATCAGAGGTTGTGAATCAGAGATGGGGAATCAAGGCGGGGAATCAGAGGCAGGGAATCAGACACGGGGAATCAGAGGCGGGGATTCAGAGCTGGGGAATCAGAGGCGGGGAATCAGAGTTGGGGAATCAGAGGCAGGGAATCAGATATGGGGAATCAGAGGCGGGGAATCAGAGGCGGGGAAACAGAGGCGGGGAATCAGATATGGGGAATCAGAGGTGGGGAATCAGGGGCAGGGATTCAGTGTCAGGGAATCAGAGGCGGGGAATCAGAGGCGGGGAATCAGAGGCAGGGAATCAGACACGGGGAATCAGAGGCGGGGAATCAGAGATGGGGAATCAGAGGCGGGGAATCAGAGGCAGGGAATCGGACGCCGGGAATCAGAGTCGGGGAATCAGAGCTGGGGAATCAGAGGCGGGGAATCAGAGTTGGGGAATCAGAGGCGGGGATTCAGATATGGGGAAATAGAGGCGGGGAATCAGATATGGGGAATCAGAGGTTGGGAATCAGAGGCAGGGAATCGGAGATGGGGAATCAGAGGCAGGGAATCAGAGGCGGGGAATCAGAGGCGGGGAATCAGAGGCCGGGAATCAGATATGGGGAAACTGAGGCGGGGAATCCGAGGCGGGGAAACAGAGGCGGGGAATCAGATATGGGGAATCAGAGGTGGGGAATCAGAGGTTGGGAATCAGAGGCAGGGAATCAGAGGCTTGGAATCAGATGCAGGGAATCAGATGCGGGGAATCAGAGGCGGGGAATCAGAGCTGGGGAATCAGAGGTGGGGAATCAGATTTGGGGAATCAGAGGTGGGGACTTAGATATTGGGAAACAGAGGCGGGGAATCAGAGGCGGGGAAACAGAGGCGGGGAATCAGATATGGGGAATCAGAGGTGGGGAATCAGAGGCAGGGAATCAGATGTGCAGAATCAGAGATGGGGAATCAGAGGCAGGGAATCAGAATCAGAAGCAGGGAATCAGAGGCCGGGAATCAGAGGCCGGAATCAGATGATGGGAATAAGAGGCCTGGAATCAGAGGCGGGGAATCAAAGGCAGGGAATCAGATGCGGGGAATCAGAGGCGGGGAATCAGAGCTGGGGAATCAGAGGCGGGGTATTAGAGTTGGGGAATCAGAGGCGGGGAATCAGATATGGGGAAACAGAGGTAGGGAATCAGAGGCGGGGAAACAGAGGCAGGGAATCAGATATGGGGAATCAGAGGCTGGGAATCAGAGGTGGGGAATCATAGGCAGGGAATCGGACGTGCGGAATCAGAGATGGGGAATCAGAGGCCGGGAATCAGAGGTGGTGAATCAGAGATGGGGAATCAGAGGCGGGGAATCAGAGGCAGGGTATCAGACGCGGGGAATCAGAGGTGGGCAATCAGAGGCGGGGAATCAGATATGGGGAATCAGAGGCGGGGAATCAGAGGAGGGGAAACAGAGGCGGGGAATCAGATATGGGGAATCAGAGGTGGGGCATCAGAGGTTGTGAATCACAGATGGGGAATCAGAGGCGGGAAATCAGAGGCAGGGAATCAGACGCGGGGAATCAGAGGCGGGGATTCAGAGCTGGGGAATCAGAAGCGGGGAATCAGAGTTGGGGAATCAGAGGCGGGGAATCAGATATGGGGAATCGGAGGCATGGAATCAGAGGCGGGGAATCAGAGGCAGGGAATCAGACGCGGGGAATCTGAGGCGGGGAATCAGAGCTGGGGAATCAGAGGTGGGGAATCAGAGTTGGGGAATCAGAGGCAGGGAATTGGATGTGCGGAATCAGAGATGGGGAATCAGAGGTGGGGAATCAGAGGCGGTGAATCAGAGATGGGGAATCAGAGGCGGGGAATCAGAGGCAGGAAATCAGACACGGGGATTCAGAGGCTGGGAATCAGACGGGGGGAATCAAAGGCGGGGAATCAGAGCTGGGGAATCTGAGGCAGGGAATCAGAGTTGGGGATTCAGAGGCGGGGAATCAGATATGGGGAAACAGAGGCGGGGAATCAGAGGCGGGCAAACAGAGGCGGGGAATTAGATATGGGGAATCAGAGGTAGGGAATCAGAGGTGGTGAATCAGTGATGGGGAATCACAGGCGGGGAATCAGACGCAGGGAATAGAACGCGGGGAATCAGAGGCAGGGAATCAGAGCTGGGGAATCAGAGGCGGGGAATCATAGTTGGGAATCAGAGGCGGGAATCAGATATGGGGAAACAGAGGCGGGGAATCAGATGAAGGGAATCTGATGCAGGGAATCTTAGGCAGGGAATCTGAGGCAGGGAATCTGTGGCAGAAAATCTGATGCGGGTTATCAGAAGGGGGAAATGAGATGTGGGAAACGAGATGCAGAGAAAGAGGCACGGAAATAGAGGCAGGGAAAGAGAAGCAGGGTATCAGAGGCGGGTAATCAGAGGCGTGGAATCAGAGGCGGGGAATCAGAGACACAGAAAGAGAGGCGTGGAATCAGAGGTGCGGAATCAGAGCCGGTGAATCTGAGCCGGGAAATCAGAAGCATAGCAACAGAGGCGGTGAAACATGGGTGCGGAATCGGACGCGGGGAATGAGAGGTGGGGACTCAGAGGCAGGGAATCAGAGGCAGGGAATCAGAGGCAGGTTATCAGAGGCAGGGAATCAGATGCGGGGAATCAGAGGCGTGGAATCAGAGACGGAGAATGAGAGGTGGGGAATCAGAGGCGGGGAATCAGAGGCAGGGAATAAGAGGCAGGGAATCTGAGGCAGGGAGTCAGAGGTGGGGAATCAGAGGCGGGGAATCAGAGGCAGGGAATCAGATGAAGGGACTCTGATGCAGGTAATCTGAGGCAGGGAATCTGAGGCAGGGAATCTGTGTCAGGGAATCTGATGAGGGTTATCAGAAGGGGGAAATGAGATTTGGGAAACGAGATGCAGAGAAAGTGGCACGGAAATAGAGGCAGGGAAAGAGAGGCAGGGAATCAGAGGCGGGGAATCAGAGGTGGGGAATCAGAGGCGGGGAATCAGAGGCGGGGAATCAGAGGGGGGAATCAGAGGCGGGGAATCAGAGGCGGGGAATCAGAGGCAGGGAATCAGAGGCGGGAAATCAGAGACGGCGAATCTGAGGCGTGGAATCAGAGGTGGGGAAAGAGATGTGGGGAAACGTAGGCCAGGAAAGATGCACGGAAAGGGAGGCGGTGAATCAGAGGCGGGGAATCAGAGGCGGGGAATCAGTGGCAGGGAATCAGAGGGGGGCAATCAGAGGCGGCGAATCAGAGGCGTGGAATCAGAGGTGGGGAAAGAGATGTGGGGAAACAGGCGGGTAAACAGAAGCGGGTAAACATAGGTGCATAAATAGAGGCGGCGAAAGAGATGGGCGAAACATAGTGGTTGGAACTTGTATGTTGAAAATGAGTTACACAGAACAGATCAAACAGAGTTGTTGAAATTGAGGGAGGGAAAGAGAGGCACGGAAAGAGTGGAGGGGAAAGAGTGCAGGCAAAAGAGAGGCGTAGAGACAGTGGTGGGGAATCAGAGGCGGGGAATCAGAGGCGGGGAATCAGAGGCAGGGAATCAGAGGCGGGGAAAGATATGTGGGGAAACGTAGGCCAGGAAAGTTGAGCGGAAAGGGAGGCAGTGAATCAGAGGTGGGGAATCAGAGGCGGGGAATCAGAGGCGGGGAATCAGAGGCGGGGTATCAGAGGTTGAGAATCAGAGATGGGCATTCAGATGCAGGGAATCAGAGGCAGGGAATCAGAGGCAGGGAATCAGAGTCACGGAATCTGAGGTAGGGAATCTGAGGTGGGGAATCAGAGGCGGGGAAACAGGCGGGTAAACAGAGGCGGGTAAACATAGGCGGGGAATCAGAGGAAGGGAATCAGAGGCGGGGAATCAGAGGCGGTGAATCAGAGGCGGGGAATCAGAGGCGGGGAATCAGATGCGGGGAATCAGAGGCGGGGAATCAGAGGTGGGGAATTAGATGAGGGGAATCAGAGGCGGGGAATCAGAGGCGGGGAATCAGAGGCGGGGAATCAGAGGCGTGGAATCAGAGGCGGGGAATCAGAGGCGGGGAATCAGAAGCGGGGAATCAGATGTGGGGAATCAGAGGCGGGGAATCAGAGGCAGGGAATCAGAGGCGGGCAATCAGAAGTGGGGAATCAGAGGCGGGGAATCAGAGGCGGGGAAACAGAGGCGGTGAATCAGAGGCGGGGAATCAGAAGTGGGGAATCAGAGGTGGGGAATCAGAGGTGGGGAATCAGAGGCGGGGAATCAGAGGCGGGCAATCAGATGCAGGGAATCAGAGGCAGGGAATTAGAGGCAGGGAATCAGAGGCAGGGAATCTGAGGCAGGGAATCTGTGTTGGGGAACCAGAGGCGGGAAAATAGGCGAGTAAACAGAGGCGGGTAAACATAGGTGGGGAATCAGAGGCGGGGAATCAGAGCCGGGAAATCAGAGGCGGGGAATCTGAGGCGGGGAATCAGATGCAGGGAATCAGATGCGGGACATCAGAGGTGCGGTATCAGAGGCGGGGAATTAGAGGCGGGGAATCAGAGGCGGGGAATCAGAGGCGTGGAATCAGAGGCGGGGAATCAGAGGCGGGTAAACATAGGCGGGGAATCAGAGGCGGGGAATCAGAGGCGGGGAATCAGAGGCGGGGAATCAGAGGCGGGGAATCAGAGGCGTGGAATCAGATGCGGTGAATCAGTGGCGGAGAATCAGAGGCGGGGTATTAGATGAGGGGAATCGGAGATGGGGAATCAGAGGCAGGGAATCAGAGGCGGGGAATCAGAGGCGGGGAATCAGAGGCCGGGAATCAGATATGGGGAAACAGAGGCGGGGAATCCGAGGCGGGGAAACAGAGGCGGGGAATCAGATATGGGGAATCAGAGGTGGGGAATCAGAGGTTGGGAATCAGAGGCAGGGAATCAGAGGCTTGGAATCAGATGCAGGGAATCAGATGCGGGGAATCAGAGGCGGGGAATCAGAGCTGGGGAATCAGAGGTGGGGAATCAGATTTGGGGAATCAGAGGCGGGAAGTTAGATATTGGGAAACAGAGGCGGGGAATCAGAGGCGGGGACACCCAGGCGGGGAATCAGATATGGGGAATCAGAGGTGGGGAATCAGAGGCAAGGAATCAGATGTGCGGAATCAGAGATGGGGAATCAGAGGCAGGGAATCAGAATCAGAAGCAGGGAATCAGAGGCCGGGAATCAGAGGCCGGAATCAGATGCTGGGAATCAGAGGCCTGGAATCAGAGGCGGGGAATCAGAGGCAGGGAATCAGATGCGGGCAATCAGAGGCGGGGAATCAGAGCTGGGGAATCAGAGGCGGGGTATTAGAGTTGGGGAATCAGAGGAGGGGAATCAGATATGGGGAAACAGAGGTGGGGAATCAGAGGCGGGGAAACAGAGGCAGGGAATCAGATATGGTGAATCAGAGGTGGGGAATCAGAGATGGGGAATCAGAGGCGGTGAATCAGAGATGGGGAATCAGAGGCGGGGAATCAGAGGCAGGAAATCAGACACGGGGATTCAGAGGCTGGGAATCAGACGGGGGGAATCAATGGCGGGGAATCAGAGCTGGGAAATCAGAGGCAGGGAATCAGAGGCGGGGAATCAGATATGGGGAATCAGAGGCTGGGATTCAGAGGCGGGGAATCAGAGGCAGGGAATCAGACACGGGGAATCTGAGGCGGGGAATCAGAGCTGGGGAATCAGAGGTGGGGAATCAGAGTTGGGGAATCAGAGGCAGGGAATCGGATGTGCGGAATCAGAGATGGGGAATCAGATGTGGGGAATCAGAGGAACAGGGATGGGGAATCAGAGGCGGGGAATCAGAGGCAGGAAATCAGACACGGGGATCCAGAGGCTGGGAATCAGACGGGGGGAATCAAAGGCGGGGAATCAGAGCTGGGGAATCAGAGGCAGGGAATCAGAGTTGGGGATTCAGAGACGGGGAATCAGATATGGGGAAACAGAGGCGGGGAATCAGAGGCGGGCAAACAGAGGCGGGGAATTAGATATGGGGAATCAGAGGTGGGGAATCAGAGGTGGTGAATCAGTGATGGGGAATCACAGGCGGGGAATCAGAGGCAGGGAATAGAACGCAGGGAATCAGAGCTGGGGAATCAGAGGCGGGGAATCATAGTTTGGAATCAGAGGCGGGGAATCAGATATGGGGAAACAGAGGCGGGGAATCAGAGGCGGGGAAACAGAGGCGGGGAATCAGATATGGGGAATAGGATGCGGGGAATCAAAGGCGGGGAATCAGAGCTGGGGAATCAGAGGCGGGGAATCAGAGTTGGGGCATCAGAGGTGGGGAATTAGATATAGGGAAACAGAGGCGGGGAATCAGAGGCGGGGAAACAGAGGCGGGGAATCAGATATGGGGAATCAGAGGTGGGGAATCAGAGGCAGGGAATCAGATGTGCGGAATCAGAGATGGGGAATCAGAGGCAGGGAATCAGAATCAGAAGCGGGGAATCAGAGGCCGGGAATCAGAGGCCGGGAATCAGATGCTGGGAATAAGAGGCCGGGAATCAGAGGTGGGGAATCAGAGTCCGGGAATCAGAGATGGGGATTCAGAGGCGGGGAATGAGATATGGAGAATCAGAGGCGGGGAATCAGAGGCCGGGAAACAGAGGTGGGGAATCAGATATGGGGAATCAGAGGTGGCGAATCAAAGGCGGTGAATCAGAGATGGGGAATCAGAGGCGGGGAATCAGAGGCAGGGAATCAGATGCGGGGAATCAGAGGCGGGGAATCAGAGCTGGCGAATCAGAGGCGGGGAATCAGAGGTGGGGAAACAGAGGCGGGGAATCAGATATGGGGAATCAGAGGTGGGGAATCAGAGGCAGGGAATCAGATGTGCGGAATCAGAGATGGGGAATCAGAGGCAGGGAATCAGAATCAGAAGCAGGGAATCAGAGGCCGGGAATCAGAGGCCGGAATCAGATGATGGGAATAAGAGGCCTGGAATCAGAGGCGGGGAATCAAAGGCAGGGAATCAGATGCGGGGAATCAGAGGCGGGGAATCAGAGCTGGGGAATCAGAGGCGGGGTATTAGAGTTGGGGAATCAGAGGCGGGGAATCAGATATGGGGAAACAGAGGTAGGGAATCAGAGGCGGGGAAACAGAGGCAGGGAATCAGATATGGGGAATCAGATATGGGGAATCAGAGGCGGGGAATCAGAGGCGGGGAAACAGAGGCGGGGAATCAAATATAGGGAATGAGAGGTGGGGAATCAGAGGTTGTGAATCAGAGATGGGGAATCAAGGCGGGGAATCAGAGGCAGGGAATCAGACACGGGGAATCAGAGGCGGGGATTCAGAGCTGGGGAATCAGAGGCGGGGAATCAGAGTTGGGGAATCAGAGGCAGGGAATCAGATATGGGGAATCAGAGGCGGGGAATCAGAGGCGGGGAATCAGAGGCGGGGAATCAGATATGGGGAATCAGAGGTGGGGAATCAGGGGCAGGGATTCAGTGTCAGGGAATCAGAGGCGGGGAATCAGAGGCGGGGAATCAGAGGCAGGGAATCAGACACGGGGAATCAGAGGCGGGGAATCAGAGATGGGGAATCAGAGGCGGGGAATCAGAGGCAGGGAATCGGACGCCGGGAATCAGAGTCGGGGAATCAGAGCTGGGGAATCAGAGGCGGGGAATCAGAGTTGGGGAATCAGAGGCGGGGATTCAGATATGGGGAAATAGAGGCGGGGAATCAGATATGGGGAATCAGAGGTTGGGAATCAGAGGCAGGGAATCGGAGATGGGGAATCAGAGGCAGGGAATCAGAGGCGGGGAATCAGAGGCGGGGAATCAGAGGCCGGGAATCAGATATGGGGAAACTGAGGCGGGGAATCCGAGGCGGGGAAACAGAGGCGGGGAATCAGATATGGGGAATCAGAGGTGGGGAAACAGAGGTTGGGAATCAGAGGCAGGGAATCAGAGGCTTGGAATCAGATGCAGGGAATCAGATGCGGGGAATCAGAGGCGGGGAATCAGAGCTGGGGAATCAGAGGTGGGGAATCAGATTTGGGGAATCAGAGGTGGGGACTTAGATATTGGGAAACAGAGGCGGGGAATCAGAGGCGGGGAAACAGAGGCGGGGAATCAGATATGGGGAATCAGAGGTGGGGAATCAGAGGCAGGGAATCAGATGTGCGGAATCAGAGATGGGGAGTCAGAGGCAGGGAATCAGAATCAGAAGCAGGGAATCAGAGGCCGGGAATCAGAGGCCGGAATCAGATGATGGGAATAAGAGGCCTGGAATCAGAGGCGGGGAATCAAAGGCAGGGAATCAGATGCGGGGAATCAGAGGCGGGGAATCAGAGCTGGGGAATCAGAGGCGGGGTATTAGAGTTGGGGAATCAGAGGCGGGGAATCAGATATGGGGAAACAGAGGTAGGGAATCAGAGGCGGGGAAACAGAGGCAGGGAATCAGATATGGGGAATCAGAGGCGGGGAATCAGAGGTGGGGAATCATAGGCAGGGAATCGGACGTGCGGAATCAGAGATGGGGAATCAGAGGCCGGGAATCAGAGGTGGTGAATCAGAGATGGGAATCAGAGGCGGGGAATCAGAGGCAGGGTATCAGACGCGGGGAATCAGAGGTGGGCAATCAGAGGCGGGGAATCAGATATGGGGAATCAGAGGCGGGGAATCAGATATGGGGAATCAGAGGTGGGGCATCAGAGGTTGTGAATCACAGATGGGGAATCAGAGGCGGGAAATCAGAGGCAGGGAATCAGACGCGGGGAATCAGAGGCGGGGATTCAGAGCTGGGGAATCAGAAGCGGGGAATCAGAGTTGGGGAATCAGAGGCGGGGAATCAGATATGGGGAATCGGAGGCAGGGAATCAGAGGCGGGGAATCAGAGGCAGGGAATCAGACGCGGGGAATCTGAGGCTGGGAATCAGAGGTGGGGAATCAGAGTTGGGGAATCAGAGGCAGGGAATTGGATGTGCGGAATCAGAGATGGGGAATCAGAGGTGGGGAATCAGAGGCGGTGAATCAGAGATGGGGAATCAGAGGCGGGGAATCAGAGGCAGGAAATCAGACACGGGGATTCAGAGGCTGGGAATCAGACGGGGGGAATCAAAGGCGGGGAATCAGAGCTGGGGAATCTGAGGCAGGGAATCAGAGTTGGGGATTCAGAGGCGGGGAATCAGATATGGGGAAACAGAGGCGGGGAATCAGAGGCGGGCAAACAGAGGCGGGGAATTAGATATGGGGAATCAGAGGTAGGGAATCAGAGGTGGTGAATCAGTGATGGGGAATCACAGGCGGGGAATCAGACGCAGGGAATAGAACGCGGGGAATCAGAGGCAGGGAATCAGAGCTGGGGAATCAGAGGCGGGGAATCATAGTTGGGAATCAGAGGCGGGAATCATTTATGGGGAAACAGAGGCGGGGAATCAGAGGCGGGGAAACAGAGGCGGGGAATCAGATATGGGGAATCGGATGCAGGGAATCAGAGGCGGGGAATCAGAGCTGGGGAATCAGAGGCGGGGATTCAGAGTTGGGGCATCAGAGGTGGGGAATTTGATATAGGGAAACAGAGGCGGGGAATCAGAGGCGGGGAAACAGAGGCGGGGAATCAGATATGGGGAATCAGAGGTGGGGAATCAGAGGCAGGGAATCAGATGTGCGGAATCAGAGATGGGGAATCAGAGGCAGGGAATCAGAAGCGGGGAATCAGAAGCCGGGAATCAGAGGCCGGGAGTCAGATGCTGGGAATAAGAGGCCGGGAATCAGAGGAGGGGAATCAGAGTCCGGGAATCAGAGATGGGGATTCAGAGGCGGGGAATGAGATATGGAGAATCAGAGGCGGGGAATCAGAGGCGGGGAAACAGAGGTGGGGAATCAGATGCGGGGAATCAGAGGCGGGGAATCAGAGCTGGGGAATCAGAGGCGGGGTATTAGAGTTGGGGAATCAGAGGCGGGGAATCAGATATGGGGAAACAGAGGTTGGGAATCAGAGGCGGGGAAACAGAGGCAGGGAATCAGATATGGGGAATCAGAGGTGGGGAATCAGATGTGGGGAATCAGAGGAACAGGGATGGGGAATCAGAGGCGGGGAATCAGAGGCAGGAAATCAGACACGGGGATTCAGAGGCTGGGAATCAGACGGGGGGAATCAAAGGCGGGGAATCAGAGCTGGGGAATCAGAGGCAGGGAATCAGAGGCAGGGAATCAGATATGGGGAATCAGAGGCTGGGATTAAGAGGCGGGGAATCAGAGGCAGGGAATCAGACACGGGGAATCAGAGGTGGGGAATCAGAGATGGGGAATCAGAGGCGGGGAATCAGAGGCAGGGAATCAGACGCGGGGAATCTGAGGCGGGGAATCAGAGCTGGGGAATCAGAGGTGGGGAATCAGAGTTGGGGAATCAGAGGCAGGGAATCGGATGTGCGGAATCAGAGATGGGGAATCAGATGTGGGGAATCAGAGGAACAGGGATGGGGAATCAGAGGCGGGGAATCAGAGGCAGGAAATCAGACACGGGGATTCAGAGGCTGGGAATCAGATGGGGGGAATCAAAGGCGGGGAATCAGAGCTGGGGAATCAGAGGCAGGGAATCAGAGTTGGGGATTCAGAGACGGGGAATCAGATATGGGGAAACAGAGGCGGGGAATCAGAGGCGGGCAAACAGAGGCGGGGAATTAGATATGGGGAATCAGAGGTGGGGAATCAGAGGTGGTGAATCAGTGATGGGGAATCACAGGCGGGGAATCAGAGGCAGGGAATAGAACGCAGGGAATCAGACGCAGGGAATCAGAGCTGGGGAATCAGAGGCGGGGAATCATAGTTGGGAATCAGAGGCGGGGAATCAGATATGGGGAAACAGAGGCGGGGAATCAGAGGCGGGGAATCAGAGCTGGGGAATCAGAGGCGGGGAATCAGAGTTGGGGCATCAGAGGTGGGGAATTAGATATAGGGAAACAGAGGCGGGGAATCAGAGGCGGGGAAACAGAGGCGGGGAATCAGATATGGGGAATCAGAGGTGGGGAATCAGAGGCAGGGAATCAGATGTGCGGAATCAGAGATGGGGAATCAGAGGCAGGGAATCAGAATCAGAAGCGGGGAATCAGAGGCCGGGAATCAGAGGCCGGGAATCAGATGCTGGGAATAAGAGGCCGGGAATCAGAGGTGGGGAATCAGAGTCCGGGAATCAGAGATGGGGATTCAGAGGCGGGGAATGAGATATGGAGAATCAGAGGCGGGGAATCAGAGGCCGGGAAACAGAGGTGGGGAATCAGATATGGGGAATCAGAGGTGGCGAATCAAAGGCGGTGAATCAGAGATGGGGAATCAGAGGCGGGGAATCAGAGGCAGGGAATCAGATGCGGGGAATCAGAGGCGGGGAATCAGAGCTGGCGAATCAGAGGCGGGGAATCAGAGGTGGGCAATCAGAGGCGGGGAATCAGATATGGGGAATCAGAGGCGGGGAATCAGAGGTGGGGAAACAGAGGCGGGGAATCAAATATAGGGAATAAGAGGTGGGGAATCAGAGGTTGTGAATCAGAGATGGGGAATCAAGGCGGGGAATCAGAGGCAGGGAATCAGACACGGGGAATCAGAGGCGGGGATTCAGAGCTGGGGAATCAGAGGCGGGGAATCAGAGTTGGGGAATCAGAGGCAGGGAATCAGATATGGGGAATCAGAGGCGGGGAATCAGAGGCGGGGAAACAGAGGCGGGGAATCAGATATGGGGAATCAGAGGTGGGGAATCAGGGGCAGGGATTCAGTGTCAGGGAATCAGAGGCGGGGCATCAGAGGCGGGGAATCAGAGGCAGGGAATCAGACACGGGGAATCAGAGGCGGGGAATCAGAGATGGGGAATCAGAGGCGGGGAATCAGAGGCAGGGAATCGGACGCCGGGAATCAGAGTCGGGGAATCAGAGCTGGGGAATCAGAGGCGGGGAATCAGAGTTGGGGAATCAGAGGCGGGGATTCAGATATGGGGAAATAGAGGCGGGGAATCAGATATGGGGAATCAGAGGTGTGGAATCAGAGGTTGGGAATCAGAGGAAGGGAATCAGAGTCGGGGAAACAGAGGCGGGGAATCAGATATGTGGAATCAGAGGTGGCGAATCAAAGGCGGTGAAACAGAGATGGGGAATCAGGGCAGGGAATCAGAGGCAGGGAATCAAACACGGGGAATCAGAGCTGGGGAATCAGAGGCGGGGAATCAGAGTTGGGAATCAGAGGCGGGGAATCAGAGGCGGGGAAACAGAGGCGGGGAATCAGATATGGGGAATCAGAGGTGGGGAATCAGAGGTTGGGAATCAGAGGCAGGGAATCGGAGATGGGGAATCAGAGGCAGGGAATCAGAGGCGGGGAATCAGAGGCGGGGAATCAGAGGCCGGGAATCAGATATGGGGAAACTGAGGCGGGGAATCCGAGGCGGGGAAACAGAGGCGGGGAATCAGATATGGGGAATCAGAGGTGGGGAATCAGAGGTTGGGAATCAGAGGCAGGGAATCAGAGGCTTGGAATCAGATGCAGGGAATCAGATGCGGGGAATCAGAGGCGGGGAATCAGAGCTGGGGAATCAGAGGTGGGGAATCAGATTTGGGGAATCAGAGGTGGGGACTTAGATATTGGGAAACAGAGGCGGGGAATCAGAGGCGGGGAATCAGAGGCCGGAATCAGATGAATGGAATCAGAGGCCTGGAATCAGAGGCGGGGAATCAAAGGCAGGGAATCAGATGCGGGGAATCAGAGGCGGGGAATCAGAGCTGGGGAATCAGAGGCGGGGTATTAGAGTTGGGGAATCAGAGGCGGGGAATCAGATATGGGGAAACAGAGGTAGGGAATCAGAGGCGGGGAAACAGAGGCAGGGAATCAGATATGGGGAATCAGAGGCGGGGAATCAGAGGTGGGGAATCATAGGCAGGGAATCGGACGTGCGGAATCAGAGATGGGGAATCAGAGGCCGGGAATCAGAGGTGGTGAATCAGAGATGGGGAATCAGAGGCGGGGAATCAGAGGCAGGGTATCAGACGCGAGGCATCAGAGGTGGGCAATCAGAGGCGGGGAATCAGATATGGGGAATCAGAGGCGAGGAATCAGAGGCGGGGAAACAGAGGCGGGGAATCAGATATGGGGAATCAGAGGTGGGGCATCAGAGGTTGTGAATCACAGATGGGGAATCAGAGGCGGGGAATCAGAGGCAGGGAATCAGACGCGGGGAATCAGAGGCGGGGATTCAGAGCTGGGGAATCAGAAGCGGGGAATCAGAGTTGGGGAGTCAGAGGCGGGGAATCAGATATGGGGAATCAGAGGCAGGGAATCAGAGGCGGGGAATCAGAGGCAGGGAATCAGACGCGGGGAATCTGAGGCGGGGAATCAGAGCTGGGGAATCAGAGGTGGGGAATCAGAGTTGGGGAATCAGAGGCAGGGAATTGGATGTGCGGAATCAGAGATGGGGAATCAGAGGTGGGGAATCAGAGGCGGTGAATCAGAGATGGGGAATCAGAGGCGGGGAATCAGAGGCAGGAAATCAGACACGGGGATTCAGAGGCTGTGAATCAGACGGGGGGAATCAAAGGCGGGGAATCAGAACTGGGGAATCTGAGGCAGGGAATCAGAGTTGGGGATTCAGAGGCGGGGAATCAGATATGGGGAAACAGAGGCGGGGAATCAGAGGCGGGCAAACAGAGGGGGGGAATTAGATATGGGGAATCAGAGGTAGGGAATCAGAGGTGGTGAATCAGTGATGGGGAATCACAGGCGGGGAATCAGAGGCAGGGAATAGAACGCGGGGAATCAGAGGCAGGGAATCAGAGCTGGGGAATCAGAGGCGGGGAATCATAGTTGGGAATCAGAGGCGGGAATCAGATATGGGGAAACAGAGGCGGGGAATCAGAGGCGGGGAAACAGAGGCGGGGAATCAGATATGGGGAATCGGATGCAGGGAATCAGAGGTGGGGAATCAGAGCTGGGGAATCAGAGGCGGGGAATCAGAGTTGGGGCATCAGAGGTGGGGAATTAGATATAGGGAAACAGAGGCGGGGAATCAGAGGCGGGGAAACCGAGGCGGGGAATCAGATATGGGGAATCAGAGGTGGGGAATCAGAGGCAGGGAATCAGATGTGCGGAATCAGAGATGGGGAATCAGAGGCAGGGAATCAGAAGCGGGGAATCAGAGGCCGGGAATCAGAGGCCGGGAATCAGATGCTGGGAATAAGAGGCCGGGAATCAGAGGAGGGGAATCAGAGTCCGGGAATCAGAGATGGGGATTCAGAGGCGGGGAATGAGATATGGAGAATCAGAGGCAGGGAATCAGAGGCGGGGAAACAGAGGTGGGGAATCAGATATGGGGAATCAGAGGTGGCGAATCAAAGGCGGTGAATCAGAGATGGGGAATCAGAGGCGGGGAATCAGAGGCAGGGAATCAAATGCGGGGAATCAGAGGCGGGGAATCAGAGCTGGCGAATCAGAGGCTGGGAATCAGAGGTGGGCAATCAGAGGCGGGGAATCAGATATGGGGAATCAGAGGCGGGGAATCAGAGGCGGGGAAACAGTGGCGGGGAATCAAATATAGGGAATCAGAGGTGGGGAATCAGAGGTTGTGAATCAGAGATGGGGAATCAAGGCGGGGAATCAGAGGCAGGGAATCAGACGCGGGGAATCAGAGGCGGGGATTCAGAGCTGGGGAATCAGAGGCGGGGAATCAGAGTTGGGGAATCAGAGGCAGGGAATCAGATATGGGGAATCAGAGGCGGGGAATCAGAGGCCGGGATTCAGATATGGGGAAACAGAGTCGGGAAATCCGAGGCGGGGAAACAGAGGCGGGGAATCAGATATGGGGAACCAGAGGTGGGGAATCAGAGGTTGGGAATATGAGGCAGGGAATCAGAGGCTTGGAATCAGATGCAGGGTATCAGATGCGGGGAATCAGAGGCGGGGAATCAGAGCAGGGGAATCAGAGGTGGGGAATCAGATTTGGGGAATCAGAGGTGGGGACTTAGATATTGGGAAACAGAGGCGGGGAATCAGAGGCGGGGAAACAGAGGCGGGGAATCAGATATGGGGAATCAGAGGTGGGGAATCAGAGGCAGGGAATCAGATGTGCGGAATCAGAGATGGGGAATCAGAGGCAGGGTATCAGAATCAGAAGCAGGGAATCAGAGGCCGGGAATCAGAGGCCGGAATCAGATGCTGGGAATCAGAGGCCTGGAATCAGAGGCGGGGAATAAGAGGCAGGGAATCAGATGCGGGGAATCAGAGGTGGGGAATCAGAGCTGGGGAATCAGAGGCGGGGTATTAGAGTTGGGGAATCAGAGGCGGGGAATCAGATATGGGGAAACAGAGGTGGGGAATCAGAGGCGGGAAAACAGAGGCAGGGAATCAGATATGGGGAATCAGAGGTGGGGCATCAGAGGTTGTGAATCACAGATGGGGAATCAGAGGCGGGGAATCAGAGGCAGGGAATCAGACGCGGGGAATCAGAGGCGGGGATTCAGAGCTGGGGAATCAGAAGCGGGGAATCAGAGTTGGGGAATCAGAGGCGGGGAATCAGATATGGGGAATCAGAGGCAGGGAATCAGAGGCGGGGAATCAGAGGCAGGGAATCAGACGCGGGGAATCTGAGGCGGGGAATCAGAGCTGGGGAATCAGAGGTGGGGAATCAGAGTTGGGGAATCAGAGGCAGGGAATTGGATGTGCGGAATCAGAGAGGGGGAATCAGAGGTTGGGAATCAGAGGCGGTGAATCAGAGATGGGGAATTAGAGGCGGGGAATCAGAGGCAGGAAATCAGACACGGGGATTCAGAGGCTGTGAATCAGACGGGGGGAATCAAAGGCGGGGAATCAGAGCTGGGGAATCTGAGGCAGGGAATCAGAGTTGGGGATTCAGAGGCGGGGAATCAGATATGGGGAAAGAGAGGCGGGGAATCAGAGGCGGGCAAACAGAGGCGGGGAATTAGATATGGGGAATCAGAGGTAGGGAATCAGAGGTGGTGAATCAGTGATGGGGAATCACAGGCGGGGAATCAGAGGCAGGGAATAGAACGCGGGGAATCAGAGGCAGGGAATCAGAGCTGGGGAATCAGAGGAGGGGATTCATAGTTGGGAATCAGAGGCGGGAATCAGATATGGGGAAACAGAGGCGGGGAATCAGAGGCGGTGAAACAGAGGCGGGGAATCAGATATGGGGAATCGGATGCAGGGAATCAGAGGCGGGGAATCAGAGCTGGGGAATCAGAGGCGGGGAATCAGAGTTGGGGCATCAGAGGTGGGGAATTAGATATAGGGAAACAGAGGCGGGGAATCAGAGGCGGGGAAACAGAGGCGGGGAATCAGATATGGGGAATCAGAGGTGGGGAATCAGAGGCAGGGAATCAGATGTGCGGAATCAGAGATGGGGAATAAGAGGCAGGGAATCAGAATCAGAAGCGGGGAATCAGAGGCCGGGAATCAGAGGTGGGGAATCAGATATGGGGAATCAGAGGTGGCGAATCAAAGGCGGTGAATCAGAGATGGGGAATCAGAGGCGGGGAATCAGAGGCACGGAATCAGATGCGGGGAATCAGAGGCGGGGAATCAGAGCTGGCGAATCATAGGCTGGGAATCAGAGGTGGGCAATCAGAGGCGGGGAATCAGATATGGGGAATCAGAGGCGGGGAATCAGAGGCGGGGAAACAGAGGCGGGGAATCATATATAGGGAATCAGAGGTGGGGAATCAGAGGTTGTGAATCAGAGATGGGGAATCAAGGCGGGGAATCAGAGGCAGGGAATCAGACGCGGGGAATCAGAGGCGGGGATTCAGAGCTGGGGAATCAGAGGTGGGGAATCAGAGTTGGGGAATCAGAGGCAGGGAATCAGATATGGGGAATCAGAGGCGGGGAATCAGAGGCGGGGAAACAGAGGCCGGGAATCAGATGTGGGGAATCAGAGGTGGGGAATCAGGGGCAGGGAATCAGTGGCAGGGAATCAGAGGCGGGGAATCAGAGGCGGGGAATCAAAGGCAGGGAATCAGACACGGGGAATCAGAGGCGGGGAATCAGAGATGGGGAATCAGAGGCGGGGAATCAGAGGCAGGGAATCGGATGCCGGGAATCAGAGTCGGGGAATCAGAGCTGGGGAATCAGAGGCGGGGAATCAGAGTTGGGGAATCAGAGGCGGGGAATCAGATATGGGGAAATAGAGGCTGGGAATCAGATATGGGGAATCAGAGGTGTGGAATCAGAGGTTGGGAATCAGAGGCAGGGAGTCAGAGTCGGGGAAACAGAGGCGGGGAATCAGATATGGGGAATCAGAGGTGGCGAATCAAAGGCGGTGAAACAGAGATGGGGAATCAGGGCAGGGAATCAGAGGCAGGGAATCAAACACGGGGAATCAGAGCTGGGGAATCAGAGGCGGGGAATCAGAGTTGGGAATCAGAGGCGGGGAATTAGAGGCGGGGAAACAGAGGCGGGGAATCAGATATGGGGAATCAGAGGTGGGGAATCCGAGGTTGGGAATCAGAGGCAGGGAAACAGAGGCGGAAAATCAGAGGTGGGGAATCAGAGGAAGGGAATCAGATGTGCGGAATCGGAGATGGGGAATCAGAGGCAGGGAATCAGAGGCGGGGAATCAGAGGCGGGGAATCAGAGGCCGGGAATCAGAGGCCGGGAATCAGATATGGGGAAACAGAGGCGGGGAATCCGAGGCGGGGAAACAGAGGCGGGGAATCAGATATGGGGAATCAGAGGTGGGGAATCAGAGGTTGGGAAACAGAGGCAGGGAATCAGAGGCTTGAAATCAGATGCAGGGAATCAGATGCGGGGAATCAGAGGCGGGGAATCAGAGCTGGGGAATCAGAGGTGGGGAATCAGATTTGGGGAATCAGAGGCGGGGACTTAGATATTGGGAAACAGAGGCGGGGAATCAGAGGCGGGGAAACCCAGGTGGGGAATCAGATATGGGGAATCAGAGGTGGGGAATCAGAGGCAAGGAATCAGATGTGCGGAATCAGAGATGGGGAATCAGAGGCAGGGAATCAGAATCAGAAGCAGGGAATCAGAGGCCGGGAATCAAAGGCCGGAATCAGATGCTGGGAATCAGAGGCCTGGAATCAGAGGCGGGGAATCAGAGGCAGGGAATCAGATGCGGGGAATCAGAGGCGGGGAATCAGAGCTGGGGAATCAGAGGCGGGGATTCAGAGTTGGGGAATCAGAGGCGGGGAATCAGAGGCGGGGAAACAGAGGCGGGGAATCAGATATGGGGAATCAGAGGTGGGGAATCAGAGGTTGGGAATCAGAAGCAGGGAATCAGAGGCGGGGAATCAGAGGCGGGGAATCAGAGGCAGGGAATCCGATGTGCGGAATCGGAGATGGGGAATCAGAGGCAGGGAATCAGAGGCGGGGAATCAGAGGCGGAGAATCAGAGGCCGGGAATCAGATATGGGGAAACAGAGGCGGGGAATCAGAGGCGGGGAAACTGAGGCGGGGAATCAGACATGGGGAATCAGAGGTGGGGAATCAGAGGTTGGGAATCAGAGGCAGGGAATCAGAGGCTGGGAATCAGATGCAGGGAATCAGATGCGGGAAATCAGAGGCGGGGAATCAGAGCTGGGGAATCAGAGGTGGGGAATCAGAGTTGGGGAATCAGAGTCGGGGACTTAGATATGGGGAAACAGAGGCGGGGAATCAGAGGCGGGGAAACAGACGCGGGGAATCAGAGGCGGGGATTCAGAGCTGGGGAATCAGAGGCGGGGAATCAGAGTTGGGGAATCAGAGGCGGGGAATCAGATATGGAGAATCAGAGGCGGGGAATCAGAGGCGGGGAAACAGAGGTGGGGAATCAGATATGGGGAATCAGAGGTGGCGAATCAAAGGCGGTGAATCAGAGATGGGGAATCAGAGGCGGGGAATCAGAGGCAGGGTATCAGACGCGGGGAATCAGAGGTGGGCAATCAGAGGCGGGGAATCAGAGATGGGGAATCTGAGGCGGGGAATCAGAGGCAAGAAATCAGACGGGGATTCAGAGGCTGGGAATCAGACGGGGGGAATCAAAGGCGGGGAATCAGAGCTGGTGAATCAGAGGCAGGGAATCAGAGTTGGGGATTCAGAGGCGGGGAATCAGATATGGGGAAACAGAGGCGGGGAATGAGAGGCGGGCAAGCAGAGGTGGGGAATTAGATATGGGGAATCAGAGGTGGGGAATCAGAGGTGGTGAATCAGAGATGGGGAATCACAGGCGGGGAATCAGAGGCAGCGAATAGAACGCGGGGAATCAGAGGCAGGGAATCAGAGCTGGGGAATCAGAGGCGGGGAATCAGATATGGGGAAACAGAGGCGGGGAATCAGAGGCGGGGAAACAGAGGCGAGGAATCAGACATGGGGAATCGGATGCGGGGAATCAGAGGCGGGGAATCAGAGCTGGGGAATCAGAGGCGGGGAATCAGAGTTGGGGCATCAGAGGTGGGGAATTAGATATGGGGAAACAGAGGCGGGGAATGAGAGGCGGGGAAACAGAGGCGGGGAATCAGATATGGGGAATCAGAGGTGGGGAATCAGAGGCAGGGAATTAGATGTGCGGAATCAGAGATGGGGAATCAGAGGCAGGGAATCAGAATCAGAAGCGGGGAATCAGAGGCCGGGAATCAGAGGCCGGGAATCAGATGCTGGGAATAAGAGGCCGGGAATCAGAGGTGGGGAATCAGAGTCCGGGAATCAGAGATGGGGATTCAGAGGCGGGGAATGAGATATGGAGAATCAGAGGCGGGGAATCAGAGGCGGGGAAACAGAGGTGGGGAATCAGATATGGGGAATCAGAGGTGGCAAATCAAAGGCGGTGAATCAGAGATGGGGAATCAGAGGCGGGGAATCAGAGGCAGGGAATCAGATGCGGGGATTCAGAGGCGGGGAATCAGAGCTGGCAAATCAGAGGCGGGGAATCAGAGGTGGGCAATCAGAGCCGGGGAATCAGATATGGGGAATCAGAGGCGGGGAATCAGAGGCGGGGAAACAGAGGCGGGGAATCAGATATGGGGAATCAGAGGTGGGGAATCAGAGGTTGTGAATCAGAGGGAGGGAATCAGACGCGGGGAATCAGAGGCGGGGATTCAGAGCTGGGGAATCAGAGGCGGGGAATCAGAGTTGTGGAATCAGAGGCAGGGAATGAGATATGGGGAATCAGAGGCGGGGAATCAGAGGCGGAGAAACAGAGGCGGGGAATCAGTGGCAGGGAATCAGAGGCGGGGAATCTGAGGCGGGGAATCAGAGGCAGGGAATCAGACACGGGGAATCAGAGGCGGGGAATCAGAGATGGCGAATCAGAGGCAGGGAATCAGAGGCAGGGAATCGGACGCCGGGAATCAGAGGCGGGGAATCAGAGTTGGGGAATCAGAGGCGGGGAATCAGATATGGGGAAATAGAGGCGGGGAATCAGATATGGGGAATCAGAGGTGTGGAATCAGAGGTTGGGAATCAGAGGCAGGGAATCAGAGGCGGGGAAACAGAGGCGGGGAATCAGATATGGGGAATAAGAGGTGGCGAATCAAAGGCGGTGAAACAGAGATGGGGAATCAGGGCAGGGAATCAGAGGCAGGGAATCAGAGCTGGGGAAACAGAGGCGGGGAATCAGATATGGGGAATCAGAGGTGGGGAATCAGGGGCGGGGAATCAGTGGCAGGGAATCAGAGGCCGGGAATAAAAGGCGGGGAATCAGAGCTGGGGAATCAGAGGCGGGGAATCAGAGTTGGGGAATCAGAGGAGGGGAATCAGATATGGGGAAACAGAGGCCGGGAATCAGAGGCAGGGAAACAGAGGCGGGGAATCAGATATGGGGAATCAGAGGTGGGGAATTAGAGGTTGCGTATCAGAGGCGGGGTATCAGAGGCGGGGAATCAGAGGCAGGGAATCGGATGTGCGGAATCAGAGATGGGGAATCAGAGGTGGGGCTTCAGAGGTGGTGAATCAGAGAAGGGGAATCAGAGGCTGGGAATCAGAGGCAGGGAATCAGACGCAGGGAATCAGAGGCGGGGAATCATAGCTTGCGAATTAGAGGAGGGGAATCAGAGTTGGGGAATCAGAGGCGGGGAATCAGATATGGGGAAACAGAGGCGGGGAATCAGAGGCGGGGAAACAGAGGCGGGGAATCAGATATGGGGAATCAGAGGTGGGGAATCAGAGGCAGGGAATCAGATGTGCGGAATCAGAGATGGGGAATCAGAGGCAGGGAAACAGAAGCAGAAGCAGGGAATCAGTGGCAGGGAATCAGAGGCCGGGAATAAAAGGCGGGGAATCAGAGGCAGGGAATCGGATGTGCGGAATCAGAGATGGGGAATCAGAGGTGGGGATTCAGAGGTGGTGAATCAGAGAAGGGGAATCAGAGGCTGGGAATCAGAGGCAGGGAATCAGATGCAGGGAATCAGAGGCGGGGAATCATAGCTGGCGAATTAGAGGAGGGGAATCAGAGTTGGGGAATCAGAGGCGGGGAATCAGATATGGGGAAACAGAGGCGGGGAATCAGAGGTGGGGAAACAGAGGCGGGGAATCAGAGATGGGGAATCAGAGGTGGGGAATCAGGGGCAGGGAATCAGTGGCAGGGAATCTGACGCGGGGAATCAGATGCGGGGAATCAGAGGCGGGGAATCAGAGGCGGGGAATCAGAGGCAGGGAATCGGATGTGCGGAATCAGAGATGGGGAATCAGAGGTGGGGATTCAGAGATGGTGAATCAGAGAAGGGGAATCAGAGGCTGGGAATCAGAGGCAGGGAATCAGACGCAGGGAATAAGAGGCGGGGAATCATAGCTGGCGAATTAGAGGAGGGGAATCAGAGTTGGGGAATCAGAGGCGGGGAATCATATATGGGGAATCAGAGGTGGGGAATCAGGGGCAGGGAATCTGTGGCAGGGAATCAGAGGCGGGTAATCATAGCTGGCGAATTAGAGGAAGGGAATCAGAGTTGGGGAAACAGAGGCGGGGAATCAGATATGGGGAATCAGAGGTGGGGAATGAGGGGCAGGGAATCAGTGGCAGGGAATCAGACGCGGGGAATCAGAGGCGGGGAATCAGAGGCAGGGAATCAGACACGGGGAATCAGAGGCGGGGAATCAGAGATGGGGAATCAGAGGCGGGGAATCAGAGGCAGGGAATCAGTGGCCGGGAATCAGATGCTGGGAATAAGAGGCCGGGAATCAGAGGTGGGGAAACAGAGGCGGGGAATCAGATATGGGGAATCAGAGGTGGGGAATCAGGGGCGGGGAATCAGTGGCAGGGAATCAGAGGCCGGGACTAAAAGACGGGGAATCAAAGCTGGGGAATCATAGGCGGGGAATCAGAGTTGGGGAATCAGATATGGGGAAACAGAGGCCGGGAATCAGAGTTGGGGAATCAGAGTCCGGGAATCAGAGATGAGAGGTGGATCAGAGGAGCATCAGAGGAGCATCAGAGGAGCATCAGAGGATCATCAGAGGAGAATCAGAGGAGCATCAGATGAGCATCAGAGGAGCAGCAGAGGAGCATCAGAGGAGCATCACAGGAGCATCAGAGGAGCATCAGAGGAGTATCAGAGGAGCATCAGAGGAGCATCACAGGAGCATCAGAGGAGCATCAGAGGAGCATCAGAGGAGCCTCAGAGGAGCATCAGAGGAGCATGAGAGGAGCATCAGAGGAGCATCAGAGGAGGATCAGAGGAGCATCAGAGGAGCATCAGAGGAGCATCTGAGGAGCATCAGAGGAGCATCAGAGGAGAATCAGATCAGCATCAGAGGAGCATCAGAGGAGCATCAGAGGAGCATCAGAGGAGCATCAGAGGAGCATCAGAGGAGCCTCAGAGGAGCATCAGAGGAGCATCAGAGGAGCATCAGAGGAGGATCAGAGGAGCATCAGAGGAGCATCAGAGGAGCAGGAGCAGGAACAGGAGCAGGAGCAGGAGCAGGAGCATCAGAGGTCATCAGAGGAGCATCAGAGGAGCAGGAGCAGGAGCAGGAGCATCAGAGGAGCATCAGAGGAGCATCAGAGGAGCGTCAGAGGAGCATGAGAGGAGCATCAGAGGAGCATCAGAGGAGCATCAGAGGTGCATCAGAGGAGCATCAGAGGAGCCTCAGAGGAGCATCAGAGGAGCATCTGAGGAGCATCATTGGAGCATCAGAGGAGCATCAGAGGAGCATCAGAGGAGCAACAGAGGAGCATCAGAGGAGCATCAGAGGAGCATCAGAGGAGCATCAGAGGAGCATCAGAGGTGCATCAGAGGAGCATCTTAGGAGCATCAGAGGAGCATCACAGGAGCATCAGAGGAGCATCAGAGGAGCATAAGAGGAGCATCAGAGGAGCATCAGAGGAGCCTCAGAGGAGCATCAGAGGAGTATCAGAGGAGCAACAGAGGAGCATCAGAGGAGCATCAGAGGAGCATCTGAGGAGCATCAGAGGAGCATAATAGGAGCATCAGAGGAGCATCAGAGGTGCATCAGAGGAGCATCAGAGGAGCATCTGAGGAGCATCAGAGGAGCATCAGAGGAGCATCAGAGGAGCATCAGAGGTGCATCTGAGAAGCATCAGTGGAGCATCAGAGGAGCATCAGAGGAGCATCAGAGGTGCATCAGAGGAGCATCGAGCAGGAGCAGGAGCATCGGAGGTGCAGGAGCAGGAGCCGGAGCAGGAGCCGGAGCAGGAGCCGGAGCAGGAGCAGGTGCAGGAGCAGGAGCAGGAGCAGGAGCAGGAGCAGGGGCAGGAGCATGAGCAGGAGCAGGAGCAGGAGCAGGAGCAGGAGCAGGAGCAGGAGCAGGAGCAGGAGCAGGAGCAGGAGCAGGAGCAGGAGCAGGAGCAGGAGCATCAAAGGAGCATCAGAGGAGCATCAGAGGAACATCAGAGGAGCATCAGAGGAGCATCAGAGGAGCATCAGAGGAGCATCAGAGGAGATTCAGAGGAGCATCAGAGGAGCATCAGAGGAGCATCAGTGGAGCATCAGAGGAGGATCAGAGGAGCATCAGCGGAGCATCAGAGGAGAATCAGAGGAGCATCAGAGGAGCATCACAGAGGCATCAGAGGAGCATCAGAGGAGCATCAGAGGAGCATCAGAGGAGCATCTAAGGAGCATCAGAGGAGTATCAGAGGAGCATCAGAGGAGCATCAGAGGTGCATCAGAGGAGCATCAGAGGTGCAGGAGCAGGAGCAGCAGCAGGAGCAGGAACAGGAGCAGGAGCAGGAGCAGGAGCAGGAGCAGGAGCAGGAGCAGGAGCAGGAGCAGGAGCAGGAGCAGGAGCAGGAGCATCAGAGGAGCATCAGAGGAGCATCAGAGGAGCATCAGAGGAGCATCAGAGGAGCATCAGAGGAGGATAAGAGGAGCATCAGAGGAGCATCAGAGGAGCATCAGAGGAGCATCAGAGGAGCATCAGAGGAGCATCAGAGGAGCATCAGAGGAGCATCATAGGAGCATCAGAGGAGCATCAGAGGAGCATCAGAGGAGTATCAGAGGAGCATCAGAGGAGGATCAGAGGAGCATCAGAGGAGCATCTAAGGAGCATCAGAGGAGTATCAGAGGAGCATCAGAGGAGCATCAGAGGTGCATCAGAGGAACATCAGAGGAACAGCAGAGCAGCATCACAGGAGCATCAGAGGAGCATCACAGGAGCATCAGAGGAGCATCAGAGGAGCATCAGAGGTGCATCAGAAGAGAATCAGAGGAGCCTCAGAGGTGCCTCAGAGGAGCATCAGAGGAGCATCAGAGGAGCATCAGAGGAGCATCAGAGGAGCATCAGAGGAGCATCAGAGGAGCCTCAGAGGAGCATCAGAGGAGCATCAGAGGAGCATCAGAGGAGCATCAGAGGAGATTCAGAGGAGCATCAGAGGAGCATCAGAGGAGCATCAGTGGAGCATCAGAGGAGGATCAGAGGAGCATCAGAGGAGCATCAGAGGAGGATCAGAGGAGCATCAGAGGAGCATCAGAGGAGGATCAGAGGAGCATAAGAGGAGCATCAGAGGAGCATCAGAGGAGCATCAGAGGAGAATCAGAGGAGCATCAGAGGAGCATCAGAGGAGCATCAGAGGAGCATCAGAGGAGCATCAGAGGAGCATCAGAGGAGCATCAGAGGAGCATCAGGGGAGCATCAGAGGAGCATCAGAGGAGCATCAGAGGAGCATCAGAGGAGCATCAGAGGAGCATCAGAGTAGCATCAGAGGAGCATCAGAGGAGCATCAGAGGAGCATCAGAGGAGCATCAGAGGAGGATCAGAGGAGCATAAGAGGAGCATCAGAGGAGCATCAGAGGAGCATCAGAGGAGAATCAGAGGAGCATCAGATGAGCATCAGAGGAGCAGCAGAGGAGCATCAGAGGAGCATCACAGGAGCATCAGAGGAGCATCAGAGGAGCATCAGAGGAGCATCAGAGGTGGATCAGAGGAGCATCAGAGGAGCATCAGAGGAGCATCAGAGGAGCATCAGAGGAGAATCAGAGGAGCATCAGATGAGCATCAGAGGAGCAGCAGAGGAGCATCAGAGGAGCATCACAGGAGCATCAGAGGAGCATCAGAGGAGTATCAGAGGAGCATCAGAGGAGCATCACAGGAGCATCAGAGGAGGATCAGAGGAGCATCAGAGGAGCCTCAGAGGAGCATCAGAGGAGCATGAGAGGAGCATCAGAGGAGCATCAGAGGAGGATCAGAGGAGCATCAGAGGAGCATCAGAGGAGCATCAGAGGAGCACCAGAGGAGCATCAGAGGAGAATCAGATCAGCATCAGAGGAGCAGCAGAGGAGCATCAGAGGAGCATCACAGGAGCATCAGAGGAGCATCAGAGGAGCATCAGAGGAGCCTCAGAGGAGCATCAGAGGAGCATCAGAGGAGCAGGAGCAGGAGCAGGAGCAGGAGCAGGAGCAGGAGCATCAGAGGTCATCAGAGGAGCATCAGAGGAGCAGGAGCAGGAGCAGGAGCATCAGAGGAGCCTCAGAGGAGCATCAGAGGAGCATCAGAGGAGCAGGAGCAGGAGCAGGAGCAGGAGCAGGAGCAGGAGCATCAGAGGTCATCAGAGGAGCATCAGAGGAGCAGGAGCAGGAGCAGGAGCATCAGAGGAGCATCAGAGGAGCATCAGAGGAGCGTCAGAGGAGCATCAGAGGAGCATCAGAGGAGCATCAGAGGAGCATCAGAGGTGCATCAGAGGAGCATCAGAGGAGCCTCAGAGGAGCATCAGAGGAGCATCTGAGGAGCATCATTGGAGCATCAGAGGAGCATCAGAGGAGCATCAGAGGAGCAACAGAGGAGCATCAGAGGAGCATCAGAGGAGCATCAGAGGAGCATCAGAGGAGCATCAGAGGTGCATCAGAGGAGCATCTGAGGAGCATCAGAGGAGCATCACAGGAGCATCAGAGGAGCATCAGAGGAGCATCAGAGGAGCATCAGAGGAGCATCAGAGGAGCCTCAGAGGAGCATCAGAGGAGTATGAGAGGAGCATCAGAAGAGCATCAGAGGAGCATCAGAGGAGCATCAGAGGAGCATCAGAGGTGCATCAGAGGAGCATCGAGCAGGAGCAGGAGCATCGGAGGTGCAGGAGCAGGAGACGGAGCAGGAGCCGGAGCAGGAGCCGGAGCAGGAGCAGGTGCAGGAGCAGGAGCAGGAGCAGGAGCAGGAGCAGGGGCAGGAGCATGAGCAGGAGCAGGAGCAGGAGCAGGAGCAGGAGCAGGAGCAGGAGCAGGAGAAGGAGCAGGAGCAGGAGCAGGAGCAGGAGCAGGAGCAGGAGCATCAAAGGAGCATCAGAGGAGCATCAGAGGAACATCAGAGGAGCATCAGAGGAGCATCAGAGGAGCATCAGAGGAGCATCAGAGGAGATTCAGAGGAGCATCAGAGGAGCATCAGAGGAGCATCAGTGGAGCATCAGAGGAGGATCAGAGGAGCATCAGCGGAGCATCAGAGGAGAATCAGAGGAGCATCAGAGGAGCATCACAGAGGCATCAGAGGAGCATCAGAGGAGCATCAGAGGAGCATCAGAGGAGCATCTAAGGAGCATCAGAGGAGTATCAGAGGAGCATCAGAGGAGCATCAGAGGTGCATCAGAGGAGCATCAGAGGTGCAGGAGCAGGAGCAGCAGCAGGAGCAGGAACAGGAGCAGGAGCAGGAGCAGGAGCAGGAGCAGGAGCAGGAGCAGGAGCAGGAGCAGGAGCAGGAGCAGGAGCAGGAGTATCAGAGGAGCATCAGAGGAGCATCAGAGGAGCATCAGAGGAGCATCAGAGGAGCATCAGAGGAGGATCAGAGGAGCATCAGAGGAGCATCAGAGGAGCATCAGAGGAGCATCAGAGGAGCATCAGAGGAGCATCAGAGGAGCATCAGAGGAGCATCATAGGAGCATCAGAGGAGCATCAGAGGAGCATCAGAGGAGTATCAGAGGAGCATCAGAGGAGGATCAGAGGAGCATCAGAGGAGCATCAGAGGAGCCTCAGAGGAGCATCAGAGGAGCATCAGAGGAGCATCAGAGGAGCATCAGAGGAACATCAGAGGAACAGCAGAGCAGCATCACAGGAGCATCAGAGGAGCATCACAGGAGCATCAGAGGAGCATCAGAGGAGCATCAGAGGAGCATCAGAAGAGAATCAGAGGAGCCTCAGAGGTGCCTCAGAGGAGCATCAGAGGAGCATCAGAGGAGCATCAGAGGAGCATCAGAGGAGCATCAGAGGAGCATCAGAGGAGCACCAGAGGAGGATCAGAGGAGCATCAGAGGAGCATCAGAGGAGCATCAGAGGAGGATCACAGGAGCATCAGAGGAGCATCACAGGAGCATCAGAGGAGCATCAGAGGAGCATCAGAGGAGCATCAGAGGAGCATCAGAGGAGGATCACAGGAGCATCAGAGGAGCATCACAGGAGCATCAGAGGAGCATCAGAGGAGCATCAGAGGAGAATCAGATCAGCATCAGAGGAGCATCAGAGGAGCATCAGCGGAGCATCAGAGGAGAATCAGAGGAGCATCAGAGGAGCATTACAGAGGCATCAGAGGAGCATCAGAGGAGCATCAGAGGAGCATCAGAGGAGCATCAGAGGAACATCAGAGGAACAGCAGAGGAGCATCACAGGAGCATCAGAGGAGCATCACAGGAGCATCAGAGGAGCATCAGAGGAGCATCAGAGGAGCATCAGAAGAGAATCAGAGGAGCCTCAGAGGTGCCTCAGAGGAGCATCAGAGGAGCATCAGAGGAGCATCAGAGGAGCATCAGAGGAGCATCAGAGGAGCATCAGAGGAGCATCAGAGGAGGATCAGAGGAGCATCGGAGGAGCATCAGAGGAGCTTCAGAGGAGGATCACAGGAGCATCAGAGGAGCATCACAGGAGCATCAGAGGAGCATCAGAGGAGCATCAGAGGAGCATCAGAGGAGCATCAGAGGAGCATCAGAGGAGCATCAGAGGAGCCTCAGAGGAGCATCAGAGGAGCATCAGAGGAGCATCAGAGGAGCATCAGAGGAGCATCAGAGGAGCATCAGAGGAGCATCAGAGGAGCAACAGAGTAGCATCAGAGGAGCATCAGAGGAGGATCAGAGGAGCATAAGAGGAGCATCAGAGGAGCATCAGAGGAGCATCAGAGGAGAATCAGAGGAGCATCAGATGAGCATCAGAGGAGCAGCAGAGGAGCATCAGAGGAGCATCACAGGAGCATCAGAGGAGCATCAGAGGAGCATCAGAGGAGCATCAGAGGTGGATCAGAGGAGCATCAGAGGAGCATCAGAGGAGCATCAGAGGAGCATCAGAGGAGAATCAGAGGAGCATCAGATGAGCATCAGAGGAGCAGCAGAGGAGCATCAGAGGAGCATCACAGGAGCATCAGAGGAGCATCAGAGGAGTATCAGAGGAGCATCAGAGGAGCATCAGAGGAGCATCAGAGGAGCATCAGAGGAGCATCAGAGGAGCATCAGAGGAGCATCAGAGGAGCATCAGAGGAGCATCAGAGGAGGATCAGAGGAGCATCAGAGGAGCATCAGAGGAGCATCAGAGGAGCATCAGAGGAGAATCAGATCAGCATCAGAGGAGCAGCAGAGGAGCATCAGAGGAGCATTACAGGAGCATCAGAGGAGCATCAGAGGAGCATCAGAGGAGCATCACAGGAGCATCAGAGGAGCATCAGAGGAGCATCAGAGGAGGATCAGAGGAGCATCAGAGGAGCATCAGAGGAGCATCAGAGGAGGATCACAGGAGCATCAGAGGAGCATCACAGGAGCATCAGAGGAGCATCAGAGGAGCATCAGAGGAGCATCAGAGGAGCATCAGAGGAGCATCAGAGGAGCATCAGAGGAGCCTCAGAGGGGCATCAGAGGAGCATCAGAGGAGCATCAGAGCAGCATCAGAGGAGCAGCAGAGGAGGATCAGAGGAGCATCAGAGGAGCATCAGAGGAGCATCAGAGGAGCATCAGAGGAGCATCAGAGGAGCATCAGAGGAGCATCAGAGGAGCAACAGAGTAGCATCAGAGGAGCATCAGAGGAGGATCAGAGGAGCATAAGAGGAGCATCAGAGGAGCATCAGAGGAGCATCAGAGGAGCATCAGAGGAGAATCAGAGGAGCATCAGATGAGCATCAGAGGAGCAGCAGAGGAGCATCAGAGGAGCATCACAGGAGCATCAGAGGAATATCAGAGGAGCATCAGAGGAGCATCAGAGGTGGATCAGAGGAGCAGCAGAGGAGGATCAGAGGAGCATCAGAGGAGCATCAGAGGAGCATCAGAGGAGCATCAGAGGAGCATCAGAGGAGCATCAGAGGAGCATCAGAGGAGCAACAGAGTAGCATCAGAGGAGCATCAGAGGAGGATCAGAGGAGCATAAGAGGAGCATAAGAGGAGCATCAGAGGAGCATCAGAGGAGCATCAGAGGAGAATCAGAGGAGCATCAGATGAGCATCAGAGGAGCAGCAGAGGAGCATCAGAGGAGCATCACAGGAGCATCAGAGGAGCATCAGAGGAGCATCAGAGGAGCATCAGAGGTGGATCAGAGGAGCATCAGAGGAGCATCAGAGGAGCATCAGAGGAGCATCAGAGGAGAATCAGAGGAGCATCAGATGAGCATCAGAGGAGCAGCAGAGGAGCATCAGAGGAGCATCACAGGAGCATCAGAGGAGCATCAGAGGAGTATCAGAGGAGCATCAGAGGATCATCAGAGGAGCATCAGAGGAGCATCAGAGGAGCATCAGAGGAGCCTCAGAGGAGCATCAGAGGAGCATCAGAGGAGCATCAGAGGAGCATCAGAGGAGGATCAGAGGAGCATCAGAGGAGCATCAGAGGAGCATCAGAGGAGCATCAGAGGAGCATCAGAGGAGAATCAGATCAGCATCAGAGGAGCAGCAGAGGAGCATCAGAGGAGCATCACAGGAGCATCAGAGGAGCATCAGAGGAGCATCAGAGGAGCATCAGAGGAGCATCAGAGGAGCATCAGAGGAGCATCAGAGGAGGATCAGAGGAGCATCAGAGGAGCATCAGAGGAGCATCAGAGGAGGATCACAGGAGCATCAGAGGAGCATCACAGGAGCATCAGAGGAGCATCAGAGGAGCATCAGAGGAGCATCAGAGGAGCATCAGAGGAGCATCAGAGGAGCCTCAGAGGAGCATCAGAGGAGCATCAGAGGAGCATCAGAGGAGCATCAGAGGAGCAGCAGAGGAGGATCAGAGGAGCATCAGAGGAGCATCAGAGGAGCATCAGAGGAGCATCAGAGGAGCATCAGAGGAGCAGCAGAGGAGGATCAGAGGAGCATCAGAGGAGCATCAGAGGAGCATCAGAGGAGCATCAGAGGAGCATCAGAGGAGCATCAGAGGAGCATCAGAGGAGCAACAGAGTAGCATCAGAGGAGCATCAGAGGAGGATCAGAGGAGCATAAGAGGAGCATCAGAGGAGCATCAGAGGAGCATCAGAGGAGAATCAGAGGAGCATCAGATGAGCATCAGAGGAGCAGCAGAGGAGCATCAGAGGAGCATCACAGGAGCATCAGAGGAGCATCAGAGGAGCATCAGAGGAGCATCAGAGGTGGATCAGAGGAGCATCAGAGGAGCATCAGAGGAGCATCAGAGGAGCATCAGAGGAGAATCAGAGGAGCATCAGATGAGCATCAGAGGAGCAGCAGAGGAGCATCAGAGGAGCATCACAGGAGCATCAGAGGAGCATCAGAGGAGTATCAGAGGAGCATCAGAGGAGCATCAGAGGAGCATCAGAGGAGCATCAGAGGAGCATCAGAGGAGCCTCAGAGGAGCATCAGAGGAGCATCAGAGGAGCATCAGAGGAGCATCAGAGGAGGATCAGAGGAGCATCAGAGGAGCATCAGAGGAGCATCAGAAGAGCATCAGAGGAGCATCAGAGGAGAATCAGATCAGCATCAGAGGAGCAGCAGAGGAGCATCAGAGGAGCATCACAGGAGCATCAGAGGAGCATCAGAGGAGCATCAGAGGAGCATCACAGGAGCATCAGAGGAGCATCAGAGGAGCATCAGAGGAGCATCAGAGGAGCATAAGAGGAGCCTCAGAGGAGCATCAGAGGAGCATCAGAGGAGCATCAGAGGAGCATCAGAGGAGCATCAGAGGAGCATCAGAGGAGCAGGAGCAGGAGCAGGAGCAGGAGCAGGAGCAGGAGCATCAGAGGTCATCAGAGGAGCATCAGAGGAGCAGGAGCAGGAGCAGGAGCATCAGAGGAGCATCAGAGGAGCATCAGAGGAGCGTCAGAGGAGCATCAGAGGAGCATCAGAGGAGCATCAGAGGAGCATCAGAGGAGCATCAGAGGAGCATCAGTGGAGCATCAGAGGAGCATCAGTGGAGCATCAGAGGAGGATTAGAGGAGCATCAGAGGAGCATCAGAGGAGCATCAGAGGAGCATCAGAGGAGCATCAGAGGAGCATCAGAGGAGCATCAGAGGAGCATCAGAGGAGCAGGAGCAGGAGCAGGAGCAGGAGCAGGAGCAGGAGCAGGAGCAGGAGCAGGAGCATAAGAGGAGCATCAGAGGAGCATCAGAGGAGCATCAGAGGAGCATCAGTGGAGCATCAGAGGAGGATTAGAGGAGCATCAGAGGAGCATCAGAGGAGCATTAGAGGAGCATCAGAGGAGCATCAGAGGAGCATCAGAGGAGCATCAGAGGAGCATCAGAGGAGGATCAGAGGAGCATCAGAGGAGCATCAGAGGAGCATCAGAGGAGCATCAGAGGAGCATCAGAGGGGCATCAGAGGAGCATCAGAGGAGGATCAGAGGAGCATCAGAGGAGCATCAGAGGAGCATCAGAGGAGCATCAGAGGAGCATCAGAGGAGCATCTGAGGAGCATCAGAGGAGTATCAGAGGAGCATCAGAGGAGCATCTGAGGAGCATCAGAGGAGTATCATAGGAGCATCAGAGGAGCATCAGAGGTGCATCAGAGGAGCATCAGAGGTGCATCAGAGGAGCATCAGAGGTGCATCAGAGGAGCATCAGAGGTGCATCAGAGGAGCATCAGAGGTGCATCAGAGGAGCATCAGAGGAGCATCAGAGGAGCATCTGAGGAGTATCAGAGGAGCATCAGAGCAGCATCAGAGGAGCATCAGAGGAGCATCTGAGGAGCATCAGAGGAGTATCAGAGGAGAATCAGAGGAGCATCAGAGGTGTTTCAGAGGAGCATCAGAGGTGCAGGAGCAGGAGCAGGAGCAGGAGCAGGAGCAGGAGCAGGAGCAGGAGCAGGAGCAGGAGCAGGAGCAGGAGCAGGAGCAGGAGCAGGAGCAGGAGCAGGAGCAGGAGCAGGAGCAGGAGCAGGAGCAGGAGCAGGAGCAGGAGCAGGAGCAGGAGCAGGAGCATCAGAGGAGCATCAGAGGAGCATCAGAGGAGCATCAGAGGAGCATCAGAGGAGCATCAGAGGAGCATCAGAGGAGCATCAGAGGAGCCTCAGAGGAGCATCAGAGGAGCATCAGAGGAGCATCAGAGGAGGATCAGAGGAGCATCAGAGGAGCATCAGAGGAGCAGGAGCAGGAGCAGGAGCAGGAGCAGGAGCAGGAGCATCAGAGGTCATCAGAGGAGCATCAGAGGAGCAGGAGCAGGAGCAGGAGCATCAGAGGAGCATCAGAGGAGCATCAGAGGAGCGTCAGAGGAGCATCAGAGGAGCATCAGAGGAGCATCAGAGGAGCATAAGAGGTGCATCAGAGGAGCATCAGAGGAGCCTCAGAGGAGCATCAGAGGAGCATCTGAGGAGCATCATTGGAGCATCAGAGGAGCATCAGAGGAGCATCAGAGGAGCAACAGAGGAGCATCAGAGGAGCATCAGAGGAGCATCAGAGGAGCATCAGAGGAGCATCAGAGGTGCATCAGAGGAGCATCTGAGGAGCATCAGAGGAGCATCACAGGAGCATCAGAGGAGCATCAGAGGAGCATCAGAGGAGCATCAGAGGAGCATCAGAGGAGCCTCAGACGAGCATCAGAGGAGTATCAGAGGAGCATCAGAGGAGCATCAGAGGAGCATCAGAGGAGCATCAGAGGTGCATCAGAGGAACATCTGAGGAGCATCAGAGGAGCATCATAGGAGCATCAGAGGAGCATCAGAGGAGCATCAGAGGAGCATCTGAGAAGCATCAGTGGAGCATCAGAGGAGCATCAGAGGAGCATCAGAGGTGCATCAGAGGAGCATCGAGCAGGAGCAGGAGCATCGGAGGTGCAGGAGCAGGAGCCGGAGCAGGAGCCGGAGCAGGAGCCGGAGCAGGAGCAGGTGCAGGAGCAGGAGCAGGAGCATGAGCAGGAGCAGGGGCAGGAGCATGAGCAGGAGCAGGAGCAGGAGCAGGAGCAGGAGCAGGAGCAAGAGCAGGAGCAGGAGCAGGAGCAGGAGCAGGAGCAGGAGCAGGAGCAGGAGCATCAAAGGAGCATCAGAGGAGCATCAGAGGAACATCAGAGGAGCATCAGAGGAGCATCAGAGGAGCATCAGAGGAGATTCAGAGGAGATTCAGAGGAGCATCAGAGGAGCATCAGAGGAGCATCAGTGGAGCATCAGAGGAGGATCAGAGGAGCATCAGCGGAGCATCAGAGGAGAATCAGAGGAGCATCAGAGGAGCATCACAGAGGCATCAGAGGAGCATCAGAGGAGCATCAGAGGAGCATCAGAGGAGCATCTAAGGAGCATCAGAGGAGTATCAGAGGAGCATCAGAGGAGCATCAGAGGTGCATCAGAGGAGCATCAGAGGTGCAGGAGCAGGAGCAGCAGCAGGAGCAGGAACAGGAGCAGGAGCAGGAGCAGGAGCAGGAGCAGGAGCAGGAGCAGGAGCAGGAGCAGGAGCAGGAGCAGGAGCAGGAGCAGGAGCATCAGAGGAGCATCAGAGGAGCATCAGAGGAGCATCAGAGGAGAATCAGAGGAGCATCAGAGGAGCATCAGAGGAGGATCAGAGGAGCATCAGAGGAGCATCAGAGGAGCATCAGAGGAGCATCAGAGGAGCATCAGAGGAGCATCAGAGGAGCATCAGAGGAGCATCATAGGAGCATCAGAGGAGCATCAGAGGAGCATCAGAGGAGTATCAGAGGAGCATCAGAGGAGGATCAGAGGAGCATCAGAGGAGCATCAGAGGAGCCTCAGAGGAGCATCAGAGGAGCATCAGAGGAGCATCAGAGGAGCATCAGAGGAACATCAGAGGAACAGCAGAGCAGCATCACAGGAGCATCAGAGGAGCATCACAGGAGCATCAGAGGAGCATCAGAGGAGCATCAGAGGAGCATCAGAAGAGAATCAGAGGAGCCTCAGAGGTGCCTCAGAGGAGCATCAGAGGAGCATCAGAGGAGCATCAGAGGAGCATCAGAGGGGCATCAGAGGAGCATCAGAGGAGCACCAGAGGAGGATCAGAGGAGCATCAGAGGAGCATCAGAGGAGCATCAGAGGAGGATCACAGGAGCATCAGAGGAGCATCACAGGAGCATCAGAGGAGCATCAGAGGAGCATCAGAGGAGCATCAGAGGAGCATCAGAGGAGCATCAGAGGAGCATCAGAGGAGCATCAGAGGAGCATCAGAGGAGCATCAGAGGAGCATCAGAGGAGCAGCAGAGGAGGATCAGCGGAGCATCAGAGGAGCATCAGAGGAGCATCAGAGGAGCATCAGAGGAGCATCAGAGGAGCATCAGAGGAGCATCAGAGGAGCATCAGAGGAGCATCAGAGGAGCATCAGAGGAGCATCAGAGGAGCATCAGAGGAGGATCAGAGGAGCATAAGAGGAGCATCAGAGGAGCATCAGAGGAGCATCAGAGGAGAATCAGAGGAGCATCAGATGAGCATCAGAGGAGCAGCAGAGGAGCATCAGAGGAGCATCACAGGAGCATCAGAGGAGCATCAGAGGAGCATCAGAGGAGCACCAGAGGTGGATCAGAGGAGCATCAGAGGAGCATCAGAGGAGCATCAGAGGAGCATCAGAGGAGAATCAGAGGAGCATCAGATGAGCATCAGAGGAGCAGCAGAGGAGCATCACAGGAGCATCAGAGGAGCATCAGAGGAGTATCAGAGGAGCATCAGAGGAGCATCAGAGGAGCATCAGAGGAGCATCAGAGGAGCATCAGAGGAGCCTCAGAGGAGCATCAGAGGAGCATTAGAGGAGCATCAGAGGAGCATCAGAGGAGGATCAGAGGAGCATCAGAGGAGCATCAGAGGAGCATCAGAGGAGCATCAGAGGAGCATCAGAGGAGAATCAGATCAGCATCAGAGGAGCAGCAGAGGAGCATCAGAGGAGCATCACAGGAGCAACAGAGGAGCATCAGAGGAGCATCAGAGGAGCATCACAGGAGCATCAGAGGAGCATCAGAGAAGCATCAGAGGAGCATCAGAGGAGCATCAGAGGAGCATCAGAGGAGCATCAGAGGAGCATCAGAGGAGCATCAGAGGAGCATCAGAGGAGCATCAGAGGAGCATTACAGGAGCATCACAGGAGCATCAGAGGAGCATCAGTGGAGCATCAGAGGAGGATCAGAGGATCATCAGAGGAGCATCAGAGGAGCATCAGAGGAGCATCAGCGGAGCATCAGAGGAGAATCAGAGGAGCATCAGAGGAGCATTACAGAGGCATCAGAGGAGCATCAGAGGAGCATCAGAGGAGCATCAGAGGAGCATCTAAGGAGCATCAGAGGAGTATCAGAGGAGCATCAGAGGAGCATAAGAGGAGCATCAGCGGAGCATCAGAGGAGAATCAGAGGAGCATCAGAGGAGCATTACAGAGGCATCAGAGGAGCATCAGAGGAGCATCAGAGGAGCATCAGAGGAGCATCTAAGGAGCATCAGAGGAGTATCAGAGGAGCATCAGAGGAGCATCAGAGGTGCATCAGAGGAGCATCAGAGGTGCAGGAGCAGGAGCAGCAGCAGGAGCAGGAACAGGAGCAGGAGCAGGAGCAGGAGCAGGAGCAGGAGCAGGAGCAGGAGCAGGAGCAGGAGCAGGAGCAGGGGCAGGAGCATGAGCAGGAGCAGGAGCAGGAGCAGGAGCAGGAGCAGGAGCAGGAGCAGGAGCAGGAGCAGGAGCAGGAGCAGGAGCAGGAGCAGGAGCATCAAAGGAGCATCAGAGGAGCATCAGAGGAACATCAGAGGAGCATCAGAGGAGCATCAGAGGAGCATCAGAGGAGCATCAGAGGAGCATCAGAGGAGCATCAGAGGAGCATCAGAGGAGAATCAGAGGAGCATTACAGGAGCATCACAGGAGCATCAGAGGAGCATCAGTGGAGCATCAGAGGAGGATCAGAGGATCATAAGAGGAGCATCAGAGGAGCATCAGAGGAGCATCAGCGGAGCATCAGAGGAGAATCAGAGGAGCATCAGAGGAGCATCACAGAGGCATCAGAGGAGCATCAGAGGAGCATCAGAGGAGCATCAGAGGAGCATCTAAGGAGCATCAGAGGAGTATCAGAGGAGCATCAGAGGAGCATCAGAGGTGCATCAGAGGAGCATCAGAGGTGCAGGAGCAGGAGCAGCAGCAGGAGCAGGAACAGGAGCAGGAGCAGGAGCAGGAGCAGGAGCAGGAGCAGGAGCAGGAGCAGGAGCAGGAGCAGGAGCAGGAGCATGAGCAGGAGCAGGAGCATCAGAGGAGCATCAGAGGAGCATCAGAGGAGCATCAGAGGAGCATCAGAGGAGCATCAGAGGAGCATCAGAGGAGGATCAGAGGAGCATCAGAGGAGCATCAGAGGAGCATCAGAGGAGCATCAGAGGAGCATCAGAGGAGCATCAGAGGAGCATCAGAGGAGCATCAGAGGAGCATCATAGCAGCATCAGAGGAGCATCAGAGGAGCATCAGAGGAGTATCAGAGGAGCATCAGAGGAGGATCAGAGGAGCATCAGAGGAGCATCAGAGGAGCCTCAGAGGAGCATCAGAGGAGCATCAGAGGAGCATCAGAGGAGCATCAGAGGAACATCAGAGGAACAGCAGAGGAGCATCACAGGAGCATCAGAGGAGCATCACAGGAGCATCAGAGGAGCATCAGAGGAGCATCAGAGGAGCATCAGAAGAGAATCAGAGGAGCCTCAGAGGTGCCTCAGAGGAGCATCACAGGAGCATCAGAGGAGCATCAGAGGAGCATCAGAGGAGCATCAGAGGAGCATCAGAGGAGCATCAGAGGAGCATCAGAGGAGCATCATAGGAGCATCAGAGGAGCATCAGAGGAGGATCACAGGAGCATCAGAGGAGCATCACAGGAGCATCAGAGGAGCATCAGAGGAGCATCAGAGGAGCATCAGAGGAGCATCAGAGGAGCATCAGAGGAGCAGCAGAGGAGGATCACAGGAGCATCAGAGGAGCATCACAGGAGCATCAGAGGAGCATCAGAGGAGCCTCAGAGGAGCATCAGAGGAGCATCAGAGGAGCATCAGAGGAGCATCAGAGGAGCAGCAGAGGAGCATCAGAGGAGCATCAGAGGAGCATCAGAGGAGCATCAGAGGAGCATCAGAGGAGGATCACAGGAGCATCAGAGGAGCATCACAGGAGCATCAGAGGAGCATCAGAGGAGCCTCAGAGGAGCATCAGAGGAGCATAAGAGGAGCATCAGAGGAGCATCAGAGGAGCAGCAGAGGAGGATCAGAGGAGCATCAGAGGAGCATCAGAGGAGCATCAGAGGAGCATCAGAGGAGCATCAGAGGAGCATCAGAGGAGCAACAGAGTAGCATCAGAGGAGCATCAGAGGAGGATCAGAGGAGCATAAGAGGAGCATCAGAGGAGCATCAGAGGAGCATCAGAGGAGAATCAGAGGAGCATCAGATGAGCATCAGAGGAGCAGCAGAGGAGCATCAGAGGAGCATCACAGGAGCATCAGAGGGGCATCAGAGGAGCATCAGAGGAGCATCAGAGGTGGATCAGAGGAGCATCAGAGGAGCATCAGAGGAGCATCAGAGGAGCATCAGAGGAGAATCAGAGGAGCATCAGATGAGCATCAGAGGAGCAGCAGAGGAGCATCAGAGGAGCATCACAGGAGCATCAGAGGAGCATCAGAGGAGTATCAGAGGAGCATCAGAGGAGCATCAGAGGAGCATCAGAGGAGCATCAGAGGAGCATCAGAGGAGCCTCAGAGGAGCATCAGAGGAGCATCAGAGGAGCATCAGAGGAGCATCAGAGGAGGATCAGAGGAGCATCAGAGGAGCATCAGAGGAGCATCAGAGGAGCATCAGAGGAGAATCAGATCAGCATCAGAGGAGCAGCAGAGGAGCATCAGAGGAGCATCACAGGAGCATCAGAGGAGCATCAGAGGAGCATCAGAGGAGCATCACAGGAGCATCAGAGGAGCATCAGAGGAGCATCAGAGGAGGATCAGAGGAGCATCAGAGGAGCATCAGAGGAGCATCAGAGGAGGATCACAGGAGCATCAGAGGAGCATCACAGGAGCATCAGAGGAGCATCAGAGGAGCATCAGAGGAGCATCAGAGGAGCATCAGAGGAGCATCAGAGGAGCATCAGATGAGCCTCAGAGGGGCATCAGAGGAGCATCAGAGGAGCATCAGAGGAGCATCAGAGGAGCAGCAGAGGAGGATCAGAGGAGCATCAGAGGAGCATCAGAGGAGCATCAGAGGAGCATCAGAGGAGCATCAGAGGAGCATCAGAGGAGCATCAGAGGAGCAACAGAGTAGCATCAGAGGAGCATCAGAGGAGGATCAGAGGAGCATAAGAGGAGCATCAGAGGAGCATCAGAGGAGCATCAGAGGAGAATCAGAGGAGCATCAGAGGAGCATCAGAGGAGCAGCAGAGGAGCATCAGAGGAGCATCACAGGAGCATCAGAGGAGCATCAGAGGAGCATCAGAGGAGCATCAGAGGTGGATCAGAGGAGCAGCAGAGGAGGATCAGAGGAGCATCAGAGGAGCATCAGAGGAGCATCAGAGGAGCATCAGAGGAGCATCAGAGGAGCATCAGAGGAGCATCAGAGGAGCAACAGAGTAGCATCAGAGGAGCATCAGAGGAGGATCAGAGGAGCATAAGAGGAGCATAAGAGGAGCATCAGAGGAGCATCAGAGGAGCATCAGAGGAGAATCAGAGGAGCATCAGATGAGCATCAGAGGAGCAGCAGAGGAGCAACAGAGGAGCATCACAGGAGCATAAGAGGAGCATCAGAGGAGCATCAGAGGAGCATCAGAGGTGGATCAGAGGAGCATCAGAGGAGCATCAGAGGAGCATCAGAGGAGCATCAGAGGAGAATCAGAGGAGTATCAGATGAGCATCAGAGGAGCAGCAGAGGAGCATCAGAGGAGCATCACAGGAGCATCAGAGGAGCATCAGAGGAGTATCAGAGGAGCATCAGAGGAGCATCAGAGGAGCATCAGAGGAGCATCAGAGGAGCATCAGAGGAGCCTCAGAGGAGCATCAGAGGAGCATCAGAGGAGCATCAGAGGAGCATCAGAGGAGGATCACAGGAGCATCAGAGGAGCATCACAGGAGCATCAGAGGAGCATCAGAGGAGCATCAGAGGAGCATCAGAGGAGCATCAGAGGAGCATCAGAGGAGCATCAGAGGAGCCTCAGAGGAGCATCAGAGGAGCATCAAAGGAGCATCAGAGGAGCATCAGAGGAGCAGCAGAGGAGGATCAGAGGAGCATCAGAGGAGCATCAGAGGAGCATCAGAGGAGCATCAGAGGAGCATCAGAGGAGCATCAGAGGAGCATCAGAGGAGCAACAGAGTAGCATCAGAGGAGCATCAGAGGAGGATCAGAGGAGCATTAGAGGAGCATCAGAGGAGCATCAGAGGAGCATCAGAGGAGAATCAGAGGAGCATCAGATGAGCATCAGAGGAGCAGCAGAGGAGCATCAGAGGAGCATCACAGGAGCATCAGAGGAGCATCAGAGGAGCATCAGAGGAGCATCAGAGGTGGATCAGAGGAGCATCAGAGGAGCATCAGAGGAGCATCAGAGGAGAATCAGAGGAGCATCAGATGAGCATCAGAGGAGCAGCAGAGGAGCATCAGAGGAGCATCACAGGAGCATCAGAGGAGCATCAGAGGAGTATCAGAGGAGCATCAGAGGAGCATCAGAGGAGCATCAGAGGAGCATCAGAGGAGCCTCAGATGAGCATCAGAGGAGCATCAGAGGAGCATCAGAGGAGCATCAGAGGAGGATCAGAGGAGCATCAGAGGAGCATCAGAGGAGCATCAGAGGAGCATCAGAGGAGCATCAGAGGAGAATCAGATCAGCATCAGAGGAGCAGCAGAGGAGCATCAGAGGAGCATCACAGGAGCATCAGAGGAGCATCAGAGGAGCATCAGAGGAGCATCACAGGAGCATCAGAGGAGCATCAGAGGAGCATCAGAGGAGGATCAGAGGAGCATCAGAGGAGCATAAGAGGAGCCACAGAGGAGCATCAGAGGAGCATCAGAGGAGCATCAGAGGAGGATCAGAGGAGCATCAGAGGAGCATCAGAGGAGCAGGAGCAGGAGCAGGAGCAGGAGCAGGAGCAGGAGCATCAGAGGTCATCAGAGGAGCATCAGAGGAGCAGGAGCAGGAGCAGGAGCATCAGAGGAGCATCAGAGGAGCATCAGAGGAGCGTCAGAGGAGCATCAGAGGAGCATCAGAGGAGCATCAGAGGAGCATCAGAGGAGCATCAGAGGAGCATCAGTGGAGCATCAGAGGAGCATCAGTGGAGCATCAGAGGAGGATCAGAGGAGCATCAGAGGAGCATCAGAGGAGCATCAGAGGACCATCAGAGGAGCATCAGAGGAGCATCAGAGGAGCATCAGAGGAGCATCAGAGGAGCAGGAGCAGGAGCAGGAGCAGGAGCAGGAGCAGGAGCAGGAGCAGGAGCAGGAGCATCAGAGGAGCATCAGAGGAGCATCAGAGGAGCATCAGAGGAGCATCAGTGGAGCATCAGAGGAGGATCAGAGGAGCATCAGAGGAGCATCAGAGGAGCATTAGAGGAGCATCAGAGGAGCATCAGAGGAGCATCAGAGGAGCATCAGAGGAGCATCAGAGGAGGATCAGAGGAGCATCAGAGGAGCATCAGAGGAGCATCAGAGGAGCATCAGAGGAGCATCAGAGGAGCATCAGAGGAGCATCAGAGGAGGATCAGAGGAGCATCAGAGGAGCATCAGAGGAGCATCAGAGGAGCATCAGAGGAGCATCAGAGGAGCATCTGAGGAGCATCAGAGGAGTATCAGAGGAACATCAGAGGAGCATCTGAGGAGCATCAGAGGAGTATCAGAGGAGCATCAGAGGAGCATCAGAGGTGCATCAGAGGAGCATCAGAGGTGCATCAGAGGAGCATCAGAGGAGCATCAGAGGAGCATCAGAGGAGCATCTGAGGAGCATCAGAGGAGCATCAGAGCAGCATCAGAGGAGCATCAGAGGAGCATCTGAGGAGCATCAGAGGAGTATCAGAGGAGAATCAGAGGAGCATCAGAGGTGCATCAGAGGAGCATCAGAGGTGCAGAAGCAGGAGCAGGAGCTGGAACAGGAGCAGGAGCAGGAGCAGGAGCAGGAGCAGGAGCAGGAGCAGGAGCAGGAGCAGGAGCAGGAGCAGGAGCAGGAGCAGGAGCAGGAGCAGGAGCAGGAGCAGGAGCAGGAGCAGGAGCAGGAGCAGGAGCAGGAGCAGGAGCAGGAGCAGGAGCAGGAGCAGGAGCATCAGAGGAGCATCAGAGGAGCATCAGAGGAGCATCAGAGGAGCATCAGAGGAGCATCAGAGGAGCATCAGAGGAGCATTACAGGAGCAAAACAGGAGCAGGAGCAGGAGCAGGAGCAGGAGCAGGAGCATCAGAGGAGCATCAGAGGAGCATCAGAGGAGCATCAGAGGAGCATCATAGGAGCATCAGAGGAGCATCAGAGGAGCATCAGAGGAGTATCAGAGGAGCATCAGAGGAGGATCAGAGGAGCATCAGAGGAGCATCAGAGGAGCCTCAGAGGAGCATCAGAGGAGCATCAGAGGAGCATCAGAGGAGCATCAGAGGAACATCAGAGGAACAGCAGAGGAGCATCACAGGAGCATCAGAGGGGCATCACAGGAGCATCAGAGGAGCATCAGAGGAGCATCAGAGGAGCATCAGAAGAGAATCAGAGGAGCCTCAGAGGTGCCTCAGAGTAGCATCAGAGGAGCATCAGAGGAGCATCAGAGGAGCATCAGAGGAGCATCAGAGGAGCATCAGAGGAGCATCAGAGGAGGATCAGAGGAGCATCAGAGGAGCATCAGAGGAGCATCAGAGGAGGATCACAGGAGCATCAGAGGAGCATCACAGGAGCATCAGAGGAGCATCAGAGGAGCATCAGAGGAGCATCAGAGGAGCATCAGAGGAGCATCAGAGGAGCATCAGAGGAGCCTCAGAGGAGCATCAGAGGAGCATCAGAGGAGCATCAGAGGAGCATCAGAGGGGCAGCAGAGGAGGATCAGAGGAGCATCAGAGGAGCATCAGAGGAGCATCAGAGGAGCATCAGAGGAGCATCAGAGGAGCATCAGAGGAGCATCAGAGGAGCATCAGAGTAGCATCAGAGGAGCATCAGAGGAGCATCAGAGGAGCATCAGAGGAGCATCAGAGGAGGATCAGAGGAGCATAAGAGGAGCATCAGAGGAGCATCAGAGGAGCATCAGAGGAGAATCAGAGGAGCATCAGATGAGCATCAGAGGAGCAGCAGAGGAGCATCAGAGGAGCATCAGACGAGCAGCAGAGGAGCATCAGAGGAGCATCAGAGGAGCATCAGAGGAGAATCAGAGGAGCATCAGATGAGCATCAGAGGAGCAGCAGAGGAGCATCAGAGGAGCATCACAGGAGCATCAGAGGAGCATCAGAGGAGTATCAGAGGAGCATCAGAGGAGCATCACAGGAGCATCAGAGGAGCATCAGAGGAGCATCAGAGGAGCCTCAGAGGAGCATCAGAGGAGCATGAGAGGAGCATCAGAGGAGCATCAGAGGAGGATCAGAGGAGCATCAGAGGAGCATCAGAGGAGCATCAGAGGAGCATCAGAGGAGCATCAGAGGAGAATCAGATCAGCATCAGAGGAGCAGCAGAGGAGCATCAGAGGAGCATCACAGGAGCATCAGAGGAGCATCAGAGGAGCATCACAGGAGCATCAGAGGAGCATCAGAGGAGCATCAGAGGAGCATCAGAGGGGCATCAGAGGAGCATCAGAGGAGCCTCAGAGGAGCATCAGAGGAGCATCAGAGGAGCATCAGAGGAGGATCAGAGGAGCATCAGAGGAGCATCAGAGGAGCAGGAGCTGGAGCAGGAGCAGGAGCAGGAGCAGGAGCATCAGAGGTCATCAGAGGAGCATCAGAGGAGCAGGAGCAGGAGCAGGAGCATCAGAGGAGCATCAGAGGAGCATCAGAGGAGCGTCAGAGGAGCATCAGAGGAGCATCAGAGGAGCATCAGAGGAGCATCAGAGGTGAATCAGAGGAGCATCAGAGGAGCCTCAGAGGAGCATCAGGAGCATCTGAGGAGCATCATTGGAGCATCAGAGGAGCATCAGAGGAGCATCAGAGGAGCAACAGAGGAGCATCAGAGGAGCATCAGAGGAGCATCAGAGGAGCATCAGAGGAGCATCAGAGGTGCATCAGAGGAGCATCTGAGGAGCATCAGAGGAGCATCACAGGAGCATCAGAGGAGCATCAGAGGAGCATCAGAGGAGCATCAGAGGAGCATCAGAGGAGCCTCAGAGGAGCATCAGAGGAGTATCAGAGGAGCATCAGAGGAGCATCAGAGGAGCATCAGAGGAGCATCAGAGGTGCATCAGAGGAGCATCTGAGGAGCATCAGAGGAGCATCATAGGAGCATCAGAGGAGCATCAGAGGTGCATCAGAGGAGCATCTGAGAAGCATCAGTGGAGCATCAGAGGAGCATCAGAGGAGCATCATAGGTGCATCAGAGGAGCATCGAGCAGGAGCAGGAGCATCGGAGGTGCAGGAGCAGGAGCCGGAGCAGGAGCCGGAGCAGGAGCCGGAGTAGGAGCAGGTGCAGGAGCAGGAGCAGGAGCAGGAGCAGGAGCAGGGGCAGGAGCATGAGCAGGAGCAGGAGCAGGAGCAGGACCAGGAGCAGGAGCAGGAGCAGGAGCAGGAGCAGGAGCAGGAGCAGGAGCAGGAGCAGGAGCAGGAGCAGGAGCAGGAGCATCAAAGGAGCATCAGAGGAACATCAGAGGAGCATCAGAGGAGCATCAGAGGAGCATCAGAGGAGCATCAGAGGAGATTCAGAGGAGCATCAGAGGAGCATCAGAGGAGCATCAGTGGAGCATCAGAGGAGGATCAGAGGAGCATCAGCGGAGCATCAGAGGAGAATCAGAGGAGCATCAGAGGAGCATCACAGAGGCATCAGAGGAGCATCAGAGGAGCATCAGAGGAGCATCAGAGGAGCATCTAAGGAGCATCAGAGGAGTATCAGAGGAGCATCAGAGGAGCATCAGAGGTGCATCAGAGGAGCATCAGAGGTGCAGGAGCAGGAGCAGCAGCAGGAGCAGGAACAGGAGCAGGAGCAGGAGCAGGAGCAGGAGCAGGAGCAGGAGCATCAGAGGAGCATCAGAGGAGCATCAGAGGAGCATCAGAGGAGCATCAGAGGAGCATCAGAGGAGGATCAGAGGAGCATCAGAGGAGCATCAGAGGAGCATCAGAGGAGCATCAGAGGAGCATCAGAGGAGCATCAGAGGAGCATCAGAGGAGCATCATAGGAGCATCAGAGGAGCATCAGAGGAGCATCAGAGGAGTATCAGAGGAGCATCAGAGGAGGATCAGAGGAGCATCAGAGGAGCATCAGAGGAGCCTCAGAGGAGCATCAGAGGAGCATCAGAGGAGCATCAGAGGAGCCTCAGAGGAGCATCAGAGGAGCATCACAGGAGCATCAGAGGAGGATCAGAGGAGCATCAGAGGAGCATCAGAGGAGCATCAGAGGAGCATCAGAGGAGCATCAGAGGAGCATCAGAGGAGCATCAGAGGAGGATCAGAGGTGCCTCAGAGGAGCATCAGAGGAGCATCAGAGGAGCATCAGAGGAGCATCAGAGGAGCATCAGAGGAGCATCAGAGGAGCACCAGAGGAGGATCAGAGGAGCATCACAGGAGCATCAGAGGAGCATCAGAGGAGGATCAGAGGAGCATCAGAGGAGCATCAGAGGAGCATCAGAAGAGAATCAGAGGAGCCTCCGAGGTGCCTCAGAGGAGCATCAGAGGAGCATCAGAGGAGCATCAGAGGAGCATCAGAGGAGCATCAGAGGAGCATCAGAGGAGCACCAGAGGAGGATCAGAGGAGCATCAGAGGAGCATCAGAGGAGCATCAGAGGAGGATCAGAGGAGCATCAGAGGAGCATCAGAGGAGCATCAGAGGAGCATCAGAGGAGCATCAGAGGAGCATCAGAGGAGCATCAGAGGAGCATCAGAGGAGCAGCAGAGGAGGATCAGAGGAGCATCAGAGGAGCATCAGAGGAGCATCAGAGGAGAATCAGAGGAGCATCAGAGGAGCATCAGAGGAGAATCAGAGGAGCATCAGAGGAGCATCAGAGGAGCAGCAGAGGAGGATCAGAGGAGCATCAGAGGAGCATCAGAGGAGCATCAGAGGAGCAACAGAGTAGCATCAGAGGAGCATCAGAGGAGGATCAGAGGAGCATAAGAGGAGCATCAGAGGAGCATCAGAGGAGCATCAGAGGAGAATCAGAGGAGCATCAGATGAGCATCAGAGGAGCAGCAGAGGAGCATCAGAGGAGCATCACAGGAGCATCAGAGGAGCATCAGAGGAGCATCAGAGGAGCATCAGAGGTGGATCAGAGGAGCATCAGAGGAGCATCAGAGGAGCATCAGAGGAGAATCAGAGGAGCATCAGATGAGCATCAGAGGAGCAGCAGAGGAGCATCAGAGGAGCATCACAGGAGCATCAGAGGAGCATCAGAGGAGTATCAGAGGAGCATCAGAGGAGCATCAGAGGAGCATCAGAGGAGCATCAGAGGAGCCTCAGATGAGCATCAGAGGAGCATCAGAGGAGCATCAGAGGAGCATCAGAGGAGGATCAGAGGAGCATCAGAGGAGCATCAGAGGAGCATCAGAGGAGCATCAGAGGAGCATCAGAGGAGAATCAGATCAGCATCAGAGGAGCAGCAGAGGAGCATCAGAGGAGCATCACAGGAGCATCAGAGGAGCATCAGAGGAGCATCAGAGGAGCATCACAGGAGCATCAGAGGAGCATCAGAGGAGCATCAGAGGAGCATCAGAGGAGCATCAGAGGAGCATAAGAGGAGCCTCAGAGGAGCATCAGAGGAGCATCAGAGGAGCATCAGAGGAGGATCAGAGGAGCATCAGAGGAGCATCAGAGGAGCAGGAGCAGGAGCAGGAGCAGGAGCAGGAGCAGGAGCATCAGAGGTCATCAGAGGAGCATCAGAGGAGCAGGAGCAGGAGCAGGAGCATCAGAGGAGCATCAGAGGAGCATCAGAGGAGCGTCAGAGGAGCATCAGAGGAGCATCAGAGGAGCATCAGAGGAGCATCAGAGGAGCATCAGAGGAGCATCAGTGGAGCATCAGAGGAGCATCAGTGGAGCATCAGAGGAGGATCAGAGGAGCATCAGAGGAGCATCAGAGGAGCATCAGAGGACCATAAGAGGAGCATCAGAGGAGCATCAGAGGAGCATCAGAGGAGCATCAGAGGAGCAGGAGCAGGAGCAGGAGCAGGAGCAGGAGCAGGAGCAGGAGCAGGAGCATCAGAGGAGCATCAGAGGAGCATCAGAGGAGCATCAGAGGAGCATCAGTGGAGCATCAGAGGAGGATCAGAGGAGCATCAGAGGAGCATCAGAGGAGCATTAGAGGAGCATCAGAGGAGCATCAGAGGTGCATCAGAGGAGCATCAGAGGAGCATCAGAGGAGGATCAGAGGAGCATCAGAGGAGCATCAGAGGAGCATCAGAGGAGCATCAGAGGAGCATCAGAGGAGCATCAGAGGAGCATCAGAGGAGGATCAGAGGAGCATCAGAGGAGCATCAGAGGAGCATCAGAGGAGCATCAGAGGAGCATCAGAGGAGCATCTGAGGAGCATCAGAGGAGTATCAGAGGAGCATCAGAGGAGCATCTGAGGAGCATCAGAGGAGTATCAGAGGAGCATCAGAGGAGCATCAGAGGTGCATCAGAGGAGCATCAGAGGTGCATCAGAGGAGCATCAGAGGAGCATCAGAGGAGCATCAGAGGAGCATCAGAGGAGCATCTGAGGAGCATCAGAGGAGCATCAGAGCAGCATCAGAGGAGCATCAGAGGAGCATCTGAGGAGCATCAGAGGAGTATCAGAGGAGAATCAGAGGAGCATCAGAGGTGCATCTGAGGGGCATCAGAGGTGCAGGAGCAGGAGCAGGAGCTGGAACAGGAGCAGGAGCAGGAGCAGGAGCAGGAGCAGGAGCAGGAGCAGGAGCAGGAGCAGGAGCAGGAGCAGGAGCAGGAGCAGGAGCAGGAGCAGGAGCAGGAGCAGGAGCAGGAGCAGGAGCAGGAGCAGGAGCAGGAGCAGGAGCAGGAGCAGGAGCAGGAGCATCAGAGGAGCATGAGAGGAGCATCAGAGGAGCATCAGAGGAGCATCAGAGGAGCATCAGAGGAGCATCAGAGGAGCATTACAGGAGCAAAACAGGAGCAGGAGCAGGAGCAGGAGCAGGAGCAGGAGCATCAGAGGAGCATCAGAGGAGCATCAGAGGAGCATCAGAGGAGCATCATAGGAGCATCAGAGGAGTATCAGAGGAGCATCAGAGGAGGATCAGAGGAGCATCAGAGGAGCATCAGAGGAGCCTCAGAGGAGCATCAGAGGAGCATCAGAGGAGCATCAGAGGAGCATCAGAGGAACATCAGAGGAACAGCAGAGGAGCATCACAGGAGCATCAGAGGAGCATCACAGGAGCATCAGAGGAGCATCAGAGGAGCATCAGAGGAGCATCAGAAGAGAATCAGAGGAGCCTCAGAGGTGCCTCAGAGTAGCATCAGAGGAGCATCAGAGGAGCATCAGAGGAGCATCAGAGGAGCATCAGAGGAGCATCAGAGGAGCATCAGAGGAGGATCAGAGGAGCATCAGAGGAGCATCAGAGGAGCATCAGAGGAGGATCACAGGAGCATCAGAGGAGCATCACAGGAGCATCAGAGGAGCATCAGAGGAGCATCAGAGGAGCATCAGAGGAGCATCAGAGGAGCATCAGAGGAGCATCAGAGGAGCCTCAGAGGAGCATCAGAGGAGCATCAGAGGAGCATCAGAGGAGCATCAGAGGGGCAGCAGAGGAGGATCAGAGGAGCATCAGAGGAGCATCAGAGGAGCATCAGAGGAGCATCAGAGGAGCATCAGAGGAGCATCAGAGGAGCATCAGAGGAGCATCAGAGTAGCATCAGAGGAGCATCAGAGGAGCATCAGAGGAGCATCAGAGGAGCATCAGAGGAGGATCAGAGGAGCATAAGAGGAGCATCAGAGGAGCATCAGAGGAGCATCACAGGAGAATCAGAGGAGCATCAGATGAGCATCAGAGGAGCAGCAGAGGAGCATCAGAGGAGCATCAGAGGAGCAGCAGAGGAGCATCAGAGGAGCATCAGAGGAGCATCATAGGAGAATCAGAGGAGCATCAGATGAGCATCAGAGGAGCAGCAGAGGAGCATCAGAGGAGCATCACAGGAGCATCAGAGGAGCATCAGAGGAGTATCAGAGGAGCATCAGAGGAGCATCACAGGAGCATCAGAGGAGCATCAGAGGAGCATCAGAGGAGCCTCAGAGGAGCATCAGAGGAGCATGAGAGGAGCATCAGAGGAGCATCAGAGGAGGATCAGAGGAGCATCAGAGGAGCATCAGAGGAGCATCAGAGGAGCATCAGAGGAGCATCAGAGGAGAATCAGATCAGCATCAGAGGAGCAGCAGAGGAGCATCAGAGGAGCATCACAGGAGCATCAGAGGAGCATCAGAGGAGCATCACAGGAGCATCAGAGGAGCATCAGAGGAGCATCAGAGGAGCATCAGAGGAGCATCAGAGGAGCATCAGAGGAACCTCAGAGGAGCATCAGAGGAGCATCAGAGGAGCATCAGAGGAGGATCAGAGGAGCATCAGAGGAGCATCAGAGGAGCAGGAGCAGGAGCAGGAGCAGGAGCAGGAGCAGGAGCATCAGAGGTCATCAGAGGAGCATCAGAGGAGCAGGAGCAGGAGCAGGAGCATCAGAGGAGCATCAGAGGAGCATCAGAGGAGCGTCAGAGGAGCATCAGAGGAGCATCAGAGGAGCATCAGAGGAGCATCAGAGGTGCATCAGAGGAGCATCAGAGGAGCCTCAGAGGAGCATCAGGAGCATCTGAGGAGCATCATTGGAGCATCAGAGGAGCATCAGAGGAGCATCAGAGGAGCAACAGAGGAGCATCAGAGGAGCATCAGAGGAGCATCAGAGGAGCATCAGAGGAGCATCAGAGGTGCATCAGAGGAGCATCTGAGGAGCATCAGAGGAGCATCACAGGAGCATCAGAGGAGCATCAGAGGAGCATCAGAGGAGCATCAGAGGAGCATCAGAGGAGCCTCAGAGGAGCATCAGAGGAGTATCAGAGGAGCATCAGAGGAGCATCAGAGGAGCATCAGAGGAGCATCAGAGGTGCATCAGAGGAGCATCTGAGGAGCATCAGAGGAGCATCATAGGAGCATCAGAGGAGCATCAGAGGTGCATCAGAGGAGCATCTGAGAAGCATCAGTGGAGCATCAGAGGAGCATCAGAGGAGCATCATAGGTGCATCAGAGGAGCATCGAGCAGGAGCAGGAGCATCGGAGGTGCAGGAGCAGGAGCCGGAGCAGGAGCCGGAGCAGGAGCCGGAGTAGGAGCAGGTGCAGGAGCAGGAGCAGGAGCAGGAGCAGGAGCAGGGGCAGGAGCATGAGCAGGAGCAGGAGCAGGAGCAGGAGCAGGAGCAGGAGCAGGAGCAGGAGCAGGAGCAGGAGCAGGAGCAGGAGCAGGAGCAGGAGCAGGAGCAGGAGCAGGAGCATCAAAAAAGCATCAGAGGAGCATCAGAGGAACATCAGAGGAGCATCAGAGGAGCATCAGAGGAGCATCAGAGGAGCATCAGAGGAGATTCAGAGGAGCATCAGAGGAGCATCAGAGGAGCATCAGTGGAGCATCAGAGGAGGATCAGAGGAGCATCAGCGGAGCATCAGAGGAGAATCAGAGGAGCATCAGAGGAGCATCACAGAGGCATCAGAGGAGCATCAGAGGAGCATCAGAGGAGCATCAGAGGAGCATCTAAGGAGCATCAGAGGAGTATCAGAGGAGCATCAGAGGAGCATCAGAGGTGCATCAGAGGAGCATCAGAGGTGCAGGAGCAGGAGCAGCAGCAGGAGCAGGAACAGGAGCAGGAGCAGGAGCAGGAGCAGGAGCAGGAGCAGGAGCAGGAGCAGGAGCATCAGAGGAGCATCAGAGGAGCATCAGAGGAGCATCAGAGGAGCATCAGAGGAGCATCAGAGGAGGATCAGAGGAGCATCAGAGGAGCATCAGAGGAGCATCAGAGGAGCATCAGAGGAGCATCAGAGGAGCATCAGAGGAGCATCATAGGTGCATCAGAGGAGCATCAGAGGAGCATCAGAGGAGTATCAGAGGAGCATCAGAGGAGGATCAGAGGAGCATCAGAGGAGCATCAGAGGAGCCTCAGAGGAGCATCAGAGGAGCATCAGAGGAGCATCAGAGGAGCATCAGAGGAACATCAGAGGAACAGCAGAGCAGCATCACAGGAGCATCAGAGGAGCATCACAGGAGCATCAGAGGAGCATCAGAGGAGCATCAGAGGAGCATCAGAAGAGAATCAGAGGAGCATCAGAGGAGCATCAGAGGAGCATCAGAGGAGCATCAGAGGAGCACCAGAGGAGGATCAGAGGAGCATCAGAGGAGCATCAGAGGAGCATCAGAGGAGGATCACAGGAGCATCAGAGGAGCATCACAGGAGCATCAGAGGAGCATCAGAGGAGCATCAGAGGAGCATCAGAGGAGCATCAGAGGAGCATCAGAGGAGCATCAGAGGAGCATCAGAGGAGCATCAGAGGAGCATCAGAGGAGCATCAGAGGAGCAGCAGAGGAGGATCAGAGGAGCATCAGAGGAGCATCAGAGGAGCATCAGAGGAGCATCAGAGGAGCATCAGAGGAGCATCAGAGGAGAATCAGAGGAGCATCAGAGGAGCATCAGAGGAGCAGCAGAGGAGGATCAGAGGAGCATCAGAGGAGCATCAGAGGAGCATCAGAGGAGCATCAGAGGAGCATCAGAGGAGCATCAGAGGAGAATCAGAGGAGCATCAGAGGAGCATCAGAGGAGCATCAGAGGAGCATCAGAGGAGAATCAGAGGAGCATCAGAAGAGCATCAGAGGAGCAGCAGAGGAGCATCAGATGAGCATCACAGGAGCATCAGAGGAGCATCAGAGGAGCATCAGAGGAGCATCAGAGGTGGATCAGAGGAGCATCAGAGGAGCATCAGAGGAGCATCAGAGGAGCATCAGAGGAGAATCAGAGGAGCATCAGATGAGCATCAGAGGAGCAGCAGAGGAGCATCACAGGAGCATCAGAGGAGCATCAGAGGAGTATCAGAGGAGCATCAGAGGAGCATCAGAGGAGCATCAGAGGAGCATCAGAGGAGCCTCAGAGGAGCATCAGAGGAGCATTAGAGGAGCATCAGAGGAGCATCAGAGGAGGATCAGAGGAGCATCAGAGGAGCATCAGAGGAGCATCAGAGGAGCATCAGAGGAGCATCACAGGAGAATCAGATCAGCATCAGAGGAGCAGCAGAGGAGCATCAGAGGAGCATCACAGGAGCATCAGAGGAGCATCAGAGGAGCATCAGAGGAGCATCACAGGAGCATCAGAGGAGCATCAGAGAAGCATCAGAGGAGCATCAGAGGAGCATCAGAGGAGCATCAGAGGAGCATCAGAGGAGCATCAGAGGAGCATCAGAGGAGCATCAGAGGAGCATTACAGGAGCATCACAGGAGCATCAGAGGAGCATCAGTGGAGCATCAGAGGAGGATCAGAGGATCATCAGAGGAGCATCAGAGGAGCATCAGAGGAGCATCAGCGGAGCATCAGAGGAGAATCAGAGGAGAATCAGAGGAGCATTACAGAGGCATCAGAGGAGCATCAGAGGAGCATCAGAGGAGCATCAGAGGAGCATCTAAGGAGCATCGGAGGAGTATCAGAGGAGCATCAGAGGAGCATCAGAGGAGCATCAGCGGAGCATCAGAGGAGAATCAGAGGAGCATCAGAGGAGCATTACAGAGGCATCAGAGGAGCATCAGAGGAGCATCCGAGGAGCATCAGAGGAGCATCTAAGGAGCATCAGAGGAGTATCAGAGGAGCATCAGAGGAGCATCAGAGGTGCATCAGAGGAGCATCAGAGGTGCAGGAGCAGGAGCAGCAGCAGGAGCAGGAACAGGAGCAGGAGCAGGAGCAGGAGCAGGAGCAGGAGCAGGAGCAGGAGCAGGAGCAGGAGCAGGGGCAGGAGCATGAGCAGGAGCAGGAGCAGGAGCAGGAGCAGGAGCAGGAGCAGGAGCAGGAGCAGGAGCAGGAGCAGGAGCAGGAGCAGGAGCAGGAGCAGGAGCATCAAAGGAGCATCAGAGGAACATCAGAGGAGCATCAGAGGAGCATCAGAGGAGCATCAGAGGAGCATCAGAGGAGCATCAGAGGAGCATCAGAGGAGCATCAGAGGAGAATCAGAGGAGCATTACAGGAGCATCACAGGAGCATCAGAGGAGCATCAGTGGAGCATCAGAGGAGGATCAGAGGATCATCAGAGGAGCATCAGAGGAGCATCAGAGGAGCATCAGCGGAGCATCAGAGGAGAATCAGAGGAGCATCAGAGGAGCATCACAGAGGCATCAGAGGAGCATCAGAGGAGCATCAGAGGAGCATCAGAGGAGCATCTAAGGAGCATCAGAGGAGTATCAGAGGAGCATCAGAGGAGCATCAGAGGTGCATCAGAGGAGCATCAGAGGTGCAGGAGCAGGAGCAGCAGCAGGAGCAGGAGCAGCAGCAGGAGCAGGAGCAGGAGCAGGAGCAGGAGCAGGAGCAGGAGCAGGAGCAGGAGCAGGAGCAGGAGCAGGAGCAGGAGCATCAGAGGAGCATCAGAGGAGCATCAGAGGAGCATCAGAGGAGCATCAGAGGAGCATCAGAGGAGCATCAGAGGAGGATCAGAGGAGCATCAGAGGAGCATCAGAGGAGCATCAGAGGAGCATCAGAGGAGCATCAGAGGAGCATCAGAGGAGCATCAGAGGAGCATCATAGGAGCATCAGAGGAGCATCAGAGGAGCATCAGAGGAGTATCAGAGGAGCATCAGAGGAGGATCAGAGGAGAATCAGAGGAGCATCAGAGGAGCCTCAGAGGAGCATCAGAGGAGCATCAGAGGAGCATCAGAGGAGCATCAGAGGAACATCAGAGGAACAGCAGAGGAGCATCACAGGAGCATCAGAGGAGCATCACAGGAGCATCAGAGGAGCATCAGAGGAGCATCAGAGGAGCATCAGAAGAGAATCAGAGGAGCCTCAGAGGTGCCTCAGAGGAGCATCAAAGGAGCATCAGAGGAGCATCAGAGGAGCATCAGAGGAGCATCAGAGGAGCATCAGAGGAGCATCAGAGGAGGATCAGAGGAGCATCAGAGGAGCATCAGAGGAGCATCAGAGGAGGATCACAGGAGCATCAGAGGAGCATCACAGGAGCATCAGAGGAGCATCAGAGGAGCATCAGAGGAGCATCAGAGGAGCATCAGAGGAGCATCAGAGGAGCATCAGAGGAGCAGCAGAGGAGGATCACAGGAGCATCAGAGGAGCATCACAGGAGCATCAGAGGAGCATCAGAGGAGCCTCAGAGGAGCATCAGAGGAGCATCAGAGGAGCATCAGAGGAGCATCAGAGGAGCAGCAGAGGAGCATCAGAGGAGCATCAGAGGAGCATCAGAGGAGCATCAGAGGAGCATCAGAGGAGGATCACAGGAGCATCAGAGGAGCATCACAGGAGCATCAGAGGAGCATCAGAGGAACCTCAGAGGAGCATCAGAGGAGCATCAGAGGAGCATCAGAGGAGCATCAGAGGAGCAGCAGAGGAGGATCAGAGGAGCATCAGAGGAGCATCAGAGGAGCATCAGAGGAGCATCAGAGGAGCATCAGAGGAGCATCAGAGGAGCATCAGAGGAGCAACAGAGTAGCATCAGAGGAGCATCAGAGGAGGATCAGAGGAGCATAAGAGGAGCATCAGAGGAGCATCAGAGGAGCATCAGAGGAGAATCAGAGGAGCATCAGATGAGCATCAGAGGAGCAGCAGAGGAGCATCAGAGGAGCATCACAGGAGCATCAGAGGAGCATCAGAGGAGCATCAGAGGAGCATCAGAGGTGGATCAGAGGAGCATCAGAGGAGCATCAGAGGAGCATCAGTGGAGCATCAGAGGAGAATCAGAGGAGCATCAGATGAGCATCAGAGGAGCAGCAGAGGAGCATCAGAGGAGCATCACAGGAGCATCAGAGGAGCATCAGAGGAGCATCAGAGGAGCATCAGAGGAGCATCAGAGGAGCATCAGAGGAGCATCAGAGGAGCCTCAGAGGAGCATCAGAGGAGCATCAGAGGAGCATCAGAGGAGCATCAGAGGAGGATCAGAGGAGCATCAGAGGAGCATCAGAGGAGCATCAGAGGAGCATCAGAGGAGAATCAGATCAGCATCAGAGGAGCAGCAGAGGAGCATCAGAGGAGCATCACAGGAGCATCAGAGGAGCATCAGAGGAGCATCAGAGGAGCATCACAGGAGCATCAGAGGAGCATCAGAGGAGCATCAGAGGAGGATCAGAGGAGCATCAGAGGAGCATCAGAGGAGCATCAGAGGAGGATCACAGGAGCATCAGAGGAGCATCACAGGAGCATCAGAGGAGCATCAGAGGAGCATCAGAGGAGCATCAGAGGACCATCAGAGGAGCAGCAGAGGAGGATCAGAGGAGCATCAGAGGAGCATCAGAGGAGCATCAGAGGAGCATCAGAGGAGCATCAGAGGAGCATCAGAGGAGCATCAGAGGAGCAACAGAGTAGCATCATAGGAGCATCAGAGGAGCATAAGAGGAGCATCAGAGGAGCATCAGAGGAGCATCAGAGGAGCATCAGAGGAGAATCAGAGGAGCATCAGAGGAGCATCAGAGGAGCAGCAGAGGAGCATCAGAGGAGCATCACAGGAGCATCAGAGGAGCATCAGAGGAGCATCAGAGGAGCATCAGAGGTGGATCAGAGGAGCAGCAGAGGAGGATCAGAGGAGCATCAGAGGAGCATCAGAGGAGCATCAGAGGAGCATCAGAGGAGCATCAGAGGAGCATCAGAGGAGCATCAGAGGAGCAACAGAGTAGCATCAGAGGAGCATCAGAGGAGCATCAGAGGAGCATCAGAGGAGCATCAGAGGAGCAGCAGAGGAGGATCAGAGGAGCATCAGAGGAGCATCAGAGGAGCATCAGAGGAGCATCAGAGGAGCATCAGAGGAGCATCAGAGGAGAATCAGAGGAGCATCAGAGGAGCATCAGAGGAGCATCAGAGGAGGATCAGAGGAGCATAAGAGGAGCATCAGAGGAGCATCAGAGGAGCATCAGAGGAGAATCAGAGGAGCATCAGATGAGCATCAGAGGAGCAGCAGAGGAGCATCAGAGGAGCATCACAGGAGCATCAGAGGAGCATCAGAGGAGCATCAGAGGAGCATCAGAGGTGGATCAGAGGAGCATCAGAGGAGCATCAGAGGAGCATCAGAGGAGCATCAGAGGAGAATCAGAGGAGCATCAGATGAGCATCAGAGGAGCAGCAGAGGAGCATCACAGGAGCATCAGAGGAGCATCAGAGGAGTATCAGAGGAGCATCAGAGGAGCATCAGAGGAGCATCAGAGGAGCATCAGAGGAGCATCAGAGGAGCCTCAGAGGAGCATCAGAGGAGCATTAGAGGAGCATCAGAGGAGCATCAGAGGAGGATCAGAGGAGCATCAGAGGAGCATCAGAGGAGCATCAGAGGAGCATCAGAGGAGCATCACAGGAGAATCAGATCAGCATCAGAGGAGCAGCAGAGGAGCATCAGAGGAGCATCACAGGAGAATCAGAGGAGCATCAGAGGAGCATCAGAGGAGCATCACAGGAGCATCAGAGGAGCATCAGAGAAGCATCAGAGGAGCATCAGAGGAGCATCAGAGGAGCATCAGAGGAGCATCAGAGGAGCATCAGAGGAGCATTACAGGAGCATAGGAGCATCAGAGGAGCATCAGTGGAGCATCAGAGGAGGATCAGAGGATCATCAGAGGAGCATCAGAGGAGCATCAGAGGAGCATCAGCGGAGCATCAGAGGAGAATCAGAGGAGCATCAGAGGAGCATTACAGAGGCATCAGAGGAGCATCAGAGGAGCATCAGAGGAGCATCAGAGGAGCATCTAAGGAGCATCAGAGGAGTATCAGAGGAGCATCAGAGGAGCATCAGAGGAGCATCAGCGGAGCATCAGAGGAGAATCAGAGGAGCATCAGAGGAGCATTACAGAGGCATCAGAGGAGCATCAGAGGAGCATCAGAGGAGCATCAGAGGAGCATCTAAGGAGCATCAGAGGAGTATCAGAGGAGCATCAGAGGAGCATCAGAGGTGCATCAGAGGAGCATCAGAGGTGCAGGAGCAGGAGCAGCAGCAGGAGCAGGAACAGGAGCAGGAGCAGGAGCAGGAGCAGGAGCAGGAGCAGGAGCAGGAGCAGGAGCAGGAGCAGGGGCAGGAGCATTAGCAGGAGCAGGAGCAGGAGCAGGAGCAGGAGCAGGAGCAGGAGCAGGAGCAGGAGCAGGAGCAGGAGCAGGAGCAGGAGCAGGAGCAGGAGCAGGAGCATCAAAGGAGCATCAGAGGAACATCAGAGGAGCATCAGAGGAGCATCAGAGGAGCATCAGAGGAGCATCAGATTAGCATCAGAGGAGCATCAGAGGAGCATCAGAGGAGAATCAGAGGAGCATTACAGGAGCATCACAGGAGCATCAGAGGAGCATCAGTGGAGCATCAGAGGAGGATCAGAGGATCATCAGAGGAGCATCAGAGGAGCATCAGAGGAGCATCAGCGGAGCATCAGAGGAGAATCAGAGGAGCATCAGAGGAGCATCACAGAGGCATCAGAGGAGCATCAGAGGAGCATCAGAGGAGCATCAGAGGAGCATCTAAGGAGCATCAGAGGAGTATCAGAGGAGCATCAGAGGAGCATCAGAGGTGCATCAGAGGAGCATCAGAGGTGCAGGAGCAGGAGCAGCAGCAGGAGCAGGAACAGGAGCAGGAGCAGGAGCAGGAGCAGGAGCAGGAGCAGGAGCAGGAGCAGGAGCAGGAGCAGGAGCAGGAGCAGGAGCAGGAGCAGGAGCATCAGAGGAGCATCAGAGGAGCATCAGAGGAGCATCAGAGGAGCATCAGAGGAGCATCAGAGGAGGATCAGAGGAGCATCAGAGGAGCATCAGAGGAGCATCAGAGGAGCATCAGAGGAGCATCAGAGGAGCATCAGAGGAGCATCAGAGGAGCATCATAGGAGCATCAGAGGAGCATCAGAGGAGCATCAGAGGAGTATCAGAGGAGCATCAGAGGAGGATCAGAGGAGAATCAGAGGAGCATCAGAGGAGCCTCAGAGGAGCATCAGAGGAGCATCAGAGGAGCATCAGAGGAGCATCAGAGGAACATCAGAGGAACAGCAGAGGAGCATCACAGGAGCATCAGAGTAGCATCACAGGAGCATCAGAGGAGCATCAGAGGAGCATCAGAGGAGCATCAGAAGAGAATCAGAGGAGCCTCAGAGGTGCCTCAGAGGAGCATCAGAGGAGCATCAGAGGAGCATCAGAGGAGCATCAGAGGAGCATCAGAGGAGCATCAGAGGAGCATCAGAGGAGGATCAGAGGAGCATCAGAGGAGCATCAGAGGAGCATCAGAGGAGGATCACAGGAGCATCAGAGGAGCATCACAGGAGCATCAGAGGAGCATCAGAGGAGCATCAGAGGAGCATCAGAGGAGCATCAGAGGAGCATCAGAGGAGCATCAGAGGAGCAGCAGAGGAGGATCACAGGAGCATCAGAGGAGCATCACAGGAGCATCAGAGGAGCATCAGAGGAGCCTCAGAGGAGCATCAGAGGAGCATCAGAGGAGCATCAGAGGAGCATCAGAGGAGCAGCAGAGGAGCATCAGAGGAGCATCAGAGGAGCATCAGAGGAGCATCAGAGGCGCATCAGAGGAGGATCACAGGAGCATCAGAGGAGCATCACAGGAGCATCAGAGGAGCATCAGAGGAACCTCAGAGGAGCATCAGAGGAGCATCAGAGGAGCATCAGAGGAGCATCAGAGGAGCAGCAGAGGAGGATCAGAGGAGCATCAGAGGAGCATCAGAGGAGCATCAGAGGAGCATCAGAGGAGCATCAGAGGAGCATCAGAGGAGCATCAGAGGAGCAACAGAGTAGCATCAGAGGAGCATCAGAGGAGGATCAGAGGAGCATAAGAGGAGCATCAGAGGAGCATCAGAGGAGCATCAGAGGAGAATCAGAGGAGCATCAGATGAGCATCAGAGGAGCAGCAGAGGAGCATCAGAGGAGCATCACAGGAGCATCAGAGGAGCATCAGAGGAGCATCAGAGGAGCATCAGAGGTGGATCAGAGGAGCATCAGAGGAGCATCAGAGGAGCATCAGTGGAGCATCAGAGGAGAATCAGAGGAGCATCAGATGAGCATCAGAGGAGCAGCAGAGGAGCATCAGAGGAGCATCACAGGAGCATCAGAGGAGCATCAGAGGAGCATCAGAGGAGCATCAGAGGAGCATCAGAGGAGCATCAGAGGAGCATCAGATTAGCATCAGAGGAGCATCAGAGGAGCATCAGAGGAGAATCAGAGGAGCATTACAGGAGCATCACAGGAGCATCAGAGGAGCATCAGTGGAGCATCAGAGGAGGATCAGAGGATCATCAGAGGAGCATCAGAGGAGCATCAGAGGAGCATCAGCGGAGCATCAGAGGAGAATCAGAGGAGCATCAGAGGAGCATCACAGAGGCATCAGAGGAGCATCAGAGGAGCATCAGAGGAGCATCAGAGGAGCATCAGAGGAGCAACAGAGTAGCATCAGAGGAGCATCAGAGGAGGATCAGAGGAGCATAAGAGGAGCATCAGAGGAGCATCAGAGGAGCATCAGAGGAGAATCAGAGGAGCATCAGATGAGCATCAGAGGAGCAGCAGAGGAGCATCAGAGGAGCATCACAGGAGCATCAGAGGAGCATCAGAGGAGCATCAGAGGAGCATCAGAGGTGGATCAGAGGAGCATCAGAGGAGCATCAGAGGAGCATCAGTGGAGCATCAGAGGAGAATAAGAGGAGCATCAGATGAGCATCAGAGGAGCAGCAGAGGAGCATCGGAGGAGCATCACAGGAGCATCAGAGGAGCATCAGAGGAGCATCAGAGGAGCATCAGAGGAGCATCAGAGGAGCATCAGAGGAGCATCAGAGGAGCCTCAGAGGAGCATCAGAGGAGCATCAGAGGAGCATCAGAGGAGCATCAGAGGAGGATCAGAGGAGCATCAGAGGAGCATCAGAGGAGCATCAGAGGAGCATCAGAGGAGAATCAGATCAGCATCAGAGGAGCAGCAGAGGAGCATCAGAGGAGCATCACAGGAGCATCAGAGGAGCATCAGAGGAGCATCAGAGGAGCATCACAGGAGCATCAGAGGAGCATCAGAGGAGCATCAGAGGAGGATCAGAGGAGCATCAGAGGTGCATCAGAGGAGCATCAGAGGAGGATCACAGGAGCATCAGAGGAGCATCACAGGAGCATCAGAGGAGCATCAGAGGAGCATCAGAGGAGCATCAGAGGAGCATCAGAGGAGCAGCAGAGGAGCATCAGAGGAGCATCACAGGAGCATCAGAGGAGCATCAGAGGAGCATCAGAGGAGCATCAGAGGTGGATCAGAGGAGCAGCAGAGGAGGATCAGAGGAGCATCAGAGGAGCATCAGAGGAGCATCAGAGGAGCATCAGAGGAGCATCAGAGGAGCATCAGAGGAGCATCAGAGGAGCAACAGAGTAGCATCAGAGGAGCATCAGAGGAGCATCAGAGGAGCATCAGAGGAGCATCAGAGGAGCAGCAGAGGAGGATCAGAGGAGCATCAGAGGAGCATCAGAGGAGCATCAGAGGAGCATCAGAGGAGCATCAGAGGAGCATCAGAGGAGAATCAGAGGAGCATCAGAGGAGCATCAGAGGAGCATCAGAGGAGGATCAGAGGAGCATAAGAGGAGCATCAGAGGAGCATCAGAGGAGCATCAGAGGAGAATCAGAGGAGCATCAGATGAGCATCAGAGGAGCAGCAGAGGAGCATCAGAGGAGCATCACAGGAGCATCAGAGGAGCATCAGAGGAGCATCAGAGGAGCATCAGAGGTGGATCAGAGGAGCATCAGAGGAGCATCAGAGGAGCATCAGAGGAGCATCAGAGGAGAATCAGAGGAGCATCAGATGAGCATCAGAGGAGCAGCAGAGGAGCATCACAGGAGCATCAGAGGAGCATCAGAGGAGTATCAGAGGAGCATCAGAGGAGCATCAGAGGAGCATCAGAGGAGCATCAGAGGAGCCTCAGAGGAGCATCAGAGGAGCATTAGAGGAGCATCAGAGGAGCATCAGAGGAGGATCAGAGGAGCATCAGAGGAGCATCAGAGGAGCATCAGAGGAGCATCAGAGGAGCATCACAGGAGAATCAGATCAGCATCAGAGGAGCAGCAGAGGAGCATCAGAGGAGCATCACAGGAGCATCAGAGGAGCATCAGAGGAGCATCAGAGGAGCATCACAGGAGCATCAGAGGAGCATCAGAGAAGCATCAGAGGAGCATCAGAGGAGCATCAGAGGAGCATCAGAGGAGCATCAGAGGAGCATCAGAGGAGCATCAGAGGAGCATCAGAGGAGCATCAGAGGAGCATTACAGGAGCATCACAGGAGCATCAGAGGAGCATCAGTGGAGCATCAGAGGAGGATCAGAGGATCATCAGAGGAGCATCAGAGGAGCATCAGATGAGCATCAGCGGAGCATCAGAGGAGAATCAGAGGAGCATCAGAGGAGCATTACAGAGGCATCAGAGGAGCATCAGAGGAGCATCAGAGGAGCATCAGAGGAGCATCTAAGGAGCATCAGAGGAGTATCAGAGGAGCATCAGAGGAGCATCAGAGGAGCATCAGCGGAGCATCAGAGGAGAATAAGAGGAGCATCAGAGGAGCATTACAGAGGCATCAGAGGAGCATCAGAGGAGCATCAGAGGAGCATCAGAGGAGCATCTAAGGAGCATCAGATGAGTATCAGAGGAGCATCAGAGGAGCATCAGAGGTGCATCAGAGGAGCATCAGAGGTGCAGGAGCAGGAGCAGCAGCAGGAGCAGGAACAGGAGCAGGAGCAGGAGCAGGAGCAGGAGCAGGAGCAGGAGCAGGAGCAGGAGCAGGAGCAGGGGCAGGAGCATTAGCAGGAGCAGGAGCAGGAGCAGGAGCAGGAGCAGGAGCAGGAGCAGGAGCAGGAGCAGGAGCAGGAGCAGGAGCAGGAGCAGGAGCAGGAGCAGGAGCATCAAAGGAGCATCAGAGGAACATCAGAGGAGCATCAGAGGAGCATCAGAGGAGCATCAGAGGAGCATCAGATTAGCATCAGAGGAGCATCAGAGGAGCATCAGAGGAGAATCAGAGGAGCATTACAGGGGCATCACAGGAGCATCAGAGGAGCATCAGTGGAGCATCAGAGGAGGATCAGAGGATCATCAGAGGAGCATCAGAGGAGCATCAGAGGAGCATCAGCGGAGCATCAGAGGAGAATCAGAGGAGCATCAGAGGAGCATCACAGAGGCATCAGAGGAGCATCAGAGGAGCATCAGAGGAGCATCAGAGGAGCATCTAAGGAGCATCAGAGGAGTATCAGAGGAGCATCAGAGGAGCATCAGAGGTGCATCAGAGGAGCATCAGAGGTGCAGGAGCAGGAGCAGCAGCAGGAGCAGGAACAGGAGCAGGAGCAGGAGCAGGAGCAGGAGCAGGAGCAGGAGCAGGAGCAGGAGCAGGAGCAGGAGCAGGAGCAGGAGCAGGAGCAGGAGCATCAGAGGAGCATCAGAGGAGCATCAGAGGAGCATCAGAGGAGCATCAGAGGAGCATCAGAGGAGGATCAGAGGAGCATCAGAGGAGCATCAGAGGAGCATCAGAGGAGCATCAGAGGAGCATCAGAGGAGCATCAGAGGAGCATCAGAGGAGCATCATAGGAGCATCAGAGGAGCATCAGAGGAGCATCAGAGGAGTATCAGAGGAGCATCAGAGGAGGATCAGAGGAACATCAGAGGAACAGCAGAGGAGCATCACAGGAGCATCAGAGTAGCATCACAGGAGCATCAGAGGAGCATCAGAGGAGCATCAGAGGAGCATCAGAAGAGAATCAGAGGAGCCTCAGAGGTGCCTCAGAGGAGCATCAGAGGAGCATCAGAGGAGCATCAGAGGAGCATCAGAGGAGCATCAGAGGAGCATCAGAGGAGCATCAGAGGAGGATCAGAGGAGCATCAGAGGAGCATCAGAGGAGCATCAGAGGAGGATCACAGGAGCATCAGAGGAGCATCACAGGAGCATCAGAGGAGCATCAGAGGAGCATCAGAGGAGCATCAGAGGAGCATCAGAGGAGCATCAGAGGAGCATCAGAGGAGCAGCAGAGAGGATCACAGGAGCATCAGAGGAGCATCACAGGAGCATCAGAGGAGCATCAGAGGAGCCTCAGAGGAGCATCCGAGGAGCATCAGAGGAGCATCAGAGGAGCATCAGAGGAGCAGCAGAGGAGCATCAGAGGAGCATCAGAGGAGCATCAGAGGAGCATCAGAGGCGCATCAGAGGAGGATCACAGGAGCATCAGAGGAGCATCACAGGAGCATCAGAGGAGCATCAGAGGAACCTCAGAGGAGCATCAGAGGAGCATCAGAGGAGCATCAGAGGAGCATAAGAGGAGCAGCAGAGGAGGATCAGAGGAGCATCAGAGGAGCATCAGAGGAGCATCAGAGGAGCATCAGAGGAGCATCAGAGGAGCATCAGAGGAGCATCAGAGGAGCAACAGAGTAGCATCAGAGGAGCATCAGAGGAGGATCAGAGGAGCATAAGAGGAGCATCAGAGGAGCATCAGAGGAGCATCAGAGGAGAATCAGAGGAGCATCAGATGAGCATCAGAGGAGCAGCAGAGGAGCATCAGAGGAGCATCACAGGAGCATCAGAGGAGCATCAGAGGAGCATCAGAGGAGCATCAGAGGTGGATCAGAGGAGCATCAGAGGAGCATCAGAGGAGCATCAGTGGAGCATCAGAGGAGAATCAGAGGAGCATCAGATGAGCATCAGAGGAGCAGCAGAGGAGCATCAGAGGAGCATCACAGGAGCATCAGAGGAGCATCAGAGGAGCATCAGAGGAGCATCAGAGGAGCATCAGAGGAGCATCAGAGGAGCATCAGATTAGCATCAGAGGAGCATCAGAGGAGCATCAGAGGAGAATCAGAGGAGCATTACAGGAGCATCACAGGAGCATCAGAGGAGCATCAGTGGAGCATCAGAGGAGGATCAGAGGATCATCAGAGGAGCATCAGAGGAGCATCAGAGGAGCATCAGCGGAGCATCAGAGGAGAATCAGAGGAGCATCAGAGGAGCATCACAGAGGCATCAGAGGAGCATCAGAGGAGCATCAGAGGAGCATCAGAGGAGCATCTAAGGAGCATCAGAGGAGTATCAGAGGAGCATCAGAGGAGCATCAGAGGTGCATCAGAGGAGCATCAGAGGTGCAGGAGCAGGAGCAGCAGCAGGAGCAGGAACAGGAGCAGGAGCAGGAGCAGGAGCAGGAGCAGGAGCAGGAGCAGGAGCAGGAGCAGGAGCAGGAGCAGGAGCAGGAGCAGGAGCAGGAGCATCAGAGGAGCATCAGAGGAGCATCAGAGGAGCATCAGAGGAGCATCAGAGGAGCATCAGAGGAGGATCAGAGGAGCATCAAAGGAGCATCAGAGGAGCATCAGAGGAGCATCAGAGGAGCATCAGAGGAGCATCAGAGGAGCATCAGAGGAGCATCATAGGAGCATCAGAGGAGCATCAGAGGAGCATCAGAGGAGTATCAGAGGAGCATCAGAGGAGGATCAGAGGAGAATCAGAGGAGCATCAGAGGAGCCTCAGAGGAGCATCAGAGGAGCATCAGAGGAGCATCAGAGCAGCATCAGAGGAACATCAGAGGAACAGCAGAGGAGCATCACAGGAGCATCAGAGGAGCATCACAGGAGCATCAGAGGAGCATCAGAGGAGCATCAGAGGAGCATCAGAAGAGAATCAGAGGAGCCTCAGAGGTGCCTCAGAGGAGCATCAGAGGAGCATCAGAGGAGCATCAGAGGAGCATCAGAGGAGCATCAGAGGAGCATCAGAGGAGCATCAGAGGAGGATCAGAGGAGCATCAGAGGAGCATCAGAGGAGCATCAGAGGAGGATCACAGGAGCATCAGAGGAGCATCACAGGAGCATCAGAGGAGCATCAGAGGAGCATCAGAGGAGCATCAGAGGAGCATCAGAGGAGCATCAGAGGAGCATCAGAGGAGCAGCAGAGGAGGATCACAGGAGCATCAGAGGAGCATCACAGGAGCATCAGAGGAGCATCAGAGGAGCCTCAGAGGAGCATCAGAGGAGCATCAGAGGAGCATCAGAGGAGCATCAGAGGAGCAGCAGAGGAGCATCAGAGGAGCATCAGAGGAGCATCAGAGGAGCATCAGAGGCGCATCAGAGGAGGATCACAGGAGCATCAGAGGAGCATCACAGGAGCATCAGAGGAGCATCAGAGGAACCTCAGAGGAGCATCAGAGGAGCATCAGAGGAGCATCAGAGGAGCATCAGAGGAGCAGCAGAGGAGGATCAGAGGAGCATCAGAGGAGCATCAGAGGAGCATCAGAGGAGCATCAGAGGAGCATCAGATGAGCATCAGAGGAGCATCAGAGGAGCAACAGAGTAGCATCAGAGGAGCATCAGAGGAGGATCAGAGGAGCATAAGAGGAGCATCAGAGGAGCATCAGAGGAGCATCAGAGGAGAATCAGAGGAGCATCAGATGAGCATCAGAGGAGCAGCAGAGGAGCATCAGAGGAGCATCACAGGAGCATCAGAGGAGCATCAGAGGAGCATCAGAGGAGCATCAGAGGTGGATCAGAGGAGCATCAGAGGAGCATCAGAGGAGCATCAGTGGAGCATCAGAGGAGAATCAGAGGAGCATCAGATGAGCATCAGAGGAGCAGCAGAGGAGCATCAGAGGAGCATCACAGGAGCATCAGAGGAGCATCAGAGGAGCATCAGAGGAGCATCAGAGGAGCATCAGAGGAGCATCAGAGGAGCATCAGAGGAGCCTCAGAGGAGCATCAGAGGAGCATCAGAGGAGCATCAGAGGAGCATCAGAGGAGGATCAGAGGAGCATCAGAGGAGCATCAGAGGAGCATCAGAGGAGCATCAGAGGAGAATCAGATCAGCATCAGAGGAGCAGCAGAGGAGCATCAGAGGAGCATCACAGGAGCATCAGAGGAGCATCAGAGGAGCATCAGAGGAGCATCACAGGAGCATCAGAGGAGCATCAGAGGAGCATCAGAGGAGGATCAGAGGAGCATCAGAGGAGCATCAGAGGAGCATCAGAGGAGGATCACAGGAGCATCAGAGGAGCATCACAGGAGCATCAGAGGAGCATCAGAGGAGCATCAGAGGAGCATCAGAGGAGCAGCAGAGGAGGATCAGAGGAGCATCAGAGGAGCATCAGAGGAGCATCAGAGGAGCATCAGAGGAGCATCAGAGGAGCATCAGAGGAGCATCAGAGGAGCAACAGAGTAGCATCAGAGGAGCATCAGAGGAGGATCAGAGGAGCATAAGAGGAGCATCAGAGGAGCATCAGAGGAGCATCAGAGGAGCATCAGAGGAGAATCAGAGGAGCATCAGAGGAGCATCAGAGGAGCAGCAGAGGAGCATCAGAGGAGCATCACAGGAGCATCAGAGGAGCATCAGAGGAGCATCAGAGGAGCATCAGAGGTGGATCAGAGGAGCAGCAGAGGAGGATCAGAGGAGCATCAGAGGAGCATCAGAGGAGCATCAGAGGAGCATCAGAGGAGCATCAGAGGAGCATCAGAGGAGCATCAGAGGAGCAACAGAGTAGCATCAGAGGAGCATCAGAGGAGGATCAGAGGAGCATAAGAGGAGCATAAGAGGAGCATCAGAGGAGCATCAGAGGAGCATCAGAGGAGAATCAGAGGAGCATCAGATGAGCATCAGAGGAGCAGCAGAGGAGCATCAGAGGAGCATCACAGGAGCATCAGAGGAGCATCAGAGGAGCATCAGAGGAGCATCAGAGGTGGATCAGAGGAGCATCAGAGGAGCATCAGAGGAGCATCAGAGGAGCATCAGAGGAGAATCAGAGGAGCATCAGATGAGCATCAGAGGAGCAGCAGAGGAGCATCAGAGGAGCATCACAGGAGCATCAGAGGAGCATCAGAGGAGTATCAGAGGAGCATCAGAGGAGCATCAGAGGAGCATCAGAGGAGCATCAGAGGAGCATCAGAGGAGCCTCAGAGGAGCATCAGAGGAGCATCAGAGGAGCATCAGAGGAGCATCAGAGGAGGATCACAGGAGCATCAGAGGAGCATCACAGGAGCATCAGAGGAGCATCAGAGGAGCATCAGAGGAGCATCAGAGGAGCATCAGAGGAGCATCAGAGGAGCATCAGAGGAGCCTCAGAGGAGCGTCAGAGGAGCATCAGAGGAGCATCAGAGGAGCATCAGAGGAGCAGCAGAGGAGGATCAGAGGAGCATCAGAGGAGCATCAGAGGAGCATCAGAGGAGCATCAGAGGAGCATCAGAGGAGCATCAGAGGAGCAACAGAGTAGCATCAGAGGAGCATCAGAGGAGTATCAGAGGAGCATAAGAGGAGCATCAGAGGAGCATCAGAGGAGCATCAGAGGAGAATCAGAGGAGCATCAGATGAGCATCAGAGGAGCAGCAGAGGAGCATCAGAGGAGCATCACAGGAGCATCAGAGGAGCATCAGAGGAGCATCAGAGGAGCATCAGAGGTGGATCAGAGGAGCATCAGAGGAGCATCAGAGGAGCATCAGAGGAGCATCAGAGGAGAATCAGAGGAGCATCAGATGAGCATCAGAGGAGCATCAGAGGAGCATCAGAGGAGCATCAGAGGAGGATCAGAGGAGCATCAGAGGAGCATCAGAGGAGCATCAGAGGAGCATCAGAGGAGCATCAGAGGAGAATCAGATCAGCATCAGAGGAGCAGCAGAGGAGCATCAGAGGAGCATCACAGGAGCATCAGAGGAGCATCAGAGGAGCATCAGAGGAGCATCAGAGGAGCATCAGAGGAGCATAATAGGAGCCTCAGAGGAGCATCAGAGGAGCATCAGAGGAGCATCAGAGGAGGATCAGAGGAGCATCAGAGGAGCATCAGAGGAGCAGGAGCAGGAGCAGGAGCAGGAGCAGGAGCAGGAGCATCAGAGGTCATCAGAGGAGCATCAGAGGAGCAGGAGCAGGAGCAGGAGCATCAGAGGAGCATCAGAGGAGCATCAGAGGAGCGTCAGAGGAGCATCAGAGGAGCATCAGAGGAGCATCAGAGGAGCATCAGAGGAGCATCAGAGGAGCATCAGTGGAGCATCAGAGGAGCATCAGTGGAGCATCAGAGGAGGATCAGAGGAGCATCAGTGGAGCATCAGAGGAGCATCAGAGGACCATCAGAGGAGCATCAGAGGAGCATCAGAGGAGCATCAGAGGAGCATCAGAGGAGCAGGAGCAGGAGCAGGAGCAGGAGCAGGAGCAGGAGCAGGAGCAGGAGCAGGAGCATCAGAGGAGCATCAGAGGAGCATCAGAGGAGCATCAGAGGAGCATCAGTGGAGCATCAGAGGAGGATCAGAGGAGCATCAGAGGAGCATCAGAGGAGCATTAGAGGAGCATCAGAGGAGCATCAGAGGAGCATCAGAGGAGCATCAGAGGAGCATCAGAGGAGGATCAGAGGAGCATCAGAGGAGCATCAGAGGAGCATCAGAGGAGCATCAGAGGAGCATCAGAGGAGCATCAGAGGAGGATCAGAGGAGCATCAGAGGAGCATCAGAGGAGCATCAGAGGAGCATCAGAGGAGCATCTGAGGAGCATCAGAGGAGTATCAGAGGAGCATCAGAGGAGCATCTGAGGAGCATCAGAGGAGTATCAGAGGAGCATCAGAGGAGCATCAGAGGTGCATCAGAGGAGCATCAGAGGTGCATCAGAGGAGCATCAGAGGAGCATCAGAGGAGCATCAGAGGAGCATCAGAGGAGCATCTGAGGAGCATCAGAGGAGTATCAGAGGAGCATCAGAGCAGCATCAGAGGAGCATCAGAGGAGCATCTGAGGAGCATCAGAGGAGTATCAGAGGAGAATCAGAGGAGCATCAGAGGTGCATCAGAGGAGCATCAGAGGTGCAGGAGCAGGAGCAGGAGCTGGAACAGGAGCAGGAGCAGGAGCAGGAGCAGGAGCAGGAGCAGGAGCAGCAGCAGGAGCAGGAGCAGGAGAAGGAGCAGGAGCAGGAGCAGGAGCAGGAGCAGGAGCAGGAGCAGGAGCAGGAGCAGGAGCAGGAGCAGGAGCAGGAGCAGGAGCATCAGAGGAGCATCAGAGGAGCATCAGAGGAGCATCAGAGGAGCATCAGAGGAGCATCAGAGGAGCATCAGAGGAGCATCAGAGGAGCATCAGAGGAGCATTACAGGAGCAAAACAGGAGCATCAGAGGAGCATCAGTGGAGCATCAGAGGAGGATCAGAGGATCATCAGAGGAGCATCAGAGGAGCATCAGAGGAGCATCAGCGGAGCATCAGAGGAGAATCAGAGGAGCATCAGAGGAGCATTACAGAGGCATCAGAGGAGCATCAGAGGAGCATCAGAGGAGCATCAGAGGAGCATCTAAGGAGCATCAGAGGAGTATCAGAGGAGCATCAGAGGAGCATCAGAGGTGCATCAGAGGAGCATCAGAAGTGCAGGAGCAGGAGCAGCAGCAGGAGCAGGAACAGGAGCAGGAGCAGGAGCAGGAGCAAGAGCAGGAGCAGGAGCAGGAGCAGGAGCAGGAGCAGGAGCAGGAGCAGGGGCAGGAGCATGAGCAGGAGCAGGAGCAGGAGCAGGAGCAGGAGCAGGAGCAGGAGCAGGAGCAGGAGCAGGAACAGGAGCAGGAGCAGGAGCATCAAAGGAGCATCAGAGGAGCATCAGAGGAACATCAGAGGAGCATCAGAGGAGCATCAGAGGAGCATCAGAGGAGCATCAGAGGAGCATCAGAGGAGCATCAGAGGAGCATCAGAGGAGAATCAGAGGAGCATTACAGGAGCATCACAGGAGCATCAGAGGAGCATCAGTGGAGCATCAGAGTAGGATCAGAGGATCATCAGAGGAGCATCAGAGGAGCATCAGAGGAGCATCAGCGGAGCATCAGAGGAGAATCAGAGGAGCATCAAAGGAGCATCACAGAGGCATCAGAGGAGCATCAGAGGAGCATCAGAGGAGCATCTAAGGAGCATCAGAGTAGTATCAGAGGAGCATCAGAGGAGCATCAGAGGTGCATCAGAGGAGCATCAGAGGTGCAGGAGCAGGAGCAGCAGCAGGAGCAGGAACAGGAGCAGGAGCAGGAGCAGGAGCAGGAGTAGGAGCAGGAGCAGGAGCAGGAGCAGGAGCAGGAGCAGGAGCAGGAGCAGGAGCAGGAGCATCAGAGGAGCATCAGAGGAGCATCAGAGGAGCATCAGAGGAGCATCAGAGGAGCATCAGAGGAGCATCAGAGGAGGATCAGAGGAGCATCAGAGGAGCATCAGAGGAGCATCAGAGGAGCATCAGAGGAGCATCAGAGGAGCATCAGAGGAGCATCAGAGGAGCATCAGAGGAGCATCATAGGAGCATCAGAGGAGCATCAGAGGAGCATCAGAGGAGTATCAGAGGAGCATCAGAGGAGGATCAGAGGAGCATCAGAGGAGCATCAGAGGAGCCTCAGAGGAGCATCAGAGGAGCATCAGAGGAGCATCAGAGGAGCATCAGAGGAACATCAGAGGAACAGCAGAGGAGCATCACAGGAGCATCAGAGGAGAATCACAGGAGCATCAGAGGAGCATCAGAGGAGCATCAGAGGAGCATCAGAAGAGAATCAGAGGAGCCTCAGAGGTGCCTCAGAGGAGCATCAGAGGAGCATCAGAGGAGCATCAGAGGAGCATCAGAGGAGCATCAGAGGAGCATCAGAGGAGCATCAGAGGAGGATCAGAGGAGCATCAGAGGAGCATCAGAGGAGCATCAGAGGAGGATCACAGGAGCATCAGAGGAGCATCACAGGAGCATCAGAGGAGCATCAGAGGAGCATCAGAGGAGCATCAGAGGAGCATCAGAGGAGCATCAGAGCAGCATTCGAGGAGCATCAGAGGAGCATCAGAGGTGGATCAGAGGAGCATCAGAGGAGCATCAGAGGAGCATCAGAGGAGCATCAGAGGAGAATCAGAGGAGCATCAGATGAGCATCAGAGGAGCAGCAGAGGAGCATCACAGGAGCATCACAGGAGCATCAGAGGAGCATCAGAGGAGTATCAGAGGAGCATCAGAGGAGCATCAGAGGAGCATCAGAGGAGCATCAGAGGAGCATCAGAGGAGCCTCAGAGGAGCATCAGAGGAGCATCAGAGGAGCATCAGAGGAGCATCAGAGGAGGATCAGAGGAGCATCAGAGGAGCATCAGAGGAGCATCAGAGGAGCATCAGAGGAGCATCAGAGGAGAATCAGATCAGCATCAGAGGAGCAGCAGAGGAGCATCAGAGGAGCATCACAGGAGCATCAGAGGAGCATCAGAGGAGCATCACAGGAGCATCAGAGGAGCATCAGAGGAGCATCAGAGGAGCATCAGAGGAGCATCAGAGGAGCCTCAGAGGAGCATCAGATGAGCATCAGAGGAGCATCAGAGGAGGATCAGAGGAGCATCAGAGGAGCATCAGAGGAGCAGGAGCAGGGGCAGGAGCAGGAGCAGGAGCAGGAGCATCAGACGTCATCAGAGGAGCATCAGAGGAGCAGGAGCAGGAGCAGGAGCATCAGAGGAGCATCAGAGGAGCATCAGAGGAGCGTCAGAGGAGCATCAGAGGAGCATCAGAGGAGCATCAGAGGAGCATCAGAGGAGCATCAGAGGAGCATCAGTGGAGCATCAGAGGAGCATCAGTGGAGCATCAGAGGAGGATCAGAGGAGCATCAGAGGAGCATCACAGGAGCATCAGAGGAGCATCAGAGGAGCATCAGAGGAGCATCAGAGGAGCATCAGAGGAGCATCAGAGGAGCAGGAGCAGGAGCAGGAGCAGGAGCAGGAGCAGGAGCAGGAGAATCAGAGGAGCATCAGAGGAGCATCAGAGGAGCATCAGAGGAGCATCAGTGAAGCATCAGAGGAGGATCAGAGGAGCATCAGAGGAGCATCAGAGGAGCATCAGAGGAGCATCAGAGGAGCATCAGAGGAGCATCAGAGGAGCATCAGAGGAGCATCAGAGGAGGATCAGAGGAGCATCAGAGGAGCATCAGAGGAGCATCAGAGGAGCATCAGAGGAGCATCAGAGGAGCATCAGAGGAGCATCAGAGGAGCATCAGAGGAGGATCAGAGGAGCATCAGAGGAGCATCAGAGGAGCATCAGAGGAGCATCAGAGGAGCATCAGAGGAGCATCTGAGGAGCATCAGAGGAGTATCAGAGGAGCATCAGAGGAGCATCTGAGGAGCATCAGAGGAGTATCAGAGGAGCATCAGAGGAGCATCAGAGGTGCATCAGAGGAGCATCAGAGGTGCATCAGAGGAGCATCAGAGGAGCATCAGAGGAGCATCAGAGGAGCATCAGAGGAGCATCTGAGGAGCATCAGAGGAGTATCAGAGGAGCATCAGAGGAGCATCAGAGGAGCATCAGAGGAGCATCTGAGGAGCATCAGAGGAGTATCAGAGGAGAATCAGAGGAGCATCAGAGGTGCATCAGAGGAGCATCAGAGGTGCAGGAGCAGGAGCAGGAGCAGGAACAGGAGCAGGAGCAGGAGCAGGAGCAGGAGCAGGAGCAGGAGCAGGAGCAGGAGCAGGAGCAGGAGCAGGAGCAGGAGCAGGAGCAGGAGCAGGAGCAGGAGCAGGAGCAGGAGCAGGAGCAGGAGCAGGAGCAGGAGCAGGAGCAGGAGCAGGAGCAGGAGCATCAGAGGAGCATCAGAGGAGCATCAGAGGAGCCTCAGAGGAGCATCAGAGGAGCATCAGAGGAGCATCAGAGGAGCATCAGAGGAGCATCAGAGGAGCATCAGAGGAGCATCAGAGGAGCATCAGAGGAGCATCAGAAAAGCCTCAGAGGAGCCTCAGAGGAGTATCAGAGGAGCATCAGATGAGCATCAGAGGAGCATCAGAGGAGCATCAGAGGAGGATCAGAGGAGCATCAGAGGAGCATCAGAGGAGCATCAGAGGAGCCTCAGAGGAGCATCAGAGGAGCATCAGAGGAGCCTCAGAGGAGCCTCAGAGGAGCATCAGAGGAACATCAGAGGAGCATCAGAGGAGCATCAGAGGAGCATCAGAGGAGCCTCAGAGGAGCCTCAGAGGAGCCTCAGAGGAGCATCAGAGGACCATCAGAGGAGCATCAGAGGAGCATCAGAGGAGCATCAGAAGAGCATCAGTGGAGCATCAGAGGAGCATCAGAGGAGCATCAGGGGAGCATCAGAGGAGCAACAGAGGAGCATCAGAGGAGCATCAGAGGAGCATCAGAGGAGCATCAGAGGAGCATCAGAGGAGCCTCAGAGGAGCATCAGAGGAGCAGCAGAGGAGCATCAGAGGACGATCACAGGAGCATCAGAGGAGCATCACAGGAGCATCAGAGGAGCATCAGAGGAGCATCAGAGGGGCATCAGAGGAGCATCAGAGGAGCATCAGAGGAGCATCAGAGGAGCATCAGAGGAGCATCAGAGGAGCATCAGAGGAGCATCAGAGGAGCATCAGAGGAGCATCAGAGGAACAGCGAGGAGCATCAGATGAGCATCAGAGGAGCATCACAGGAGCATCAGAGGAGCATCAGAGGAGCATCACAGGAGCATCAGAGGAGCATCATTGGAGCATCAGTGGAGCATCAGAGGAACAGCAGAGGAGCATCAGATGAGCATCAGAGGAGCATCACAGGAGCATCAGAGGAGCATGAGAGGAGCATCACAGGAGCATCAGAGGAGCATCATTGGAGCATCAGAGGAGCATCAGAGGAGCATCAGAGGAGCATCAGAGGAGCATCAGAGGAGCATCAGAGGAGGATCAGAGGAGCATCAGAGGAGCATCAGAGGAGCATCAGAGGAGCATCAGAGGAGCATCAGAGGAGCATCAGAGGAGCATCAGAGGAGCATCAGAGGAGCCTCAGAGGAGCATCAGAGGAGCATCAGAGGAGCATCAGAGGAGCATCAGAGGAACAGCGAGGAGCATCAGATGAGCATCAGAGGAGCATCACAGGAGCATCAGAGGAGCATCACAGGAGCATCAGAGGAGCATCAGAGGAGCATCAGTGGAGCATCAGAGGAACAGCAGAGGAGCATCAGATGAGCATCAGAGGAGCATCAGAGGAGCATCAGAGGAGCATGAGAGGAGCATCAGAGGAGCATCAGAGGAGCATCATTGGAGCATCAGAGGAGCATCAGAGGAGCATCAGAGGAGCATCAGAGGAGCATCAGAGGAGGATCAGAGGAGCATCAGAGGAGCATCAGAGGAGCATCAGAGGAGCATTAGAGGAGCATCAGAGGAGAATCAGATCAGCATCAGAGGAGCAGCAGAGGAGCATCAGAGGAGCATCACAGGAGCATCAGAGGAGCATCAGAGGAGCATCAGAGGAGCATCACAGGAGCATCAGAGGAGCATCAGAGGAGCATCAGAGGAGCATCAGAGGAGCATCAGAGGAGCATAATAGGAGCCTCAGAGGAGCATCAGAGGAGCATCAGAGGAGCATCAGAGGAGGATCAGAGGAGCATCAGAGGAGCATCAGAGGAGCAGGAGCAGGAGCAGGAGCAGGAGCAGGAGCAGGAGCATCAGAGGTCATCAGAGGAGCATCAGAGGAGCATCAGAGGAGCATCAGAGGAGCATCAGAGGAGCATCAGAGGAGCATCAGTGGAGCATCAGAGGAGCATCAGTGGAGCATCAGAGGAGGATCAGAGGAGCATCAGTGGAGCATCAGAGGAGCATCAGAGGACCATCAGAGGAGCATCAGAGGAGCATCAGAGGAGCATCAGAGGAGCATCAGAGGAGCAGGAGCAGGAGCAGGAGCAGGAGCAGGAGCAGGAGCAGGAGCAGGAGCAGGAGCATCAGAGGAGCATCAGAGGAGCATCAGAGGAGCATCAGAGGAGCATCAGTGGAGCATCAGAGGAGGATCAGAGGAGCATCAGAGGAGCATCAGAGGAGCATTAGAGGAGCATCAGAGGAGCATCAGAGGAGCATCAGAGGAGCATCAGAGGAGCATCAGAGGAGGATCAGAGGAGCATCAGAGGAGCATCAGAGGAGCATCAGAGGAGCATCAGAGGAGCATCAGAGGAGCATCAGAGGAGCATCAGAGGAGGATCAGAGGAGCATCAGAGGAGCATCAGAGGAGCATCAGAGGAGCATCAGAGGAGCATCTGAGGAGCATCAGAGGAGTATCAGAGGAGCATCAGAGGAGCATCTGAGGAGCATCAGAGGAGTATCAGAGGAGCATCAGAGGAGCATCAGAGGTGCATCAGAGGAGCATCAGAGGTGCATCAGAGGAGCATCAGAGGAGAATCAGAGGAGCATCAGAGGAGCATCAGAGGAGCATCTGAGGAGCATCAGAGGAGTATCAGAGGAGCATCAGAGCAGCATCAGAGGAGCATCAGAGGAGCATCTGAGGAGCATCAGAGGAGTATCAGAGGAGAATCAGAGGAGCATCAGAGGTGCATCAGAGGAGCATCAGAGGTGCAGGAGCAGGAGCAGGAGCTGGAACAGGAGCAGGAGCAGGAGCAGGAGCAGGAGCAGGAGCAGGAGCAGCAGCAGGAGCAGGAGCAGGAGAAGGAGCAGGAGCAGGAGCAGGAGCAGGAGCAGGAGCAGGAGCAGGAGCAGGAGCAGGAGCAGGAGCAGGAGCAGGAGCAGGAGCATCAGAGGAGCATCAGAGGAGCATCAGAGGAGCATCAGAGGAGCATCAGAGGAGCATCAGAGGAGCATCAGAGGAGCATCAGAGGAGCATCAGAGGAGCATTACAGGAGCAAAACAGGAGCATCAGAGGAGCATCAGTGGAGCATCAGAGGAGGATCAGAGGATCATCAGAGGAGCATCAGAGGAGCATCAGAGGAGCATCAGCGGAGCATCAGAGGAGAATCAGAGGAGCATCAGAGGAGCATTACAGAGGCATCAGAGGAGCATCAGAGGAGCATCAGAGGAGCATCAGAGGAGCATCTAAGGAGCATCAGAGGAGTATCAGAGGAGCATCAGAGGAGCATCAGAGGTGCATCAGAGGAGCATCAGAAGTGCAGGAGCAGGAGCAGCAGCAGGAGCAGGAACAGGAGCAGGAGCAGGAGCAGGAGCAAGAGCAGGAGCAGGAGCAGGAGCAGGAGCAGGAGCAGGAGCAGGAGCAGGGGCAGGAGCATGAGCAGGAGCAGGAGCAGGAGCAGGAGCAGGAGCAGGAGCAGGAGCAGGAGCAGGAGCAGGAGCAGGAGCAGGAACAGGAGCAGGAGCAGGAGCATCAAAGGAGCATCAGAGGAGCATCAGAGGAACATCAGAGGAGCATCAGAGGAGCATCAGAGGAGCATCAGAGGAGCATCAGAGGAGCATCAGAGGAGCATCAGAGGAGCATCAGAGGAGAATCAGAGGAGCATTACAGGAGCATCACAGGAGCATCAGCGGAGCATCAGTGGAGCATCAGAGGAGGATCAGAGGATCATCAGAGGAGCATCAGAGGAGCATCAGAGGAGCATCAGCGGAGCATCAGAGGAGAATCAGAGGAGCATCAAAGGAGCATCACAGAGGCATCAGAGGAGCATCAGAGGAGCATCAGAGGAGCATCAGAGGAGCATCTAAGGAGCATCAGAGTAGTATCAGAGGAGCATCAGAGGAGCATCAGAGGTGCATCAGAGGAGCATCAGAGGTGCAGGAGCAGGAGCAGCAGCAGGAGCAGGAACAGGAGCAGGAGCAGGAGCAGGAGCAGGAGCAGGAGCAGGAGCAGGAGCAGGAGCAGGAGCAGGAGCAGGAGCAGGAGCAGGAGCATCAGAGGAGCATCAGAGGAGCATCAGAGGAGCATCAGAGGAGCATCAGAGGAGCATCAGAGGAGCATCAGAGGAGGATCAGAGGAGCATCAGAGGAGCATCAGAGGAGCATCAGAGGAGCATCAGAGGAGCATCAGAGGAGCATCAGAGGAGCATCAGAGGAGCATCAGAGGAGCATCATAGGAGCATCAGAGGAGCATCAGAGGAGCATCAGAGGAGTATCAGAGGAGCATCAGAGGAGGATCAGAGGAGCATCAGAGGAGCATCAGAGGAGCCTCAGAGGAGCATCAGAGGAGCATCAGAGGAGCATCAGAGGAGCATCAGAGGAACATCAGAGGAACAGCAGAGGAGCATCACAGGAGCATCAGAGGAGCATCACAGGAGCATCAGAGGAGCATCAGAGGAGCATCAGAGGAGCATCAGAAGAGAATCAGAGGAGCCTCAGAGGTGCCTCAGAGGAGCATCAGAGGAGCATCAGAGGAGCATCAGAGGAGCATCAGAGGAGCATCAGAGGAGCATCAGAGGAGCATCAGAGGAGGATCAGAGGAGCATCAGAGGAGGATCACAGGAGCATCAGAGGAGCATCACAGGAGCATCAGAGGAGCATCACAGGAGCATCAGAGGAGCATCAGAGGAGCATCAGAGGAGCATCAGAGGAGCATCAGAGGAGCATCAGAGCAGCATTCGAGGAGCATCAGAGGAGCATCAGAGGTGGATCAGAGGAGCATCAGAGGAGCATCAGAGGAGCATCAGAGGAGCATCAGAGGAGAATCAGAGGAGCATCAGATGAGCATCAGAGGAGCAGCAGAGGAGCATCACAGGAGCATCACAGGAGCATCAGAGGAGCATCAGAGGAGTATCAGAGGAGCATCAGAGGAGCATCAGAGGAGCATCAGAGGAGCATCAGAGGAGCATCAGAGGAGCCTCAGAGGAGCATCAGAGGAGCATCAGAGGAGCATCAGAGGAGCATCAGAGGAGGATCAGAGGAGCATCAGAGGAGCATCAGAGGAGCATCAGAGGAGCATCAGAGGAGCATCAGAGGAGAATCAGATCAGCATCAGAGGAGCAGCAGAGGAGCATCAGAGGAGCATCACAGGAGCATCAGAGGAGCATCAGAGGAGCATCACAGGAGCATCAGAGGAGCATCAGAGGAGCATCAGAGGAGCATCAGAGGAGCATCAGAGGAGCCTCAGAGGAGCATCAGAGGAGCATCAGAGGAGCATCAGAGGAGGATCAGAGGAGCATCAGAGGAGCATCAGAGGAGCAGGAGCAGGGGCAGGAGCAGGAGCAGGAGCAGGAGCATCAGACGTCATCAGAGGAGCATCAGAGGAGCAGGAGCAGGAGCAGGAGCATCAGAGGAGCATCAGAGGAGCATCAGAGGAGCGTCAGAGGAGCATCAGAGGAGCATCAGAGGAGCATCAGAGGAGCATCAGAGGAGCATCAGAGGAGCATCAGTGGAGCATCAGAGGAGCATCAGTGGAGCATCAGAGGAGGATCAGAGGAGCATCAGAGGAGCATCAGAGGAGCATCAGAGGAGCATCAGAGGAGCATCAGAGGAGCATCAGAGGAGCATCAGAGGAGCATCAGAGGAGCAGGAGCAGGAGCAGGAGCAGGAGCAGGAGCAGGAGCAGGAGCAGGAGCAGGAGCATCAGAGGAGCATCAGAGGAGCATCAGAGGAGCATCAGAGGAGCATCAGTGGAGCATCAGAGGAGGATCAGAGGAGCATCAGAGGAGCATCAGAGGAGCATCAGAGGAGCATCAGAGGAGCATCAGAGGAGCATCAGAGGAGCATCAGAGGAGGATCAGAGGAGCATCAGAGGAGCATCAGAGGAGCATCAGAGGAGCATCAGAGGAGCATCAGAGGAGCATCTGAGGAGCATCAGAGGAGTATCAGAGGAGCATCAGAGGAGCATCTGAGGAGCATCAGAGGAGTATCAGAGGAGCATCAGAGGAGCATCAGAGGTGCATCAGAGGAGCATCAGAGGTGCATCAGAGGAGCATCAGAGGAGCATCAGAGGAGCATCAGAGGAGCATCAGAGGAGCATCTGAGGAGCATCAGAGGAGTATCAGAGGAGCATCAGAGGAGCATCAGAGGAGCATCAGAGGAGCATCTGAGGAGCATCAGAGGAGTATCAGAGGAGAATCAGAGGAGCATCAGAGGTGCATCAGAGGAGCATCAGAGGTGCAGGAGCAGGAGCAGGAGCAGGAACAGGAGCAGGAGCAGGAGCAGGAGCAGGAGCAGGAGCAGGAGCAGGAGCAGGAGCAGGAGCAGGAGCAGGAGCAGGAGCAGGAGCAGGAGCAGGAGCAGGAGCAGGAGCAGGAGCAGGAGCAGGAGCAGGAGCAGGAGCAGGAGCAGGAGCAGGAGCAGGAGCAGGAGCATCAGAGGAGCATCAGAGGAGCATCAGAGGAGCCTCAGAGGAGCATCAGAGGAGCATCAGAGGAGCATCAGAGGAGCATCAGAGGAGCATCAGAGGAGCATCAGAGGAGCATCAGAGGAGCATCAGAGGAGCATCAGAGGAGCCTCAGAGGAGCATCAGAGGAGTATCAGAGGAGCATCAGATGAGCATCAGAGGAGCATCAGAGGAGCATCAGAGGAGGATCAGAGGAGCATCAGAGGAGCATCAGAGGAGCATCAGAGGAGCCTCAGAGGAGCATCAGAGGAGCATCAGAGGAGCATCAGAGGAGCCTCAGAGGAGCCTCAGAGGAGCATCAGAGGAACATCAGAGGAGCATCAGAGGAGCATCAGAGGAGCATCAGAGGAGCCTCAGAGGAGCCTCAGAGGAGCCTCAGAGGAGCATCAGAGGACCATCAGAGGAGCATCAGAGGAGCATCAGAGGAGCATCAGAAGAGCATCAGTGGAGCATCAGAGGAGCATCAGAGGAGCATCAGGGGAGCATCAGAGGAGCAACAGAGGAGCATCAGAGGAGCATCAGAGGAGCATCAGAGGAGCATCAGAGGAGCATCAGAGGAGCCTCAGAGGAGCATCAGAGGAGCAGCAGAGGAGCATCAGAGGAGGATCACAGGAGCATCAGAGGAGCATCACAGGAGCATCAGAGGAGCATCAGAGGAGCATCAGAGGGGCATCAGAGGAGCATCAGAGGAGCATCAGAGGAGCATCAGAGGAGCATCAGAGGAGCCTCAGAGGAGCATCAGAGGAGCATCAGAGGAGCATCAGAGGAGCATCAGAGGAACAGCGAGGAGCATCAGATGAGCATCAGAGGAGCATCACAGGAGCATCAGAGGAGCATCAGAGGAGCATCACAGGAGCATCAGAGGAGCATCATTGGAGCATCAGTGGAGCATCAGAGGAACAGCAGAGGAGCATCAAATGAGCATCAGAGGAGCATCACAGGAGCATCAGAGGAGCATGAGAGGAGCATCACAGGAGCATCAGAGGAGCATCATTGGAGCATCAGAGGAGCATCAGAGGAGCATCAGAGGAGCATCAGAGGAGCATCAGAGGAGCATCAGAGGATGATCAGAGGAGCATCAGAGGAGCATCAGAGGAGCATCAGAGGAGCATCAGAGGAGCATCAGAGGAGCATCAGAGGAGCATCAGAGGAGCATCAGAGGAGCATCAGAGGAGCCTCAGAGGAGCATCAGAGGAGCATCAGAGGAGCATCAGAGGAGCATCAGAGGAACAGCGAGGAGCATCAGATGAGCATCAGAGGAGCATCACAGGAGCATCAGAGGAGCATCACAGGAGCATCAGAGGAGCATCAGAGGAGCATCAGTGGAGCATCAGAGGAACAGCAGAGGAGCATCAGATGAGCATCAGAGGAGCATCAGAGGAGCATCAGAGGAGCATGAGAGGAGCATCAGAGGAGCATCAGAGGAGCATCATTGGAGCATCAGAGGAGCATCAGAGGAGCATCAGAGGAGCATCAGAGGAGCATCAGAGGAGGATCAGAGGAGCATCAGAGGAGCATCAGAGGAGCATCAGAGGAGCATCAGAGGAGCATCAGAGTAGCATCAGAGGAGCATCAGAGGAGCATCAGAGGAGCATCAGAGGAGCATCAGAGGAGCATCAGAGGAGCATCAGAGGAGGATCAGAGGAGCATCAGAGGAGCATCAGAGGAGCATCAGAGGAGCCTGTGCGGAATCGGAGATGGGGAATCAGAGGCAGGGAATCAGAGGCGGGGAATCAGAGGCAGGGAATCAGAATCAGAAGCGGGTAATCAGAGGCCAGGAATCAGAGGCCGGGAATCAGATGCTGGGAATAAGAGGCCGGGAATCAGAGGTGGGGAATCAGAGTCCGGGAATCAGAGATGGGGATTCAGAGGCGGGGAATGAGATATGGAGAATCAGAGGCGAGGAATCAGAGGCCGGGAAACAGAGGTGGGGAATCAGATATGGGGAAACAGAGGTGGCGAATCAAAGGCGGTTAATCAGAGATGGTGAATCAGAGGCGGGGAATCAGAGGCAGGGAATCAGATGCGGGGAATCAGAGGCGGGGAATCAGAGCTGGCGAATCAGAGGCGGGGAATCAGAGGTGGGCAATCAGAGGCGGGGAATCAGATATGGGGAATCAGAGGCGGGGAATCAGAGGCGGGGAAACAGAGGCGGGGAATCAAATATAGGGAATCAGAGGTGGGGAATCAGAGGTTGTGAATCAGAGATGGGGAATCAAGGCGGGGAATCAGAGGCAGGGAATCAGACACGGGGAATCAGAGGCGGGGATTCAGAGCTGGGGAATCAGAGGCGGGGAATTAGAGTTGGGGAATCAGAGGCAGGGAATCAGATATGGGGAATCAGAGGCGGGGAATCAGAGGCGGGGAAACAGAGGCGGGGAATCAGATATGGGGAATCAGAGGTGGGGAATCAGGGGCAGGGAATCAGTGGCAGGGAATCAGAGGCAGGGAATCAGAGGCGGGGAATCAGAGGCAGGGAATCAGACACGGGGAATCAGAGGCGGGGAATCAGAGATGGGGAATCAGAGCTGGGGAATCAGAGGCGGGGAATCAGAGTTGGGGAATCAGAGGCGGGGATTCAGATATGGGGAAATAGAGGCGGGGAATCAGATATGGGGAATCAGAGGTGTGGAATCAGAGGTTGGGAATCAGAGGAAGGGAATCAGAGTCGGGGAAACAGAGGCGGGGAATCAGATATGTGGAATCAGAGGTGGCGAATCAAAGGCGGTGAAACAGAGATGGGGAATCAGGGCAGGGAATCAGAGGCAGGGAATCAAACACGGGGAATCAGAGCTGGGGAATCAGAGGCGGGGAATCAGAGTTGGGAATCAGAGGCGGGGAATCAGAGGCGGGGAAACAGAGGCGGGGAATCAGATATGGGGAATCAGAGGTGGGGAATCAGAGGTTGGGAATCAGAGGCAGGCAATCAGAGGCGGGGAATCAGAGGCGGGGAATCAGAGGAAGGGAATCAGATGTGCGGAATCGGAGATGGGGAATCAGAGGCAGGGAATCAGAGGCGGGGAATCAGAGGCGGGGAATCAGAGGCCGGGAATAAGATATGGGGAAACTGAGGCGGGGAATCCGAGGCGGGGAAACAGAGGCGGGGAATCAGATATGGGGAATCAGAGGTGGGGAATCAGAGGTTGGGAATCAGAGGCAGGGAATCAGAGGCTTGGGATCAGATGCAGGGAATCAGATGCGGGGCATCAGAGGCGGGGAATCAGAGCTGGGGAATCAGAGGTGGGGAATCTGATTTGCGGAATCAGAGGTGGGGACTTAGATATTGGGAAACAGAGGCGGGGAATCAGAGGCGAGGAAACAGAGGTGGGGAATCAGATATGGGGAATCAGAGGTGGGGAATCAGAGGCAGGGAATCAGATGTGCGGAATCAGAGATAGGGAATCAGAGGCAGGGAATCAGAATCAGAAGCAGGGAATCAGAGGCCGGGAATCAGAGGCCGGAATCAGATGATGGGAATCAGAGGCCTGGAATCAGAGGCGGGGAATCAGAGGCAGGGAATCAGATGCGGGGAATCAGAGGCGGGGAATCAGAGCTGGGAAATCAGAGGCGGGGTATTAGAGTTGGGGAATCAGAGGCGGGGAATCAGATATGGGGAAACAGAGGTAGGGAATCAGAGGCGGGGAAACAGAGGCAGGGAATCAGATATGGGGAATCAGAGGCGGGGAATCAGAGGTGGGGAAACATAGGCAGGGAATCGGATGTGCGGAATCAGAGATGGGGAATCAGAGGCCGGGAATCAGAGGTGGTGAATCAGAGATGGGGAATCAGAGGCGGGGAATCAGAGGCAGGGTATCAGACGCAGGGAATCAGAGGTGGGCAATCAGAGGCGGGGAATCAGATATGGGGAATCAGAGGCAGGGAATCAGAGGCGGGGAAACAGAGGCGGGGAATCAGATATGGGGAATCAGAGGTGGGGCATCAGAGGTTGTGAATCACAGATGGGGAATCAGAGGCGGGGAATCAGAGGCAGGGAATCAGACGCGGGGAATCAGAGGCGGGGATTCAGAGCTGGGGAATCAGAAGCGGGGAATCAGAGTTGGGGAATCAGAGGCGGGGAATCAGATATGGGGAATCAGAGGCAGGGAATCAGAGGCGGGGAATCAGAGGCAGGGAATCAGACGCGGGGAATCTGAGGCGGGGAATCAGAGCTGGGGAATCAGAGGTGGGGAATCAGAGTTGGGGAATCAGAGGCAGGGAATTGGATGTGCGGAATCAGAGATGGGGAATCAGAGGTGGGGAATCAGAGGTGGTGAATCAGAGATGGGGAATCAGAGGCGGGGAATCAGAGGCAGGAAATCAGACACTGGGTTTCAGAGGCTGGGAATCAGACGGGGGGAATCAAAGGCGGGGAATCAGAGCTGGGGAATCTGAGGCAGGGAATCAGAGTTGGGGATTCAGAGGTGGGGAATCAGATATGGGGAAACAGAGGCGGGGAATCAGAGGCGGGCAAACAGAGGCGGGGAATTAGATATGGGGAATCAGAGGTAGGGAATCAGAGGTGGTGAATCAGTGATTGGGAATCACAGGCGGGGAATCAGAGGCAGGGAATAGAACGCGGGGAATCAGAGGCAGGGAATCAGAGCTGGGGAATCAGAGGCGGGGAATCATAGTTGGGAATCAGAGGCGGGAATCAGATATGGGGAAACAGAGGCGGGGAATCAGAGGCGGGGAAACAGAGGCGTGGAATCAGATATGGGGAATCGGATGCATGGAATCAGAGGCGGGGAATCAGAGCTGGGGAATCAGAGGCGGGGAATCAGAGTTGGGGCATCAGAGGTGGGGAATTAGATATAGGGAAACAGAGGCGGGGAATCAGAGGCGGGGAAACAGAGGCTGGGAATCAGATATGGGGAATCAGAGGTGGGGAATCAGAGGCAGGGAATCAGATGTGCGGAATCAGAGATGGGGAATCAGAGGCAGGGAATCAGAAGCGGGGAATCAGAGGCCGGGAATCAGAGGCCGGGAATCAGATGCTGGGAATAAGAGGCCGGGAATCAGAGGAGGGGAATCAGAGTCCGGGAATCAGAGATGGGGATTCAGAGGCGGGGAATGAGATATGGAGAATCAGAGGCGGGGAATCAGAGGCGGGGATACAGAGGTGGGGAATCAGATATGGGGAATCAGAGGTGGCGAATCAATGGTGGTGAATCAGAGATGGGGAATCAGAGGCAGGGAATCAGAGGCAGGGAATCAGATGCGGGGAATCAGAGGCGGGGAATCAGAGCTGACGAATCAGAGGCTGGGAATCAGAGGTGGGCAATCAGAGGCGGGGAATCAGATATGGGGAATCAGAGGCGGGGAATCAGAGGCGGGGAAACAGAGGCGGGGAATCAAATATAGGGAATCAGAGGTGGGGAATCAGAGGTTGTGAATCAGAAATGGGGAATCAAGGCGGGGAATCAGAGGCAGGGAATCAGACGCGGGGAATCAGAGGCGGTGATTCAGAGCTGGGGAATCAGAGGCGGGGAATCAGAGTTGGGGAATCAGAGGCAGGGAATCAGATATGGGGAATCAGAGGCAGGGAATCAGAGGCCGGGAATCAGATATGGGGAAACAGAGGCGGGGAATCCGAGGCGGGGAAACAGAGGCGGGGAATCAGATATGGGGAATCAGAGGTGGGGAATCAGAAGTTGGGAATCAGAGGCAGGGAATCAGAGGCTTGGAATCAGATGCAGGGTATAGGATGCGGGGAATCAGAGGCGGGGAATCAGAGCTGGGGAATCAGAGGTGGGGAATCAGATTTGGGGAATCAGAGGTGGGGACTTAGATATTGGGAAACAGAGGCGGGGAATCAGAGGCGGGGAAACAGAGGCGGGGAATCAGATATGGTGAATCAGAGGTGGGGAATCAGAGGCAGGGAATCAGATGTGCGGAATCAGAGATGTGGAATCAGAGGCAGGGAATCAGAATCAGAAGCAGGGAATCAGAGGCCGGGAATCAGAGGCCGGAATCAGATGCTGGGAATCAGAGGCCTGGAATCAGAGGCGGGGAATCAGAGGCAGGGAATCAGATGCGGGGAATCAGAGGCGGGGAATCACAGCTGGGGAATCAGAGGCGGGGTATTAGAGTTGGGGAATCAGAGGCGGGGAATCAGATATGGGGAAACGGAGGTGTGGAATCAGAGGCGAGGAAACAGAGGCAGGGAATCAGATATGGGGAATCAGAGGAGGGGCATCAGAGGTTGTGAATCACAGATGGGGAATCAGAGGCGGGGAATCAGAGGCAGGGAATCAGACGCGGGGAATCAGAGGCGTGGATTCAGAGCTGGGGAATCAGAAGCGGGGAATCAGAGTTGGGGAATCAGAGGCGGGGAATCAGATATGGGGAATCAGAGGCAGGGAATCAGAGGCGGGGAATCAGAGGCAGGGAATCAGACGCGGGGAATCTGAGGCGGGGAATCAGAGCTGGGGAATCAGAGGTGGGGAATCAGAGTTGGGGAATCAGAGGCAGGGAATTGGATGTGCGGAATCAGAGAGGGGGAATCAGAGGTGGGGAATCAGAGGCGGTGAATCAGAGATGGGGAATCAGAGGCGGGGAATCAGAGGCAGGAAATCAGACACGGGGATTCAGAGGCTGGGAATCAGACGGGGGGAATCAAAGGCGGGGAATCAGAGCTGGGGAATCTGAGGCAGGGAATCAGAGTTGGGGATTCAGAGGCGGGGAATCAGATATGGGGAAACAGAGGCGGGGAATCAGAGGCGGGCAAACAGAGGCGGGGAATTAGATATGGGGAATCAGAGGTAGGGAATCAGAGGTGGTGAATCAGTGATGGGGAATCACAGGCGGGGAATCAGAGGCAGGGAATAGAACGCGGGGAATCAGAGGCAGGGAATCAGAGCTGGGGAATCAGAGGAGGGGATTCATAGTTGGGAAACAGAGGCGGGGAATCAGAGGCGGTGAAACAGAGGCGGGGAATCAGATATGGGGAATCGGATGCAGGGAATCAGAGGCGGGGAATCAGAGCTGGGGAATCAGAGGCGGGGAATCAGAGTTGGGGCATCAGAGGTGGGGAATTAGAGATATGGAAACAGAGGCGGGGAATCAGAGGCGGGGAAACAGAGGCGGGGAATCAGATATGGGGAATCAGAGGTGGGGAATCAGAGGCAGAGAATCAGATGTGCGGAATCAGAGATGGGGAATAAGTGGCAGGGAATCAGAATCAGAAGTGGGGAATCAGAGGCCAGGAATCAGAGGCCGGGAATCAGATGCTGGGAATAAGAGGCCGGGAATCAGAGGTGGGGAATCAGATATGGGGAATCAGAGGTGGCGAATCAAAGGCGGTGAATCAGAGATGGGGAATCAGAGGCGGGGAATCAGAGGCAGGGAATCAGATGCGGGGAATCAGAGGCGGGGAATCAGAGCTGGCGAATCAGAGGCTGGGAATCAGAGGTGGGCAATCAGAGGCGGGGAATCAGATATGGGGAATCAGAGGCGGGGAATCAGAGGCGGGGAAACAGATGCGGGGAATCAAATATAGGGAATCAGAGGTGGGGAATCAGAGGTTGTGAATCAGAGATGGGGAATCAAGGCGGGGAATCAGAGGCAGGGAATCAGACGCGGGGAATCAGAGGCGGGGATTCAGAGCTGGGGAATCAGAGGCGGGGAATCAGAGTTGGGGAATCAGAGGCAGGGAATCAGATATGGGGAATCAGAGGCGGGAAATCAGAGGCGGGGAAACAGAGGCGGGGAATCAGATGTGGGGAATCAGAGGTGGGGAATCAGGGGCAGGGAATCAGTGGCAGGGAATCAGAGGCGGGGAATCAGAGGCGGGGAATCAAAGGCAGGGAATCAGACACGGGGAATCAGAGGCGGGGAATCAGAGATGGGGAATCAGAGGCAGGGAATCGTATGCCGGGAATCAGAGTCGGGGAATCAGAGCTGGGGAATCAGAGGCGGGGAATCAGAGTTGGGGAATCAGAGGCGGGGAATCAGATATGGGGAAATAGAGGCGGGGAATCAGATATGGGGAATCAGAGGTGTGGAATCAGAGGTTGGGAATCAGAGGCAGGGAATCAGAGTCGGGGAAACAGAGGCGGGGAATCAGATATGGGGAATCAGAGGTGGCGAATCAAAGGCGGTGAAACAGAGATGGGGAATCAGGGCAGGGAATCAGAGGCAGGGAATCAAACACGGGGAATCAGAGCTGGGGAATCAGAGGCGGGGAATCAGAGTTGGGAATCAGAGGCGGGGAATCAGAGGCGGGGAAACAGAGGCGGGGAATCAAATATGGGGAATCAGAGGTGGGGAATCCGAGTTTGGGAATCAGAGGCAGGGAATCAGAGGCAGAAAATCAGAGGCGGGGAATCAGAGGAAGGGAATCAGATTTGCGGAATCGGAGATGGGGAATCAGAGGCAGGGAATCAGAGGCGGGGAATCAGAGGCGGGGAATCAGAGGCCGGGAATCAGATATGGGGAAACAGAGGCGGGGAATCCGAGGCGGGGAAACAGAGGCGGGGAATCAGATATGGGGAATCAGAGGTGGGGAATCAGAGGTTGGGAATCAGAGGCAGGGAATCAGAGGCTTGGAATCAGATGCAGGGAATCAGATGCGGGGAATCAGAGGCGGGGAATCAGAGCTGGGGAATCAGAGGTGGGGAATCAGATTTGGGGAATCAGAGGCGGGGACTTAGATATTGGGAAACAGAGGCGGGGAATCAGAGGCGGGGAAACCCATGCGGGGAATCAGATATGGGGAATCAGAGGTGGGGAATCAGAGGCAAGGAATCAGATGTGCGGAATCATAGATGGGGAAACAGAGGCAGGGAATCAGAATCAGAAGCAGGGAATCAGAGGCCGGGAATCAGAGGCCGGAATCAGATGCTGGGAATCAGAGGCCTGGAATCAGAGGCGGGGAATCAGAGGCAGGGAATCAGATGCGGGGAATCAGAGGCGGGGAATCAGAGCTGGGGAATCAGATGCGGGGTATTAGAGTTGGGGAATCAGAGGAGGGGAATCAGATATGGGGAAACAGAGGTGGGGAATCAGACGCGGGGAAACAGAGGCAGGGAATCAGATATGGGGAATCAGAGGCGGGGAATCAGAGGTGGGGAATCATAGGCAGGGAATCGGATGTGCGGAATCAGAGATGGGGAATCAGAGGCTGGGAATCAGAGGTGGTGAATCAGAGATGGGGAATCAGATATGGGGAATCAGAGGCGGGGAATCAGAGGCGGGGAAACAGAGGCGGGGAATCAGATATGGGGAATCAGAGGTGGGGCATCAGAGGTTGTGAATCAGAGATGGGGAATCAGAGGCGGGGAATCAGAGGCAGGGAATCAGACGCGGGGAATCAGAGGCGGGGATTCAGAGCTGGGGAATCAGAGGCGGGGAATCAGATATGGGGAATCAGAGGCAAGGAATCAGAGGCGGGAAAACAGAGGCGGGGAATCAGATATGGGGAATCAGAGGCAGGGAATCAGAGGCAGGGAATCAGACACGGGGTATCAGAGGCGGGGAATCAGAGATGGGGAATCAGAGGCGGGGAATCAGAGGCAGGGAATCGGATGCCGGGAATCAGAGGCGGGAAATCAGAGCTGGGGAATCAGAGGCGGGGAATCAGAGTTGGTGAATCAGAGGCGGCGAAGCAGATATGGGGAAATAGAGGCGGGGAATCAGATATGGGGAATCAGAGGCGGGGAATCAGATATGGGGAATCAGAGGCTGGGAATCAGAGGGGGGGAAACGGAGGCGGGGAATAAGATATGGGGAATCAGAGGTGGGGAATCAGGGGCGGGGAATCAGTGGCAGGGAATCAGAGGCGGGGAATCAGAGGCGGGGAATCAAAGGAAGGGAATCAGACACGGGGAATCAGAGGTGGGGAATCAGAGATGGGGAATCAGAGGCGGGGAATCACAGGCAGGGAATCAGACGCGGGGAATCAGAGGCGGGGAATCAGAGCTGGGGAATCAGAGGTGGGGAATCAGAGTCGGGGAATCATAGGCAGGGAATCGGTTGTGCGGAATCAGAGATGGGGAATCAGATGTGGGGAATCAGAGGCAGTGAATCAGAGGCGGGGAAACAGAGGCGGGTAATCAAATATAGGGAATCAGAGGTGGGAATCAGAGGTTGTGAATCAGAGATGGGGAATCAAGGCGGGGAATCAGAGGCAGGGAATCAGACGCGGGGAATCAGAGGCGGGGATTCAGAGCTGGGGAATCAGAGGCGGTGAATCAGAGTTGGGGAATCAGAGGCAGGGAATCAGATATGGGGAATCAGAGGTGGCGAATCAGAGGCGGGGAAACAGAGGCGGGGAATCAGATATGGGGAATCAGAATTGGGGAATCAGGGGCAGGGAATCAGTGGCAGGGAAACAGAGGCGGGGAATCAGAGGCGGGGAATCAGAGGGAGGGAATCAGACACGGGGAATCAGAGGCGGGGAATCAGAGATGGGGAATCAGAGGCGGGGAATCAGCGGCAGGGAATCGGACTCCGGGAATCAGAGTCGGGGAATCAGAGCTGGGGAATCAGAGGCGGGGAATCAGAGTTGGGGAATCAGAGGCGGAAATCAGATATGGGGAAATAGAGGCGGGGAATCAGATATGGGGAATCAGAGGTGTGGAATCAGAGGTTGGGAATCAGAGGCAGGGAATCAGAGTCGGGGAAACAGAGGCGGGTAATCAGATATGGGGAATCAGAGGTGGCGAATCAAAGGCGGTGAAACAGAGATGGGGAATCAGGGCAGGGAATCAGAGGCAGGGAATCAAACACGGGGAATCAGAGCTGGGGAATCAGAGGCGGGAAATCAGAGTTGGGAATCAGAGGCGGGGAATCAGAGGCGGGGAAACAGAGGCTGGGAATCAGATATGGGGAATCAGAGGTGGGGAATCCGAGGTTGGGAATCAGAGGCAGGGAATCAGAGGCGGGGAATCAGAGGCGGGGAATCAGAGGAAGGGAATCAGATGTGCGGAATCGGAGATGGGGAATCAGAGGCAGGGAATCAGAGGCGGGGAATCAGAGGCGGGGAATCAGAGGCCGGGAATCAGATATGGGGAAACAGAGGCGGGGAATCCGAGGCGGGGAAACAGAGGCGGGGAATCAGATATGGGGAATCAGAGGTGGGGAATCAGAGGTTGGGAATCAGAGGCAGGGAATCAGAGGCTTGGAATCAGATGCAGGGAATCAGATGCGGGGAATCAGAGGCGGGGAATCAGAGCTGGGGAATCAGAGGTGGAGAATCAGATTTGGGGAATCAGAGGCGGGGACTTAGATATTGGGAAACAGAGGCGGGGAATCAGAGGCGGGGAAACCCAGGCGGGGAATCAGATATGGGGAATCAGAGGTGGGGAATCAGAGGCAAGGAATCAGATGTGCGGAATCAGAGATGGGGAATCAGAGGCAGGGAATCAGAATCAGAAGCAGGGAATCAGAGGCCGGGAATTAGAGGCCGGAATCAGATGCTGGGAATCAGAGGCCTGGAATCAGAGGCGGGGAATCAGAGGCAGGGAATCAGATGCGGGGAATCAGAGGCGGGGAATCAGAGCTGGGGAATCAGAGGCGGGGTATTAGAGTTGGGGAATCAGAGGCGGGGAATCAGATATGGGGAAACAGAGGTGGGGAATCAGAGGCGGGGAAACAGAGGCAGGGAATCAGATATGGGGAATCAGAGGCGGGGAATCAGAGGTGGGGAATCATAGGCAGGGAATCGGATGTGCGGAATCAGAGATGGGGAATCAGAGGCTGGGAATCAGAGGTGGTGAATCAGAGATGGGGAATCAGAGGCGGGGAATCAGAGGCGGGGAATAAGACGCGGGGAATCAGAGGTGGGCAATCAGAGGCGGGGAATCAGATATGGGGAATCAGAGGCGGGGAATCAGAGGCGGGGAAACAGAGGCGGGGAATCAGATATGGGGTATCAGAGGTGGGGCATCAGAGGTTGTGAATCACAGATGGGGAATCAGAGGCGGGGAATCAGAGGCAGGGAATCAGACGCGGGGAATCAGAGGCGGGGATTCAGAGCTGGGGAATCAGAGGCGGGGAATCAGAGTTGGGGAATCAGAGGCGGGGAATCAGATATGGGGAATCAGAGGCAGGGAATCAGAGGCGGGAAAACATAGGCGGGGAATCAGATATGGGGAATCAGAGGCGGGGAATCAGAGGCAGGGAATCAGACACGGGGAATCAGAGGCGGGGAATCAGAGATGGGGAATCAGAGGCGGGGAATCAGAGGCAGGGAATCGGATGCCGGGAATCAGAGGCGGGAAATCAGAGGCAGGAAATCAGACAGGGATTCAGAGGCTGGGAATCAGACGGGGGGAATCAAAGGCGGGGAATCAGAGCTGGTGAATCAGAGGCAGGGAATCAGAGTTGGGGATTCAGAGGCGGGGAATCAGATATGGGGAAACAGAGGCGGGGAATGAGAGGCGGGCAAGCAGAGGTGGGGAATTAGATATGGGGAATCAGAGGTGGGAAATCAGAGGTGGTGAATCAGAGATGGGGAATCACAGGCGGGGAATCAGAGGCAGCGAATAGAACGCGGGGAATCAGAGGCAGGGAATCAGAGCTGGGGAATCAGAGGCGGGGAATCAGATATGGGGAAACAGAAGCGGGGAATCAGAGGCGGGGAAACAGAGGCGGGGAATCAGACATGGGGAATCGGATGCGGGGAATCAGAGTCGGGGAATCAGAGCTGGGGAATCAGAGGTGGGGCATCAGAGTTGGGGCATCAGAGGTGGGGAATTAGATATGGGGAAACAGAGATGGGGAATCAGAGGCGGGGAATCAGCGGCAGGGAATCGGACTCCGGGAATCAGAGTCGGGGAATCAGAGCTGGGGAATCAGAGGCGGGGAATCAGAGTTGGGGAATCAGAGGCGGAAATCAGATATGGGGAAATAGAGGCGGGGAATCAGATATGGGGAATCAGAGGTGTGGAATCAGAGGTTGGGAATCAGAGGCAGGGAATCAGAGTCGGGGAAACAGAGGCGGGTAATCAGATATGGGGAATCAGAGGTGGCGAATCAAAGGCGGTGAAACAGAGATGGGGAATCAGGGCAGGGAATCAGAGGCAGGGAATCAAACACGGGGAATCAGAGCTGGGGAATCAGAGGCGGGAAATCAGAGTTGGGAATCAGAGGCGGGGAATCAGAGGCGGGGAAACAGAGGCTGGGAATCAGATATGGGGAATCAGAGGTGGGGAATCCGAGGTTGGGAATCAGAGGCAGGGAATCAGAGGCGGGGAATCAGAGGCGGGGAATCAGAGGAAGGGAATCAGATGTGCGGAATCGGAGATGGGGAATCAGAGGCAGGGAATCAGAGGCGGGGAATCAGAGGCGGGGAATCAGAGGCCGGGAATCAGATATGGGGAAACAGAGGCGGGGAATCCGAGGCGGGGAAACAGAGGCGGGGAATCAGATATGGGGAATCAGAGGTGGGGAATCAGAGGTTGGGAATCAGAGGCAGGGAATCAGAGGCTTGGAATCAGATGCAGGGAATCAGATGCGGGGAATCAGAGGCGGGGAATCAGAGCTGGGGAATCAGAGGTGGAGAATCAGATTTGGGGAATCAGAGGCGGGGACTTAGATATTGGGAAACAGAGGCGGGGAATCAGAGGCGGGGAAACCCAGGCGGGGAATCAGATATGGGGAATCAGAGGTGGGGAATCAGAGGCAAGGAATCAGATGTGCGGAATCAGAGATGGGGAATCAGAGGCAGGGAATCAGAATCAGAAGCAGGGAATCAGAGGCCGGGAATTAGAGGCCGGAATCAGATGCTGGGAATCAGAGGCCTGGAATCAGAGGCGGGGAATCAGAGGCAGGGAATCAGATGCGGGGAATCAGAGGCGGGGAATCAGAGCTGGGGAATCAGAGGCGGGGTATTAGAGTTGGGGAATCAGAGGCGGGGAATCAGATATGGGGAAACAGAGGTGGGGAATCAGAGGCGGGGAAACAGAGGCAGGGAATCAGATATGGGGAATCAGAGGCGGGGAATCAGAGGTGGGGAATCATAGGCAGGGAATCGGATGTGCGGAATCAGAGATGGGGAATCAGAGGCTGGGAATCAGAGGTGGTGAATCAGAGATGGGGAATCAGAGGCGGGGAATCAGAGGCGGGGAATAAGACGCGGGGAATCAGAGGTGGGCAATCAGAGGCGGGGAATCAGATATGGGGAATCAGAGGCGGGGAATCAGAGGCGGGGAAACAGAGGCTGGGAATCAGATATGGGGTATCAGAGGTGGGGCATCAGAGGTTGTGAATCACAGATGGGGAATCAGAGGCGGGGAATCAGAGGCAGGGAATCAGACGCGGGGAATCAGAGGCGGGGATTCAGAGCTGGGGAATCAGAGGCGGGGAATCAGAGTTGGGGAATCAGAGGCGGGGAATCAGATATGGGGAATCAGAGGCAGGGAATCAGAGGCGGGAAAACATAGGCGGGGAATCAGATATGGGGAATCAGAGGCGGGGAATCAGAGGCAGGGAATCAGACACGGGGAATCAGAGGCGGGGAATCAGAGATGGGGAATCAGAGGCGGGGAATCAGAGGCAGGGAATCGGATGCCGGGAATCAGAGGCGGGAAATCAGAGGCAGGAAATCAGACAGGGATTCAGAGGCTGGGAATCAGACGGGGGGAATCAAAGGCGGGGAATCAGAGCTGGTGAATCAGAGGCAGGGAATCAGAGTTGGGGATTCAGAGGCGGGGAATCAGATATGGGGAAACAGAGGCGGGGAATGAGAGGCGGGCAAGCAGAGGTGGGGAATTAGATATGGGGAATCAGAGGTGGGAAATCAGAGGTGGTGAATCAGAGATGGGGAATCACAGGCGGGGAATCAGAGGCAGCGAATAGAACGCGGGGAATCAGAGGCAGGGAATCAGAGCTGGGGAATCAGAGGCGGGGAATCAGATATGGGGAAACAGAAGCGGGGAATCAGAGGCGGGGAAACAGAGGCGGGGAATCAGACATGGGGAATCGGATGCGGGGAATCAGAGTCGGGGAATCAGAGCTGGGGAATCAGAGGTGGGGCATCAGAGTTGGGGCATCAGAGGTGGGGAATTAGATATGGGGAAACAGAGGCGGGGAGTCAGAGGCGGGGAAACAGAGGCGGGGAATCAGATATGGGGAATCAGAGGTGGGGAATCAGAGGCAGGGAATCAGATGTGCGGAATCAGAGATGGGGAATCAGAGGCAGGGAATCAGAATCAGAAGCGGGGAATCAGAGGCCGGGAATCAGAGGCCGGGAATCAGATGCTGGGAATAAGAGGCCGGGAATCAGAGGTGGGGAATCAGAGTCTGGGAATCAGAGATGGGGATTCAGAGGTGGGGAATGAGATATGGAGAATCAGAGACGGGGAATCAGAGGCGGGGAAACAGAGGTGGGGAATCAGATATGGGGAAATAGAGGCGGGGAATCAGAGGTGTGGAATCAGAGTTTGGGAATCAGAGGCAGGGAATCAGAGTCGGGGAAACAGAGGCGGGTAATCAGATATGGGGAATCAGAGGTGGCGAATCAAGGGCGGTGAAACAGAGATGGGGAATCAGGGCAGGGAATCAGAGGCGGGGAAACAGAGGCGGGGAATCAGATATGGGGAATCAGAGGTGGCGAATCAAAGGTGGTGAATCAGAGATGGGGAATCAGAGGCAGGGAATCAGAGGCAGGGAATCAGATGCGGGGAATCAGAGGCGGGGAATCAGAGCTGACGAATCAGAGGCTGGGAATCAGAGGTGGGCAATCAGAGGCGGGGAATCAGATATGGGGAATCAGAGGCGGGGAATCAGAGGCGGGGAAACAGAGGCGGGGAATCAAATATAGGGAATCAGAGGTGGGGAATCAGAGGTTGTGAATCAGAGATGGGGAATCAAGGCGGGGAATCAGAGGCAGGGAATCAGACGCGGGGAATCAGAGGCGGTGATTCAGAGCTGGGGAATCAGAGGCGGGGAATCAGAGTTGGGGAATCAGAGGCAGGGAATCAGATATGGGGAATCAGAGGCAGGGAATCAGAGGCCGGGAATCAGATATGGGGAAACAGAGGCGGGGAATCCGAGGCGGGGAAACAGAGGCGGGGAATCAGATATGGGGAATCAGAGGTGGGGAATCAGAGGTTGGGAATCAGAGGCAGGGAATCAGAGGCTTGGAATCAGATGCAGGGTATAGGATGCGGGGAATCAGAGGCGGGGAATCAGAGCTGGGGAATCAGAGGTGGGGAATCAGATTTGGGGAATCAGAGGTGGGGACTTAGATATTGGGAAACAGAGGCGGGGAATCAGAGGCGGGGAAACAGAGGCGGGGAATCAGATATGGTGAATCAGAGGTGGGGAATCAGAGGCAGGGAATCAGATGTGCGGAATCAGAGATGGGGAATCAGAGGCAGGGAATCAGAATCAGAAGCAGGGAATCAGAGGCCGGGAATCAGAGGCCGGAATCAGATGCTGGGAATCAGAGGCCTGGAATCAGAGGCGGGGAATCAGAGGCAGGGAATCAGATGCGGGGAATCAGAGGCGGGGAATCAGAGCTGGGGAATCAGAGGCGGGGTATTAGAGTTGGGGAATCAGAGGCGGGGAATCAGATATGGGGAAACGGAGGTGTGGAATCAGAGGCGAGGAAACAGAGGCAGGGAATCAGATATGGGGAATCAGAGGAGGGGCATCAGAGGTTGTGAATCACAGATGGGGAATCAGAGGCGGGGAATCAGAGGCAGGGAATCAGACGCGGGGAATCTGAGGCGGGGATTCAGAGCTGGGGAATCAGAAGTGGGGAATCAGAGTTGGGGAATCAGAGGCGGGGAATCAGATATGGGGAATCAGAGGCAGGGAATCAGAGGCGGGGAATCAGAGGCAGGGAATCAGACGCGGGGAATCTGAGGCGGGGAATCAGAGCTGGGGAATCAGAGGTGGGGAATCAGAGTTGGGGAATCAGAGGCAGGGAATTGGATGTGCGGAATCAGAGAGGGGGAATCAGAGGTGGGGAATCAGAGGCGGTGAATCAGAGATGGGGAATCAGAGGCGGGGAATCAGAGGCAGGAAATCAGACACGGGGATTCAGAGGCTGGGAATCAGACGGGGGGAATCAAAGGCGGGGAATCAGAGCTGGGGAATCTGAGGCAGGGAATCAGAGTTGGGGATTCAGAGGCGGGGAATCAGATATGGGGAAACAGAGGCGGGGAATCAGAGGCGGGCAAACAGAGGCGGGGAATTAGATATGGGGAATCAGAGGTAGGGAATCAGAGGTGGTGAATCAGTGATGGGGAATCACAGGCGGGGAATCAGAGGCAGGGAATAGAACGCGGGGAATCAGAGGCAGGGAATCAGAGCTGGGGAATCAGAGGAGGGGATTCATAGTTGGGAAACAGAGGCGGGGAATCAGAGGCGGTGAAACAGAGGCGGGGAATCAGATATGGGGAATCGGATGCAGGGAATCAGAGGCGGGGAATCAGAGCTGGGGAATCAGAGGCGGGGAATCAGAGTTGGGGCATCAGAGGTGGGGAATTAGAGATATGGAAACAGAGGCGGGGAATCAGAGGCGGGGAAACAGAGGCGGGGAATCAGATATGGGGAATCAGAGGTGGGGAATCAGAGGCAGAGAATCAGATGTGCGGAATCAGAGATGGGGAATAAGTGGCAGGGAATCAGAATCAGAAGCGGGGAATCAGAGGCCAGGAATCAGAGGCCGGGAATCAGATGCTGGGAATAAGAGGCCGGGAATCAGAGGTGGGGAATCAGATATGGGGAATCAGAGGTGGCGAATCAAAGGCGGTGAATCAGAGATGGGGAATCAGAGGCGGGGAATCAGAGGCAGGGAATCAGATGCGGGGAATCAGAGGCGGGGAATCAGAGCTGGCGAATCAGAGGCTGGGAATCAGAGGTGGGCAATCAGAGGCGGGGAATCAGATATGGGAAATCAGAGGCGGGGAATCAGAGGCGGGGAAACAGAGGCGGGGAATCAAATATAGGGAATCAGAGGTGGGGAATCAGAGGTTGTGAATCAGAGATGGGGAATCAAGGCGGGGAATCAGAGGCAGGGAATCAGACGCGGGGAATCAGAGGCGGGGATTCAGAGCTGGGGAATCAGAGGCGGGGAATCAGAGTTGGGGAATCAGAGGCAGGGAATCAGATATGGGGAATCAGAGGCGGGGAATCAGAGGCGGGGAAACAGAGGCGGGGAATCAGATGTGGGGAATCAGAGGTGGGGAATCAGGGGCAGGGAATCAGTGGCAGGGAATCAGAGGCGGGGAATCAGAGGCGGGGAATCAAAGGCAGGGAATCAGACACGGGGAATCAGAGGCGGGGAATCAGAGATGGGGAATCAGAGGCAGGGAATCGTATGCCGGGAATCAGAGTCGGGGAATCAGAGCTGGGGAATCAGAGGCGGGGAATCAGAGTTGGGGAATCAGAGGCGGGGAATCAGATATGGGGAAATAGAGGCGGGGAATCAGATATAGGGAATCAGAGGTGTGGAATCAGAGGCAGGGAATCAGAGTCGGGGAAACAGAGGCGGGGAATCAGATATGGGGAATCAGAGGTGGCGAATCAAAGGCGGTGAAACAGAGATGGGGAATCAGGGCAGGGAATCAGAGGCAGGGAATCAAACACGGGGAATCAGAGCTTGGGAATCAGAGGCGGGGAATCAGAGTTGGGAATCAGAGGCGGGGAATCAGAGGCGGGGAAACAGAGGCGGGGAATCAGATATGGGGAATCAGAGGTGGGGAATCCGAGTTTGGGAATCAGAGGCAGGGAATCAGAGGCGGAAAATCAGAGGCGGGGAATCAGAGGAAGGGAATCAGATGTGCGGAATCGGAGATGGGGAATCAGAGGCAGGGAATCAGAGGCGGGGAATCAGAGGCGGGGAATCAGAGGCCGGGAATCAGATATGGGGAAACAGAGGCGGGGAATCCGAGGCGGGGAAACAGAGGCGGGGAATCAGATATGGGGAATCAGAGGTGGGGAATCAGAGGTTGGGAATCAGAGGCAGGGAATCAGAGGCTTGGAATCAGATGCAGGGAATCAGATGCGGGGAATCAGAGGCGGGGAATCAGAGCTGGGGAATCAGAGGTGGGGAATCAGATTTGGGGAATCAGAGGCGGGGACTTAGATATTGGGAAACAGAGGCGGGGAATCAGAGGCGGGGAAACCCAGGCGGGGAATCAGATATGGGGAATCAGAGGTGGGGAATCAGAGGCAAGGAATCAGATGTGCGGAATCATAGATGGGGAAACAGAGGCAGGGAATCAGAATCAGAAGCAGGGAATCAGAGGCCGGGAATCAGAGGCCGGAATCAGATGCTGGGAATCAGAGGCCTGGAATCAGAGGCGGGGAATCAGAGGCAGGGAATCAGATGCGGGGAATCAGAGGCGGGGAATCAGAGCTGGGGAATCAGAGGCGGGGTATTAGAGTTGGGGAATCAGAGGAGGGGAATCAGATATGGGGAAACAGAGGTGGGGAATCAGACGCGGGGAAACAGAGGCAGGGAATCAGATATGGGGAATCAGAGGCGGGGAATCAGAGGTGGGGAATCATAGGCAGGGAATCGGATGTGCGGAATCAGAGATGGGGAATCAGAGGCTGGGAATCAGAGGTGGTGAATCAGAGATGGGGAATCAGATATGGGGAATCAGAGGCGGGGAATCAGAGGCGGGGAAACAGAGGCGGGGAATCAGATATGGGGAATCAGAGGTGGGGCATCAGAGGTTGTGAATCACAGATGGGGAATCAGAGGCGGGGAATCAGAGGCAGGGAATCAGACGCGGGGAATCAGAGGCGGGGATTCAGAGCTGGGGAATCAGAGGCTGGGAATCAGAGTTGGGGAATCAGAGGCGGGGAATCAGATATGGGGAATCAGAGGCAAGGAATCAGAGGCGGGAAAACAGAGGCGGGGAATCAGATATGGGGAATCAGAGGCAGGGAATCAGAGGCAGGGAATCAGACACGGGGTATCAGAGGCGGGGAATCAGAGATGGGGAATCAGAGGCGGGGAATCAGAGGCAGGGAATCGGATGCCGGGAATCAGAGGCGGGAAATCAGAGCTGGGGAATCAGAGGCGGGGAATCAGAGTTGGGGAATCAGAGGCGGCGAAGCAGATATGGGGAAATAGAGGCGGGGAATCAGATATGGGGAATCAGAGGCGGGGAATAAGATATGGGGAATCAGAGGCTGGGAATCAGAGGGGGGGAAACGGAGGCGGGGAATAAGATATGGGGAATCAGAGGTGGGGAATCAGGGGCGGGGAATCAGTGGCAGGGAATCAGAGGCGGGGAATCAGAGGCGGGGAATCAAAGGAAGGGAATCAGACACGGGGAATCAGAGGTGGGGAATCAGAGATGGGGAATCAGAGGCGGGGAATCACAGGCAGGGAATCAGACGCGGGGAATCAGAGGCGGGGAATCAGAGCTGGGGAATCAGAGGTGGGGAATCAGAGTCGGGGAATCATAGGCAGGGAATCGGTTGTGCGGAATCAGAGATGGGGAATCAGATGTGGGGAATCAGAGGCAGTGAATCAGAGGCGGGGAAACAGAGGCGGGTAATCAAATATAGGGAATCAGAGGTGGGAATCAGAGGTTGTGAATCAGAGATGGGGAATCAAGGCGGGGAATCAGAGGCAGGGAATCAGACGCGGGGAATCAGAGGCGGGGATTCAGAGCTGGGGAATCAGAGGCGGTGAATCAGAGTTGGGGAATCAGAGGCAGGGAATCAGATATGGGGAATCAGAGGTGGCGAATCAGAGGCGGGGAAACAGAGGCGGGGAATCAGATATGGGGAATCAGAATTGGGGAATCAGGGGCAGGGAATCAGTGGCAGGGAAACAGAGGCGGGGAATCAGAGGCGGGGAATCAGAGGCAGGGAATCAGACACGGGGAATCAGAGGCGGGGAATCAGAGATGGGGAATCAGAGGCGGGGAATCAGCGGCAGGGAATCGGACTCCGGGAATCAGAGTCGGGGAAACAGAGCTGGGGAATCAGAGGCGGGGAATCAGAGTTGGGGAATCAGAGGCGGAAATCAGATATGGGGAAATAGAGGCGGGGAATCAGATATGGGGAATCAGAGGTGTGGAATCAGAGGTTGGGAATCAGAGGCAGGGAATCAGAGTCGGGGAAACAGAGGCGGGTAATCAGATATGGGGAATCAGAGGTGGCGAATCAAAGGCGGTGAAACAGAGATGGGGAATCAGGGCAGGGAATCAGAGGCAGGGAATCAAACACGGGGAATCAGAGCTGGGGAATCAGAGGCGGGAAATCAGAGTTGGGAATCAGAGGCGGGGAATCAGAGGCGGGGAAACAGATGCTGGGAATCAGATATGGCGAATCAGAGGTGGGGAATCCGAGGTTGGGAATCAGAGGCAGGGAATCAGAGGCGGGGAATCAGAGGCAGGGAATCAGAGGAAGGGAATCAGATGTGCGGAATCGGAGATGGGGAATCAGAGGCAGGGAATCAGAGGCGGGGAATCAGAGGCGGGGAATCAGAGGCCGGGAATCAGATATGGGGAAACAGAGGCGGGGAATCCGAGGCGGGGAAACAGAGGCGGGGAATCAGATATGGGGAATCAGAGGTGGGGAATCAGAGGTTGGGAATCAGAGGCAGGGAATCAGAGGCTTGGAATCAGATGCAGGGAATCAGATGCGGGGAATCAGAGGCGGGGAATCAGAGCTGGGGAATCAGAGGTGGAGAATCAGATTTGGGGAATCAGAGGCGGGGACTTAGATATTGGGAAACAGAGGCGGGGAATCAGAGGCGGGGAAACCCAGGCGGGGAATCAGATATGGGGAATCAGAGGTGGGGAATCAGAGGCAAGGAATCAGATGTGCGGAATCAGAGATGGGGAATCAGAGGCAGGGAATCAGAATCAGAAGCTGGGAATCAGAGGCCGGGAATTAGAGGCCGGAATCAGATGCTGGGAATCAGAGGCCTGGAATCAGAGGCGGGGAATCAGAGGCAGGGAATCAGATGCGGGGAATCAGAGGCGGGGAATCAGAGCTGGGGAATCAGAGGCGGGGTATTAGAGTTGGGGAATCAGAGGCGGGGAATCAGATATGGGGAAACAGAGGTGGGGAATCAGAGGCGGGGAAACAGAGGCAGGGAATCAGATATGGGGAATCAGAGGCGGGGAATCAGAGGTGGGGAATAATAGGCAGGGAATCGGATGTGCGGAATCAGAGATGGGGAATCAGAGGCTGGGAATCAGAGGTGGTGAATCAGAGATGGGGAATCAGAGGCGGGGAATCAGAGGCGGGGAATCAGACGCGGGGAATCAGAGGTGGGCAATCAGAGGCGGGGAATCAGATATGGGGAATCAGAGGCGGGGAATCAGAGGCGGGGAAACAGAGGCGGGGAATCAGATATGGGGTATCAGAGGTGGGGCATCAGAGGTTGTGAATCACAGATGGGGAATCAGAGGCGGGGAATCAGAGGCAGGGAATCAGACGCGGGGAATCAGAGGCGGGGATTCAGAGCTGGGGAATCAGAGGCGGGGAATCAGAGTTGGGGAATCAGAGGCGGGGAATCAGATATGGGGAATCAGAGGCAGGGAATCAGAGGCGGGAAAACATAGGCGGGGAATCAGATATGGGGAATCAGAGGCGGGGAATCAGAGGCAGGGAATCAGACACGGGGAATCAGAGGCGGGGAATCAGAGATGGGGAATCAGAGGCGGGGAATCAGAGGCAGGGAATCGGATGCCGGGAATCAGAGGCGGGAAATCAGAGGCAGGAAATCAGACAGGGATTCAGAGGCTGGGAATCAGACGGGGGGAATCAAAGGCGGGGAATCAGAGCTGGTGAATCAGAGGCAGGGAATCAGAGTTGGGGATTCAGAGGCGGGGAATCAGATATGGGGAAACAGAGGCGGGGAATGAGAGGCGGGCAAGCAGAGGCGGGGAATTAGATATGGGGAATCAGAGGTGGGAAATCAGAGGTGGTGAATCAGAGATGGGGAATCACAGGCGGGGAATCAGAGGCAGCGAATAGAACGCGGGGAATCAGAGGTGGGGAATCAGAGATGGGGAATCAGAGGCAGGGAATCAGACGCGGGGAATCAGAGGCGGGGATTCAGAGCTGGGGAATCAGAGGCGGTGAATCAGAGTTGGGGAATCAGAGGCAGGGAATCAGATATGGGGAATCAGAGGTGGCGAATCAGAGGCGGGGAAACAGAGGCGGGGAATCAGATATGGGGAATCAGAATTGGGGAATCAGGGGCAGGGAATCAGTGGCAGGGAAACAGAGGCGGGGAATCAGAGGCGGGGAATCAGAGGCAGGGAATCAGACACGGGGAATCAGAGGCGGGGAATCAGAGATGGGGAATCAGAGGCGGGGAATCAGCGGCAGGGAATCGGACTCCGGGAATCAGAGTCGGGGAAACAGAGCTGGGGAATCAGAGGCGGGGAATCAGAGTTGGGGAATCAGAGGCGGAAATCAGATATGGGGAAATAGAGGCGGGGAATCAGATATGGGGAATCAGAGGTGTGGAATCAGAGGTTGGGAATCAGAGGCAGGGAATCAGAGTCGGGGAAACAGAGGCGGGTAATCAGATATGGGGAATCAGAGGTGGCGAATCAAAGGCGGTGAAACAGAGATGGGGAATCAGGGCAGGGAATCAGAGGCAGGGAATCAAACACGGGGAATCAGAGCTGGGGAATCAGAGGCGGGAAATCAGAGTTGGGAATCAGAGGCGGGGAATCAGAGGCGGGGAAACAGATGCTGGGAATCAGATATGGGGAATCAGAGGTGGGGAATCCGAGGTTGGGAATCAGAGGCAGGGAATCAGAGGCGGGGAATCAGAGGCAGGGAATCAGAGGAAGGGAATCAGATGTGCGGAATCGGAGATGGGGAATCAGAGGCAGGGAATCAGAGGCGGGGAATCAGAGGCGGGGAATCAGAGGCCGGGAATCAGATATGGGGAAACAGAGGCGGGGAATCCGAGGCGGGGAAACAGAGGCGGGGAATCAGATATGGGGAATCAGAGGTGGGGAATCAGAGGTTGGGAATCAGAGGCAGGGAATCAGAGGCTTGGAATCAGATGCAGGGAATCAGATGCGGGGAATCAGAGTTGGGGAATCAGAGGCGGCGAAGCAGATATGGGGAAATAGAGGCGGGGAATCAGATATGGGGAATCAGAGGCGGGGAATCAGATATGGGGAATCAGAGGCTGGGAATCAGAGGGGGGGAAACGGAGGCGGGGAATAAGATATGGGGAATCAGAGGTGGGGAATCAGGGGCGGGGAATCAGTGGCAGGGAATCAGAGGCGGGGAATCAGAGGCGGGGAATCAAAGGAAGGGAATCAGACACGGGGAATCAGAGGTGGGGAATCAGAGATGGGGAATCAGAGGCGGGGAATCACAGGCAGGGAATCAGACGCGGGGAATCAGAGGCGGGGAATCAGAGCTGGGGAATCAGAGGTGGGGAATCAGAGTCGGGGAATCATAGGCAGGGAATCGGTTGTGCGGAATCAGAGATGGGGAATCAGATGTGGGTAATCAGAGGCAGTGAATCAGAGGCGGGGAAACAGAGGCGGGTAATCAAATATAGGGAATCAGAGGTGGGAATCAGAGGTTGTGAATCAGAGATGGGGAATCAAGGCGGGGAATCAGAGGCAGGGAATCAGACGCGGGGAATCAGAGGCGGGGATTCAGAGCTGGGGAATCAGAGGCGGTGAATCAGAGTTGGGGAATCAGAGGCAGGGAATCAGATATGGGGAATCAGAGGTGGCGAATCAGAGGCGGGGAAACAGAGGCGGGGAATCAGATATGGGGAATCAGAATTGGGGAATCAGGGGCAGGTAATCAGTGGCAGGGAAACAGAGGCGGGGAATCAGAGGCGGGGAATCAGAGGCAGGGAATCAGACACGGGGAATCAGAGGCGGGGAATCAGAGCTGGGGAATCAGAGGTGGAGAATCAGATTTGGGGAATCAGAGGCGGGGACTTAGATATTGGGAAACAGAGGCGGGGAATCAGAGGCGGGGAAACCCAGGCGGGGAATCAGATATGGGGAATCAGAGGTGGGGAATCAGAGGCAAGGAATCAGATGTGCGGAATCAGAGATGGGGAATCAGAGGCAGGGAATCAGAATCAGAAGCAGGGAATCAGAGGCCGGGAATTAGAGGCCGGAATCAGATGCTGGGAATCAGAGGCCTGGAATCAGAGGCGGGGAATCAGAGGCAGGGAATCAGATGCGGGGAATCAGAGGCGGGGAATCCGAGCTGGGGAATCAGAGGCGGGGTATTAGAGTTGGGGAATCAGAGGCGGGGAATCAGATATGGGGAAACAGAGGTGGGGAATCAGAGGCGGGGAAACAGAGGCAGGGAATCAGATATGGGGAATCAGAGGCGGCGAATCAGAGGTGGGGAATCATAGGCAGGGAATCGGATGTGCGGAATCAGAGATGGGGAATCAGAGGCTGGGAATCAGAGGTGGTGAATCAGAGATGGGGAATCAGAGGCGGGGAATCAGAGGCGGGGAATCAGACGCGGGGAATCAGAGGTGGGCAATCAGAGGCGGGGAATCAGATATGGGGAATCAGAGGCGGGGAATCAGAGGCGGGGAAACAGAGGCGGGGAATCAGATATGGGGTATCAGAGGTGGGGCATCAGAGGTTGTGAATCACAGATGGGGAATCAGAGGCGGGGAATCAGAGGCAGGGAATCAGACGCGGGGAATCAGAGGCGGGGATTCAGAGCTGGGGAATCAGAGGCGGGGAATCAGAGTTGGGGAATCAGAGGCGGGGAATCAGATATGGGGAATCAGAGGCAGGGAATCAGAGGCGGGAAAACATAGGCGGGGAATCAGATATGGGGAATCAGAGGCGGGGAATCAGAGGCAGGGAATCAGACACGGGGAATCAGAGGCGGGGAATCAGAGATGGGGAATCAGAGGCGGGGAATCAGAGGCAGGGAATCGGATGCCGGGAATCAGAGGCGGGAAATCAGAGGCAGGAAATCAGACAGGGATTCAGAGGCTGGGAATCAGACGGGGGGAATCAAAGGCGGGGAATCAGAGCTGGTGAATCAGAGGCAGGGAATCAGAGTTGGGGATTCAGAGGCGGGGAATCAGATATGGGGAAACAGAGGCGGGGAATGAGAGGCGGGCAAGCAGAGGCGGGGAATTAGATATGGGGAATCAGAGGTGGGAAATCAGAGGTGGTGAATCAGAGATGGGGAATCACAGGCGGGGAATCAGAGGCAGCGAATAGAACGCGGGGAATCAGAGGCAGGGAATCAGAGCTGGGGAATCAGAGGCGGGGAATCAGATATGGGGAAACAGAAGCGGGGAATCAGAGGCGGGGAAACAGAGGCGGGGAATCAGACATGGGGAATCGGATGCGGGGAATCAGAGTCGGGGAATCAGAGCTGGGGAATCAGAGGTGGGGCATCAGAGTTGGGGCATCAGAGGTGGGGAATTAGATATGGGGAAACAGAGGCGGGGAATCAGAGGCGGGGAAACAGAGGCGGGGAATCAGATATGGGGAATCAGAGGTGGGGAATCAGAGGCAGGGAATCAGATGTGCGGAATCAGAGATGGGGAATCAGAGGCAGGGAATCAGAATCAGAAGCGGGGAATCAGAGGCCGGGAATCAGAGGCCGGGAATCAGATGCTGGGAATAAGAGGCCGGGAATCAGAGGTGGGGAATCAGAGTCTGGGAATCAGAGATGGGGATTCAGAGGTGGGGAATGAGATATGGAGAATCAGAGACGGGGAATCAGAGGCGGGGAAACAGAGGTGGGGAATCAGATATGGGGAAATAGAGGCGGGGAATCAGATATGGGGAATCAGAGGTGTGGAATCAGAGTTTGGGAATCAGAGGCAGGGAATCAGAGTCGGGGAAACAGAGGCGGGTAATCAGATATGGGGAATCAGAGGTGGCGAATCAAGGGCGGTGAAACAGAGATGGGGAATCAGGGCAGGGAATCAGAGGCAGGGAATCAAACACGGGGAATCAGAGCTGGGGAATCAGAGGCGGGGAATCAGAGTTGGGAATCAGAGGCGGGGAATCAGAGGCGGGGAAACAGAGGCGGGGAATCAGATATGGGGAATCAGAGGTGGGGAATCCGAGGTTGGGAATCAGAGGCAGGGAATCAGAGGCGGGGAATCAGAGGTGGGGAATCAGAGGAAGGGAATCAGATGTGCGGAATCGGAGATGGGGAATCAGAGGCAGGGAATCAGAGGCGGGGAATCAGAGGCGGGGAATCAGAGGCCGGGAATCAGATATGGGGAAACAGAGGCGGGGAATCCGAGGCGGGGAAACAGAGGCGGGGAATCAGATATGGGGAATCAGAGGTGGGGAATCAGAGGTTGGGAATCAGAGGCAGGGAATCAGAGGCTTGGAATCAGATGCAGGGAATTAGATGCGGGGAATCAGAGGCGGGGAATCAGAGCTGGGGAATCAGAGGTAGGGAATCAGATTTGGGGAATCAGAGGCGGGGACTTAGATATTGGGAAACAGAGGCGGGGAATCAGAGGCGGGGAAACCCAAGCGGGGAATCAGATATGGGGAATCAGAGGTGGGGAATCAGAGGCAAGGAATTAGATGTGCGGAATCAGAGATGGGGAATCAGAGGCAGGGAATCAGAATCAGAAGCAGGGAATCAGAGGCCGGGAATTAGAGGCCGGAATCAGATGCTGGGAATCAGAGGCCTGGAATCAGAGGCGGGGAATCAGAGGCAGGGAATCAGATGCGGGGAATCAGAGGCGGGGAATCAGAGCTGGGGAATCAGAGGCAGGGTATTAGAGTTGGGGAATCATAGGCAGGGAATCGGATGTGCGGAATCAGAGATGGGGAATCAGAGGCTGGGAATCAGAGGTGGTGAATCAGAGATGGGGAATCAGAGGCGGGGAATCAGAGGCGGGGAATCAGACGCGGGGAATCAGAGGTGGGCAATCAGAGGCGGGGAATCAGATATGGGGAATCAGAGGCGGGGAATCAGAGGCGGGGAAACAGAGGCGGGGAATCAGATATGGGGAATCAGAGGTGGGGCATCAGAGGTTGTGAATCACAGATGGGGAATCAGAGGCGGGGAATCAGAGGCAGGGAATCAGACGCGGGGAATCAGAGGCGGGGATTCAGAGCTGGGGAATCAGAGGCGGGGAATCAGAGTTGGGGAATCAGAGGTGGGGAATCAGATATGGGGATTCAGAGGCAGGGAATCTGAGGCGGGAAAACAGAGGCGGGGAATCAGATATGGGGAATCAGAGGCGGGGAATCAGAGGCAGGGAATCAGACACGGGGAATCAGAGGCGGGGAATCAGATATGGGGAATCAGACGCGGGGAATTAGATATGGGGAATCAGAGGATGGGAATCAGAGGGGGGGAAACAGAGGCGGGGAATAAGATATGGGGAATCAGAGGTGGGGAATCAGGGGCGGGGAATCAGTGGCAGGGAATCAGAGGCGGGGAATCAGAGGCGGGGAATCAAAGGAAGGGAATCAGACACGGGGAATCAGAGGTGGGGAATCAGAGATGGGGAATCAGAGGCGGGGAATCACAGGCAGGGAATCAGACGCGGGGAATCAGAGGCGGGGAATCAGAGCTGGGGAATCAGAGGTGGGGAATCAGAGTCGGGGAATCAGAGGAAGGGAATCGGTTGTGCGGAATCAGAGATTGGGAATCAGATGTGGGGAATCAGAGGCAGTGAATCAGAGATGGGGAATCAGAGGCGGGGAATCAGAGGCAGGAAATAAGACAGGGATTCAGAGGCTGGGAATCAGACGGGGGGAATCAAAGGCGGGGAATCAGAGCTGGTGAATCAGAGGCAGGGAATCAGAGTTGGGGATTCAGAGGCGGGGAATCAGATATGGGGAAACAGAGGCGGGGAATGAGAGGCGGGCAAGCAGAGGCGGGGAATTAGATATGGGAAATCAGAGGTGGGAAATCAGAGGTGGTGAATCAGAGATGGGGAATCACAGGCGGGGAATCAGAGGCAGCGAATAGAACGCGGGGAATCAGAGGCAGGGAATCAGAGCTGGGGAATCAGAGGCGGGGAATCAGATATGGGGAAACAGAGGCGGGGAATCAGAGGTGGGGAAACAGAGGCGGGGAATCAGACATGGGGAATCGGATGTGGGGAATCAGAGGCGGGGAATCAGAGCTGGGGACTCAGAGGTGGGGAATCAGAGTTGGGGAATCAGAGGTGGGGAATTAGATATGGGGAAACAGGCGGGGAATCAGAGGCGGGGAAACAGAGGCGGGGAATCAGATATGGGGAATCAGAGGTGGGGAATCAGAGGCAGGGAATCAGATGTGCGGAATCAGAGATGGGGAATCAGAGGCAGGGAATCAGAATCAGAAGCGGGGAATCAGAGGCCGGGAATCAGATATGGGGAATCAGAGGCGGGGAATCAGAGGCGGGGAAACAGAGGCGGGGAATCAGATATGGGGAATCAGAGGTGGGGAATCAGGGGCAGGGAATCAGTGGCAGGGAATCAGAGGCGGGGAATCTGAGCCGGGGAATCAGAGGCAGGGAATCAGACACGGGGAATCAGAGGCGGGGAATCAGAATCAGAAGCGGGGAATCAGAGGCCGGGAATCAGATATGGGGAATCAGAGGCGGGGAATCAGAGGCGGGGAAACAGAGGCGGGGAATCAGATATGGGGAATCAGAGGTGGGGAATCAGGGGCAGGGAATCAGTGGCAGGGAATCAGAGGCGGGGAATCTGTGCCGGGGAATCAGAGGCAGGGAATCAGACACGGGGAATCAGAGGCGGGGAATCAGAGATGGTGAATCAGAGGCGGGGAATCAAAGGCAGGGAATCGGACGCCGGGAATCAGAGGCGGGGAATCAGAGCTAGGGAATCAGAGGCGGGGAATCAGAGTTGGGTAATCAGAGGCGGGGAATCAGATATGGGGAAATAGAGGCGGGGAATCAGATATGGGGAATCAGAGGTGTGGAATCAGAGGTTGGGAATCAGAGGCAGGGAATCAGAGGCGGGGAAACAGAGGCGGGGAATCAGATATGGGGAATCAGAGGTGGCGAATCAAAGGCGGTGAAACAGAGATGGGGAATCAGGGCAGGGAATCAGAGGCAGGGAATCAGAGCTGGGGAAACAGAGGCGGGGAATCAGATATGGGGAATCAGAGGTGGGGAATCAGGGGCGGGGAATCAGTGGCAGGGAATCAGATATGGGGAAACAGAGGTGGGGAATAAGAGGCGGGGAAACAGAGGCAGGGAATCAGATATGGGGAATCAGAGGCGGGAATCAGAGGTGGGGAATCATAGGCAGGGAATCGGATGTGCGGAATCAGAGATGGGGAATCAGAGGCCGGGAATGAGAGGTGGTGAATCAGATATGGGGAATCAGAGGCGGGGAATCAGAGGCAGTGAATCAGATGCGGGGAATCAGAGGTGGGCAATCAGAGGCGGGGAATCAGATATGGGGAATCAGAGGCGGGGAATCAGAGGCTGGGAAACAGAAGCGGGGAATCAGAGTTGGGGAATCAGAGGTGGGGAATCAGATATGGGGAATCAGAGGCAGGGAATCAGAGGCGGGGAATCAGAGGCAGGGAATCAGACGCGGGGAATCTGAGGCGGGGAATCAGAGCTGGGGAATCAGAGGTGGGGAATCAGAGTTGGGGAATCAGAGGCAGGGAATTGGATGTGCGGAATCAGAGATGGGGAATCAGAGGTGGGGAATCAGAGGCGTTGAATCAGAGATGGGGAATCAGAGGCGGGGAATCAGAGGCAGGAAATCAGACACGGGGATTCAGAGGCTGGGAATCAGACGGGGGGAATCAAAGGCGGGGAATCAGAGCTTGGGAATCTGAGGCAGGGAATCAGAGTTGGGGATTCAGAGGCGGGGAATCAGATATGGGGAAACAGAGGCGGGGAATCAGAGGCGGGAAAACAGAGGCGGGGAATTAGATATGGGGAATCAGAGGTGGGGAATCAGAGGTGGTGAATCAGAGATGGGGAATCAGAGGCGGGGATTCAGAGGCAGGGAATCGGACGCCGGGAATCAGAGGCGGGGAATCAGAGCTGGGGAATCAGAGGCGGGGAATCAGAGTTGGTGAATCAGAGGCGGGGAATCAGATATGGGGAAATAGAAGCGTGGAATCAGATATGGGGAATCAGAGGTGTGGAATCAGAGGTTGGGAATCAGAGGCAGGGAATAAGAGGCGGGGAAACAGAGGCGGGGAATCAGATATGGGGAATCGGAGGTGGCGAATCAAATGCGTTGAAACAGAGATGGGGAATCAGGGCAGGGAATCAGAGGCAGGGAATCAGAGCTGGGGAAACAGAGGCGGGGAATCAGATATGGGGAATCAGAGGTGGGGAATCAGGGGCGGGGAATCAGTGGCAGGGAATCAGAGATGGGGAATCAGAGGTGGGGAATCAGAGCTGGGGAAACAGAGGCGGGGAATCAGATATGGGGAAACAGAGGTAGGGAATCAGAGGTGGTGAATCAGTGATGGGGAATCACAGGCGGGGAATCAGAGGCAGGGAATAGAACGCGGGGAATCAGAGGCAGGGAATCAGAGCTGGGGAATCAGAGGAGGGGATTCATAGTTGGGAATCAGAGGCGGGAATCAGATATGGGGAAACAGAGGCGGGGAATCAGAGGCGGTGAAACAGAGGCGGGGAATCAGATATGGGGAATCGGATGCAGGGAATCAGAGGCGGGGAATCAGAGCTGGGGAATCAGAGGCGGGGAATCAGAGTTGGGGCATCAGAGGTGGGGAATTAGATATAGGGAAACAGAGGCGGGGAATCAGAGGCGGGGAATCAGATGTGCGGATTCAGAGATGGGGAATAAGTGGCAGGGAATCAGAATCAGAAGCGGGGAATCAGAGGCCAGGAATCAGAGGCCGGGAATCAGATGCTGGGAATAAGAGGCCGGGAATCAGAGGTGGGGAATCAGATATGGGGAATCAGAGGTGGCGAATCAAAGGCAGTGAATCAGAGATGGGGAATCAGAGGCGGGGAATCAGAGGCAGGGAATCAGATGCGGGGAATCAGAGGCGGGGAATCAGAGCTGGCGAATCAGAGGCTGGGAATCAGAGGTGGGCAATCAGAGGCGGGGAATCAGATATGGGGAATCAGAGGCGGGGAATCAGAGGCGGGGAAACAGAGGCGGGGAATCAAATATAGGGAATCAGAGGTGGGGAATCAGAGGTTGTGAATCAGAGATGGGGAATCAAGGCGGGGAATCAGAGGCAGGGAATCAGACGCGGGGAATCAGAGGCGGGGATTCAGAGCTGGGGAATCAGAGGCGGGGAATCAGAGTTGGGGAATCAGAGGCAGGGAATCAGATATGGGGAATCAGAGGCGGGGAATCAGAGGCGGGGAAACAGAGGCGGGGAATCAGATGTGGGGAATCAGAGGTGGGGAATCAGGGGCAGGGAATCAGTGGCAGGGAATCAGAGGCGGGGAATCAGAGGCGGGGAATCAAAGGCAGGGAATCAGACACGGGGAATCAGAGGCGGGGAATCAGAGATGGGGAATCAGAGGCAGGGAATCGTATGCCGGGAATCAGAGTCGGGGAATCAGAGCTGGGGAATCAGAGGCGGGGAATCAGAGTTGGGGAATCAGAGGCGGGGAATCAGATATGGGGAAATAGAGGCGGGGAATCAGATATGGGGAATCAGAGGTGTGGAATCAGAGGTTGGGAATCAGAGGCAGGGAATCAGAGTCGGGGAAACAGAGGCGGGGAATCAGATATGGGGAATCAGAGGTGGCGAATCAAAGGCGGTGAAACAGAGATGGGGAATCAGGGCAGGGAATCAGAGGCAGGGAATCAAACACGGGGAATCAGAGCTGGGGAATCAGAGGCGGGGAATCAGAGTTGGGAATCAGAGGCGGGGAATCAGAGGCGGGGAAACAGAGGCGGGGAATCAGATATGGGGAATCAGAGGTGGGGAATCCGAGGTTGGGAATCAGAGGCAGGGAATCAGAGGCGGAAAATCAGAGGCGGGGAATCAGAGGAAGGGAATCAGATGTGCGGAATCGGAGATCGGGAATCAGAGGCAGGGAATCAGAGGCGGGGAATCAGAGGCGGGGAATCAGAGGCCGGGAATCAGATATGGGGAAACAGAGGCGGGGAATCCGAGGCGGGGAAACAGAGGCGGGGAGTCAGATATGGGGAATCAGAGGTGGGGAATCAGAGGTTGGGAATCAGAGGCAGGGAATCAGAGGCTTGGAATCAGATGCAGGGAATCAGATGCGGGGAATCAGAGGCGGGGAATCAGAGCTGGGGAATCAGAGGTGGGGAATCAGATTTGGGGAATCAGAGGCGGGGACTTAGATATTGGGAAACAGAGGCGGGGAATCAGAGGCGGGGAAACCCAGGCGGGGAATCAGATATGGGGAATCAGAGGTGGGGAATCAGAGGCAAGGAATCAGATGTGCGGAATCATAGTTGGGGAAACAGAGGCAGGGAATCAGAATCAGAAGCAGGGAATCAGAGGCCGGGAATCAGAGGCCGGAATCAGATGCTGGGAATCAGAGGCCTGGAATCAGAGGCGGGGAATCAGAGGCAGGGAATCAGATGCGGGGAATCAGAGGCGGGGAATCAGAGCTGGGGAATCAGAGGCGGGGTTTTAGAGTTGGGGAATCAGAGGCGGGGAATCAGATATGGGGAAACAGAGGTGGGGAATCAGACGCGGGGAAACAGAGGCAGGGAATCAGATATGGGGAATCAGAGGCGGGGAATCTGAGGTGGGGAATCATAGTCAGGGAATCGGATGTGCAGAATCAGAGATGGGGAATCAGAGGCTGGGAATCAGAGGTGGTGAATCAGAGATGGGGAATCAGAGGCGGGGAATCAGAGGCAGGGAATCAGACGCGGGGAATCAGAGGTGGGCAATCAGAGGCGTGGAATCAGATATGGGGAATCAGAGGCAGGGAATCAGAGGCGGGGAAACAGAGGCGGGGAATCAGATATGGGGAATCAGAGGTGGGGCATCAGAGGTTGTGAATCACAGATGGGGAATCAGAGGTGGGGAATCAGAGGCAGGGAATCAGACGCGGGGAATCAGAGGCGGGGATTCAGAGCTGGGGAATCAGAGGCTGGGAATCAGAGTTGGGGAATCAGAGGCGGGGAATCAGATATGGGGAATCAGAGGCAAGGAATCAGAGGCGGGAAAACAGAGGCGGGGAATCAGATATGGGGAATCAGAGGCGGGGAATCAGAGGCAGGGAATCAGACACGGGGAATCAGAGGCGGGGAATCAGAGATGGGGAATCAGAGGCGGGGAATCAGAGGCAGGGAATCGGATGCCGGGAATCAGAGGCGGGAAATCAGAGCTGGGGAATCAGAGGCGGGGAATCAGAGTTGGGGAATCAGAGGCGGCGAAGCGGATATGGGGAAATAGAGGCGGGGAATCAGATATGGGGAATCAGAGGCGGGGAATCAGATATGGGGAATCAGAGGCTGGGAATCAGAGGGGGGGAAACGGAGGCGGGGAATAAGATATGGGGAATCAGAGGTGGGGAATCAGGGGCGGGGAATCAGTGGCAGGGAATCAGAGGCGGGGAATCAGAGGCGGGGAATCAAAGGAAGGGAATCAGACACGGGGAATCAGAGGTGGGGAATCAGAGATGGGGAATCAGAGGCGGGGAATCACAGGCAGGGAATCAGACGCGGGGAATCAGAGGCGGGGAATCAGAGCTGGGGAATCAGAGGTGGGGAATCAGAGTCGGGGAATCATAGGCAGGGAATCGGTTGTGCGGAATCAGAGATGGGGAATCAGATGTGGGTAATCAGAGGCAGTGAATCAGAGGCGGGGAAACAGAGGCGGGTAATCAAATATAGGGAATCAGAGGTGGGAATCAGAGGTAGTGAATCAGAGATGGGGAATCAAGGCGGGGAATCAGAGGCAGGGAATCAGACTCGGGGAATCAGAGGCGGGGATTCAGAGCTGGGGAATCAGAGGCAGTGAATCAGAGTTGGGGAATCAGAGGCAGGGAATCAGATATGGGGAATCAGAGGTGGCGAATCAGAGGCGGGGAAACAGAGGCGGGGAATCAGATATGGGGAATCAGAATTGGGGAATCAGGGGCAGGGAATCAGTGGCAGGGAAACAGAGGCGGGGAATCTGAGGCGGGGAATCAGAGGCAGGGAATCAGACACGGAGAATCAGAGGCGGGGAATCAGAGATGGGGAATCAGAGGCGGGGAATCAGCGGCAGGGAATCGGACTCCGGGAATCAGAGTCGGGGAATCAGAGCTGGGGAATCAGAGGCGGGGAATCAGAGTTGGGGAATCAGAGGCGGAAATCAGATATGGGGAAATAGAGGCGGGGAATCAGATATGGGGAATCAGAGGTGTGGAATCAGAGGTTGGGAATCAGAGGCAGGGAATCAGAGTCGGGGAAACAGAGGCGGGTAATCAGATATGGGGAATCAGAGGTGGCGAATCAAAGGCGGTGAAACAGAGATGGGGAATCAGGGCAGGGAATCAGAGGCAGGGAATCAAACACGGGGAATCAGAGCTGGGGAATCAGAGGCGGGGAATCAGAGTTGGGAATCAGAGGCGGGGAATCAGAGGCGGGGAAACAGAGGCGGGGAATCAGATATGGGGAATCAGAGGTGGGGAATCCGAGGTTGGGAATCAGAGGCAGGGAATCAGAGGCGGGGAATCAGAGGCGGGGAATCAGAGGAAGGGAATCAGATGTGCGGAATCGGAGATGGGGAATCAGAGGCAGGGAATCAGAGGCGGGGAATCAGAGGCGGGGAATCAGAGGCCGGGAATCAGATATGGGGAAACAGAGGCGGGGAATCCGAGGCGGGGAAACAGAGGCGGGGAATCAGATATGGGGAATCAGAGGTGGGGAATCAGAGGCTTGGAATCAGATGCAGGGAATCAGATGCGGGGAATCAGAGGCGGGGAATCAGAGCTGGGGAATCAGAGGTGGAGAATCAGATTTGGGGAATCAGAGGCGGGGACTTAGATATTGGGAAACAGAGGCGGGGAATCAGAGGCGGGGAAACCCAGGCGGGGAATCAGATATGGGGAATCAGAGGTGGGGAATCAGAGGCAAGGAATCAGATGTGCGGAATCAGAGATGGGGAATCAGAGGCAGGGAATCAGAATCAGAAGCAGGGAATCAGAGGCCGGGAATTAGAGGCCGGAATCAGATGCTGGGAATCAGAGGCCTGGAATCAGAGGCGGGGAATCAGAGGCAGGGAATCAGATGCGGGGAATCAGAGGCGGGGAATCAGAGCTGGGGAATCAGAGGCGGGGTATTAGAGTTGGGGAATCAGAGGCGGGGAATCAGATATGGGGAAACAGAGGTGGGGAATCAGAGGCGGGGAAACAGAGGCAGGGTATCAGATATGGGGAATCAGAGGCGGGGAATCAGAGGTGGGGAATCATAGGCAGGGAATCGGATGTGTGGAATCAGAGATGGGGAATCAGAGGCTGGGAATCAGAGGTGGTGAATCAGAGATGGGGAATCAGAGGCGGGAAATCAGAGGCGGGGAATCAGACGCGGGGAATCAGAGGTGGGCAATCAGAGGCGGGGAATCAGATATGGGGAATCAGAGGCGGGGAATCAGAGGCGGGGAAACAGAGGCGGGGAATCAGATATGGGGTATCAGAGGTGGGGCATCAGAGGTTGTGAATCACAGATGGGGAATCAGAGGCGGGGAATCAGAGGCAGGGAATCAGACGCGGGGAATCAGAGGCGGGGATTCAGAGCTGGGGAATCAGAGGCGGGGAATCAGAGTTGGGGAATCAGAGGCGGGGAATCAGATATGGGGAATCAGAGGCAGGGAATCAGAGGCGGGAAAACAGAGGCGGGGAATCAGATATGGGGAATCAGAGGCTGGGAATCAGAGGCAGGGAATCAGACACGGGGAGTCAGAGGCGGGGAATCAGAGATGGGGAATCAGAGGCGGGGAATCAGAGGCAGGGAATCGGATGCCGGGAATCAGAGGCGGTAAATCAGAGGCAGGAAATCAGACAGGGATTCAGAGGCTGGGAATCAAACGGGGGGAATCAAAGGCGGGGAATCAGAGCTGGTGAATCAGAGGCAGGGAATCAGAGTTGGGGATTCAGAGGCGGGGAATCAGATATGGGGAAACAGAGGCGGGGAATGAGAGGCGGGCAAGCAGAGGCGGGGAATTAGATATGGGAAATCAGAGGTGGGAAATCAGAGGTGGTGAATCAGAGATGGGGAATCACAGGCGGGGAATCAGAGGCAGCGAATAGAACGCGGGGAATCAGAGGCAGGGAATTAGAGCTGGGGAATCAGAGGCGGGGAATCAGATATGGGGAAACAGAGGCGGGGAATCAGAGGCGGGGAAACAGAGGCGGGGAATCAGACATGGGGAATCGGATGCGGGGAATCAGAGTTGGGGAATCAGAGCTGGGGAATCAGAGGTGGGGCATCAGAGTTGGGGCATCAGAGGTGGGGAATTAGATATGGGGAAACAGAGGCGGGGAATCAGAGGCGGGGAAACAGAGGCGGGGAATCAGATATGGGGAATCAGAGGTGGGGAATCAGAGGCAGGGAATCAGATGTGCGGAATCAGAGATGGGGAATCAGAGGCAGGGAATCAGAATCAGAAGCGGGGAATCAGAGGCCGGGAATCAGAGGCCGGGAATCAGATGCTGGGAATAAGAGGCCGGGAATCAGAGGTGGGGAATCAGAGTCTGGGAATCAGAGATGGGGATTCAGAGGTGGGGAATGAGATATGGAGAATCAGAGGCGGGGAATCAGAGGCGGGGAAACAGAGGTGGGGAATCAGATATGGGGAAATAGAGGCGGGGAATCAGATATGGGGAATCAGAGGTGTGGAATCAGAGGTTGGGAATCAGAGGCAGGGAATCAGAGTCGGGGAAACAGAGGCGGGTAATCAGATATGGGGAATCAGAGGTGGCGAATCAAGGGCGGTGAAACAGAGATGGGGAATCAGGGCAGGGAATCAGAGGCAGGGAATCAAACACGGGGAATCAGAGCTGGGGAATCAGAGGCGGGGAATCAGAGTTGGGAATCAGAGGCGGGAAATCAGAGGCGGGGAAACAGAGGCGGGGAATCAGATATGGGGAATCAGAGGTGGGGAATCCGAGGTTGGGAATCAGAGGCAGGGAATCAGAGGCGGGGAATCAGAGGCGGGGAATCAGAGGAAGGGAATCAGATGTGCGGAATCGGAGATGGGGTATCAGAGGCAGGGAATCAGAGGCGGGGAATCAGAGGCGGGGAATCAGAGGCCGGGAATCAGATATGGGGAAACAGAGGCGGGGAATCCGAGGCGGGGAAACAGAGGCGGGGAATCAGATATGGGGAATCAGAGGTGGGGAATCAGAGGTTGGGAATCAGAGGCAGGGAATCAGAGGCTTGGAATCAGATGCAGGGAATCAGATGCGGGGAATCAGAGGCGGGGAATCAGAGCTGGGGAATCAGAAATAGGGAATCAGATTTGGGGAATCAGAGGCGGGGACTTAGATATTGGGAAACAGAGGCGGGGAATCAGAGGCGGGGAAACCCAGGCGGGGAATCAGATATGGGGAATCAGAGGTGGGGAATCAGAGGCAAGGAATCAGATGTGCGGAATCAGAGATGGGGAATCAGAGGCAGGGAATCAGAATCAGAAGCAGGGAATCAGAGGCTGGGAATTAGAGGCCGGAATCAGATGCTGGGAATCAGAGGCCTGGAATCAGAGGCGGGGAATCAGAGGCAGGGAATCAGATGCGGGGAATCAGAGGCGGGGAATCAGAGCTGGGGAATCAGAGGCAGGGTATTAGAGTTGGGGAATCAGAGGCGGGGAATCATATATGGGGAAACAGAGGTGGGGAATCAGAGGCGGGGAAACAGAGGCAGGGAATCAGATATGGGGAATCAGAGGCGGGGAATCAGAGGTGGGGAATCAAACACGGGGAATCAGAGCTGGGGAATCAGAGGCGGGGAATCAGAGTTGGGAATCAGAGGCGGGGAATCAGAGGCGGGGAAACAGAGGCGGGGAATCAGATATGGGGAATCAGAGGTGGGGAATCCGAGGTTGGGAATCAGAGGCAGGGAATCAGAGGCGGAAAATCAGAGGCGGGGAATCAGAGGAAGGGAATCAGATGTGCGGAATCGGAGATGGGGAATCAGAGGCAGGGAATCAGAGGCGGGGAATCAGAGGCGGGGAATCAGAGGCCGGGAATCAGATATGGGGAAACAGAGGCGGGGAATCCGAGGCGGGGAAACAGAGGCGGGGAATCAGATATGGGGAATCAGAGGTGGGGAATAAGAGGTTGGGAATCAGAGGCAGGGAATCAGAGGCTTGGAATCAGATGCAGGGAATCAGATGCGGGGAATCAGAGGCGGGGAATCAGAGCTGGGGAATCAGAGGTGGGGAATCAGATTTGGGGAATCAGAGGCGGGGACTTAGATATTGGGAAACAGAGGCGGGGAATCAGAGGCGGGGAAACCCAGGCGGGGAATCAGATATGGGGAATCAGAGGTGGGGAATCAGAGGCAAGGAATCAGATGTGCGGAATCATAGATGGGGAAACAGAGGCAGGGAATCAGAATCAGAAGCAGGGAATCAGAGGCCGGGAATCAGAGGCCGGAATCAGATGCTGGGAATCAGAGGCCTGGAATCAGAGGCGGTAAATCAGAGGCAGGGAATCAGATGCGGGGAATCAGAGGCGGGGAATCAGAGCTGGGGAATCAGAGGCGGGGTATTAGAGTTGGGGAATCAGAGGCGGGGAATCAGATATGGGGAAACAGAGGTGGGGAATCAGACGCGGGGAAACAGAGGCAGGGAATCAGATATGGGGAATCAGAGGCGGGTAATCAGAGGTGGGGAATCATAGGCAGGGAATCGGATGTGCGGAATCAGAGATGGGGAATCAGAGGCTGGGAATCAGAGGTGGTGAATCAGAGATGGGGAATCAGAGGCGGGGAATCAGAGGCAGGGAATCAGACGCGGGGAATCAGAGGTGGGCAATCAGAGGCGGGGAATCAGATATGGGGAATCAGAGGCGGGGAATCAGAGGCGGGGAAACAGAGGCGGGGAATCAGATATGGGGAATCAGAGGTGGGGCATCAGAGGTTGTGAATCACAGATGGGGAATCAGAGGCGGGGAATCAGAGGCAGGGAATCAGACGCGGGGAATCAGAGGCTGGGATTCAGAGCTGGGGAATCAGAGGCTGGGAATCAGAGTTGGGGAATCAGAGGCGGGGAATCAGATATGGGGAATCAGAGGCAAGGAATCAGAGGCGGGAAAACAGAGGCGGGGAATCAGATATGGGGAATCAGAGGCGGGGAATCAGAGGCAGGGAATCAGACACGGGGAATCAGAGGCGGGGAATCAGAGATGGGGAATCAGAGACGGGGAATCAGAGGCAGGGAATCGGATGCCGGGAATCAGAGGCGGGAAATCAGAGCTGGGGAATCAGAGGCGGGGAATCAGAGTTGGGGAATCAGAGGCGGCGAAGCAGATATGGGGAAATAGAGGCGGGGAATCAGATATGGGGAATCAGAGGCGGGGAATCAGATATGGGGAATCAGAGCCTGGGAATCAGAGGGGGGGAAACGGAGGCGGGGAATAAGATATGGGGAATCAGAGGTGGGGAATCAGGGGCGGGGAATCAGTGGCAGGGAATCAGAGGCGGGGAATCAGAGGCGGGGAATCAAAGGAAGGGAATCAGACACGGGGAATCAGAGGTGGGGAATCAGAGATTTGGAATCAGAGGCGGGGAATCACAGGCAGGGAATCAGACGCGGGGAATCAGAGGCGGGGAATCAGAGCTGGGGAATCAGAGGTGGGGAATCAGAGTCGGGGAATCATAGGCAGGGAATCGGTTGTGCGGAATCAGAGATGGGGAATCAGATGTGGGGAATCAGAGGCAGTGAATCAGAGGCGGGGAAACAGAGGCGGGTAATCAAATATAGGGAATCAGAGGTGGGAATCAGAGGTTGTGAATCAGAGATGGGGAATCAAGGCGGGGAATCAGAGGCAGGGAATCAGACGCGGGGAATCAGAGGCGGGGATTCAGAGCTGGGGAATCAGAGGCGGTGAATCAGAGTTGGGGAATCAGAGGCAGGGAATCAGATATGGGGAATCAGAGGTGGCGAATCAGAGGCGGGGAAACAGAGGCGGGGAATCAGATATGGGGAATCTGAATTGGGGAATCAGGGGCAGGGAATCAGTGGCAGGGAAACAGAGGCGGGGAATCAGAGGCGGGGAATCAGAGGCAGGGAATCAGACACGGGGAATCAGAGGCGGGGAATCAGAGATGGGGAATCAGAGGCGGGGAATCAGCGGCAGGGAATCGGACTCCGGGAATCAGAGTCGGGGAATCAGAGCTGGGGAATCAGAGGCGGGGAATCAGAGTTGGGAAATCAGAGGCGGAAATCAGATATGGGGAAATAGAGGCGGGGAATCAGATATGGGGAATCAGAGGTGTGGAATCAGAGGTTGGGAATCAGAGGCAGGGAATCAGAGTCGGGGAAACAGAGGCGGGTAATCAGATATGGGGAATCAGAGGTGGCGAATCAAAGGCGGTGAAACAGAGATGGGGAATCAGGGCAGGGAATCAGAGGCAGGGAATCAAACACGGGGAATCAGAGCTGGGGAATCAGAGGCGGGGAATCAGAGTTGGGAATCAGAGGCGGGGAATCAGAGGCGGGGAAACAGAGGCGGGGAATCAGATATGGGGAATCAGAGGTGGGGAATCCGAGGTTGGGAATCAGAGGCAGGGAATCAGAGGCGGGGAATCAGAGGCGGGGAATCAGAGGAAGGGAATCAGATGTGCGGAATCGGAGATGGGGAATCAGAGGCAGGGAATCAGAGGCGGGGAATCAGAGGCGGGGAATCAGAGGCCGGGAATCAGATATGGGGAAACAGAGGCGGGGAATCCGAGGCGGGGAAACAGAGGCGGGGAATCAGATATGGGGAATCAGAGGTGGGGAATCAGAGGTTGGTAATCAGAGGCAGGGAATCAGAGGCTTGGAATCAGATGCAGGGAATCAGATGCGGGGAATCAGAGGCGGGGAATCAGAGCTGGGGAATCAGAGGTGGAGAATCAGATTTGGGGAATCAGAGGCGGGGACTTAGATATTGGGAAACAGAGGCGGGGAATCAGAGGCGGGGAAACCCAGGTGGGGAATCAGATATGGGGAATCAGAGGTGGGGAATCAGAGGCAAGGAATCAGATGTGCGGAATCAGAGATGGGGAATCAGAGGCAGGGAATCAGAATCAGAAGCAGGGAATCAGAGGCCGGGAATTAGAGGCCGGAATCAGATGCTGGGAATCAGAGGCCTGGAATCAGAGGCGGGGAATCAGAGGCAGGGAATCAGATGCGGGGAATCAGAGGCGGGGAATCAGAGCTGGGGAATCAGAGGCGGGGTATTAGAGTTGGGGAATCAGAGGCGGGGAATCAGATATGGGGAAACAGAGGTGGGGAATCAGAGGCGGGGAAACAGAGGCAGGGAATCAGATATGGGGAATCAGAGGCGGGGAATCAGAGGTGGGGAATCATAGGCAGGGAATCGGATGTGCGGAATCAGAGATGGGGAATCAGAGGCTGGGAATCAGAGGTGGTGAATCAGAGATGGGGAATCAGAGGCGGGGAATCAGAGGCGGGGAATCAGACGCGGGGAATCAGAGGTGGGCAATCAGAGGCGGGGAATCAGATATGGGGAATCAGAGGCGGGGAATCAGAGGCGGGGAAACAGAGGCGGGGAATCATATATGGGGTATCAGAGGTGGGGCATCAGAGGTTGTGAATCACAGATGAGGAATCAGAGGCGGGGAATCAGAGGCAGGGAATCAGACGCGGGGAATCAGAGGCGGGGATTCAGAGCTGGGGAATCAGAGGCGGGGAATCAGAGTTGGGGAATCAGAGGCGGGGAATCAGATATGGGGAATCAGAGGCAGGGAATCAGAGGCGGGAAAACAGAGGCGGGGAATAAGATATGGGGAATCAGAGGCGGGGAATCAGAGGCAGGGAATCAGACACGGGGAATCAGAGGCGGGGAATCAGAGATGGGGAATCAGAGGCGGGGAATCAGAGGCAGGGAATCGGATGCCGGGAATCAGAGGCGGGAAATCAGAGGCAGGAAATCAGACAGGGATACAGAGGCTGGGAATCAGACGGGGGGAATCAAAGGCGGGGAATCAGAGCTGGTGAATCAGAGGCAGGGAATCAGAGTTGGGGATTCAGAGGCGGGGAATCAGATATGGGGAAACAGAGGCGGGGAATGAGAGGCGGGCAAGCAGAGGCGGGGAATTAGATATGGGGAATCAGAGGTGGGAAATCAGAGGTGGTGAATCAGAGATGGGGAATCACAGGCGGGGAATCAGAGGCAGCGAATAGAACGCGGGGAATCAGAGGCAGGGAATCAGAGCTGGGGAATCAGAGGCGGGGAATCAGATATGGGGAAACAGAGGCGGGGAATCAGAGGCGGGGAAACAGAGGCGGGGAATCAGACATGGGGAATCGGATGCGGGGAATCAGAGTCGGGGAATCAGAGCTGGGGAATCAGAGGTGGGGCATCAGAGTTGGGGCATCAGAGGTGGGGAATTAGATATGGGGAAACAGAGGCGGGGAATCAGAGGCGGGGAAACAGAGGCGGGGAATCAGATATGGGGAATCAGAGGTGGGGAATCAGAGGCAGGGAATCAGATGTGCGGAATCAGAGATGGGGAATCAGAGGCAGGGAATCAGAATCAGAAGCGGGGAATCAGAGGCCGGGAATCAGAGGCCGGGAATCAGATGCTGGGAATAAGAGGCCGGGAATCAGAGGTGGGGAATCAGAGTCTGGGAATCAGAGATGGGGATTCAGAGGTGGGGAATGAGATATGGAGAATCAGAGGCGGGGAATCAGAGGCGGGGAAACAGAGGTGGGGAATCAGATATGGGGAAATAGAGGCGGGGAATCAGATATGGGGAATCAGAGGTGTGGAATCAGAGGTTGGGAATCAGAGGCAGGGAATCAGAGTCGGGGAAACAGAGGCGGGTAATCAGATATGTGGAATCAGAGGTGGCGAATCAAGGGCGGTGAAACAGAGATGGGGAATCAGGGCAGGGAATCAGAGGCATGGAATCAAACACGGGGAATCAGAGCTGGGGAATCAGAGGCGGGGAATCAGAGTTGGGAATCAGAGGCGGGGAATCAGAGGCGGGGAAACAGAGGCGGGGAATCAGATATGGGAAATCAGAGGTGGGGAATCCGAGGTTGGGAATCAGAGGCAGGGAATCAGAGGCGGGGAATCAGAGGCGGGGAATCAGAGGAAGGGAATCAGATGTGCGGAATCGGAGATGGGGAATCAGAGGCAGGGAATCAGAGGCGGGGAATCAGAGGCGGGGAATCAGAGGCCGGGAATCAGATATGGGGAAACAGAGGCGGGGAATCCGAGGCGGGGAAACAGAGGCGGGGAATCAGATATGGGGAATCAGAGGTGGGGAATCAGAGGTTGGGAATCAGAGGCAGGGAATCAGAGGCTTGGAATCAGATGCAGGGAATCAGATGCGGGGAATCAGAGGCGGGGAATCAGAGCTGGGGAATCAGAGGTAGGGAATCAGATTTGGGGAATCAGAGGCGGGGACTTAGATATTGGGAAACAGAGGCGGGGAATCAGAGGCGGGGAAACCCAGGCGGGGAATCAGATATGGGGAATCAGAGGTGGGGAATCAGAGGCAAGGAATCAGATGTGCGGAATCAGAGATGGGGAATCAGAGGCAGGGAATCAGAATCAGAAGCAGGGAATCAGAGGCCGGGAATTAGAGGCCGGAATCAGATGCTGGGAATCAGAGGCCTGGAATCAGAGGCGGGGAATCAGAGGCAGGGAATCAGATGCGGGGAATCAGAGGCGGGGAATCAGAGCTGGGGAATCAGAGGCAGGGTATTAGAGTTGGGGAATCAGAGGCGGGGAATCAGATATGGGGAAACAGAGGTGGGGAATCAGAGGCGGGGAAACAGAGGCAGGGAATCAGATATGGGGAATCAGAGGCGGGGAATCAGAGGTGGGGAATCATAGGCAGGGAATCGGATGTGCGGAATCAGAGATGGGGAATCAGAGGCTGGGAATCAGAGGTGCTGAATCAGAGATGGGGAATCAGAGGCGGGGAATCAGAGGCGGGGAATCAGACGCGGGGAATCAGAGGTGGGCAATCAGAGGCGGGGAATCAGATATGGGGAATCAGAGGTGGGGAATCAGAGGCGGGGAAACAGAGGCGGGGAATCAGATATGGGGAATCAGAGGTGGGGCATCAGAGGTTGTGAATCACAGATGGGGAATCAGAGGCGGGGAATCAGAGGCAGGGAATCAGACGCGGGGAATCAGAGGCGGGGATTCAGAGCTGGGGAATCAGAGGCGGGGAATCAGAGTTGGGGAATCAGAGGCGGGGAATCAGATATGGGGAATCAGAGGCAGGGAATCTGAGGCGGGAAAACAGAGGCGGGGAATCAGATATGGGGAATCAGAGGCGGGGAATCAGAGGCAGGGAATCAGACACGGGGAATCAGAGGCGGGGAATCAGATATGGGGAATCAGAGGCGGGGAATTAGATATGGGGAATCAGAGGCTGGGAATCAGAGGGGGGAAACAGAGGCAGGGAATAAGATATGGGGAATCAGAGGTGGGGAATCAGGGGCGGGGAATCAGTGGCAGGGAATCAGAGGCGGGGAATCAGAGGCGGGGAATCAAAGGAAGGGAATCAGACACGGGGAATCAGAGGTGGGGAATCAGAGATGGGGAATCAGAGGCGGGGAATCACAGGCAGGGAATCAGACGCGGGGAATCAGAGGCGGGGAATCAGAGCTGGGGAATCAGAGGTGGGGAATCAGAGTCGGGGAATCAGAGGAAGGGAATCGGTTGTGCGGAATCAGAGATTGGGAATCAGATGTGGGGAATCAGAGGCAGTGAATCAGAGATGGGGAAACAGAGGCGGGGAATGAGAGGCGGGCAAGCAGAGGCGGGGAATTAGATATGGGGAATCAGAGGTGGGAAATCAGAGGTGGTGAATCAGAGATGGGGAATCACAGGCGGGGAATCAGAGGCAGCGAATAGAACGCGGGGAATCAGAGGCAGGGAATCAGAGCTGGGGAATCAGAGGCGGGGAATCAGATATGGGGAAACAGAGGCGGGGAATCAGAGGCGGGGAAACAGAGGCGGGGAATCAGACATGGGGAATCGGATGTGGGGAATCAGAGGCGGGGAATCAGAGCTGGGGAATCAGAGGTGGGGAATCAGAGTTGGGGCATCAGAGGTGGGGAATTAGATATGGGGAAACAGGCGGGGAATCAGAGGCGGGGAAACAGAGGCGGGGAATCAGATATGGGGAATCAGAGGTGGGGAATCAGAGGCAGGGAATCAGATGTGCGGAATCAGAGATGGGGAATCAGAGGCAGGGAATCAGAATCAGAAGCGGGGAATCAGAGGCCGGGAATCAGATATGGGGAATCAGAGGCGGGGAATCAGAGGCGGGGAAACAGAGGCGGGGAATCAGATATGGGGAATCAGAGGTGGGGAATCAGGGGCAGGGAATCAGTGGCAGGGAATCAGAGGCGGGGAATCTGAGCCGGGGAATCAGAGGCAGGGAATCAGACACGGGGAATCAGAGGCGGGGAATCAGAGATGGTGAATCAGAGGCGGGGAATCAGAGGCAGGGAATCGGACGCCGGGAATCAGAGACGGGGAATCAGAGCTGGGGAATCAGAGGCGGGGAATCAGAGTTGGGGAATCAGAGGCGGGGAATCAGATATGGGGAAATAGAGGCGGGGAATCAGATATGGGGAATGAGAGGTGTGGAATCAGAGGTTGGGAATCAGAGGCAGGGAATCAGAGGCGGGGAAACAGAGGCGGGGAATCAGATATGGGGAATCAGAGGTGGCGAATCAAAGGCGGTGAAACAGAGATGGGGAATCAGGGCAGGGAATCAGAGGCAGGGAATCAGAGCTGGGGAAACAGAGGCGGGGAATCAGATATGGGGAATCAGAGGTGGGGAATCAGGGGCGGGGAATCAGTGGCAGGGAATCAGAGCTGGGGAATCAGAGGTGGGGTATCAGAGCTGGGGAAACAGAGGCGGGGAATCAGATATGGGGAATCAGAGGTGGGGAATCAGGGGCGGGGAATCAGTGGCAGGGAATCAGAGGCCGGGAATAAAAGGCGGGGAATCAGAGCTGGGGAATCAGAGGCGGGGAATCAGAGTTGGGGAATCAGAGGAGGGGAATCAGATATGGGGAAACAGAGGCCGGGAATCAGAGGCAGGGAATCGGACGCCGGGAATCAGAGGCGGGGAATCAGAGCTGGGGAATCAGAGGCGGGGAATCAGAGGAAGGGAATCAGATGTGCGGAATCGGAGATGGGGAATCAGAGGCAGGGAATCAGAGGCGGGGAATCAGAGGCGGGGAATCAGAGGCCGGGAATCAGATATGGGGAAACAGAGGCGGGGAATCCGAGGCGGGGAAACAGAGGCGGGGAATCAGATATGGGGAATCAGAGGTGGGGAATCAGAGGTTGGGAATCAGAGGCAGGGAATCAGAGGCTTGGAATCAGATGCAGGGAATCAGAGGCGGGGAATCAGAGGCGGGGAATCAGAGCTGGGGAATCAGAGATAGGGAATCAGATTTGGGGAATCAGAGGCGGGGACTTAGATATTGGGAAACAGAGGCGGGGAATCAGAGGCGGGGAAACCCAGGCGGGGAATCAGATATGGGGAATCAGAGGTGGGGAATCAGAGGCAAGGAATCAGATGTGCGGAATCAGAGATGGGGAATCAGAGGCAGGGAATCAGAATCAGAAGCAGGGAATCAGAGGCTGGGAATTAGAGGCCGGAATCAGATGCTGGGAATCAGAGGCCTGGAATCAGAGGCGGGGAATCAGAGGCAGGGAATCAGATGCGGGGAATCAGAGGCGGGGAATCAGAGCTGGGGAATCAGAGGCAGGGTATTAGAGTTGGGGAATCAGAGGCGGGGAATCAGATATGGGGAAACAGAGGTGGGGAATCAGAGGCGGGGAAACAGAGGCAGGGAATCAGATATGGGGAATCAGAGGCGGGGAATCAGAGGTGGGGAATCAAACACGGGGAATCAGAGCTGGGGAATCAGAGGCGGGGAATCAGAGTTGGGAATCAGAGGCGGGGAATCAGAGGCGGGGAAACAGAGGCGGGGAATCAGATATGGGGAATCAGAGGTGGGGAATCCGAGGTTGGGAATCAGAGGCAGGGAATCAGAGGCGGAAAATCAGAGGCGGGGAATCAGAGGAAGGGAATCAGATGTGCGGAATCGGAGATGGGGAATCAGAGGCAGGGAATCAGAGGCGGGGAATCAGAGGCGGGGAATCAGAGGCCGGGAATCAGATATGGGGAAACAGAGGCGGGGAATCCGAGGCGGGGAAACAGAGGCGGGGAATCAGATATGGGGAATCAGAGGTGGGGAATAAGAGGTTGGGAATCAGAGGCAGGGAATCAGAGGCTTGGAATCAGATGCAGGGAATCAGATGCGGGGAATCAGAGGCGGGGAATCAGAGCTGGGGAATCAGAGGTGGGGAATCAGATTTGGGGAATCAGAGGCGGGGACTTAGATATTGGGAAACAGAGGCGGGGAATCAGAGGCGGGGAAACCCAGGCGGGGAATCAGATATGGGGAATCAGAGGTGGGGAATCAGAGGCAAGGAATCAGATGTGCGGAATCATAGATGGGGAAACAGAGGCAGGGAATCAGAATCAGAAGCAGGGAATCAGAGGCCGGGAATCAGAGGCCGGAATCAGATGCTGGGAATCAGAGGCCTGGAATCAGAGGCGGTAAATCAGAGGCAGGGAATCAGATGCGGGGAATCAGAGGCGGGGAATCAGAGCTGGGGAATCAGAGGCGGGGTATTAGAGTTGGGGAATCAGAGGCGGGGAATCAGATATGGGGAAACAGAGGTGGGGAATCAGACGCGGGGAAACAGAGGCAGGGAATCAGATATGGGGAATCAGAGGCGGGTAATCAGAGGTGGGGAATCATAGGCAGGGAATCGGATGTGCGGAATCAGAGATGGGGAATCAGAGGCTGGGAATCAGAGGTGGTGAATCAGAGATGGGGAATCAGAGGCGGGGAATCAGAGGCAGGGAATCAGACGCGGGGAATCAGAGGTGGGCAATCAGAGGCGGGGAATCAGATATGGGGAATCAGAGGCGGGGAATCAGAGGCGGGGAAACAGAGGCGGGGAATCAGATATGGGGAATCAGAGGTGGGGCATCAGAGGTTGTGAATCACAGATGGGGAATCAGAGGCGGGGAATCAGAGGCAGGGAATCAGACGCGGGGAATCAGAGGCGGGGATTCAGAGCTGGGGAATCAGAGGCTGGGAATCAGAGTTGGGGAATCAGAGGCGGGGAATCAGATATGGGGAATCAGAGGCAAGGAATCAGAGGCGGGAAAACAGAGGCGGGGAATCAGATATGGGGAATCAGAGGCGGGGAATCAGAGGCAGGGAATCAGACACGGGGAATCAGAGGCGGGGAATCAGAGATGGGGAATCAGAGACGGGGAATCAGAGGCAGGGAATCGGATGCCGGGAATCAGAGGCGGGAAATCAGAGCTGGGGAATCAGAGGCGGGGAATCAGAGTTGGGGAATCAGAGGCGGCGAAGCAGATATGGGGAAATAGAGGCGGGGAATCAGATATGGGGAATCAGAGGCGGGGAATCAGATATGGGGAATCAGAGCCTGGGAATCAGAGGGGGGGAAACGGAGGCGGGGAATAAGATATGGGGAATCAGAGGTGGGGAATCAGGGGCGGGGAATCAGTGGCAGGGAATCAGAGGCGGGGAATCAGAGGCGGGGAATCAAAGGAAGGGAATCAGACACGGGGAATCAGAGGTGGGGAATCAGAGATTTGGAATCAGAGGCGGGGAATCACAGGCAGGGAATCAGACGCGGGGAATCAGAGGCGGGGAATCAGAGCTGGGGAATCAGAGGTGGGGAATCAGAGTCGGGGAATCATAGGCAGGGAATCGGTTGTGCGGAATCAGAGATGGGGAATCAGATGTGGGGAATCAGAGGCAGTGAATCAGAGGCGGGGAAACAGAGGCGGGTAATCAAATATAGGGAATCAGAGGTGGGAATCAGAGGTTGTGAATCAGAGATGGGGAATCAAGGCGGGGAATCAGAGGCAGGGAATCAGACGCGGGGAATCAGAGGCGGGGATTCAGAGCTGGGGAATCAGAGGCGGTGAATCAGAGTTGGGGAATCAGAGGCAGGGAATCAGATATGGGGAATCAGAGGTGGCGAATCAGAGGCGGGGAAACAGAGGCGGGGAATCAGATATGGGGAATCTGAATTGGGGAATCAGGGGCAGGGAATCAGTGGCAGGGAAACAGAGGCGGGGAATCAGAGGCGGGGAATCAGAGGCAGGGAATCAGACACGGGGAATCAGAGGCGGGGAATCAGAGATGGGGAATCAGAGGCGGGGAATCAGCGGCAGGGAATCGGACTCCGGGAATCAGAGTCGGGGAATCAGAGCTGGGGAATCAGAGGCGGGGAATCAGATTTGGGAAATCAGAGGCGGAAATCAGATATGGGGAAATAGAGGTGGGGAATCAGATATGGGGAATCAGAGGTGTGGAATCAGAGGTTGGGAATCAGAGGCAGGGAATCAGAGTCGGGGAAACAGAGGCGGGTAATCAGATATGGGGAATCAGAGGTGGCGAATCAAAGGCGGTGAAACAGAGATGGGGAATCAGGGCAGGGAATCAGAGGCAGGGAATCAAACACGGGGAATCAGAGCTGGGGAATCAGAGGCGGGGAATCAGAGTTGGGAATCAGAGGCGGGGAATCAGAGGCGGGGAAACAGAGGCGGGGAATCAGATATGGGGAATCAGAGGTGGGGAATCCGAGGTTGGGAATCAGAGGCAGGGAATCAGAGGCGGGGAATCAGAGGCGGGGAATCAGAGGAAGGGAATCAGATGTGCGGAATCGGAGATGGGGAATCAGAGGCAGGGAATCAGAGGCGGGGAATCAGAGGCGGGGAATCAGAGGCCGGGAATCAGATATGGGGAAACAGAGGCGGGGAATCCGAGGCGGGGAAACAGAGGCGGGGAATCAGATATGGGGAATCAGAGGTGGGGAATCAGAGGTTGGTAATCAGAGGCAGGGAATCAGAGGCTTGGAATCAGATGCAGGGAATCAGATGCGGGGAATCAGAGGCGGGGAATCAGAGCTGGGGAATCAGAGGTGGAGAATCAGATTTGGGGAATCAGAGGCGGGGACTTAGATATTGGGAAACAGAGGCGGGGAATCAGAGGCGGGGAAACCCAGGTGGGGAATCAGATATGGGGAATCAGAGGTGGGGAATCAGAGGCAAGGAATCAGATGTGCGGAATCAGAGATGGGGAATCAGAGGCAGGGAATCAGAATCAGAAGCAGGGAATCAGAGGCCGGGAATTAGAGGCCGGAATCAGATGCTGGGAATCAGAGGCCTGGAATCAGAGGCGGGGAATCAGAGGCAGGGAATCAGATGCGGGGAATCAGAGGCGGGGAATCAGAGCTGGGGAATCAGAGGCGGGGTATTTGAGTTGGGGAATCAGAGGCGGGGAATCAGATATGGGGAAACAGAGGTGGGGAATCAGAGGCGGGGAAACAGAGGCAGGGAATCAGATATGGGGAATCAGAGGCGGGGAATCAGAGGTGGGGAATCATAGGCAGGGAATCGGATGTGCGGAATCAGAGATGGGGAATCAGAGGCTGGGAATCAGAGGTGGTGAATCAGAGATGGGGAATCAGAGGCGGGGAATCAGAGGCGGGGAATCAGACGCGGGGAATCAGAGGTGGGCAATCAGAGGCGGGGAATCAGATATGGGGAATCAGAGGCGGGGAATCAGAGGCGGGGAAACAGAGGCGGGGAATCATATATGGGGTATCAGAGGTGGGGCATCAGAGGTTGTGAATCACAGATGAGGAATCAGAGGCGGGGAATCAGAGGCAGGGAATCAGACGCGGGGAATCAGAGGCGGGGATTCAGAGCTGGGGAATCAGAGGCGGGGAATCAGAGTTGGGGAATCAGAGGCGGGGAATCAGATATGGGGAATCAGAGGCAGGGAATCAGAGGCGGGAAAACAGAGGCGGGGAATAAGATATGGGGAATCAGAGGCGGGGAATCAGAGGCAGGGAATCAGACACGGGGAATCAGAGGCGGGGAATCAGAGATGGGGAATCAGAGGCGGGGAATCAGAGGCAGGGAATCGGATGCCGGGAATCAGAGGCGGGAAATCAGAGGCAGGAAATCAGACAGGGATACAGAGGCTGGGAATCAGACGGGGGGAATCAAAGGCGGGGAATCAGAGCTGGTGAATCAGAGGCAGGGAATCAGAGTTGGGGATTCAGAGGCGGGGAATCAGATATGGGGAAACAGAGGCGGGGAATGAGAGGCGGGCAAGCAGAGGCGGGGAATTAGATATGGGGAATCAGAGGTGGGAAATCAGAGGTGGTGAATCAGAGATGGGGAATCACAGGCGGGGAATCAGAGGCAGCGAATAGAACGCGGGGTATCAGAGGCAGGGAATCAGAGCTGGGGAATCAGAGGCGGGGAATCAGATATGGGGAAACAGAGGCGGGGAATCAGAGGCGGGGAAACAGAGGCGGGGAATCAGACATGGGGAATCGGATGCGGGGAATCAGAGTCGGGGAATCAGAGCTGGGGAATCAGAGGTGGGGCATCAGAGTTGGGGCATCAGAGGTGGGGAATTAGATATGGGGAAACAGAGGCGGGGAATCAGAGGCGGGGAAACAGAGGCGGGGAATCAGATATGGGGAATCAGAGGTGGGGAATCAGAGGCAGGGAATCAGATGTGCGGAATCAGAGATGGGGAATCAGAGGCAGGGAATCAGAATCAGAAGCGGGGAATCAGAGGCCGGGAATCAGAGGCCGGGAATCAGATGCTGGGAATAAGAGGCCGGGAATCAGAGGTGGGGAATCAGAGTCTGGGAATCAGAGATGGGGATTCAGAGGTGGGGAATGAGATATGGAGAATCAGAGGCGGGGAATCAGAGGCGGGGAAACAGAGGTGGGGAATCAGATATGGGGAAATAGAGGCGGGGAATCAGATATGGGGAATCAGAGGTGTGGAATCAGAGGTTGGGAATCAGAGGCAGGGAATCAGAGTCGGGGAAACAGAGGCGGGTAATCAGATATGTGGAATCAGAGGTGGCGAATCAAGGGCGGTGAAACAGAGATGGGGAATCAGGGCAGGGAATCAGAGGCATGGAATCAAACACGGGGAATCAGAGCTGGGGAATCAGAGGCGGGGAATCAGAGTTGGGAATCAGAGGCGGGGAATCAGAGGCGGGGAAACAGAGGCGGGGAATCAGATATGGGGAATCAGAGGTGGGGAATCCGAGGTTGGGAATCAGAGGCAGGGAATCAGAGGCGGGGAATCAGAGGCGGGGAATCAGAGGAAGGGAATCAGATGTGCGGAATCGGAGATGGGGAATCAGAGGCAGGGAATCAGAGGCGGGGAATCAGAGGCGGGGAATCAGAGGCCGGGAATCAGATATGGGGAAACAGAGGCGGGGAATCCGAGGCGGGGAAACAGAGGCGGGGAATCAGATATGGGGAATCAGAGGTGGGGAATCAGAGGTTGGGAATCAGAGGCAGGGAATCAGAGGCTTGGAATCAGATGCAGGGAATCAGATGCGGGGAATCAGAGGCGGGGAATCAGAGCTGGGGAATCAGAGGTAGGGAATCAGATTTGGGGAATCAGAGGCGGGGACTTAGATATTGGGAAACAGAGGCGGGGAATCAGAGGCGGGGAAACCCAGGCGGGGAATCAGATATGGGGAATCAGAGGTGGGGAATCAGAGGCAAGGAATCAGATGTGCGGAATCAGAGATGGGGAATCAGAGGCAGGGAATCAGAATCAGAAGCAGGGAATCAGAGGCCGGGAATTAGAGGCCGGAATCAGATGCTGGGAATCAGAGGCCTGGAATCAGAGGCGGGGAATCAGAGGCAGGGAATCAGATGCGGGGAATCAGAGGCGGGGAATCAGAGCTGGGGAATCAGAGGCAGGGTATTAGAGTTGGGGAATCAGAGGCGGGGAATCAGATATGGGGAAACAGAGGTGGGGAATCAGAGGCGGGGAAACAGAGGCAGGGAATCAGATATGGGGAATCAGAGGCGGGGAATCAGAGGTGGGGAATCATAGGCAGGGAATCGGATGTGCGGAATCAGAGATGGGGAATCAGAGGCTGGGAATCAGAGGTGCTGAATCAGAGATGGGGAATCAGAGGCGGGGAATCAGAGGCGGGGAATCAGACGCGGGGAATCAGAGGTGGGCAATCAGAGGCGGGGAATCAGATATGGGGAATCAGAGGTGGGGAATCAGAGGCGGGGAAACAGAGGCGGGGAATCAGATATGGGGAATCAGAGGTGGGGCATCAGAGGTTGTGAATCACAGATGGGGAATCAGAGGCGGGGAATCAGAGGCAGGGAATCAGACGCGGGGAATCAGAGGCGGGGATTCAGAGCTGGGGAATCAGAGGCGGGGAATCAGAGTTGGGGAATCAGAGGCGGGGAATCAGATATGGGGAATCAGAGGCAGGGAATCTGAGGCGGGAAAACAGAGGCGGGGAATCAGATATGGGGAATCAGAGGCGGGGAATCAGAGGCAGGGAATCAGACACGGGGAATCAGAGGCGGGGAATCAGATATGGGGAATCAGAGGCGGGGAATTAGATATGGGGAATCAGAGGCTGGGAATCAGAGGGGGGAAACAGAGGCAGGGAATAAGATATGGGGAATCAGAGGTGGGGAATCAGGGGCGGGGAATCAGTGGCAGGGAATCAGAGGCGGGGAATCAGAGGCGGGGAATCAAAGGAAGGGAATCAGACACGGGGAATCAGAGGTGGGGAATCAGAGATGGGGAATCAGAGGCGGGGAATCACAGGCAGGGAATCAGACGCGGGGAATCAGAGGCGGGGAATCAGAGCTGGGGAATCAGAGGTGGGGAATCAGAGTCGGGGAATCAGAGGAAGGGAATCGGTTGTGCGGAATCAGAGATTGGGAATCAGATGTGGGGAATCAGAGGCAGTGAATCAGAGATGGGGAAACAGAGGCGGGGAATGAGAGGCGGGCAAGCAGAGGCGGGGAATTAGATATGGGGAATCAGAGGTGGGAAATCAGAGGTGGTGAATCAGAGATGGGGAATCACAGGCGGGGAATCAGAGGCAGCGAATAGAACGCGGGGAATCAGAGGCAGGGAATCAGAGCTGGGGAATCAGAGGCGGGGAATCAGATATGGGGAAACAGAGGCGGGGAATCAGAGGCGGGGAAACAGAGGCGGGGAATCAGACATGGGGAATCGGATGTGGGGAATCAGAGGCGGGGAATCAGAGCTGGGGAATCAGAGGTGGGGAATCAGAGTTGGGGCATCAGAGGTGGGGAATTAGATATGGGGAAACAGGCGGGGAATCAGAGGCGGGGAAACAGAGGCGGGGAATCAGATATGGGGAATCAGAGGTGGGGAATCAGAGGCAGGGAATCAGATGTGCGGAATCAGAGATGGGGAATCAGAGGCAGGGAATCAGAATCAGAAGCGGGGAATCAGAGGCCGGGAATCAGATATGGGGAATCAGAGGCGGGGAATCAGAGGCGGGGAAACAGAGGCGGGGAATCAGATATGGGGAATCAGAGGTGGGGAATCAGGGGCAGGGAATCAGTGGCAGGGAATCAGAGGCGGGGAATCTGAGCCGGGGAATCAGAGGCAGGGAATCAGACACGGGGAATCAGAGGCGGGGAATCAGAGATGGTGAATCAGAGGCGGGGAATCAGAGGCAGGGAATCGGACGCCGGGAATCAGAGACGGGGAATCAGAGCTGGGGAATCAGAGGCGGGGAATCAGAGTTGGGGAATCAGAGGCGGGGAATCAGATATGGGGAAATAGAGGCGGGGAATCAGATATGGGGAATCAGAGGTGTGGAATCAGAGGTTGGGAATCAGAGGCAGGGAATCAGAGGCGGGGAAACAGAGGCGGGGAATCAGATATGGGGAATCAGAGGTGGCGAATCAAAGGCGGTGAAACAGAGATGGGGAATCAGGGCAGGGAATCAGAGGCAGGGAATCAGAGCTGGGGAAACAGAGGCGGGGAATCAGATATGGGGAATCAGAGGTGGGGAATCAGGGGCGGGGAATCAGTGGCAGGGAATCAGAGCTGGGGAATCAGAGGTGGGGTATCAGAGCTGGGGAAACAGAGGCGGGGAATCAGATATGGGGAATCAGAGGTGGGGAATCAGGGGCGGGGAATCAGTGGCAGGGAATCAGAGGCCGGGAATAAAAGGCGGGGAATCAGAGCTGGGGAATCAGAGGCGGGGAATCAGAGTTGGGGAATCAGAGGAGGGGAATCAGATATGGGGAAACAGAGGCCGGGAATCAGAGGCAGGGAATCGGACGCCGGGAATCAGAGGCGGGGAATCAGAGCTGGGGAATCAGAGGCGGGGAATCAGAGGAAGGGAATCAGATGTGCGGAATCGGAGATGGGGAATCAGAGGCAGGGAATCAGAGGCGGGGAATCAGAGGCGGGGAATCAGAGGCCGGGAATCAGATATGGGGAAACAGAGGCGGGGAATCCGAGGCGGGGAAACAGAGGCGGGGAATCAGATATGGGGAATCAGAGGTGGGGAATCAGAGGTTGGGAATCAGAGGCAGGGAATCAGAGGCTTGGAATCAGATGCAGGGAATCAGAGGCGGGGAATCAGAGGCGGGGAATCAGAGCTGGGGAATCAGAGATAGGGAATCAGATTTGGGGAATCAGAGGCGGGGACTTAGATATTGGGAAACAGAGGCGGGGAATCAGAGGCGGGGAAACCCAGGCGGGGAATCAGATATGGGGAATAAGAGGTGGGGAATCAGAGGCAAGGAATCAGATGTGCGGAATCAGAGATGGGGAATCAGAGGCAGGGAATCAGAATCAGAAGCAGGGAATCAGAGGCTGGGAATTAGAGGCCGGAATCAGATGCTGGGAATCAGAGGCCTGGAATCAGAGGCGGGGAATCAGAGGCAGGGAATCAGATGCGGGGAATCAGAGGCGGGGAATCAGAGCTGGGGAATCAGAGGCAGGGTATTAGAGTTGGGGAATCAGAGGCGGGGAATCAGATATGGGGAAACAGAGGTGGGGAATCAGAGGCGGGGAAACAGAGGCAGGGAATCAGATATGGGGAATCAGAGGCGGGGAATCAGAGGTGGGGAATCAAACACGGGGAATCAGAGCTGGGGAATCAGAGGCGGGGAATCAGAGTTGGGAATCAGAGGCGGGGAATCAGAGGCGGGGAAACAGAGGCGGGGAATCAGATATGGGGAATCAGAGGTGGGGAATCCGAGGTTGGGAATCAGAGGCAGGGAATCAGAGGCGGAAAATCAGAGGCGGGGAATCAGAGGAAGGGAATCAGATGTGCGGAATCGGAGATGGGGAATCAGAGGCAGGGAATCAGAGGCGGGGAATCAGAGGCGGGGAATCAGAGGCCGGGAATCAGATATGGGGAAACAGAGGCGGGGAATCCGAGGCGGGGAAACAGAGGCGGGGAATCAGATATGGGGAATCAGAGGTGGGGAATAAGAGGTTGGGAATCAGAGGCAGGGAATCAGAGGCTTGGAATCAGATGCAGGGAATCAGATGCGGGGAATCAGAGGCGGGGAATCAGAGCTGGGGAATCAGAGGTGGGGAATCAGATTTGGGGAATCAGAGGCGGGGACTTAGATATTGGGAAACAGAGGCGGGGAATCAGAGGCGGGGAAACCCAGGCGGGGAATCAGATATGGGGAATCAGAGGTGGGGAATCAGAGGCAAGGAATCAGATGTGCGGAATCATAGATGGGGAAACAGAGGCAGGGAATCAGAATCAGAAGCAGGGAATCAGAGGCCGGGAATCAGAGGCCGGAATCAGATGCTGGGAATCAGAGGCCTGGAATCAGAGGCGGTAAATCAGAGGCAGGGAATCAGATGCGGGGAATCAGAGGCGGGGAATCAGAGCTGGGGAATCAGAGGCGGGGTATTAGAGTTGGGGAATCAGAGGCGGGGAATCAGATATGGGGAAACAGAGGTGGGGAATCAGACGCGGGGAAACAGAGGCAGGGAATCAGATATGGGGAATAAGAGGCGGGGAATCAGAGGTGGGGAATCATAGGCAGGGAATCGGATGTGCGGAATCAGAGATGGGGAATCAGAGGCTGGGAATCAGAGGTGGTGAATCAGAGATGGGGAATCAGAGGCGGGGAATCAGAGGCAGGGAATCAGACGCGGGGAATCAGAGGTGGGCAATCAGAGGCGGGGAATCAGATATGGGGAATCAGAGGCGGGGAATCAGAGGCGGGGAAACAGAGGCGGGGAATCAGATATGGGGAATCAGAGGTGGGGCATCAGAGGTTGTGAATCACAGATGGGGAATCAGAGGCGGGGAATCAGAGGCAGGGAATCAGACGCGGGGAATCAGAGGCGGGGATTCAGAGCTGGGGAATCAGAGGCTGGGAATCAGAGTTGGGGAATCAGAGGCGGGGAATCAGATATGGGGAATCAGAGGCAAGGAATCAGAGGCGGGAAAACAGAGGCGGGGAATCAGATATGGGGAATCAGAGGCGGGAAATCAGAGGCAGGGAATCAGACACGGGGAATCAGAGGCGGGGAATCAGAGATGGGGAATCAGAGACGGGGAATCAGAGGCAGGGAATCGGATGCCGGGAATCAGAGGCGGGAAATCAGAGCTGGGGAATCAGAGGCGGGGAATCAGAGTTGGGGAATCAGAGGCGGCGAAGCAGATATGGGGAAATAGAGGCGGGGAATCAGACACGGGGAATCAGAGGCGGGGAATCAGAGATGGTGAATCAGAGGCGGGGAATCAGAGGCAGGGAATCGGACGCCGGGAATCAGAGACGGGGAATCAGAGCTGGGGAATCAGAGGCGGGGAATCAGAGTTGGGGAATCAGAGGCGGGGAATCAGATATGGGGAAATAGAGGCGGGGAATCAGATATGGGGAATCAGAGGTGTGGAATCAGAGGTTGGGAATCAGAGGCAGGGAATCAGAGGCGGGGAAACAGAGGCGGGGAATCAGATATGGGGAATCAGAGGTGGCGAATCAAAGGCGGTGAAACAGAGATGGGGAATCAGGGCAGGGAATCAGAGGCAGGGAATCAGAGCTGGGGAAACAGAGGCGGGGAATCAGATATGGGGAATCAGAGGTGGGGAATCAGGGGCGGGGAATCAGTGGCAGGGAATCAGAGCTGGGGAATCAGAGGTGGGGTATCAGAGCTGGGGAAACAGAGGCGGGGAATCAGATATGGGGAATCAGAGGTGGGGAATCAGGGGCGGGGAATCAGTGGCAGGGAATCAGAGGCCGGGAATAAAAGGCGGGGAATCAGAGCTGGGGAATCAGAGGCGGGGAATCAGAGTTGGGGAATCAGAGGAGGGGAATCAGATATGGGGAAACAGAGGCCGGGAATCAGAGGCAGGGAATCGGACGCCGGGAATCAGAGGCGGGGAATCAGAGCTGGGGAATCAGAGGCGGGGAATCAGAGGAAGGGAATCAGATGTGCGGAATCGGAGATGGGGAATCAGAGGCAGGGAATCAGAGGCGGGGAATCAGAGGCGGGGAATCAGAGGCCGGGAATCAGATATGGGGAAACAGAGGCGGGGAATCCGAGGCGGGGAAACAGAGGCGGGGAATCAGATATGGGGAATCAGAGGCAGGGAATCAGAGGCTTGGAATCAGATGCAGGGAATCAGAGGCGGGGAATCAGAGGCGGGGAATCAGAGCTGGGGAATCAGAGATAGGGAATCAGATTTGGGGAATCAGAGGCGGGGACTTAGATATTGGGAAACAGAGGCGGGGAATCAGAGGCGGGGAAACCCAGGCGGGGAATCAGATATGGGGAATCAGAGGTGGGGAATCAGAGGCAAGGAATCAGATGTGCGGAATCAGAGATGGGGAATCAGAGGCAGGGAATCAGAATCAGAAGCAGGGAATCAGAGGCTGGGAATTAGAGGCCGGAATCAGATGCTGGGAATCAGAGGCCTGGAATCAGAGGCGGGGAATCAGAGGCAGGGAATCAGATGCGGGGAATCAGAGGCGGGGAATCAGAGCTGGGGAATCAGAGGCAGGGTATTAGAGTTGGGGAATCAGAGGCGGGGAATCAGATATGGGGAAACAGAGGTGGGGAATCAGAGGCGGGGAAACAGAGGCAGGGAATCAGAGGTGGGGAATCAAACACGGGGAATCAGAGCTGGGGAATCAGAGGCGGGGAATCAGAGTTGGGAATCAGAGGCGGGGAATCAGAGGCGGGGAAACAGAGGCGGGGAATCAGATATGGGGAATCAGAGGTGGGGAATCCGAGGTTGGGAATCAGAGGCAGGGAATCAGAGGCGGAAAATCAGAGGCGGGGAATCAGAGGAAGGGAATCAGATGTGCGGAATCGGAGATGGGGAATCAGAGGCAGGGAATCAGAGGCGGGGAATCAGAGGCGGGGAATCAGAGGCCGGGAATCAGATATGGGGAAACAGAGGCGGGGAATCCGAGGCGGGGAAACAGAGGCGGGGAATCAGATATGGGGAATCAGAGGTGGGGAATAAGAGGTTGGGAATCAGAGGCAGGGAATCAGAGGCTTGGAATCAGATGCAGGGAATCAGATGCGGGGAATCAGAGGCGGGGAATCAGAGCTGGGGAATCAGAGGTGGGGAATCAGATTTGGGGAATCAGAGGCGGGGACTTAGATATTGGGAAACAGAGGCGGGGAATCAGAGGCGGGGAAACCCAGGCGGGGAATCAGATATGGGGAATCAGAGGTGGGGAATCAGAGGCAAGGAATCAGATGTGCGGAATCATAGATGGGGAAACAGAGGCAGGGAATCAGAATCAGAAGCAGGGAATCAGAGGCCGGGAATCAGAGGCCGGAATCAGATGCTGGGAATCAGAGGCCTGGAATCAGAGGCGGTAAATCAGAGGCAGGGAATCAGATGCGGGGAATCAGAGGCGGGGAATCAGAGCTGGGGAATCAGAGGCGGGGTATTAGAGTTGGGGAATCAGAGGCGGGGAATCAGATATGGGGAAACAGAGGTGGGGAATCAGACGCGGGGAAACAGAGGCAGGGAATCAGATATGGGGAATCAGAGGCGGGGAATCAGAGGTGGGGAATCATAGGCAGGGAATCGGATGTGCGGAATCAGAGATGGGGAATCAGAGGCTGGGAATCAGAGGTGGTGAATCAGAGATGGGGAATCAGAGGCGGGGAATCAGAGGCAGGGAATCAGACGCGGGGAATCAGAGGTGGGCAATCAGAGGCGGGGAATCAGATATGGGGAATCAGAGGCGGGGAATCAGAGGCGGGGAAACAGAGGCGGGGAATCAGATATGGGGAATCAGAGGTGGGGCATCAGAGGTTGTGAATCACAGATGGGGAATCAGAGGCGGGGAATCAGAGGCAGGGAATCAGACGCGGGGAATCAGAGGCGGGAATTCAGAGCTGGGGAATCAGAGGCTGGGAATCAGAGTTGGGGAATCAGAGGCGGGGAATCAGATATGGGGAATCAGAGGCAAGGAATCAGAGGCGGGAAAACAGAGGCGGGGAATCAGATATGGGGAATCAGAGGCGGGAAATCAGAGGCAGGGAATCAGACACGGGGAATCAGAGGCGGGGAATCAGAGATGGGGAATCAGAGACGGGGAATCAGAGGCAGGGAATCGGATGCCGGGAATCAGAGGCGGGAAATCAGAGCTGGGGAATCAGAGGCGGGGAATCAGAGTTGGGGAATCAGAGGCGGCGAAGCAGATATGGGGAAATAGAGGCGGGGAATCAGATATGGGGAATCAGAGGCGGGGAATCAGATATGAGGAATCAGAGCCTGGGAATCAGAGGGGGGGAAACGGAGGCGGGGAATAAGATATGGGGAATCAGAGGTGGGGAATCAGGGGCGGGGAATCAGTGGCAGGGAATCAGAGGCGGGGAATCAGAGGCGGGGAATCAAAGGAAGGGAATCAGACACGGGGAATCAGAGGTGGGGAATCAGAGATGGGGAATCAGAGGCGGGGAATCACAGGCAGGGAATCAGACGCGGGGAATCAGAGGCGGGGAATCAGAGCTGGGGAATCAGAGGTGGGGAATCAGAGTCGGGGAATCATAGGCAGGGAATCGGTTGTGCGGAATCAGAGATGGGGAATCAGATGTGGGAAATCAGAGGCAGTGAATCAGAGGCGGGGAAACAGAGGCGGGTAATCAAATATAGGGAATCAGAGGTGGGAATCAGAGGTTGTGAATCAGAGATGGGGAATCAAGGCGGGGAATCAGAGGCAGGGAATCAGACGCGGGGAATCAGAGGCGGGGATTCAGAGCTGGGGAATCAGAGGCGGTGAATCAGAGTTGGGGAATCAGAGGCAGGGAATCAGATATGGGGAATCAGAGGTGGCGAATCAGAGGCGGGGAAACAGAGGCGGGGAATCAGATATGGGGAATCTGAATTGGGGAATCAGGGGCAGGGAATCAGTGGCAGGGAAACAGAGGCGGGGAATCAGAGGCGGGGAATCAGAGGCAGGGAATCAGACACGGGGAATCAGAGGCGGGGAATCAGAGATGGGGAATCAGAGGCGGGGAATCAGCGGCAGGGAATCGGACTCCGGGAATCAGAGTCGGGGAATCAGAGCTGGGGAATCAGAGGCGGGGAATCAGAGTTGGGAAATCAGAGGCGGAAATCAGATATGGGGAAATAGAGGCGGGGAATCAGATATGGGGAATCAGAGGTGTGGAATCAGAGGTTGGGAATCAGAGGCAGGGAATCAGAGTCGGGGAAACAGAGGCGGGTAATCAGATATGGGGAATCAGAGGTGGCGAATCAAAGGCGGTGAAACAGAGATGGGGAATCAGGGCAGGGAATCAGAGGCAGGGAATCAAACACGGGGAATCAGAGCTGGGGAATCAGAGGCGGGGAATCAGAGTTGGGAATCAGAGGCGGGGAATCAGAGGCGGGGAAACAGAGGCGGGGAATCAGATATGGGGAATCAGAGGTGGGGAATCCGAGGTTGGGAATCAGAGGCAGGGAATCAGAGGCGGGGAATCAGAGGCGGGGAATCAGAGGAAGGGAATCAGATGTGCGGAATCGGAGATGGGGAATCAGAGGCAGGGAATCAGAGGCGGGGAATCAGAGGCGGGGAATCAGAGGCCGGGAATCAGATATGGGGAAACAGAGGCGGGGAATCCGAGGCGGGGAAACAGAGGCGGGGAATCAGATATGGGGAATCAGAGGTGGGGAATCAGAGGTTGGTAATCAGAGGCAGGGAATCAGAGGCTTGGAATCAGATGCAGGGAATCAGATGCGGGGAATCAGAGGCGGGGAATCAGAGCTGGGGAATCAGAGGTGGAGAATCAGATTTGGGGAATCAGAGGCGGGGACTTAGATATTGGGAAACAGAGGCGGGGAATCAGAGGCGGGGAAACCCAGGCGGGGAATCAGATATGGGGAATCAGAGGTGGGGAATCAGAGGCAAAGAATCAGATGTGCGGAATCAGAGATGGGGAATCAGAGGCAGGGAATCAGAATCAGAAGCAGGGAATCAGAGGCCGGGAATTAGAGGCCGGAATCAGATGCTGGGAATCAGAGGCCTGGAATCAGAGGCGGGGAATCAGAGGCAGGGAATCAGATGCGGGGAATCAGAGGCGGGGAATCAGAGCTGGGGAATCAGAGGCGGGGTATTAGAGTTGGGGAATCAGAGGCGGGGAATCAGATATGGGGAAACAGAGGTGGGGAATCAGAGGCGGGGAAACAGAGGCAGGGAATCAGATATGGGGAATCAGAGGCGGGGAATCAGAGGTGGGGAATCATAGGCAGGGAATCGGATGTGCGGAATCAGAGATGGGGAATCAGAGGCTGGGAATCAGAGGTGGTGAATCAGAGATGGGGAATCAGAGGCGGGGAATCAGAGGCGGGGAATCAGACGCGGGGAATCAGAGGTGGGCAATCAGAGGCGGGGAATCAGATATGGGGAATCAGAGGCGGGGAATCAGAGGCGGGGAAACAGAGGCGGGGAATCATATATGGGGTATCAGAGGTGGGGCATCAGAGGTTGTGAATCACAGATGAGGAATCAGAGGCGGGGAATCAGAGGCAGGGAATCAGACGCGGGGAATCAGAGGCGGGGATTCAGAGCTGGGGAATCAGAGGCGGGGAATCAGAGTTGGGGAATCAGAGGCGGGGAATCAGATATGGGGAATCAGAGGCAGGGAATCAGAGGCGGGAAAACAGAGGCGGGGAATAAGATATGGGGAATCAGAGGCGGGGAATCAGAGGCAGGGAATCAGACACGGGGAATCAGAGGCGGGGAATCAGAGATGGGGAATCAGAGGCGGGGAATCAGAGGCAGGGAATCGGATGCCGGGAATCAGAGGCGGGAAATCAGAGGCAGGAAATCAGACAGGGATTCAGAGGCTGGGAATCAGACGGGGGGAATCAAAGGCGGGGAATCAGAGCTGGTGAATCAGAGGCAGGGAATCAGAGTTGGGGATTCAGAGGCGGGGAATCAGATATGGGGAAACAGAGGCGGGGAATGAGAGGCGGGCAAGCAGAGGCGGGGAATTAGATATGGGGAATCAGAGGTGGGAAATCAGAGGTGGTGAATCAGAGATGGGGAATCACAGGCGGGGAATCAGAGGCAGCGAATAGAACGCGGGGAATCAGAGGCAGGGAATCAGAGCTGGGGAATCAGAGGCGGGGAATCAGATATGGGGAAACAGAGGCGGGGAATCAGAGGCGGGGAAACAGAGGCGGGGAATCAGACATGGGGAATCGGATGCGGGGAATCAGAGTCGGGGAATCAGAGCTGGGGAATCAGAGGTGGGGCATCAGAGTTGGGGCATCAGAGGTGGGGAATTAGATATGGGGAAACAGAGGCGGGGAATCAGAGGCGGGGAAACAGAGGCGGGGAATCAGATATGGGGAATCAGAGGTGGGGAATCAGAGGCAGGGAATCAGATGTGCGGAATCAGAGATGGGGAATCAGAGGCAGGGAATCAGAATCAGAAGCGGGGAATCAGAGGCCGGGAATCAGAGGCCGGGAATCAGATGCTGGGAATAAGAGGCCGGGAATCAGAGGTGGGGAATCAGAGTCTGGGAATCAGAGATGGGGATTCAGAGGTGGGGAATGAGATATGGAGAATCAGAGGCGGGGAATCAGAGGCGGGGAAACAGAGGTGGGGAATCAGATATGGGGAAATAGAGGCGGGGAATCAGATATGGGGAATCAGAGGTGTGGAATCAGAGGTTGGGAATCAGAGGCAGGGAATCAGAGTCGGGGAAACAGAGGCGGGTAATCAGATATGTGGAATCAGAGGTGGCGAATCAAGGGCGGTGAAACAGAGATGGGGAATCAGGGCAGGGAATCAGAGGCAGGGAATCAAACACGGGGAATCAGAGCTGGGGAATCAGAGGCGGGGAATCAGAGTTGGGAATCAGAGGCGGGGAATCAGAGGCGGGGAAACAGAGGCGGGGAATCAGATATGGGGAATCAGAGGTGGGGAATCCGAGGTTGGGAATCAGAGGCAGGGAATCAGAGGCGGGGAATCAGAGGCGGGGAATCAGAGGAAGGGAATCAGATGTGCGGAATCGGAGATGGGGAATCAGAGGCAGGGAATCAGAGGCGGGGAATCAGAGGCGGGGAATCAGAGGCCGGGAATCAGATATGGGGAAACAGAGGCGGGGAATCCGAGGCGGGGAAACAGAGGCGGGGAATCAGATATGGGGAATCAGAGGTGGGGAATCAGAGGTTGGGAATCAGAGGCAGGGAATCAGAGGCTTGGAATCAGATGCAGGGAATCAGATGCGGGGAATCAGAGGCGGGGAATCAGAGCTGGGAATCAGAGGTAGGGAATCAGATTTGGGGAATCAGAGGCGGGGACTTAGATATTGGGAAACAGAGGCGGGGAATCAGAGGCGGGGAAACCCAGGCGGGGAATCAGATATGGGGAATCAGAGGTGGGGAATCAGAGGCAAGGAATCAGATGTGCGGAATCAGAGATGGGGAATCAGAGGCAGGGAATCAGAATCAGAAGCAGGGAATCAGAGGCCGGGAATTAGAGGCCGGAATCTGATGCTGGGAATCAGAGGCCTGGAATCAGAGGCGGGGAATCAGAGGCAGGGAATCAGATGCGGGGAATCAGAGGCGGGGAATCAGAGCTGGGGAATCAGAGGCAGGGTATTAGAGTTGGGGAATCAGAGGCGGGGAATCAGATATGGGGAAACAGAGGTGGGGAATCAGAGGCGGGGAAACAGAGGCAGGGAATCAGATATGGGGAATCAGAGGCGGGGAATCAGAGGTGGGGAATCATAGGCAGGGAATCGGATGTGCGGAATCAGAGATGGGGAATCAGAGGCTGGGAATCAGAGGTGGTGAATCAGAGATGGGGAATCAGAGGCGGGGAATCAGAGGCGGGGAATCAGACGCGGGGAATCAGAGGTGGGCAATCAGAGGCGGGGAATCAGATATGGGGAATCAGAGGTGGGGAATCAGAGGCGGGGAAACAGAGGCGGGGAATCAGATATGGGGAATCAGAGGTGGGGCATCAGAGGTTGTGAATCACAGATGGGGATTCAGAGGCGGGGAATCAGAGGCAGGGAATCAGACGCGGGGAATCAGAGGCGGGGATTCAGAGCTGGGGAATCAGAGGCGGGGAATCAGAGTTGGGGAATCAGAGGCGGGGAATCAGATATGGGGAATCAGAGGCAGGGAATCTGAGGCGGGAAAACAGAGGCGGGGAATCAGATATGGGGAATCAGAGGCGGGGAATCAGAGGCAGGGAATCAGACACGGGGAATCAGAGGCGGGGAATCAGATATGGGGAATCAGAGGCGGGGACTTAGATATTGGGAAACAGAGGCGGGGAATCAGAGGCGGGGAAACCCAGGTGGGGAATCAGATATGGGGAATCAGAGGTGGGGAATCAGAGGCAAGGAATCAGATGTGCGGAATCAGAGATGGGGAATCAGAGGCAGGGAATCAGAATCAGAAGCAGGGAATCAGAGGCCGGGAATTAGAGGCCGGAATCAGATGCTGGGAATCAGTGGCCTGGAATCAGAGGCGGGGAATCAGAGGCAGGGAATCAGATGCGGGGAATCAGAGGCGGGGAATCAGAGCTGGGGAATCAGAGGCGGGGTATTAGAGTTGGGGAATCAGAGGCGGGGAATCAGATATGGGGAAACAGAGGTGGGGAATCAGAGGCGGGGAAACAGAGGCAGGGAATCAGATATGGGGAATCAGAGGCGGGGAATCAGAGGTGGGGAATCATAGGCAGGGAATCGGATGTGCGGAATCAGAGATGGGGAATCAGAGGCTGGGAATCAGAGGTGGTGAATCAGAGATGGGGAATCAGAGGCGGGGAATCAGAGGCGGGGAATCAGACGCGGGGAATCAGAGGTGGGCAATCAGAGGCGGGGAATCAGATATGGGGAATCAGAGGCGGGGAATCAGAGGCGGGGAAACAGAGGCGGGGAATCATATATGGGGTATCAGAGGTGGGGCATCAGAGGTTGTGAATCACAGATGAGGAATCAGAGGCGGGGAATCAGAGGCAGGGAATCAGACGCGGGGAATCAGAGGCGGGGATTCAGAGCTGGGGAATCAGAGGCGGGGAATCAGAGTTGGGGAATCAGAGGCGGGGAATCAGATATGGGGAATCAGAGGCAGGGAATCAGAGGCGGGAAAACAGAGGCGGGGAATAAGATATGGGGAATCAGAGGCGGGGAATCAGAGGCAGGGAATCAGACACGGGGAATCAGAGGCGGGGAATCAGAGATGGGGAATCAGAGGCGGGGAATCAGAGGCAGGGAATCGGATGCCGGGAATCAGAGGCGGGAAATCAGAGGCAGGAAATCAGACAGGGATACAGAGGCTGGGAATCAGACGGGGGGAATCAAAGGCGGGGAATCAGAGCTGGTGAATCAGAGGCAGGGAATCAGAGTTGGGGATTCAGAGGCGGGGAATCAGATATGGGGAAACAGAGGCGGGGAATGAGAGGCGGGCAAGCAGAGGCGGGGAATTAGATATGGGGAATCAGAGGTGGGAAATCAGAGGTGGTGAATCAGAGATGGGGAATCACAGGCGGGGAATCAGAGGCAGCGAATAGAACGCGGGGAATCAGAGGCAGGGAATCAGAGCTGGGGAATCAGAGGCGGGGAATCAGATATGGGGAAACAGAGGCGGGGAATCAGAGGCGGGGAAACAGAGGCGGGGAATCAGACATGGGGAATCGGATGCGGGGAATCAGAGTCGGGGAATCAGAGCTGGGGAATCAGAGGTGGGGCATCAGAGTTGGGGCATCAGAGGTGGGGAATTAGATATGGGGAAACAGAGGCGGGGAATCAGAGGCGGGGAAACAGAGGCGGGGAATCAGATATGGGGAATCAGAGGTGGGGAATCAGAGGCAGGGAATCAGATGTGCGGAATCAGAGATGGGGAATCAGAGGCAGGGAATCAGAATCAGAAGCGGGGAATCAGAGGCCGGGAATCAGAGGCCGGGAATCAGATGCTGGGAATAAGAGGCCGGGAATCAGAGGTGGGGAATCAGAGTCTGGGAATCAGAGATGGGGATTCAGAGGTGGGGAATGAGATATGGAGAATCAGAGGCGGGGAATCAGAGGCGGGGAAACAGAGGTGGGGAATCAGATATGGGGAAATAGAGGCGGGGAATCAGATATGGGGAATCAGAGGTGTGGAATCAGAGGTTGGGAATCAGAGGCAGGGAATCAGAGTCGGGGAAACAGAGGCGGGTAATCAGATATGTGGAATCAGAGGTGGCGAATCAAGGGCGGTGAAACAGAGATGGGGAATCAGGGCAGGGAATCAGAGGCATGGAATCAAACACGGGGAATCAGAGCTGGGGAATCAGAGGCGGGGAATCAGAGTTGGGAATCAGAGGCGGGGAATCAGAGGCGGGGAAACAGAGGCGGGGAATCAGATATGGGGAATCAGAGGTGGGGAATCCGAGGTTGGGAATCAGAGGCAGGGAATCAGAGGCGGGGAATCAGAGGCGGGGAATCAGAGGAAGGGAATCAGATGTGCGGAATCGGAGATGGGGAATCAGAGGCAGGGAATCAGAGGCGGGGAATCAGAGGCGGGGAATCAGAGGCCGGGAATCAGATATGGGGAAACAGAGGCGGGGAATCCGAGGCGGGGAAACAGAGGCGGGGAATCAGATATGGGGAATCAGAGGTGGGGAATCAGAGGTTGGGAATCAGAGGCAGGGAATCAGAGGCTTGGAATCAGATGCAGGGAATCAGATGCGGGGAATCAGAGGCGGGGAATCAGAGCTGGGGAATCAGAGGTAGGGAATCAGATTTGGGGAATCAGAGGCGGGGACTTAGATATTGGGAAACAGAGGCGGGGAATCAGAGGCGGGGAAACCCAGGCGGGGAATCAGATATGGGGAATCAGAGGTGGGGAATCAGAGGCAAGGAATCAGATGTGCGGAATCAGAGATGGGGAATCAGAGGCAGGGAATCAGAATCAGAAGCAGGGAATCAGAGGCCGGGAATTAGAGGCCGGAATCAGATGCTGGGAATCAGAGGCCTGGAATCAGAGGCGGGGAATCAGAGGCAGGGAATCAGATGCGGGGAATCAGAGGCGGGGAATCAGAGCTGGGGAATCAGAGGCAGGGTATTAGAGTTGGGAAATCAGAGGCGGGGAATCAGATATGGGGAAACAGAGGTGGGGAATCAGAGGCGGGGAAACAGAGGCAGTGAATCAGATATGGGGAATCAGAGGCGGGGAATCAGAGGTGGGGAATCATAGGCAGGGAATCGGATGTGCGGAATCAGAGATGGGGAATCAGAGGCTGGGAATCAGAGGTGCTGAATCAGAGATGGGGAATCAGAGGCGGGGAATCAGAGGCGGGGAATCAGACGCGGGGAATCAGAGGTGGGCAATCAGAGGCGGGGAATCAGATATGGGGAATCAGAGGTGGGGAATCAGAGGCGGGGAAACAGAGGCGGGGAATCAGATATGGGGAATCAGAGGTGGGGCATCAGAGGTTGTGAATCACAGATGGGGAATCAGAGGCGGGGAATCAGAGGCAGGGAATCAGACGCGGGGAATCAGAGGCAGGGATTCAGAGCTGGGGAATCAGAGGCGGGGAATCAGAGTTGGGGAATCAGAGGCGGGGAATCAGATATGGGGAATCAGAGGCAGGGAATCTGAGGCGGGAAAACAGAGGCGGGGAATCAGATATGGGGAATCAGAGGCGGGGAATCAGAGGCAGGGAATCAGACACGGGGAATCAGAGGCGGGGAATCAGATATGGGGAATCAGAGGCGGGGAATTAGATATGGGGAATCAGAGGCTGGGAATCAGAGGGGGGAAACAGAGGCAGGGAATAAGATATGGGGAATCAGAGGTGGGGAATCAGGGGCGGGGAATCAGTGGCAGGGAATCAGAGGCGGGGAATCAGAGGCGGGGAATCAAAGGAAGGGAATCAGACACGGGGAATCAGAGGTGGGGAATCAGAGATGGGGAATCAGAGGCGGGGAATCACAGGCAGGGAATCAGACGCGGGGAATCAGAGGCGGGGAATCAGAGCTGGGGAATCAGAGGTGGGGAATCAGAGTCGGGGAATCAGAGGAAGGGAATCGGTTGTGCGGAATCAGAGATTGGGAATCAGATGTGGGGAATCAGAGGCAGTGAATCAGAGATGGGGAAACAGAGGCGGGGAATGAGAGGCGGGCAAGCAGAGGCGGGGAATTAGATATGGGGAATCAGAGGTGGGAAATCAGAGGTGGTGAATCAGAGATGGGGAATCACAGGCGGGGAATCAGAGGCAGCGAATAGAACGCGGGGAATCAGAGGCAGGGAATCAGAGCTGGGGAATCAGAGGCGGGGAATCAGATATGGGGAAACAGAGGCGGGGAATCAGAGGCGGGGAAACAGAGGCGGGGAATCAGACATGGGGAATCGGATGTGGGGAATCAGAGGCGGGGAATCAGAGCTGGGGAATCAGAGGTGGGGAATCAGAGTTGGGGCATCAGAGGTGGGGAATTAGATATGGGGAAACAGGCGGGGAATCAGAGGCGGGGAAACAGAGGCGGGGAATCAGATATGGGGAATCAGAGGTGGGGAATCAGAGGCAGGGAATCAGATGTGCGGAATCAGAGATGGGGAATCAGAGGCAGGGAATCAGAATCAGAAGCGGGGAATCAGAGGCCGGGAATCAGATATGGGGAATCAGAGGCGGGGAATCAGAGGCGGGGAAACAGAGGCGGGGAATCAGATATGGGGAATCAGAGGTGGGGAATCAGGGGCAGGGAATCAGTGGCAGGGAATCAGAGGCGGGGAATCTGAGCCGGGGAATCAGAGGCAGGGAATCAGACACGGGGAATCAGAGGCGGGGAATCAGAGATGGTGAATCAGAGGCGGGGAATCAGAGGCAGGGAATCGGACGCCGGGAATCAGAGACGGGGAATCAGAGCTGGGGAATCAGAGGCGGGGAATCAGAGTTGGGGAATCAGAGGCGGGGAATCAGATATGGGGAAATAGAGGCGGGGAATCAGATATGGGGAATCAGAGGTGTGGAATCAGAGGTTGGGAATCAGAGGCAGGGAATCAGAGGCGGGGAAACAGAGGCGGGGAATCAGATATGGGGAATCAGAGGTGGCGAATCAAAGGCGGTGAAACAGAGATGGGGAATCAGGGCAGGGAATCAGAGGCAGGGAATCAGAGCTGGGGAAACAGAGGCGGGGAATCAGATATGGGGAATCAGAGGTGGGGAATCAGGGGCGGGGAATCAGTGGCAGGGAATCAGAGCTGGGGAATCAGAGGTGGGGTATCAGAGCTGGGGAAACAGAGGCGGGGAATCAGATATGGGGAATCAGAGGTGGGGAATCAGGGGCGGGGAATCAGTGGCAGGGAATCAGAGGCCGGGAATAAAAGGCGGGGAATCAGAGCTGGGGAATCAGAGGCGGGGAATCAGAGTTGGGGAATCAGAGGAGGGGAATCAGATATGGGGAAACAGAGGCCGGGAATCAGAGGCAGGGAATCGGACGCCGGGAATCAGAGGCGGGGAATCAGAGCTGGGGAATCAGAGGCGGGGAATCAGAGGAAGGGAATCAGATGTGCGGAATCGGAGATGGGGAATCAGAGGCAGGGAATCAGAGGCGGGGAATCAGAGGCGGGGAATCAGAGGCCGGGAATCAGATATGGGGAAACAGAGGCGGGGAATCCGAGGCGGGGAAACAGAGGCGGGGAATCAGATATGGGGAATCAGAGGTGGGGAATCAGAGGTTGGGAATCAGAGGCAGGGAATCAGAGGCTTGGAATCAGATGCAGGGAATCAGAGGCGGGGAATCAGAGGCGGGGAATCAGAGCTGGGGAATCAGAGATAGGGAATCAGATTTGGGGAATCAGAGGCGGGGACTTAGATATTGGGAAACAGAGGCGGGGAATCAGAGGCGGGGAAACCCAGGCGGGGAATCAGATATGGGGAATCAGAGGTGGGGAATCAGAGGCAAGGAATCAGATGTGCGGAATCAGAGATGGGGAATCAGAGGCAGGGAATCAGAATCAGAAGCAGGGAATCAGAGGCTGGGAATTAGAGGCCGGAATCAGATGCTGGGAATCAGAGGCCTGGAATCAGAGGCGGGGAATCAGAGGCAGGGAATCAGATGCGGGGAATCAGAGGCGGGGAATCAGAGCTGGGGAATCAGAGGCAGGGTATTAGAGTTGGGGAATCAGAGGCGGGGAATCAGATATGGGGAAACAGAGGTGGGGAATCAGAGGCGGGGAAACAGAGGCAGGGAATCAGATATGGGGAATCAGAGGCGGGGAATCAGAGGTGGGGAATCAAACACGGGGAATCAGAGCTGGGGAATCAGAGGCGGGGAATCAGAGTTGGGAATCAGAGGCGGGGAATCAGAGGCGGGGAAACAGAGGCGGGGAATCAGATATGGGGAATCAGAGGTGGGGAATCCGAGGTTGGGAATCAGAGGCAGGGAATCAGAGGCGGAAAATCAGAGGCGGGGAATCAGAGGAAGGGAATCAGATGTGCGGAATCGGAGATGGGGAATCAGAGGCAGGGAATCAGAGGCGGGGAATCAGAGGCGGGGAATCAGAGGCCGGGAATCAGATATGGGGAAACAGAGGCGGGGAATCCGAGGCGGGGAAACAGAGGCGGGGAATCAGATATGGGGAATCAGAGGTGGGGAATAAGAGGTTGGGAATCAGAGGCAGGGAATCAGAGGCTTGGAATCAGATGCAGGGAATCAGATGCGGGGAATCAGAGGCGGGGAATCAGAGCTGGGGAATCAGAGGTGGGGAATCAGATTTGGGGAATCAGAGGCGGGGACTTAGATATTGGGAAACAGAGGCGGGGAATCAGAGGCGGGGAAACCCAGGCGGGGAATCAGATATGGGGAATCAGAGGTGGGGAATCAGAGGCAAGGAATCAGATGTGCGGAATCATAGATGGGGAAACAGAGGCAGGGAATCAGAATCAGAAGCAGGGAATCAGAGGCCGGGAATCAGAGGCCGGAATCAGATGCTGGGAATCAGAGGCCTGGAATCAGAGGCGGTAAATCAGAGGCAGGGAATCAGATGCGGGGAATCAGAGGCGGGGAATCAGAGCTGGGGAATCAGAGGCGGGGTATTAGAGTTGGGGAATCAGAGGCGGGGAATCAGATATGGGGAAACAGAGGTGGGGAATCAGACGCGGGGAAACAGAGGCAGGGAATCAGATATGGGGAATAAGAGGCGGGGAATCAGAGGTGGGGAATCATAGGCAGGGAATCGGATGTGCGGAATCAGAGATGGGGAATCAGAGGCTGGGAATCAGAGGTGGTGAATCAGAGATGGGGAATCAGAGGCGGGGAATCAGAGGCAGGGAATCAGACGCGGGGAATCAGAGGTGGGCAATCAGAGGCGGGGAATCAGATATGGGGAATCAGAGGCGGGGAATCAGAGGCGGGGAAACAGAGGCGGGGAATCAGATATGGGGAATCAGAGGTGGGGCATCAGAGGTTGTGAATCACAGATGGGGAATCAGAGGCGGGGAATCAGAGGCAGGGAATCAGACGCGGGGAATCAGAGGCGGGGATTCAGAGCTGGGGAATCAGAGGCTGGGAATCAGAGTTGGGGAATCAGAGGCGGGGAATCAGATATGGGGAATCAGAGGCAAGGAATCAGAGGCGGGAAAACAGAGGCGGGGAATCAGATATGGGGAATCAGAGGCGGGAAATCAGAGGCAGGGAATCAGACACGGGGAATCAGAGGCGGGGAATCAGAGATGGGGAATCAGAGACGGGGAATCAGAGGCAGGGAATCGGATGCCGGGAATCAGAGGCGGGAAATCAGAGCTGGGGAATCAGAGGCGGGGAATCAGAGTTGGGGAATCAGAGGCGGCGAAGCAGATATGGGGAAATAGAGGCGGGGAATCAGACACGGGGAATCAGAGGCGGGGAATCAGAGATGGTGAATCAGAGGCGGGGAATCAGAGGCAGGGAATCGGACGCCGGGAATCAGAGACGGGGAATCAGAGCTGGGGAATCCGAGGCGGGGAATCAGAGTTGGGGAATCAGAGGCGGGGAATCAGATATGGGGAAATAGAGGCGGGGAATCAGATATGGGGAATCAGAGGTGTGGAATCAGAGGTTGGGAATCAGAGGCAGGGAATCAGAGGCGGGGAAACAGAGGCGGGGAATCAGATATGGGGAATCAGAGGTGGCGAATCAAAGGCGGTGAAACAGAGATGGGGAATCAGGGCAGGGAATCAGAGGCAGGGAATCAGAGCTGGGGAAACAGAGGCGGGGAATCAGATATGGGGAATAAGAGGTGGGGAATCAGGGGCGGGGAATCAGTGGCAGGGAATCAGAGCTGGGGAATCAGAGGTGGGGTATCAGAGCTGGGGAAACAGAGGCGGGGAATCAGATATGGGGAATCAGAGGTGGGGAATCAGGGGCGGGGAATCAGTGGCAGGGAATCAGAGGCCGGGAATAAAAGGCGGGGAATCAGAGCTGGGGAATCAGAGGCGGGGAATCAGAGTTGGGGAATCAGAGGAGGGGAATCAGATATGGGGAAACAGAGGCCGGGAATCAGAGGCAGGGAATCGGACGCCGGGAATCAGAGGCGGGGAATCAGAGCTGGGGAATCAGAGGCGGGGAATCAGAGGAAGGGAATCAGATGTGCGGAATCGGAGATGGGGAATCAGAGGCAGGGAATCAGAGGCGGGGAATCAGAGGCGGGGAATCAGAGGCCGGGAATCAGATATGGGGAAACAGAGGCGGGGAATCCGAGGCGGGGAAACAGAGGCGGGGAATCAGATATGGGGAATCAGAGGTGGGGAATCAGAGGTTGGGAATCAGAGGCAGGGAATCAGAGGCTTGGAATCAGATGCAGGGAATCAGAGGCGGGGAATCAGAGGCGGGGAATCAGAGCTGGGGAATCAGAGATAGGGAATCAGATTTGGGGAATCAGAGGCGGGGACTTAGATATTGGGAAACAGAGGCGGGGAATCAGAGGCGGGGAAACCCAGGCGGGGAATCAGATATGGGGAATCAGAGGTGGGGAATCAGAGGCAAGGAATCAGATGTGCGGAATCAGAGATGGGGAATCAGAGGCAGGGAATCAGAATCAGAAGCAGGGAATCAGAGGCTGGGAATTAGAGGCCGGAATCAGATGCTGGGAATCAGAGGCCTGGAATCAGAGGCGGGGAATCAGAGGCAGGGAATCAGATGCGGGGAATCAGAGGCGGGGAATCAGAGCTGGTGAATCAGAGGCAGGGTATTAGAGTTGGGGAATCAGAGGCGGGGAATCAGATATGGGGAAACAGAGGTGGGGAATCAGAGGCGGGGAAACAGAGGCAGGGAATCAGATATGGGGAATCAGAGGCGGGGAATCAGAGGTGGGGAATCAAACACGGGGAATCAGAGCTGGGGAATCAGAGGCGGGGAATCAGAGTTGGGAATCAGAGGCGGGGAATCAGAGGCGGGGAAACAGAGGCGGGGAATCAGATATGGGGAATCAGAGGTGGGGAATCCGAGGTTGGGAATCAGAGGCAGGGAATCAGAGGCGGAAAATCAGAGGCGGGGAATCAGAGGAAGGGAATCAGATGTGCGGAATCGGAGATGGGGAATCAGAGGCAGGGAATCAGAGGCGGGGAATCAGAGGCGGGGAATCAGAGGCCGGGAATCAGATATGGGGAAACAGAGGCGGGGAATCCGAGGCGGGGAAACAGAGGCGGGGAATCAGATATGGGGAATCAGATGCTGGGAATAAGAGGCCGGGAATCAGAGGTGGGGAATCAGAGTCTGGGAATCAGAGATGGGGATTCAGAGGTGGGGAATGAGATATGGAGAATCAGAGGCGGGGAATCAGAGGCGGGGAAACAGAGGTGGGGAATCAGATATGGGGAAATAGAGGCGGGGAATCAGATATGGGGAATCAGAGGTGTGGAATCAGAGGTTGGGAATCAGAGGCAGGGAATCAGAGTCGGGGAAACAGAGGCGGGTAATCAGATATGTGGAATCAGAGGTGGCGAATCAAGGGCGGTGAAACAGAGATGGGGAATCAGGGCAGGGAATCAGAGGCATGGAATCAAACACGGGGAATCAGAGCTGGGGAATCAGAGGCGGGGAATCAGAGTTGGGAATCAGAGGCGGGGAATCAGAGGCGGGGAAACAGAGGCGGGGAATCAGATATTGGGAATCAGAGGTGGGGAATCCGAGGTTGGGAATCAGAGGCAGGGAATCAGAGGCGGGGAATCAGAGGCGGGGAATCAGAGGAAGGGAATCAGATGTGCGGAATCGGAGATGGGGAATCAGAGGCAGGGAATCAGAGGCGGGGAATCAGAGGCGGGGAATCAGAGGCCGGGAATCAGATATGGGGAAACAGAGGCGGGGAATCCGAGGCGGGGAAACAGAGGCGGGGAATCAGATATGGGGAATCAGAGGTGGGGAATCAGAGGTTGGGAATCAGAGGCAGGGAATCAGAGGCTTGGAATCAGATGCAGGGAATCAGATGCGGGGAATCAGAGGCGGGGAATCAGAGCTGGGGAATCAGAGGTAGGGAATCAGATTTGGGGAATCAGAGGCGGGGACTTAGATATTGGGAAACAGAGGCGGGGAATCAGAGGCGGGGAAACCCAGGCGGGGAATCAGATATGGGGAATCAGAGGTGGGGAATCAGAGGCAAGGAATCAGATGTGCGGAATCAGAGATGGGGAATCAGAGGCAGGGAATCAGAATCAGAAGCAGGGAATCAGAGGCCGGGAATTAGAGGCCGGAATCAGATGCTGGGAATCAGAGGCCTGGAATCAGAGGCGGGGAATCAGAGGCAGGGAATCAGATGCGGGGAATCAGAGGCGGGGAATCAGAGCTGGGGAATCAGAGGCAGGGTATTAGAGTTGGGGAATCAGAGGCGGGGAATCAGATATGGGGAAACAGAGGTGGGGAATCAGAGGCGGGGAAACAGAGGCAGGGAATCAGATATGGGGAATCAGAGGCGGGGAATCAGAGGTGGGGAATCATAGGCAGGGAATCGGATGTGCGGAATCAGAGATGGGGAATCAGAGGCTGGGAATCAGAGGTGCTGAATCAGAGATGGGGAATCAGAGGCGGGGAATCAGAGGCGGGGAATCAGACGCGGGGAATCAGAGGTGGGCAATCAGAGGCGGGGAATCAGATATGGGGAATCAGAGGTGGGGAATCAGAGGCGGGGAAACAGAGGCGGGGAATCAGATATGGGGAATCAGAGGTGGGGCATCAGAGGTTGTGAATCACAGATGGGGAATCAGAGGCGGGGAATCAGAGGCAGGGAATCAGACGCGGGGAATCAGAGGCGGGGATTCAGAGCTGGGGAATCAGAGGCGGGGAATCAGAGTTGGGGAATCAGAGGCGGGGAATCAGATATGGGGAATCAGAGGCAGGGAATCTGAGGCGGGAAAACAGAGGCGGGGAATCAGATATGGGGAATCAGAGGCGGGGAATCAGAGGCAGGGAATCAGACACGGGGAATCAGAGGCGGGGAATCAGATATGGGGAATCAGAGGCGGGGAATTAGATATGGGGAATCAGAGGCTGGGAATCAGAGGGGGGAAACAGAGGCAGGGAATAAGATATGGGGAATCAGAGGTGGGGAATCAGGGGCGGGGAATCAGTGGCAGGGAATCAGAGGCGGGGAATCAGAGGCGGGGAATCAAAGGAAGGGAATCAGACACGGGGAATCAGAGGTGGGGAATCAGAGATGGGGAATCAGAGGCGGGGAATCACAGGCAGGGAATCAGACGCGGGGAATCAGAGGCGGGGAATCAGAGCTGGGGAATCAGAGGTGGGGAATCAGAGTCGGGGAATCAGAGGAAGGGAATCGGTTGTGCGGAATCAGAGATTGGGAATCAGATGTGGGGAATCAGAGGCAGTGAATCAGAGATGGGGAAACAGAGGCGGGGAATGAGAGGCGGGCAAGCAGAGGCGGGGAATTAGATATGGGGAATCAGAGGTGGGAAATCAGAGGTGGTGAATCAGAGATGGGGAATCACAGGCGGGGAATCAGAGGCAGCGAATAGAACGCGGGGAATCAGAGGCAGGGAATCAGAGCTGGGGAATCAGAGGCGGGGAATCAGATATGGGGAAACAGAGGCGGGGAATCAGAGGCGGGGAAACAGAGGCGGGGAATCAGACATGGGGAATCGGATGTGGGGAATCAGAGGCGGGGAATCAGAGCTGGGGAATCAGAGGTGGGGAATCAGAGTTGGGGCATCAGAGGTGGGGAATTAGATATGGGGAAACAGGCGGGGAATCAGAGGCGGGGAAACAGAGGCGGGGAATCAGATATGGGGAATCAGAGGTGGGGAATCAGAGGCAGGGAATCAGATGTGCGGAATCAGAGATGGGGAATCAGAGGCAGGGAATCAGAATCAGAAGCGGGGAATCAGAGGCCGGGAATCAGATATGGGGAATCAGAGGCGGGGAATCAGAGGCGGGGAAACAGAGGCGGGGAATCAGATATGGGGAATCAGAGGTGGGGAATCAGGGGCAGGGAATCAGTGGCAGGGAATCAGAGGCGGGGAATCTGAGCCGGGGAATCAGAGGCAGGGAATCAGACACGGGGAATCAGAGGCGGGGAATCAGAGATGGTGAATCAGAGGCGGGGAATCAGAGGCAGGGAATCGGACGCCGGGAATCAGAGACGGGGAATCAGAGCTGGGGAATCAGAGGCGGGGAATCAGAGTTGGGGAATCAGAGGCGGGGAATCAGATATGGGGAAATAGAGGCGGGGAATCAGATATGGGGAATCAGAGGTGTGGAATCAGAGGTTGGGAATCAGAGGCAGGGAATCAGAGGCGGGGAAACAGAGGCGGGGAATCAGATATGGGGAATCAGAGGTGGCGAATCAAAGGCGGTGAAACAGAGATGGGGAATCAGGGCAGGGAATCAGAGGCAGGGAATCAGAGCTGGGGAAACAGAGGCGGGGAATCAGATATGGGGAATCAGAGGTGGGGAATCAGGGGCGGGGAATCAGTGGCAGGGAATCAGAGCTGGGGAATCAGAGGTGGGGTATCAGAGCTGGGGAAACAGAGGCGGGGAATCAGATATGGGGAATCAGAGGTGGGGAATCAGGGGCGGGGAATCAGTGGCAGGGAATCAGAGGCCGGGAATAAAAGGCGGGGAATCAGAGCTGGGGAATCAGAGGCGGGGAATCAGAGTTGGGGAATCAGAGGAGGGGAATCAGATATGGGGAAACAGAGGCCGGGAATCAGAGGCAGGGAATCGGACGCCGGGAATCAGAGGCGGGGAATCAGAGCTGGGGAATCAGAGGCGGGGAATCAGAGGAAGGGAATCAGATGTGCGGAATCGGAGATGGGGAATCAGAGGCAGGGAATCAGAGGCGGGGAATCAGAGGCGGGGAATCAGAGGCCGGGAATCAGATATGGGGAAACAGAGGCGGGGAATCCGAGGCGGGGAAACAGAGGCGGGGAATCAGATATGGGGAATCAGAGGTGGGGAATCAGAGGTTGGGAATCAGAGGCAGGGAATCAGAGGCAGGGTATTAGAGTTGGGGAATCAGAGGCGGGGAATCAGATATGGGGAAACAGAGGTGGGGAATCAGAGGCGGGGAAACAGAGGCAGGGAATCAGATATGGGGAATCAGAGGCGGGGAATCAGAGGTGGGGAATCATAGGCAGGGAATCGGATGTGCGGAATCAGAGATGGGGAATCAGAGGCTGGGAATCAGAGGTGCTGAATCAGAGATGGGGAATCAGAGGCGGGGAATCAGAGGCGGGGAATCAGACGCGGGGAATCAGAGGTGGGCAATCAGAGGCGGGGAATCAGATATGGGGAATCAGAGGTGGGGAATCAGAGGCGGGGAAACAGAGGCGGGGAATCAGATATGGGGAATCAGAGGTGGGGCATCAGAGGTTGTGAATCACAGATGGGGAATCAGAGGCGGGGAATCAGAGGCAGGGAATCAGACGCGGGGAATCAGAGGCGGGGATTCAGAGCTGGGGAATCAGAGGCGGGGAATCAGAGTTGGGGAATCAGAGGCGGGGAATCAGATATGGGGAATCAGAGGCAGGGAATCTGAGGCGGGAAAACAGAGGCGGGGAATCAGATATGGGGAATCAGAGGCGGGGAATCAGAGGCAGGGAATCAGACACGGGGAATCAGAGGCGGGGAATCAGATATGGGGAATCAGAGGCGGGGAATTAGATATGGGGAATCAGAGGCTGGGAATCAGAGGGGGGAAACAGAGGCAGGGAATAAGATATGGGGAATCAGAGGTGGGGAATCAGGGGCGGGGAATCAGTGGCAGGGAATCAGAGGCGGGGAATCAGAGGCGGGGAATCAAAGGAAGGGAATCAGACACGGGGAATCAGAGGTGGGGAATCAGAGATGGGGAATCAGAAGCGGGGAATCACAGGCAGGGAATCAGACGCGGGGAATCAGAGGCGGGGAATCAGAGCTGGGGAATCAGAGGTGGGGAATCAGAGTCGGGGAATCAGAGGAAGGGAATCGGTTGTGCGGAATCAGAGATTGGGAATCAGATGTGGGGAATCAGAGGCAGTGAATCAGAGATGGGGAAACAGAGGCGGGGAATGAGAGGCGGGCAAGCAGAGGCGGGGAATTAGATATGGGGAATCAGAGGTGGGAAATCAGAGGTGGTGAATCAGAGATGGGGAATCACAGGCGGGGAATCAGAGGCAGCGAATAGAACGCGGGGAATCAGAGGCAGGGAATCAGAGCTGGGGAATCAGAGGCGGGGAATCAGATATGGGGAAACAGAGGCGGGGAATCAGAGGCGGGGAAACAGAGGCGGGGAATCAGACATGGGGAATCGGATGTGGGGAATCAGAGGCGGGGAATCAGAGCTGGGGAATCAGAGGTGGGGAATCAGAGTTGGGGCATCAGAGGTGGGGAATTAGATATGGGGAAACAGGCGGGGAATCAGAGGCGGGGAAACAGAGGCGGGGAATCAGATATGGGGAATCAGAGGTGGGGAATCAGAGGCAGGGAATCAGATGTGCGGAATCAGAGATGGGGAATCAGAGGCAGGGAATCAGAATCAGAAGCGGGGAATCAGAGGCCGGGAATCAGATATGGGGAATCAGAGGCGGGGAATCAGAGGCGGGGAAACAGAGGCGGGGAATCAGATATGGGGAATCAGAGGTGGGGAATCAGGGGCAGGGAATCAGTGGCAGGGAATCAGAGGCGGGGAATCTGAGCCGGGGAATCAGAGGCAGGGAATCAGACACGGGGAATCAGAGGCGGGGAATCAGAGATGGTGAATCAGAGGCGGGGAATCAGAGGCAGGGAATCGGACGCCGGGAATCAGAGACGGGGAATCAGAGCTGGGGAATCAGAGGCGGGGAATCAGAGTTGGGGAATCAGAGGCGGGGAATCAGATATGGGGAAATAGAGGCGGGGAATCAGATATGGGGAATCAGAGGTGTGGAATCAGAGGTTGGGAATCAGAGGCAGGGAATCAGAGGCGGGGAAACAGAGGCGGGGAATCAGATATGGGGAATCAGAGGTGGCGAATCAAAGGCGGTGAAACAGAGATGGGGAATCAGGGCAGGGAATCAGAGGCAGGGAATCAGAGCTGGGGAAACAGAGGCGGGGAATCAGATATGGGGAATCAGAGGTGGGGAATCAGGGGCGGGGAATCAGTGGCAGGGAATCAGAGCTGGGGAATCAGAGGTGGGGTATCAGAGCTGGGGAAACAGAGGCGGGGAATCAGATATGGGGAATCAGAGGTGGGGAATCAGGGGCGGGGAATCAGTGGCAGGGAATCAGAGGCCGGGAATAAAAGGCGGGGAATCAGAGCTGGGGAATCAGAGGCGGGGAATCAGAGTTGGGGAATCAGAGGAGGGGAATCAGATATGGGGAAACAGAGGCCGGGAATCAGAGGCAGGGAATCGGACGCCGGGAATCAGAGGCGGGGAATCAGAGCTGGGGAATCAGAGGCGGGGAATCAGAGGAAGGGAATCAGATGTGCGGAATCGGAGATGGGGAATCAGAGGCAGGGAATCAGAGGCGGGGAATCAGAGGCGGGGAATCAGAGGCCGGGAATCAGATATGGGGAAACAGAGGCGGGGAATCCGAGGCGGGGAAACAGAGGCGGGGAATCAGATATGGGGAATCAGAGGTGGGGAATCAGAGGTTGGGAATCAGAGGCAGGGAATCAGAGGCTTGGAATCAGATGCAGGGAATCAGAGGCGGGGAATCAGAGGCGGGGAATCAGAGCTGGGGAATCAGAGATAGGGAATCAGATTTGGGGAATCAGAGGCGGGGACTTAGATATTGGGAAACAGAGGCGGGGAATCAGAGGCGGGGAAACCCAGGCGGGGAATCAGATATGGGGAATCAGAGGTGGGGAATCAGAGGCAAGGAATCAGATGTGCGGAATCAGAGATGGGGAATCAGAGGCAGGGAATCAGAATCAGAAGCAGGGAATCAGAGGCTGGGAATTAGAGGCCGGAATCAGATGCTGGGAATCAGAGGCCTGGAATCAGAGGCGGGGAATCAGAGGCAGGGAATCAGATGCGGGGAATCAGAGGCGGGGAATCAGAGCTGGGGAATCAGAGGCAGGGTATTAGAGTTGGGGAATCAGAGGCGGGGAATCAGATATGGGGAAACAGAGGTGGGGAATCAGAGGCGGGGAAACAGAGGCAGGGAATCAGATATGGGGAATCAGAGGCGGGGAATCAGAGGTGGGGAATCAAACACGGGGAATCAGAGCTGGGGAATCAGAGGCGGGGAATCAGAGTTGGGAATCAGAGGCGGGGAATCAGAGGCGGGGAAACAGAGGCGGGGAATCAGATATGGGGAATCAGAGGTGGGGAATCCGAGGTTGGGAATCAGAGGCAGGGAATCAGAGGCGGAAAATCAGAGGCGGGGAATCAGAGGAAGGGAATCAGATGTGCGGAATCGGAGATGGGGAATCAGAGGCAGGGAATCAGAGGCGGGGAATCAGAGGCGGGGAATCAGAGGCCGGGAATCAGATATGGGGAAACAGAGGCGGGGAATCCGAGGCGGGGAAACAGAGGCGGGGAATCAGATATGGGGAATCAGAGGTGGGGAATAAGAGGTTGGGAATCAGAGGCAGGGAATCAGAGGCTTGGAATCAGATGCAGGGAATCAGATGCGGGGAATCAGAGGCGGGGAATCAGAGCTGGGGAATCAGAGGTGGGGAATCAGATTTGGGGAATCAGAGGCGGGGACTTAGATATTGGGAAACAGAGGCGGGGAATCAGAGGCGGGGAAACCCAGGCGGGGAATCAGATATGGGGAATCAGAGGTGGGGAATCAGAGGCAAGGAATCAGATGTGCGGAATCATAGATGGGGAAACAGAGGCAGGGAATCAGAATCAGAAGCAGGGAATCAGAGGCCGGGAATCAGAGGCCGGAATCAGATGCTGGGAATCAGAGGCCTGGAATCAGAGGCGGTAAATCAGAGGCAGGGAATCAGATGCGGGGAATCAGAGGCGGGGAATCAGAGCTGGGGAATCAGAGGCGGGGTATTAGAGTTGGGGAATCAGAGGCGGGGAATCAGATATGGGGAAACAGAGGTGGGGAATCAGACGCGGGGAAACAGAGGCAGGGAATCAGATATGGGGAATAAGAGGCGGGGAATCAGAGGTGGGGAATCATAGGCAGGGAATCGGATGTGCGGAATCAGAGATGGGGAATCAGAGGCTGGGAATCAGAGGTGGTGAATCAGAGATGGGGAATCAGAGGCGGGGAATCAGAGGCAGGGAATCAGACGCGGGGAATCAGAGGTGGGCAATCAGAGGCGGGGAATCAGATATGGGGAATCAGAGGCGGGGAATCAGAGGCGGGGAAACAGAGGCGGGGAATCAGATATGGGGAATCAGAGGTGGGGCATCAGAGGTTGTGAATCACAGATGGGGAATCAGAGGCGGGGAATCAGAGGCAGGGAATCAGACGCGGGGAATCAGAGGCGGGGATTCAGAGCTGGGGAATCAGAGGCTGGGAATCAGAGTTGGGGAATCAGAGGCGGGGAATCAGATATGGGGAATCAGAGGCAAGGAATCAGAGGCGGGAAAACAGAGGCGGGGAATCAGATATGGGGAATCAGAGGCGGGAAATCAGAGGCAGGGAATCAGACACGGGGAATCAGAGGCGGGGAATCAGAGATGGGGAATCAGAGACGGGGAATCAGAGGCAGGGAATCGGATGCCGGGAATCAGAGGCGGGAAATCAGAGCTGGGGAATCAGAGGCGGGGAATCAGAGTTGGGGAATCAGAGGCGGCGAAGCAGATATGGGGAAATAGAGGCGGGGAATCAGACACGGGGAATCAGAGGCGGGGAATCAGAGATGGTGAATCAGAGGCGGGGAATCAGAGGCAGGGAATCGGACGCCGGGAATCAGAGACGGGGAATCAGAGCTGGGGAATCAGAGGCGGGGAATCAGAGTTGGGGAATCAGAGGCGGGGAATCAGATATGGGGAAATAGAGGCGGGGAATCAGATATGGGGAATCAGAGGTGTGGAATCAGAGGTTGGGAATCAGAGGCAGGGAATCAGAGGCGGGGAAACAGAGGCGGGGAATCAGATATGGGGAATCAGAGGTGGCGAATCAAAGGTGGTGAAACAGAGATGGGGAATCAGGGCAGGGAATCAGAGGCAGGGAATCAGAGCTGGGGAAACAGAGGCGGGGAATCAGATATGGGGAATAAGAGGTGGGGAATCAGGGGCGGGGAATCAGTGGCAGGGAATCAGAGCTGGGGAATCAGAGGTGGGGTATCAGAGCTGGGGAAACAGAAGCGGGGAATCAGATATGGGGAATCAGAGGTGGGGAATCAGGGGCGGGGAATCAGTGGCAGGGAATCAGAGGCCGGGAATAAAAGGCGGGGAATCAGAGCTGGGGAATCAGAGGCGGGGAATCAGAGTTGGGGAATCAGAGGAGGGGAATCAGCTATGGGGAAACAGAGGCCGGGAATCAGAGGCAGGGAATCGGACGCCGGGAATCAGAGGCGGGGAATCAGAGCTGGGGAATCAGAGGCGGGGAATCAGAGGAAGGGAATCAGATGTGCGGAATCGGAGATGGGGAATCAGAGGCAGGGAATCAGAGGCGGGGAATCAGAGGCGGGGAATCAGAGGCCGGGAATCAGATATGGGGAAACAGAGGCGGGGAATCCGAGGCGGGGAAACAGAGGCGGGGAATCAGATATGGGGAATCAGAGGTGGGGAATCAGAGGTTGGGAATCAGAGGCAGGGAATCAGAGGCTTGGAATCAGATGCAGGGAATCAGAGGCGGGGAATCAGAGGCGGGGATTCAGAGCTGGGGAATCAGAGATAGGGAATCAGATTTGGGGAATCAGAGGCGGGGACTTAGATATTGGGAAACAGAGGCGGGGAATCAGAGGCGGGGAAACCCAGGCGGGGAATCAGATATGGGGAATCAGAGGTGGGGAATCAGAGGCAAGGAATCAGATGTGCGGAATCAGAGATGGGGAATCAGAGGCAGGGAATCAGAATCAGAAGCAGGGAATCAGAGGCTGGGAATTAGAGGCCGGAATCAGATGCTGGGAATCAGAGGCCTGGAATCAGAGGCGGGGAATCAGAGGCAGGGAATCAGATGCGGGGAATCAGAGGCGGGGAATCAGAGCTGGGGAATCAGAGGCAGGGTATTAGAGTTGGGGAATCAGAGGCGGGGAATCAGATATGGGGAAACAGAGGTGGGGAATCAGAGGCGGGGAAACAGAGGCAGGGAATCAGATATGGGGAATCAGAGGCGGGGAATCAGAGGTGGGGAATCAAACACGGGGAATCAGAGCTGGGGAATCAGAGGCGGGGAATCAGAGTTGGGAATCAGAGGCGGGGAATCAGAGGCGGGGAAACAGAGGCGGGGAATCAGATATTGGGAATCAGAGGTGGGGAATCCGAGGTTGGGAATCAGAGGCAGGGAATCAGAGGCGGAAAATCAGAGGCGGGGAATCAGAGGAAGGGAATCAGATGTGCGGAATCGGAGATGGGGAATCAGAGGCAGGGAATCAGAGGCGGGGAATCAGAGGCGGGGAATCAGAGGCCGGGAATCAGATATGGGGAAACAGAGGCGGGGAATCCGAGGCGGGGAAACAGAGGCGGGGAATCAGATATGGGGAATCAGAGGTGGGGAATAAGAGGTTGGGAATCAGAGGCAGGGAATCAGAGGCTTGGAATCAGATGCAGGGAATCAGATGCGGGGAATCAGAGGCGGGGAATCAGAGCTGGGGAATCAGAGGTGGGGAATCAGATTTGGGGAATCAGAGGCGGGGACTTAGATATTGGGAAACAGAGGCGGGGAATCAGAGGCGGGGAAACCCAGGCGGGGAATCAGATATGGGGAATCAGAGGTGGGGAATCAGAGGCAAGGAATCAGATGTGCGGAATCATAGATGGGGAAACAGAGGCAGGGAATCAGAATCAGAAGCAGGGAATCAGAGGCCGGGAATCAGAGGCCGGAATCAGATGCTGGGAATCAGAGGCCTGGAATCAGAGGCGGTAAATCAGAGGCAGGGAATCAGATGCGGGGAATCAGAGGCGGGGAATCAGAGCTGGGGAATCAGAGGCGGGGTATTAGAGTTGGGGAATCAGAGGCGGGGAATCAGATATGGGGAAACAGAGGTGGGGAATCAGACGCGGGGAAACAGAGGCAGGGAATCAGATATGGGGAATAAGAGGCGGGGAATCAGAGGTGGGGAATCATAGGCAGGGAATCGGATGTGCGGAATCAGAGATGGGGAATCAGAGGCTGGGAATCAGAGGTGGTGAATCAGAGATGGGGAATCAGAGGCGGGGAATCAGAGGCAGGGAATCAGACGCGGGGAATCAGAGGTGGGCAATCAGAGGCGGGGAATCAGATATGGGGAATCAGAGGCGGGGAATCAGAGGCGGGGAAACAGAGGCGGGGAATCAGATATGGGGAATCAGAGGTGGGGCATCAGAGGTTGTGAATCACAGATGGGGAATCAGAGGCGGGGAATCAGAGGCAGGGAATCAGACGCGGGGAATCAGAGGCGGGGATTCAGAGCTGGGGAATCAGAGGCTGGGAATCAGAGTTGGGGAATCAGAGGCGGGGAATCAGATATGGGGAATCAGAGGCAAGGAATCAGAGGCGGGAAAACAGAGGCGGGGAATCAGATATGGGGAATCAGAGGCGGGAAATCAGAGGCAGGGAATCAGACACGGGGAATCAGAGGCGGGGAATCAGAGATGGGGAATCAGAGACGGGGAATCAGAGGCAGGGAATCGGATGCCGGGAATCAGAGGCGGGAAATCAGAGCTGGGGAATCAGAGGCGGGGAATCAGAGTTGGGGAATCAGAGGCGGCGAAGCAGATATGGGGAAATAGAGGCGGGGAATCAGACACGGGGAATCAGAGGCGGGGAATCAGAGATGGTGAATCAGAGGCGGGGAATCAGAGGCAGGGAATCGGACGCCGGGAATCAGAGACGGGGAATCAGAGCTGGGGAATCAGAGGCGGGGAATCAGAGTTGGGGAATCAGAGGCGGGGAATCAGATATGGGGAAATAGAGGCGGGGAATCAGATATGGGGAATCAGAGGTGTGGAATCAGAGGTTGGGAATCAGAGGCAGGGAATCAGAGGCGGGGAAACAGAGGCGGGGAATCAGATATGGGGAATCAGAGGTGGCGAATCAAAGGCGGTGAAACAGAGATGGGGAATCAGGGCAGGGAATCAGAGGCAGGGAATCAGAGCTGGGGAAACAGAGGCGGGGAATCAGATATGGGGAATAAGAGGTGGGGAATCAGGGGCGGGGAATCAGTGGCAGGGAATCAGAGCTGGGGAATCAGAGGTGGGGTATCAGAGCTGGGGAAACAGAGGCGGGGAATCAGATATGGGGAATCAGAGGTGGGGAATCAGGGGCGGGGAATCAGTGGCAGGGAATCAGAGGCCGGGAATAAAAGGCGGGGAATCAGAGCTGGGGAATCAGAGGCGGGGAATCAGAGTTGGGGAATCAGAGGAGGGGAATCAGATATGGGGAAACAGAGGCCGGGAATCAGAGGCAGGGAATCGGACGCCGGTAATCAGAGGCGGGGAATCAGAGCTGGGGAATCAGAGGCGGGGAATCAGAGGAAGGGAATCAGATGTGCGGAATCGGAGATGGGGAATCAGAGGCAGGGAATCAGAGGCGGGGAATCAGAGGCGGGGAATCAGAGGCCGGGAATCAGATATGGGGAAACAGAGGCGGGGAATCCGAGGCGGGGAAACAGAGGCGGGGAATCAGATATGGGGAATCAGAGGTGGGGAATCAGAGGTTGGGAATCAGAGGCAGGGAATCAGAGGCTTGGAATCAGATGCAGGGAATCAGAGGCGGGGAATCAGAGGCGGGGAATCAGAGCTGGGGAATCAGAGATAGGGAATCAGATTTGGGGAATCAGAGGCGGGGACTTAGATATTGGGAAACAGAGGCGGGGAATCAGAGGCGGGGAAACCCAGGCGGGGAATCAGATATGGGGAATCAGAGGTGGGGAATCAGAGGCAAGGAATCAGATGTGCGGAATCAGAGATGGGGAATCAGAGGCAGGGAATCAGAATCAGAAGCAGGGAATCAGAGGCTGGGAATTAGAGGCCTGAATCAGATGCTGGGAATCAGAGGCCTGGAATCAGAGGCGGGGAATCAGAGGCAGGGAATCAGATGCGGGGAATCAGAGGCGGGGAATCAGAGCTGGGGAATCAGAGGCAGGGTATTAGAGTTGGGGAATCAGAGGCGGGGAATCAGATATGGGGAAACAGAGGTGGGGAATCAGAGGCGGGGAAACAGAGGCAGGGAATCAGATATGGGGAATCAGAGGCGGGGAATCAGAGGTGGGGAATCAAACACGGGGAATCAGAGCTGGGGAATCAGAGGCGGGGAATCAGAGTTGGGAATCAGAGGCGGGGAATCAGAGGCGGGGAAACAGAGGCGGGGAATCAGATATGGGGAATCAGAGGTGGGGAATCCGAGGTTGGGAATCAGAGGCAGGGAATCAGAGGCGGAAAATCAGAGGCGGGGAATCAGAGGAAGGGAATCAGATGTGCGGAATCGGAGATGGGGAATCAGAGGCAGGGAATCAGAGGCGGGGAATCAGAGGCGGGGAATCAGAGGCCGGGAATCAGATATGGGGAAACAGAGGCGGGGAATCCGAGGCGGGGAAACAGAGGCGGGGAATCAGATATGGGGAATCAGAGGTGGGGAATAAGAGGTTGGGAATCAGAGGCAGGGAATCAGAGGCTTGGAATCAGATGCAGGGAATCAGATGCGGGGAATCAGAGGCGGGGAATCAGAGCTGGGGAATCAGAGGTGGGGAATCAGATTTGGGGAATCAGAGGCGGGGACTTAGATATTGGGAAACAGAGGCGGGGAATCAGAGGCGGGGAAACCCAGGCGGGGAATCAGATATGGGGAATCAGAGGTGGGGAATCAGAGGCAAGGAATCAGATGTGCGGAATCATAGATGGGGAAACAGAGGCAGGGAATCAGAATCAGAAGCAGGGAATCAGAGGCCGGGAATCAGAGGCCGGAATCAGATGCTGGGAATCAGAGGCCTGGAATCAGAGGCGGGGAATCAGAGGCAGGGAATCAGATGCGGGGAATCAGAGGCGGGGAATCAGAGCTGGGGAATCAGAGGCGGGGTATTAGAGTTGGGGAATCAGAGGCGGGGAATCAGATATGGGGAAACAGAGGTGGGGAATCAGAGGCGGGGAAACAGAGGCAGGGAATCAGATATGGGGAATCAGAGGCGGGGAATCAGAGGTGGGGAATCATAGGCAGGGAATCGGATGTGCGGAATCAGAGATGGGGAATCAGAGGCTGGGAATCAGAGGTGGTGAATCAGAGATGGGGAATCAGAGGCGGGGAATCAGAGGCGGGGAATCAGACGCGGGGAATCAGAGGTGGGCAATCAGAGGCGGGGAATCAGATATGGGGAATCAGAGGCGGGGAATCAGAGGCGGGGAAACAGAGGCGGGGAATCATATATGGGGTATCAGAGGTGGGGCATCAGAGGTTGTGAATCACAGATGAGGAATCAGAGGCGGGGAATCAGAGGCAGGGAATCAGACGCGGGGAATCAGAGGTGGGGATTCAGAGCTGGGGAATCAGAGGCGGGGAATCAGAGTTGGGGAATCAGAGGCGGGGAATCAGATATGGGGAATCAGAGGCAGGGAATCAGAGGCGGGAAAACAGAGGCGGGGAATAAGATATGGGGAATCAGAGGCGGGGAATCAGAGGCAGGGAATCAGACACGGGGAATCAGAGGCGGGGAATCAGAGATGGGGAATCAGAGGCGGGGAATCAGAGGCAGGGAATCGGATGCCGGGAATCAGAGGCGGGAAATCAGAGGCAGGAAATCAGACAGGGATTCAGAGGCTGGGAATCAGACGGGGGGAATCAAAGGCGGGGAATCAGAGCTGGTGAATCAGAGGCAGGGAATCAGAGTTGGGGATTCAGAGGCGGGGAATCAGATATGGGGAAACAGAGGCGGGGAATGAGAGGCGGGCAAGCAGAGGCGGGGAATTAGATATGGGGAATCAGAGGTGGGAAATCAGAGGTGGTGAATCAGAGATGGGGAATCACAGGCGGGGAATCAGAGGCAGCGAATAGAACGCGGGGAATCAGAGGCAGGGAATCAGAGCTGGGGAATCAGAGGCGGGGAATCAGATATGGGGAAACAGAGGCGGGGAATCAGAGGCGGGGAAACTGAGGCGGGGAATCAGACATGGGGAATCGGATGCGGGGAATCAGAGTCGGGGAATCAGAGCTGGGGAATCAGAGGTGGGGCATCAGAGTTGGGGCATCAGAGGTGGGGAATTAGATATGGGGAAACAGAGGCGGGGAATCAGAGGCGGGGAAACAGAGGCGGGGAATCAGATATGGGGAATCAGAGGTGGGGAATCAGAGGCAGGGAATCAGAGGCCGGGAATCAGATGCTGGGAATAAGAGGCCGGGAATCAGAGGTGGGGAATCAGAGTCTGGGAATCAGAGATGGGGATTCAGAGGTGGGGAATGAGATATGGAGAATCAGAGGCGGGGAATCAGAGGCGGGGAAACAGAGGTGGGGAATCAGATATGGGGAAATAGAGGCGGGGAATCAGATATGGGGAATCAGAGGTGTGGAATCAGAGGTTGGGAATCAGAGGCAGGGAATCAGAGTCGGGGAAACAGAGGCGGGTAATCAGATATGTGGAATCAGAGGTGGCGAATCAAGGGCGGTGAAACAGAGATGGGGAATCAGGGCAGGGAATCAGAGGCAGGGAATCAAACACGGGGAATCAGAGCTGGGGAATCAGAGGCGGGGAATCAGAGTTGGGAATCAGAGGCGGGGAATCAGAGGCGGGGAAACAGAGGCGGGGAATCAGATATGGGGAATCAGAGGTGGGGAATCCGAGGTTGGGAATCAGAGGCAGGGAATCAGAGGCGGGGAATCAGAGGCGGGGAATCAGAGGAAGGGAATCAGATGTGCGGAATCGGAGATGGGGAATCAGAGGCAGGGAATCAGAGGCGGGGAATCAGAGGCGGGGAATCAGAGGCCGGGAATCAGATATGGGGAAACAGAGGCGGGGAATCCGAGGCGGGGAAACAGAGGCGGGGAATCAGATATGGGGAATCAGAGGTGGGGAATCAGAGGTTGGGAATCAGAGGCAGGGAATCAGAGGCTTGGAATCAGATGCAGGGAATCAGATGCGGGGAATCAGAGGCGGGGAATCAGAGCTGGGGAATCAGAGGTAGGGAATCAGATTTGGGGAATCAGAGGCGGGGACTTAGATATTGGGAAACAGAGGCGTGGAATCAGAGGCGGGGAAACCCAGGCGGGGAATCAGATATGGGGAATCAGAGGTGGGGAATCAGAGGCAAGGAATCAGATGTGCGGAATCAGAGATGGGGAATCAGAGGCAGGGAATCAGAATCAGAAGCAGGGAATCAGAGGCCGGGAATTAGAGGCCGGAATCTGATGCTGGGAATCAGAGGCCTGGAATCAGAGGCGGGGAATCAGAGGCAGGGAATCAGATGCGGGGAATCAGAGGCGGGGAATCAGAGCTGGGGAATCAGAGGCAGGGTATTAGAGTTGGGGAATCAGAGGCGGGGAATCAGATATGGGGAAACAGAGGTGGGGAATCAGAGGCGGGGAAACAGAGGCAGGGAATCAGATATGGGGAATCAGAGGCGGGGAATCAGAGGTGGGGAATCATAGGCAGGGAATCGGATGTGCGGAATCAGAGATGGGGAATCAGAGGCTGGGAATCAGAGGTGGTGAATCAGAGATGGGGAATCAGAGGCGGGGAATCAGAGGCGGGGAATCAGACGCGGGGAATCAGAGGTGGGCAATCAGAGGCGGGGAATCAGATATGGGGAATCAGAGGTGGGGAATCAGAGGCGGGGAAACAGAGGCGGGGAATCAGATATGGGGAATCAGAGGTGGGGCATCAGAGGTTGTGAATCACAGATGGGGATTCAGAGGCGGGGAATCAGAGGCAGGGAATCAGACGCGGGGAATCAGAGGCGGGGATTCAGAGCTGGGGAATCAGAGGCGGGGAATCAGAGTTGGGGAATCAGAGGCGGGGAATCAGATATGGGGAATCAGAGGCAGGGAATCTGAGGCGGGAAAACAGAGGCGGGGAATCAGATATGGGGAATCAGAGGCGGGGAATCAGAGGCAGGGAATCAGACACGGGGAATCAGAGGCGGGGAATCAGATATGGGGAATCAGAGGCGGGGAATTAGATATGGGGAATCAGAGGCTGGGAATCAGAGGGGGGGAAACAGAGGCGGGGAATAAGATATGGGGAATCAGAGGTGGGGAATCAGGGGCGGGGAATCAGTGGCAGGGAATCAGAGGCGGGGAATCAGAGGCGGGGAATCAAAGGAAGGGAATCAGACACGGGGAATCAGAGGTGGGGAATCAGAGGTTGGGAATCAGAGGCAGGGAATCAGAGGCTTGGAATCAGATGCAGGGAATCAGATGCGGGGAATCAGAGGCGGGGAATCAGAGCTGGGGAATCAGAGGTAGGGAATCAGATTTGGGGAATCAGAGGCGGGGACTTAGATATTGGGAAACAGAGGCGTGGAATCAGAGGCGGGGAAACCCAGGCGGGGAATCAGATATGGGGAATCAGAGGTGGGGAATCAGAGGCAAGGAATCAGATGTGCGGAATCAGAGATGGGGAATCAGAGGCAGGGAATCAGAATCAGAAGCAGGGAATCAGAGGCCGGGAATTAGAGGCCGGAATCTGATGCTGGGAATCAGAGGCCTGGAATCAGAGGCGGGGAATCAGAGGCAGGGAATCAGATGCGGGGAATCAGAGGCGGGGAATCAGAGCTGGGGAATCAGAGGCAGGGTATTAGAGTTGGGGAATCAGAGGCGGGGAATCAGATATGGGGAAACAGAGGTGGGGAATCAGAGGCGGGGAAACAGAGGCAGGGAATCAGATATGGGGAATCAGAGGCGGGGAATCAGAGGTGGGGAATCATAGGCAGGGAATCGGATGTGCGGAATCAGAGATGGGGAATCAGAGGCTGGGAATCAGAGGTGGTGAATCAGAGATGGGGAATCAGAGGCGGGGAATCAGAGGCGGGGAATCAGACGCGGGGAATCAGAGGTGGGCAATCAGAGGCGGGGAATCAGATATGGGGAATCAGAGGTGGGGAATCAGAGGCGGGGAAACAGAGGCGGGGAATCAGATATGGGGAATCAGAGGTGGGGCATCAGAGGTTGTGAATCACAGATGGGGATTCAGAGGCGGGGAATCAGAGGCAGGGAATCAGACGCGGGGAATCAGAGGCGGGGATTCAGAGCTGGGGAATCAGAGGCGGGGAATCAGAGTTGGGGAATCAGAGGCGGGGAATCAGATATGGGGAATCAGAGGCAGGGAATCTGAGGCGGGAAAACAGAGGCGGGGAATCAGATATGGGGAATCAGAGGCGGGGAATCAGAGGCAGGGAATCAGACACGGGGAATCAGAGGCGGGGAATCAGATATGGGGAATCAGAGGCGGGGAATTAGATATGGGGAATCAGAGGCTGGGAATCAGAGGGGGGGAAACAGAGGCGGGGAATAAGATATGGGGAATCAGAGGTGGGGAATCAGGGGCGGGGAATCAGTGGCAGGGAATCAGAGGCGGGGAATCAGAGGCGGGGAATCAAAGGAAGGGAATCAGACACGGGGAATCAGAGGTGGGGAATCAGAGATGGGGAATCAGAGGCGGGGAATCACAGGCAGGGAATCAGACGCGGGGAATCAGAGGCGGGGAATCAGAGCTGGGGAATCAGAGCTGGGGAATCAGAGTCGGGGAATCAGAGGAAGGGAATCGGTTGTGCGGAATCAGAGATTGGGAATCAGATGTGGGGAATCAGAGGCAGTGAATCAGAGATGGGGAATCAGAGGCGGGGAATCAGAGGCAGGAAATAAGACAGGGATTCAGAGGCTGGGAATCAGACGGGGGGAATCAAAGGCGGGGAATCAGAGCTGGTGAATCAGAGGCAGGGAATCAGAGTTGGGGATTCAGAGGCGGGGAATCAGATATGGGGAAACAGAGGCGGGGAATGAGAGGCGGGCAAGCAGAGGCGGGGAATTAGATATGGGGAATCAGAGGTGGGAAATCAGAGGTGGTGAATCAGAGATGGGGAATCACAGGCGGGGAATCAGAGGCAGCGAATAGAACGCGGGGAATCAGAGGCAGGGAATCAGAGCTGGGGAATCAGAGGCGGGGAATCAGATATGGGGAAACAGAGGCGGGGAATTAGAGGCGGGGAAACAGAGGCGGGGAATCAGACATGGGGAATCGGATGTGGGGAATCAGAGGTGGGGAATCAGAGCTGGGGAATCAGAGGTGGGGAATCAGAGTTGGGGCATCAGAGGTGGGGAATTAGATATGGGGAAACAGGCGGGGAATCAGAGGCGGGGAAACAGAGGCGGGGAATCAGATATGGGGAATCAGAGGTGGGGAATCAGAGGCAGGGAATCAGATGTGCGGAATCAGAGATGGGGAATCAGAGGCAGGGAATCAGAATCAGAAGCGGGGAATCAGAGGCCGGGAATCAGATATGGGGAATCAGAGGCGGGGAATCAGAGGCGGGGAAACAGAGGCGGGGAATCAGATATGGGGAATCAGAGGTGGGGAATCAGGGGCAGGGAATCAGTGGCAGGGAATCAGAGGCGGGGAATCTGAGCCGGGGAATCAGAGGCAGGGAATCAGACACGGGGAATCAGAGGCGGGGAATCAGAGATGGTGAATCAGAGGCGGGGAATCAGAGGCAGGGAATCGGACGCCGGGAATCAGAGGCGGGGAATCAGAGCTGGGGAATCAGAGGCGGGGAATCAGAGTTGGGGAATCAGAGGCGGGGAATCAGATATGGGGAAATAGAGGCGGGGAATCAGATATGGGGAATCAGAGGTGTGGAATCAGAGGTTGGGAATCAGAGGCAGGGAATCAGAGGCGGGGAAACAGAGGCGGGGAATCAGATATGGGGAATCAGAGGTGGCGAATCAAAGGCGGTGAAACAGAGATGGGGAATCAGGGCAGGGAATCAGAGGCAGGGAATCAGAGCTGGGGAAACAGAGGCGGGGAATCAGATATGGGGAATCAGAGGTGGGGAATCAGGGGCGGGGAATCAGTGGCAGGGAATCAGAGCTGGGGAATCAGAGGTGGGGAATCAGAGCTGGGGAAACAGAGGCGGGGAATCAGATATGGGGAATCAGAGGTGGGGAATCAGGGGCGGGGAATCAGTGGCAGGGAATCAGAGGCCGGGAATAAAAGGCGGGGAATCAGAGCTGGGGAATCAGAGGCGGGGAATCAGAGTTGGGGAATCAGAGGAGGGGAATCAGATATGGGGAAACAGAGGCCGGGAATCAGAGGCAGGGAAACAGAGGCGGGGAATCAGATATGGGGAATCAGAGGTGCGGAATTTGAGGTTGCGAATCAGAGGCGGGGAATCAGAGGCGGGGAATCAGAGGCAGGGAATCGGATGTGCGGAATCAGAGATGGGGAATCAGAGGTGGGGATTCAGAGGTGGTGAATCAGAAAAGGGGAATCAGAGGCTGGGAATCAGAGGCAGGGAATCAGACGCAGGGAATCAGAGGCGGGGAATCATAGCTGGCGAATTAGTGGAGGGGAATAAGAGTTGGGGAATCAGAGGCGGGGAATCAGATATGGGGAAACAGAGGCGGGGAATCAGAGGCGGGGAAACAGAGGTAGGGAATCAGATATGGGGAATCAGAGGTGGGGAATCAGAGGCAGGGAATCAGATGTGCGGAATCAGAGATGGGGAATCAGAGGCAGGGAATCAGAATCTGAAGCAGGGAATCAGAGGCCGGGAATCAGTGGCCGGAATCAGATGCTGGGAATCAGAGGCCTGGAATCAGAGGCGGGGAATCAGAGGCAGGGAATCTGATGCGGGGAATCAGAGGCGGGGAATCAGAGGCGGGGAATCAGAGCTGGGGAATCAGAGGTGGGGAATCAGAGGCGGGGAAACAGAGGCAGGGAATCAGATATGGGGAATCAGAGGCGGGAATCAGAGGTGGGGAATCATAGGCAGGGAATCGGATGTGCGGAATCAGAGATGGGGAATCAGAGGCCGGGAATGAGAGGTGGTGAATCAGATATGGGGAATCAGAGGCGGGGAATCAGAGGCAGTGAATCAGATGCGGGGAATCAGAGGTGGGCAATCAGAGGCGGGGAATCAGATATGGGGAATCAGAGGCGGGGAATCAGAGGCGGGGAAACAGAGGTGGGGAATCAGATATGGGGAATCAGAGGTGGGGCATCAGAGGTTGTGAATCACAGATGGGGAATTAGAGGCGGGGAATCAGAGGCAGGGAATCAGACTCGGGGAATCAGAGTCGGGGATTCAGAGCTGGGGAATCAGAAGCGGGGAATGAGAGTTGGGGAATCAGAGGTGGGGAATCAGATATGGGGAATCAGAGGCAGGGAATCAGAGGCGGGGAATCAGAGGCAGGGAATCAGACGCGGGGAATCTGAGGCGGGGAATCAGAGCTGGGGAATCAGAGGTGGGGAATCAGAGTTGGGGAATCAGAGGCAGGGAATTGGATGTGCGGAATCAGAGATGGGGAATCAGAGGTGGGGAATCAGAGGCGGTGAATCAGAGATGGGGAATCAGAGGCGGGGAATCAGAGGCAGGAAATCAGACACGGGGATTCAGAGGCTGGGAATCAGACGGGGGGAATCAAAGGCGGGGAATCAGAGCTGGGGAATCTGAGGCAGGGAATCAGAGTTGGGGATTCAGAGGCGGGGAATCAGATATGGGGAAACAGAGGCGGGGAATCAGAGGCGGGAAAACAGAGGCGGGGAATTAGATATGGGGAATCAGAGGTGGGGAATCAGAGGTGTTGAATCAGAGATGGGGAATCAGAGGCGGGGAATCAGAGGCAGGGAATCGGACGCCGGAAATCAGAGGCGGGGAATCAGAGCTGGGGAATCAGAGGCGGGGAATCAGAGTTGGTGAATCAGAGGCGGGGAATCAGATATGGGGAAATAGAAGCGTGGAATCAGATATGGGGAATCAGAGGTGTGGAATCAGAGGTTGGGAATCAGAGGCAGGGAATAAGAGGCGGGGAAACAGAGGCGGGGAATCAGATATGGGGAATCAGAGGTGGCGAATCAAATGCGTTGAAACAGAGATGGGGAATCAGGGCAGGGAATCAGAGGCAGGGAATCAGAGCTGGGGAAACAGAGGCGGGGAATCAGATATGGGGAATCAGAGGTGGGGAATCAGGGGCGGGGAATCAGTGGCAGGGAATCAGAGCTGGGGAATCAGAGGTGGGGAATCAGAGCTGTGGAAACAGAGGCGGGGAATCAGATATGGGGAATCAGAGGTGGGGAATCCGGGGCGGGGAATCAGTGGCAGGGAATCAGAGGCCGGGAATAAAAGGCGGGGAATCAGAGCTGGGGAATCAGAGGCGGGGAATCAGAGTTGGGGAATCAGAGGAGGGGAATCAGATATGGGGAAACAGAGGCCGGAATCAGAGGCAGGGAAACAGAGGCGGGGAATCAGATATGGGGAATCAGATGCTGGGAATAAGAGGCCAGGAATCAGAGGTGGGGAATCAGAGTCTGGGAATCAGAGATGGGGATTCAGAGGCGGGGAATGAGATATGGAGAATCAGAGGCGGGGAATCAGGGGCGGGGAAACAGAGGTGGAGAATCAGATATGGGGAATCAGACGTGGCGAATCAAAGGCGGTGAATCAGAGATGGGGAATCAGAGGCAGGGAATCAGATGCGGGGATTCAGAGGCGGGGAATCAGAGCTGGCGAATCAGAGGCGGGGAATCAGAGGTGGGCAATCAGAGCCGGGGAATCAGATATGGGGAATCAGAGGCGGGGAATCAGAGGCGGGGAAACAGAGGCGGGGAATCAGATATGGGGAATCAGAGGTGGGGAATCAGAGATGGGGAATCAAGGCGGGGAATCAGAGGGAGGGAATCAGACGCGGGGAATCAGAGGTGGGGATTCAGAGCTGGGGAATCAGAGGCGGGTAATCAGAGTTCGGGAATCAGAGGCAGGGAATCAGATATGGGGAATCAGAGGCGGGGAATCAGAGGCGGGGAAACAGAGGCGGGGAATCAGATATGGGGAATCAGAGGTGGTGAATCAGGGGCAGGGAATCAGTGGCAGGGAATCAGAGGCGGGGAATCTGAGGCGGGGAATCAGAGGCTGGGAATCAGACACGGGGAATCAGAGGCGGGGAATCAGAGATGGGGAATCAGAGGCGGGGAATCAGAGGCAGGGAAACGGATGCCGGGAATCAGAGGCGGGGAATCAGAGCTGGGGAATCACAGGCGGGGAATCAGAGTTGGGGAATCAGAGGCGGGGAATCAGATATGGGGAAATAGAGGCGGGGAATCAGATATGGGGAATCAGAGGTGTGGAATCAGAGGTTGGGAATCAGAGGCAGGGAATCAGAGGCGGGGAATCAGAGGAAGGGAATCGGTTGTGCGGAATCAGAGATTGGGAATCAGATGTGGGGAATCAGAGGCAGTGAATCAGAGATGGGGAATCAGAGGCGGGGAATCAGAGGCAGGAAATAAGACAGGGATTCAGAGGCTGGGAATCAGACGGGGGGAATCAAAGGCGGGGAATCAGAGCTGGTGAATCAGAGGCAGGGAATCAGAGTTGGGGATTCAGAGGCGGGGAATCAGATATGGGGAAACAGAGGCGGGGAATGAGAGGCGGGCAAGCAGAGGCGGGGAATTAGATATGGGGAATCAGAGGTGGGAAATCAGAGGTGGTGAATCAGAGATGGGGAATCACAGGCGGGGAATCAGAGGCAGCGAATAGAACGCGGGGAATCAGAGGCAGGGAATCAGAGCTGGGGAATCAGAGGCGGGGAATCAGATATGGGGAAACAGAGGCGGGGAATTAGAGGCGGGGAAACAGAGGCGGGGAATCAGACATGGGGAATCGGATGTGGGGAATCAGAGGCGGGGAATCAGAGCTGGGGAATCAGAGGTGGGGAATCAGAGTTGGGGCATCAGAGGTGGGGAATTAGATATGGGGAAACAGGCGGGGAATCAGAGGCGGGGAAACAGAGGCGGGGAATCAGATATGGGGAATCAGAGGTGGGGAATCAGAGGCAGGGAATCAGATGTGCGGAATCAGAGATGGGGAATCAGAGGCAGGGAATCAGAATCAGAAGCGGGGAATCAGAGGCCGGGAATCAGATATGGGGAATCAGAGGCGGGGAATCAGAGGCGGGGAAACAGAGGCGGGGAATCAGATATGGGGAATCAGAGGTGGGGAATCAGGGGCAGGGAATCAGTGGCAGGGAATCAGAGGCGGGGAATCTGAGCCGGGGAATCAGAGGCAGGGAATCAGACACGGGGAATCAGAGGCGGGGAATCAGAGATGGTGAATCAGAGGCGGGGAATCAGAGGCAGGGAATCGGACGCCGGGAATCAGAGGCGGGGAATCAGAGCTGGGGAATCAGAGGCGGGGAATCAGAGTTGGGGAATCAGAGGCGGGGAATCAGATATGGGGAAATAGAGGCGGGGAATCAGATATGGGGAATCAGAGGTGTGGAATCAGAGGTTGGGAATCAGAGGCAGGGAATCAGAGGCGGGGAAACAGAGGCGGGGAATCAGATATGGGGAATCAGAGGTGGCGAATCAAAGGCGGTGAAACAGAGATGGGGAATCAGGGCAGGGAATCAGAGGCAGGGAATCAGAGCTGGGGAAACAGAGGCGGGGAATCAGATATGGGGAATCAGAGGTGGGGAATCAGGGGCGGGGAATCAGTGGCAGGGAATCAGAGCTGGGGAATCAGAGGTGGGGAATCAGAGCTGGGGAAACAGAGGCGGGGAATCAGATATGGGGAATCAGAGGTGGGGAATCAGGGGCGGGGAATCAGTGGCAGGGAATCAGAGGCCGGGAATAAAAGGCGGGGAATCAGAGCTGGGGAATCAGAGGCGGGGAATCAGAGTTGGGGAATCAGAGGAGGGGAATCAGATATGGGGAAACAGAGGCCGGGAATCAGAGGCAGGGAATCAGACGCAGGGAATCAGAGGCGGGGAATCATAGCTGGCGAATTAGTGGAGGGGAATAAGAGTTGGGGAATCAGAGGCGGGGAATCAGATATGGGGAAACAGAGGCGGGGAATCAGAGGCGGGGAAACAGAGGTAGGGAATCAGATATGGGGAATCAGAGGTGGGGAATCAGAGGCAGGGAATCAGATGTGCGGAATCAGAGATGGGGAATCAGAGGCAGGGAATCAGAATCTGAAGCAGGGAATCAGAGGCCGGGAATCAGTGGCCGGAATCAGATGCTGGGAATCAGAGGCCTGGAATCAGAGGCGGGGAATCAGAGGCAGGGAATCTGATGCGGGGAATCAGAGGCGGGGAATCAGAGGCGGGGAATCAGAGCTGGGGAATCAGAGGTGGGGAATCAGAGGCGGGGAAACAGAGGCAGGGAATCAGATATGGGGAATCAGAGGCGGGAATCAGAGGTGGGGAATCATAGGCAGGGAATCGGATGTGCGGAATCAGAGATGGGGAATCAGAGGCCGGGAATGAGAGGTGGTGAATCAGATATGGGGAATCAGAGGCGGGGAATCAGAGGCAGTGAATCAGATGCGGGGAATCAGAGGTGGGCAATCAGAGGCGGGGAATCAGATATGGGGAATCAGAGGCGGGGAATCAGAGGCGGGGAAACAGAGGTGGGGAATCAGATATGGGGAATCAGAGGTGGGGCATCAGAGGTTGTGAATCACAGATGGGGAATTAGAGGCGGGGAATCAGAGGCAGGGAATCAGACTCGGGGAATCAGAGTCGGGGATTCAGAGCTGGGGAATCAGAAGCGGGGAATGAGAGTTGGGGAATCAGAGGTGGGGAATCAGATATGGGGAATCAGAGGCAGGGAATCAGAGGCGGGGAATCAGAGGCAGGGAATCAGACGCGGGGAATCTGAGGCGGGGAATCAGAGCTGGGGAATCAGAGGTGGGGAATCAGAGTTGGGGAATCAGAGGCAGGGAATTGGATGTGCGGAATCAGAGATGGGGAATCAGAGGTGGGGAATCAGAGGCGGTGAATCAGAGATGGGGAATCAGAGGCGGGGAATCAGAGGCAGGAAATCAGACATGGGGATTCAGAGGCTGGGAATCAGACGGGGGGAATCAAAGGCGGGGAATCAGAGCTGGGGAATCTGAGGCAGGGAATCAGAGTTGGGGATTCAGAGGCGGGGAATCAGATATGGGGAAACAGAGGCGGGGAATCAGAGGCGGGAAAACAGAGGCGGGGAATTAGATATGGGGAATCAGAGGTGGGGAATCAGAGGTGTTGAATCAGAGATGGGGAATCAGAGGCGGGGAATCAGAGGCAGGGAATCGGATGTGCGGAATCAGAGATGGGGAATCAGAGGTGGGGATTCAGAGGTGGTGAATCAGAAAAGGGGAATCAGAGGCTGGGAATCAGAGGCAGGGAATCAGACGCAGGGAATCAGAGGCGGGGAATCATAGCTGGCGAATTAGTGGAGGGGAATAAGAGTTGGGGAATCAGAGGCGGGGAATCAGATATGGGGAAACAGAGGCGGGGAATCAGAGGCGGGGAAACAGAGGTAGGGAATCAGATATGGGGAATCAGAGGTGGGGAATCAGAGGCAGGGAATCAGATGTGCGGAATCAGAGATGGGGAATCAGAGGCAGGGAATCAGAATCTGAAGCAGGGAATCAGAGGCCGGGAATCAGTGGCCGGAATCAGATGCTGGGAATCAGAGGCCTGGAATCAGAGGCGGGGAATCAGAGGCAGGGAATCTGATGCGGGGAATCAGAGGCGGGGAATCAGAGGCGGGGAATCAGAGCTGGGGAATCAGAGGTGGGGAATCAGAGGCGGGGAAACAGAGGCAGGGAATCAGATATGGGGAATCAGAGGCGGGAATCAGAGGTGGGGAATCATAGGCAGGGAATCGGATGTGCGGAATCAGAGATGGGGAATCAGAGGCCGGGAATGAGAGGTGGTGAATCAGATATGGGGAATCAGAGGCGGGGAATCAGAGGCAGTGAATCAGATGCGGGGAATCAGAGGTGGGCAATCAGAGGCGGGGAATCAGATATGGGGAATCAGAGGCGGGGAATCAGAGGCGGGGAAACAGAGGTGGGGAATCAGATATGGGGAATCAGAGGTGGGGCATCAGAGGTTGTGAATCACAGATGGGGAATTAGAGGCGGGGAATCAGAGGCAGGGAATCAGACTCGGGGAATCAGAGTCGGGGATTCAGAGCTGGGGAATCAGAAGCGGGGAATGAGAGTTGGGGAATCAGAGGTGGGGAATCAGATATGGGGAATCAGAGGCAGGGAATCAGAGGCGGGGAATCAGAGGCAGGGAATCAGACGCGGGGAATCTGAGGCGGGGAATCAGAGCTGGGGAATCAGAGGTGGGGAATCAGAGTTGGGGAATCAGAGGCAGGGAATTGGATGTGCGGAATCAGAGATGGGGAATCAGAGGTGGGGAATCAGAGGCGGTGAATCAGAGATGGGGAATCAGAGGCGGGGAATCAGAGGCAGGAAATCAGACATGGGGATTCAGAGGCTGGGAATCAGACGGGGGGAATCAAAGGCGGGGAATCAGAGCTGGGGAATCTGAGGCAGGGAATCAGAGTTGGGGATTCAGAGGCGGGGAATCAGATATGGGGAAACAGAGGCGGGGAATCAGAGGCGGGAAAACAGAGGCGGGGAATTAGATATGGGGAATCAGAGGTGGGGAATCAGAGGTGTTGAATCAGAGATGGGGAATCAGAGGCGGGGAATCAGAGGCAGGGAATCGGACGCCGGGAATCAGAGGCGGGGAATCAGAGCTGGGGAATCAGAGGCGGGGAATCAGAGTTGGTGAATCAGAGGCGGGGAATCAGATATGGGGAAATAGAAGCGTGGAATCAGATATGGGGAATCAGAGGTGTGGAATCAGAGGTTGGGAATCAGAGGCAGGGAATAAGAGGCGGGGAAACAGAGGCGGGGAATCAGATATGGGGAATCAGAGGTGGCGAATCAAATGCGTTGAAACAGAGATGGGGAATCAGGGCAGGGAATCAGAGGCAGGGAATCAGAGCTGGGGAAACAGAGGCGGGGAATCAGATATGGGGAATCAGAGGTGGGGAATCAGGGGCGGGGAATCAGTGGCAGGGAATCAGAGCTGGGGAATCAGAGGTGGGGAATCAGAGCTGTGGAAACAGAGGCGGGGAATCAGATATGGGGAATCAGAGGTGGGGAATCCGGGGCGGGGAATCAGTGGCAGGGAATCAGAGGCCGGGAATAAAAGGCGGGGAATCAGAGCTGGGGAATCAGAGGCGGGGAATCAGAGTTGGGGAATCAGAGGAGGGGAATCAGATATGGGGAAACAGAGGCCGGAATCAGAGGCAGGGAAACAGAGGCGGGGAATCAGATATGGGGAATCAGATGCTGGGAATAAGAGGCCGGGAATCAGAGGTGGGGAATCAGAGTCTGGGAATCAGAGATGGGGATTCAGAGGCGGGGAATGAGATATGGAGAATCAGAGGCGGGGAATCAGGGGCGGGGAAACAGAGGTGGAGAATCAGATATGGGGAATCAGACGTGGCGAATCAAAGGCGGTGAATCGGAGATGGGGAATCAGAGGCAGGGAATCAGATGCGGGGATTCAGAGGCGGGGAATCAGAGCTGGCGAATCAGAGGCGGGGAATCAGAGGTGGGCAATCAGAGCCGGGGAATCAGATATGGGGAATCAGAGGCGGGGAATCAGAGGCGGGGA